>NW_026947510.1:24727500-26119000 GCF_034190915.1 Cavia porcellus | reverse complement strand
GTAATGACAAAACACAGTGCATCTAATTTATTGTCCATGTCTGGAAGGTGAAGCACATATGACAAGGGTGACAAGGGCCTACTGCGCCTCAACTATCACAGCTTCTGAAACAGGGGAATCAGGGGCATGGTGGGGGCTGGAAGGGTCCTGAAACAGGAAGCAGACTGAAAATGTGATTCATAATCGATGGAGGAGACAATGAGGAAGGAGCTGAGCACACCTTTGCTTGGAAAGTAATGTCAGATGTTCTTCTGATAATTGTATTCTGCAGATGAAAAGGAAATTTTTACATACTTTTATCTCCTGACAGAACTGACACATTACAGAATTTGTTAGTCAGTAACGTCAGTAAACTGACTCCTCATAGAACAACAGAACTCAGCAAGCATGAGTTAGGAAAATGCAGGGTGCCCTGATGAGTAAGCTGGGATAATAGCATCACCAGAAAACCTGGAACTATGCCACATTATAAAAGTTGGAAAATACTGGAGTCAGTCATTGTGCAGTGGTACTATGGAATCTTTTGAATCCCTTGAAAACAGCATATAGATGGATGTAAGCAAAATATTAGGAAAGAATCTTCAAATATAACTGGAAAAGTGAAGCAATTGCTAGACACTGGGTAGTAAATATTACAGAAATTCTGATGAAAGTCACCTGTTAAAATCTGGCATGTCCAACCCACTATCAGTGGGCCACATGTATCCTTGGGCAGCTGGAGAAGTCCAAGGTCCCATAAAGCCCCATAAGACTGCAAACTTTTAATATTATCATGTAATTGCTAGTGATATTTTTGATGACTAGATTTCATGGTGCTTGAACAAAGTAGGCACAACAGACTATATTATAGGGGATGACCCAGTGTACTGGTAATTGACCTCCTGCATATACCTCATAGACAATCAAAGTGAAATATGTGTTCCAGGTGTTACAAATACTTGGAGTTTGAACTTGAGTAAAAAATGTGACAGTCACAGAGAGTAGTATCTCAATCTACCTTTAAGTGCATTAGAAGATAGGAATTTGTTTTTTTAAGCAGACTTGTAAGTTTTATTAACTATTATGCTTGAGCTTGTGTCATTCTCTAAACAGAGTTTAACTGCAGAATCACACACAGCTGCTGAATCCACCTTACTCTCAAAGCAGTTTTCCTGAGTAACCAATTTCAAATGAAAGGGCCACTATGTTGGTCCACATAGCAGTCCAGTTTCCACAACATAGAATTCTTAGAATGTGCATGACAGTGAAAACCCTAGGTAAAATCAGCAAGACCAAGAGGCGGGAGTAAACCTCTTTTCCTCCCTTATACTGTAGGTAGGCTACTACCACTCCAGGGAGGATGTAGCACTCATATCATCTCCCTGTTCTCCTTTTGTACAGGCTCAGGGTGTTTCCAAAGTGAGGACTCAAGTGACTTTCTGAGTTGCTTAGTTAAACTGAATTTCCCAATCTGACACTATGAATAATATTGATCAGTAAGGACTTGTCTTCCACACCTAAGGATGTAGAGCTGTTGAATTATTTACCTAAGCATTTAGATTTCTCCAGTTGACACAATGTATCAACCACAACAACACAGAATTTCTTATCTGAGAAGTGAAATGATTTTTCTGGCTGTATCTGGCCATGTGGTTCAAAAGCCTCTGGGAATGGCTTGTGGAAATCATTTGGAAAGCTTTGGAAATGTTTTCTGAGAGAGTAGAGTTAGAATGCCTTAGGCTATTCTGTATGGGAGATTATGGTCAGGGTTCCTAAGATCAGAAGGCTGATAGGAATCCTGCCAGTAAAGATTAGGCTTGGGAGTATTCTGGTGGGAAGAAGAATTGCATTTGATTTTGGCCTCCAGGTGATGTGTGTTAAGGCTTGGCATATAATTTATCTGCATTGTGCCCATGTCCAGAGAATTTGCCTGAGATTGTAATTAAGCATGGTAGACAAATTAATCTGGCAAAAGAAACTTCATGGCAGTCAGACTTTCGGTGTTGGCATGACTATTGTTGAGCGCTTTTAGCTATATTTGTGCTGCAAATCAAGAGCAAATACCCTAGTGGGATGATTTAAAATGTTATGTTAGGCCACAAAGGTAATTTCAGTAAATCTGTGAATTGCAAAGATGGAGCAGAGAATATCTCTGTTGCTACAAAGGATAGGGACAATGGAAAAGATGACCTGGGGCATCACAGGAAGCAGTAAATTCCCACCCTTTGTAACCTCAAGACAGCAAAAGTGAAAGATATTGCATTGAGAAGAAAGTCACAAAGCACCGTGTTCCAGCATCCTGGGAGCATAGAATTGTTCCTCAGAATTGGATTCACAGTGCCTAGTGACCCAGATAACAGGTTCCTACAGCCAAGAGAGAGGAAAGCCTGGCTACTGCTCCAGCTGACAGCAGACCCTTTACATTATCATGTGTATTTGATAGTTGCATGCAGAATGCAAGAATTATGGTGTTAAGAAGGCTTTCATCCTGAATCTCAGTAGTGTGCCCCTGAGAGGGTAGAGTATGAAGCAAAAGGTGCAGTGGAGACCCCAGGAGTTTGGAAAAGCCAGGAACATGACTCATCTAATGAAGCTGAAAGGAGAGAGCAAAGCATGCCTAAGAGAGAAGCCATGGGAGCTACAAGCACCAGAAGTGCTCAGAGGAGGAGCAATGAAAACTCTTTGGAGCTCATGATGTACCACAGATTGCCTCAGATGTTGGACATGGAATTATAGGACTCTATATTTGCCTTGATGGATTTTGGACTTGCTTTGATCTAATCCTTTGTTTGATCCTCCTGTTTGTACTTTTCAGAATGAAAATGTCTATCTTTTGTCATTGCATGTTAGAAGTATTTAACTTGATTTTTATTTCTACAGAAGCTTGCAGCTAAAAGTTGGCCCTTATATCTCAGAGAAGACTTGGGATTGAACTTTTTAGCAGTGCTAAAAGGACTAAGTATCTCTTGCATAAAGGGATGTGCATGAATCTTTCAGGAGACAGAAATGAAATGCTATGGTTATTATGTAATATAATGTGGATAGACTTCATACTGGTTCCTAATTATTGTTAAGCCTGTGTTGTGCTGTTCAAGTTGTGAAATGATCAGCATAAGCATGTCTTTGAATCTGGAGACCAGTTTAAAGAAGTGTGTCTGATTGCCAAATTGACAAGAGGTGAATTGCAATGGGATATACACTGTGTCAACTTGAGAAGTTTAGAGGTTTAACTAAGCAGTGCAGCAGGGCACCAGGGTCCTTGGTTTTTAAACATCCTCATCCTGTGCAAGATGAGGTCACAGAGATAGTGTGAGTGCTACATACACCTGCCTAAGAGGGTGGCAGCCTGCTTACAGTATAGGGCACAAAAAGAAGCTTGCTCTTTCCCCTTTTTGCTCTTGCTGCATTTGCTGTCTTCTGCCACTTTGAACTGTTGTCCCTGTGCTATGTCACCTTGCCTTTGAGCTAGCTGATCACGTACTGAAACCTAAGTGAACTTTTCCTTCCTTAACTTGCACTCTCAGGTATTTTGCCTCATCAACTAGAGAAAAGTAACTAAGACAATCTCCATACTTGCCTTCAAAGCAGGCAGATGCTGGCATGAATGCAGCTCTCTTATGCTGCATATGACAACTAGAGAAATTAATTGTCAATTGTGACACATCACATTTTGCTGCTTCCTTTCTTCACTGTTAGGAGGTCCAGCTCCTGACTGCTTTCAAATCAGCAGACTTTAGTGCTACCAGTTCCACCTTCAGGGTGCTCTCTTTGGGGCAGTGATATGTAATGCTAGCAGCTCTGACTGTGTGTACTGAGCTGATGGTCCCACATGACAAAAGAGGAGATTAGGAGAGTTTTTGTTGTGAATAATAGAAAGAAAAAAAGCTCCTGGTTTTCCTGGAGAAGTCCTGAGTGGGTGCCCACATAACTATTTGTGGGAAATCCTGCAATTGTCCATCATTTTATGTTAAAAAATAATGGGCATTTTAATGTTAAGTTTCTATTTAGTAGTTAAGTTTCTATCTTTCCTCACCTAGCCTGTCACATCTCCCTGTCATTTGGCCCATACAGCAAGCATGCTCATTATCTTGATTCATGGGCCCCTGAGCAGGAGACTCAAATTACCCTATGCTCCCTCACCCCAGCCTCGGCCTCCTTAGAACTTCCTGCTGTTGCTAAGTTAGCTGCTGATGTGTCAGAACTCAGGCCCTACCCCAATACCCTATATATTTGTTACTTTTTCCTTGAATAAGGGAGACTTGATTGGACTTCTGACTTGTTTCTACTCCTTGCATCTCTTGTTCCCTCTCATCCCCACCCCCCCTATAGGATCTCCATGGCCTTCCCGCAGGCCAGGACAAGAAGATCCCCAATGTGGGACCTGAGAATGGGGGACTTCGTGAGGGAAGCTATTTGTGGGCCCAAAGTAGAAAAAAGAAAAGGAAATAGAGGACCTGGCAACATGGGAGCCTGCCATGCTGCTAAACCTTGGTAAGTGAAGAGAGATTATGGAACAAGAAATGAGCCAGCATGAGATTTTTGTTGTAAATTTAGGAAAGGCTTTAAAGGCACAGTAAGTAAAGGTTAAAATTAAGCAGTTATGTCAATATTTTGATTTTATAAAGGAAGTTTTTCCCTGGTTTCCTATTGAAGGGACGATCGATTCCAAACAATGGAATCCACACTTAAAGATTATTATGATGTTTTTGGACCTGAAAAGGTCCCAGTAACTGACATTTCTTACTGGGGTTTAATAGATGAAATCTTGTCTCAGAGACAAAGTGACCCAATAGTTGCTAATGTTGTTCAAAAGGGTGAAAATATATTAAAAGGAGAAAATCTTAAAGGCAAAACTGAACAAACTGAAGGGACCGAGAGACCTAACAAAAAGGATGATCTCATGTCATTTGATAGTGATAGTGAGGAGATAAAAGGTGCTTTGGAGAACAAAGACAAAGGGAGGCAGACAAGACTGATATGCTTTCAAGGCAAAAAACCCAATCTCTATGACCTAGAGCCAGCCCAGCCAAAAAGCAAACTTTACCCTGACCTACCTTTAGAGGCTAAAATAGAGGATGTTGATGTGGATTGGGATAGTTTAGCAGAAGAGGCCGCAAAATACCATAGTCATAATTGCCCAATTATCACCCAACCCCTCAAGACTTAGCACCCTGCAGCTCCACCCCACACCCCAAATGGCCAGCGCAGACAAAGCCCTTAGCATGGCCTTCACTGCACGCCCTCCCCCATATTGTAACAGTCCCACTGCTCCTGCTTTGGTATGTTTAACTTTTGATCCTAGAAATCAATTAAGAGACCAAATTGAGCTTTTAAAAAACAGATTGAACTAGAGAAAGAAGTTCAGGATTTAATAGCCCAATTAGAAAGGCTAAAAATAGTGAAGTCCAAAGTAAATAGTGAAACAAACCCCAGAATTTCCTCTGGGATTTCTCCTGCTCACACACACACAGACACACACACACACACACACACACACACACACACACAGACACACACACACACACACGGTGGGGGGCATGATTTCTAAGTTTACCTCCTGGCTTGATGCCGTATTTGGAGCTAGATGTTTTCCCGGTGACTGAAACAAGGAATGCAGAAGATCAGCCTGTCCACAACTACACTGGCTTCAACTTCAAACAGTTAAGATTTGAAAGCAGCAGTGGCACAGTATGGGGCCACAGCCCCATATACCCTTGCTGTCTTGGATTCCTTGGCAGACAATTGGCTTATACCTATACATTGGCAAGGATTGGCCCAAGCAACCTTATCAAAAGGGGACTATCTTTTGTGGAAATCAGAATATATAGAGAGAATTGCAGAGACTGCCAGGTGCAATGCATAAGCCAGCGATGATATGTTATCAGGAGATAGCCCATTTGATATGTTATCAGGAGAAGGCACGGATGCAGATAAAAATGCACAAATGCAGTTCAATCCAGTGCTTTTCACTCAAATTCAAATGGCAGCTCCTTGAGCATGGAATAAACTGTCTTCAAAGGGCCATGTGAGTTCCACTCTCACAAGCATTAAGCAAGAGCCTGATGAACCTTTCTCAGAATTTGTTGATCATTTGGTTACTGCTACTTGCTGAATCTTTGACTAAGCTGATGCAGGCATAGATTTTGTAAAGCAATTAGTTTTTGAAAATGCTAATGCAGCCTGTCAGGCTGCTATTAGACCTCATAAAAACAAAACTGACCTGACAGGATATATACAACTTTGCTCTGACATTGGAACTGCTTACCAGCAAGGCCTTGCTATGGCTGCTGCCTTGCAAGGGTTTATAATTAAAACAATTCTTATCTCAAAAGCATAAACAAAAATGTTTTACCTGCAGAAAAACGGGTCATTTTGCAAAGAACTGCAAAAAAGACTCCAGAAAATAGAGATTCCAATGTCAATGCAAAAGCGAGAGCACCAGGATTATGCCCAAGATGTAGGAGAGGGTAGCATTGAGCTAACAAATGCAAATCTAAAAGGGATGTTAATGAAAAAGAGTTGCCTCCATTGCAGGGAAATGGGAATCTGGGCCAGCCTCAGGCCCCCAAACCCAAACAAATCTTTGGGGGGGTCAGCTTTGTTCCAGCAAACAGCAATCCATTTCAGACCTCTCTAGAGCCACAACAGGGAGTGCAGGATTGGACCTCAGTTCCACACAGTACTAACCCCTGAGATGGAGGTCCAGGCCCTCCCTACAGAAATTTTTGGGCCCTTACCAAAGAATACATTTGGCCTTATAATAGGGCACAGCAGCACAATGCTTAATGGACTACAGGTTTTTCCAGGCATAGTTGATAATGATTATTCTGGAGAAATAAAGGTCATGGCATCCTCACCTAAATACATTACTACTATCACTAATGGACAAAGGTTCGCTCAGTTAGTACTCTTGCCTCTAATTCAAACCCCTAATAAAATAACCTCCTAACATCAAGGTGATAAAGGATCTGGATCTTCAGATGTCTAATGGGCAGAAGCAATTTTCACTCAGAAATCCCTTATGTCATTATGGCTGGATGGTAAAAAATTCTCTGGCCTTATATATACAGGCGCAGATGTCACTATTATAAGAAAGGAAGACTGGCCTCTGACTTGGCCCATAGATATTACCATGACTCATTTAAAAGGCATAGGTCAAAGCCAAAACCCAGAGAGAACTTCAAAACTCCTGACCTAGAAGGACAGAGAGGGCAATCAAGGCACAATACAACTATATGTCATAGCTGGATTACCAATAAATCTTTGGGGTAGAGATCTACTGGCACAAATGGGCTAATTATGGGTAGCCCAAATATCATTGTCACTGTTCAAATTTTAAATAGTGGATATTCACCTGGTATGGAAAAAATAATACAGGAATGACAGAGCCCATGGAGACTATACCAAAGACAGACTGAGCCGGTTTGGGCTATTTTCTGTAGGGGCCATTGACTCCTGTGATCCATGCACAGAAAATCACGTGGCTGTCAGAAGAGCCTGTATGGGTTGATCAATGACCTCTCACCTCTGAAAAGTTAGTGGCTGCACAACAGCTGGTGCAGGAACAGCTTGAAGCAGGCCATATAGTTCCTAGTAATTCCCCATGGAATACTCCCATCTTTGACATTAAAAAGAAATCAGGGAAATGGCGATTGCTACAAGACCTTACAGCAGTAAATAAGACTATGGTCATTATGGGAGCCTTACAGCCAGGCCTCCCTTTGCCTGTTGCTATACCTGTTGCTATTTTAAAATTATCATAGATCTCAGGGATTACTTTTTTATTGTCTCCCTACATCTAGATGATCAAAAATGCTTTGCTTTTAGCTGGCCAGTCATTAATTTTAGAGCACTCATGCAAAGATTCCAATGGTGGGTCCTCCCACAAGGAAGGGCAAATAGTCCTACCCTATGCCAGTTTTTTGTTGCTTCAGCAATACATTCTGTGAGAGACCACTGGCCAGAAATATATCTCATTCATTATATGAGTGACATCTTGATAGATGGAAAAAATGGGGAAAGTGTTTTAAGATGCTATGATGCGTTACAGGCTCCCTTACAGGATTAAAGGACTTGAGATAGCCCCTGACAAACTTCAGCTCACCGAACCATATACATAGTTGGGTTTTCAGATGAGGGAATCTCAGATTTCTTCTCAGAAGATACAGCTGAGGCTAGATAAACTTCAGACTTTAAATGATTTTCAAAAACTTCTTGAGGATATTAACTGGCTCATGCCCTACTTAAAAATTAGTAAGAGTGAATTAAAACCCCTCTATGATATCTTACATGGTAATCCTGACCTTATATTCCCTTGCAAACTCTACCCAGAAGGAAAGCAGGCAATACATGCTGTTGAGCAGGCCATTTGATCCCAGACCATTACCTTTATAGATTATGATAAACCCTTAAAATTTATCATATGCAAGACTACTCTCTCTCTAATCGCTGTCTTCTGGCAGACAACAACATTAATGTGGGTTCATTTGCCAGCAACACTTAAAAAGGTCATTGAACCCTATTATCAGGCTACATCTACCCTCATTGTCTTGGGAAGAAAACTAGGAAAATGTTATTTTGGTAAGGAGCCAGATATTATCATACTGCCTTATACCAAAGAATAGATTGATTGGCTCATGCAAACAACTGAATTCTGGTCCATTGCCCTTGCCTCCTACACAGGGTTTATAGACAACCATTATCCCCCAGACAAGCTTATCAAATTTGCCAATAGGCATGCATTTATCTTCCCTATGGTCACGATATTCAAACCATTAAAAAATGCTTTATTAGTATTTACTGATGGCTCCTCAACTGGCTTAGCAGCCTATGTTTTTCAAAACCAAATTTTATCCTTCCAAACAAACAGTACATCAGCCCAGATCACAGAGTTGCATGATGTCACTGCAGCCCTTTCCGCATTTCCCAATCAGCCTATAAATTTATATACTGACAGTGCTTATATTGCACACTCTGTGCCCCTGCTAGAAACAGCTGGTCAAATAAAAAATGCCTCCCATACTGGAGATCTGTTTAGGCAAATACAGATGCTTATTATAAAAAGAATGTGCCCTTTTTTTATCGGACATCAACGTGCTCACTCTGGGTTACCAGGATCTCTGGCCAATAGTAATCATGCAGCAGGCCTGGCCACTCAATCACAAGCACAAGCTCTTCTTTGTACTTTAATATTAGCTCCAATGATTACTATGACAATGTTACTTCAGCACAAAAAAGTCATCAATTACACCATCTCAATGCCCAAACCCTCTGGCTTATGCACAAGATCCCTAGAGAACCAACCAGACAGATAGTAAAAAATTGCCCCTTCTGTGTCACACACCTCCCAGTTCCACACCTTGGAGTTAATCCTAGAGGACTTATTCCCAATGCACTATGGCAAATGGATGTCACCCACATTCTTGAGTTTGGCAACCTTAAATATGTTCATGTAACTATAGATATCTTTAGCGGTTTCATTTATGCCTCTCCCCAGACTGGCAAAGTCACCAAACATGTTTTTAGCCACATGTTAAATACCTTATCAGTTTTGGGATGCCCACAGCAGTTAAAAACTGGTAACGGCCCAGGCTATGCCAGTTCTACTTTCACCCATTTCTGTCAACATTTTAATATTCATCATATAAAAGGTATACCTTATAACCCTCAAGGTCAAGGCATAGTTGAAAGGGCACATCTCTCCTTAAAACTCACAGTTGATAAAATAAAAAAGGGGGAATGGTACCCCCACAAGGGGGTCACCTAAAAATATTCTATCTCATGCCTTATTCATTCCTAATTTTTTAAATTTGTATGCCACTGGACAATCAGCAGCCACCCATTTTTGGCATACTGAAACACAAAAGCAATTTGCTTCTGTACTATGGAGAAACTCCCTGACTAACTCATGACATGGTCCAGAGCCAGTCCTTATCTGGGGACAGGGATCAGTATGCATATATTCTAAAGAGATGAAATCTGCAAGATGGTTATCAGAAAGATTGGTTAAACAAATAGATCAAGTGTAACCAAATGAGGATAATATTATGGATGACTCCAGGGATGATAATGCCCCCTGAGAAATTCTTACCATCTCTTGTTTTTCAGATGATGAAATTGAAAATCTGGATCCTACCACTGGGAATTTTTATGGCCCTACTGCAGACCTCACATAGCGCCTTTGACCTCCAAAAAGCAAAGAACAAATATTAAAGCAATTGTATGATAACCCCTGTGACTGCAGGGGATGTTTTACCCATGATAAATATAACAAAGGCCTTGCTTTGCATGTCATGGGAGATACAGCCAATCTTATGGTACACAAATAGGCAATACCAAAGTATACACATATTCTCAACAGACAGATTGTGGAGACAAGATAGCATACCTTACTGCCCACCCAACTGTCACAGGCAGAATGTGCCAAAGTTGGAGGTATGGAAGAGTATGGAGGAGTTGTGAAGTTCACAAACCCAACATCAATGTCAGAGGTATCATTATGAAAACTGGGTATCGTGTGATACCTAGTGTCAATGGCCACCTGGGGCCATGCCCTGAAATATGTCCTTACAAAATGGAGATGCATTCTTCCTGCTATGACTCAGTGCAGGAGTGCATGGGAAAAGACAATAAGATTTATTTCACTGCTGTGTTTCAGAGACCTAATGCTGGAAGTTTTGAGGGCAAGGGGCCCGGCATCCCACAGGTCCTTGGAAATTCAAAATGTGCCCAGGCCTCATGCAGCAGTGCAATTAGTAGCCCGGTGTACTGGAGCAAGTTAGCCCCAGTACATTTTTCAGATGGTGGTGGACCCAAGACAAGGTTAGAAAACTTCAAGTACAAAAATCCATAGAGCAAATTATAGAACAAAAGTTCCCCAAGATAAATTATCATTCACTGGCTCTCCCCAAGTTGAGATGTGTAGAGCTAGATACCCAGACCTTAGATATCATAGAAGCCACTTATATAGCCCTTAAAGTTTCTAACCCTGATTTGGCTAAAGACTGTTGGCTGTGCAGACAATGGGTGTGACCCTAGGCACACCCATTTCCCTTGCTATTACCTCAGATTCTGTCCCACATAACTTTGTAAATCTTAACTGTAGTGCCAGCCTCCCCTTCACAATGCAGCCTGTAGGTTTCAGAGATTCTCCCTGCTTTCAAGGAAGTTTTCATGACGATACCTCTGACATTGATGTTGGGTTTGTGAACTTCACTAACTGCTGTTCTATAATTGACTAGACTACCCCTCTTTGCATGACTAGGGGACATGTATTTGTCTGTGGAGGAAACATGGCTTTCACATTTCTGCCTGCCAATTGGACAGGGTTTTGTGTCATGGCTACCCTACTACCTGACATAGATGTTATATCTGGAGTTGAGCCTGTTCCCATTCCCAGTCTTGATTACATTGCAGGCCTTACCAAGAGAGCAGTGCAGTTTATTCCCATGCTGATAGGACTAGGGATTTCAGGAGCCCTAAAAACAGGTACTACAGGACTAGGAGTCACAGTGCATTAAACAACAAACTTTTCAATCAGCTTATTGATGATGTTCAGGCATTGTCTAGTACTATTCAGGACATTCAAGATCAAGTAGATTCATTAGCTGAGGTAGCTCTTCAAAACAAAAGAGCGTTAGACCTCCTAACAGCAGAGCAGGGAGGGATCTGTTTGGCATTGCAGGAATGCTGCTGCTTCTATGCAAACAAGTCTGGCATTGTTCAAGACAAAATTAAGAAACTGCAAGAAGTTCTGGTAAAAAGGAAAAGAAAGCTATTTGAAAACCCTCTCTGGAGTGCCTGGAATGGAATCCTGCCTTATCTCCTTCCCTTGCTCAGACCATTGCTAGCACTGTTAATTTTACTTTCATTAGACCCTTTTCTTTTTAATAAATTGATGGCTTTTGTCAAACAACAGGTGGATGCCATAAAAATGTAATCTATACAGGTCCATTACCACAGATTTGAAGTAGCTGATAGAGAAAATTACATGGAGCTGCAAAACTGTATTATGATAATACTTTGTGAAAGCATGCTGCCCACTCCATTTCTCTTACCTTGGTGAGATAGACTAGATAGTCAGAGATGGGAAACTGGACCTCACAGGTGCTAACCACCTGCCGCCTAAGAGAGAAGCTGGGCCTGATGCTGCCCTGCCTCCAATGACGGGTAAGACAAAATTGGACCCATGTGAAAGAGTCCTGATCCAAGACAAGCACAGTCTCCTCAAGGATGCAGCCTCTTATAAGCCACTTATATTTTAAAGTAAAAGGGGGCCTGTGGGAAACCCTGCAATTGGCCATCATCTTATATTAAAAAGACAACAGGCATCTTAAATTTAAGTTTCTATTTAGTAGTTAAGTTTCTATCTTTCCTCATCTAGCCTGTCACATCTCCCTATGGTTCAGCCCATTCAGCAAACATGCTAATTAATCTGATTTATGGGCCCTCACAGAGGAGACCCAAATTACCCTATAGCCCCCTGCCCACTTCATTAGAACTTCCCGCTGTTGCTAAGTTATCTGCTGACATGTCAGAACCCAGCCTCTTCCCCAATACCCTATATATTTGTTCCTTTTTCCTTGAATAAATGAGACTTTATCAGACTTCTGACTTGTCTCTATTCCTTTCATCTCTTGTTCCCTCTCCACTCCACTTCCCTCACCACTCCCCCTATAGGGTCTCCGTGGACTTACCTGCAGGCCAGGACAGCTATTCAATTCAGAGATAATAATACATAAGCTATGGTCACCTATCACAAATGGCTCTGTGGATTTAAAATGACCAATAGGTACTCAGGCTTTTGAGGGTTTACAACATGTAGGGTATAAAGGAAGTGGTGCTCTTAGAAAAAACTGATTGATTTATGTTAAAATTTCCTTGAACCTCAGGATTTAGTAATGATTAATTATACCTCTTTCTTTCTTTTTTAATTATATCTCTCTTTAGGAGAGAGTGGGCTACATTCCATGCTGCCTGAGGAAGTTCATTCTTGGTCCAAAGACCTACTTCTCTGTCTATTCTTATTTTAATTCCCATCAATATTACTGATTACCAATTTGGACATTCTATTTTCAGTAAATCCATTCAGTCATACCCAGAACTATGCTAAATCATAGTTGGATATTTCTTACCCAAGTTACAAAATGATTAACTACAACACATGAGTACTGTCAGAATTTCTATCATGGGTAGATGACCATACACAGACCTTATACAGGAAGATTACAAGGAATCAGTCATTCAGAGTATATTTATAGTATGGCATCCAGGGATAGTACACTATTCAAAAATTGCTAAAGCAGAGCAATTAACGTCAAGAGTGTCTAAGGGTAACATAATCGTGTTTGGCTCAGCCATGGCAGAAAAATCAGAAATTGACTTTCAGGGATATCAGGTTATTTTTCCTCTGCCTCAGTGTGACCCATCTAAAATGACTTCCAGTTACAGCTTCCTGAGCAAGCATGGAAAAGGGCAGAGAACACTCTTAATTTGGCATGCTATGCAGTTCCCATGACTTTTAGTTGTTTACAATATGTTTCTGGATGGTTCTGAATATTATACTAGTTCAATTTACGGAACTGTCATCATTTCACCAATAACTGCTTGAGTGGGTGTACCCCTTACTCTGTTATATCTTGCACTTGGTTTGGGCATCTCTGTTTCTCTCATTCTTCCATTATGGAAAATCTCTAGGTTTCAGCAAGTTCATTTCACTCTTCTGTTGAGTTTATCACCACTTACTTTAGTAAGCAGCTACCTATCTTTTGATGAGGTTCCGTTTTCAGAGAATTAAGTGAGTTCTGGAAGACATTAATTCACCATCTTAAAACTTCAGACTCAAAAATATATGAAAAGTTACACTTAAATAAAAGAAGAGGGACTTGTTCTTTTAACACACATATGTGTATGTTGTAGCTTGTCCAAGAATAGATTAATGGCATGATGAACTTTCATTTCATTTAATTTTTAACTTAATTTCAATACTTAAACTTGTGTAAGGAATGTAGAGTTCAACAAATAAAAGGAGATAGTCCTAAAGATTGCACCTTTCATGAATTGACAACTTGATTAATGAAAGTGTGGCAAAATACATTTAGAGAAGCAGAACTGTGTGGTATGGAATATGTCAAATCAAGTTTCATGGATAAATCACAGATGGATAAGTAGTACATATGAGAGTAGTGATCTGTTGTGTGCTGCAAATATGAATGTAAACTCTTAGAAAGGTGAGGCCTCAGCATGAAAGAGGGAAGGTTGTGTCCTGGAGTAAGCTTGAAGAAAAAGAATATATCAGGAAGTGAATAAATTAGTAAGACTCCACAGGGGAACACTTTATTCATGTGATTTCCACTATTTTATATGAAAGACTTCCAAGAGATATGGATTATTGATATAAATATTCTATGTCTATATCAAGGATCAAAAAGATTTTAAAGAAACAGTAATTGCTGCATTTTCTTACACATAATGCTTATAACTATTCCTATTAGAAAGTTTAGAAAACTAAGAGTAAGTTGTACCAAATTAAAAAACAGCATCAAATTTGTTAATTTCTATGGCAAATTGAGTTGAATTCCACTTATTGCATCTGAAAAAATACTAACTCAAAAGAATTTTTCAGCAGCACATGTGTTAGTAAGAGGTAAAGTCTTGCAAGAGCAAATGGATCTCTGGAGGAAGCCTTTGGAGTATATCTCTGTCTGTGTCTTCATCACCCACTGCTTTTTTTTTCACCAACTGCTTTCTATCATGTACTAAATGTAGAATCCAAAAAGGTAGTGATTTCCCCCCTCTAAGCATCCATATATTCAAGTTTATTATTTTGCACTCATAATCATTTCTTAGTCATATCTTATAGCATTGGAGAGACCTTCACACTGATGATAGTACTTTAGTCTAAATCCGAATGTGGGAAGCACTTTCCATTTGACAAAATCATCATATACAATTTGCTGGTTAGTTCATGAAGTTCAGCACAAATTATATAGTTGTTTTCATCTAAAACATTTGCATTCTTTAATTTCTCCCAGTTTGTGCAACTCTCTTTCATTTTCTTTTCCTTTTTCTTTTTCCTTTTCTATTTTTTTTTTTTTTTTTTTTGGTACCAGGGACCGACCTCCTGATCAAGTGCTTGTAAGGCAGGTGCTTATGCTGCTGAGCTAAAAACCCAGCCCTCAACTCTCTTTCAAACAGAAGTAGTCTGATCAGGCTTGGAAATGTCCCAAAAAATGTCAGCTGAAGAATACTAATTTCTAAAATAACTATTTTGAAATACCACTGAAAGTGACCAAACTGGATGATATAGTATATTTCTTTTCTCTCACCATGGCTGTCATGTGACAGAAATAGCTAAATGCATCCTGTGCTGAGCACAGCATAGGATGAAACAGTGGCAAAGAAACCAAGTGTAATTCATGAATCTCTTTTCAATAACTCATAATGCCTTGTTCCCTACTGCTTTACTAAAACAGAAAAGAGTTCAACAACCTCGAACTTTTGTTTCAAAATATTGAAAACATAAC
Organism: Cavia porcellus; assembly: GCF_034190915.1. Classification (NCBI taxonomy): domain Eukaryota; kingdom Metazoa; phylum Chordata; class Mammalia; order Rodentia; family Caviidae; genus Cavia; species Cavia porcellus. The sequence goes on along the minus strand of NW_026947510.1, from coordinate 26,103,497 downwards.
TTTAAGGTATGCTTATGGTACTGGATCAGCTCCAATTATTTGCTGTCCTTCTTGGAGATAGTGACACACACAAGGTTTCGTGTAACTGTGATGAGCAATGCAGCTTCCTCACACAAGCCACTTCTGAGTTCCCTTCACTTCTCAAGCTGTCAAGCTGAAAGTAAACTTAAAGGGGCTGTTCTGGGTGGGGCTAAAGCTAGCAGCTTTCAATAAGGGACTTGAAAACTCTAGCTTTGAGCTGGTTTATCACAATTGGATTTTGTAGAGTACATTCAGATACAAGTGATGATATATGTAGAAGTGTTCATTTTGAATTACAAAAACATGTGAATCTAATTTGCATAATAGAAGTTGTTGTATTAGGTCAATGGAAAATCCACACGTGTACCTAAGGACTGTCAATTATTTTCAGGGATGTCAATTTGACTTCTGTTATCTCTGTTTCCACAAAGATTTTATTTATTTTGCCGTTCTACATTTCCATTGTGGGAAATTGTGGTTTGGGACAGTTGAATGCCCATAATGGAACACTGAGAGCTCTGTTCTGTCTTGCCTGATGAAATATGATTCCTGTTGCTGCCCTTGGAACAAATATCACATGGTCAGTGTACCTTCAGTGACTAGCTTTCAATTAAGGTTTTAAAGTCTTTGTAGGGAAAAAGAAAAAACAGCAGAGAAAAGAAACAACCCACAGAGAGGAAAAATTTTTTTCCAGCTTTACATCACAGAGCTAATATCTGGAATATAAGAAAAACTCACAAAAAAACAGATACTCAAATTTAAAGACACAGTCCAAAAATTGGCATCTGAGAAGAATATACATTTTTCAGATGGAGAAGTATGAATAGGAAATAAATACATAAAAAGTTTCAGCATCATTGATTTGAGAGACATATATTAAAACAATACAATTTTGATCTCTCTTCCCAAAGAATGGCTACCATCAAGAAATAAACAAATAGCAAATGTAGGAGGGGATATGGAAAGAAAGGTATACTTCTCCACTGTAACTGGGTGTATAGACTGGTGCAGCCACTGATTCTGCATCATTGTTTCCTTGTGCTTAAAGTGTTTAAAAAGTCAATTAATCTGTAAAATAAACAATTAAACAAAACTAAACTAAAATAGAGCAAGAGGTTCCATTTTATCTAAATATTCCCCCTCTTGGTATCTCCCTAAAAGAATTAAAAGCATTATACTATAGCAATATATGCACACTCATTTTTAAAGCAGCACAGATTGTGGTAGCTAAATCTTGTAAACAACCCAAATGACCATCAACTGATGAATGGATAAAGAAACTGGTTTTAAAAAAATTAACTGGGGTTGGGGATTTAGCTCAGCAGCACAAGCCCCTGCCTTATAAGCACACAGTCGTGAGTTTGATCCCTGGTACAGATTAAACAAAAAAAAAGTAAAGTACTCTCTAGTCATAAAGGTACACAAATCCAAGACATTTCTAGTTAAATGGATGCACGTTGAGATCATGATCTGAAGTGAAATAAATCAGACTCACATGTGTAAATATCACATTATCTATTGTGAAAAGAGGGAAACATGGAAAGGAAGACTTTGTAAATAAGAAGGGGAAGAAGGATTAAAGGGAGGGTAGGGGAATGTTAAAAAAAAGAATTAAGATATATCATGCACAGGTATGAATTCCTATGATGAATGTGATCACTAGATATATCTAAATGTACCAATGAACTCCTTTAAAAAAGATTTTGATGCACGATTGCAGAGTATCAATGTCATACAGCTGTTACTTTTATGAGTGAGTCAATTTTGCCAAGAAGATACTTTAAGGGGAATGGATTTCACCATTTGTGTTGTCAGTCTGAAGATCAGAGACACAAAACCTACAGTTACTTACCCTTTTTACTCAGTACCACAGTGCCATATCTTCAATTGGTTAGAATTGGAGTTGCCATAACAATGTTTTCATGCAATCTATTTTCTGTACAAATATTCAGAATGCAGTGTGATGCAAGCAAAATCTCCAGTGGAAGAAATCATAGTTTGAACTGAGGGTAAATCACTTTAAAAGTGAAGAGCAGGTTTTAGTTCACAATCACTGCAAATGAGGTTACAGCCTGTTTTAAAAGAAAAATCATTAAACTCCTCTTTCTTCAACATATACCTAAATACAGTGGTACCTCAGTTCAAGAACTTAATTCATTTCAAGTCTCTGGAAGAGATGGACACTGGGCCTGTTCATCACCTGATATGATGTTCGTGAATAAAAACAAAATTGTGATGAATGTTTGTTTGCAAATCAATTGTGAACAAAAGTTGTGGTGAAAGGAGAAACTACTGTACCAAAACACAAAATAAACACAATAAATTCAGCCTTTCAATTGTTGGGAACCTTGAAGTGTAAATTGACAGAATGTCTGTCCTAGGGTCTCCTTGCCCGGCCTGCCTCATGGGCTGGTTTTGGGGTGCACAAATCACTTCCTCTCTGTCAATGAGATTAGCACTCAGGTGTGGGGATGGATCTTGGCTTGTTTCCTTTATGATGTTAAACTTGTCTTGCTAACACAATCTCTTTGCAGTTACAGAAAAAGCACTCTATCCCCTCTGCTACACTGATTAATGAACAGTGGCTAGTTCGGAGTATCTCTGTCTCTGCCCATCCTGAGACATGGGATATCCCAGTCACCCATCATGCATTACTCAATTTATTTGTTTCTCTTTTCATCCTTTCAGCATGAGCAGGGAGTTTGTGACCTTGGCCAGGTCCACCATATGCATTATCCTTTATGTATTTTACTGTCAGAATATTTTGTTGTATAAATAATACATAATAATAGTGCAAATTCATGGTGTTATTTGATAGCTTCACGCATTGAGATATCAGGTACTGCTCTTTCCCACTCCTCTTCTGCTGTCTCCTGTCTTCTTTTTGGTTAATTAAAGATTTCTCTGGATAAATGTTACACAAAATTCTTCAATATTTCACTCTGAGCATACACAGGATGAGAAACAACTTTTGTCATTCAAGTATACAAAATAAAATAGGTATTCTAATTGGGATAAAATGAAATTTCATTGTACCTAAAATGAAATCTCATTGTATGTTAGACATGCATTTTCCTGAATGATGAAGATTGATTATGGTTCCTGTATTTTAAAATTAAAATAGTCCATGCTTGCAGTGTATAACTACTACACTCATTGCAGGGAGCTGGCAAACAAAGGTGACACATCTTAATTATTTTATTTTGCTTTCCATTTCTAACTGCCCTCCCACCAGGCCCTCTACTTCTCTGTCTCTTCAAATCTGTAATTGCATTTATTCTTTGTAGAAGTCATTCATTTATTTTTCATGGGACTTTTTTTCAAAACTAGCCAAAACATTTTCTCCCATTATATCTTTATTCTGTTGCTTGTTTTGTTTACTTTGCCAAAAGGTTTTAAAAATTCTTTGTTAATTAACTTTATTTCCTAATGGAAATTTTCAAAATAAACAGAATCTATCTACATTAAATTGCAGGCTGGTGTCATTTTCAAAATATCTTTTACAAGTAAAGAAAGATGCAAAATTCTGGGGCTTGAAGGTGAGGCTAAATTATAAAATTTCTGATTTTTTCTGAGGATTTTCCTGTTACATTTGCCATTTTTCAACCATCATCTCTGAGTATTACCTTGGTTTTAAGTTCTGAACTCAGAATCAGCCAACAATTTTTCCCCTTTGCTTCTTAGGATTCAGTAGTGGTTCCCATTGTTAATACTTAGAGGAGCCATCTCAGTCATTTTTCTTATAAAAATTTTGAGTTCAGACTTAGTGCCATCCTCAGTAATATGAAATGATTTTTCAGTTCATCTATCAATTATGGAGTTTTCATATCAAACCATCATCTGAGCTTTTTTTTTATTTTGCCCTTTTGTGAGACTTTGAAGTTGACTCACTCTACATTGGTACACAAAAGTTGTTTGTAAATTGGATGGAATGACAGTTTTATGCAGAACCTCATTTTTAGTTTTAATCTTTGACCTGTATTACAGTTTTCTTCTTAACAGTACAGTTTTTCTGTGTTAAAATAATACGCACAGAACTGTTTGCTAATTTGACCAGGGTCTGTCTTGCTACTTTTCCCTTTCAGAAGTTTAGATGTGTTATTTAGTAACTCTTCTTTATCCTAAAATCATCTTTTTTTCTGTCATTATTTGATGGTTTTTCATTTTTTCTTTTTTCCTTTTACTTCTTCTTAAGAACCTTATCTGCCTTATCTCTGAAGTAGAAGTTTTATCAGCACGTAGTTCAGGAGTTGTAACAGTTCCAAACTATGGATGTGTCAGAAAACTTGTTTCTTGAGTCTTCACTTTCTGAACACTATTTTCAGCAAAACACACACTGTTGTCTTCATTTTCACTGACTTCAGATTGCTGGTTTTCACCACTGCTGAAAACTAGGAGAACAGAATCACTGTATCCTGAGCCACTTCAGCTTAGATTTGTGTAGGCTCATATCAAGACCTACACTCCTTTCACTTTTGTTGTCTTCACTGACAAATTTCCTTTTGGACCTGCATCATCACCTCCAGCAGGATCAATGAACTTTGTTATTTCACTTTTTTTCATTGTGCTTTTCTCTCTTCATTCCACTGTTAGACCGGCGTCACAAGGAAGACTCCAAGGGACTCGCTCTCATGTAAAAACAAAGGGGTTTTTATTATTCCGTGTACACGGGGTCCTCCAAACAGGTGGAAATGGAGAACCCTGAGTTGGGGCAGGGCTGGTGTTTTTAAGGGGGAAAAACTGCAATGTAAGCATTTATTACAGAAGCCAATCATTACAGTTAGTGCGGAGCGGTGGGCATCTTATCTATCTGCTATTGGTCAGTTCATAAGGGGTGACCAGCAGGTCAGAGTTAATTAACTGTCTTTGTTCTGCACAACTTGTCTTTAAGACACCTGGTTTCTGTAGACTTGAGTCTGACATATTTTACAACCCTGATTAGCATAGTGGCAGGCTCTATCTCTGAGTTCCCTGGCACAGCACATCCCCAGCATATCACAGCCACAGAGGTTGTTTTTATTTCTGCAGGGCTGAGTTAGGACTGAGTCACGAGGCCCAGTGCTGTTTCTAGCTGAGAAACAGCATCTTGTTTTTAACCTTTAAATTTCTGATTCTACATTCCCCCCTCTTCTGCATAATACCTCTAATCTTAGAGGTATAATTGTAGCTAAGGGAGTATATTGTTGTCTAAGGACCATTATTTTTATCTGAGAGACTTGGGAGTTAATAAACTGAGTTATGTGATTTATAAAGAAACCTGTAGAGCCATCAAACTTGTTGACCTGAGTCTGGAAACTGTATTGCTGTTCGCCTAGCTCTGACAATCTCGGGAGTCCCCGGTGTTTTCTCAAATTACTCCCATCCTGCAGACCGACACCATCCCAGAGTGGCACGTCTGCAGCAACATTTGGAGAAGAAGTGGGGAAGTCAATCATCCCAGGACAGCTCGTTTTCGCTAGTGGGTGTGAAGAGGTCAAGAGTTACAAGAAGCTGAAACTTAAGTTTTACAAAGATCTGATATCTAACTCATTTGATACATACAGAACAAAAGGAAAGCACTGATTGGGGTTTGGGCCACAGTATTACCCGGTAATTTTTTTTTTTTTTTGAAGCTAAACAGTTTTCAAACTTTGGGGCAGGCTTATTTTATGACAGATCATCACCAGGTCGGGAGGAGGTCACCAGAAACCCAAATTCTTTATGGCCTAGATAGATAGGTGAGGGGAGAGGGAGGCAATAAGGCGCCATACATAACAGAAAACGGCGGTTATGTGTCAAGGTCAGAGTAAAGGGCCAAACTCACATGCAAATCTCTCTGCACCCAAGCAGGTTACTTTAAACAAATGTAAATTAATTGCCATTCCAGTTTTCTTTAACGGAGAATAGAGGCGCCTAGCAGTGATTCACAACCCTTGTTAGCTTGTTTTAGCACAGCTTTTGTAGTTTGTAGAGGGCAACAATGGTTAACATATCAATTAGGTGAGATTCTTGTAATTTTTTACAGAGGAGAGTGTTACTCAACATATCAATTAGGTCACTTAACATATCAGTTAGGGAAAAAGGATAAAAAAAACATTTAGTAAGTCACTTTACAGATTTGTTATAATACACATATAACGAAGCTATTTTCTTAGAGTACAACATTTCCCATTGATTGACTCATTAGCATCTGTTTATAACTTTGTATGTGTCTTTAAAATCACAAGCTTTTAAGAACTTTGACATAGTTTATCAACTTTTTTACAACATAAGGCCCAGTAGGAGGATTGACAAAGGTCTTGCAGCTGTCATTAAAGCTGTTAACCAAAAGAAGAAAGAAAACCAACATTTAAATTTGTTCTGTTTTATCATACAAGTAATAATTTTTAAGTCAGACAGAGGCCTCCTTGGGGTCTCTACAAAGGAGGAGAACACAAAATTATCAGTTATATTAGACAATCTTAAGCTTTAAAGTGTCCTTGGAAGAAATGACAGTTTACTTATCCGCAGGCTGATGGTCTTTTGAAGTTGGGACCTGTCTGTAGTGGGAACATTGAATCCAGGCAGGCTTTTAGTTACTTTGACAGTCCATTGTGGCTTAAGAGATTCAGGGTGAGGTCGCTCTCAAGAGATTTATGGTGAGGTCGCTTGTCCAGGTGCCTAGGCTCTTTAGCTGCAGTGGGCAGCAGCGAAGTAACCAGTGGATGGAAGTCACAGCTAGCTGAAAAGTCTGGGGGAGACTTAATAAGATCTTGATTAGTTAAATCAGCTAATTTCTAGAAACATTTTTACATAAAACCTCAAAAGAGGAAATATCTGCAACATCACGCATGCAAAGGGGCAGAAGGAAAAGAGACTCACCCAGTTTTCGCCAGTTTTTAAGGCCATTAGTAATTATAGTCTTTAAAATCTAACTTATCTTTTTACCCTTTCTGAACTCTGAGGCTGGTAAGCCCAATCGAGTTTTTTAATTGATCTGCAAAACTTAGGTTAATTTGAGTTACTAGGCTATAAAAGCCAGGCCATTGTCAGACCCCACGGATAAAAAGGGAGACCAAATCAGAGAAACTGTTATCAGAGCTGACTCAGACTAAGTAGAAAACACTTATACCCTTGAAGTTCAGGCTTTTTCTTTTTGTAAAATTTATTTTTCAGTGTTTTTAGGCACAGTCCCACAATAACCAGTGGTTTTTATTTGTTGCAGTACTTTTAGATTTACCAATTGGCACTGAGGGCATCTGAAGCTCACAGACTGGGCTAGCTTGATATTAGCCCCCGGGAATCTCTCAGAAGTTGAGCTGTCAGATGCTGGTCTTTTTAAGTGCAAATGGGCTCTGACAAAGAAAATAGGTGGGATCAGCAGTAATGTCAAGCTTATCTCAATCCCCACTGATTTTGGGGCTTTTTGGCTGTCTTTTGGAAGGTGGCATTTGCCAAATTATTTTCCCGTATAACAAGATCATCTTCTGCCCAATGGCTTATACAGCAGATAGTAGCCACTCTCCTTGGCATCTAGATGGCAGCCAACAAGTCCATATTTGGGGAGCAATTTTAATTTTTTGACTCCAGAAGACAGTAAACACCATTTTTGATAAAGACAACTTGAGGCCTCAGTGTGGGCAACGAGTTTAGCCCACTATGTTGATGTCTCTGGCTCTAAGATTTGTTCCCATAGAACCTAAGATTTTGTGTAACGGCAGCTCCCACGACCCGCTTACCTTGAGAGACATAACTGCTTTCATCAGAGAAGTAGGATGGAACTCTAGACAGTAGCTTATCCACTAGATAAGGTCGATGTTCCGTGAGGTGATCAATGACCTCAGTACAACTGTGGTGAGGCGACGAGGGGTCGTCCTCAGGCAGCAAAGTAGACGAGTTTGAAGCTGCTGTTTCCAGAAATAGTGCCTGATAATGTATGGCTCAGGAATTAGACATCCATCAGGCTGGTGGGGCCTTGATGAGAGTCTCCAGTAAATAGGAGGAAACAATTAAGAGTTTGTGTCCAAAAGTCAATTTTTAAGCCTCCTTTATGAGGGGGCCATTGATGAAATCACCACAGACAGGGTGACCATCTGGCTGCCACAGAACCAAGTCTCTTGGAAAGGTAGGCAACAGGCCTCTGCCAGGGTCCCAAACTCTGGATCAGTCCTGTGGCTCCTAGAAATTTTGTACTTGTCTTTTAGTCACAGGGACTGGAATCCGTTAGATGGCTCACAACAACCAGTGTAGTCTTTTTTTGTGTAGACTGGTTCTGACAAGGTTGGGGGGACTCGCATCAGAGCAGTTACTTTCTTGGCCGGCCTCTCTGATGTGATTGTTATACTTCGAGCGGCCTGATCTGTCAAATTGTTTCCTCAGGTGAATAGCAGCAATCTGCTGACAGCCAGACTGCTGCCAGCAAATCTAGGATTTGTGGAGCCCTCTTTTTTTTTTTTTTTTTTTTAATCTTAGCTCTGGCCAAGGTTAAGAGACCTCGCTCTTAATAGATGGCTCTATGTATATGTATAGTAGCAAAAGCATATCTACTATCAGTATAGATGTTTACCCTCTATCTCGTGGCTAGTTTTAGTACCTCAGTCAAAGCAATGAGCTCCGCCTTTTGGGCAGAGGTGCCAGGCTCTAACCCTTTAACCCAGAGTACCTCCTTTTTGGTGGTCACTGTTATCCCAGCCACTCATCTGTCTCTGCCATTCTGGATGAACCTGTTTTCATCTGTGAAATTTCTCAGGTCGTTGTCAGGCATAAGGGTGGCTGGGTTTAAAGCTGAAGAAGTTTTGAAAACTACCAATTCTGGGTCTAGGAGCAGGGCCTAATAGTGTGAGATTTCAGCACTTACATTTTTGGGAGGGGTTTTGATAAGAGTCTCTAAACTGTGGGAGGTCATTACAGAAATCTTCTGTCCAAAAGTGAGTTTCTTAGCCTCTTTTAAGTAGCATTGTCACAGTGGCCAGAATTTTTAGGCATGGAGGCCACCCTCTTGTTACTGGATTGAGCCTTTTGGAAAGATAGGCTATAGGCCTCTTTCAAGGGCCAATGTCCTGGGTTAGGACTCCTTTGGCAATGCCCCTGAGTTTATTTATGAACAAAATGAATGGCTTCGTAACATCAGGGAGTCCCAGGGCTGGGGCCTCTGTCAAGGCCCACTTGAGCTGCTACAAGATCCGTTTACATTTATAAGTCCAGTTTAGTGAGTTTTTTCCTTAAGGGAGCCATATAGGGGGTGAGTTGTTTCAGTAAAATTTAGAATCCACAGCCTGGAGTATCCAACAGCTTCCAGAAATTCGTGTACCTGTTTCTTAGTTTCTGGGAATGGGATCTGCAATATAGCCTGGGCTCCTTTTTAGACAAAGTCCTCTTTTTTTTTTTTTTTCTTGCAATTTGTAGCCCAGATAAGTCATAGCCTGACAGCATGATCGGGCCTTTTTAGCTGAGACTTTATAGCCTAATTGCCCCAAAGTCCTTAACAGTTTCTCAGTTGCCTCTCGATAAGCTTACAAGCTTCTGGGGGGGGGGGGTTCAGGCTATTAACAAGTCATTCACGAACTGGAGGAGCACTATCTCAGGGTGTTTTTTTTTTTCTAAATTTTAAAAGATCTCTTGTGTTATCTCTATCAACTGGCTGAGGGGCATTTTCTCAAAAACTCTCAAACCTTTGTAATCTTTTTTCTAACATGTGGGGCCGACTGAGTCGCAAAGAGAACAACTGGCAAAGCTGGGGAAACCCCCTTACCTCTGGAAGTCCAATCGGGGTGGGACAAAGGGAAAACATGGTTTTGGCATTCCGGATCAGAGAGCAGGCTTTATCTGGATGGCACACCACCTTTTGTCCCAGGGTGCCACGTGGCAGGCCATCAATTTACTGAAATTACATACTTAACAAAAAGAAGCTTTTTCATAGGTAACAAAATTGTGCCATATAATCTCTCAGATGTCCACAGCACATGTAAGAACTTATATCTTAACTCTATTACCATCTATAATCTCATATTAATGGAAACACCTTGCAGCAAAGGTTTAGAATCTTATAAATAAATCTACCAAAACTGATCTAATATTGTCAAATTTTGAACACATTTACTTCTTGTCAAACCTGCTGTTTTCAGTACTATAACCAAGACAAATAAAATTCACATCATCTCGTGCTTTTTATAACTTACAATATACCTCCAAGTTTTATCTTCTTTCATATTCTGGCACAGCCAGATATTTTTACTTGAAAACAAACCACTTTCTTTGTCCCTCCTTTTTACTATTACCAGTCAATTACCTTTTCTCTTGCTTCTCGGACAACATTAAAACTCACAACAGAACCCTTGAAGTCACCTTCTAGTAGTCTAAATCATATTTAATTATTTTATGTCTTTTTACCACATTAAAATGCTGTTTTTTTTAAAACTATAACCTTTTTACTGGCTCAATTACAGTATGACCTGGTTTTCACTTGGTAAAGTTGATATGATTCTTAAAAACCATACGTATACACATATATGTGCACATATGTTTACATTTTAACCAGAAAGAAAAATACTCCTTTTAAAAGGCATGCTGAGGTTGTAAGCAATCAATTGAAGACTTACATATTAAACAAGGTGCCACAACATTAAAGACACAAACGAAGGTTGTTTCTTTCATAGTTTGGTGAGCTAAAGGAAATAATTTTTCTTATTATGAAACTTGGATCTAATAAGCCATATGGATCCTGCAACAGAAATGGGCAACAAGCCCCTAAGTTAGTAACAAGTTTAAAGAGGCAACCAAGGAGAGGGCATTTTTCCCTCAGCTGTATCATCATTAATCATGTCCTTTTTAACCTGGAGAGAAAGATTGTGAGCTCACTCTCAAACCTCGGGTCAATGGTCTAAGGTAAGGGAGAGAGGAGATGAAGTTGTCTGTCCCATCTTATCCTGGAGAAAAAGAGAATAATAACAACAAACAGGGAAGACACAGACAAACACAAAAAGTTTACATTTCAGAACACAACTCACAAGCTGGCATCATGCACACACATACCAAAACCACCTGGTGGAAACGAACCGGCGGAGTATTCCACCGCGAACGTAGCCATGTAATGGCTACAACTAATGGCAGGAGCAACCTGCCCGACTCAGCAGGAGCGACCTGCCTACATGAACGTAGCCGTGTAATGGCTACAACTAATGGCAGGAGTGACCTGCCCGACTCAGCAGGAACGACCTGCCTACACGAACTGGTGAGCCACCGACGAACGTTCCTCAGGGGAAACTTGGGGTGTCCCCCAAGAGAAACAAACTGTCTTTGAAATCAGAACAAAAGAAAATGAACGGTTCAGGGCAGTAAAAGAAAGAGGAGAAAATAAGTGATCGATCAAGATGAAAGTAAACAAAAACTGGCCGTACTACTTACCCCAGAGAGGTGCCGTTGGGGTCTCCCTCTGCAAGGAGGTCTGATCTCAGTTTGATCTCACTGGGGCCTCCAAAATGTTAGACCAGCATCGCAAGGAAGACTCCAAGGGCCTCGCTCTCATGTAAAAACAAAGGGGATTTTATTATTCCGTGTACATGGGGTCCTCCAAACAGGTGGAAACAGAGAACCATGAGTTGGGGCAGGGCTGGTGTTTTTAAGGGGGAAAAACTGCAATGTAAGCATTTATTACAGAAGCCAATCATTACAGTTAGTGCGGAGCGGTGGGCATCTTATCTATCTGCTATTGGTCAGTTCATAAGGGGTGACCAGCAGGTCAGAGTTAATTAACTGTCTTTGTTCTGCACAACTTGTCTTTAAGACACCTGGTTTCTGTAGACTTGAGTCTGACATATTTTACAACCCTGATTAGCATAGTGGCAGGCTCTATCTCTGAGTTCCCTGGCACAGCACATCCCCAGCATATCACAGCCACAGAGGTTGTTTTTATTTCTGCAGGGCTGAGTTAGGACTGAGTCATGAGGCCCAGTGCTATTTCTAGCTGAGAAACAGCATCTTGTTTTTAACCTTTAAATTTCTGGTTCTACACCACGTGTTTTGTTCCACAACCGCAAATGTTTGGCCTAATGGTTTCTTGACAGTCTCACTGTTCAACTTGAGAGCTCCGATAGTTTTTGGTTTGTTTGTGTGCATATGTGTGTTTTGGGGGTGGGGCAGTTGAATGCTATTAAGAAGCTAACTGTTAAATAACAGCAACCTGGAGTTTAGAAAAATATTTCAAATGAGAACTTTTATTACTCTCTTTTCTTTCATCTATTATTCTGTTTATTCTTCACCTAAATGCTCACAATTCTGCTTTATTTCTTTGTGAGATGCAATGTTGCCTTGTATTTCTTTTACACCAAAATGCTGGTGTTTTTGTAGTACTGATACTTTTCTTCTGAATTTTCTTTGGAAGGAAATTTTCTTTGGAAGGACTAATTGCATAAGTCATTATAAATGTTATTGTGATGAAAAAAATTTTAATCTCAGAAAGAGATCATGCCTATACCTGAAACATTTGTTTGGTAAGTGAATGTTCTAACCTCATAGATATATAGATTATTTGCTTTTAATTCCTTAGTGCAATTTTAGTATCTTCACTCTCAGTTTGTTCCTGTTATTTCCTCAATTTAATCCTGTTTGTACTCTTATGTGTAATTGCAGAGAATGCAATGTCAGCCTGATGATTTGGCATCAGGTGTAGATTCTGCAGGCGATTCTTGGATTGGACTGTTAACACATCTAGCTTTACTTGTGATCTTGTCATTTCTGGGGAGGCGTAGTTCTATAAACACATGAAAAATGAGATTCTCCTTCAGAGACACATTGATTGGAGTTACTTTTAAATTTGAGCCTGCTAATTTACTGACTTAAGTTTGAGTCTTTTCTAATTTTCATTAGCTTACCTACTTATCTTGGGCAATTTGTTCTTTCTCATGCCCTTGAGGTTGTATTGATCTTGGTTCACTCGATATAGGATTCTTTTTCAGTAAAGGCATTGCATAAGGCCTGTTTAGTGACTTTGAGATCCTGTAATTGGTGCTATATTGAATAGTGCTTCATCAATTTTGAACCATGCATTTCCCAGATATAGTAATATAGGTTGACTGTTATTGTCTTTCAAGGCATCAAATGCATCATTCCATGTTCTCTTGGCATACTGCATTTCTATGAAGGAATCTATTGCTATTCTGATGGATTTACTTTAACAAATGACTGCAATTTTTAAATGACTTTTGGCATTTGATGTCTCTTTCTGGTCATGATGTCTTGGCTTCTAAATATATTTCCAATTACTTTTGAGTTATTCTATGATTTCCCTGGGAGGTATTTCTATTCTTTTACTCTGTAGCCCTATTGCTTTATCTAATCATATAATTCTTAAGGTTAGCCTTTTAAGTGTACTCTATGGATATTCTCTATGCTCCTGTTTTTCTTATTTCTCCTTTATCATTTCTTAGTGAGCCAATTTATATGCTCTGTCATCTGCTTGACCCATTCCATTGGCTGGGCTTTCCCTAGTGGAGGTTTCCTCTTTCTTTCATTCTTTCTATCTTTCTTTCTTTCTTTCTTTCTTTCTTTCTTTCTTTCTTTTTTCTTTCTGTAGCTTTTTATTTGTAAGATATTTGTTTTGATCCTTTTTCAAAATTTCTGCCAAATATTGAGATGTTGCTTCGTATCCTCTTGTCTTTCTTGAGTTATTGAGCAATTTATTTCAAACTTTTTAAAATATTTGATCATTTCTTAAAATCCTTATTTTCAATTCTATAGAGTGATTTTTAAATTCCTCAGTAATTGCATAAATAATGAGTATATTCTTCATGGGAAGTTGGTCTGTGTACATAACATATCTTAATTTTTTTGCCTATATCCTCCTTCCATCCATTAAGTCTCCTCCTTTTGCAAAGATCTATCTCTTTCATGAAACTATATTTTATTTTGTTCTTTTTATATTTTCTGTTTCACATTTAAAAGAATACACATGTACTTGTGCTGGCATGTCTAATATATTTCATTTAATATTATGGAAGCAAAGTACACTCACTTGCCTATAGATTACTCAATTTTTTCCTTCTTTATAACATAGTAGTACTGTATTGTGTATAAAAATCACATTTTGTTTGTTTCTTTGTCTCATATTTTATTAAGTCTGATATTTTTAAATTCAGTGACTGGAGATTCATAAACTTCCACATGAAAAATGCTTTTTTAAAATAGCTGGACTATGGGGCTTGGGATTTAGCTCAGCAGCATAAGCACCTGCCTTGCAGGTAGGCAGTCATGAGTTTGATCCCCAGTAGTGGCAAAAAGAAAAAAGAAAAAAAATATCTGTACTATGTGGAGATTTGCACAACTGTGGAAATGTGCATCATTTCAAATTGAGGGTCTCCTTGGTAAGCAGTCTTCTCTGGACAATGAGTCCTGGGATATTGGTTTGTTCTTAATATTGAATTTAATTACCATTTGACTTCATTGCAGGGTTTTACCCTGGCTTCCTTGGTTATGATTAGTGCACTTTTATGCTCTGCACATTGAATGGAGCCTCAATGGCCAAAATTCTCTTTCGGTATTCCAAGAGTGATGTGATACTTCATATGGGTATGCTCTAGAGAGCATTATTTAAAGTATTAAAGTATCTCTCATTATTTAAGATACTAAAAAGAGTGAGAAAGAAAGCTAACTATACCAACCAACAACCAAAAAGGAAATGGGCAAAAATTCTTCCTACTCAAAGCACTTGAGCAAAGCTTCTTGCTGCATATTGTAATACTCTAATATTCCAGAACTATGGGAATGAGTAGAACATCACAGGTGAGATCAACTGTAATTCCTCTAACCTTTCACCAAATTGGTGTTAAATGAAGATGGAGCCCAGCCTAGTATTTCCTATGGCATGGTTAAAGGTCTATTGTGAAAGACCTATATTTAGGTACAAATTTTTATGTGCACATCCAAAGTTTTAGTGAAAGAAATAGAAGCCTATAAGTTATTTATAGTACTTGAGACTCAGCACTTTCTACACTTACTGATCTAGCCATGCTGTCTTCATGGATCCTCAGTTTGCACATGCAGGGATAAGATGAAAATCATATTATTTTGATTTTTAACAATAATTGAATACATTAATAAGATACAATGTGATGTGTTTGTCTTTGCATATGGTAGAAAGATTCAAGCAAGCAAGTAACACCTCTAGCATATAAGAACTTGTCTTTATGATGAAAACTAAATTACAGTTCAGAATCTCTTTGGCATTTAGGGAACAAGAACAAAGGTTTTAAGTTTGCTTGCAGTGTGGACTTGAGCTAGAAGAGATTTTAGTTTATGGAGTTTTGGGGAGAAGCAGGTCCATTTTCAATCTGAGGACTCATAAAATGTTCACTATGTATGTTAACAAGCAATACCCCCTTTGGCCTAACCTGGAAAATGATATTATAAAACTTTATGATTATGACTACCAAGCACTATATACTCATAAAACTTTGATCCAGTTATATATACAAGTTAAAGTTTAGAAATCTGGACTTTGTGATATAATTTGTGTTGGCATAAAGAAAGACCTTTTGAGGCAAAGGAAAATCAATCAAATGAAAGGTGTAGTTCTTATTTTATGGAACTGAGATAGATAGAAGAAAAAGCTGAAGTGTGAGGGTCCGAGTACCAGCTGAGTCTTTCTCACAAAAAGGGGGATGAGCTAACTAAGACTCAGGATTGAAATTCCCTCAATGTCTTTGTTCCCCAGTACTTAGCATTTACACCAATATCATGAGAAAATTCCAAACTTTTTATCGTACTGGAGAAACTCCTTCTGCTTAATCAGAAGGTGTTTTTGCTTGATCAGGGATAGATACAGATTTCCCAATGGTTCAAAGTTTCCTTTGCTGGTGTACAATCCAGTAGAAAACCAAACTTGATCACTTCTGGGAGAACATGGCGGACAGATAGCAGCAGCTATGGAGGCTCTCTGAAAGACTCAGCTTAGAATTCAGGAATGGTGCGGACTAAGGAGTCATAAGCTGGTGGAGACATGCTCTACTGACTCAGGAACGAACTGGACTGAGAGAAACCAACTTGGAATGCAGTCCTAGTACTAGAACAGGAACAGAGGGACCTCAGTGTGGAGGCTGGAACCCGCACCCCGGGAAGCCGCGATTTGGGTTTCCCGCCACGCGGCGGATGCATCTACATCGGCTCGGCAGGGAGACAGAAGCGCGGAAGCTCTGAGAAGGGAATGGTCGAAAACAGTTGAAAACAGGAGGGGCGGGGAGCTGTGCATTGACTTGGGGTGAGGTGAGTGAGAGAAACTGACACACTTCCCACGGTTTGGGAGACTCCAACAGAGGACATTCTGGGACTGGGCAGATTTGCAGGAGCGGGGCGCTCCAGCGACATCAGCCACGTATCCCCCTCTCAAGCAGGATTGGTGAGAAGTGGCTAGCCTACGTGACGCAGCTGGTGGAGACCCAGTAGGCTAACACAACCCAGATCCCAGAGCCTGGGGGTGGCCTGGAGGGGCGGGCCCCACGTAGGCTGCCTGGTCTACAATTTCCTGGTGTGCTGCACTGGGATGGAACACCTAGCCGGCACAATTCGATCAGGCTGTGGTTGACAGGAAGGGAAACTGGGCCTCCTATATAAGCTTGCATATAGAAGGAACAAAGAATATGGGAAGAGGCAGCAACAAGAAAGGGTCCTTGACCCCCAATCCTGAGAAACAGGCAATAGCAGACACTGCACCAATAGACATAAAGCGCCATCTAGAGAGCCTCATAGATCAGTTCAGGAATGAAGTTATTAATGACCTGAAGCTAGAAATAAGCAGAATAGTTAGAGAAATGCTAAGCACCACCCAAGAAAAAACAGATGGTGGAATGGAAGAACAGAAAAAGACGGGAGAATTGTTTGATGCAGAAAATAGAGAAAGCATAGAATATGTGAAGCAGGTTCAAAGAGACTACCAGGAAACTAAAAACTCTATCAAAAACTGGCATAACAGCTTGAAAGAAACTAAGGACAGACTATCTGAACTGGAGGGCAGATTAGTAATATGGGAGAATGAAATGAAAAACTTCTTAAAAGTAACAAAGAAACAAACAGCAATAATACAAAGACTAGAAGATGATAAGAGGATCCATAACTTAAGAATTAAGAACATAAAAGAAGAAGTAGGGACACAAACAAATGAACTACAAAAGCTACTCACAGAAATAATCCAGGAGAATTTTCCTAATTTAGCAAAAGGTAAAGATACTCAGATGTATGAGGCATGCAGGACCCCAGGCACCTACAACCCAAACAGAGCAACACCCAGGCATATAATAATAAAAATTCCAGAAATTCAATACAAGAACAGAATATTAAAAGCTGTCAGAGACAAGAAACAGACCACTTACAAGGGAACACCCATCAGAATTACAGCAGATTTCTCTGTACAAACCATCAAATCACGAAGAGCGTGGGGGGAAATAATTCAAGCTTTGAAAGATAATAATCTCCAGCCAAGATTGCACAACTATCCCTGGAAATTGATGGAAAAACAAGGTGCTTCCAGGATAAAGAGGAACTAGGGGAATTTGCAACCACCAATTCACCTCTACAGAGAATACTGCAGGATAGTCTAAAAAAGAAAAATACAAAGAATCCAGAAATAGTGGCAGAGAGGCCACAATGAATGGAGCAGAAAACAAATTGAAGAAGACAAACTGAAAACTAATGACAGAAAAAGAGCTCAACAGAAATGAGGCAGAGAAGATTGGATGATAGGAACAGCTATTTTGTAGAAAATGACATCTGAATAGGTAATACTGATTTAGTATCCTCTTGTTTTGAAGTCTCATCAAGCTTTTGTTCTTCTGTCTCCATTGGTCGAAACAGGTTTATCTTATTGGCTTTTATTATGTACGATAGTATAAGCAAAAACTTTTAAAGACAAGGAGCTCATACAGAAACCATTGTTCATTTTCTGTTAGTTGATTCTAAATACCCTGTAATGCTGTCATTCTCTGAAATGGTTTTACATTGTTTTGATATACTTGATGCTACAGTATACGAAGTTATACTCAAAGATTTTAAGGAAAGAGACAATATGGTAACTACTTTTATGTCAGGATTATCTTGTGGTGAAACACTATTCTGCTTAAATGGTTATGTTTTGATCTGCGCTGTTTTGCTGTTATGCCCTCTTTTATCTCAATTGCCACTTCATTATTTACTTTTTTATTTTTATCCTTTTAATTAAGGGAAAAATAAATAAAAAATAGCAGGATATATTATAGTAACCCACTTTGACTTTCCATTATCTTGATTTAAAGTCCTGTATTACTCTCACAATCTTGTTTTTGACTAATGTCCTCCTATTCTGTTTTGCTTGATAGTACCAGGTTTGAAAGTTTAGGCAACAGCTGTGAAGATAGTGATATTCATTATGACACCCATTCTCATTGACTTTTATCTACTTTTGAAGACCTACAATGTCTCCAATGTTTTGGTTTTGTCAGTTTTGTTCTTTACTGTTTTGTTCAATTTTATTATAACTGATGATATAGGCAATTCTATTAGAGATAGCAGGAGGCATTATGGTAACCATTATTGATCACCTTGTATAATGCTTTTACATTATCTATTATGTCCATCCTTTTGATTTGATTGACTCTGTTCTGTTAGGTCACATTTGGTTCTACTGCCTTCCAAAAAAGTAATAAGAACTGTGGGAGCAACAAAACCCAAAATGTGTAATTGTCATTGTACAAAAGAGAGGAAAAGAAAGTGCTCTAAACTATATAACTGCATGTATATTAAGTGTATAAGATGGAAAATGATATCACTGAGTTTTATTGTCTCACTGTTGGAATGTCCACTTTACAAGCTTTAATTTTGTGACTTGAACAATTATTTCTAAGATGACAATATGTAATCCATTAACTAGTGATTTCCTACTGTTTATTTTTTTCTGTAAATCTGTATAAATTGTACCCTTTCTCTGTTTTTTTTCCTTCTCCTTAAATAAAATTAAAAAAAAAAAAAGAAAACCAAACTTATCTTAAAAGACCTCAAGACCTGAGTTGTTCCAGAGAGGGAAATGAAGACAGAGACGGGAAAGGTGAGGAATGTAGAGGTGAAAATGCAGGGAAGAGTAGAGGTAGAAGAACAAAGACAGTGTGTCCACATAAGTAAATCACGCATGTACTTTAATTGTGCTATTTTATTTTCTCTCTTTTGATAAAATATAATTTTTATATCAGTTATATAAGCTCTTAAATTCTAGTGATAAAAAACTGCACAAACAAACAATATTACTAAGTAACTGGAAACTCAGCTTTAGCTAAAAGGATCCATTTAAATAAAAGTAGGACAAATATTTCTGGTGGCAGACACATTTTTTCCCAGGCTTTATTCAAGTATACATCAATAAGTTAAAAAAATAGAAGGCTACTCCTTGGAATGAATTTGTTTGACAGTGTAAAACCAATGAATAGATATTTATGACCCTTCATTTAATTGATGATTTAGCCAAAATTGAATGTCTCAATTTGTATTAAAAGTGAAACTGTAAGAAAAAGAAAAAGTAAACACTGACAACAACATTTGATGAGTGAGGATTTTTATGACTCGAGAGTGAACAAGAACCAGAGAGTTATAGAATTGCTGAGCTGAAAATGTATTAAAGTGGGCCAATCATAATGAAAGCAGTTACTAGTAGTGAAAATTGGCAGTAGATACTAAATGTATGTTTTAGGAGTGTGTAGAAATAATTAGGAATTAAGAGTTTCAAAAAACTTGAGTGAAGAAAAATTATGGTTTTAGATTAGTAATTATTAGTGTCAAAAAACTTGAGTGGATAAACAAATGTGGCTCTTACACACAGTGGAGTAATGAAAGATAAACTTGAGGCGTCTGTTGGACATAGGATACCCTTTGAGACAAAAATTTTAAGTGAGTTAAATCAGACACACAAGATTAAATTTTACATGGTTTATCTTATATGAGAAACTCAAAGTATAAATAATAAAATAAAAGATGAATGATAGGAAGTAAGGAGATGGATCTTTCTGAAGGAGAATGTGGTCAAAACATAAGAGGAGACAAGGGAGGCAAGTGGGATTACAACAAGGAATTAATGTATGTTATGTACATGTACCAATTCCACACAAGGACTGTAAATACTATACATTGTAAACATGCCAAAATCTAGTAGGAAATCAAGAGATAGGGGAGTGAGAGAGGAAAGGAAAGTGGGTGAAAAAAATTAAAATGTTTTATGAACATGTACCTATTTCTCACAAGGATATTAAACATTATGTACTATAAATGCTTACTAAAACACTATAAAACTTTAAAATAATGAGTTGCCTACATGAAAATTGTCATATAACATTAACATACCTCTGTTCGAAATTTAAACAGAGCTAGAAGCCTGTAAGAAAATGCAATCAGCATTACATGAGTATTAAACAGCATCATTTACAGATATCATTTCATACTTGATATCTAAGAACATTATTATTTGCAGGCAGGTGATACAGTTATTCCTCTTAGTCTGGGAAGCTAAGGTTTATAATTCAAATTAATCGCAATACTTGAACTGTATGATAAATCTTGACCTTTCCTCAACTATGTGAAAATCATAATCCCTAAAATAAGTGAATACATTGCTTTACTTTACAGATGGGAGTCAGGATCATGGTATGGGACTTTTTCCCTGGCATTTCTGGGTAGACCCAATATAACTGTGGCAACCTTATCAGTAGCATAGCAGGAACTAGTGACAGGATCCTGCGAGTCAGTAAGGATGGCACCCTGCAAATGAAGGTGAGAAACCCAAAATGGCCTTCACTGAGTGACAGGCCTCCTGGGATCTCACATAAACATGTGTCAGGAGTCTTGCAGCTGTAAAGACCACCACTCAGCATGATTGGGGAGGCCATTATCTGAAGGATACATGGGCCCTGCATGGGCATTGTGTGAACTCTGCATGTACACAATCCTGGAATTGTGCTGAGATTATGTTGCTAATGCAGTGGCCAGAACTGTCTTGTAAACCCCTTGAAACCTTAGACAAAAAAATTTGATGAGGCTAAGGATTTAGCTCAATTGAATAAGCACCTGCCTGGAAAGTGCAAGGTTGTGAGTTTGATCCCCAGTACTAAAAACAAACAAAAAAGCTTTAACGAATGTCTTATTCAGAACCTTCTCCTGGCCAGAAAGAGCTCTATTTTTTGACATTTTTCAGTTTACTTTATGTCCTTTATATCTTTTAAATAAAATTTCTTGGGCTGTACCTTGTCCATTCCCAGTTTCATACCTCGTCACCAAGAGACATGAACGGGGTGCTCCAGTAACATGTCTGGAGGGCTTGTCTAGAGGTTCAAGTGGAGGTAAATATAGTCTACATTTCCCTGCATTCTTTGCATTCACTTTGAGGCTTTCTGCTCAAAGCAATATCTGAATCTTGTTAAGAAGTTACAAGTGTTAGCAGATTAGCTGATCTTCACATTTCAGTGGACATATTTCGCTGAACTGCGTTAAGCTGATCTTCCTCTGACATGAGTTCATGGAATCCTGGCCCAGTTTCATGACATTTTTCCTTTCTGATTTGATCTTTCTGCTGGTGATGGAGTGCTTTCTATCCTTTGTGCCCTTGGACTTCTGTCACCTTTCTCTATCATGATTCCTTTTTGTTGGGAAGTCAAACAGGAGGTAAGATAGATTCCTGTATTTTCTTGCCTCATCTTAATGTCTGATTCTATGCTTGCAGGCATAGATCTAACAGGTAAAAGCCTTTAGGACATGTGCCACTTCAGACTCCTGTGAAAGGTTTACTTGACCATGGAATGGAACATCATAGTTTCCACTAGGTTCAAGACAACTCCCATGCATCTGTTAAATTTATGTTTTATGTTTATGCAACAAAAGAAATAATGTTCTTGAAACATAATCTTTCCTGCACCCTGAACATTTTGCCCTGGTTGCTTCTGACTTCTAGTGTTCTTACCTATAATTCTGTGTGTCATTTGTGATGAATCACATTTTTCCTGTCATTGAAACTTTCCTGTTTTCACCACTCCAACCTGCTACATGATCCTCCTGGCCTCCTGAATGCCACATAAACTGGTGCATTTAGACAAAGCTATAACTTTCATTTCTGATGTCCGTAAGTAAACAGCTTTTGAAGGACCTGAGTCTGCACTAGGTCATTGTGGATAACAATGTTGGGGTTAACTCCTTTGAGATATAAGGGGAGAGAATAAGTCTTCCTTGCAAACTTTGGGGAGTTAACCAGAGCCCACCAGGGCACATCTTCCTGACTGATGAATTTACTGTTGGATTCCCATTTTGAATTGGCATCCTTGTCTAACTGGCAATCTTAAAATGTGTCTTGTGGATTGGGATTGTGATGAAACAGAAACTTCAGGGTTAACATGCTCTTCTGCTGCTTCCTGCTTGTTCTAAGATAAGGATGCTATTCAGGATCACTTAGAGGACTGTCATAATTAGTATGTAAGTATCTAAGAACTTATCCTGAGACAAAAGGAACCTAGTGTAGTAGGGGTATTTGCTAATCCAAGAGGCTACTAGATCAGTAAATAGTTGTAACTGTAAAGATATATTTTTGGGATGAGAAGGTTTTAAATGATAAAGTTTTAGACTACCAAAATGGAAAGGTAGCAGCAAAACTAGGAGTTTTAAGTACTTTTAGAAAGTTTTGGATAGGATGAAGTTTATGCACTGTGTATGCTGGTTAAGATTTTGTTCTTTTTCATTTCATTGAACCTAGGCTGATCCTTATATACCTCTTTATTCCTGAAAAATGGCTAAAAGGACTATAGCATTAGCTCTTAAATGACTATCACTCCTTCCCTGATCTCAGTTTCCCCTTCTGGTCTGATTGTTGGCAATGGTGATTCTTCATTGTCTCTTGTCATGAGGATACACATATGAGTGATACATAATAAACTTAATTTTCTGCCATCTTAGATAGGGATGTGGTAAGGGGCAATATGCGGTAAGGGGTGGGAACGACCTGCTTGACAGATAACCAGTAAGTCTAGTTGAGATCTCTGTTCTGAATTTGAGTTTAAAGCCAAATATCTTTTTCTGTCAAGTAATAAAGTGTTGACTTTGTCAGTACTAGAAGCAAATTTTGAAAAAATGCTCCAAAACTTGTTATCAAATGGTTGTCATTCACATTTTACTCTTTCATTCACTGTTATTGTCTTATAACAATCTTATGATTGAAACAAAAAGAAAAAAATGTAAGTCATTCATTTATTTTGAAATACTGTATAGCTGAGCGAAGTATCTGAACACAGCTGTACAAAAGGAAATCCATGAAATTTATACAGATTTGCCTCCAGTTGAAGGACCGTGCTGTATGGAAGCACTCTAGCATAAGTATCACCTATGGGGAGGGAAATAGAAACGGAAAAATTGCCAAAACAAACACAAGGATCAATCAAATTACAATAATGGTGTGACATAGGTGCATGGCAATGTATGACTTGGTTATTTAAAAGACATAATATGTTTTATTTTAAAGATATTAAGATAAAAGAGGCCACAACAGAGCAGATCACAACAGAACAATTTAAGCAACACTGTATTTCATGACAAGACAACCCGATATAACAGTAGCTAAGATAATGTCTCTTTCCTTGAAATAGTTGAGCATACCTTCATACACAATAGTATCAAATATAGCAAAACAGTATAAAACTGTTAAAGAGAATAAAAGTATTACATGGCATTCAGAACCAAATAACAGAAAATAAATAATGGTTACTATATTATCCCAATGTCCACAAAAAAATTGTTTATACTACTACATGTGATAAAATCCAATAAGCTACTACATGAGAGAACCAATGGAAACAGAAGAACAAAAGTATGGTAGGATTTAAAACAAGATGATATTAAATCATCACTGGCTATTGTAATGTCCTCTTTTCTTCACATAGCTGTTCATACCATCACAGAAAATAAAATCAAACAACCTTTGCTTATGAATATTTTCTCAAGTGGCATCCATTTATTTATAAATATCTCAATGCAATCATTGTTTATACCTAAGTAGTGGTCCATTGTATAAAAATACCACAACTTTTTTATTTATTCCTCTGTTGATGGACACTTATGTTGTTTCCAAGTTCTGGCTATTACAAATTGTGCTGCTATAAACATGGGGTACACATATATCACTGTATTATGATGTTTTCAGTTCTTCTTGGAATATGTCTAGAAGTGGAATAGCTGGAACAAATGGGACTTCAAATCCCAGCTTTTTGAGAAAGCTCCAGACTGATATCCACAAGGGTTGCAGCAGTCTACACTCCCACCAACAGTGCAGGAGAATTCCTTTTTCCCCACAGCCACTCTAGCATTTGTTGTTGGTAGTTTTCTTCCTCCTGGCCATTTTTTCTGGAGTTGGATGGAATCTCAGTGTGGATTTAATTTCTGTTTCTCTTATGAGTAATGATGATGAACATTTTTTCACGTATTTATTTCCAATTTTTATTTCTTCATCTGAGAACTGTGTACTCATCTCAGATGCCCATTTTTGGACTGGGTCTTTGAATTTTGGGTATCTAATTTTTAAAAAATTCTTTATATGTTTTAGACAGAAGTCGTTTGTCTGATGGACACTTCACTAAGATTTTTTCCCAGTTTGTGGGTTTTCTTTTCACTATGTTGGAGACTGCTTTTGACATACAGAAACTTTTTAATAAGTTGTGATTCCAGTTATTGATTCTGAGAAGTATTTCCTGTGAGTTTTGATTCCTGTTCATGAATTTTCTACCTACCTTATGTCTTCAAGTTTCTTGTCCAATTTGTCTTCCAACAGATTTAGTGTTTCTGTTTTAATATTCAGATATTT
This sequence comes from Cavia porcellus, assembly GCF_034190915.1. Lineage (NCBI taxonomy): Eukaryota > Metazoa > Chordata > Mammalia > Rodentia > Caviidae > Cavia > Cavia porcellus. The sequence continues at coordinate 26,078,683 of NW_026947510.1, read as the reverse complement.
GATCCATTTAGATTTTAGTGTAGTACATAGTGATAGACATGGGTCTAGTTTTAGCTTTTGGCCAATGGAGAGCCAGTTTTTCTAGCACCATTTATTAAAGGGATTCATCTAGGCTTGGGCTATTTTTGTACATTTTCAATTTCATTCATTGAAATTGCATTTTTCAGCACTTTTGTATCTTCTTGACCCAGCTTTGGTACTTCATATGTTTCTAGGAATCTGTCTATTTCTTCTGTGTTATCAAACCTATGAGAGTAGAGGTTTATGAAATAGGTATTGATGCTCTTCTGTATTTTCATGGAGTGTAATGATTTTGCCTTTTTCATTTCTTACTGTGTAAATTTCAGCTTTCTCTTCCCTTTTTTAAATTAGGTTGCCCAAGGACTTATCAACTTATTTATTCTTTCAAAACCAACTCTTTGATTCTTTAGATTGTTTTCTTAGTCTCTGTTGTATTAAGTTCTGCTTTGATTTTTATAATTTCCTCCCTATTTTTGGCTTTCAGATTTACTTGCTCTTCTTTCTCTAGATGTTTGAAGTATAGCATCAGGTTGTCTATTTGTATTCATTCTGTTTTCTTGATGTGGGAACTCAGTGCAATAAATTTTCCTCTGAGGACTGCTTTCACTGCATCCCACAAATTCTAGTAAGTTGTATTTGTATTTTTGTTTCCTTGTAGGTATTGTTTAATTTCTTCTTTAATTTCCCCTGTGACCCACTGAGTACTCAAGTATCTTATTCAATTTCATGTGTTTGTGGGTTTTTTTCAGGTTTTTATCACTGATTTCTAATATCATGGCACTATGATCTGATAACATGCATGGAATAATTTCAATTCTTTTGCATTTATTTAAATATGTTCTGTGGACTAGTATCTGGTCTATTTTAGAGAATGTCCATGTACTGATGAGAAGGAGGTACATTCTGATGTTATTGGATGGAACATTCTGTATATGTCTATCAAGTCCATTTGTTCACAGGTGTGATTCAGTTGTGTTATTTCTTTGCACTGAGTTCCCACATCATGAAAACAGAGTGAATGCAAATAAATAACCTGATGCTACACCTCAAATATCTAGAAAAAGAAGAGCAAGTCAAGCTCAAAGCCAAAAGAAGGGAGGAAATTATAAAATTCAGAGCTGAAATTAATGCAATAGAGACTAAGAAAACAATCCAAAAAAATCAATGAATCAAAGAGTGAGTTCATTAAAAGTATAAACAAAATTGATAAGCCCCTACCCAACCTAATTGTAAAAGGGAAGAAAATGTTCAACTTCACACAATAAGGAATGAAATAGGCAAAATCATTACAGACTCTGTAGAAATATAGAAGATCATCAACACCTATTTTGAAAACATCTACTCTCATAGGTTTCATAACACAGAAAAAATCGACATATTCCTAGAAACATATGAAGTACCAAAGCTAGGTTAAGAAGATGTAAAACTGCTGAACAACTCAACTTCTATTAATGAAACTCAAAATGTAGTTAGTCTTTACCTACAAAGAAGAGCCCAGGCCCAGAAGGATTCACTGTGGAATTCTACAAGAAACACAAAGAAGCATTAATGCTGACACCCCGCAAACTCTTCAATTAAATCCAAAGAGAAGCAAACCTTCCTAAATCATTCCTGCAAGCAAATATTACTCTAGTGCCAAAACCTGAGAAAGACCCAACTAAAAAAGAGAAATACAGGCCAATCTCCATAATGAACACAAATGCAAAAATCCTCAATGAAATATTGGCAAATAGGATGCAGCAAATTATCAAGAAGATTATCACCACAACCAAGTGCAATTTATCTCATGCATACATGGATGGTTAAACAAAAGTAAATCAATAAATGTAATCTACCATATCAATAAAGCCAAAAGTAAGAATCACATGATCATTTCTATAGGTGCAGAAAAAGCCTTCAATAAGGTCCAACATTCATTCATGGTAAGAACCTTACAGAAAATTGGAATAGATGGTCTTTACCTCAATACGATAAAGGCCATCTATGACAAATCAACTGCCAGCATCATATTAAATGGCCAAAAACTGAAAGCCTTTACTTTGAAATCAGGAGCAAGACAAGGATGTCCCTTATCAATGCTCTATTTAATGTAGTACTAGAAATACTAGCCAGAGCAATTAGACAAGAGAGAGAAATAAAGGGGAAAAAGATAAGAAAAGAGGAAGTTTAATTATCATTATTTGTGAACCACAAAATACTGTACATAGAAGACCCCCAAAACACCTTTGAAAAACTCCTAGATATAATAAATGAATTCAGCAATGCAGCTGGATACAAAATCACCACTCAAAAATCAATAGCATCCCTATACACTAACAACAAAATCACAGAGAGAGAGATAAGAGAAGCCACACCCTTCACACTAGCAACCAAATAAATGAAATATTTAGGAATTATTCTCATAAAAGAAATGAAAGACCTATACAGGGAAAATTATAATACACTGAAAAAACAAGTTGAAGAAGATCTCAGAAAATGGAAACACATCCCTTGCTCATGGATTGGAAAAACAAATATTGTGAAAATGGCCACTCTCCCAAAACTTTCATATAGATTCAATGTAATCCCAATAAAAATACCATCAACACATGTCAGAGATCTACAGAAATCACTCTTAAAATTCATCTGGAACCACAAGAGACCAAGAATAGCAAGGACAGTTCTAAGCAGCAAAGGCAAGGCAGGAGGCATCATGATCCCTGGCTTGAAGTTATACTACAAAGCAACTGTAATAAAATCAACATGGTACTAGAACAAAAGCATATCTGAATATCAGTGGAATCGATTAGAAGATACAACCACAACTAAAAACACACTCAACCACCTTATCTTTGGCAAAGGGGCCAAACATGTACACTGGAACAGCAACAGTCCCTTTAATAAATGGTGCTGGAAAACCTGGCTCTCCATATGCCAAAAACTAAATCTAGACCCATGCCTATCACCATTTACTAAATTAAAATCTAAATGGATCAAAGATTTGAATATTAAAACAGAAATACTAAATCTATTGGAAGACAAATTGGGTAAAAACCTTGAAGACATAGGGGTAGGTAGAGAATTCATGAACAGGCCTCAAACCGCATGGGAAATACTTCCCAGAGTCAATAACTGGGATCATGTCTTACTAAAAAGTTTCTGCATGTCAAAAGAAATCCCCAGCCTACTGAAAAGAAAACCAACAAACTAGGAGAAAATCTTAGTGAACTGTCACTCAGACAAAGGACTTTTTTCTAAAACATGTAAAGAATTTTTAAAAAACCAGAAGCCTAATATTCAAAGATCCAATCCAACAATGGCCATCTGAGATGAATACCCAATTATTAGATTAAGAAACACAAATGCAAATAAATACATGAAAAAGTATTCATCATCATTACTCATTAGAGAAATGCAAATTGTAACCACATTGAGATTCCATCCCACTCCTGAAAGAATGGCCAGGATCAAGAAAACCAACAACAACAAATGCTGGAGAGGCTGTGGGTAAAAAGGAATTCTCCTGCACTGTGTGTGGGAGTGTAGACTGCTGCAACCCTTATGGATATCAGCCTGGAGCTTTCTCAAAAAGCTGGGATTTGAAGTCCCATTTGTTTTGGCTATTCTACTTCTAGGCATATTCCCAGAAGAACTGAAAACATCATAATACAGTGATATATGTGCACCCATGTTTTAGCAGCACAATTTGTAATAGCCAGAACTTGGAAACAACATAAGTGTCCATCAACTGAGGAATGGATAAAAAAGTTGTGGTATTTTTATACAATGGAGTACTACACAGCTATAAAGAATGATCATATTGAGATATTATAAATAATAGGATGCAACTTGAGATCATACTCATAAGGAAAATAAATCACACTCACATGTATAAATACTGAATAGTTTCCCTAATGTAACAAATGGTAAGAATACATAAATGTACACGGTAATCAAGATTCCACAGTATCTTGCTTTGTAGCCTTATAATGCTTTCATTCATTAATTGGAATGGTTTTATTGTAGGTTGTTTGATTTTATTGTCTGTGATGGTATGATCAGCTATTTTGAAGAAAACAAGACATTATAATAGCGATTGCTGAGTTAGTATCATCTTGTTGTGAAGTCCCACCAAGCTTTGGTTCTTGTGTCTCCATCTGTTTTATCATGTTGTATCTTATTTGATTTTATTATATGCAATAGTAGAAACAAAAATTTTATGGACAAGGAGATAATATAGTAACCATCGTCCATTTTCTGTTAGTTGGTTCTGAATACTTGTAATACTTTCATTCTCTTAAATGGTTTTACACTGTTTTGTTATGTGATAATATAGTGTATGAAGGTATATTCAAATATTTCAAGCAAAGAGACACTCTGGTAGCTACTGTTAATTACAGGTTGTCTTGTAGTGAAACACTATGTTCCTTAAATTGTTTTGTTCTGACCTGTTTTTGTTATGTCCTCTTTTATCTTAATCATTTTTTTAAATAAAAAAGAGTGGTTACTGATTTGCTCAATGCTATCTCAACACATGTAGAAACAAAAACATCACACTGCAACCTTTAAATATGTACAACTATTATGAAAAATGAACACACTTGGCTTTCATCTTGTTCCAAGGCACATAGACTGAGGGTTTGCAAGGAACATGCAGGCTTAGTTTGGTGGAGAAACTGCTAAACCTACAATAGTGAGAGATGTGTACAGGCTTCTCTTTCATTGCCACTCTGGGTGTGCATATGGAGAAAGTTTGGGCACACATAATCATTTCCTCATTGTATATCTTAAACCATGCAGCATGAACTATTAGCTATATCTCAATTTATCATAATTCCCTTTGCTGAAAGATGACAGGAGGCACAGCTGCCTGATTAGTGACACACTACACCTACACCTCAGGGTGCTAGAATATCAGACTATGAGAGGATCCAGAAAGATGCCTTTCCTACACAAGCTTCAGCCAGGAGGAATTTTTATTTTATGTGGGTTTTTTTTGTTTGTTTGTTTGTTTTTTAGTTGAAAGGTTCTTGCCCTAGTATAAATTACTGTGCAATTATGGTAGTTGTCTAGTATGGCAGAAGGCCAAAGCGGGAATGCTTACCACTTCTTGCTTCTTCTTCAGTCCTAATTGCAACTCCCCTTCCTGTTTGCATGCACAGAAAATGCCAATTAGTTCCTCACATGTCATCAATATCCACCCCATGCCCCACTTCCAATCAGAAGTCTTATAACCTTCTGCCTCTCTGTATCTGCTCAAAGGAGACAGCCCAAGCATCATGGGTTTTGTATTTTTTTCCACATCCTCAATACACCTGTTCACTTTGTATTTTTTGCTTCTCTGTTTCGCCAGAATACTCTAACAGTAGTTATTGATTTTCTTTTGTGGTCATTTTAGTATTTTTTCATACTTCCTATTAATTATACTTTTGACTTATTTGAGTTCATATTTTTTGTTTCTTTTATCTAATTTCTTTTCGCTTTTCTCCATTTGTATGATTCTTTTATTAATTTTAACTCAGTATGCTGCATATTATTTTGCTTATTTTCTGTGGATATAATGATTTCAGTTTATGTTTTAATTTTTTAAATTTTTATATGTTACACAGAGCAACATTTCTATCTTTTTAAATTTCTTAAATATTTTTCTGCAGTAGCACTAGGTCAACTTTAAAAATTAAACGGAAAACATGTCTGCATAATAAAAAGGATGCCTATTCTTTTATTAGCACATATAAATTGTTTACAATCATGTGAAATGTCAAGACTCATTATCCAGGGGAGTGGGCCCACAGACGGTAAACTAGATGAGCATGCATTAAACTGATGACTATTCATGACAGGTTCCATTATATTGACTTATCAGGGTCCAGCGGTGTCTTCACTTTTTCATTAAAGTGCTGTGAGATTCCTGCCTCAACTTTGCAGTGACATAAACTCTATACTAAAATTTTAATGGATTCAAAAGTATCACTGTATCAGCTCATGATAATCAATATAACTATTTGTGACTTTGTAATTTGAGGCACTTCCAGTTTTTTAAAATAATGTTTGAAATGGTTCTGAGCTCTCACATGGGTTATAAAATGAGAAAATTCCCTTTGCATCTGTCTCATGCATTATCAAGTTAACATTAGACATTATTTTCAAAGCAAAGATGTATTCAACTCCCCCACCTCAATGACCCTTACATCTGATTGTCAATCAGCAAATGAAAAATTTGACTTCCTCAGGACCCTGCCAGTCCTCACCGAGAGACCTCATTCATCTGTGCCAGCCACTGTGATAGTTGAGCTGCAAGAAGTCACTCCTTAGACTTTTCGCCTCCTTTCCATATGTGCCCAAATTGCCAGCTGAATGATCATGTACTAAATACAATGTGTTTTCTCGTTAAGCCTTGTGCTAGAAGAAGAGTGACTGCCTCAAGAAGTTAATGGTTAACTGTTACTCTCTTAGGACTTCTCAGCTCTATCCATTCTGATGCTATGACAGAGCTGCTGTCATCTCCCGCACCTTATCTCACTCTTCTAACACAGTTGTTTTGTAGAATAAAGCATCATAAGAAAATAAATATGGATATAAAAAAGAAAATGAAAAGTGTTTTTAGAGAAAACTTTCATATTTTTTCGAAAACTTTCTGATATTTATTGCATTCTCTTGTGAGTGTAAGGAGTGAGGATTAGGTAACTGTGAGTTCTTAACAAATACAGTTTGAGAAGTGATACGTTCAAACAGCAGCATCTGTGATTTTCCTTCACCATTGTCCACACCCAGGTAGATCCAACAGAAGTCACGAGAACCACATCCATATTAATATTCATCAGAAAATGGGTACTTAGGGTCATCAGCGAGACTGAAATTTTAAAAAGACAAGTAATAGAGTCTTGATGAATCCGTCTTTACTTGTATAAAGCAGCACAACACAAGGATATGCCATTAAGTTGATGTTAATCATTTGGTTTCCTCACTGCCTTTAATGAACATTTTGTACTTTCATGAACATTTGCAGCAATTTTAAAAATTCTGAACAATATTATCCAAATTATATTTCTAAAATATAACTCAACATAGAGAAAACACAGAGAAAGTCATTGATATATTTTCCCTTCTCCATTCATAGCTAAATCTGTCAGTGCAAAAAAAGAAAAAAAGGAAATGCTCTCACTTCAAATTTTCAATGAAAATGGTGATTATGCCATCCTTACTTTGAGGACTAGCACTAATGCTCACTAGCAGAAAATGTATTTCTGGATGCAGTACTTATTGTTAGAAACTTCACTCCCATTTTACTAATCCACTTTTTATTTACTCACAACAAACTCCACAAAATATTTCTTAGATTCAGTTACTTTAAAAAGTCATAATAATAATCTATAAAATAGTGTTCTATTTCTAACAAACTTAGAATATAATCTTTATATTTTAAAAATAACACAAAATATAAAGTGATAGCAATCCATTACTCATTAAAATATCTTATAAGGGACAATATTTATTGATTCACTTTGTTTACTTTGTTGAACACTTGTTCCTACATTGTCCTTTGCATGTCTCTACACTGAACTAATATTTTCAATGATAATCACGTATTTGTGATTATTCAGCACATGTAATTATGGACTATTGATTCATCCTTCAAACATAAAAATTAAAATTCCCAAGGGAAGATAGGAAACATATTTTATCCTAAACTCTAGAGGCTGAAGGAAGAGTAAAGGCCTAATGATAACTATGCATTTTTTCAGCAGTGCAGTATTTCTGCACACATTTTCCTTGTTTTTGAATTTCTCTAACTACTTTACCTTCTGCCTTCAGATATCTCTATTTTAGAAACTTGAAATGAAGTATTCCCATCACTGCCTCAATTGTAACCTTTGGAGAGGGAAATGCAATGCTTGGGGTGTGAACAAACATACTACAGCAGTGATGGAGAACCTATGGCACCCATATAATTGTGTTTTACTCTTAAGACAAAAGATGTTAATACAGAGCTATGTCTAAATTAAAACAACAGTATTCAGGCTTAATTGTAGTGTTGGAAATTTCAATAAGTAAGTGGGATCTGAGTTACAGATTGGGACTTAGTCTTTCAAAGATTTGGCATCACTGCATGAAAAGGACAGATCTGATGCTAAAGTAGATGAGATAACAGATGGGGTTTGAAGGTACTTACAAGTCAGCAGAAGCATATCGAAAATTTCTGTCCTGACCATCTAGGTTTTTCATGTCTTCAGAAGTCAACTGGAATTCAAAGACCTATCACACAAGTAGAAAGATTTCAGTGTATTTAAACTGAATATTTGCCAATAATGAAAATTCAAGAGAATAAGAAGGAAAACGAATTGCTTCTTAAGAGAAAACATGTGAATGACCAAAATACACATTCTGAAAAGCTTATTTTCATAATTACCATAGACATGCAGACCATATCCACTATGAGATACCATCTCACTCCAGTCAAAATGGCCATAATTAAAGATGCTAGAAATAACAAAACCTCAGTCACATGGGAAATACTACAAAGAATCAACAGCTGGGATCTCATCTTATTTAAAAGTTTTGAATATAAAAGAAAATTATCAGTAGAGTGAAAAGAGAACCTACACAGTGGGAAAAAAAAAATTCAGCCAGTTATTCTTCAGACCAGAGATATCTGGAGCATAAGAAAGAATTGAAAAAAGTCAGACCCCCCAAAAATAAACCCTTCAAGATGTAATCCAAAAATGGGCATCTGAAGTTAATACACATTTCTTAAAGGAAGAAACACAAATGGCAAAAAAAAAAAAAAAAATGTTCAACATCACTGTTCATTTGAGAGATGTGAATTAAAACAACACTCAGATTCCATCTTACTCCAGAATGAATGGCTGTCATCAAGAATCATCCCATAACAAATGCTAGAGGGGCTGTAGAGAAAAAGAAACCCTTCTCCACTGTTGATGGGAGTGTAGACTGGTGGAAATCAGTGTACTGACTGATAGTAGAGACTCCGTAAAAAACTAGGATTACAGATCTCATTTGACCCAGCTATTCCTCTTGTGGATATCTTTGCAAAAAAATTAAAAACATTGTTTCACATTGGTGATATATACTCATCAATGTTTATAGCAGCACAGTTTGTAATAACTAAATCTTGGCCACAACCCAAAAGTGCGTCAACCAAGAACTGAATATAAAATGGTGTGGCTTTTTAATGCAATGCACTACTCAGCCATAAATAAGGATAAGCTTGAGATAATGCTTGATGAATGGATGCTCCTTGAAACTATACACTTAAGTGAAATAAATGGAGGAAGTAAATACTGCATTGTTGGTCCTTACAGTTTTGTTTCTCACACCAGAGAAACAAATGGGAAGGGAAACTAGGGAGCAGTGAGGTGAAAAGGAAAGAAGGGAAAAATAAAAGAAAGACAAAATGTAAATGAATCTTTGCAAATAAGGCAAAGACAGAGTCAAAGCAGGGAGGGGACTGGGAACAAAAGAGGAGTCAAGCTGTGTCTTGTACAAGCACAGATTCTCTATGATGAATATGACTATTGTGTGGATCTAAATTGTACCATCAAACAAAATAAAAAATAGAATATATCACATGATCAAGAATTCTATATTTAGTATGTAGCTGCAGGAAATGAAATCTTCACATCAAAGTGATATTTGCTTTCTTAAGTTTAGAAGCTTAACTAAGTTGGCTCATCTGTTCTGCAACCGAGGGTGCAGAGGGCCCACCATGGGGCAGTTTGTCATCAGTCATTATAAAAGCGACATGAGGGACAGGCTTCTGTTTGAAGAGCTTCAGTCTTTGCCTGCAGCTTAGACATTGCCTCATGGCTTCTAGCACAGAGACTTTGGCTTCTGCCTTGCACGCTTAAGCCTACCAGCACAGACTCATTGCCTTCTGTCACAGACGCCATCTGCTCACTTTCTCTTCCAACTATGTGGGTGACCATCCTAGGCAAGTCTTGTAAATGCTTATATATTTGAATAACTGTGTGTGTGTGTGTGTGTGTGTGTGTGTGTGTGTGTGTGTGTTTTCTGTGTCTCTTGTAAAACCCTGATAGTTACAGTAGACATATGTGGGGAAATCACAGTGAATCCCACTACTTTTGCAATTAAAATATACAAATTATAATTTTTAAAAAGCAAACAAAAGCTTAAAAGAAAAAAGGCAAGAAAGAAGTACAACTGACACGACCTAGATTATAGCATTTATACTTAAGTCATTCAGAAGAGTCTGTTCCAAAGAAAAGCATGAAAAGTATGCATTTCAGTAAGTTTCATGAGTACAGTTGAATCTATACCTAGTGACAAGTAAAAGGTGTTTTCTCATCTTCTTATAATTAATTTAGGAGTTTTTCAAATACTAATTCTTTATGTACCAATGTCAAGAAACTCAGGTTTATGAAGATTTTGTCTGAATTTGAACCATTTTAAACACAAAAACTGAGTTTAAATTGTTAAAATTGTGTAAAAGTGGCATCTTTTAATCTTTTTTCCCTTCAACCCTTTGTAATTGCATAATATACTTGTATCAAAAGATAGAGCCGGTCAATAATTTAACCACAAAAAAAATTTAAGTTAGAGGCATTCATAGCATAAGTGAACATCTCAATAAACATGAAAATTTCCATAACATAAATGATTAAATTATGGACAGATGATTAAAAGTTCTTACTAATCTAGGCTTAACTACATCACATTGGGAATGTATAGTAATGTGTTAGAGAAAGTTATGAAACTAATTCAAATATTTCCAAGAGCACCGAAATAACTGAAAATTTGTATTAAAATCATGAATTAGAATCCTCAAGTATTTCAAAAAGCCAGTTCCTTCGAAATTGACTAATAGTTTCAATGTCATGTCAATCAAAAGCATAAAGATTTAATTTTTGAATATGTATGTGATTTTAAACTTCATATAACCAAAACAGTAAAAAATAGCTTAAAAATTTTAAACAAGAAAGCAAATGAAAAATTCTGTTGTTCTGCACAGCAAATGTAATTTTCCAAAATAAATATGATAATATGAAGACTAATAAGACAATTGATGCAAGAAGACATGTCTGGGAAATTTAGAGCGCCACTTAAATGTTTATATAAGTATACTTGGATCACTTTTCATATAATTTTATAAAAATGAATTTGGATTGGACATTAATTTGGCTATAGAGCACTGTAACATTTTAAAAAATTAATAAACTGAAATACTATTGTATTGTAAAAGACACAACACAAAATGATGACAAATTAAAAGCAGGAGAGTAGGTTCATGAAAATTCACCATAATTAGAATGAAAATCTGAGCTAATTTTGGAGATGACATTTCACATTCTTTTTTTTTTTTTTTTTGTACTGGAATCAAACTCATAACCTTGCCAGGAAGGTGCTGTGTCACTGAGCTATATTCCTGGCCCATGGAGATCACATTACAATAAATGCCTCCAAGTCTTGAAAACAAGGAACATCTGGAATATGTGGGTGTATTAAATTGATTATGAAAAAAACTAAATAATTTACATCTCTCAGACTCCAAATTGTTTGTTCCATGAATTTATACAATCTGCCACAAATAAGAGATTTCTTATTTCCTCAGTGATGGAGTCTTCTGTGTCCTTTGTATTGCACACTGTGCACTAGAAATTGGCAGAAGCAATGCCATTTCAGATCTGAGCTTATGCATGGAAAGGGTTTGCAAGTTTCTATTCACTGCCATGGGACAGATCTATGTGCTAAAATCAAGGTTAGACTTTATGGAAAATAGGTAAAAATCACATTGAGGACAACTGAGGTACTCCACACAAGGACAGTGGAAGTACCCAACGCAATACCCTGACAAACATCCTGAACCACCACAACCTTGCAGTAACCTGTAAATGTAGCAAAGTTCATTGAAAATGAATGTGAACAGTTAGTAGACAGAACACATTTGAAGACTTCACGTTGAGCAAGAGAATCATGCCAAACAAGTGTTTTATACGTTAAACTTCAATATTTGAAGTGGTTTGTTTTCCAGCTACCCTAGGTTATATGAGAAGAAACATTCTAAATGACAATAAAAAGAAAATCAATCATCTTAAATGATCAGAACATAAAGTGAAACTCAAAGTGAATAAATTCATGAATATTAAAATGGGTGCGTGCTCCAGGAAATGAAAGCAAAATACAATGATTTGTAGAATGAAGAAAACAACACAAATCAGGCATTTAGAAAAACAAAAAGAAGATGTCACTTCCCCCAAGATGGATGGGACACAGCTGGTTTAATGCTGAAGCCAAAGTAGCCATGCTCTATGAAATCCTCTCACTGAATCTGCTATCTGTCTTGTAATATAGGAGGATAAAACACTAATCAATCACTTCTGAAATCTCCTATGCATGGGAAATGCTGGTAATATAACTATCCAAAACTGTCCTGAGAGTTTTCCAAGGTGCACACATGTGAAGAATGCTGAGTAAGCTCTGATGCCCATGGCCCCACCATCACCTGCACGTTCTCTTTTATCTCCTTCTCCTTGAAACTCTGAGCCAAAACCACAACCCCACGCTGCAGTTGGTATCTCAGGGCAACCTGGGCTGGAGATCGCTGGTGTTTTTTTGCCACAGCGCAAAGAACTGGATCTTCCAAGAGAACTGGAGCACTCGGGTCTACCCTGGAAGGGAGGGCAGAAATGGCAAATACCCAGAGTGAAAACTTGGTTTATTGGGAGGCTGCTTCCACAGATTACGGAGCCCAGTCTAGATCAAGGGTCACCCTCAAATGCACTCAGCAAAGTTGCCACATGGGTATTGCAAGTTTCTATTCACTTTAAGAAATGTTAATTACTCTCTCTTCCTAAGACAGTGGACCCCAGATGACAGAAAGTATAAAAGGAGTTCTATTTTTTTTTTTTTTTTTTAACCAGCAGGGTCTTTTTATATTTCTATTCTCATTATTACCATCGTTTTTCTCGTTGAGATCCTAGAGCACAATAAGCAACCAACACAATATCTTTAGCCTTGCAGAAATCCAGCAGTTTTCTCTGGTTGAGATAAAGATGGCATTCCACCTGTAGAAGGACAGGCAGAAATGGATCACATGAAAACCTAATGTCAAAGGAAAGGAAGAATCTAATAGTAAATAAATTTTGATAAGAAAATTGTGCAACATTTTATTTGAATAGAAAACTTCAATGTGATGTTTTTTCTTTAAAAATCTTTAAATTTTTCTTTAAAAATCTTTTTTCTTTTTCTATCTTTTTTGTTTGTTTGTTTGTTTGTATGGGAAATCAAACTCAGAACCATGTGCTTCCCAGGCAGGCACTGTGCTGCTGAGCTAGAACCCCAGCCTTAACATATTTTCTGTGAGGATGGATCAAAAAACAAAAATAACTTTACTGAGATGAACCAGGTGTGCAAACATTAACGACCTTTTATATCTTAAAAAAAAAAAAACACTGCAAATTCTTGACCTTGGACAATCAAATCTTTAATGTTTGGAAATCAAACTTAATTAAAAGCCAAGAAATTGATCAAAGCATCATAAGCATATATTAAAAGGATAAAAAAAAAGCCAGTTTGGTAGGCACCCTACCTATAACATTTCAGAAGATTTGTGTGTTAAAAGCACTAATGTGTAAAATTTATTATAACACACCAAGTAAGTGAAAATTCTTGAATCCAAATATGTAGACCATAGGAAGAAAAAGAGAAAAAATATTTTTTGTTGATGTAGTTATTATTGCAACTTCTCTCTGAACTTCGATAATAAAGGGAACAGTATTCTTGTTTACACTATCCTTCAGAAATAATTGCAATTTAATGGTTTCACACAAGAAAATATGCAATTAAACTGGTTTTCACCATGTAAGAAAGGTAATGTATTTGCTAAAATGAAATTAATTATTCATAAATTCTACTGAAACATCTAATTCTAACAGAAGTGATGAATGTACACTCGTATAAAAACTGATTTTGAATTGAAACTGTTGACTGTTACAAAACACTAATAATTATAATAGCAGAAAATATACTCACAAAGAAGAAATCACCAACAAATATTCAACCAAGTGATCAAAGAGGCAGCATGAATAGTGGGGAGGACCCGTGATTATGTGTGTTTTGTTGGAGTACCATTGAACAACGTAACACACTGAGATTATTGTGTGGCAAATACCAGCTTAATGCAATGAAGATCTCAAATTCATGTTTCAGTTGGTGGAAGGTGGCAACATGCAATCAATTTACTGACATTAAAAGACAATAATCTGATTATACCACATTACACAAATCAATGAACGAAACAGTTGGATCTTTTATAAAGATAAGAACTACAGGAGATTTTTCTTAAGTCACTAGGCTATTCAAACACCTGTTGCATTTAAATGAGACGAGAAATGTATGCTAATGTCTTTGACTTTACTAGTAAACAGGTAATTATGTGACTTATGCGAGATAATACTTTCATGCCCAAAGGAATATTCTGGGGTCTCCAAAATATCAAGCTTAAAATTCACTTAGAAGAGATGCAGAAAAAAAAAAAAAACAAAAACAAAAAAACAAAAAACTAAACATTTGTATGCAGGCATTTCCATGTAAATCAATATCTGACCATGTGGCAAAACATCAACCATTTTGAACTGGGTAAGATAATGTTGGTGTTCATTACTCTGGTCTCAATTATTCTGAATATTTGAAATATTTCGATAATGTAAGTGTACTAAAAGTATATTTAGCTTTTAAATTTTATATTTGACAGTCACAGTGTGTTATTTTTATATACATTCATGAATATCAAAAGCTCTACTTTCAAATTGAAAACTTCTACATTATACATGCAATTTCACCAAAAAATAAAATTATTTATTAAAAAAAAAAGCACAGAACTCATCATTTGAAATAGTTGATTTGAAAAGAGAAAGCATGGAGAAAAACCTGGTTATGATGTGATCAGGCAAATATTCAGGTATACATTATGTGGCATGTTTCTGAATAAAGTTTACATCCACCATTCTTATAAACTGCTAAATATGTCACACTTGGATGATTTTCATGGTCCCTAGTTTACTTATCTAGTAGCTATATTTCTGGTCATAAAGTCTGTAAACATAAGAACTGATAAGGAAAATACAGTATTTATGAACAATGAAGTACACTCTGCCATAAAGGATAAACTTGAGTCACTGATAAAAAGTGAGATCAAATGTTAAGTGAAGTAAATCAGACAAGCAAGTTTAAATATACCATGATTTCTCTTCTATGTAAAACCAAAAATAAAAACAAAGCATAGAGCAAAATAAAGGAAGTATAAATCAGGGAGATAGATGTTTTGTAAAAAGAAAAGTGACCAAGAGATAGAGAAATAGGGAGGCAGGGAAAAAGGGTGAACAGTAAAAGAATTGAGACGCTATACACATGTACTAATTCCCCAAACTGAATGTAATAATTATGTGTGACAATGTATACCAATAAAATAAAATTTACCAAAGAAAACTTTCAAACAAAATTACAAGAATTCAAAAAAAATTATAAGAAGTCATCTGTACCAGAACGCCCAGAACCCCCAAAACCCTGCTCACTAATTTATTTTCCATCTATCTTTGTTAACTATACATTCCATATTTCATGGTCTTCTTTCTTATACTTCACTCTGCAAAACATCTTCAGAAAACAATCCACAGTGATTCTTTATAGCTTCATGATGAGCGCACCTTCCCTCTGAGATCTATAACAGCACTGGACTTTTATGCCTATTGGACACTAAGATCTTCCCACTAATTTCATTAAGACTTTTCCAGGAAGAGATACAATTGATGATCCTCTGTGTCCTCTGTGACAAATTGCTCTTAGAAACTTCCATTCCACAGAGGTAAAATGAGGAAGGGGTGGGGGTTGCACAAATGGACCCTGGGCAGTTGGACAGAAACCAGCAAATGAATAAGAATGGAGAGGAGACTGGTAGAACTCACCTGGTTGCAGACAGGCTTATACTTGAGTCCTGGTTTATTCAATATCATCTCCAGCTGTCTGCGGTTAAAGTTAGAAACTCCAATGGATTTAGCCAATCCTGCATCCTTACACTTCTCCATGGCCTGGGTAACAGGGCATCATAAAATGTCATTGGTACAAATTGCTATGTCGCTCTAACTGAAACACACGACTGCTTAGAAAAAGTGGCATTGATTCTATTTGCAATTCATTGTTGGTAAGGTAAAAGTGGAAAGACAAAAAGAGAAAAAGATCCTGAATGCCAGAAATATATTTCTTATATTCTTCTTTGGGAATTAGGGACATTACTGAATTTGAAAGAGAGATAGTTATAATTAATGTCCTCAATTCTGTTCATTCTTTTCACACCATTGTATTTCTATGTAATGTGTGAAAATCCACTCCACCAATCTAGAAGAAGAGTATTATGGACCATTCTTCTGGGTTGATGCATGACTTGACGATTAAATTCTCTGATATAAATTCTCCCTTGTACTCACCTCCCATGTGGCACATATGTCTCCTGTATCCAACAATGTTTTTCCCTTTTCATCTGCTGGAAAAAGGTCTTCTCCTGGCTGGATTGGAAACATCATGTCAGTAATCTCCTCAGGTATCTGCATCTAACTCTTAGCAAAGTGCTAAAATGTATCTAAGTTATGGCGCATTTGATCTCAATGAAATAAATTTAGCATCAATCCATACACTTGTATTTACACTGAAGATTGTGTGGAGTTATGCCGTTGGGTACTTTGGTTCTCCTATAATCTTACATAAGCACTATGTATAATGGACAATATTTTTGCAAGTCCTGGGGGCAGGGGTCATGGACTTATATTAATTTCCTTTCCCCAGCACACATTTGTGAGTATTCATCTCTTTCATTGCAAAGTCAAGCATGACAGCCTTGATCTCCAGCAATAAGGAGCTGCAATCTTGACTCTGGCAAAATGATCAGTGTTCTTCATCAACCTGGAAACTTGGGCATACAAAGGGAAAGAGAGGCCCAGATATGAACAACTAAGGGTTTGCTAAAGATGGATTTAACCAAGGAAACTCCTAAACAGTTAAATGTAGATAAAGGGATGGATTCATCTTTGTTTTAATATAATACAATTAGATATTAATAAAGAAAACCTAGAAAGTACTTTTCTTCTTATATGAGAAAATAAACATTTCACAAAAAAAATTAGAGGATAGTGATAGTTCACACACTGTGTGTCATAAAATTAAAAGACTGGTCACAGTGTTAAAGTAAAAGTCATACACAAAAAGACCCTCTTACAGAACAAACAGACAAATCACGGCAAAGGGTAACACAGAATGTGCTCCGCCATCCATGAAAATGATAGCCACACTGCACAATGCAAACTGCTCACCTTCATAGCCACTGGGTAGTGAATGAGATAAAGGTCAACATAGTCCAAACCAAGTTTTCTTAGCGAACTTTCCAAGCTGGGTTTGACCATCTCTGGTCGATGACAAGTACACCAAAGCTGTAGATGTTTAAAAATGGAAATTATGCTGAATTAAATATCTGTCTTTTGTTTGAGGAACCCCTGGAAAAAAATTTGCCATTCTGTCTCTTCACTGTGTTGGTGGTTTGTCTTTCTATACAAAGTATTGTTGATTCTTTGTAGTATTTCCCATGCAAATGGGGTTTTCTTCATAACCTCTTTGCCCACATATGTGTCTTCAAGAGTTCTTCCTATTTTATTTTCCAGCAGACTTCATGTTTCTGTTTTAATGTTGAGATTTTTCATCCGTTTTTATTTTAGTTTAGTGTATGAGACACATGTGTCTAGTTTAAATCTTCTGCATGTAGAAAGCCAGTTTTTTCCTGTTAAAAACACTATCTTTCTTCCAGGGAAGGTCTTTGGCTCCTTTCTTAAAGATCAGATGGCTGAGTGTGTTTGGAGTTGTTTCTGTATCTTTTAATTGGTTGCATTGACCCTTAGGCCTCTTTTTCCCCCAGTACCATGCTGTTTTTATCACAGTAGCTTTGAAGTATGTCAGGTCAGGCATTGTGATATCACTTGCCTTATTTTTGTTGCTCAGAAATTTTTTTTTTTGTTTTCGCTATTTTAAGTAACTTGTGGTTCCAAATTTTAGGATTGTTTTTTCTAATTCTGTGAGGTATGCTATTGATATTTTGATTGGGATTTTATTAAATCTGTGTATTACTTTTAAGAGTACAGCCATTTTTACTCTTTGTTCTTCCTACCCACGTGCTCAGATATCCTCTTTAACCTCCTTTTTCAGAGTACTTTAATTTTCAATGCAAACACCTTTTTTTCCTTCTTTAGATTGATTCCTAAGTGTTTCACTTTTTTTCATGCTATTATGGAAAATGTGCTTTATCTAATTTCTCTCTCGGTGAGTTTGTTGTTTGTATACAAGAATGTTACTAATTTTCAGTGTTGACTTGATATCATATCATCTGAAAATAATGATAATTTAACTTCCTCCTTTTCTATCCTTATTCCTTTTATTTCTTTCTCTTGGGAAATTGCTCTGAATATATTGAATACAAGTAGTGATAGTGGACATCCTCTTTTTGTTTCTAATTTTAGAGTGAAAGCTTTAAGTTTTGACCATTTGGTATGACGTTGCCTATGGATTTTGTCAATCCCATAGCTTCTATGGGAGATGAAATAATAAGATCAGAGAAGAAATTAATGCACCTCTGACTAAGGAAACAATACAAAGAATCAATGAATTGAAGAGCTGATTCTCTGAAACATCACCCAACACTTCAATATGTGTTGGGAAGAACACAAGACAGTTTAGTTATATCTTTCTTACTACATAAGAACTTCTATACTAGTTCTCAGTATTGACAAAGGAAAAAATTGAAATTCATAATGATCAAAAATTTTAGAAAGTCATTCAAGAGAGTAGGAAAGCCATAATCTGATTTTAGTTCTTGCCTATTCCACAACCTATACAAAATCACACTGATGTTGATATTCTTGATAAAGGGATTTTAAAATTATAAATTCATAGACCAGAATATGAAGTCCTAATCTTTCTCTGTTTCTAGTACTAAATCTTATATATGAATTATATGTGAATGAAAGTTATACCAACAGCACATTTAATGAAGTACGAATCTAATAATTTAATTTTTGTTTCTGCACATCACATTTTGTTAATTCGCAAAGCAAACACTTTATACAAGATACCTTAGAAGTGAGGAATATATCTTCTCTCTTTACACGACCTTCTGCAATCTTGCTTTTAATGGCCAGTCCTACCTCCTCTTCTACTTGGTAAGCATATGCAGTATCAATATGGCGAAATCCAGCATCTATAGCCAATTTGGTGCCCTCCAAGGTTTTACTGTTAGGAACCTAAAGCAGCAATGGAATTTAGCTTTGTAAGATACAGTGCATATTATGATTCTTG
This sequence comes from Cavia porcellus, assembly GCF_034190915.1. Taxonomy (NCBI): domain Eukaryota; kingdom Metazoa; phylum Chordata; class Mammalia; order Rodentia; family Caviidae; genus Cavia; species Cavia porcellus. The sequence goes on along the minus strand of NW_026947510.1, from coordinate 26,059,315 downwards.
GCTCAGAATTCTTGGCTCAGCAAGCAAAATCAATAATAGTTCACTAGATTGGAATAAACAGTGCATTCCAAAGTCTTCCTCAGACTTGTTAACTGTGTGACAAAGGACTAGTTGTCTGAACTTCAAATTTCCAACTTCTGTCTATAAGACAGAAGTAAACATGCAAATAAAAATTGTTAAGTTCATTAGCAGAAGCAATGACCTTCAGAAAATCAACTCATGCCTCGAGTTACTTCTTAACCTGGAGTAATGAAGCAAAGCCCAAATCCATTTTTCCCTGAGCCTTTCTAAAATTTATTATCTCAAGCATCAACTTAGACTCAGGCCATTTGAATATATCAGTGGCATCTCAGGAGATAATCTGTTCTAGAAATCAAAGAACTCAGAGTACAGGTTTTGTTCATTATAATTTATATAGTAAGGTCATAAAGTAAAATTCACAGAGGGCAAAATGCATGGGACAAAGTACAGAACAAATACTGTGTACATTTCTAAAAGTCTTTTACAAGTGAAGATACATAACACATTAAATACTCACTACACTGAATTCTGACCCTGTATCAAAAACACTGTCTCCAGTGCTTTTGACTATATGGAAATATTTCCTAAGATTTGTTTATGGATGAGTTTTACATTCATCCCATGCTCAAACACATCAGGATCCAGTATAGTAAAGCAAAATGGGTTTATATAAAAGTCACAGTCTATCATTTTAGGAGCAGCCACCAATATTACACGCTTTGAGTGGTAAGAAATCAAAGTTCCTAGATGCCACATTGGGTCCAGGTTGTTAATGGCAACTGGAATATATAGTGGTGTCTCAGATTAACTCTTTTTTGAATTCCTTAATACAATGAGAATGGCTATATGTTATCAATCCAGTCTTAGTATATGAAAAAAGTAAGACTGGCTTAACAAAATGGGTACTCCAAATATATAGACATAAATAAAAAATTACCTTCTTCATGGGATATTGAATTATCTTTCAACCATTCAAACATAAATGTTTTTTAGGGTAGACATGATTGAAGTAAAATTTAGAATTGTTGCCTTGTGTACCACTTTTGGCTATGAGTTGAAATTAAAAATGACAAAGCAGTGATACACATACTGTATGTGCCCTTCCCCTAGATGAATTTAACTTTTATGTATTTTAACATATACCAATAAAAAACAAAGTTAACTTATGAGGTAAAAACAAAAATTAAATACATGCTTTTTGACTTAATGAATTTCAGAAACCTTCAGTTTGCAATACAATTACAGTGAAGGAAAGCCTAGATCCCTACCATCAGTGCCCATTCCAGCTGTGAATTTCCTGGGTATAAGGTAACTCAGAGATTTAGAAAGGCTCCATTGTTTGGTGTATCCTAGCTCCTTTTCAGTATTACATGCTTCTTGGTCCTAAAAATAACCAGTTCTAGTTCATGCCTGCATTATTGCTCTTTGAATATTTGCATGTACGATTAAAAGGAAAATTATGACTTCAAAGGTCAGGGAGTTGGTCTCTTGTAAACCAATTAAGTGGTCAGAGGATAATACTGGAAAATTTTCCTTTAAAACTAGTGAACTATCTACTTGTGAACTTCATTACAGAAGACAATCTCTATCATTATGCTTAGATACATCCTACATAGTGAAAAGCTTATGATTCTTATATACTCTTACTAGGTGCCAGTTTTTCCTGTCATCATGTTATGCTGTAACTTCAGAATAATTTTCAGCGGTTGAGAACAATACACTGGAAACTCTGTTTAACCCCTGTTTACTACTTACCTTGAGGTGATCATGACTACTCCAAATCCCAACAGCAGTACTCCCTATTACTTATTGTATATTTCTCATTTCCATTCACATTTATCATGCTCTTTCTCAAGATCTTGTCTTCATGGGAGGAAATATAAATTTCCAAAAGTATAAAAGTAGATAAAACACCCTCACTGGAATCAAATAACTGTGAAAAGAATCTTAGGAGCAGTTGTGCTGACTGCAGATTTTTATCTTTCCTGCCCATCTGGCAAACGAAGTGATATAGGAAAATAAATACTTCCCAGAATAATCAACAGAAGACAGTTTAACCAGCCCCCAATGCAGAGCAAGGTATAATAATCTTCTCTGCACCACATGGAAATTATCTAACTTAGAAAAACAGAAAACCTGGTTAAGACTCCTGGAATCATGTAGGCACTGAGCAACCTGACCTGCCAAGTCAGCCATTCCTCCCACGTTACTTTCTTTTTAATTCCCTCCCCCGGCAGTGCTCCTGTTACCTCCTGAGGCTTATAGGTGCCATATCCCAGTGCAGGAATGAAGTGGCCATCACTCAGTTTCACACGCTGATGTTTGGAATCCATTGCTTCTTACTTTGTTTTGTTTTTCCCCTTCCGTTTTCCTAGGTTATTTATAACCAGAATCCATTGCGACAAACTTCCTGCATACTCTCAGCCAATCTTCTGCTTAAAGTAAAAATCAATTGACATTGCTTCTGTTATCATTAAAGGCACTACCTGTTTGCTGTTTACGTAATCACAGTAAATTGAGCAATGTTGTTCTTGTGGGAGTGGTGAGATTAAAACTGTGCTTCACATTTGAGTACAAAATTGGAACCAGCTTGCTATTTCCTCTGAAAGGCAATTGTTAAGTGAATTACTATTAACTGAAAAAGTACTACTTTATGTAAATTTTTTCTGTTCCATCTTTGACATATTATCATATACTAGTGTAACACTGAAAACCTACAAAACATTATCTGTCTCAGTACATTTTTTTAGAGAGAACCAGGAATCAAACTCATGCCCTTGCACATACCAGGCAGGTGCTGTGCCACTGAGCCAAGTTCCTGGCCCCTACTAAACATTATTTGGATTAGAAAATTCAAATGCCTATTTTCTTGGTGTTTAGGGTTGTTTTTTTTTTTTTTTTTTTTTTTTTTTACTTTGTCATAATGAATAACTTCTTGAGCACGTTACTTAACAAAAACCCCTCACACAGACACACTTTAACAATAAATTTTTTTTTTGTCTTTTTCTTTTTTATCAGTACCGGTGATTGAACTCATGACTACCTGCTTGCAAGGCAGGTGTTTATGCCATTGAGCTACATCCCGAGCCTCAACAATAAAAATTTAATGAATTAAAAATCACTCTCCAGTTAAAAATTTGAAAATTATGTGTTATTAATTATGAAGTGGTGGTCAATTTAATGGCAGCTGGATTACATTAGCATGTCACTGAGCATAGATGTGCCTCCTGAGGAAATTTGCCAGCATAAATAAAGAGGTGGGGAAGAAGAAGGAAGGTGTTAAGGCATTAATACGTTGTTGCATTATTGCATTATTGCTTTGAAGCATTGTGGGTTCTCCTACGAGTTGCTGTTTGAGCCATTGGTTCTCCTGGAGAAGCTTTGGTCCTCACATGGAGCGTTGCTTCCTTACTCTGCAGGGGAAGACATGTGCCGCTTGGTCTCCAGGATGCCCCTGTCATGCCAGCTTCCTGGCTGTACCTGAATATGCTTGTCGGAGAAGCTTGGGGCCTCTGTGTCGCTGAGGATGGCTATGGTACCTTTCAGGACAGCCCTGGTCTTGCTGTGAATGTGACTTCATAGCTCCAGCATAGAACTCTCATCCCACCAACACAGCTCCTTCACTCCACTGGCATGGACCTTCTGGCTTCCACTGCTGATGTTTGGGCCTTCCTGGCATGGCCTGATTCCTGCCTGGGGGCTCTGGACCTCCAGTTGGACTCATAGGAGGTATTGTCACAAGCTCTGGGTTTTCATCTGGACTCGTGTGAGACATTGCTTTGGGATTTAGGCCTTAAATATTCTGTTTTGGTGGTGTGGATAATTTCCTGCATTCTCTTGTGTTAACTCCTGGTGACCATTATAAAAATAACATTATAAAATTCATGTCCAGATTCTAATTATTCTCTGCACAACCCCTGACCACCAAATTGTGGTTCTTTTAATTTTTTCCTAGATAAAACATTTTGTGAATTTTGGAGGAGGGGATTTCAAGCAGACTTTTCATTGATGATGAGGGTACAAGTGTGCAGCAGAAACACTCCTACAGCACACAACATGGTTGAGGAGAATGATTAACAGATTCTGGAAATCATTTTCAAATAAACAAACAGAGACTTTGACATAATTATAGCATTATATAACTTTATTATAGTTTAATTTTATTAAACTGTATAACTTACTTAGGGTTGTTATGTAACTTTTAAAAACTATCAATAATTAAGACACCAAAAATCAGGCAAGCATTATATGCAATTTATGACTCTGTTTAGCTTTATGCAACAAAGAATAAAGCATAAAAATGTCTTAAATTATGATATAATTTACAACATTCGGTAAACTATGATCTTTTCATTATTATGAATTTTAGAGTTGGTAAACTAATGTCCCTTGATATAGAGGAATTAATTAAAGGTAGCACAACGTGAAATAGAAGACAGACTTTATTATTCTTAAAGTATTAGAAGTAAAGAAAATATGTAATCATTAATGGTAATATGATAAAATAAAAAAAGTGTATCTAAAGGTCACGGTTATCATTTTGAAAGATAAAAGTCTATGTAATTGTAAAGTGCCCTTGTAATCTTAGAAATGTGTTTACTTATAAAAAGGAATAACACTTTTAAGAATTGAAGTTTCTGGTGAGGAAGCCCACACTTTATCTCACTTTTATCTCACTTTTAGTTCGGTGCCATAAATCTCATCTTGCATCCTTTACCTTTTTTTCTTTACTTTTGCATTCACAATTAACCTTTCTATACTCCCATTCTTTAAAATACACATTTGGATGATGGGTTTTTTATTATTATCTGGTAGTAGTTTCTGCTCATTACCATCTTTGCTCATCATCTGGGACAGAACACTCTGTCTGTCTGGATAAAGCCTTGCACTAACCCTGGATTCCACTTGCTTTCCTAGGATGTGGCGTGATATGCCCAAATCCTCATGTCAGAGAGCCAGGCACAGCAGCAGGATTCCCCTGTTCTACATACCACAAACTGTGTGATTCCAAGTAGCCTCTCTGCAAGCTTCCATGGTGAACTCTGCTTGTTCAGAGACCAGCACTTTAATGAAAACTAAGAAACAAATCCTGATTCACCTCCTTCCTGGCCTGTGAGTATGCCCTGCTTATCTTAGGCTCCTTGCTCCACCTGCAAAACCATTCACCCAGCATTTTTTAGTACCTGGCCCATGCTTCTGTATTCACATCTTCCATTTGATTGTGACACACCCTTTTCTACTGTCACTGGAACACTGAGGTTGAGTCCCTCTGTGACACACAGATGAAATGAATGAAACTTGGGACAGAGGAGGCAGAGTGCAAGCACATTTATTTAAGAGGTATAAAGGCAAGAAAAGATATACAAGTAACAAAATGAAGATTCCTCTAGCCGGGAATGGGGTTTTGAATAGGACAGCCATGTCAACTCACTTTTTAGGGATCATTAAGGAGTGTGGAAGGGAGTTCAGGCCATGGCACAACCATCAACTGAGGGTGGTGATTCAGCAACCTCCATTTTGGGGTTCTTTATTCCACTTTGTGGCCACTGTCCAGTAGATTTTGAACTCTTGCCTACTAATTCCTGTTTCACTCTGTGCTCTGAAAGATAAGCCTAAGTTCCATTAGGGAAGACAGATGATGACCACTCCAACTATAGGGGCAGTGAGAGGAACCCAACAGTAAAGGGCATCGTCACTCTTGAGTTCGAATGGGCAGTGACAGAAGTCAGACAAGACCTCTATGGCAGAATGCATCTATGTGACCATCTGAAGTTTAATAAAATCTAGCTAAGAGGAGACAAAGCAGACAAAAAGATTAAACAAATAGCGCCAAAATTACGGAGTAGTGACAAGAATGCTAGTGCTGGTACAAAGGGTGCTATGAGAGTCCAGGTCTTCTTACATAGGGCTTTAAAGAGGAAGCTCTTGTATCTGACTTGGTGAGACACTAGTTTAGCAAGGAGTCCAGGCTAGAGGTGGGCCCACACTTCGGGCATGTGTACTGGGTAAAGAATCAGATGCCAGAGAAGGTGCTGACAATACCACATCTCTCCATCTGTGAGAAAGGTAGATGATGATGTGAGAGGCTGTCACAGAGGAAAGGAGACCAAACCTGCGATGGCAGTGGCACCACCTAATGCCAGGAAATATAAATCTTCATCAGTGGGGGAGAATGGACCCATAGGCTGACCCTCAGAAGTTATGGGGTAATGGAAGAATGTCTGGCTCTGGAAAATCAGCAATCAGTGCACACAGGGGAGTCTTTGATGATGTTATTGTGGGATACTTGTTATGCAATATTTGGGGGATATAAGAGTGAAAAGGCAAAAATCAGGAGACAAAGTAATATCCTGTCTCATTGCAAAAATTAGAAGAGATAGTGCAGCTGTGATTATTGATGTCATTTCAGTTGAACATGAATTCTGTCCATGCTTCTGAATAATTGTGATATTTGTTTCTCCACCAAAAGACAGGGTGAAAGAAACTGAGGCACTAAGGCCATGGATTTAGCTTAGCAGCATAAGTTAGGCAAGAGTTAGGTCATGGGTTCGAGCCCTGGTTAAAAAAAATTTTGAAAAAAAAAGAAACCGAGGCACTCATTTACTCATCACTGTGTTTTCTTTAAGATTCTCAGTGAGATTAGATGTCCTTTTTTATTTTTACTATAGTCTCATACGGAGGAGACATTGCTAAAGGAGAGTCTAAGCTCCACGATAGGTCCTGCGGCTTTAATGTTAGAGCAGCAATAAGCTGGCACAAGAAGAAGTGACATAAGCTGTTCCACAGCCTGACAGATGTGTCCCAAGGAAGTGTTTTGCAAATTGAGAAATTAACTGCTAGGCCCTTTTCAGCTTTGTCTCCCAGAGGATACAAAGGCTGGACCTAGGTGCAGAAGAAGTCAGACGTTGATTTTGCAGGTTGTGATGGTCAAAGGAGTTTCAGGTTTTGAAAACTGAACTTTCTCCTTTTTTGAAAAATATCAGAAAAAAACACAGAGACACTGTCCCTTTCTGCTCATACTTAAGTGTGCCCATAGTAAGGCCATCCATTGGCTGCTTGTGAGGTCCTACTTGCTAGTGATTGCAGACTAGAATCAAATGAGTTTGTGGCATTAGTCACCCTGACCAGCATAATTTTCACTTTGGTTGTGTCTCTGAAGTTCTTTGCTTCAGACCAGCCATTGGACTTTCTTTACCCAAAAGAACTGAAATATCTCTATAAGTGAAACTGAATATTGACTGCTAGACCCTCTGTTATATGCTGAAGGACAACTGAAATGAAAGTGAGTGTCTCAGGAGCCACAAAGTCAGGCAAAGTGATCATTAGAGCATTTTGATAAAATCACATTCACTAGTGTAACATTTTTATTTAAATGAAATATCCATCTTTCCTTTCATAGAACAGACATATAGCATATTCTTGCAGAGTTTTATATAATTTTTCTTTGCTACTTTGATTCCTATATTTCAGTGTTGAGAATGTCTAGTGCACTCTGAACCCTGGGAAGAAGCACACACACACCAAGTCGGGACACGCGGGGTGCAGCGCGAGGAAAAGAAACAGAGAGACACAGCAATTGCAACTGCACTGCACTGCACCGGACACTAAGTCTTTATTCCAGGGTTCTTATATAGTAAACCGGATCAACTCACAGAGCACAGACGATTATCTTGCAAAAGCATTCTTTGTGACAAGCTTTGTGACAGACTACAATGTGACAGACTACAATGTTTATCTAAACTATCTAAGTTAAGCAAACAAGCAAAACCAGTTCTTCTAGCCCCTCTAACCCAGGAGAAACTCCATTAGCCCAAGAATGTTGTTAATTATGTTTGTTCCTTAGTGTCACAATGGTGGTCGGCCACTTCCTCATGACTCTGCAAACAAAGCCAAGTCACACAGCATGGGTTCACAGAGGGGGGAACATCCCCCACTGAGATCAGGCATTCCTGTCCTGTCTCTGTCTTGCACACTGGGGGCTATTGTTTATTGCAGGTCCCGAGGGGGCCAGAGCCTCAAAGTGACTCCTCATCCTCCACATTTCAGTAATAATAACTTTTGTATAATACACCAATCCTAAATGCAACTACTGAATATTTATTCTTTCTATATTGTGAGAATGATCTGGGTTATTTTACTCTTCTCAGGGCAAACTTTATGACCTGAAATATATATTTATACTAGTTTTTTGGAGGGTGGCTTGTTATTCTTTTCATTGATCTGATTAATTCACATTACAGGCAAGAAATGGTTGGTGCCTTGTAAACACATAGGAAATCCTTGCTGTACCTCTTGATGTGGACATTAACTTTATTAAAAGGAAATGTTTTAGATGTCAATCTAGACAAGGTACCAAATTTAAAATTTTCTTGCATCCATCTTCTTTTCTATTAAGTTTTATTGCATTAATAGAACTTCTGAGCTCAAAGAACAACTTAAATATTTGAAAATTCCCATTTTCCAAGAGTAACCTCTTTGAATAGTGGCTCAGCTTCCTTTATTAACCAAAACTGTTAGAAACTTTAAAGAAAACAAATACTGTTACTCATTACTAAAGAGAAACAGAATAAGCTTGAGTGGGAGAAATATTCATAGATTATAAACTGAGAGGTTGTTAATAGTCATATTGACTTTCAAAGTAACAGTTTAACAAGCTTTCCTCAGTATTTTATGAACTAACCTAGACTTTCTTAGAAGATACTTGTGTAAATAGACTTGGGCTTGTTGTACTCTAGGAAAAAATAGCTTCGTTATATGTGTATTATAACAAAACCTGTAACATGGGCTTACTGTATGTGTTTTCCTTTTCCCTTTGGATGACCTATTTGATATGTTAATCAATGGTCTTCTCTGTAAAGAATTGTAAAACCTTACCTAATTGATATGTTAACCATTGTTGCCTTCTACAAACAACAGAAATGGTGCTAAAACAAGCTAACAAGTGTTGTTAATCACTGTTAGGTGCCTCTATTCTCCACTAAAGAGCTAAAGAAAACTAGGATGGCCCTCTAATTTACACTTGTTTGAAGTAACTTGCTTGTGTGCAAGGAGATTTGCTTATTAGCGTAACCCTTTACCTGACCTTGATCCCCCTCCCCAGAAAGAAAGAAAAACATAACCACTGTTTTCTGTTCTGTAGGGCACCTTATTGCCTCCCCTCTCCCCTTACCTATCTATCTAGGCTAGGCCATAAAGATTTTGGGTTTCTGGTGACCTCTTCCTGACCCAGTGGTGTAGGGAGCGGCTTTGAATAGCTGCTGCTGCCCTGCCCCTCCCGCCTGAGGGCATTTTGTGTGTCAGCCTACATTTCCCATGATCCTCATGTCCACCTACATTACCCACAATCCCCTCCTGCTTACGTCATATATCCGGATGTGATGGTGACCTATCAGATAACACTCTGTGCCCTCTTCCTGCCTATGGCCCGCCCCCACCCTATGTAAGTTGTAGCCATTTTGAAAATAAACGAGACTCGATTGGAATCGCATCCTGTCTCCATCTCTCTTTTCTCTTGCCCTGCCCCCATCCCAGATCCCCTCTCCAGGTTGAGACCCATAGATTGGTCCGCAGGCCGGATCAAGTGGCGCCCAATGTGCGGCGGATCAAGTGGCGACCACGAAGGGACCCCACCTGGCACGAGGGATAACGACGCGGGACCGTTCACAGGAGTAAAGCGCTGGCCAGCGTGACCGATTCAAGGACTTCGTTCCTGTGATCCGTGCAGACGGCCACCTTACGTCTCGCCTGAATCACGGTAGGTGAACGGCATTAGTATGGGACAAGCACTCAGTGAGCACGAATTGTTCGTGACTGGCCTCAGGGAGGCTCTCAATATTAGAGGGATTAAGGTTAAGATGAAGGAACTAATAAAGTACTTTCAGCTTATACATTCAGTGTGTCCATGGTTCCCCCTAGAGGGTACCATTAATTTAAACAGGTGGAATAGAGTAGGAGATGCTCTTAAAGACTATTATGAAGTTTTTGGTCCAAAAAAGGTTCTTGTAACTGCTTTTTCATATTGGATTTTAATCTCTGAGCTGCTGGCACAAAGTCACGCAGATCCCCAGCTCGCGGAGACGCTCGCCCAGGGTGAGGCTGCATTATCTGCCTTCTGCAATTGTACTCCACCCAGCTTATCTAAGGCGTCCAGCCCTCCCGGCTCTGTTGTCCTTGAGATCCCGGAGCCTTTTCAAGATGGCGACATGCCACCACTCCCTTTGTCTGGAGACCACGAGGGTACTCAAAATGGCGCCACCTCCATACTGACTCTGGTGGAAAAAAAAAAAATAGGGGCTGGGAGTTTAGCTCACTGGCATAAGTGCCTGCCTGGTAAGCAGAAGGTCATGAGTTCAATCCCTGGTACTGTTAAAAAAAAAAAAAGGTGCTGGAGATTTAGCTCAGTGGCACAAGTGCTTGCCTGACAAGCACAAGGTTGTGAGTTTGATTCCCCGGTATAATAAAAGTAAAATATAAAGCCCGGGACTGTTAAAAAAAATAAATTAATTTAAAAAAAATTTTAAAAAGGGGGCTGGGAATTTAGCTCAGCGGCATAAGCACCTGCATTGCAAACAGGCAGTTGTGAGTTCGATCCCCGGTACTGTTAAAAAAAATAAATAAATAAAATAAAATAGGGGCTTGGGATTTAGCTCAGCAGCATAAGAGCCTGCCTTGGAAGCAGGCAGTCGTGAGTTTGATCCCTGGTACTGATAAAAAAAAAAAAAAACAAAAACGGCGATTAGATGATGCAGAAGAAATTCATTCTAAAACCAAGTCAAGAAAACAACTGGGTCAGATCATGCTGAAAGGAGATAATATTACTCTGCTGCAAAGTGTCTCCAACTAGAAATGATCAATGAATTAAGACAGCAGTGAGAAGCAATAGCAGGCAATTAAGGTAAATGTCAATTATAGTGTGTACCCATATAAAAAAGGCAGCTGATTAAGTGGTTTGCCTTGGGAGTATTTGTAAAGTGTTTGTTCATATTGTTTTGTCTACCCTTACGTTTTTACTGGGAGCAATAAATGTAGGATTGTTTTTATTTAAAAAGACAAAAAAAAAAAAAATGGCGTTGCCATGCTCCCTTCTCTGTACTACCCTATCTACCCTGGAAATAGAAGCTTATCCATTCTTACAAGTCGAGGTTTAAAAAAATAAAAAAAGAAAAAAAAGAAAGAAATGGGAGCTTAGTCACTGGAAAGACCAAGAGGTGGTTTCGACTTGGGTAGGATCAGGAAGCCCATGGTTTGCGCCCACACCCTGTTGGTTCTTTCCAGGGCTCCAGTGTACCAAACAAAGTCATTTTTACCTTTGCCCCGCAGCAACCGGGGGCAGTTCATATTGTAATTCCCCGGGAGAATATTTTTGTGCTTATTGGGGCTGTGAAACAGCTGCAACAGGGTGGCAACCTGCCTTCCCTGATAAACACCTTAAACTGACATGGGGGCCGCCGGGGTGCAGCCTAGGTGACTACCCACTGGCCAATCAAAGATCCTGTCAGGTTCTAAACGTCACTGTCACCACTCCTGAGGACCCAGGTTGGCTGACAGGACGCACCTGGGGACTGCGAGTTTATGAGTCAGGTAAAGACAGGGGAAGTCTTATTCTCATAAAAAAGGTTCCCCTACAGACTTCATTTGTGCCCATAGGCCCAAACTTTGCTCTAAAGCCAAAATATTATCCAAATCCAAAATACAATCAGCCCACTACAGATCCTGTTACTACTGTTCAAATAACCACAGTAAGTCCCTCAGCCATAATGGTTTCTCAAGCTCCGCTACACCAGGCAGATCATGTACCTGCCCCTCAATATTCACATTCTAACCTATTCAGTTTGATTAAAGGAGCATACATGGCTTTAAATCATACCCGACCTGATCTCACCCAATCATGTTGGTTATGCTTGACTGTTCCTCCCCCATATTATGAAGGAAAGGCCCTCAATTTAACCTTTGTCAGTTCTTCTAGCTCATCTGCCTGTGACTGGGACAATCACCGCAAGCTGACTCTCCCTGATGTCTCAGGTAGAGGAACTTGTCTTGGGGATTCCAGCCATCCACCAGCACTGGCAGCACAACTCTGTGCCCAGCTTCATTCCAAATTCAAGCCAAATAATTACCTCATTCCACCCCCAGGAACGTCTTGGGCCTGCAATTTTGGCCTATCACCCTGTATAGCAACTGCTGTTTTTAACAAGTCTGCAGATTTTTGTGTTCTTGTACAGGTTCTTCCTCGCATAACCTTCCACCCAGGAGACTACTACCTCCAGGCATCGCAGATCAGCTATATATCTAAGAGAGAACCTGCGACGCTCACCTTAGCTGTGTTACTAGGATTAGGAGTAGCAACGGGAATAGGGACAGGGACCACAGCTCTAGTGTTGGGAAATAAGCATCTAGCTCAATTACAGGCAGCAGTAGATCAGGATTTAAAAGAAATAGAAGCATCTGTGACAGCTCTACAGGTGTCCCTGACGTCTTTATCTGAGGTAGTCCTGCAAAATAGAAGAGGACTAGACCTCCTATTTATGAAGGAGGGTGGCTTATGTGCAGCCCTCAAGGAAGAGTGTTGTTTTTATGCTGACCACTCAGGAGTAGTCAAAGAGTCCATGAGTTTACTGAGAGAGCGCCTCAAAGAGAGAGAAAAGGAGCGCATCGGAGCAACCACCTTCTCCTCCACGTGGGGGGGGGTCTCTTCCCTTACATTGCCCCCCTCTTGGGACCCCTAGCTGCCTTGCTGTTGCTGCTTACTGTAGGACCATGTATTTTTCAGAGGATCGTGACACTCATTAATAATGTTAATAACAAGGTTGACACATTTATGGCAAAGCCCATTCAGGTATATTACCATTGGTTGGAAATGGCAGAACAACAAACTTATCGGGAAAATTCACCCACTGACGGCCCACATGATGCTGTGGCCCAGACGCCCTGAGGCACTGGACAGGCAGTCAGAGACGGGCAACTAGGACACATATGTAATGCCAATTGGCCACCTAAGACAGGTCCAGGACCAACAGCTGTCCTGCAGGCCCATGACGGGTAAGGCTCGATTGGGTTCATATGAGGAGTCCTTGACCCAAGGCAGGCGCTGTCCTCCCAGGGCCTGCCATGTTCCAAAAAATATATATATAATAATAAGGGAGGAGATGTAGGGAGCGGCTTTGAATAGCTGCTGCTGCCCTGCCCCTCCCGCCTGAGGGCATTTTGTGTGTCAGCCTACATTTCCCATGATCCTCATGTCCACCTACATTACCCACAATCCCCTCCTGCTTACGTCATATATCCGGATGTGATGGTGACCTATCAGATAACACTCTGTGCCCTCTTCCTGCCTATGGCCCGCCCCCACCCTATGTAAGTTGTAGCCATTTTGAAAATAAACGAGACTCGATTGGAATCGCATCTTGTCTCCATCTCTCTTTTCTCTTGCCCTGCCCCCATCCCCGATCCCCTCTCCAGGTTGAGACCCACAGACTGGTCCGCAGGCCGGATCACAGTGGTGATTTGTCATAAAATGTGCTTTAGTTTCAAAGAAATTACAGGAAAATGTTGTGGCTTAACCCTAATGCACCAAAAGGGTTAAGTTCCAAATCCTTGTGAAGGCTTAAGTTTCAGCTTCTTGTAACTTTCGACCCCTTCCCACCTGTTAGTGTTAAGGAGCTGTCCTGAGATAATTAGCTTTCTACTTTCTTCTCTAAATGTTATTGCAGATAATTCTTATCTGCAGGATGGGGGTAACTCACAAGGCACCAAAGGCTCCCGAGGTTGTCAGAACTAAGTGGACAGCTATACAGTTTCCAGATTTGGGTCAACAAGTTTGATGGCTCTGCAGATTTCTTCCCCCCGCCCTTTTCCTCCAGCCTCTTTTTAAAGTCCTCCCTTCAGTCTCTGGCACGCAGTCTCCAAATTGGCTCCCAGAGACTCGTCACCAGGCCTGGCCTAATAAAGCCTTTGCTCCCCAAATTTCAGCCTCTTGCTTCCTCAGATTTTATACTGGGGTCTGAGTTATTACAGGCTACTGCTTATGTACCACTGTTATCACTTACAATTTAGCAGGCAGTCATGAGTTTGATCCCCAGTACCAATAAAAAGGAAAAAGACAAAAAAAAAAAAAAAAAAAAAAACAAACCAGTTATGAGTTACAGATGTTTTGAATCTTAAAACATAACAGACTTTACTTTGAATTGAATAGGTCATATTTTGACTTTAATAAGTTTTGGTCTTACTCCAAAAATTTCTCTTAGTCTTTCAAAAATAGAAATAAATAAATAAATAAATAAAGAAAGAAAGATTGCATATCATTGCAATCCACAGTGATAATCCAGGAAACCTTTTAAACCCTTACATTCTTGTTTAGAGTAGTAGAGTGCACATGATTCCTTATTCAAGGGAGCTTGAATTTCAGGATCAATTTTGCTCCTCAAATTTGAGATTATAGATTTGTTAATTTGTTAGATGTTCAAGTTTTTGAAATAAGAGGGACAACACTAATCTTTTTATAACAGAACATTTGGTTCACTTAAAACAGACGGGTAATTATACAGACTTCTTAATGTATATCCAGTTATCCCAGGATATTTATTAAGTTCATGTGTTTGTCTCATACTTTTAATCATTTTATGCATCTGAAACTTCTTGAAAGCAGAGCATAACTGCTTTTTTGACTCAAATGCCATTTTAACCAAAATATTTAAAACCATAGGAAGTAAATGTTACTATTTGGAAACTTACACTATATTTTTGCTAAAGCATAGACTTTTACTTATTCACATCTTGTCTACTATATTTAGACTTTTTACTGCTTGCTTTCTCAACTCAATAACACTGGCCTATCCTTATCAAAGTGACATAGTTGCTTAAATCTTTCTTTCTTTCTTTCTTTCTTTCTTTCTTTCTTTCTTTCTTCTTTCTTTCTTTTTTTTTTCTTGGACAGGGTTTCTCTATGCAGTTTAGACTGGTCTTGGGCTCACTTTGTAGTCCAGGCTGATCTTGAACTTGCAATGATTCTCCTGCTTCAGCCTTCCAAGTGCTGGGATTATAAGAGTGCACCACCATGCCTGGTTGTTGCTTAAATTCCTAGATATATCCATATGTGTATCATGTGTATCAATTTAGGTGACATTGTTGATGACATTCTTCTATGCAGAGCTGACCTCTTAAAATGTAGAATTGCCATTCAGGCAGCTTTTAGTTACTTGGAGATATTTTATAAATTTTTTGAAATGAAAATATCACATTTATTTCTCAAATACCACTATTTTCTAGACTTAAATAAGTAAAATAATAAGACTGAAGACATTTTATTTTTCCACAACAATATCAAATGCATATTTATTAGACTACACATGATCACACAAATACTGAAAGATTCAACAAATTTTGAATCTTACCCAAACTAAAATATGGTGCAGCCGGGGGTTTATCTCAGTGGTACAAGTGCCTGCCTGTCAAGCACGAAATTCAAAAAAAAAAAAAAAAAAAAAAAAGAAAGAAAGAAAGAAAAAGAAAAATGAAAGGAAAAATAAAACTATGGTACAAACATTAACACAGTACTGAATACTGTGACATGCTAGAAATACTGTGTTACATGGTACAAATATTAAATGGTGCAGTGATTAAGTGATATTTGCACTGATATACTACATGATACATGCTGTTATACTACTTAATGATGCAAACTCTAAGAAGACACATGACACTAAATGAAGTAATGGCACAGTACTCAGCATCTTTTTATATGCAAAGCATCTACTTGACCTAAATCTTGAAAGGAAAAACTGCCTGTATTGAGACAACTGAAGTGAAATGGCTGGCTGAGTGAGCTATTCTCTGCTCAGCCCACTGAAAAGCTTGCAGGACCAAGAAGAGATGACAGGACAAGCAAGAACACAGGAGACTGTGTCAGAGGTGATGGTAACAAGGCTAAGCTAAGAAAGACAATACAGGGCTTTCTGAGCTTTGCTGAAGCTTATGTACAACTTTGCCAAAATTGTCTATTTAACTGAAATAACTGATTGCTTTCTATGTTACTCAAAGTAAGCTGATTGTTTAACATAATTGATTACCCCAATGCTTAACATCATCACTTCTGCAGATAAGATAATGCCTCATTTTGAGGAGTATGTAAGGTTTGTAAGTGAAATAGAAAGCAAGCTCAGGAATCATGGCTAAGGTATTTTTCCCAGATCCTAAGTCAAAGCAGCAGTGGCACTTTTCTGTGCCTTACCAGCAGGAGATTAGATGCCAAAAAAGACTCTGAGGTCAGCCAAGGTTAGCTTGGTAATTCTCCAGGTCCAGGTAGAACTTGTTGGCTAAGTCTTCCTTTTTTTCTTGAAGCTGAAAGATCTTCTTTTCCACTGTACCCTCATAAATAAATCTGTGTATGACAATATCTTTCTGTTGTCTTATTCCATAACTTCAGTCAAAAGCTTGATCTTCAAGGGGTGGATTTCAGTACATGTCCAGAAGAAAAAGATGCTTTTCTGCAGTTAGGTTTAGACCAACACCTCCAGCCAAGACAGCGGTTTGACAAAGCTGAGGACCTCTGGAATAATGCCGCTAACAAGTCCATTCTCTGTTTGAGGTTGACAGAGTCACTGATGGTAGCATAAATCAGTCTATGCTTTGGTATAGTGCTACCACTTTCAGCATGCTGGTCCACTGAGAGACAATGACAGTCTTTTGGGACTCTGAAATTCTTCAGATAGCTTCCAATTCTGCCAACAGGGGTGACATCTTGGTGCTCCCACATGTGACTTCAAAAAGCTCCACCTTGAAGTATCTTCTATTAAGGGGGATAGAAGAAAATGCCTCTGTGCTATGGAGTTCAGACAAGGTCATATCACTGAGCTGCTCTTCCAGGCATGGGACAAGGCCTTTGCTCTTCAGTTCAGCCAGATCTGGTGCTGACTTCAGTAAATATAGGTGACAGCATCACTGGTAGAGCCTCAGCAGCTGGGACAGGTTGTGAACAGTGCTGGATTTCTGCAACCCTGCCATCACAAGTTATCCAGGCTCGTTCGACCCAAACTCCTCTGCCACTCTATAAGAGTGGGTTATCCAGGGTTTCTTTCAGATTGGTTTCCATCATTTTCCTGTCTTTTTAGATAGGTTTGCAAAGTTTACCTTGATTTTGCAAAAAAAGGCGTTGTTCACAGTCTTTATCTTTGGAGAAATATAAATGGTGCAGTGTCACCAAAGGTTTGCCAGTAGAGTCCAGTTGATCTTTTGTTCTCCTCAGCAAAAGGCTCTTGGTTAAAATAACCACTTTCCTCCTTTCTTTGAACCATTGTTCACAACTTTTTCTCAGACTGAACTCATCAAGTAGAGAACAGTAGAAAAATTTCAACAGCGAATACATATCCAACAGGTTGTTTTGAATAGTTTCAAGTGTCAGTCCAGTGTGCACAGACTGGTAGCTTGCACATGGCAATTGATGTCAGAACATGGAGATTCTTCACATTGTGAGCTTCATCCAGTATGATTCAAGCCCTGGCTATTTGGAGCAAAGATGTTGACAGGCCCTCCACACTGAGGTTTGAACCTGGACATTTTTCTCCTGCTTCTTTATGGGAATCTCCTTTGCCAGAAGGTTGTAGGTAGGAATCACGTCATATGTGACAGGACTTCAAAACAGAGATCTTGACTAGACTTAGAGGTTATCTGTCTAGCAGGTTATTCCAGCATATTGCCCCTTACCACATTCCAATCTAAGATAACAGAAAATTCAATATATTGTGGTATCCCTCATCCTTGTATCTTCATGACAAGAGAGAATGAATAATGACCATTGCCAACAGTCAGACTAGAGAGGGGAAATTGAGAGTTCTGGGAAGGAGTGATAGTTATTTAACAGCCAATGCTCTACTCCTTTTAGCCATTTTTCAGCAATAAAGGGGTTTAGAAGGATCAACCTAGGTTCAGTGAAACCAAAAAGAGCAAAAACTTAACCAACTTACACATTGTGTAAACTTCATACTATACAAAATCTTCTCAATGTACTTGGAACTCCTAGTTTTGCTGATACCTTTCCATTTTGGTAGTCCAAAACTTTATCATATAAAATCTTCTCATGCCAAAAATATATTTTTACACTTAAAATACTTACTGGCCTGTAGCCTCTTGGATTTGCAAATACCCCTACTACACTAGGTTCCTTTTGTCTCAGGATAACTTGATATAGATGTTTACATTCTAATTATGACAGTCCTCCAAGTGATCTTGAATAGCATCCTTATCTTAGAACAAGCAGGAAGCAGCAGAAGAACATTTTAACCCTACAGCTGCTATTTCATCACTCTCCCAATCCACAAGTCACATTTTAAGATTGCCAGTTAGACAAGGATGCCAATTCAAAATGGGAATCCAACAGTAAATTCATCAGTCAGGAAGATGTGCCCCAGTGGGCTCTGGTTGACTCCCCAATGTTTGCCAGGAAGACTGGTTCCCTCCCCTAATATCCCAAAGGAATTAACCCCAACTTCATTATCCATAAGAACCTAGTGGAGACTTGGGTCCTTCAAAAGCTATTTTTATTCATAAACCTCAGAAATTAAAGTTACAGCTTTTGTCTAAATGCGCGAGTTTATGTAGCATTCAGGAGGCTGGGAGGATTATGTAGCAGGTGGGAGTGGTGAAAATGGAAAAGTTTCAATGACAAGAAGAATGTGACTCATCACAAGGGAGCTACAGAACCATAGGTAAAAACACCAAAAGTTAGAAGCAACCAGGGCAAAATGCTCAGGGTGCAAGAAAAAATTATGTGACAAGAACATTATTTCTTTTGGTTGCATAAACTTAAAACATAAATTTAACAGATGCACGGGAGTTGTCTTGAACCCAGTGGAAGCTATGACGCTCCATTCCATGGTCAAGTAAACCTTTCTCAGCAGTCTTTGAAGAGGCACATGTCCCGATGGCTTTTAACTATCAGACCTGTGCCTGCAAGGGAAAAACTAGACATGGAGACGAAGTAAGGGGACACAGGAAACTATCTTACCTCCTGTTTGACTTCTCAACAAATAGGAATCATAATATAGAAAGATGACAGAAGGCCAAGGGCAGAAAGGATAGAGAGCACTCCCTCACCAGCAAAAAAATCAAATCAGAAAGGAAAAATGTGGTGAGACTTGGCCAACATTCCATGGACTCATGTTAGAGGAGGATCATGTTAACCCAAGTCAGTGAAATGTGTCCACTGAAATGTCAATATCAGCTAATATGCTAACACTTCTAACTTCTTGACAAGATTCACATATTGCTTTGAGCAGAAAACCTCAAAGTGAAGGCAAAGAATGTGGGGAAGTGTACACTATATTTACCTCCATTTGGACTGCTAGACAAGCCCCCCAGATATGTTACTGGAGCGCCCAGTTCATGTCCCTTGGTGATGAGGAGTGAAACTGGAAATGGAGAAGGTAGAGCCCAAGAAACTTTATTTAAAAGATATAAAGGACATAAAGTAAATTGCATAATGGCAAGAAGTACAGCCCTTGTTGGCCAGGAGGGGGTTGTGAATAAGACATTCATCAATCTTTTGGGGGTTTTTTTGTTTGTTCTGCTTTGTTGTTTAGTACTGGAGATCAAACCCACAACCTTGCACCTGCCAGGCAGGTGCTTATGCCACTGAGCTAAATCCTTGACCTCATCAAAGGTTTTTGTCTAAGGTCTCAAGGGGTTTATAAGACAGCTCTGCCACTGGGTTAGCAACATAATCTCAGCACAATTCCAGGATTCTATACATGCAGAGTTCACACAACACCCATGCAGGGCCCATGTGCCCTTCAGATAATGGCCTCCCCAATCATGCTGTGGGGTGTTCCTTACAGCTGCAAGTCTCCTGACACATGTTTATGTGAGATCCCAGGAGGCCTGTCACTCAGTGAAGGCCATTTTGGGTTTCTCACCTTCATTTGCAGGGTGCCATCCTTACTGACTTGCAAGATCCTGTCACTAATTCCTGCTACGCTACCGATAAGGGTGTTGCAGTTATATTAGGTCTACCCAGAAATGCCAGGGAAAAAGTCCCATACCATGATCCTGACTCCCATCTGTAAAGTAAAGCAATGTATTCACTTATTTTAGGGATTATGATTTCCACACAGTTGAGGAAAGGTCAAGATTTATCATAAAATTCAAGTATTGTGATTAATTTGAGTTATAAACATGAGTTTCCCACTAAGAGGAACAATTATACCACCAGCCCATAACTAACAAAATTCTTAGCTACTAAGTGAGAAATGATATCTGTAAATGATGCTGTTTAATACTGATGTAATGCTGATTGTATTTTCTTACAGCCTTCTAGCTCTGTTTGCATTTCTAACAAAGATATGGTATTGTTATACAATAATTTTCATGTAGGCAACTCATTCTTTTAAAGTTTATATTTATTTTTATTAGCGTTTCTAGTACATAACGTTTACTTTCCTTATGGAAAATAGGTACACATTCATAAAACATTTTAAATCTCTTTTTCACCCACTTTCCGTCCCTCTCTCACTTCCCTATCTTTTACTTTCCTACTGCATTTTGGCATGTTTACAATGTATAGTATTTACAGTCCTTGTGTGGAATTGGTACATGTACATAACATACATTAATTCCTTGTTGTAATCCCACTTGCCTCCCTTGTCTCCTCTTATGTTTTGACCACATTCTCCTTCAGAAAGATCCATCTCCTTACTTCCTATCATTCATCTTTTATTTTATTATTTATACTTTGTGTTTCTCATATAAGATGAACCATGTAAAATTTAATCTTGTGTGTTTGACTTAACTCACTTAAAATTTTTGTCTCAAAGGGTATCCTATGTCCAACAGACGCCTCAAGTTTATCTTTCGTAATGGCAGAGAAGTACTCCACTGTGTGTAAGAGCCACATTTGTTTATCCACTCAAGTTTTTTGACACTAATAATTACTAATCTAAAACCATATTTTTTCTTCATTCAAGTTTTTTGAAACTCTTAATTCCTAATTATTTCTACACACTCCTAAAACATACATCTAGTATCTACTGCCAATTTTTACTACTAGTAACTGCTTTCATTATGATTGGCCCACTTTAATACATTTTCAGCTCAGCAATTCTATAACTCTCTGGTTCTTGTTCACTCTCGAGTCATAAAAATCCTCACTCATCAAATGTTGTTGTCAGTGTTTACTTTTTCTTTTTCTTACAGTTTCACTTTTAATACAAATTGAGACATTCAATTTAGGCTAAATCATCAATTAAACGAAGGGTCATAAATATCTATTCATTGGTTTTACACTGTCAAACAAATTCATTCCAAGGAGTAGCATTCTATTTTTTTAACTTATTGATGTATACTTGAATAAAGCCTGGAAAAAAATGTGTCTGCCACCAGAAATATTTGTCCTACTTTTATTTAAATGGATCCTTTTAGCTAAAGCTGAGTTTCCAGTTACTTAGTAATATTGTTTGTGCAGTTTTTTATCACTAGAATTTAAGAGCTTATATAACTGATTTAAAAATTATATTTTATCAAAAGAGAGAAAATAAAATAGCACAATTAAAGTACATGCGTGATTTACTTATGTGGACACACTGTCTTTGTTCTTCTACCTCTACTCTTCCCTGCATTTTCACCTCTACATTCCTCACCTTTCCCGTCTCTGTCTTCATTTCCCTCTCTGGAACAACTCAGGTCTTGAGGTCTTTTAAGATAAGTTTGGTTTTCTTTTTTTTTTTAAATTTTATTTAAGGAGAAGGAAAAAAAACAGAGAAAGGGTACAATTTATACAGATTTACAGAAAAAAATAAACAGTAGGAAATCACTAGTTAATGGATTACATATTGTCATCTTAGAAATAATTGTTCAAGTCACAAAATTAAAGCTTGTAAAGTGGACATTCCAACAGTGAGACAATAAAACTCAGTGATATCATTTTCCATCTTATACACTTAATATACATGCAGTTATATAGTTTAGAGCACTTTCTTTTCCTCTCTTTTGTACAATGACAATTACACATTTTGGGTTTTGTTGCTCCCACAGTTCTTATTACTTTTTTGGAAGGCAGTAGAACCAAATGTGACCTAACAGAACAGAGTCAATCAAATCAAAAGGATGGACATAATAGATAATGTAAAAGCATTATACAAGGTGATCAATAATGGTTACCATAATGCCTCCTGCTATCTCTAATAGAATTGCCTATATCATCAGTTATAATAAAATTGAACAAAACAGTAAAGAACAAAACTGACAAAACCAAAACATTGGAGACATTGTAGGTCTTCAAAAGTAGATAAAAGTCAATGAGAATGGGTGTCATAATGAATATCACTATCTTCACAGCTGTTGCCTAAACTTTCAAACCTGGTACTATCAAGCAAAACAGAATAGGAGGACATTAGTCAAAAACAAGATTGTGAGAGTAATACAGGACTTTAAATCAAGATAATGGAAAGTCAAAGTGGGTTACTATAATATATCCTGCTATTTTTTATTTATTTTTCCCTTAATTAAAAGGATAAAAATAAAAAAGTAAATAATGAAGTGGCAATTGAGATAAAAGAGGGCATAACAGCAAAACAGCGCAGATCAAAACATAACCATTTAAGCAGAATAGTGTTTCACCACAAGATAATCCTGACATAAAAGTAGTTACCATATTGTCTCTTTCCTTAAAATCTTTGAGTATAACTTCGTATACTGTAGCATCAAGTATATCAAAACAATGTAAAACCATTTCAGAGAATGACAGCATTACAGGGTATTTAGAATCAACTAACAGAAAATGAACAATGGTTTCTGTATGAGCTCCTTGTCTTTAAAAGTTTTGCTTATACTATCGTACATAATAAAAGCCAATAAGATAAACCTGTTTCGACCAATGGAGACAGAAGAACAAAAGCTTGATGAGACTTCAAAACAAGAGGATACTAAATCAGTATTACCTATTCAGATGTCATTTTCTACAAAATAGCTGTTCCTATCATCCAATCTTCTCTGCCTCATTTCTGTTGAGCTCTTTTTCTGTCATTAGTTGTCAGTTTGTCTTCTTCAATTTGTTTTCTGCTCCATTCATTGTGGCCTCTCTGCCACTATTTCTGGATTCTTTGTATTTTTCTTTTTTAGACTATCCTGCAGTATTCTCTGTAGAGGTGAATTGGTGGTTGCAAATTCCCCTAGTTCCTCTTTATCCTGGAAGCACCTTGTTTTTCCATCAATTTCCAGGGATAGTTGTGCAATCTTGGCTGGAGATTATTATCTTTCAAAGCTTGAATTATTTCCCCCCACGCTCTTCGTGATTTGATGGTTTGTACAGAGAAATCTGCTGTAATTCTGATGGGTGTTCCCTTGTAAGTGGTCTGTTTCTTGTCTCTGACAGCTTTTAATATTCTGTTCTTGTATTGAATTTCTGGAATTTTTATTATTATATGCCTGGGTGTTGCTCTGTTTGGGTTGTAGGTGGCTGGGGTCCTGTATGCCTCATACATCTGAGTATCTTTACCTTTTGCTAAATTAGGAAAATTCTCCTGGATTATTTCTGTGAGTAGCTTTTGTAGTTCATTTGTTTGTGTCCCTACTTCTTCTTTTATGTTCTTAATTCTTAAGTTATGGATCCTCTTATCATCTTCTAGTCTTTGTATTATTGCTGTTTGTTTCTTTGTTACTTTTAAGAAGTTTTTCATTTCATTCTCCCATATTACTAATCTGCCCTCCAGTTCAGATAGTCTGTCCTTAGTTTCTTTCAAGCTGTTATGCCAGTTTTTGATAGAGTTTTTAGTTTCCTGGTAGTCTCTTTGAACCTGCTTCACGTATTCCATGCTTTCTCTATTTTCTGCATCAAACAATTCTCCCGTCTTTTTCTGTTCTTCCATTCCACCATCTGTTTTTTCTTGGGTGGTGCTTAGCATTTCTCTAACTATTCTGCTTATTTCTAGCTTCAGGTCATTAATAACTTCATTCCTGAACTGATCTATGAGGCTCTCTAGATGGCGCTTTATGTCTATTGGTGCAGTGTCTGCTATTGCCTGTTTCTCAGGATTGGGGGTCAAGGACCCTTTCTTTTTGCTGCCTCTTCCCATATTCTTTGTTCCTTCTATATGCAAGCTTATATAGGAGGCCCAGTTTCCCTTCCTGTCAACCACAGCCTGATCGAATTGTGCCGGCTAGGTGTTCCATCCCAGTGCAGCACACCAGGAAATTGTAGACCAGGCAGCCTACGTGGGGCCCGCCCCTCCAGGCCACCCCCAGGCTCTGGGATCTGGGTTGTGTTAGCCTACTGGGTCTCCACCAGCTGCGTCACGTAGGCTAGCCACTTCTCACCAATCCTGCTTGAGAGGGGGATACGTGGCTGATGTCGCTGGAGCGCCCCGCTCCTGCAAATCTGCCCAGTCCCAGAATGTCCTCTGTTGGAGTCTCCCAAACCGTGGGAAGTGTGTCAGTTTCTCTCACTCACCTCACCCCAAGTCAATGCACAGCTCCCCGCCCCTCCTGTTTTCAACTGTTTTCGACCATTCCCTTCTCAGAGCTTCCGCGCTTCTGTCTCCCTGCCGAGCCGATGTAGATGCATCTGCCGCGTGGCGGGAAACCCAAATCGCGGCTTCCCGGGGTGCGGGTTCCAGCCTCCACACTGAGGTCCCTCTGTTCCTGTTCTAGTACTAGGACTGCATTCCAAGTTGGTTTCTCTCAGTCCAGTTCGTTCCTGAGTCAGTAGAGCATGTCTCCACCAGCTTATGACTCCTTAGTCCGCACCATTCCTGAATTCTAAGCTGAGTCTTTCAGAGAGCCTCCATAGCTGCTGCTATCTGTCCGCCATGTTCTCCCAGAAGTGATCAAGTTTGGTTTTCTACTGGATTGTACACCAGCAAAGGAAACTTTGAACCATTGGGAAATCTGTATCTATCCCTGATCAAGCAAAAACACCTTCTGATTAAGCAGAAGGAGTTTCTCCAGTACGATAAAAAGTTTGGAATTTTCTCATGATATTGGTGTAAATGCTAAGTACTGGGGAACAAAGACATTGAGGGAATTTCAATCCTGAGTCTTAGTTAGCTCATCCCCCTTTTTGTGAGAAAGACTCAGCTGGTACTCGGACCCTCACACTTCAGCTTTTTCTTCTATCTATCTCAGTTCCATAAAATAAGAACTACACCTTTCATTTGATTGATTTTCCTTTGCCTCAAAAGGTCTTTCTTTATGCCAACACAAATTATATCACAAAGTCCAGATTTCTAAACTTTAACTTGTATATATAACTGGATCAAAGTTTTATGAGTATATAGTGCTTGGTAGTCATAATCATAAAGTTTTATAATATCATTTTCCAGGTTAGGCCAAAGGGGGTATTGCTTGTTAACATACATAGTGAACATTTTATGAGTCCTCAGATTGAAAATGGACCTGCTTCTCCCCAAAACTCCATAAACTAAAATCTCTTCTAGCTCAAGTCCACACTGCAAGCAAACTTAAAACCTTTGTTCTTGTTCCCTAAATGCCAAAGAGATTCTGAACTGTAATTTAGTTTTCATCATAAAGACAAGTTCTTATATGCTAGAGGTGTTACTTGCTTGCTTGAATCTTTCTACCATATGCAGAGACAAACACATCACATTGTATCTTATTAATGTATTCAATTATTGTTAAAAATCAAAATAATATGATTTTCATCTTATCCCTGCATGTGCAAACTGAGGATCCATGAAGACAGCATGGCTAGATCAGTCAGTGTAGAAAGTGCTGAGTCTCAAGTACTATAAATAACTTATAGGCTTCTATTTCTTTCACTAAAACTTTGGATGTGCACATAAAAATTTGTACCTAAATATAGGTCTTTCACAATAGACCTTTAACCATGCCATAGGAAATACTAGGCTGGGCTCCATCTTCATTTAACACCAATTTGGTGAAAGGTTAGAGGAATTACAGTTGATCTCACCTGTGATGTTCTACTCATTCCCATAGTTCTGGAATATTAGAGTATTACAATATGCAGCAAGAAGCTTTGCTCAAGTGCTTTGAGTAGGAAGAATTTTTGCCCATTTCCTTTTTTTTTTTAATTTTATTTAAGGAGAAAAGAAAAAAAAAAGCAGAGAAAGGGTACAAGTTATACAGATTTGCATTAAAAAATGAACAGTAGGAAATCACTAGTTAATGGATTACATACTGTCATCTTAGAAATAATTGTTCATGTCACAAAATTAAAGCTTGTAAAGTGGACATTCCATCAATGATACTGCAAACAGTTCTGTTCAATGATCCAATAAAACTCTGTGATATCATATTCTATCTTATACACTTAAATATACATGCTGTTATATAGTTTAGAGCACTTTCTTTTCCTCTATTTTGTACAATGACTATTACACATTTTGGGTTTCATTGCTCTCACGGTTCTTATTACTTTTTTGGAAGAGAGTAAAACCAAATGTGACATAACAGAACAGAATCGGTCAAGTCAAAAGGGTGGACATAATAGAAAATGTGAAAACATATTACAAGGTGATCAACAATGGTTACCATAATGCCTCCTGCTATCTCTAATAGAATTGCCTATACCATTAGTTTATAATACAATTGAACAAAACAGTAAAGAACAAAACCAACAAAGCCAAACCATTGGAGACATTGTAGGTCTTCAAAAGTAGATAAAAGTCAACGAGAATGGGCGTTATAATGAATCTCATTATCTTCACAGCTGATGCCTAAATTTTCGAACCTGATACTATCCAGCAAAACAGAATAGGGGAACATCAGTTAAAAACCAGATGGTGAGAGTAATACAGGGCTTTAAATCGAGGTAATGGAAAGTCAAAGTGGGTTACTATAATATATCCTGCTATTTTTTTCCTTTAATTAAAAGGATAAAAATT
Source organism: Cavia porcellus (assembly GCF_034190915.1). Taxonomy (NCBI): domain Eukaryota; kingdom Metazoa; phylum Chordata; class Mammalia; order Rodentia; family Caviidae; genus Cavia; species Cavia porcellus. Next base: position 26,032,451 of record NW_026947510.1, on the reverse strand, counting down.
TTTTAAAAAGTATTAAAAAAGTAAATAATGGAGTGGACATTGAGATAAAAGAGCGCATAACAACGAAACAGCACAGATCAAAACATAACCATTTAAGCAGAATAGTGTTTCACCACCAGATAATCCTGACCTAAAAGTAGTTACCATATTGTCTCTTTCCTTGAAATCCTTGAGTACAACTTCGTATACTGTAGCATTAAGTATATCAAAACAATGTAAAACCATTTAAGAGAATGACAGCATTACAGAGTATTTAGAATCGACTAACAGAAAATGAACAATGGTTTCTGTGTAATCTCCTTGTCTTTAAAAGGTTTTTGCTTATACTGTCATACATAATAAAATACAGTAAGATACAACCTATTTAGACCATTGGAGACAGAAGGACAAAAGCTAGATGAGACTTCAAAACAAGATGATACTAAATCAGTATTACCTATTAAGATGTCATTTTCTCCAAAATAGCTGTTCCTATCATCCAATCTTCTCTGCCTCATTTCTGTTGAGCTCTTTTTCTGTCATTAGTTGTCAGTTTGTTTTCTTCAATTTGTTTTCTGCTCCATTCATTGTGGCCTCTCTGCCACTATTTCTGGATTCTTTGTATGTTTCTTTTTTAGACTATCCTGCAGTATTCTCTGTAGAGCTGAATTGGTGGTTGAAAATTCCCCTAGTTCCTCTTTATCCTGGAAGCACCTTGTTTTTCCATCAATTTCCAGGGATAGTTATGCAGGATATATCAACCTTGGCTAGAGATTATTATCTTTCAAAGCTTGAATTATTTCCCCCCCACGCTCTTCGTGATTTGATGGTTTGTACAGAGAAATCTGCTGTAATTCTGATGGGTGTTCCCTTGTAAGTGGTCTGTTTCTTGTCTCTGACAGCTTTTAATATTCTGTTCTTGTATTGAATTTCTGGAATTTTTATTATTATATGCCTGGGTGTTGCTCTGTTTGGGTTGTAGGTGGCTGGGGTCCTGTATGCCTCATACATCTGAGTATCTTTACCTTTTGCTAAATTAGGAAAATTCTCCTGGATTATTTCTGTGAGTAGCTTTTGTAGTTCATTTGTTTGTGTCCCTACTTCTTCTTTTATGTTCTTAATTCTTAAGTTATGGATCCTCTTATCATCTTCTAGTCTTTGTATTATTGCTGTTTGTTTCTTTGTTACTTTTAAGAAGTTTTTCATTTCATTCTCCCATATTACTAATCTGCCCTCCAGTTCAGATAGTCTGTCCTTAGTTTCTTTCAAGCTGTTATGCCAGTTTTTGATAGAGTTTTTAGTTTCCTGGTAGTCTCTTTGAACCTGCTTCACATATTCTATGCTTTTTCTATTTTCTCCATCAAACAATTCTCCCGTCTTTTTCTGTTCTTCCATTCCACCATCTGTTTTTTCTTGGGTGGTGCTTAGCATTTCTCTAACTATTCTGCTTATTTCTAGCTTCAGGTCATTAATAACTTCATTCCTGAACTGATCTATGAGGCTCTCTAGATGGCGCTTTATGTCTATTGGTGCAGTGTCTGCTATTGCCTGTTTCTCAGGATTGGGGGTCAAGGACCCTTTCTTGTTGCTGCCTCTTCCCATATTCTTTGTTCCTTCTATATGCAAGCTTATATAGGAGGCCCAGTTTCCCTTCCTCTCAACCACAGCCTGATTGAATTGTGCCGGCTAGGTGTTCCATCCCAGCGCAGCACACCAGGAAATTGTAGACCAGGCAGCCTACGTGGGGCCCGCCCCTCCAGACCACCCTCAGGCTCTGGGATCTGGGTTGTGTTAGCCTACTGGGTCTCCGCCAGCTGCGTCACGTAGGCTAGCCACTTCTCACCAATCCTGCTTGAGAGGGGGATACGTGGCTGATGTCGCTGCAGCGCCCTGCTCCTGCAAATCTGCCCAGTCCCAGAATGTCCTCTGTTGGAGTCTCCCAAACCGTGGGAAGTGTGTCAGTTTCTCTCACTCACCTCACCGCAAGTCAATGCACAGCTCCCCGCCCATCCTGTTTTCAACTCTGTTCGCTGATTCCCTTCTCAGAGCTTCCGCCCTTCTGTCTCCCTGCCGAGCCAATGTAGACGCATCTGCCGCGTGGCAGGAAACCCAAAGTGCGGCTTCCCGTGGTGCGGGCTCCAGCCTCCACACTGAGGTCCCTCTGTTCCTGTTCTAGCACCAGGACTGCATTCCAAGTTGGTTTCTCTCAGCCCAGTTCGTTCCTGAGTCAGTAGAGCATGTCTCCACCAGCTTATGACTCCTTAGTCCGCACCATTCCTGAATTCTAAGCTGAGTCTTTCAGAGAGCCTCCATAGCTGCTGCTATCTGTCTGCCATGTTCTCCCAGAAGTGATCAAGTTTGGTTTTCTGCTGGATTGTATACAAGCAAAGGAAACTTTGAACCCTTGGGAAATCTGTATCTATCCCTGATCAAGCAAAAACACCTTCTGATTAAGCAGAAGGAGTTTCTCCAGTACAATAAAAAGTTTGGAATTTTCTCATGATATTGGTGTAAATGCTAAGTACAGGGGAACAAAGACATTGAGGGAATTTCAATCCTGAGTCTTAGTTAGCTCATCCCCCTTTTTGTGAGAAAGACTCAGCTGGTACTCGGACCCTCACACTTCAGCTTTTTCTTCTATCCATCTCAGTTCCATAAAATAAGAATTTGATTGATTTTCCTTTGCCCCAAAAGGTCTTTCTTTATGCCAACACAAATTATATCACAAAGTCCAGATTTCTAAACTTTAACTTGTATATATAACTGGATCAAAGTTTTATGAGTATATAGTGCTTGGTAGTCATAATCATAAACTTTTATAATATTATTTTCCAGGTTAGGCCAAAGGGGCTATTGCTTGTTAACATGCATAGTGAACATTTTATGAGTCCTCAGATTGAAAATGGACCTGCTTCTCCCCAAAACTCCATAAACTAAAATCTCTTCTAGCTCAAGTTCACACTGCAAGCAAACTCAAAACCTTTGTTCTTGTTCCCTAAATTCCAAAGAGATTCTGAACTGTAATTTAGTTTTCATCATAAAGACAAGTTCTTATATGCTAGAGGTGTTACTTGCTTGCTTGAATCTTTCTACCATATGCAGAGACAAACACATCACATTGTATCTTATTAATGTATTCAATTATTGTTAAAAACCAAAATAATATGATTTTCATCTTATCCCTGCATGTACAAACTGAGGGTCCATGAAGACAGCATGGCTAGATCAGTCAGTGCAGAAAGTGCTGAGTCTCAAGTACTATAAATAACTTATAGGCTCTATTTCTTTCACTAAAACTTTGGATGTGCACATAAAAATTTGTACCTAAATATAGGTCTTTCACGATAGACCTTTAACCATGCCATAGGAAATACTAGGCTGGGCTCCATCTTCATTTAACACCAATTTGGTGAAAGGTTAGAGGAATTACAGTTGATCTCACCTGTGATGTTCTACTCATTCCCATAGTTCTGGAATATTAGAGTATTACAATATGCAGCAAGAAGCTTTGCTCAAGTGCTTTGAGTAGGAAGAATTTTTGCCCATTTCCTTTTTTTTTAAATTTTATTTAAGGAGAAAAGAAAAAAAAAAGCAGAGAAAGGGTACAAGTTATACAGATTTGCAGAAAAAAATGAACAGTAGGAAATCACTAGTTAATGGATTACATACTGTCATCTTAGAAATAATTGTTCAAGTCACAAAATTAAAGCTTGTAAAGTGGACATTCCATCAATGATACTGCAAACAGTTCTGTTCAATGATCCAATAAAACTCTGTGATATCATATTCTATCTTATACACTTAAATATACATGCTGTTATATAGTTTAGAGCACTTTCTTTTCCTCTATTTTGTACAATGACTATTACACATTTTGGGTTTCATTGCTCTCACGGTTCTTATTACTTTTTTGGAAGAGAGTAAAACCAAATGTGACATAACAGAACAGAATCGGTCAAGTCAAAAGGGTGGACATAATAGATAATGTGAAAACATATTACAAGGTGATCAACAATGGTTACCATAATGCCTCCTGCTATCTCTAATAGAATTGCCTATACCATTAGTTTATAATACAATTGAACAAAACAGTAAAGAACAAAACCAACAAAGCCAAACCATTGGAGACATTGTAGGTCTTCAAAAGTAGATAAAAGTCAACGAGAATGGGCGTTATAATGAATCTCATTATCTTCACAGCTGATGCCTAAATTTTCAAACCTGATACTATCCAGCAAAACAGAATAGGGGAACATCAGTTAAAAACCAGATGGTGAGAGTAATACAGGGCTTTAAATCGAGGTAATGGAAAGTCAAAGTGGGTTACTATAATATATCCTGCTATGTTTTTCCTTTAATTAAAAGGATAAAAATTTTTTAAAAAGTATTAAAAAAGTAAATAATGGAGTGGACATTGAGATAAAAGAGCGCATAACAACGAAACAGCACAGATCAAAACATAACCATTTAAGCAGAATAGTGTTTCACCACCAGATAATCCTGACCTAAAAGTAGTTACCATATTGTCTCTTTCCTTGAAATCCTTGAGTACAACTTCGTATACTGTAGCATTAAGTATATCAAAACAATGTAAAACCATTTAAGAGAATGACAGCATTACAGAGTATTTAGAATCGACTAACAGAAAATGAACAATGGTTTCTGTGTAATCTCCTTGTCTTTAAAAGGTTTTTGCTTATACTGTCATACATAATAAAATACAGTAAGATACAACCTATTTAGACCATTGGAGACAGAAGGACAAAAGCTAGATGAGACTTCAAAACAAGATGATACTAAATCAGTATTACCTATTAAGATGTCATTTTCTCCAAAATAGCTGTTCCTATCATCCAATCTTCTCTGCCTCATTTCTGTTGAGCTCTTTTTCTGTCATTAGTTGTCAGTTTGTTTTCTTCAATTTGTTTTCTGCTCCATTCATTGTGGCCTCTCTGCCACTATTTCTGGATTCTTTGTATGTTTCTTTTTTAGACTATCCTGCAGTATTCTCTGTAGAGCTGAATTGGTGGTTGAAAATTCCCCTAGTTCCTCTTTATCCTGGAAGCACCTTGTTTTTCCATCAATTTCCAGGGATAGTTATGCAGGATATATCAACCTTGGCTAGAGATTATTATCTTTCAAAGCTTGAATTATTTCCCCCCCACGCTCTTCGTGATTTGATGGTTTGTACAGAGAAATCTGCTGTAATTCTGATGGGTGTTCCCTTGTAAGTGGTCTGTTTCTTGTCTCTGACAGCTTTTAATATTCTGTTCTTGTATTGAATTTCTGGAATTTTTATTATTATATGCCTGGGTGTTGCTCTGTTTGGGTTGTAGGTGCCTGGGGTCCTGCATGCCTCATACATCTGAGTATCTTTACCTTTTGCTAAATTAGGAAAATTCTCCTGGATTATTTCTGTGAGTAGCTTTTGTAGTTCATTTGTTTGTGTCCCTACTTCTTCTTTTATGTTCTTAATTCTTAAGTTATGGATCCTCTTATCATCTTCTAGTCTTTGTATTATTGCTGTTTGTTTCTTTGTTACTTTTAAGAAGTTTTTCATTTCATTCTCCCATATTACTAATCTGCCCTCCAGTTCAGATAGTCTGTCCTTAGTTTCTTTCAAGCTGTTATGCCAGTTTTTGATAGAGTTTTTAGTTTCCTGGTAGTCTCTTTGAACCTGCTTCACATATTCTATGCTTTTTCTATTTTCTCCATCAAACAATTCTCCCGTCTTTTTCTGTTCTTCCATTCCACCATCTGTTTTTTCTTGGGTGGTGCTTAGCATTTCTCTAACTATTCTGCTTATTTCTAGCTTCAGGTCATTAATAACTTCATTCCTGAACTGATCTATGAGGCTCTCTAGATGGCGCTTTATGTCTATTGGTGCAGTGTCTGCTATTGCCTGTTTCTCAGGATTGGGGGTCAAGGACCCTTTCTTGTTGCTGCCTCTTCCCATATTCTTTGTTCCTTCTATATGCAAGCTTATATAGGAGGCCCAGTTTCCCTTCCTCTCAACCACAGCCTGATTGAATTGTGCCGGCTAGGTGTTCCATCCCAGCGCAGCACACCAGGAAATTGTAGACCAGGCAGCCTACGTGGGGCCCGCCCCTCCAGACCACCCTCAGGCTCTGGGATCTGGGTTGTGTTAGCCTACTGGGTCTCCGCCAGCTGCGTCACGTAGGCTAGCCACTTCTCACCAATCCTGCTTGAGAGGGGGATACGTGGCTGATGTCGCTGCAGCGCCCTGCTCCTGCAAATCTGCCCAGTCCCAGAATGTCCTCTGTTGGAGTCTCCCAAACCGTGGGAAGTGTGTCAGTTTCTCTCACTCACCTCACCGCAAGTCAATGCACAGCTCCCCGCCCATCCTGTTTTCAACTCTGTTCGCTGATTCCCTTCTCAGAGCTTCCGCCCTTCTGTCTCCCTGCCGAGCCAATGTAGACGCATCTGCCGCGTGGCAGGAAACCCAAAGTGCGGCTTCCCGTGGTGCGGGCTCCAGCCTCCACACTGAGGTCCCTCTGTTCCTGTTCTAGCACCAGGACTGCATTCCAAGTTGGTTTCTCTCAGCCCAGTTCGTTCCTGAGTCAGTAGAGCATGTCTCCACCAGCTTATGACTCCTTAGTCCGCACCATTCCTGAATTCTAAGCTGAGTCTTTCAGAGAGCCTCCATAGCTGCTGCTATCTGTCTGCCATGTTCTCCCAGAAGTGATCAAGTTTGGTTTTCTGCTGGATTGTATACAAGCAAAGGAAACTTTGAACCCTTGGGAAATCTGTATCTATCCCTGATCAAGCAAAAACACCTTCTGATTAAGCAGAAGGAGTTTCTCCAGTACAATAAAAAGTTTGGAATTTTCTCATGATATTGGTGTAAATGCTAAGTACAGGGGAACAAAGACATTGAGGGAATTTCAATCCTGAGTCTTAGTTAGCTCATCCCCCTTTTTGTGAGAAAGACTCAGCTGGTACTCGGACCCTCACACTTCAGCTTTTTCTTCTATCTATCTCAGTTCCATAAAATAAGAACTAGACTTTTCATTTGATTGATTTTCCTTTGACCCAAAAGGTCTTTCTTTATGCCAACACAAATTATATCACAAAGTCCAGATTTCTAAACTTTAACTTGTATATATAACTGGATCAAAGTTTTATGAGTATATAGTGCTTGGTAGTCATAATCATAAACTTTTATAATATTATTTTCCAGGTTAGGCCAAAGGGGCTATTGCTTGTTAACATGCATAGTGAACATTTTATGAGTCCTCAGATTGAAAATGGACCTGCTTCTCCCCAAAACTCCATAAACTAAAATCTCTTCTAGCTCAAGTTCACACTGCAAGCAAACTCAAAACCTTTGTTCTTGTTCCCTAAATTCCAAAGAGATTCTGAACTGTAATTTAGTTTTCATCATAAAGACAAGTTCTTATATGCTAGAGGTGTTACTTGCTTGCTTGAATCTTTCTACCATATGCAGAGACAAACACATCACATTGTATCTTATTAATGTATTCAATTATTGTTAAAAACCAAAATAATATGATTTTCATCTTATCCCTGCATGTACAAACTGAGGGTCCATGAAGACAGCATGGCTAGATCAGTCAGTGCAGAAAGTGCTGAGTCTCAAGTACTATAAATAACTTATAGGCTCTATTTCTTTCACTAAAACTTTGGATGTGCACATAAAAATTTGTACCTAAATATAGGTCTTTCACGATAGACCTTTAACCATGCCATAGGAAATACTAGGCTGGGCTCCATCTTCATTTAACACCAATTTGGTGAAAGGTTAGAGGAATTACAGTTGATCTCACCTGTGATGTTCTACTCATTCCCATAGTTCTGGAATATTAGAGTATTACAATATGCAGCAAGAAGCTTTGCTCAAGTGCTTTGAGTAGGAAGAATTTTTGCCCATTTCCTTTTTTTTTTTTAATTTTATTTAAGGAGAAAAGAAAAAAAAAAGCAGAGAAAGGGTACAAGTTATACAGATTTGCAGAAAAAAATGAACAGTAGGAAATCACTAGTTAATGGATTACATACTGTCATCTTAGAAATAATTGTTCAAGTCACAAAATTAAAGCTTGTAAAGTGGACATTCCATCAATGATACTGCAAACAGTTTTGTTCAATGATCCAATAAAACTCTGTGATATCATATTCTATCTTATACACTTAAATATACATGCTGTTATATAGTTTAGAGCACTTTCTTTTCCTCTATTTTGTACAATGACTATTACACATTTTGGGTTTCATTGCTCTCACGGTTCTTATTACTTTTTTGGAAGAGAGTAAAACCAAATGTGACATAACAGAACAGAATCGGTCAAGTCAAAAGGGTGGACATAATAGATAATGTGAAAACATATTACAAGGTGATCAACAATGGTTACCATAATGCCTCCTGCTATCTCTAATAGAATTGCCTATACCATTAGTTTATAATACAATTGAACAAAACAGTAAAGAACAAAACCAACAAAGCCAAACCATTGGAGACATTGTAGGTCTTCAAAAGTAGATAAAAGTCAACGAGAATGGGCGTTATAATGAATCTCATTATCTTCACAGCTGATGCCTAAATTTTCGAACCTGATACTATCCAGCAAAACAGAATAGGGGAACATCAGTTAAAAACCAGATGGTGAGAGTAATACAGGGCTTTAAATCGAGGTAATGGAAAGTCAAAGTGGGTTACTATAATATATCCTGCTATTTTTTTCCTTTAATTAAAAGGATAAAAATTTTTTAAAAAGTATTAAAAAAGTAAATAATGGAGTGGACATTGAGATAAAAGAGCGCATAACAACGAAACAGCACAGATCAAAACATAACCATTTAAGCAGAATAGTGTTTCACCACCAGATAATCCTGACCTAAAAGTAGTTACCATATTGTCTCTTTCCTTGAAATCCTTGAGTACAACTTCGTATACTGTAGCATTAAGTATATCAAAACAATGTAAAACCATTTAAGAGAATGACAGCATTACAGAGTATTTAGAATCGACTAACAGAAAATGAACAATGGTTTCTGTGTAATCTCCTTGTCTTTAAAAGGTTTTTGCTTATACTGTCATACATAATAAAATACAGTAAGATACAACCTATTTAGACCATTGGAGACAGAAGGACAAAAGCTAGATGAGACTTCAAAACAAGATGATACTAAATCAGTATTACCTATTAAGATGTCATTTTCTCCAAAATAGCTGTTCCTATCATCCAATCTTCTCTGCCTCATTTCTGTTAAGCTCTTATTCTGTCAGTAGCTGTCAGTTTGTCTTCTTCACTTTGTTCTCTGCTCCATTAGTTGTGGCCTCCACTATTTCTGGATTCTTTGTATTTTTCTTTTTTTAGAATATCCTGCAATACTCTCTGTAGAGTTGAATGGGTGGTTGCAAATTCCCCCAGTTCCTCTTTATCCTGGAAGCACCTTGTTTTCCCATCAATTTCCATGGACAGTTGTGCAGGATATCTCAATCTTGGCTGGAGATTATTATCTTTCAAAGTTTGAATTATTTCCCCCCACGCTCTTCGTGATTTGATGGTTTGTGCAGAGAAATCTGCTGTAATTCTGATGGGTGCTCCCTTGTAAGTGGTCTGTTTCTTGTCTCTGACAGCTTTTAATATTCTGTTCTTGTATGGAATTTCTGGAATTTTTATTATTATATGCCTGGGTGTTGCTCTGTTTGGGTTGTAGGTAGCTGGGGTCCTGTATGCCTCATACATCTGAGTATCTTTACCTTTTGCTAAATTAGGAAAATTCTCCTGGATTATTTCTGTGAGTAGCTTTTGTAGTTCATTTGTTTGTGTCCCTACTTCTTCTTTTATGTTCTTAATCCTTAAGTTATGGATCCTCTTATCATCTTCTTGTCTTTGTATTATTGCTGTTTGTTTCTTTGTTATTTTTAAGAAGTTTTTCATTTCATTCTCCCATATTACAATTCTGCCCTCCAGTTCAGATAGTCTGTCCTTAGTTTCTTTCAAGCTGTTATGCCAGTCTTCGATAGACTTCTTAGTTTCTTGGTAGTCCCTTTGAACCTGCTTCACGTATTCTATGCTTTCCCTGTTTTCTCCATCAAACAATTCTCCCCTCTTTTTCTGTTCTTCCATTCCACCATCTGTTTTTTCTTGGGTGGTGCTTAGCATTTCTCTAACTATTTTGCATACTTCTAGCTTCAGGTCGTTGATAACTTCATTCCTGAATTGGTCTATGAGGTTCTCTATATGGTGCTTTATGTGTATTGGTGCGATGTCCGCTATTGCCTGTTTCTCAGAATTGCGGGCCGAGGAGCCTTTCTTGTTGCTGCCTCTTCCCATATTCTCTGTTCCTTATATATGCAAGCTTATATGAGAGGCCCAGCTTCTCTCCCTGTAAGCCACAGCCTGATCGAATTGCGCCAGTTAGGTGTTCCCACTCATTGCTGCGCACCAGGCAGCCTACGTGGGGCCCGCCCCTCCCGGCCTCCGTCAGGCTCTGCCATCTGGGTTGGGCCAGCCTACGGGGTCTGCCCGCAATGTCACGCAGGCCAGGCACTTTTCACCAACCCCGCCCGAGAGGGGAATGTGTGGCTGGAGTCGCCAGCGCTCCCTGTTCCCGCAGGACTGCTTGGGCCCAGAAAGTCCAGTGGAGTCAAACTGTGGTGGAGTGTCAGTTTCTCTCATTCATCTCGCCACAAGTCAGAACATGCCTCCCTGCCCGTCCTGTTTTCGACTCCGTTCGCAGACTCCCGTTCTCAGAGTTTCCGTGCGTCTCTCTCCTTGCCGAGCTGATGTAGAGGCAGCCAGCCACTGCGCGGCGGGAAACCCAAATCACGGCTTCCAATGGCGCAGGGTCCAGCCTCAGCAGCGAGACTTTTCTGTTCCTGTTTTAGCACCAGGACTGCATTCCAAGTTGGTTTCTCTCAGCCGAGTTCGTTCCTGAGTCAGCAGAGCATAACTCCACCTGCTTATGTCTCTTTAGTCCGCACCATACCTGGCTTCTGAGCCTAGTTTTTCAGAGAGCCTCCGGTAGTTGCTGTTATCTGTCCGCCATGTTCTCCCAGAAGTCGCCCATTTTCTTTTTGGTTCTTGGTTGGTATAGTTAGCTTTCCTTTCACACTCTTTTTAGTATCTTAAATAATGAGAGATACTTTAATACTTTAAATAATGCTCTCTAGAGCGTACCCACATGAAGTATCACATCACTCTTGGAATACCGAAAGAGAATTTTGGCCATTGAGGCTCCATTCAATGTGCAGAGCATAAAAGTGCACTAATCATAACCAAGGAAGCCAGGGTAAAACCCTGCAATGAAGTCAAATGGTAATTAAATTCAATATTAAGAACAAACCAATATCCCAGGACTCATTGTCCAGAGAAGACTGCTTACCAAGGAGACCCTCAATTAGAAATGATGCACATTTCCACAGTTGTGCAAATCTCCACATAGTACAGATATTTTTTTTCTTTTTTCTTTTTACCAGTACTGGGGATCAAACTCACGACTGCCTGCCTGCAAGGCAGGTGCTTATGCTGCTGAGCTAAATCCCAAGCCCCATAGTCCAGCTATTTTAAAAAAGCATTTTTCATGTGGAAGTTTATGAATCTCCAGTCACTGAATTTAAAGATATCAGACTTAATAAAATATGAGACAAAGAAACAAACAAAATGTGATTTTTATACACAATACAGTACTACTATGTTATAAAGAAGAAAAAAATTGAGTAATCTATAGGCATGTGAGTGTACTTTGCTTCCATAATATTAAATGAAATATATTAGACATGCCAGCACAAGTACATGTGTATTCTTTTAAATGTGAAACAGAAAATATAAAAAGAACAAAATAAAATATAGTTTCATGAAAGAGATAGATCTTTGCAAAAGGAGGAGACTTAATGGATGGAAGGAGGATATAGGCAAAAAGAATTAAGATATGTTATGTACACAGACCAACTACCCATGAAGAATATACTCATTATTTATGCAATTACTGAGGAATTTAAAAATCACTCTATAGAATTGAAAATAAGGATTTTAAGAAATGATCAAATATATTTAAAAGTTTGAAATAAATTGCTCAATAACTCAAGAAAGGCAAGAGAATATGAAGCAACATCTCAATATTTGGCAGAAATTTTGAAAAAGGATCAAGACAAATATCTTAAAAGTAAAAAGCTACAGAAAGAAAGAAAGAAAGAAAGAAAGAAGACACCTCCACTAGGGAAAGCCCAGCCAATGGAATGGGTCAAGCAGATGACAGAGCATATAAATTGGCTCACTAAGAAATGATAAAGGAGAAATAAGAAAAACAGGAGCATAGAGAATATCCATAGAGTACACTTAAAAGGCTAACCTTAAGAATTATATGATTAGATAAAGCAATAGGGCTACAGAGTAAAAGAATAGAAATACCTCCCAGGGAAATCATAGAATAACTCAAAAGTAATTGGAAATATATTTAGAAACCAAGACATCATGACCAGAAAGAGACATCAAATGCCAAAAGTCATTTAAAAATTGCAGTCATTTGTTAAAGTAAATCCATCAGAATAGCAATAGATTCCTTCATAGAAATGCAGTATGCCAAGAGAACATGGAATGATGCATTTGATACCTTGAAAGACAATAACAGTCAACCTATATTACTATATCTGGGAAATGCATGGTTCAGAATTGATGAAGCACTATTCAATATAGCACCAATTACAGGATCTCAAAGTCACTAAACAGGCCTTATGCAATGCCTTTACTGAAAAGAATCCTATATCGAGTGAACCAAGATCAATACAACCTCAAGGGCATGAGAAAGAACAAATTGCCCAAGATAAGTAGGTAAGCTAATGAAAATTAGAAAAGACTCAAACTTAAGTCAGTAAATTAGCAGGCTCAAATTTAAAAGTAACTCCAATCAATGTGTCTCTGAAGGAGAATCTCATTTTTCATGTGTTTATAAAACTGTGTCTCCCCAGAAATGACAAGATCACAAGTAAAGCTAGATCTGTTAACAGTCCAATCCAAGAATCGCCTGCAGAATCTACACCTGATGCCAAATCATCAGGCTGACATTGCATTCTCTGCAATTACACATAAGAGTACAAACAGGATTAAATTGAGGAAATAACAGGAACAAGAGTGAAGATATTAAAATTGCACTAAGGAATTAAAAGCAAATAATCTATATAACTATGAGGTTAGAACATTCACTTACCAAACAAATGTTTCAGGCATAGGCATGATCTCTTTCTGAGATTAAAATTTTTTTTCATCACAATAACATTTATAATGACTTATGCAATTAGTCCTTCCAAAGAAAATTTCCTTCCAAAGAAAATTCAGAAGAAAAGTATCAGTACTACAAAAACACCAGCATTTTGATGTAAAAGAAAAACAAGCCAACATTGCATCTCACAAAGAAATAAAGCAGAATTGTGAGCATTTAGGTGAAGAATAAACAGAATAATAGATGAAAGAAAAGAGAGTAATAAAAGTTCTCATTTGAAATATTTTTCTAAACTCCAGGTTGCTGTTATTTAACAGTTAGCTTCTTAATAGCATTCAACTGCCCCACCCCCAAAACACACATATGCACACAAACAAACCAAAAACTATCGGAGCTCTCAAGTTGAACAGTGAGACTGTCAAGAAACCATTAGGCCAAACATTTGTGGTTGTGGAACAAAACTCGTGGAATGAAGAGAGAAAAGCACCATGAAAACAAGTGAAATAACAAAGTTCATTGATCCTGCTGGAGGTGGTGATGCAGGGCCAAAAGGAAATTTGTCAGTGAGGACAACAGAAGTGAAAGGAGTGTAGGTCTTGATATGAGCTACACAAATCTAAGCTGAAGTGGCTCAGGATACAGTGATTCTGTTCTCCTAGTTTTCAGCAGTGGTGAAAACCAGCAATCTGAAGTCAGTGAAAATGAAGACAACAGTGTGTGTTTTGCTGAAAATAGTGTTCAGAAAGTGAAGACTCAAGAAACAAGTTTTCTGACACATCCGTAGTTTGGAACTGTTACAACTCCTGAACTACGTGCTGTAAAACTTCTACTTCAGAGATAAGGCTGATAAGGTTCTTAAGAAGTAAAAGAAGAGATCTGGGGTGCCCTCAATGGCCTCTCTGCGTGTCTGGAGGACTCTGGATTTCTGCGCCCAGACTGCTGGAGTTCCCTCAGGCTTCCAGGTGCAGTGAAGGAGAGAGGTGGGTTTAAGGCTTCCACATCAGCCTCCCCATTCCCGGCTTCATTTGGAGACCTGCTGAGCTCCCAATAGGTGGGCTGGCCCACACTACCAGCCTAGCCCAGCCTGTTTAGCTGCCTCGCCTGGCCACAGGTCTGCAGAGGAGGAGCTGGGCAGATCTGGGGTGCCCTCACTGGCCTCTCTGCGTGTCTGGAGGACTCTGGATTTCTGCACCCAGACTGCTGGAGTTCCCTCAGGCTTCCAGGTGCAGTGAAGGAGAGAGGTGGGTTTAAGGCTTCCACATCAGCCTCCCCATTCCCGGCTTCATTTGGAGACCTGCTGAGCTCCCGATAGGTGGGCTGGCCCACACTACCAGCCTAGCCCAGCCTGTTTAGCTGCCGCGCCTGGCCACAGGTCTGCAGAGGAGGAGCTGGGCAGATCTGGGGTGCCCTCACTGGCCTCTCTGCGTGTCTGGAGGACTCTGGATTTCTGCGCCCAGACTGCTGGAGTTCCCTCAGGCTTCCAGGTGCAGTGAAGGAGAGAGGTGGGTTTAAGGCTTCCACATCAGCCTCCCCATTCCCGGCTTCATTTGGAGACCTGCTGAGCTCCCGATAGGTGGGCTGGCCCACACTACCAGCCTAGCCCAGCCTGTTTAGCTGCCACGCCTGGCCACAGGTCTGCAGAGGAGGAGCTGGGCAGATCTGGGGTGCCCTCACTGGCCTCTCTGCGTGTCTGGAGGACTGTGGATATCTCTGCAACCAGGGAGGGTCCACAGGTTCCTGAAGCACTGCGGCCTGTGGTGAGTACCCTAACCCAGCTGCGATTGAAGAACTGTGGAGCTTCCAAGGGGCAGGTGGGTGCACAGTGTCCCTGAGGCCCAGCTTGTCTGGAACTGCGCAGTTCTGAGCAGGCAGAGGAGGGCCACTGGTTCTGTAGGCCTAATGGCTTGGAGTAGCGCGGTGCCAGAGTCCCAGTAGCTCCAAACATAGAAGGGGATTTTCAACAGATCCTGAGGAAGCTTTCAAGTAACACTTGAAACACAGAAATATAGGAAAATGACAAAACGAAAGACCAAATTACAACCTCAAACCTCCAGCCCATCTCAAGAAACCCTAGGAGCGATGTATATAGAAGAAAATATATCCCATCCACCTCATATATCGGACACAATAGCCACTGAAATTGACAAGCAACTCCAGGAAGCTTTAAAGAAATTCAAACTCGAAATAATCTCCCAGATAAAAGAAGAAATGATAAAAGAAATGAAAGAGATTCTAAATATATCTAAAGAAAACACAGATAAAAAATTGGAGGAACTAAACAAAAAGATAGAATCCCTAGATGAGCAATATAAGAAACAAACAGAATACATAATGCAGATGCACAGAGATATACAGGAAATAAAAAACTCCACTGAAAGTTGTAAAAACCGCCTTAATGAAAGTGAAGATAGAATTTCAGACCTTGAAGACAGGATTGCAGCTAGTGAACAGGAAAGGAAAGATCTTTTGAAAATAACAAGGAACCAGGAAACAACAATTCAACAACTGCAAGACGATGCAAAGAAGAATAACATAAGAATGATAGGGATTAATGAAAGAGAGGGAGACAACATGAAGGATGTCAGGAGGATATTTAGAGAAGTAATAGCTGAAAATTTCCCAAGCATGAGATCAGAAACTGACATCAGGATCAGTGAAGCATATAGAACTCCAAACAGTCATAACCAAAATAAAACTACACCCAGACATATAATAGTCACCATCCCAGAAATCCAACACAAGAATAGATTATTAAAAGCTGTCAGAGAGAAAAGACAAA
Organism: Cavia porcellus; assembly: GCF_034190915.1. Lineage (NCBI taxonomy): Eukaryota > Metazoa > Chordata > Mammalia > Rodentia > Caviidae > Cavia > Cavia porcellus. The sequence continues at coordinate 26,016,490 of NW_026947510.1, read as the reverse complement.
TCACTTATAAAGGAAAACCTATCAGAATCACAGCAGACTTCTCAGCACAAACGATAAAGTCAAGAAGAGCATGGAGTGAAATATTCCAGATCCTAAAGCAAAATGATTTCCAACCAAGACTGATATATCCTGCAAAACTATCATTCAAAATAGATGGTGCAATACGATACTTCCATGACAAAGAACAGCTGAAGAACTTCATGAACACCAAACCAACCCTGCAAAAAATATTGAAAGACAGTTTAGATACACAAAGGAAAAAACCACTAAGCAAAGCAAATAATTAAACAGAACCGAAAGATAAAGATGCAACAGCAGAGAGATAACATTCCTACAATTAACCAGCATTTAACAGTAATAACCATTAATGTAAATGGTCTCAATGCACCAATCAAAAGAAACAGACTAGCAGAATGGATCAAGAAACAAAATCCAACCATATGCTGTTTACAGGAAACCCATCTAACCCAGAAAGATACTCACACACTGAAAGTCAAAGGATGGAAAACAATTCTTCATGCAGCAGGAATCCAAAAAAAGGCAGGAGTAGCCATTCTGTTTGCAGACAACGTGAACTTTAAACCAACAATGACCATAAAGGACAAAGAAGGTCACTACATACTCGTAAGGGGAAAACTCCAAGAGGAAGAGATAACTATCTTAAATATATACGCACCAAACTCCAGAGCACCCAGTTATATAAAACAATTATTAACAGAAATGAAAACTCAAATTATCAGTAACACAATTGTAACAAGAGACCTTAATACACCACTGACACCAAGGGACAGATCAACCAGACAGAAAATGAGCAAAGAAATAACAGAACTGAATCACACCTGTGAACAAATGGGTTTGATAGACATATACAGAATGTTCCACCCAACAACATCAGAATACACATTCTTCTCAGCAGTACATGGATCATTTTCTAAAATAGACCATATATTAGCTCACAGAACATATTTAAGCAAATGCAAAAGAGTTGAAATCATCCCTTGCATATTATCGGATCATAGCGCTCTGAAATTAGAAATTAATGACAAAGGATACTGCAAAAATTCCGCAAACACATGGAAACTAAATAACACACTCTTGAGTAATCAGTGGGTCACAGAAGAAATTAAAGAAGAAATTAAACAATACCTAAAAGAAAATGAAAATGCAGATACAACTTACCGGAATCTGTGGGATGCAATGAAAGCCGTTCTGAGAGGAAAATTTATTGCACTGAGTTCCCACATCAGGAAAACAGAACGAATACAAGTAAATAACTTGATGCTACACCTCAAACAGCTAGAAAAAGAAGAGCAAGTCAAGCCCAAAGCCAAAAGAAGAGAGGAAATTATAAGAATCAGAGCACAAATCAATGCAATAGAGACTAAGAAAACAATCCAAAGAATCAACGAATCAAAGAGTTGGTTCTTTGAAAGAATAAATAAAATCGATAAGCCCCTAGCCAACCTTATTAAAAAAAGGAAAGAAAAAGCTCAAATTCATGCAATAAGAAATGAAAAAGGAGAAATCACTACAGACCCAATAGAAATACAGAGGATCATCAACACCTATTTCGAAAACCTCTACTCTCAAAAGTTTGATAACACAGAAGAAATAGACAGATTCTTAGAAGCATATGAAGTACCAAAGCTAGATCAAGAGGATATAAAACTGTTGAATAATCCAATCTCTGCTAATGAAATTGAGAATGTAATTGGGTCCTTGCCCACCAAGAAGAGCCCAGGCCCAGATGGATTCACTGCAGAATTCTACAAGAAATATAAAGAAGACCTAATGCCGACACTCCTCAAACTATTCAATGAAATTGAAAGGGAAGCAATCCTTCCTAAGTCATTCCTGGAAGCAAATAGTACTCTAGTACCAAAACCTGAGAAAGACCCAACTATAAAAGAGAACTATAGACCGATCTCCCTAATGAACACAGATGCAAAAATCCTCAATAAAATATTGGCAAATAGGATCCAGCAAATCATCAAGAAGATTATACACCATGACCAGGTGGGATTCATCCCAGGAATGCAAGGATGGTTCAACATACGCAAATCAATAAATGTAATCCACCATATCAATAAAGCCAAAAATAAGAATCACATGATCATCTCTATAGATGCAGAAAAAGCCTTCGATAAGGTCCAACACTTATTCATGATAAGAACTTTACAGAAAATTGGAATAAATGGTCTTTACCTCAATATAATAAAGGCCATTTATGACAAACCAACAGCCAGCATCATACTAAATGGCCAAAAATTGAAAGCTTTTACTTTAAAATCGGGTACAAGACAAGGATGTCCTTTATCACCACTCCTATTTAATATAGTACTGGAAGTACTAGCCAGAGCAATTAGGCAAGAAAGAGAAATAAAAGGGGTAAAGATAGGAAAAGAAGAAGTTAAATTATCATTGTTTGCAGATGACATGATACTCTACATAGAAGACCCCCTAAACTCCATTGAAATACTCTTAGATACAATAAATAAATTCAGTAATGTGGCTGGATACAAAATCAATACTCAGAAATCAATAGCATTCCTATACACGAACAACAAAATTACAGAGAGGGAAATAAGAGAAACTGGACTATTCACATTAGCAAGCAAAAAAATGAAATATTTAGGAATTACTCTTACGAAAGAAGTGAAAGACTTATACAGTGAAAATTATAATACACTGAAAAAGGAAATTGAAGATGATCTCAGAAAATGGAAAGACATCCCTTGCTCATGGATAGGAAGAACAAACATTGTGAAAATGGCCATTCTCCCAAAACTGTTATACAGATTCAATGCAATCCCAATAGAAATACCATCAACATACCTTATAGATCTAGAGAAATCACTCCTAAATTTCATCTGGAACCAGAAGAGACCTAGAATCGCAAAGGCAATTCTAAGCAGCAAAGACAAAGCAGGAGGCATCACAATCCCTGACTTGAAGTTATACTACAAAGCAACAGTAGTAAAATCAACATGGTATTGGAATCAAAACAGAGCTGAAGATCAGTGGAATAGATTAGAAGATACAACCACAACTACGAACACACTCAACCACCTTATTTTCGATAAAGGAGCCAAGCAGGTTCACTGGAAGAATGACAGTCTCTTTAATAAATGGTGCTGGAAAAACTGGCTCTCCATTTGCCGAAAACTAAAGCTAGACCCATGTCTATCACCATGTACTAAATTAAAATGTAAATGGGTCAAAGATCTGAATATTAAAACAGAAACACTAAATCTATTGGAAGACAAAATAGGTAGAAACCTTGGAGACATAGGAGTAGGTAAAGAATTCATGAACAGGACTCAAACCGCACGGGAAATACTTCCCAGAATCAATAACTGGGACCACTTCTTATTAAAAAGTTTCTGCATGTCAAAAGAAATCTCCAGCATAGTGAAAAGAAAACCCACAAACTGGGAAAAGATTTTAGTGAACTCTCTCTCAGACAAGGGCCTCTTGTCTAAAACATACAAAGAATTAAAGAAACTCAGACCTCCGAAATTCAAAGATCCAATCCAAAAATGGGCATCTGAGATGAATATGCAATTCTCAGATGAAGAAATGCAAATGGCAAATAAATACATGAAAAAATGCTCATCATCATTGGTCATTAGAGAAATGCAAATTAAAACCACACTGAGATACCATCTCACTCCTGAAAGAATGGCCAGGATCAAGAAAACCGACAACAAATGCTGGAGAGGCTGTGGGGAAAAAGGAACTCTCCTGCACTGCTGGTGGGAGTGTAGACTGGTACAGCCTTTGTGGAGATCTGTCTGGAGATTTCTCAAAAAGTTGGGACTGGAAATCCCATTTATTCCAGCTATTCCACTTCTAGGCATATTCCCAGAAGAACTGAAAGCATCATACCACAGTGATATATGTGCACCTATGTTTATAGCAGCACAATTTGTAATCGCCAGATCTTGGAAACAACCCAAGTGCCCATCAACTGAGGAATGGATAAAAAAGTTGTGGTATTTCTATACAATGGAGTATTATTCAGCTATAAAGAAGGATCACATTGAGATATTTATCAATAAATGGGCGCAGCTTGAGACCATACTCATAAGTGAAATAAATCAATCTCGCATGTGTGAATACCGAATAGTTTCCCTAATGTAAGTAATGATTCAAATATATAAAAATATGTGGTAATCATGATTCCCCATTAGGTGGCCTTGAAGCCTTATAAAGTTTTCACTGATTAATTAGAAAGGCTTTATTCTGGGCTTCTTGATATGAAAATATTTGAAGCTAGAGTATATGAAGTTTTACCCAGATATTTCAAGGAAAAAGACACTATGGTAACTACTATTAAGTCAGGTTATAAGGTGGTGAAGTACTAGGTTATTGAAACAGTCATGCTGTGACCTCTATTGTTATATTGTTATGTCCTGTTTTATCTCAATCTCCCCCTTATTGTTTCAAAAAAAAATTATTTAGTCATTTCTTATGTTTGTCTTAATTAAAGAAAAAATTCAAAAAAAATAGGATATATAAATAGTAACTCTTTTCGATTTCCTATTAACTTGTTTTGAAGTCCTGTAGTACTCCCACGATCTTGTTTTGACTGATTAGACTCTGTTCCATTCTATATGATAGTATCAAGTTTGAAGACATAGGCAACTACTTTGAAGACAATAAGATTCACTAAGATACCCATTCTGGTTTGACTATTGTCTTCTTTGGAAGTCCTGTAATGTTTACAATGCCTAAGTTTTATTGGTCTTGTTCTCTACTGTTTTGTCCAACTTTATAATATCTAATAAGATAGACAATTCTTTTTAAGGAAACAAGGGACAACGTTGATAACCATTGTTGATAAACTTGTACTCTGTTCTACACCATGTGCTACGTCTATCCTTGGTATTGACTGACAGCTTTGTTTTGCCATATTTGACTGTATTCTTCCCCCCCCCCAAAGAAAGTAATAAGCACTAAGGAGTAATAAAATCCAAGATGTGTAAATTTTGTTGTAAAAAAGAGAGGGAAAAAAAAAAAAGAAAAGGAGCTCTAACGGATATAACAGCAAGTGTGTTTGGGGGTGTTAAATAGCTGACTTTATCAATGTTTTTGGAACATTGAACACAGCTGTTTGCAGTCTCCCTGTTTGAATGTCCACCTTGTGTTCTTTGATACTGTGATTTGAGGAACTATTTTCAAGAAAATAGTGTGTAATCTACTAGCAGGTAATTTCTTACTGTTATGGTTTTTTGTTTTGTTTTGTTTTGTTTTGTTTTGTTTTGTTTTGTAGTTCTGTATTGCGTGTACCCTTACGCCGCTTTGGTTTGTTTTGTGTTTTTCTCTTTTTCCTCTTAAATAAAAAAAAAAAAAAAGAAGTAAAAGAAAAAAAGAAAAAATGAAAAACCATGAAATAATGACAGAAAATAAGATGGTTTTAGGATAAAGAAGAGTTACTAAATAACACATCTAAACTTCTGAAAGGGAAAAGTAGCTAAACAGACCCTGGTCAAATTAGCAAACAGTTCTGTGTGTTTTATTTTAACACAGAAAAACTGTACTCTAAGAAGGAAACTGTAATACAGGTCAAAGATTAAAACTGAAAATGAGGTTCTGCATAAAACTGTCATTCCACCCAATTTACAAACAACTTTTGTGTACCACTGTAGAGTGAGTCAACCTCAAAGTCTCACAAAAGGGCAAAATAAAAAAAAAAAGCTCAGATGATGGTTTGATATGAAAACTCCATAATTGATAGATGAACTGAAAAATCGTTTCATATTACTGAGAATGGCAGCCAGTCTGAACTCAAAAATTTTACAAGAAAAATGACTGAGATGGCTCCTCTAAGTATTAACAATGGGAACCACTATTGAATCCTAAGAAGCAAAGGGGAAAAATTGTTGGCTGATTCTGAGTTCAGAAGTTATAACCAAGATAATACTCAGAGATGATGGTTGAAAAATGGCAAATGTAACAGGAAAATCCTCAGAAAAAATCAGAAATTTTATAATTTAGCCTCACCTTCAAGCCCCAGAATTTTGCATCTTTCTTTACTTGTAAAAGATATTTTGAAAACAACAGCAGCATGCAATTTAACATAGATAGATTTTGTTTATTTAGAAAATTTCCATTTGGAAATAAAGTTAATTAACAAAGAATGTTTAAAACCTTTTGCCAAAGTAAACAAAACAAGCAACAGAATAAAGATATAAAGAAGTAGAGGGCCTGGTGGGAGGGCAGTTAGAAATGGAAAGCGAAATAAAATAATTAAGATGTGTCACCTTTGTTTGCCAGCTCCCTGCAATGAGTGTAGTAGTTATGCACTGCAAGCATGGACTATTTTAATTTTAAAATACACGAACTATAATCAATCTTCATCATTCAGGAAAATCCATGTCTAACATACAATGAGATTTCATTTTAGGTACAATGAAATTTCATTTTATGCCAGTTAGAATACCTATTTTATTTTGTATACTTGAATGACAAAAGTTGTTTCTCATCCTGTGTATGCTCAGAGTGAAATATTGAAGAATGTTGTGTAACATTTATCCAGTGACGTCTTTAATTAACCAAAAAGAAGACAGGAGACAGCAGAAGAGGAGTGGGAAAGAGCAGTACCTGATATCTCAATGCGTGAAGCTATCAAATAACACCATGAATTTGCACTATTATTATGTATTATTTATACAACAAAATATTCTGACAGTAAAATACATAAAGGATAATGCATATGGTGGACCTGGCCAAGGTCACCAACTCCCTGCTCATGCTGAAAGGATGAAAAGAGAAACAAATAAATTGAGTAATGCATGATGGGTGACTGGGATATCCCATGCCTCAGGATGGGCAGAGACAGATACTTCGAACTAGCCACTGTTCATTAATCAGTGTAGAAGAGGGGATAGAGTGCTTTTTCTGTAAGTGCACAGAGACTGTGTTAGAAAAGACAAGTTTAATATCATAAAGGAAACAAGCCAAGATCCATCCCCACACCTGAGTTCTAATCTCATTGACAGAGAGGAAGTGATTTGTGCACCCCAAAACCAGCCCATGAGGCAAGCCAGCCAAGGAGACCCTAGGACAGACATTCTGTCAATTTACACTTCAAGGTTCCCAACAATTGCAAGGCTGAATTTATTGTGTTTACTTTGTGTTTTGATACACTAGTGCCTCCTTTCACCCAAACTTCTGTTCACAAACAATTGATTTGCAAACAAACATTCATCACAATTTTGTTCCTATTCATGAACTCCGTATCAGGTGATGAACAGGCACAGTGGCCATCTCCTCCGTATCAGGTGATGAACAAGCCCAGTGACCATCTCCTCCAGAGTCTTGATATGAATTAAGTTTATGAACTGAGATACCATTATATTTAGGTATATGTTGAAGAGAGTAGTTTAATGATTTTTTTTTTAAAACAGGCCGTAACCTCATTAGCAATGATTGTGAACTAAAACCTGCTTCTTTTTTAAGAAGTGATTTGCCATTCTCAGTTCAAACTGATTTGGAAGAATGATTTCTTCCATTGGAGATTATGCTGGCATCACATTGCATTCTGAATATTAGTAGAGAAAATAAACTGCATTATAGAAAACATTGTTTATCACAACTCCAATTCTAACCAATTGAAGACATAACACTATGGTACTGACGATAAAGGGTAGGTAACTGTATGCTTTGTGTCTCTGATCTTCAGACTGACAACACAAATGGTGAAATTCATTCCCCTTAAAGTATCTTCTTGGAAAATTATGACTCACTCAGTAAAGTAACATCTGCATGACATTGATACTCTCCAATTGTGCCTCAAAATCCTTTTTAATGGAGTTCCTTGGTACATTTTAGATATATCTAGTGATCACATTCATCATAGGAATTCATTCCTGTGCATGATATATCTTAATTCTTCTTTTATTAACATTCCCCTACCTTCCCTTTAATCCTTCTTCCCCTTCTTATTTACAAAGTCTTCCTTTCCATTTTTCCCTCTTTTCACATTAGATAATGTGATATTTACACATGTGATTCTAATTTATTTCACTTAAAACCATGATCTCAACGTGCATCCATTTACCTAGAAATGTCTTAGATTTGTCCATCTTTATGACTAAATAGTACTTTCTTTTTTTTTAATTGGTACCAGGGATCAAAGGCTGCGTGCTTGTAATGTAGGCTCTTGTGCCGCTGAGCTAAATCCCCAGCCCCTAGTTATTTTTTTTAAAACAAGTTTCTTTATCCATTCATCAGTTGATAGTCATTTTGGTTGTTTCCAAGATTTAACTACCACAAACTGTGCTGCTATAAAAATAAGTGTGCATATATTGCTGTAATATGATGCTTTTAATTCTTTTAGGAAGATACCAAGAGGGGAAATATTTAGATAACGTGGAACCTCTTGCTCTATTTTAGTTTAGTTTAATTGTTTATTTTGTAGATTAATTGACTTTTTAAACACTTTAAGCATGAGGAAACAATGGAAACAATGATGCAGAATCAGTGGTTGCACCAGTCTATACAACCAGTTACAGTGGAGAAGTATACCTTTCTTTCCATATCCCCTCCTACATTTGCTATTGGTTGATTTCTTAATGGTAGTCTTTCTTTTGGAAGAGAAATGAAAATTGTGTTGTTTTAATATATATCTCTCAAATCAATGATGTTGAAATTTTTTATGTATTTATTTCCTGTTCATACTTCTTCATCTGAAAAGTATATATTCATCTCAGATGCCAATTTTTGGATTGTATCTTTAAATTTGAGTATCTGATTTTTGTGAGTTTTTCATATATTCCAAATATTAGCTCTGTGAGGTAAAGCTGGAAAAAAAATTTCCCTCTCTGTGGGTTGTTTCTTTTCTCTGCTTTTTGGTCTTTATCACTGCAAAGACTTTAAAACCTTAATTGAAAGCTAGTCACTGAAGGTGCTTACTGAAGATACACTGAGCATGTGATATTTGTTCCAAGGGCAGCAACAGGAATCACATTTCATCAGGCAAGACAGAGCAGAGCTCTCAGTGTTCCATTATGGGCATTCAACTGTCCCAAACCACAATTTCCCGCAATGGAAATGTAGAATGGCAAAATAAATAAAATCTTTGTGGAAACAGAGATAACAGAAGTCAAATTGACATCTCTGAAAATAATTGACAGTCCTTAGGTACACTTGTGGATTTTTCATTGACCTAATACAACAACTTCTATTATGCAAATTAGATTCACATGTTTTTGTAATTCAAAATGAACATAAATCATCACTTGTATCTGAATGTACTCTACAAAATCCGATTGTGATAAACCAGCTCAAAGCTAGAGTTTTCAAGTCCCTTATTGAAAGCTGCTAGCTTTAGCCCCACCCAGAACGGCCCCTTTAAGTTTACTTTCAGCTTGACAGCATGAGAAGTGAAGGGAACTCAGAAGTGGCTTGTGTGAGGAAGCTGCATTGCTCATCACAGTTACACGAAACCTTGTGTGTGTCACTATCTCCAAGAAAGACAGCAAATAATTGGAGCTGATCCAGTACCTTAAGCATACCTTACAGTTATGTTTTCAATATTTTGAAACAAAGGTTTGAGGTTGTTGAACTCTTTTCTGTTTTAGTAAAGCAGTAGGGAACAAGGCATTATGAGTTATTGAAAAGAGATTCATGAATTACACTTGGTTTCTTTGCCACTGTTTCATCCTATGCTGTGCTCAGCACAGGATGCATTTAGCTATTTCTGTCACATGACAGCCATGGTGAGAGAAAAGAAATATACTATATCATCCAGTTTGGTCACTTTCAGTGGTATTTCAAAATAGTTATTTTAGAAATCAGTATTCTTCAGCTGACATTTTTTGGGACATTTCCAAGCCTGATCAGACTACTTCTGTTTGAAAGAGAGTTGAGGGCTGGGTTTTTAGCTCAGCAGCATAAGCACCTGCCTTACAAGCACTCGATCAGGAGGTCGGTCCCTGGTACCAAAAAAAAAAAAAAAAAAAAAAAAAAAAAAAAAAAAAAAAAGAAAGAAAAGAAAAAAGAAATGAAAGGAAAAGAAAAGAAAAAGGAAAAGAAAATGAAAGAGAGTTGCACAAACTGGGAGAAATTAAAGAATGCAAATGTTTTAGATGAAAACAACTATATAATTTGTGCTGAACTTCATGAACTAACCAGCAAATTGTATATGATGATTTTGTCAAATGGAAAGTGCTTCCCACATTCAGATTTAGATTAATGTACTGTCATCAGTGTGAAGGTCTCTCCAATGCTATAAGTTATGACTAACAAAAGATTGGATGATAGGAACAGCTATTTTGGAGAAAACGATGTCATAATAGGTAATGCTGATTTAGTATCATCTTGCTTTGAAGTCCCATCAAGCTTTTGTTCTTCTGTCTCCATAGGTCTTAACATGTTGCATCTTATTGGATTTTATTATATGTGATAGTATAAACAAAAACTTTTATAGACAAGGAGATTATACAGAAACCATTGTTCATTTTCTGTTAGTTGATTCTAAATACCCTGTAATACTGTCATTCTCTTGAATGGTTTTACATTGTTTTGATATATTTGATGCTACAGTATACAAAGTTTTATTCAAAGATTTCAAGGAAAGAGACAATATGGTAACTACTTTTATGTCAAGATTATCTTGTGGTGAAACACTATTTTGCTTAAACGGTTATGTTTTGATCTGTGCTGTTTTTTTGTTATGCCCTCTTTTATCTCAATCTCCATTTTATTATTACTTTGTTATTTTTATCCTTTTAATTAAGGGAAAAATTTAAAAAATAGCAGGATATATTATAGTAACCCACTTTGATTTTCTATTAACTTGATTTAAAGCCCTGTATTGCTCTCACCATCTTGTTTTGACTGATGTTCCTCTATTCTGTTTTGCTTGATAGTACCAGGTTTAAAAGTTTAGGCAACAACTGTGAAGATAGTGGTATTCATTATGACACCCATCTGGTTGACTATTATTTACTTTTGAAGACCTGTAATGTTTCCCATGTTTTGGTTTTGCTGGTTCATTCTTTACTGTTTTGTTCAATTTTATAACTGATGATATAGGTAATTCTATTTGAGATAGCGGGAGGCATTATGGTAACCACTGTTGATCACCTTGTATTATGTTTTTACATTATCTATTATGTCCGCCCTTTTGATTTGACTGACTCTGTTCTGTTATGTCACATTTGGTTTTATTTTCTTTCCAAAAAGTAATAAGAACCGTGGGAGTAATAAAACCCAAAATGTGTAATAGCCATTGTACAAAAAAGAGCAAAAGAAAGTGCTCTAAATGATATAACTGCATGTATATTTAAGTGTGTAAGATAGACAATGATATTACTGAGTTTTGTTGGATCATTGAACAGAACTGTTTGCAGTCTCACTGTTTGAATGTCCACTTTATATGCTTTAATTTTGTAACTTGAACAAATATTTCTAAGATGATAATATGTAATCCAGTAACTAGTGATTTCCTACTGTTTTTTTTCTGAAATTCTGTATAACTTGTACTCTTTTTCTGCTTTTTTTCTTTTTTTTTCCTTAAATAAAATTTGAAAAAAGAAATAATTATGAGTGAAAAATCATAAAATTGAATATACAGATGCTTAGAGGGGTAAAATCACTACCTTTTTGGATTCTACATTTAGTACATGATAGAAAGCAGTTGGTGAAAAAAAGCAGTGGGTGATGAACACACAGACAGAGATATACTCCAAAGGCTTCCTCCAGAGATCCATTTGCTCTTGCAAGACTTTACCTCTTACTAACACATGTGCTACTGAGAAATTCTTTTGAGTTAGTATTTTTTCAGATGCAATAAGTGGAATTCAACTCAATTTGTCATAGAAATTAACAAATTTGATGCTGTTTTTTAGTTTGGTACAACTTACTCTTAGTTTTCTAAACTTTCTAATATTAATAGTTATATCATAAGCATTATGTGTAAGAAAATGCAGCAATTACTGTTTCTTTAAAATCTTTTTGATCCTTGATATAGATATAGAATATTTATATCAATAATCCATACCTCTTGGAAGTCTTTCATATAAAATAGTGGAAATCACATGAATAAAGTGTTCCCCTGTGGAGTCTTACTAATTTATTCACTTTCTGATATTTTTTTTTCTTCAAGCTTACTCCAGGACACAACCTTCCCTCTTTCATGCTGAGGCCTCACCTTTCTAAGAGTTTACATTCATATTTGCAGCACACAACAGATCACTACTCTCATATGTACTACTTATCCATCTGTGATTTATCCATGAAATTTAATTTGACATATTTCATACCACACAGTTCTGCTTCTCTGTGTATTTTACCACACTTTCATTAATCAAGTTGTCAATTCATGAAAGGTGCAATCTTTGAGACTATCTCCTTTTATTTGTTGAACTCTACATTCCTTATACAAATTTAAGTATTGAAATTAAGTTAAAAATTAAATGACATGAAAATTTCTCAAGCCATTAATCTATTCTTGGGCAAACTACAACATACACATATGTGTGTTAAAAGAACAAGTCATTCTTCTTTTATTTAAACATAACTTTTCAAGTTTTTTGAGTCCCAAGATTCATAATGGTGAGTTACTGTTTCCCAAATCTCACTCAATTCTCTGAAAACAGAGCCTCATCAAAAGATAGGTAGCTGCTTACTAAAGTAGGTGGTGATGAACTCAAGAGAAGAGGGAAATGAGCCTGCTGAAACGCAGAGATTTTCCGTAATGGAAGAGTGAGAGAAACAGAGGTGCCGAAACCAAGTGCAAGACATAATGGAGTAAGGTATACACCCACTCAAGCAGTTACTGGTGAAAAGATGAAAATTCTATAAGTTGCACCAGTATAGTATTCAGAACCATGCAGAAGCATATTGTAAACAAGTGAAAGTCATGGGAACTGCATAGCAGGCCAAGTCAAGAGTGTTCTCTGCACTTTTTCATGCCTGCTCAGGAAGCTGTAACTGGAAGTCATTTTTAGAATGGTCACATTGAGGAAAAAAAAAAAAAACCTGATACCCCCTGAAAGCTACTTTCCGATTTTTCTTCCATGGCTGAGCCAAACACTATTATGTTACCCTTAGACACTCTTGAGGATACTTGCTTTGTTTTAACAATCTTTGAATGTTGTCTTATCTCTGGACACTATACTATAAATATACTCTAATAATTGAATCCTTCTGGTCCCCTTCTACAAAGTCTGTGAATGGCTCATCTACCCATGATCAAACTGAAATTCTGACAGTACTCATGTGCGGTAGTTAATTGTTGTGTAAGAAATGTCCAACTATGATGTAGCATAGTTCTGGGTGTGACTGAATGGATTTACTGAAGATAGACTATCCAAATTGGCAATCAGCCATATTGATGGGAATTAAATTAGAGTAGACAGGGAAGTAGATCTTTGGCCAAGAATGAAATTCCTTAGGCAGCATGGAATGTAGCCCACTCCCTCTTAAAGGAAAGGTAAAATCAATCCTTGCTAAATGCTGAGTTTCAAGGAAATTATAACAAATCAGTTTTTTCTAAGAGCATCACTTCCTTTATAAACTACATGTTGTAAACCCTCAAATGCCTGAGTACCTATTGGTGATTTTAAATCCACAGAGCCATTTGTGACAGGTAACCACAGCTTATGTATTATTAGCTATTAATTGAATAGCTATGAGGGCACCCACTTATATTTTCTCCAGGAAACCCAGGAGCTATTTTTCTTCACATTATTTACAACAAAAACTCTCCTAATCTCCTCTTTTGTCAGGTGGGACCATCAGCTCAGTACACACAGTCAGAGCTGCTAGCATTACATATCACTGCCCCAAAGAGAGCACCCTGAAGTGGAACTGGTAGCATTAAAGTCTGCTGATATGAAAGTAGTCAGGAGCTGGACCTCCTAACAGTGAAGAAAGGAAGCAGCAAAGTGTGATGTGATGCAATCGAAAATTAATGTCATATATAGTGTAAGAGAGCTGCATTCATGCCAGCAGCTGCCTGCTTTTAAAGGTAAGTATGGAGATTGTCTTAGTTACTTTTCTCTAGTTGATGAGGCAAAATACCTGAGAGTGCAAGTTAAGGAAGGAAAAGTTCACTTAGGTTTCAGTACGTGATCAGCTAGCTCAAAGGCAAGGTGACATAGCACAGGGACAACAGTTCAAGGTGGCAGAAGACAGCAAATGCAGCAAGAGCAAAAAGGGGAAAGAGCAAGCTTCTTTTTGTCCCCTATACTGTAAGCAGGCTGCCACCCTCTTAGGCAGGTGTATGTAGCACTCACACCATCTCTGTGACCTCATCTTGCACAGGATGAGGATGTTTAAAAACCAAGGACCCTGGCGCCCTGCTGCACTGCTTAGTTAAACCTCTAAACTTCTCAAGTTGACACAGTGTATATCCCATTGCAATTCACCTCTTGTCAATTTGGCAATCAGACACACTTCTTTAAACTGGTCTCCAGATTCAAAGACATGCTTATGCTGATCATTTCACAACTTGAACAGCACAACACAGGCTTAACAATAATTAGGAACCAGTATGAAGTCTATCCACATTATATTATATAATAACCATAGCATTTCATTTCTGTCTCCTGAAAGATTCATGCACATCCCTTTATGCAAGAGATACTTAGTCCTTTTAGCACTGCTAAAAAGTTCAGTCCCAAGTCTTCTCTGAGATGTAATGGCCTACTTTTAGCTGCAAGCTTCTGTAGAAATAAAAATCAAGTTAAATACTTCTAACATGCAATGACAAAAGACAGACATTTTCTTTCTGAAAAGTACAAACAGGAGGATCAAACAAAGGATTGGACCAAAGCAAGTCCAAAATCCATCAAGGCAAATATAGAGTCCTATAATTCCATGTCCAGCATCTGAGGCAATCTATGGTACATCATGAGCTCCAAAGAGTTTTCATTGCTCCTCCTCTGTGGCACTTCTGGTGCTGTAGCTCCCATGGCTTCTCTCTTAGGCATGCTTTGCTCTCTCCTTTCAGCTTCATTAGATGAGTCATGTTCCTGGCTTTTCCTAACTCCTGGGGTCTCCACTGCATCTTTTGCTTCATACTCTACCCTCTCAGGGGCACACTACTGAGATTCAGGATGAAAGCCTTCTTAACACCATAATTCTTGCATTCTGCATGCAACTATCAAATACACATGATAATGTAAAGGGTCTGCTGTCAGCTGGAGCAGTAGCCAGGCTTTCCTCTCTTTTGGCTGTAGGAACCTGTTGTCTGGGTCACTAGGCGCTGTGAATCCAATTCTGAGGAACAATTCTATGCTCCCAGGATTCTGGAACACGGTGTTTTGTGACTTTCTTCTCAATGCAGTATCTTTCACTTTTGCTGTCTTGAGGTTACAAAGGGTGGGAATTTACTACTTCCTGTGATGCCCCAGGTCATCTTTTCCATTGTCCCTATCCTTTGTAGCAACAGAGATATTCTCTGCTCCATCTTTGCAATTCACAGATTTACTGAAATTACCTTTGTGGCCTAACATAACATTTTAAATCATCCCACTAGGGTATTTGCTCTTGATTTGCAGCACAAATATAGCTAAAAGCGCTCAACAATAGTCATGCCAACGCCGAAAGTCTGACTGCCGTGAAGTTTCTTTTGCCAGATTAATTTGTCTACCATGCTTAATTACAATCTCAGGCAAATTCTCTGGACATGGGCACAATGCAGATAAATTATATGCCAAGCCTTAACACACATCACCTGGAGGCCAAAATCAAATGCAATTCTTCTTCCCACCAGAATACTCCCAAGCCTAATCTTTACTGGCAGGATTCCTATCAGCCTTCTGATCTTAGGAACCCTGACCATAATCTCCCATACAGAATAGCCTAAGGCATTCTAACTCTACTCTCTCAGAAAACATTTCCAAAGCTTTCCAAATGATTTCCACAAGCCATTCCCAGAGGCTTTTGAACCACATGGCCAGATACAATCAGAAAAATCATTTCACTTCTCTGATAGGAAATTCTGTGTTATTGTGGTTGATACATTGTGTCAACTGGAGAAATCTAAATGCTTAGGTAAACAATTCAACAGCTCTACATCCTTAGGTGTGGAAGACATGTCCTTAGTGATCAATATTATTCATGGTGTCAGATTGGGAAATTCAGTTTAAGTAAGCAACCCAGAAAATCACTTGAGTCCTCACTTTGGAAACACCCTGAGCCTGTACAAAAGGAGAACAGGGAGATGATATGAGTGCTACATCCTTCCTGGAGTGGTAGTAGCCTACCTACAGTATAAGGGAGGAAAAGAGGTTTACTCCCGCCTCTTTGCTCTTGCTGCTTTTACTGTTTTCTGCCACCTTGAAATATTGTCCCTGTGCCATGCAACCCCACTTTGGAGCCTCTGATTATAGTGTGAATCTTCTACAATGCATGAGTAAAATAAACTTTCATTCCTTAATTTTGAGCATAAGGTGTTTTGTCCCAGGAATGAGGGAAAAAAGTACTCAAGATAGACATTAATACAAAAAGAGATGATAGCTAACATGTAAAAGTCAGGCCTATGAACATTAAAAGAGATGTTCTTTGCCAACTAATGATTCCTATGAAAATTGAAGGGGAAATCTCAGATAATTGGTAGCTCCTTGGAAGCCTGTATTTGATTTATAGATAACTATATTAGGTATAATCGTAGGTAGTCACATACATTGGGCCTTGGAGAGGTCAACATGAAAGATAGCTGAGTGGAGCCATACTTATTGAAGGTCAGACTTCAAATAAAGGCATACTCATATACTTCCTGTATGGATGAATCATCTTGGGGTACAGGCCAAAAGCTCCCTAACTCATCCCTTCCAGGAAAGACCATGTCCCTCCCACATGCACTTGCTATGTGAGTTGCTTCCCAATTTGTTTCTCATTTAATCAATATTTCCCCCAGTGACTGTACTTGTATGCTTGTTATTTCTCCATAGTCTTGTCCTACTTCATGCCAACCTTGTGTTTTTCCATTATATCAATATTATTTAAGCAATTATACTTGCAATCTTATTGATTGATTATAGTTCTGTCCAACTTTAAACCATCCTCCTTCATGAATTTGCTTAGAAAAATGTCCTTGAGAAGCTGAGTTGGTGAGAAATTCACTTCCTGGGACTGCTTCTGCTCCTCTTAGAAGATTTCTTTCTCTCAATAATTTTACCCTTTAAACTTCGATAGTCCTAGAATTTACTCCTTGATTTTAGAGAATGTGAACTTAGTGTTTTTGACATCTTGCAGGAGTTATATTTCCCCTATACTATTTGGACTTTTCCTTTGAAAGCCCCCTGAATTAGAGAACAAACAACAGTGATGTTGTTCACAGTGATTCACAAAAAAACCCACATCTGATACCTTCTTAACTCAATGCTTAATGAATGCTGTCTGGTGATACCCTTGTCCCAGCTTATTGTAGACTCTCCATTTTTCTACCTTATGCTTGTTGAGTACTCTCATTGGCTTTTGAATCAGTTCAACCTAGGGTTTTCACTGTCATGCACATTCTAAGAATTCTATGTTGTGGAAACTGGACTGCTATGTGCATCAACATAGTGGCCCTTTCATTTGAAATTGGTTACTCAGGAAAACTGCTTTGAGAGTAATGTGGATTCAGCAGCTGTGTGTGATTCTGCAGTTAAACTCTGTTTAGAGAATGACACAAGCTCAAGCACAATAGTTAAGAAAACTTACAAGTCTGCTTAAAAAAACAAATTCCTATCTTCTAATGCACTTAAAGGTAGATTGAGATACTACGACTGTCACATTTTTTACTCAAGTTCAAACTCCAAGTATTTGTAACACCTGGAACACATATTTCACTTTGATTGTCTATGAGGTATATGCAGGAGGTCAATTATCAGTACACTGGGTCATCCCCTATAATATAGTCTGTTGTGCCTACTTTGTTCAAGCACCATGAAATCTAGTCATCAAAAATATCACTAGCAATTACATGATAATGTTAAAAGTTTGCAGTCTTATGGGGCTTTATGGGACCTTGGACTTCTCCAGCTGCCCAAGGATACATGTGGCTCACTGATAGTGGGTTGGACATGCCAGATTTTAACAGGTGACTTTCATCAGAATTTCTGTAATATTTACTACCCAGTGTCTAGCAATTGCTTCACTTTTCCAGTTATATTTGAAGATTCTTTCCTAATATTTTGCTTACATCCATCTATATGCTGTTTTCAAGGGATTCAAAAGATTCCATAGTACCACTGCACAATGACTGACTCCAGTATTTTCCAACTTTTATAATGTGGCATAGTTCCAGGTTTTCTGGTGATGCTATTATCCCAGCTTACTCATCAGGGCACCCTGCATTTTCCTAACTCATGCTTGCTGAGTTCTGTTGTTCTATGAGGAATCAGTTTACTGACATTACTGACTAACAAATTCTGTAATGTGTCAGTTCTGTCAGGAGATAAAAGTATGTAAAAATTTCCTTTTCATCTGCAGAATACAATTATCAGAAGAACATCTGACATTACTTTCCAAGCAAAGATGTGCTCAGCTCCTTCCTCATTGTCTCCTCCATCGATTATGAATCAAATTTTCAGTCTGCTTCCTGTTTCAGGACCCTTCCAGCCCCCACCATGCCCCTGATTCCCCCATTTCAGAAGCTGTGATAGTTGAGGAGCAGTAGGCTCTTGTCACCCTTGTCATATGTGCTTCACCTTCCAGACGTGGACAATAAATTAAATGCACTGTGTTTTGTCATTACTCCATGGGCTGAAGTAAAAGTGTCTGATGAATACCTGCCAATTCCTACCTCCACAGAACCTGCTGTGAGACCCATTACCATCCTCTGAAATAGCTTTCCCCAAAGATCTCCAGCCAAGTCTGTTTCTAGCCATAATGACTTCAAAGTAAACATGCCATGCAAATAACAGAAACAGCACAAAGCAAGAACATTTAGAAAAAATGATTTTATATTGTTTTCAAAAATCTGATGCTAGTTTAGTCCCTTTTTAATCCAATCTAGGAGAGTTGCTAATCAGCATGGTTTGACCAGGATGTTGGATGAGTCAGAGAAGCAACACCTCAGATGTATTCTGTATCATATTTCATGAAAAGGAATTTGTGCCAGTACTCATGACAAAGGTTCCATGTTAATATTCATCAGCAAATGGATAATTAGGGTGGCCTTCAATGCTATAATTAGAAAAAATGTATAATATGGTCTTCATCAGTTTACTTCTATGACAGTAAATTAGTAATATTTAAGCATATTCAAACACTGAAAGTTAACCATTTTTTCCTGACTGCTTGAAAAGTCTGCCATTTGTTCTTTTTGAACATATGTTAACAGAAAACTATGCTTAAATCATAAAAATTTCAAATTTTATTTTCTGCACATAGGAGAACACAGAATCAAACACACACACACACACACACACACACATTCCTATATATTATTCAGAGCCGAAAAAGCAAATAAATTCCTTTTGATTTTGAATTCTCAGTGAAAGCAGAGAATCAATATGTAATGTTTACTACAAGTCTAAGTCCAAATATTGATCAGCACAACAAATATTTGAGGGTGCACAATCTACTGCTAGCATTTTTGTTACAGGCAACTGAGCTAGTCAGAAATATTATAGGTAGTCATACAGGGCTAGGTCCTTGAAGAAGACCACATAGAGGATCTTGGAGGGGACACATACCTCTTGTTGTGGACCAGATGTCAAAACAGAAGGAAAACCAAATGCAAGCACACCCTTAAGTATAATCCTTAGAGATTAAATCTGGATCACTTTGAGAAGCCAGGAGTCACCATCCAAATCCCCTATAGGAGGAGTCACTGACATGACTCACTTCTCCATTTGTCCATGATTTGGTCAATTTTACTTTACTGATAGAATTTTCAACATGGATATAAAGATAAGAAATATGAAATAAAAGTGGCATTTATTTTAAGAATGTGAGAGAGACTCCATGACCTCTGGGGTCTGGCATTCTCTCTGCCAGACACGTGATGTGGGGGCATAAATATAGCTTAGGTTTGGGGTGGTGCCTAAGGGGCATTACTGGTGCATAGATAGGCCATTGGAATTAATTTCATGCCACAGGTAAATTGCTTAGGGGAGGGGAAGATGACCCCAAAATAGAGCCTCTTGGTTCTACCTTCCAGCCTCCCACCTCTGCAGCTTTTCATCCAGGGCAAAATCCTTTCTCTTACAATTAAACTTATTGGTGGACCATAGTTCATTCCCATATGCCTTGCAAGTTACAACTTTCCCAGCTATAGACCAACTTTAGACCTCCTCACTTCATGATTTTACTGTATAAAAATCCTGAGAAAATACAGATTCTTTGGCAACCCACCCAGGACCTCCTTTGTCTCTCTCTCATACAGAAGCTTTCCTTCTTACAATAAACATGTCTTCTCTTAACCTCCATTGTTTCTAAAATTCATTCTTTGATTTTAGAGAACATGAACTCATTTTGGACATATAGTAGGTCAGGAGTTTCATTCCCCTATACCACTTTGACTTCTCTTTTTTCTTATTCAGTTTTGATTTCCCCATAATTCATCATAAATACCATACTTGGTTAGAATCGGGAATGTCAAAATGTCATTTACAACACAAACATTCACCCTAGAGGCTCTTAGATTGTATATTTTAAAAACAACACAAGCTATAAAGTGACAAAAATTATGTTCATTAAAATATTTAATAATGAGCAAGAATTATTGATTGATTGCTACTCTGTGTCTCTTTAACATATATTGCTACCTTATCTTTCCATGTTTTTTATACTACTAACAATATTAGTAATGATAGCAAAGTATCTGCTGATTGTGGATAACCTGCAATTGTAGACTGTCTAATCCCCTTTCAAATATTATGACATGTGTTTCCACTAGGAGTTACAATTTCTACAGTGTGAGTGGATACATATTCCCTGTTTGCTCTCATTCATAATGCATAGCCAATATCAGAATATCAAGCCATAGAGCATGAAGGAATAGCAAAGTTATTTTGATGACTAAAATCTTCAGCAATGCAGTTTTAATACACTTCTGTTGGTTTGGAATTTCTCATCTAAAATCTTCTTTATCCTCTGCACTGTATATTTTAGACACAGGAAATGTTCTGCTGACTACAAAAAGGGAAGCTTTCTGAGAGGTAAATACAGTGTTCTGACCAAACACACACTGATAAAGATGAGAGAAACTTGAAACTGAAAAACAACATGGCAACATATGTGTTGTACTAAAATGCTGAAAAAATAAAATAGTTAATTAAAAGATAATTATTTGCAAAAATAGGTAGTTAAAAAGATAGTTATTAGCAGTATTGTCATTCTGTGCTGAGCTCATTAACCAGTAACCATGCTCCAACCACACAGTTATAGATTAACTGACTGTGTGGTCATGTTATTCTGTGTGCATCATCCCTGAGTAACCTGTTTGCTGTCTCAAACTCTGTTCCACTTGTAAGAGACAAATGATGTTGTGTCAACCAATGTTCCCTTTATGAGAGACAAATGTTTCTGGAATTGGCAGACCAAGGGCTACTAATTGGCTAACCACCCACTGTGAAATGTCTCTGACCTCAAGCAAAAGGGAACAAAGGCCCACCTTGTTTCTGTTTCTCATAACTATGTACTTAATGATCAATGAGCTTATCATAAATGAACTATAAAAATCAGTCAAAATTCTAACTCAGTCACACAGCTTTGCGAATTTCATCTGCATTGTGTTGCTGCGCCAGCTAAAATAAAAGCGCTTTTTTAAAAAATGATGTTGTCGGGGCTGGGGATTTAGCTCAGCGGCATAAGTGCCTGCCTTGCAAGCAGGCAGTCGTGAGTTCAATCCCTGGTACCGATAAAAACAAAAAAGACCAAAAAAAAAAAAAAAAAAAAAAAAAAACAAAAATGCTGTTGTCTTGCCCCGTTTTTCATCTCAAGGCCTTTTTGGGGGACTACAACAGTATGCTTCAAAATTACTTACAACTCAGCAGGAAGATATCTCAAGTTTCTGTTCAGGCCATCTATCACTTTCATGTCCTCAGAAGTCAATTGAAATTCGAAGACCTACAACACAAGAAGTAAGCTTTCAGTGTACTTAGAATACACGTTTGCAAGCATTGAAAGTTTAAGTGAATGGTGCAGAGGAATTATTTAAAATATGTGATACATCCAAAATGTATTAAAGACATGTAGTGTGACACAGCTTACCAAGGAATATCTGGAGAAAATTAAATAGAAGTTTCTTATTTTTTAAAGAGACATAAAGGAATGTATTAAGCAGAAATTGAAAAGTGTACAAAGAAATAGAGTGCAGTACTGCATGAGAGAAAGGCACATAATGCCTCAAATTCTTAAATATTTATATTTTTCTCAAGAGAGCGGGGCTGTATAGAAAAATCTATATTAGGACCTACTTTATGGAAAAAGAAGAAAAAGAATGGCTTACCCACAGAAACATAAAAAGGCTATTCATAAGTGAAAAAGTTAATCTATTCACAGGTAAGAATATGGAAAGCGACTATATGCATTAAAAAAATTGTCCAGGCTTACTGTGTATCAGGAAAAAATAGAACAAACAAATAACAACAACAGAAAACCTGGCCTGTCTTGAACCTGCCATCTTTATTTTTAAAATTATGATGTTCTTTGTAACCTTTCTGGGAGTGGCTACTTTTATTCTGTCCTACTTCATCCCACCCCCAGAGTTTTATATCCTTTATTGTTCAGAGATGGAAAAGAAGGTGAGTGTGAGGGAGCACTCCTGAAATTCTTGGACTCAGGCAACTGAGGCAGGAGGATCACGGCAAGCTGAAGACAATCCTGGTCCTCTAAGCAGTGAATTCAAAGCCACCCTCACCTACACATTGAAACATTATTTCAGAAAGTCTAAAAGGGAAGCAAGAAAGAAGGGAAGAAGGAAGAAAGAAAAGAATAATGGGAGAGAGGGAGGGAAAGAGAGAGAATGCTGAATATCTATTTTGTTGTTGCTGCTTCAGGATGAGGAGGGGTGTGAGCCTGGCCTAAGCAGGGATCAAAAGTTTCACCCTCACTGAACTAAAAGAGACAAACGTGTCTTTGCGTGTGTTTCTGGGCTTCTATTTTTTGATCAGTAATTATCTTTTTATAGTCCAGAAAAGAGGGCATGAGTATTTGGAAACTGTAAAACTCGCCAGTGGAAACATCTTCAGAGAAGCACGCAAGGAAAACATTCAACATATTTTGAAAAACTTGCAGAATGTGAGAATATATCTGAAAGAGTTTTGGCCCAGACAGGACACTGTAGCCAGTAAAGCCCCAGGCGGAACCAAGGAACTCCATCTCCCACACCCCTAGGAATTTACCTGTGACTGTACCTTCCCCACCCCTAGGAATTTACCTCTGGTGCCAAACTAGTGCCAGTGGAATACCCGTGCATCACTAATGCCTCTTAGGTTCCACCCCAAACCTAGGCTACTTATATGCCCCCACTCCACGTGTTCCACAGAGAGATTGCCGACTCCAGGGGAAGGTGCTGCACCCCAGAGGATCAGGCGTGTCTCCCTGCATTCTTAAAATAAAGATCATTTATATTTCATACTTCTTATCTTTTCAGCCACCGCCTTCCCCCACAGTTCTATCATATGATTCCCTGACTGGCAACGGCAGACAAGAGATTCTTGGGGCCTTCCCAGTTTGAGTCCCCTGCCGTTCAGGACCAGGACCAGACCACATCCTGCATTAATTCCAAACTTCTACACTTGGGAGCTGTAAACTTGTCACCGCTGGTTTGCAAACAACACTGACCCAATTTACCCCAGGTGAGCAACCCCCAGAGATTGCCACTGGGCCAGGCCCCAGGCAGGTTTTCTCCCCCTTTCCGTGGGCTCCAGTGATGGTCTCATGTCCTGAGATAGCCCAAGGCAGAGTTTTCCTGGGCCAGCCTGTGTCCACACTGGAGACTTTCACATCCTTCAGAGTTTTTTAAGTTCTCATGGGCAGAACAGTTACTAAAACCCACGAGATATCCACTTGTATACTGGTGACTGCCAATTATTATGAGGTTTGGAAACATATAATACCGATTGGTCTAAAATAAGTAAAAAGTGATGACTTACACTTAGTAGACCATGGTCCATTGCCTCATCTGGCTATAACTCCATGGGCCAGACCCCACACCAGATTTTATCTTGGGGACCACTTCCTGTCACCCCCCAAAAGAGCCATACCTATCTATGACTTATCACACGGACGACAAGTTTACAAAACTCTCTATCTTTAAGCCTTTGTTTTGAGAATGTGTGTCCTTTCCCACCAGCATCCCCTTTTGTTTCCTCACTGCCTCCTCCTCCCTCCCCACTGCTGTGTACACTGACCCATTCCTCGAGGAGAAGGCAGAGGTGTGTCTAAACAGTGTTGAGAGATATGCACGGGCTGCTTTAAGCTCTCATGCCACGCTCCAGCCCAAAACAGTGTTAAGAGATACAAGTGGACTGCTTTAAACTTTCACGCCGCACCCCAACTCCACGTGGTATCTTGGCTCTCATGCCACACTCTGGGTCTGAGGGGGTTGGCTCTAACACCACGCCCTAATCCACACACCCCACGAGCAGTTTTGGCTCCATGTGGCAGCTCAGTTCTGTGTCAGTCTGCCAGCGTGTAAGGTCTCAGCTTCACGCCACATCCCAAATCCACCTCCCAGCTCTGGCCCCGTGTGCTGGGTGCCCACCATTGCCACTGCTGCTGCCTTTGTCACCTCTGCCTTGCGTGTGTTTCTGGGGGCAGTCCCACCCCGCCTCACAGGCTATGCCCTGGGCTCACCCCACCTTTACTCTGTGTGTGCCACCCCCACCCTGGAGCGCCCCACCCAGGCTCAGAGTTCCATCCTGCTTTAGGTGCTGTGTGTCTCCCAAATAAGCATATCTCCCAAACAAAAGCACCAGACCACAAACACAGATAAACAGCAGCTCTGCAGCTCGGCTCAGAGATGCTATTTTTTTACATTCTCAGACCATTTAATCAAGGTTAAATAAGCCAACAATAGACAAGACTTTGGCTGATAAATGGAAAAGTGGCCACCTAGTAATTTTACCAGCCTTGTTTATCAATTAAAGCCTTCAACAATCTCCTAAATGTTTAACAACCAAAATTAAGAGGTAATTATAAATTCCTTTTGCTGGGAACCACTAGCTCTTTTCCAAGACAAGGATTATATGATATATGCAAAACAACAAGACCAAAAGTGTGGCAGAAGCCAAACTTAAACCTTTCCCAGCCTATCTGCCTGCCCTGGGTCAGCCCTCCACCAAGCCATAATTAACTATATTCAACTGATATTAAATAACACCGTAGCTGATTTCTCTCCTAAATAAAAAGGTAAAAATTAATTAAACAGGCCATCCTCCAAAAATCAGATGGCATTAGACATTTTAATAACATAAAGAAATATTTATATATGACATAAATTACATGTCAGTTCCTAAAATTCTCTAGACCTCTCCTCCTTATGAGAAGCCATTACTAAATTTATAAATACCCTGTTGATTATATTTAACTCTTGCATACTTACTGAATTCTACAGATACTTTCTAATGTAGTCCAAATCCCAAACAAAAAGGCAAAACTTGACCTTCAAACCTGTAGAGACCTTAATATGGTTCTTCATATTTTCAACAACAGAGATAACACTTGTGACACTTGGAGTTCTGAGACAGGTAAACTGACACAAAGTGGAGCTTCCTGGGCCCCCCATGGACCATGCATCAAATGCAGCAGAAGATGTTGGGCAAGACAGTGCCCCATCCTGGCATTCCTTTGAGACCTTACCCCAGGGTTACTAAACTGTTCTAGCCACCAGATAGTGGGTAAGCCATCCTAACTTCTAGCCCTCACAGGAAATGCCAACACTGCCAGATTCATTGCCGACAGATCAGCTTAAACTTCCTGCTGAAGACTGACAGGGCTCAGGGCCAACAGCAGTCTACTTTAAGGTGTCTGTCTCAGAGTCCAAAGTCCCACTAAAAGTCTCCGGTAAGACATTCTCTGTATTTGCGGACATAGAGGCCATATGTACAGACTTCTTCCTGAGTTTCCAGGCTGCTATATTAAATCCTCAGCCTCTAGGGGTATTGACAGCCAACCTATGCCATTTACAAAAAGGGCCTATTTCGTGCAGGTCCCAGACTACCCAGTGGTGCCAAATCATCCCTCCACCACTCATTCTACAGTCCTAAATCTTAAAAATGCTTTTTATTCCCTTGTGTTTACACAGACTGACCTAGAGACACTGAGGTCTCAACAGCTTACACTTGTTATCGCTAATAAACCTCTCCTCAGTGATATAAACCACCCCCTTCCTTTCTTATTCACCAATTTTTCAGACAACCCTGGTCAAGACTGACAGATAAATTTTGTCTTCTCACTTTGTTTATACTTTTTCAGGATACATAAAAGCCTTTCACACAACCAGGGAGACTGCTGATATACTTGCTAAAGTCCTGTTATAACAAATCATTCCAAGGACTACAACCAGGTTTCAGCAACCCATACCTGATATTCTTGGCAACCTCAATAGTGATCAAAGTTGCTAGAATGCCATCCTGGTTTCACATCACTCAGGCTAAGAAGTGCCCTTCCAGCCCTAGATCTAACCATCCTCTTGCCTACTCATCTCCATTTCACCAAGGCCTCACAACCACAACTCTCAGGCTGTCATGTTTTGTTATCCAATTTGGTTTCTAATTTCTTATCCTTTTTTCACAGCAGAACTCCCAACAGCATTTCCTAAAGGCTCCTACGTCATGCATACCAGAGACACACCTTACCCTCTTAACTTTTACCCTTTCAGATGGGGGAGTAATCACCTCTCATAACTTTACTCCTCCTAACCCCATATTTATTTTCAGAATTCTGCCTTACCATGGAAATGTTTCTACCTCAACATGGTCCTGATATAATGACATATAAAAATCAAAGGTACCTTTCCTTCTACCTCACATGGGTCCTTAAATATGACAGTGCCATGCCTCCTCATAACATCTTGTCTCTTTGTTTTTCCAGTCTCATATACATGCATTCACCAGTGAAGTTGTCCTGGCAAAAACACCTGGCACCAGCTTCCACCTGGGCTTCAATCATCATCCCGTTGACACCCCTAGACCCCAATACAGTGCCCCCTTCCAGCAGGAATCAGTAAAGAAAGAAATCTTCACCCTTTTCACAATAACAATCATAAGATGGCATATGAAAGAGTTTTGGCCCAGACAGGACACAGTAGTTGGTAAAGCCTCAGGCGGATTCAAGGAGCTCCATCTTCCACACCCCTAGGAATTTACCAGTGACTGTATCTTCCCCACCCCTAGGAATTTACCTCTGGCACCAAATGAGTGCCAATGGGCTACCTGTGCATCACTAATGCCCCTTAGGTTCCACTTCAAACCTACGCTATTTATATGCCCCCACTCCATGTGTTCCATGGAGAGATCACCGATCCCAGGGGGAGATGCTGCACCCCAAGGTGTTGGAGGGTCTCTCCCCGCATTCTCAAAATAAAGGTCAATTTTATTTCATACTTTTTATCTCTTCAACTGCCGCCGGTCCCCCACAGTTCTATCAATATCTGCAAAAGGTAAATCTAGCAAGGATTTGACATTTCAAATAGTTAAGAGACTTTAAAGGATGAATACTACACAAACAAATCAAATGAAACATGATCTAGAAATCTAAACAGATGCTTCTCAAAAGAAGACTTACCAATGGCAAGCAATTGTATGAAAAAAGTTTACTTTAACCAATTATCATAACAACCCAAATCAAAGTAACAGTGGACTATAATTTTGGTATAGGGGAACAAAATTCCCAACCTACTACATGCTCAATATGAGCTCATGTTCTCTAAAACTGAAGAATGAATTTTAGGAACAATGGAGGTTAAGAGCAAAAACATTTGAGAGAAAGAAAGCTTCTTTTTGTTTGAGAGAGAGCCAGAAGGGAGCCCAAGTGGGTTGCCAGGGACTCGTCTTTTCTAGGGGCTTGTATAGAGTAAAATATTGAAGTGAGGCAGGACTAAAAGTGGACAAAACCTAAAAACTGGCAAGGTGGGCATAAGGTGGGACAGAACTATTGTCAACCATTGAGATTAATTGCTCAGGTAAAACTGATTAAATCAGGAATAAAAGAGAAAGTGAGTCACATAGTAAGCAGGCATGCTTAACAGCAGTGACTCTGCCTGAAGGGGATTGGAATGGTGATTCCTGGCTTCTCCAGGTGATTCACACCTGATCCCTTACCTCTATGTTTAGGGTGTGGTTGCATTTGTTTTTGCTTTCTGGCTTGAGATCTGGCCCACAGCAAGAGGTGTGTCTCTCCTCCAAATTCATAAAACATTTGGTCCTCTGTGTAGGTTTCCTCCAGGGCCTTGCCCTGTCTGACTGCCTATAGTAGTTCTAACTAGCTCAGCTATCTGTAGCCCTTTCTTTCCAGTTAAAATGACCATTATTAGAAGTTCAGTAAATAACAAATGCTAGAGAATATGTGGAAAAAAGAAATGCATGTATACTGCTGGTAACAATGTAAATTACTGTGGCCATTGTGGAAAAACCTATGGAGAGTCTAAAATATAACTCATATCATACTGCAATTAAACTAGGATGGATAAATCCAAATGAGAAGAACTCTGTACCAAAAAGATAACTACACTTCGAGGTTTTTTGAAGCACTCTCATCAATAGCCACACTGTGGAATGGTTATAGGCAACTGAGTTAATTGGAAATCCTATAGGCAGTCACACAGGACCAACCCTCCAACAGCAGATACATTGCAAACTTGGAAGAGAAATACATCTGTGCCATAGGCCAGATCTCAAAACAAATGCAACTGTACCCTACATATAAACATAAGGGGTTGATATTCTAACTAGGTATCCCTCACATTGTGCAAGCCAGGAGCCATTAATGCAACACTTTACTGGCAAAATCCCTATTCTGTACTCATGCCTATTTGACTTGCTTCCCCTTTTGATCCTGATTTAATCAGTTTTACATGGGCAATTGGTTTTATTGGCTGATCACAGTTCTGTCCCACCTCATGCTTATTGTAATCTCAAATATTGTGTATAGTCTTCCAAGTATTATAATCTCTTTTCCAGTCTTCCTTGCAATCCAAAAAGTTGTATTTATAATCTCATTGAGATGTTATTGGAATCCCAGTAAATTAATTTCAATCTACCATCTCCAATGCAACCCATGGAGAGAGTAAAGACACCAAGACATATTTTAAGTTAATAACAGCCAATCTCCATGAAGAAAAAGGCCTTGATCCTAGGCTCTCCCAGAATTTATTATCTCATGAAAAAGGGGTCATTTGAGGATGAGTCATAGTCAATATGGTAGAAACAATGTGAGTAATAACTGATTAGTCAGGTAGGGACAAAAGCATCTCTGCAAAATGCAGAGATCCTTGCTATGGGCAAGGATCAATTTGCATAATTCAATTAAGGTAGCAACTGAACTGCTTTAGCAAGTTGTTGCCTATGTTTCTGATTTGTAAAATTTTGTGCCTTGGGGAGTCATAGCCTCTTTACCTTGAGGCTCATACCCAGTTGACATTCCTGGAGCTGATTGGCTCTACCATCCCACTGTGCTTATATATTTTAAAGAGAGCACAATGCAAGGAAACAGGAGACTGTCTGATGGCTTTACTGATTACCTGTCAGTACCTTAACCAGCTTTATTTGCAACACTTAGAGCCAATTGAGGAGATACCATAGCCATATTAGTGTCAAGAAATAAGATTCCATATAATCAAAGTTGCAGCAATTGTTCTGCATTCTAGGAGTCACTCCAGTTGTCCACTACACATGCTCACCTTCCATGAGACTTTCCATTTTCCCACACCATTGACCCAGCTTCCCTCATGGTTTTGCTCTATAAAAATATGTGGAAATAGCAGGATACTTGGCAATCCACGCGCGACTCCTTCTGTCTCTCTCTCTCAGACAGAAGCATTCTTTCACTTAATAAACCTATCCTGCTCCTAACCGCCATTGTTCCTAAAATTCATTCTTCAATTTTAGAAGACACAAACTCATACTGGACATCTAGTATACTGGGACTTTGATTCCCCTATATCAGAATCAAGCCAGATGATCTTTAGCACATGAATAAAGAAAAGACACTTATTTGTTGAGCTGAATACTATGCAGCCATAAATAAAATGAAATCCATTGTTTGCCACAACTGGAAAGTAAAGAGGCAAATATTACATGTTCTTCTCTCTTTGTTTTTTGTACCAGGAATCAAACTCATGAACTTGCAGGCCTTCCACCACCAAGCTGATATCCTAGGCCCCCATATTTTCATTCAAATAAGGAAACCAGAAAAGTCAAGTGCCAGAAGTATAGGATGGAACACTGGTCTCTAGAGAAAGGAAGCAGAGGGAGGGGGGAGAAACACATTAACAGGAATCTTTAGGGAACAGGAAAGGTCCTAGTAGGGTAGTTGGGAGAAAGAATCAAGAGTATAGGAAGCATACCTGGTGCTATGAATGCATGTGTGGAAATACCCCAACAATCACTTTAATCTGTAAAATTAGCATTGACTAAGAAATTCAATTTTAAAAAGCTGACAAAAATATTTGAAAAGAAGCTGGAGCAGAAATACAACTGAGAGCACTTACGTTAAAAGAACATCTATTTAGAAAAAGGGAAGAATGAATTCTAGAGCAAGGTTTGAAACATAAATAATTGAGTAATTTTCATTGATTCAGTTGTATTTCTATATCCTATAAGTGATCAATTAACAATTAGAGACAAAACTTGTTGAAATACTAAATCATAAATAACGAATGTTTATAAGGCTGGTTTTATGAGGATCTTGTCTAAACATGGAATACTTTAAACATTAAAACAAGCTTTTTTTACTAATTGCTAACATAGTTAAAGAAATGAATCCTTAGGTTTTTCATAGTTCCCTATTGTGCCAAAAGAAAAACAGATTAATAGAGAGAGAGTAAAATGTTAAATTAAATTAACATTAAATGTTAAATTAAATAACTGATGAATTCAAGAAAGAAACATGCATTGCATTAGTCTTGGAGCTTTTCTCTAAATGAGAGATGTAAGGAAAAATTTCACCATTCTCCACAGCAAGATAACTTTCTAATGTAATTAAGACAATAGATATTGTAAATAAGACGATTTATAATGGGAAGGAGAATAGAAATGCAATTATGGTTTCTGGGAAAGTTGGACGCTTTTAAAAATTATGTATGTGAATTTGGATTATTTTTCCCATAGTGTTTGAAAACCCTGGCCAGGCATGATGGTTTAGATCTGCAATCCCAGCACTTAGGACACAGAGGTAGGAGGATCACGATGAGTTCTGGGGCAATCAAGGGTACATAGTGAGTTCAATGCCAGCCTGAACTACATAGTGAGATTCTATTTTGAAAAAAATCAAAATAAAACAAAGAAAACAAAAGGAAAAAAGGGAACCAGAAGGATTTTACAGAAGTGTTAAAAGAGCCCTTTCCTTGCACTTTATTCTCTCCTTCAAGTGCAGGATCTTTTTGTTTCTTTTTTTCTTTTTCTTTTGTAGGAGAAAACACAACTAAACACCCCTGAAATCTCAAATGCCTAGAAAATGTTACAAATATGAACTCTACTGAAACATATCCTGCGTGACTTCAAAGAAGCATACATATGAAGAATGATGAGAAAGAGCTCTGATGGCCACAGCCCCACCATCACCTGCGAGTTCTCTTTTATTTCCTTCTCCTTAAAGCTCTGGGCCAGAGCCACAACTCCACGCTGCAGCTGGTATCTCAGGGCAATCAGGGCTGGAGTTCGTTTATACTTTTTTGCCATAGCACAAAGAACTGGATCATCCAGGACAGCTGGGGAGCTCTGATTTACCCTGAAAAGGCAGACAGAAATTCTCAAATTCCAAAGCCAAGTATTTGGGTTGTCATGAGGCTTCCAATACAGGCCACGGTGCTGACCCTACACCAAGTGTCCTTCAATATAGCCCCTGAAGAAGCAGCATCATTACCTTCTGGGATCTTCTAAAAATGTAAATACTCCTTTATCCATGAGTGAAGTGTGAAAAGCTGAGTACTGTAGGACTAAAAACATTTCATGACCAATGGTGGTTCAGTAAGTCCCCTGTTGCTTTTCTTACCATTTTTTATCTCGTTGGGTTCCAAGTGCACCATAAGCAACTAATATTATATCATTTGACTTGCAGAAATCTAGTAGTTTGCTCTGGTTGAAATAAGGATGGCATTCCACCTGTAAATGGACAAGTTCTAAAGGTATCAGATCATATGATATCGAACATTAACATGACACATAAATGTTAAAAGTCACTGATGCTGAATAATAAAAGCATGTAACATATCTGAATTTAAAGAAAACAATAAAGCATTTTCTAAAAAAGCATATATAATATCTTCAGGATGGGTCTGAAAAATAAAAACATATACCACCACCTTCCTGTGGTATACCATCTCTATAAAGAAGATTTTGAATGGTAATTATTTTTTCACTTCAAAATGATATGGAAATTTCTAATTCTGCAGAAATATAAACACCTTTGAAATATGGACATCAAATCTGCTATTAAATTTGGAAATCAGGAATCAGCAAATTGGTCAAAGATTGAAGAGCACAAGTTTGAAAATCCAAAGAAATCAATTTGGTTTGAATTCTACTGGTTACAGTTGAGAAGATTTGTTTATGAAAAGCAATAGTAAATAAAATTATTTCTAACATATAGAGTAAATAAAAATTTATATTTTGCAGAAATAGACCTACAAGAAGAAAAAGATAAAAAAGCTTTCCCTTGCTGACAAACATTATTATTTTAACTCTTTCCCATAATTTTGATAGTAAAATGATGATGCTAATGTTTATGCTGTATCACAGAAATAATTTACCGTGACATGATGGGTAAAATTGTTTTTGTAAAATAGCTGCTAATAAAAGTATTTAGAAAGAAAGTGAATATTGACAAATTCCACTAAGACCTTGGTTGTCTCAGAAATCACTGATGGATACTCAACAAATGAGTGAAAATTTGTCTTGGATTGATAACTGTCTTTTGACCAGGATGTACTGCAGGACTCAGGATACTAGTAAATATAATGCAGAAAAATACATTTTCACAAAGAGGTATCTGGCTAAAGGTAGTTAACCAAATAAGTAAAATTAACACCATTAATAGTGAGATGACCTGTGATCTGGAGTATAATTGAAGGACACAGCATACTAAGCTTATGTTCTGACCACATTTTTGAAGTTAAATGAGATGTAGAACTGGAGTCTAACTTTTTATTGACAGAGGCCTGGAATGTAGAATCAAATTTACTGACATAAATAGATAATAACCTGATAAATCTAGAATATATCAAACACCCTAGTTACTTATCCATAGAATAAATGATTCTTCTACAGCAATGTGACACAAAGTAATGTGTGAAACAGTTGAGTCTTAGAAAAACTATAAAATTTTTTTCCTAAAATCAAAGGAAATTTAAATAAATACTGGATTCTGATGAGGAGAGTGCATTATTTGTGAGTTTCTTAGGAGTGATAATGGAATATAAAGCTTTGTGAGACACAATTTCCACTCCCTAGGTGTCTTTACAGTTTAATAATCATATATACCTTGAGGAGATGCAGAAAAAATAAACATTTTATGCACATCAATAACTGATCATGTGGCAAAATATCAACAGTTTTGCACGGTCTGAATAACATGGATGTTTAGAACTGTGCTCTCAATTATTGTAAATGCTTGACATATTCTTGATAACATAATTTGGGCTAAGCCAACAGTAAAAGTATATCCAGTTTGTGTCTTTTATATTTGATAGATTGTTGCATCATTCACTGTATAACAAATATTTAAAAACCACACCTTCTAATCTAAAACGTTTACTGCAAGAGTGCAGTTTGCCAGAAAAAGAAAGCTTTCAAACAGAAGCAACCAAAGAACAAATGAGTAGAAGCAGCAGCTTTTATTACACAAAAGCAAAGGGGGAAACTGATAAAGATATTATCAGCGGCATTGTCAGCTGTGTGCTGTGCTCTGAGTTTCTGAGTATGATATTCATCCATCTTTAATGGCACTAGAAACAGGTAACTTGACCTGTCTTTCTTAGATGATTTTCTGTAGTCTGTGGTGTTCTTTTATAATGGTATGTCTCTGACCTAGAACCCTAAACTACATAATAAGACAAAGGACTCAAGTAACTGTCTTCTACACACACTCTTACCTCTGATCACCTCTTCATTTTATTCCATGCTTGTTTTGTTTTTGTTTTTCTTTTTCTTTTTTATTAGTACTGGGGATTGAACTCACGACTGCCTGCTTACAAGGCAGGTGCTTATGCCGCTGAGCTAAATCCCCAGCCCCATTCCATGCTTGTTTAATTCCACTGCTTAATTTCATGGGCTCTTTCTCATCCTCTGTGCTGCGCAAGATCTTCACATATTCATTCTCTGGCCATGCTTCCTAACTCAGGGAGCAGTGCACCTTCCATCTGAGGTATCCTAACACCTGCTGCCTTCCTGGATAACTTGTACATCTGCAGAGTCTTACACAAAGTAGCCACTACAGGACTTCCCTCTCTATTCACTAAGACTTCACCAAGACATGAGAGAGAAACCCCCATGTTCTCTGTGACAGAGACACTACTAAGAGAAACTTCATTCCCACAAAAGGAAAATGCACTGGGGCTAGTAACGGGACAATAGATTACTAGCAGAACAACAAAAACCAAGAAATCAGTAAGAGATGAAGAGAACCCTGAGAGAACTCACCTGGTTGCAGACAGGTTTGTACTTGAGTCCTGGTTTGTTCAGGATCATCTCCAGCTGTCTGCGATTAAAGTTGGACACCCCAATGGATTTGGCCAATCCCTCATCCTTACAATTCTCCATGGCCTAGGAAAAACATATTTTGTGAAATGTGATGTGTACAACTGGTACACCAATGTAAATGAAAGATATAAGTACCAGAAGGAACATTTTTAAGAGCTAGCAATGAAGCTACCTGAAACTGATTATAAACTAAACTAGCACTAAGAGAAAAAGATGCAGATATCCAGAAAAAGTATTTCTAGGTTCTCTTTGGGAATCTGTGACATCACTCCTATGAAAGTCAGAGACACTAATCCCCCCTATCTTCAATCGTTCCCTTTCCTGCCTATCATATTCCAGTAATATATTACTTTATGTTGGGGTCCACAAATTATAAATCAAGTCTAGAGGATGTCTGAGGCCGTCCTTCCTGCTATTTGAGCCAGATTGGAATGGGGAAATTCCCCACTTCCTTTTGATCACAGCTAAAGCTTGGTAGCTAGTGATACCATGGTGTTTACAGAGCAAGATAAGACTTACCTAGGAAGACAAGGATCTTTAAAGCAATGAAGCAGTAGTAAGACTTTCACCTGGGGAAACCACAGTTTCCTTACTGGCCTTTGTCCCATCCTTGCAGTAATACTTTGGGCTTCTTACTGGCCCACAGCAATCAGTCACTGGTGTTCATAGAATCGTTCACTAGCACTCCCCTTGCTCTGGCTAATGAAATAGTTAGCAAGTTTGAGTGCCTTGGTCTTTGCTCATCTTGAAGCACTAAACTCCCCAGCCCCACTTTACACATTACTAAATTGTCTCTTTCTCTTATTTCACCCTTTTGATATACTCTTCATATAAGCAGTTGGGAATCTTGGTTAGATCCTCAATAACTTTACATAATTCCTTTTTTGTAGAACTAAAGATGATAACCTACCTACTCTTCCAGGTAGGAGAATGACCTGAATCTCTGTCACAAATAACTCTTTGGCATGTCCTACAGGTACTCACCTCCCATGTTGCACAGATATCTACTGTATCAAATAATGTTTTCCCCTTTTCATCAGTGGGAAAAAGCTCTTCACCTGGCTGAAATAGAAACACTATTAGTGCAATCTTATTAAGCACATGCTTCACAACCACAGAAATGCATGAACATATGTCTAATGTATAGGGTGCTTAAGCTCCATGAAGTAAGTAAAGCGTTATTCACTTACTTGTATTTACAAAGCAGTTTGCATGTGGAATGGTGAAGATATCCTTAGGTGCTTTTGTCACTCTATTGCCTTTAATTATATGCACTATAAATAACATTTCTGCAAGTTTTAGATTGGAGGAGGGGTCTACTATTTGACTTATACTACTTCTCCTTCATCTATAGTTTCCTCTAGAAAATGCATCTCTTTCACTTGTAAAATCAGTTGTCACCTGCCCTCACCTGCAGGAGTAATGGATTACATTCTTGACTTTCCTAAGAGGATTACTGTACTTTAAACAACAGTAATATATGTGGGTACAAAGGAAAGGTCTGTCCCAAATATGACCAATTAAGATTCTAATGAATTTTTAATTTGATGATAGAAAATGCAAAGAAAATATCAACTTTTTTAAGATCATGATACTTGAACTGCTTTAATTTGCCCCTAGTGAAGCAGGTTGGCAGAAGACATAAGCAAAGAGCTATGGATGCAGCCAAAGCCTGGGTAAAGGGAGACAACTCTGAAAATCAATTTTAAACTGTAAATGCAGTCATGGCTTGGGCTTTTTGTTTTTCTAATCCAAGGAACTCATTTGAGTACATTACATTGAGTAGTTTCTATAAATTATTTAAATTGTATTTATCTAAATTTATCACAGAAGATTCACACTACCACTCACAGAAATGTTATCAATGCCAACAGACACAGGTAGTCAGTTCCGATGGTCCAGATTGCCTACCTTCATAGGCACTGGGTAATGAATGACATAAAGGTCAATGTAGTCCAAACCAAGTTTGTTGAGTGATGTTTTTAAGTTGTGTTGGACCATGTTTGGTCTAAGGAATGTGCACCAAAGCTGTAGAGGTTAAAAAATAGAAATTATGCTAGATTATCAAAATTCACCAAGTATTAAAATAATTTTATACTGAATAGAAATTGAGGATAACCCTCCATTGAGTCTTGTCTTTTTTCTGATCTTGCCTTTTTCCATAAATTCCATCATGTTTGAGTTTTATTATTCAATGTACTTATTGTGCAGTGGAAGGAAATTATTCAAATTACTTACATAAAATTTTGTCAAATAATAATACTATACATTCTCTGAATTTTGTTTCATAGAGATTCTAGAACTATCTTTATTTCAATTATCTTCTTTATTTAATTTACTGGAGAAGAATTCCTCCTTATTTACATAACTGAAGGTAAACACATCTTGAAAATTTGTATATGCTGTGTTCAAATCAAGATATGTTAGGTATATCTTGCTACTAACTAAAAACTCTCTGATACTGTTCTGCTATATTGATAAAATAAAGCAATGCTATCATAATAGTATAAACTTTAAAAACCATAAAGAATATAAGAAAGAACATAATTTGGCCATACTTGTGCTGAACTCCACAGGCTATGCTAATCATACTGTTTGTTTTAGGACTCACAATAAAGGGACTTCAATGCTCTGAATCTGTAAAATGATTGTAAGTTCCAAATATTTCTCTGGTTTTGATACTAGATGTTACTTGTGGATTATATGTGACTAAACTAGTACCACTAAGCAGATTTCACCAAGCTTTCATCCAACAGTATACTATTTACACATGTAATATTTCATCCATTAGCAACCTGAACAGTATACATGAAATACCTTAGAAGTGAGGAATATATCTTCTCTCTTCACACGGCCTTCTGCAATCTTGCTTTTAATGGCCTGTCCTACCTCCTCTTCCACTTGGTAAGCATATGCAGTATCAATATGGTGAAATCCAGCATCTATAGCCAATTTGGTGCCCTTCAGACTTTCAGTCTTAGGAATCTAGCAAAAGCCAAATGTAGAATTGAAGACTCACAGCATATACTCTAGATAGTACTAGACTGGATTGGTTGTTATATTCCATTGTCATCCTCATCTTGCTTTTTTTTTTTTTTTTTTTTTTTTGGCTTTTTCATTTTTTTTTTTTTTTTTATTGGTACCAAGGATCAAACTCACGACTGCCTTCTTGCAAGGCAGGCACCTATGCCACTGAGCTAAATCCCCAGTCCAGATTACTTGTGTGACAAGAAACTAGTCTCCTGCACTAGTCTTAATCTTATCCACAAGACAAAAGAAAATATGTTAGAGAGAAATTATTAAGGTCATCAGGAAAAGCAAAAACCTTAAGATCAACTTTTTCTGGACTTCATCTAGTTCTGATTTTGGAGTAATGAATCTGAATCCAGTTTGCCTGAGCATTTCCCAAGTTTTGGCATCTCAAGAATCATCTTGGCCTTGGCAATCCTAGTACTCAGTGGCATCTGAAAACACAAGGAGCACCTCAGTTTCAGTAATTTGTGCTACGACTAATTCTAATTGTGCATGCGATTATAGTCACATTATAAATTATATAGTGAGGTCACAAAATAAAATTCACATGGAAGAAGCATGCAAGGGGGCAAGCTATAGAACAAATACTGTGCACATTTTTCAATCTACTAATGGAGTTATACTTAACACAGTGAATACCCTATGAATTGAATTTTGTCCATGTATCAAAAATGCTGTGTTCAAGGAAGGTTCTGAAAGTATTTCCTATGGTTTTAGCAGGGATGAGGTGCATATTTTCCCTGTGCATGGACATAGCAGGACCCACTATCCCAAAGAAAAACAGGATATGTAAACTCCACTTATGCTGTCAGTGTGTTAGGGTAGCCACCAATTGTACATATTTTGAAATCAAAGTTTCTAGATGCTAGATAGTGCCCATATTATTAATAGGAATTTGAACAAATAATGGGTGTCTCATTTTAATTCATTCTGAGCTCCTGAATGAGATAAGAATGGCTATTATGTTACATAGCCAATCTTGCTACATACAAGAAATAAGAGTGGCTTTGGAATGTGTGTTAGAAGGACATTGAAGTTATAGATAAAAAGTTACTTTCATCACAAAAAATATTATTGGTACTTTTGTCCACCTTTCAAACACGCACTTTTCTTTTAAGGAAGATTATGACTAGAGTGAAATTTAAAATTGTTGCCATGTCTACTGACTTGGTTTTGGATTAAAAGCACAAATAATTAAATGGTGATACATATACTATATCTATCAATTCCTACATATGCTACATATTGCAATTATATACCATAAAAAAGGAAAGTTCACTTATTATACAGTAAGAATTTAAATCAAACACATGCATTTTAACTTAAGAATTTCAAACTCTATCACATTCTTCAATAAAGTTACAGTGAAAGACAGATTAGGCCCTATTATCTGTTTTGATAGCAGCTGTCAGTTTCCCAGATGTCAGGTCACTCAGAAGTTGACCTGGGGTCCAACTTTATGTGTAACCTTGGTTTTTCCTGTGCTTCATACCTCTTTGTCCTTATAGCAGCCAAGTTCTCTCACACCTACAGAATTGTTCTTTGGATATTTCCTTGTGTCTTATTAAATGGAAAATTATGAATTCAATGTTAGAGAGCTAATTCTTTTTCTTACAATTAAATGATCTGAGGATGATACTGGCATATAAGTTTTCTTTAGTTCAGTGAACCATCTACTTTGCTAATTTTATTTCCGAAGACAATCTGTATTATTTAGGTCTAACTTACAAAATGGTGGACCTATAATTCACTTATATTCTTACTAGATGCCAGATTCCTGATCATCATGTCAAAATGTACTTTTGGGACTATTTTCCACACTTGAGTGAGTGCATTAGCCCATATCCAGAATTCACTTTGAGACATTGAACACTAACCCAAACAGAACAGCAGTCCTTCCTATTATTTTATATTTCTCATCTCAGTTAACATTTGGAAAGCTATTACTCTGAATCTTGCCTTATTGGAAGAAAATACAATTTTCTTAAAGTAAATAAATAAAAAAGAAACCATCTCCATTGCAATTAAACATCAAGGGTAGAAGGGAAGAA
Source organism: Cavia porcellus (assembly GCF_034190915.1). Taxonomy (NCBI): domain Eukaryota; kingdom Metazoa; phylum Chordata; class Mammalia; order Rodentia; family Caviidae; genus Cavia; species Cavia porcellus. Next base: position 25,976,592 of record NW_026947510.1, on the reverse strand, counting down.
TCTAACAGGCAGTTACGTTGACTGCAGATTTTCATCTTCTTGCTCTATCTGGCTAATAAACTGAAATCACTGTGCAGCATAACACACTGACAGCATAAGTAGATAAATCACTGCGCAGAAAAATCAATAGGTGATACTATAATTGATATCTGATACAAAAGAAATTCAAATAACCTTCATGTAGTACATGAAAAAGATCTAACTTAGAAAAACAGAAAACCTGGTAAAACTCCTGGAATCATGTAGGCACTGAGCAACATGACCTGCCAAGTCAGCCCTTCCTCCCAGGTTACTTTCTTTTTAATTCCCTCCCCCAAGCAATGCTCCTGTTACCTCATCAGGCTTATAGGTGCCATATCCCAGTGCAGGAATGAAGTGGCCATCATTCAGTTTCACACGCTGATGTCTGGAATCCATTGCTTCTTACTCCTCTTGCTGAGCAGATTCTGCTGTTTTGCCTATTTGTAACTGGAATCCCTGGGACTGATCCCCTGCTTATTTTTAGTCAAGGAGCTGCTTATAACAGTTAACCAATGCTGCTGCTCCTCCTATTGGTTGTCAGTGGCACTGCCTGTTTAATGTTTGCCAGCTGCACTGCACTGAGTACTTAATGTTTAACCAGTGCCAGATAGGAGGCCTGGGATTAGTGTTCCAACTCTAAGAAGAGAAATGTAATAAATTCACTATTTCATAGAAAAGACAACTGTTAACTCCTATTTAGTGATGAATTAATCATTTTGAGTAATTTTTTTTCTGTTCCACTTTCATACATCATTTGTTACTGTGAGATTGAAAAAAGTAGTTAACATTATTTAGAATAGAAAACCCTGATGCCTATTTTCTATTGATTTCATGTTTTTCTTTCCTTGATTATAAGGAATCCCATTTTGACTGCGTGTCACTCTGTCATACACCACAATCATACCCAGGAAGGATGAAACATAAATAAATCTACATATCATAAGGTAAACATTTAATGTTGTTATTGGGGGGTTGTTGTTCTTATAGATGTTTGTATATCTCTAGTTTTTTATTCTTCTTTTCTGTGCTGTTTTCTCTTTAACATAAAATTTTTATGAAGGTAAAAGTTTAGAAATATTGGCCTTTTTAGCTTTCTCATAACAAAATATTTTCTAAGTCTTTCTTGTTTTGGTGTTGTATTTATAATATCTAGTCCTGCAAAGACTGCCCAATGACAAATGCGTTGTCAAAACAGTCACACAACATGCAGCTTAATCAAAGTAAATAATCCTGGAAATCATTTTACAAATGGGAACTGAGATTATAAATTAATGATAGCATTTGCCTGTTATATAGCTTGTACAAAACTATCAACATGTAAGACATTAAAACCAGCCAAATGTCTTACATAATACATGATGCATCTAATACTATCTGATGAACAACAAAAAAAAAACAAGTAATAACCCTAATTGCTCTATTTTTGGAAGGATTGGAAAACTAAGATGTTTGACTGCAAGAATTTGGAAAGTTGGTAAACTATGATGCCTTGATAGTTTGATATTTAAAGTAGTGAACGGTGGAACATATGAAGCAGTACCTAAGTACTTTTAAAGTATTAAAAGTAAAAAAATATAATAATCAAATATATAATAATCATATAATAATATGGCAGTACGATATTGATAGTATGAAGATTAAGTCTAAAAGTCTTGGTTATGGTTTCTGGAAAATGAAAGTCTCAGTAATTAGTAAGTGTCTTATGTTTACTAGAATTAATGTTTATTCTTTCTGCAATCTTAGAAAAGTGTTTGCTTATAAAGAGATAAAATGTTCTTGAGAGTTGAAGTAGATTAGAATTTCTGGGAAGAAAGCCAACATTTAATCTCAGATTTTTATTTGATGCCACAAACCTCACATGGCATTATTTGAGCTTATTACTTTTTAAAAACATCCTGAAATCCTATGCCCTAACATAAAAATTTTGATTATTTTTTCCCTTACCATTACCTGGATAACACTTCCTGGTCATTATCACCCTTTTCATCTCTCTGGATGTCAAAGCATTTTGTCTGTTTGGATTTAAGTCTTGCATTATCCTCCTATTGAGCTGCTGTGGTGGAGCACAGTAGCAGTACTCCAAACTTCATGTGGCTAGCCTGGGCACAGCAGTAGAATTTATTTTCCCTACATAAATCACCTCTCACTATCCAGAGAATGCTAGATTTATGGCACATAATCTTCAATTATGTTCACATGGCATCTTTTAGTATCTGGCCTGCGCTGCTATACTCACATCTTCTGTTTGTCTGTAACATTTCATCTTTTTGCTTATGTCAGGACGTTGTAATTACATTGGTTACCCACAAAATCCATAAAATGTTTCTCATTTCATGAGCTTTCATATAATTCCTCCTGAAAATAGGTAACCTATGCAAACATCCTAGGGATTAGGGTACCCACGTAGTTGGGGGAGGGTATGACTCATCCTACAAGTCAAGCTTTGTCATTCCTCTGAGGCATTAGCCTTACTCTGCTACTCTAAGAGGAATACTTGTATCAACATCCATTTAGTCTTGCAACTCTAGATTTTCTCTTGTATCACATCCATAAAACATGTTGCTTAGTGCTGACATGTTAATTCTATAATGTCACCCACTCCTTTTGCCAAGAATATGTTAACATAATCTTTCAGTGATCATGCAGAAAAATCATGCTTTTAAGTTTTTTTACACTCTCAACTCACTAGAGTGTCTGCTCACACCTAGAACACACTTCAAGTATCTCTTTCCATGTTGTAATTGCTTTAGCTATGAATCCCTCACTTTAACACATTTTATGCTGAGCAATTATATTTCTGGATCCTACTTATGCTTCATTCATAAAACTCCTGATTAATTAAGAGTTTGTCATTGTAAAGAGTGTCTTCTTTTTATTCTTTCATTTATCATACATACAAATTCTATTAAATTATCAATTAAATGACAAGTCATCAGATTTTACTCTTTATTTTTATGTTTCTTTTTCAAACAGAAAGTGGCCTCATGACATTTTTACCAATTACCTACTTAGATCAAATCTAGAAAAATGTGCATATCAGCATAACTAGTTGTTTTGCTTTTATTTATGGGCCATTTTAAACTAAAGTCTCAGGAATTCTTAGTCATACTGTCTATGGTGCACTCTTACTATAACTAGGATTTAAGGGTTTTTCTATAAGATGTATGTAAGCAAATGGATGCACCTTGAGACTGTAATATTAAGTGAAATATATCAGATACATGGCATGGTTTAATTATTGTATGGTTTCTCTTATTTGAGAAAAAAGAACAAAGTGAAAAAGATAATAAGAAGGAGATCTTTTTCAAGCAGCAGGGGAGCAAGAGATGGGAGCAGAAGAAAAGGAGCAGAAGTAAAGGGGATGGGGAAAAAAGAAGGAAAAAGTAGAAACTGAATGAATGGCAAGGTGATCAACATTTGGAAGGACCAGGGAAGAACGGGAGGGGAGTGGATGGAAAGAGAATTAAATGACTTATGTATACATGTCAAATGCCCCACAATAAATGTAAAGATATGCACAAATGATATGTACTATAAATTAATTAACCAATTGTTCACTTTAGAAGATTTGTTTACTATTGATGCCATAGGATACTCGCTTCTCTTCCTCCCCCACAATTTACTTCTGCATTCCCACTTCTACTGTTTCCTGTATTCTTATCCTTTTCCATCTGCTGAAGGATCTCACTCCTTAGATCTTTTAAAATCAATTTCTTCTTCTGCCATGTTGTACACAAAGTAGGAAAACTGAACTGTTGCCAACACCATTAAGCTACCTGCAAGACCATGTGGTCCAGCCAGTTTCTCCCATATGATGATGAGGTGGGAATTTTCTAAAGTGGTACACCTGCAATGTATTAGGGGACAAAGGGATTAGGAGAGTTTACAGTCAAAGCTATGGTTGCCTCAACCTTTCTCCTGCCACCCCAGTACCCTTGAAGGAACAACCACATCCTGTTCAGGCTTTTTCAGCCTTTCCTGCCAGAATCTGAGTTCTATAAAAACAAAAGTGAACTTTGTCCCCTGATTATTTTCCTTATGTTTTCTCTCTGCCCCAAATGTCTTTCCTTATGATCATCCATGTTTCATCACAAAGCCCTAGCTTTCCATTCCTTGTCTGTAACCTATACAGCACTGGATCAGAGTTTTGTAAGGAAATAAATGGAAGTACCTGCTAGTTATAGTCATCAGATTTACTATTTTCCAAATTGGGACAAAGTATATACCACATACTAAACTGTTTTATCAGTTCTTAGATTAGGAGTGGACATGCAGCTACTTGTAATTGCATGGATTTTGAACTCTTTTTCAGCTCAACCCCATATTGGAGATAAATACTAAAATTAGTCTTTTTCTTTTGATGCATCCTTGTCAACCTCTTTATTCTTGCTTGCTGAATTCCAAGTGGAATCTAGAAATGCAAACTTTTGATTTCATCATGAAGTCACATTGCTGAGGTGATAGACTTGCTTGAATTGTTCTACAGTACCTGCATAAATAAAAATACCTTACTGTACCCAATAAATACATACAATTGTTATTAAAATAAACATTATCTGACTTTCATCTTTTCCCTGATCATAAAATTGAGGACCTGTGGGCATAGAGTGAGCTCTGTTAGTTGGTGCAGAAACTGTTGAATCTTAGTAAGAAAAGCTTATAGACTATTCTGACTTGCACCACAATTGTGGACACACACAGAAAAGCTCTGTAGTGAAAACTGGTGTACTTTTGACAAAACACCTTTAACACCCTGCAGAAATTACTGGGTGGGGTTCTACCTGCATCCAACACCAATCTCTTTGGTGAAAGGTACCAGAATGTACAGCTGGCCTGACCTGTGACACACTACTCCAATCACCAGGATGCTAGAATAATACAGGAGACTGAAAGAATCTTCTATTGAAATGCTTTGACCAGAAGGAACTTTTGTCAACCTATTCATGGTGTAGGTTTTCCTTTCTCATTATTGTTCTACACTTTCATTTAACTGTATCACTTTATTTTTGCTACTAATTTAAGTTTATCACTTTATTTTTGCTACTAATTTTGATTTATTCTTTGTTATATTTTATATATAAACAATTGTTTCTCATGCTTTTTTCTTTTTGCTATTCTTGATTTTATTATTAACTTTTAAGTTTCAGTTGATCATATGTTACTTCACTCATTAATTTTCCATTGTAATTCATATAGTACTGCCTGTTTTAATTAATTTTTTACTTTGTTTATATATCTGTTCTTACTGCTATGTTTCCTTGTTTTCTTTTTCTTAATAGTACTAGGGAGCAAGTTTTACATTTAGCATGTTGCATGGGGGCTTTGTCATTAAGGTGTATCTCACCCCTTTGAGAGAAATTATACCCTATGTAAGCATTGCCTAATCACTCTTGAACCTTGGTAGATAACTGAACCTTGATTACAGAACAAAAACCTCCAGCAGATGACCTTTACAGGACAGACTGAGTGAGAATAAAGTCTTTTTACAGGATATTTATGCACTTAGGATTAGCAAAAAACTCTCATGATTATATGGACACTGTTGTGGGAATCTCAACATGGATCCTTTTCAGACCTTTCCTGAATACAAATCATTGACAAGCCAGACATGGTGGTGTATGCCTGTAATTCCAACACTAGGGAAGCTGAGGCAAAAGGATCTCAGCTAGTTTGAGATCAGCCTGGGATACAAAATGAGTTTAAGGCCTGCCTGAACTACATAGTAAAACATTGCCCCAAAAGATAAAAAACAAAACAAAAGCAACAAAATGACATATAAAAAACCAAATCTGTGACAAACCGGACAGCATATCCCATATTCTCCTTGTATGCCAGCATCTGTGCATGAACTGCAGAGTCTCTCATGGGGCTCCCACATAATGTGCAGAAATTTAAAATGCACTAATCATAGCAGGGAACCCAGAGTAAGATCTGCAATGAACTCAATGGGGAATTAAATTCAACAGTATAAGAAAACCAGTTTCCTAGGACTCATTGTCAAGAGAAGCCTGCTTAACAAAGAACCTCACATGTATTGCAGATGTGTACACTGCAGCAACTCCATAAATCTCCACATGGACAGGCAATACACACACACACACACACACACACACACACACACACACACAGAGCCTACCATATATGACAACATCTCTCCTCTAAAGTAAATGAATTTTCACTATCTCAGTTCAAAGATATCGAACAAGATGAAACATCAGACAACGAATTCAAACAAAATATACATATACAAATACATAAATATATAAAATGTAGATATAAAGTGATTTTATGAGCATGATTCATCTGTAGGCAAATCAAATGCACCTTGAGGGTGTAACATCAAGTGAAATAATGTAGACAAAATAGGTTAAAGATCATGTAGTTTCTGTTGCTACTGATTTGGATTCTGACAAAACCAAAATAAAAACGAAGAACAAAATAAAAGCCAGATGTAGGAAACAAGGAGATAGATCTTTGTAAAAGGGAAAAGATTAAAATATGGAAAGAGAGGGAAACAGCATGAAAAAAGAATTATTATGTGTTATGTATGTACACTAACTCACCATGAAGAATACAACTGTCGTGAATTGCAAATAGGCACAAATCCAAATAAAAATTACCCAAAAAGAATTCAAAAAGTTATCTTAAAGTTATCAAAAATTCAAGAGTATAGAAAAAAAATTATTCCATGCATTAAAGAAGGCAATACAGGGTAGAAACAGCATTTCAATATGGGCACACAATAATTCTCAGAAAGGACCAAAAAAACTTATAGATGGAAAGCTTAAACAAAAAACACAAGCAAGAGTCTCACCAGTGTAATGGATCAAGCAGAAGAAATTATACCTCAGATTGAAGACAAAGTAGATTAATTATCCCATTCAGGAGAAAAAAATGAAAATGACATAAAATATCTACAGAACATCATTATAAGATATACCTTGTGAGTGATAAGATTAGACAAAGCAATAGATCTGAAGCATAAAGGCAGAGAAATCCTCCCAGGGAAGTCCTACTACAATTTTGTTCTTGTTTTCACTGGTTCTATCATATTATATCTTATTGGATTTTATTATGTGTGATAGTATAAACAAATTTTCTATGGAAAATGAGATAATATAGTAGCCACTGTTTGTTCTCTGTTATTTGGTTCTGAATGCCCTGTAATGCTTTCATTCTTTTGAATGATTTTATACTGTTTTATGTTTTATACGACCGTATATGAAGTTATAGCAGAATATTTCACAAATATGTGGAAAAAATTATATAGGCCCTTTGTCAGAGGTATTTAGAACTTAAGGACTAGAAAAAGACATCACATGAAATATTATGTTTAAGCTACCAAAAGTACAGTGTCAGTAAGGAACATTAATGACTTACTGAGAAAAGTGCTAGTCATTTGCAAAGGGAAATTTAACAGAATAATAGCAGACTTCCTCAAAGAAATTCAGTAGGTCAGAAAGGTGTGGAATGATGCATTTGTAAAACCTGAAAGAATATAACTGTCAACTTATAATACTGTATCTGGAAAATACATGCTTCAGAATTGAAGAAGTACTTTCCAATATAATATGAACTATAGGAAATCAAAGCCACTAAAGAGGTATTGTGCAAGGTACTGAAAGGAATCGTATACTGAGGAGTGGAACCTACATAAAAACAGGCTCGAGATTGTGGGAAAGAACAAATTGTCCCAAATGAGCAAGTAAGCAAATAAGAATTAGGAAAGACACAAACATGATTAACTCAGTAAATTATCATAACTACAGTGAAAATAAGTCAAATAAATGTGTTTGTTACTGAAGAAGTTGTTTCTGAAACAGAATCTCATATTTCATGTATTTAGAGAACTGCCTCCCCCATAAATGACAAAACCACAAGTAAGACTAAATCTATTAACAGCGCAATCCAAGAATCACATCCAGAAGCTAGGTCTAATGTTGAGTCATCATGCTGACATTGCATTCTCTAGAATTACACATAAGAATACAAACAGGATTAAGTTTAGGAAATTGCAGGGACTAACAAAGATTGTACCAGGAAATGAGAAGTAAACCACTCTCACATCTATGAAGTCAGAGGAGTCAGATATTAGACAGACCTGTCACTTACATGCAAGATCATGAGATAAATAAAACAAATTTCTACAATAACTATATACACATAACTTTGATAGCTTCCACAGAAATTCTAAGAAACACACTAGCAGATACTCTAACACTTCAATATCAGAGGACAAAAATAAGACAAGATTGAACCTCAAAAAGGAATAAAGCAAAATTGTAAGAATTTAGATGCAGAGGACAATAGAAAAATAGATGAAGGGAAAACGATGAGTTCCCACTTGAAATTGAAAGGATTTTGCCCTAGATATGATATTATGGCTGTGCGAGGCAGGACCAAGGAATTTTTACCTTGAGGTCACTTTTCCCTCCCCTGTGACAACTTACCTGTGGCATGAAATGAGTCTCAATCAGTTGTCTGCGCATCAGCAATGCCACCTTAAGCACCACTCCAGATGGAAACTATATATATGCCCCCTACACCACATTTCCAGCAGAGAAAGCCAGGCCTTGGTAGTCATGGAGTTCTCTCCACATGCTTATAATAAAGGCTATTTTTATTTTATATCCTCTCTTTACCACGCTGAAAATCCTATCATTTGGTTCCCTAACCAGGAAGGGAAGAGTGAGTGGCTCCTCGAAATCCCTCCCAGTTTGAGTCCCCCTGCCTAAGAACCATGTTTTTCTTCCTCCAGGACTGTTTTCTTGCCACCACTAATCCACATACCACAGTACCTTCCTCACTGAACATGGGTGAACTGCTGTCCGGGGTTGTTTGTTTTCATTCCTTAGCAAGCTTGCGACAGAAAACCCATCCTGCTTCCCTGAACAGGGATACCAGTTTTCATGCTTCTTAAGTTGCATAGCTTGAGGCAAGACTGGCATTTTTGTTTGCCGGGACCCTGCTCTGCACTCTTGGTGACCAGGCTGAGGAGAATGCATGTTGGGCCTTTCCATGTCACATTTTCAAAATAGGTGATTATCTCTTTTGTTAAGTGTGACCCAGCACAGCTTCCATGTTCCTTGGGGGGGGGGGGTACAGCTCTTACTTCCCAAGGCGAAGTTGTTTTAATTATAATTAGTCATGGGGACCACTTCCTGTCCCCCAAAAAAACACACCTCTGGGGTGCCTGGTTTACAAACCTTGGTGCTCTTGGCCTCTAACAGGCTACAAAAACCAAAAAGCTGATCTTTTACTTATGCTTTTGTCACAATGGTGACAAGTTGGCAGAAATCCTTCATCTTTAGGCCTTTTTCACTTAAAGGATGTGTCTTCCTCTCACTCTGTCTTCTGTGATGACCCGAACACTTCTGGCTCACTCTTCTCCACCAGCATCTCTTCCCCTCCCAACACTTATGATGCGGCTCCTGTCTTTACAGCTTCTCCCTCGTATCTCTCATACCAAATCCTATAGCTTTCTCAGCCAAAGGTTTCTATACCCTCTGCACTGTCCTCTCCTCCTCCTTCACCCACAAGGGTCTCTAGTCCTTCCCCTAGAGTCTCTAATCCTTCCCCTAGATTCTCTAATCCTTTCCCTAGCATTTCTCGCCAAATTCCAACTTCTAACTGTCCCCCACCCAAGCTATCTGTCCTGTCTGAGGGTTCTTTGTCTTCTTCTCCTGCATCACCATTTTGTCTGCCAGCTCACCATACTCAGTCTCAGGCATTCTAGCCTTCAGGCAGGCCACATGGTTGCTGCAGCTTGCATAGAGGACAGCTGCCATCTTGTGGTCCTCCGCCACTTGACAGGGCACTGTCATCTTGGAATGGGTCTCATGGTCAATGGCCACCACCTTGTGGCTCCTCATGTGATCAGCAATGAGCACCCTGCATCAAGTCACATGATGAGTCACCATGCTGCCAGCAGCAACTAGGCCACTGCAAGCCACATGGTGACCCAGCAGAAGCCTGTGTTACCTTGTCTCATGGTGATAAGTGGCTGCTTTATAGCCAATCACCAGGTAATTGCCACACATGCCTGCTGGACAGTTGGCTGCTCAGTGGCCATCTACTCCACAGTCTTCTCTGTCTCAATCTCTGCTCCCACTTTGGGAAGAGGCTGGCCCGGAGGGATTTGTTAATACACATGTACTTTTCTCCTTGCTGACTTACCTCACATTAGCCATAAATTAGTTTCCTTTTCTGGTATTCTTATTTCAAGAGATCTCTATTAATTGATCTACAAAAAGGTTCATACTATTCTACTTATTATAGTTCAAATTGCCCAAATATATTTGAGTACACTAATTTTATAGGATGATTATCAGTTTATATATCTGTTGTCTATCTATTGCCTGCTCTGTAAACAGCTGTTTCTTTTTATTTGAGCTCAACAGTTTTTCCTCCCCTTTTACAATTCATTGTTGCCAATCTGGTGGTATGTTCATGCATTCAAATACAAAATTGGGATTGTTTATTATGAAAAGTGTTTTCCTTCAGATCCAGATGTCTGCTACTTTTTTCTTGTGTTCCAGACAGGAGATTTAGATCAGACCAAAATGAGGTCATCAGTTCCATAATGACTTTTTTAAAAATTCATGTAATGTGTATGTTATGCTTAGAGATGCTTAAATAATGGGCAGTCCAAACAATCTCACAATTTCTTCAGTGTTCAAATGTTAAAACACCCACGGTTAATAGAAAATAATAGTTCCATTTAATGTTCTATGTTAAGCTTACTGTCTGTACTGCACTGTACTGATACGAATCTTCTGGATGTTCAAAAACTAAAATTAAGTTGATATAAATCATAAATTCCTTTTGGATTCCTTTTGCTGGGATCCACCAGAAAGAAGGTTATATGACGCAGGGGTGACAGAGCAACAATACTGGTACTGGGGCTGAGGCTGGGGAGGGTCCAGGTCTGAGCCTTTCCCAGCCCAGCCACTAGCCCTGGATCAGCCCTCTGCCAACCAGTGTGTGCCAGGCATATTGGGGCCATAATTAACTATTCAACTGGCATTAAATGACACTAGCTAATCTCTCTCTTAAATAAAAAGAAAAAATTAATAAAACAGGCCATCCTTAAAAAAATCAGATGGCATTAGACATTCTAACAGCATAACAGCTACTTATACAATTGTAAAATCTAAATGTGTATACGACAAATGAATGACGTATCAGTTTCCAAAATTCCCTGGAACTTGTCCTCCTATGGAAAGTCATTGCTAAAGTTTTAATCATAAATACCATGTAAATTGTATTATTTGACTCCTGCATACATAATTGATTCTTTGCCTTTGTCTCCTTTAGACTTAAATCTGTACACATATCCAATATAAAAACCAGATATCTTGTGACTATGGAGGAGACAAATATCTTCCTTTGTCAGCCAGATACCAAAGCAAAAGGCTAAGCTTGGCCCTCAAACCCCACAGGGAGACCCTTTAATATGGCTTTTCATGTTTTCAACAACAGAGGTAAAAATCAAAAGAAAAAAATAACAATCTGATCTTTTAGCAGTGACACTTGGAGCTCTGAGACAGGTAAACCAACACAAGTTGGAGCTGTGTGAGTCCCTTGTGGACCATGCTTCAAGTGCAGCAAAAATGGACATTGGGCAAGGGAGTACCCCAATCCTAGTGTTTCTTTGAGGACTTGCCCCTATTGCAATCTCAAGGGCCACTAGAAGAGCAACTGTCCTAGCCACCAGAGAGTGGGTAAGTCATCCTCTAACTCCTTGCCCTCACAGGAGACTCCATCAACACCATATTCATCACTGACTGATCTACTCGGACTTGGTCCTGGAGATTGATGTGGCTTGAGGCACACAGCCCCCTTTAAGGTGTCTTCTCAGAGCCCCAAGTCCCACTAGAGGTCTCAGGTAAGACATTCTCTGTACTTGTGGACATAAAGGCCATGTATATTATTCTTCCTGAGTTTTGAGGCCACTATATTAAGTCCTCAGTCTCTATAGTGGGTGTTGATGGTCAACCTACTCAGCCTTCGCAAACAGGGCCTATTCCATGCAGGTTCCAGACTTCCTTCCTCTCTGGTTGATCCCAAAGTTTGAGATACCTCCAATCCCACTTTCACTACCCATGGCATGCCTATTTTAATTCATCTCAGGAATCCTTCAGTTTTTCCTTGTGTTACCCAATATCCCATATCTCCTAAATATTTATGGAACTTAAACCTATAATTAAGTGCCTTTTAGACAATGGTTTTCTTAAACCTACACATTCACCCTATAATATTCCTATTCTCCCGGTACTAAAAGGTGATGGATTTTACCATCTAGTACAGGACTTTAGGGTAATCAATAGTGCTGTTACCCCAATCCACTTAGTGGTACAAAAACTCTTATACCTTGCTCTCTCATATCTCTCCCTCACCACTCACTTCATAGTCATAGATCTTAAAAATGTCTTTTTGTTTATGCCTTTGTGTTTATGCAGACTGACATAGACACTCTGAGGTCTCAACAACTTACACCTGTTACCTCTATAGTAAAACCTCTTCTCAGGGAACCATAGCATCCTCCTCTTTTCCTATTCATCAATTTCTTGGACACAAGCCTGATCAGGACTGGCAGGCAGATTTTACACACATGCCCTGCCACAAAACTCTCAAATATCTTCTAACCTTTGTTTGTACTTTTTCAGTATATATAAAATCCTTTCCCACACCCAGGGAGACTGCTGACATACTTATTAATGTCCTGTTATTGGAAGTCATCCCAAGGACTACAATCAAGATGAAGCAGCCCCTGCCTGATCTTCTTGGTAATCTCAACAGTGGTTAAAGTTGCTGGATTGCCATCCTGATTCCACATTACTCAAGTGGTGCCCTCCCAACCCTAAATCTAACCATCATATTGCCCACTCGTCTCCATCTCACCAAGGCCTCACAGCCACAACTCTCAGGCTAAGCCATGTTTTGTTATCCAATTTGGTTCCTAATTCCTTATATTCTATTAATTAATTATCTTTTTTACAGAGGGACTCATAACAGTCTTTCCTAAAGACTCCAAAATCACACAAAAGGTCATCTTCATATTGTTCTATGTGACAACTGACAACAGTCTTAGTTCTCTCTACCCTCAGCTCTATGGTCAAATGTGAGATCTCTGTGGGCCTAGGCTCTTGTCTTTCCTATAGTGACACAGGCATGGCCCTCCCCACACTTCTTATACTTTCCAGGTCAACTCCTGGACCAAAGACAAGTCCTGCATACCTATACATTTAACTTTTACCCTTTAGGATAAAGTAATCACCTCTCATAACTTCACTCCTCCTAACCCCACACATATTCTTCAGAATTCTGCCTCAATGTGGTCCTGATGAAATGGCATATTAAATCAAAGACACCTTTCCTTCTACCTCCCTTGAGTCCTTAAATATGATAGTGGCCTGCCTCCTCATAGCACCTTGCCTCTTTGTTTTTTCCAGTCTAACATGTGGGCATTCACCAATGATGAAGTTGTCCTGGCTGAAACACTTGACACCAGTTTCTACATTGGTATCAACCATCATCTTGTCAACCATCCTAAACTCCAATACAATGTCCCCTTTCAGTAGGAAAAAGTAAGAGAGAGACTTTGCCCTTTCCTAACAATAAAAAGACTAGAATGAAAGGATTTTGCCCTAGATATGATATTCACAGCAGTGGGAGGTGGGACCAAGGGATGTTTACCTTGAGGTCACTTTCCCCTCCCCTATGACAACTTACCTGTGACACAAAAAGAGTCCCAATTATCTGGCTGCACTTCAGCAATGCCATCTTAAGCACCATCCCAGTCAAAAATTCTATGTATGCCCCCCACACCACATTTCCAGCAGAGAAATCCAGGCCCTGGTCATGGAGTTCTCTGTGCAACCTTAGAATAAGACTATTTTTATTTTATATTCTCCCTTTTACTGCAACAAAAATTCTGTCAGAAATGTCTTTCTAATCTCCAAGTTACTCTCATTTAGTACTTAATTTCTCAAAATTACTCAAACTCCATCCAAATACATAAGCTGCATCAGAGCCCCCAAGTTGAATTGTAAGGATGTAAAGAAACCATCAAGTCAAACATTTTCAGTTGTGGATCTGAACACATGGAATCAAGAGAGAAAAGCACCATAAAACACGTGAAATAACAAAGTTCAGTGATCCCATTGGAGGTGATGATGCAGAGTCCTAAGGGAAATTTGTCAGGGAGGCAACAAAAGTGAAAGGAGTGTAGGTCTTGTATGAGACTACACAAATCTAAGCTCAAGTGTCTCAGGATACAGTGATTCTTTTCTCCTAGTTCTCAGCAGTGGTGAAAAAACTAGCAAACTGAAAGCAGGGAAAATGAAGAGAAGACTGTGTTTTGCTAATAGCAGGGTTCAAAAAGAATCATTAAGTGAAGCTGTGGAAAACAGGAATATATTCCCTTAAGTATTTCCTTAGATGAGTAATCAGTATGAACTCAATAATGCTTCTCTTCTTTAGACAATCTGTTGAACAATGGAAGAAATTATTCAATTGATAAAATTTATAAAATACCAGTACTGCCCATTCTCTGAATTTTTTGTATTATGGAGTTTCCAAAGTTATTTTCATTTTAGTTATCTTCTGCATCTAATTCACTGGAGAAGGATTACCACATTATTTCCATAATTTAACAGAAACACACCTGGAACATTTTATATGTGTTGGACTGTAATCCACATACTTTAGGTATGTCTTGTGTAATATTCCAACAATTCTTTTATACTATCCTGTTATATTTATGAATGAGACAATGATATCAGAACAATAAGAAATTTAAAACATCACCAAAGATATAAGCAAAACACACTGTCATTCTACAGGCCATGCTAATCACATCAAAGGGACTTTAAACTTATCTATATTTGAAGATGATAGGTACAAATGCCTAATCTTTCTTTGTTTTTGATACCAGATCTAAAAGTATGTTTTACTAAGTTCCAATCTAATAATATATTATTTTCTCCTCTTATAAATATTTATTTTACAGCATGCACACATTATATAAAATATTTTTGAAGTGGTAAACATATCTTCTCTCTTCACCCTGCCATCTGCAGTCTTGCTCTGAATGGCTAGTGATACATCCTTGTCTATTTGGTAAGCATAAGTGGTATCAATATAATGGGACCCAACATACCAATTTGGTGGCCTCTATTATTTTAATCTTAGGATTCTAGAGAAGCAGACAATTGTAATATTTGAAGATACATATATGAGTAGTAGCTCATAGCAAGCAAACAGTCCTTTAGACTAGAAGTGAATATTGCACTCATTATATGATTTAATTGTAGCAAGGCATTGGCTCTCTCTCTGGACTTTGAATTGCCATATTTCTCTTTTCTGTGGCACAAGGAAATATACTGAGAATTATTAGGGTCACAAATAGAAGCAACGAGTGTCCAAAGAACCATCTTTTATCCATGTCTTGGGTTAATTCTGAATTTTGAGTAATAAGCCCATACATTTTGGCTGATACTTTCCCCAAACTGGACATTCTTCTCAGACTCCAGCAATTCCAGTTAATCAGTGACATCAGAGGATCCCAGGAATATTTCATATTTGGTAAGTTGCTGAGCATAGGGTTTAGCATATAGGTACAATCTTGCACAATTTATGTAGTGATATCATAAACTCAAACACACAAAAGGGTTTTCTTAGTTAATTTTATCTCCTTGCTGAGACAAAATTTCCAACACCAAAAGTTAATGGGAGAAAGGTTTATTTAATTGAGTTTGTAGGAGTTTCAGTACTTAATTGGTTGTCTCCAAGGTGCTGTGGCACTTGCCAGAGGGTCAACAGCTCACGGTTTGGGAAAACAGCAAAACCAAGTGAGAGACAAGAGTCTTTCCATCCTATGTTGTATGCAGGCTTATCCTAGAGTACATGTAGCATTCACATGCATCATCCCAGCTTTGGACATGAACAAATTACAAAGCCTAGATTCAGCTATCTTCAAAAAACACAACTTCAGTGACTGCATGAAGCTTTTAGGGGGTGGAAAGGCAGCACAAACCAAAATAAGGATGCATGTTATGAAGTATAGAAGAAATAGTGTGTATTTGTGGGCATCTTTTCATTGAAGATACACATAGCACATTACAGCTATCCTCACACTGAAATTTCTCAATAGATAGAAAATGTTTACAAGGAAGACTTGGAAATCATTTTGTAAGATTTTCACAGAGGCTGCTTAAAGTGTACCCTTGTCCTACTAGGACAAATCTGAATCCACTATCCTAAAGAGAATATAGAGGCATAAATATCAATCCTTGTATAAGCACTTCATGGAGCACTAACTACTTCATAGACTTTGAATGCTGTGAAAGTTTCCAGATGTCAAATACTACTTAAACCATTAACTGGGACTTCAGCCAATTGTGTTTACTTGTGTTTATTCTATTAATCCTCCCATGCAATGAGACCAACTTTTTTATTAGAAAGCTAATCTCACTGTATGTAATAACTAAATTAGGTTTTAAAAATAGGTGTACTCAAAGATATACAGTTATGAATAAGAAATTACCATTGTCATGTAAGAAATTATTAAAATATACCTTAAAACTTACTCTCCTTTTCCCAAGAAAGGCAAGGCTAGAGTGAAATTTAAAATTTTTGCCTCATCTACCAATTTTAAATAATGATTTGAAAGTGTACTTACTATAAGATGATAAGGTAACTTGAACCCAGTCAAATTTTCCACCTATTTTAAGAATTTCATAGTTGTTCCCTTAATATGACAGTGAAGGAGAGGTTAGGTTCCACCACTCTGTCCTGAGACTAGCACTAAAGTTTTTAAGTTTGATGTCTGCTGTAGTCAGGGGTTGAGAGGAGAACAATTAGAAGCAGGACACAGAATTTATATTATTATTTAATGATAGTCACCCAGCGTTTAACCCAAGAAAGTACAGGAAATCTATCCACAACCCTAAAGACATGGAGTATTCAGCCAAGGGCCTGGATCCTACAGCAATGACCTGCATAAATCCAGATGAAAACCTACAGCCCATGACAATGCCTCCTATGAGTCCAGCTGGAGGTCTAAAGCCCAGAAGAAGGATTCACATCAGTTGGCTTTATGGATCTGTCCTGGGAAAGCCCAAAGGCCAGCAATGGAAGCTAGAAAGTCTATGCCAGCATGGTGAAGGAGCTGTGCTGGTAGGTCGAGGTTTCTACACTGGAGCCAAGAAGTCATGCTCATAATAAAGATGAGAGCTGTCCTAAAAAGCAGCACAGTTATCCTTAGTGATGTGGAGGCCCCAAGCTTCTCCAAAGATAAGAACATTTGAGTACATGTCAGAAAGCCAGGATGATGAATTTGTCCTGAAGATTAAACAGCACACATCTTCCCCTCCAGAACCAGGAAGTGATATTGGTGTAAGGATCAGAGCTCCCCCAAAGTGAAACACAGCCACTCTCACCAACATGGTCTTCAGCCCCTCTGATGACAATGGTTGAACTCACACTGGGGAAGCTAGTCATGATCAGCTCCTCCAGGAGAACTAACAGCTCAAACAGCAACACTAAGAGAAATCCACAGTGCCTCTCTCTTCTTCTCCAAGTCTCCCTTTATGCTGGCAACATTCCTCAGGTGGAACATCTACACTTAACACAATGCTGACTTAATTCAGCTGGTGTTAAGCAGACCATCGGTTTTGAATCAATAACAATGCTACTCAGATAAATACAAGACAAAATATAGGTGTGGTCTTTAATACTCTTACTTTGCACCACTTTGGCTTACAAATGTATAAGATCTGTCAATTTTGTTTGGAATTTAGATATTCTCTTATATCTTATAAAAAGGAAAAGTATGGATTCAAATTTCAAGGAGCAAGCTAATTAGGTGCTCTAAAGATGATATTATAATACAAATTTCCTTTCATTCTTGTGAACTCTCTTCTTTACTCAATGCACCTCAGGCCGATCTGTGTATCATTGCATTTTTAATTCAACATACATTATCTGGGACTTATATTTCACCCACAGCCTTATTATATCTCAATTTATATCATAGAATATTGCATTTTCAAGTTAATCTTGCATACTCAAGAATAGTACTTGAGAGATTCTACTTTGTCCACATCCAGTATTTAGATGCTGAGTCTACATAACAGTAATACATCTGTACCCAAAATTTCTTTATTTTATGCTTCTTGTATCAACTTTTGATACCCTAATTTCTTCTCTTTTTAGGAAGAAAATATTTCCTGAGGCATACAAATAAACAGGGAAACTATCCTAATTGCAATCAAAAATTGAATAAAGAAGCATTGTTCTTAGCCGAATATGTTTATCTTTCTTATTGGTCTGGGCAATAGACTGAGATAAGGGGGAAAATAGTACCTAAATCAATAGGTGATACCATAATTGATAAAGGGCATTGTCTAACAATCTTCTATATAGTAGATGGAATACCTCTCCTCCAAGAATCAGAGAGCCTGGTAAATCTCCCAGAAACACACTGACACAGAGTAACTTGACAACTGGTCAATTTTCTCCTCCTAGCTCCCTTTTTTTCTTTTTGGAACTCTTTACTCCAACATTACTACCATTATTTCTTGAGGCATATAGTGTCATATCCCAGTCCAGAAATACAGTACCCATCACTAAATTTCACACACAAATATTTGAAATTCACAGCTTATCAAACCTCTGGTTAAGAAGAATCTGTTTATTATTTTCTGTTCTGTGGCCATTTATTACTGAGAATCCATATCTCTAATTGCTTATCTAGTGGTTAGTCAACACACTACTTGTTTTATGATTAAACAGTGGCATTTCTTCTTCTATGAATAACTAATGACACTCCATATAAAATGGTCACACAATGATTCTACATATTTAGTGTTCACCCAGTCATGTGAGAGTGTTACAGAAAGCTGAGTTTATTAGAAATACTATATGCAGTGAGACTGAGCTAGGTCCTCAAAAGAGCCAGTGCAGAAGCCCAGACACCTTACAACTGTTGGGGAGAAAGACAGCTCCTGCTGTGGGCCAGGCATCAAGACAAAAGATCAAGCAAATATATCCATATCCTAAGGTCTGATATTCTAAATAGTTTCATATCACACTGAGAAAGTCAGGAGTCACCATCCCAACCCTCTACAGAAGAGTCACTGCTCTCTAAGAATGCCTACTGTACATAACTCATTTCCTCATTTGTCCCCAATTGAATCAATTTTACCTGAACTATTAATTTTTTTGGTTAACAAACCATAGTTCTGTCCCACCTTATGTGCATTTGCCTTGTAAGTTACCAGTTTCCCCCACCTTGAACCACTCTTTTTTTTTTTTTTACTTTTTGACCCTTTGACTATGGTTCAACCTTGAAGCCCTCTTGCTCCATGATTTTACTTTATAAAAGTCCCTGGAAAAGACAGAGTCTCTGGCAACCTTCTCAGGACCCCTTCTGTTTCTCTCAGAGGAAAGCTTTCTTTCTCTCAATATATTCTACTCTTAATCTCTGTTGTTCCTAAAATTCATTCTTCAATTTTAGAGAACACAAACTCATACCTCAAAGGATTTTGTCCTGAATGGGAAGCTGCAGTGGTGGGAGGTTGGGAGGCAGAACAAAGGGGCTCTGTCTTGAGGTCACCTTTCCCAGCCCCAGGCAATTTACCTGTGGCACGAAATGAATTCGAATGGACTACTTGTGCATCAGTAATGCCCCTTAGGCACCACCCCAATCCTAAGCTATATGTATGACCCCACACCATGTGTTGCGTAAAGAGAAAGACCGACCCCGGAAGTCATGGAGTCTCTCTCCACATTCTTAAAATAAAGGCCACTTTTATTTCATATTTCTTATCTTTTTAGCCACACTGAAAATTCTATCAGATGGTTCCTTGACCAGGAATCAGCAGACAAGTGACTCCTGGGACCCTCCCAGTCTGAGTCCCCTGCCAGTTCATGGACTGGACAGGATGAATTCAATTCTCAACACGGAGGAGTTGCTGAACTTGTTGCTGCTGGTTTGCAAACAACACCGGTCTAATTCATTTACCACAGGTGAGCTGATCTTGTTGGAAGATTACTCTGCAGTGGGGCCAAGCCCCATGCCAGATTTTCTTTCTGTTCCCCAGACTTGGGTAATGTTCTCATGTTGCTTGGGCAGCCCCGAGGCAGAGCTGTTACTAATCCATGGAAAATCCACTCTTGCCTTTTTTGATGACAACCAAAAACACAAATTTTGGAACTGATTGTCATCGGTCTAAGAGGTCAGGTAATGGCCTGACCTGGCTTGGATTATGATCCATTGGCTCAGTTGACTGTGATTGATCTTGGGGACCACTTCCTTCTGTCCCTTAAAAAACATACCTATGGGGTGCCTCGTTCAAAAGGCTATCTGAAACCAAAAAGCTGATCTTTTATTTATAGCTTATCACACTGACAACAAGTTTGCAAAAACTCTTTAGGCCTTTGTTTTAAGAATGTGTCCCTCTCTTCCTCTGCTCCTCCAGGATCCCTCCCCTTCCCCACACTTAGGAGATGGCTTCTTTCTTTACAGCTGTTCCCCTATATTTCACACACCAAACCCTGCAGCTTTCTCAACACCCTGCTTTCCTCTCCACTTCACCCATTTCTCAATCCCTCCCCATCCTGCACGCCAGCCTGCCTTTCCCATGCCAGGGTGGAGGAGGTGTGTGCAGACAGTGTTGGTGGAGGTGCATGCCAACAGCATTGGGCTGCACACTGGCAGCACAGGCAGCACAGGCCACCCAGGCTGGGCATGTGCAGTGTTCACTGACAGGGCTACGAGGGCTGCTCTGGGCTCTCACACTGTGCCCCAGCTCTATGCCCCCACTGCACACTTCACTCCCCATGTGCTCCACCCCCTGCATACTCCACATACCTTTGGGGCAGTCCCAGCCCCAGACCCCACCCCTGAGGGAAAGTGCAGCTTGGCTCTGAAGCATTGGTTCAGAGGAGGAGACAACGGGATGTGGCAGGAGAAAAGGGCCAATTCTTATTTTAAGAGATCTTTAAATCTACAGAAGGGTTCATACCTGCCTTATTTAATATGGTTCAAATTGGCCAAATATATTTGAGTGCACTCTGATTTTATAAGATATATCTGTTGTTTGTTCAGTCCATTTACACTGTACAGATATTTGTCCATGTTTGTCTATTTGCCTGCTCTGTGAACAGCTGTTCTTGTTGGTTTGAGCTCAACATTTTTTTCCTTTTTCACATTTTCAAACCATTTAATCAATTTTTATTTTGGTTATAAATTTTTAAATAATGCTTCCACCTAGTTTGCCAGCTGGTCAAAATAGTGCTAAAACTGGCTAAATAAAATCTTTTGGGGTGAGGAGACATTGGACAAGACTTCAACTGATAAATGAGGAAAGTGGCCACCTGATAATTTTACCAGCCTTAATTATCAATTGAGGCCTCCAATAATCTCAATAACCTTATGGGAGACACCTCAAGTAAAGTTCATATTACTAAGACAATTCATTGTTGCTGATCTGATGGTATATTTATACTTTTAAATATAAAATTGAGATTGTTGCTGCTGTCATTTTCTTATGTTCCAGCCAAGAGATAAAAATCAGTTGAACAGGTTTTGGGACTGCCGCGCCTAGCCATTGGTGTGCAGAGGAGGGGCTGGGCGGATCTGGGGTGCCTGCACCAGCCTGCCCATGTGTCTGGAGGATTGTGGATATCTCAGCAAGCAGGGAGGGATCTCAGGTTCCAGAGGCACCTCGGCCTGTGGTGAGTGCTCAGTGCGCTCTGCCCAAATCCCAGACTGTTCGGGACCCTCCAGGCTTCCGGGTGCAATGAAGTGGAGAAGTGGGTTTGAGGCCTCTACATCCACCTCCCCATCCCGGCTGCACTTGGAGAACTGCTGAGCTTCCAATGGGTGGGCGGACCCATGCTATCCCCGGAGCCCAGCCTGTTTGGGACTGCCGCGCCTAGCCATCGGTGTGCAGAGGAGTGGCTGGGCAGATCTGGGGCGCCTGCATCAGCCTCCCCATGTGTCTGGAGGACTGTGGATATCTCAGCAAGCAGGGAGGGATCACAGGTTCCAGAGGCCCTGCAGCCTGTGGCAAGTGCTCAGCACACTCGGCCCAGAGCCCATACTGTTTGGGTCCCTCCAGGCTTCCAGGTGCAGTGAAGTGGAGAGGAGGGATTGAGGCATCTACATCTGCCTCCACATCCCAGCTACAATTGGAGAGCTGTGGAGCTTCCAACAGGCAGGTGGGCACACAGTGTCCCTGAGGCCCAGATTGTCTGGAACTGCGGAGTTCTGAGCAGGCAGAGGAGGACCATTGGTTCTGCAGGCCCAGTGGCTTGGGGTAGCATGGTGCCAGAGTCTCAGAAGCTGCAAATATAGAAGGGGATTTCCAACAGATCCTGAGGAAGCTTTCAAGTAACACGTGAAACACAGAAATATAGGAAAATGACAAAACAAAAGACCAAATTGCAACTTCAAATCTCCAGCCCATCTCAAGAAACCCTAGGAGCAATGTATATAGAAGAAAATATATGCCATACACCTCAAATATCGGACACAATAGCTATTGAAATTAACAAGCAACTCCAGGAAGCTTTAAAGAAATTCAAACTTGAAATAATCTCCCAGGTAAAAGAAGAAATGATAAAAGAAATGAAAGACATTCTGAATATATCTAAAGAAAACACAGATAAAAAATTGAGGAACTAAACAAAAAGATAGAATCCCTAGACGAGCAATATAAGAAACAAACAGAATACATAATGCAGATGCACAGAGATATACAGGAAATAAAACTCCACTGAAAGTTGTAAAAACCGCCTTAATGAAAGTAAAGATAGAATTTCAGACCTTAAAGAGAGGATTGCAGCTAGTGAACAGGAAAGGAAAGATGTTTTAAAAATAACAAGGAATCAGGAAACAACAATTCAACAACTGCAAGACGATGCAAAGAAAAATAACATAAGAATGATAGGGATTAATGAAAAAGAAGGAGACAATATAAAGGAGGTCAAGAGGATATTTAGAGAAGTAATAGCTGAAAATTTTGCAAGCATGAGATCAGAAACCGACATCAGGATCAGTGAAGCCTATAGAACTCCAAATAGTCATAACCAAAATAAAACTACACCCAGACATATAATAATCATCATCCCAGAAATCCAACACAAGAATAGATTATTAAAAGCTGTCAGAGAGAAAACACAGATCACTTATAAAGGAAAACCTATCAGAATCACAGCAGACTTCTCAGCACAAACAACAAAGTCAAGAAGAGCATGGAGTGAAGTATCCCAGATCCTAAAGCAAAATGATTTCCAACCTAGACTGATGTATCCTGCAAAACTATCATTCAAAATTGATGGTGAAATATGATACTTCCATGACAAAGAACAGGTGAAGAACTTTATGAACACCAAATCAACCCTGCAAAAAATATTGAAAGACAGTTTAGGTACACAAAGGAAAAAACCACTAAGCAAAGCAGATAATTAAACAGAACAGAAAGATAAAGATGCAACAGCAGAGAGATAACATGTCAACAATAAACCAGCATTTAACAGTAATAACCATTAACATAAATGGTCTCAATGCACCAATCAAAAGAAACAGACTAGCAGAATGGATCAAGAAACAAAATCCAACCATATGCTGTTTACAGGAAACCCATCTAACCCAGAAGGATACTCACAGACTGAAAGTCAAACGATGGAAAACAATACTTCATGCAACAGGAATTCAAAAAAAGGCAGGAGTAGCCATTCTGTTTGCAGACAATGTGAACTTTAAACCAACAATGACCATAAAGGACAAAGAAGGTCACTACATACTCATAAGGGGAAAACTCCAAGAGGAAAAGATAACTATCTTAAATATATATGCACCAAACTCCAGAGCACCCAGTTATATAAAACAACTATTAACAGAAATGAAAACTCAAATTATCAGTAACAAAATTGTAACAGGAGACCTTAATACGCCATTGACACCAAGGGCCAGATCAACCAGACAGAAAATGAGCAAAGAAATAACAGAACTGAATCACACCTGCAAACAAATGGATTTGATAGACATATACAGAATGTTCCACCCAAAAACATCAGAATACACATTCTTCTCAGCAGTACATGGATCATTCTCTAAAATAGACCATATATTAGCTCACAAAACATATTTAAAGAAATGCAAAAGAGTTGAAATCATCCCTTGCATGTTATTGGATCATAGAGCTCTGAAATTAGAAATTAATGATAAAAGATACTGCAAAAATCCCGCAAACACATGGAAACTGAATAACACACTCTTGAGTAATCAGTGGGTCACAGAAGAAATTAAAGAAGAAATTAAACTATACCTAAAAGAAAATGAAAATGCAGATACAACTTACCGGAATTTGTGGGATGCAATGAAAGCCGTCCTGAGAGGAAAATTTATTGCACTGAGTTCCCACATCAGGAAAACAGAACGAATACAAATAAACAACCTAATGCTACACATCAAACAGCTAGAAAAAGAAGAGCAAGTCAAGCCCAAAGCCAAAAGAAGAGAGGAAATTATAAAAATCAGAGCAGAAATCAATGCAATAGAGACTAAGAAAACAATCCAAAGAATCAATGAATCAAAGAGTTGGTTCTTTGAAAGAATAAATAAAATCGATAAGCCCCTAGCCAACCTTATTAAAAAAAGGGAAGAAAAAGCTCAAATTCATGCAATAAGAAATGAAAAAAGGTGAAATCACTACAGACCCAATAGAAATACAAAAGATCATCAACACCTATTTCGAAAACCTCTACTCTCAAAAGTTTGATAACACAGAAGAAATAGACAGATTCTTAGAAACATATGAAGTACCAAAGCTAGATCAAGAGGATGTAAAACTGTTGAATAACCCAATCTCTGTTAATGAAATTGAAAATGTAATTAAGTCCTTACCTACAAAGAAGAGCCCAGGCCCAGATGGATTCACTGCAGAATTCTACAAGAAATACAAAGAAGACCTAACGCCGACACTCCTCAAACTATTCAATGAAATTGAAAGGGAAGCAATCCTTCCTAAGACATTCCTGGAAGCAAATATTACTCTAGTACCAAAACCTGAGAAAGACCCAACTAAAAAAGAGAACTATAGCCCAATCTCCCTAATGAAGACAGATGCAAAAATCCTCAATAAAATATTGGCAAATAGGATGCAGCAAATCATCAAGAAGATTATACAACATGACCAAGTGGGATTCATCCCAGGAATGCAAGGATGGTTCAACATACGTAAATCAATAAATGTAATCCACCTTATCAATAAAGCCAAAGATAAGATTCACATGATCATTTCTATAGATGCAGAAAAACCCTTCGATAAGGTCCAACATTTATTCAGGATAAGAACTTTACAGAAAATTGGAATAGACGGTCTTTACCTCAATATAATAAAGGCCATTTATGACAAACCAACAGCCAGCATCATACTAAATGGCCAAAAATTGAAAGCTTTTACTTTAAAATCAGGCACAAGACAAGGATGCCCTTTAGCACCACCCCTATTTAATATAGTACTGGAAGTACTAGCCAGAGCAATTAGGCAAGAGAGAGAAATAAAAGGGGTAAAGATAGGAAAAGAAGAAGTTAAAATATCATTGTTTGCAGATGACATGATACTCTACAT
The DNA here is from genome assembly GCF_034190915.1 of Cavia porcellus. Lineage (NCBI taxonomy): Eukaryota > Metazoa > Chordata > Mammalia > Rodentia > Caviidae > Cavia > Cavia porcellus. The sequence goes on along the minus strand of NW_026947510.1, from coordinate 25,950,925 downwards.
AGAAGACCCCCTAAGCTCCATTGAAAGACTCTTAGATACAATAAATAAATTCAGTAATGTGGCTGGATACAAAATCAATACTCAGAAATCAATCGCATTCCTATACATGAACAACAAAATCACAGAGAGGGAATTAAGAGAAACTACATTCTTCACATTAGCAAGCAAAAAAATGAAATATTTAGGAATTACTCTTACAAAAAAAGTGGAAGACTTATACAGTGAAAATTACAGTGAAAAAAGAAATTGAAGATGATCTCAGAAAATGGAAAGACATCCCTTGCTCATGGATAGGAAGAACAAACATTGTGAAAATGGCCACTCTCCCAAAACTGTTATACAGATTCAATGCAATCCCAATAAAAATACCATCAACATACCTTATAGATCTAGAGAAATCACTCCTAAATTTCATCTGGAACCAGAAGAGCCCTAGAATCGCAAAGGCAATTCTAAGCAGCAAAGACAAAGCAGGAGGCATCACACTCCCTGACTTGAAGTTATACTACAAAGCAACAGTAGTAAAATCTACATGGTATTGGAATCAAAACAGAGCCGAAGATCAATGGAATAGATTAGAAGATACAACCACAACTACAAACACACTCAACCACCTTATCTTTGATAAAGGAGCCAAGCAGGTTCACTGGAAGAACGACAGTCTCTTTAATAAATGGTGCTGGAAAAACTGGCTCTCCATTTGCCGAAAACTAAAGCTAGACCCATGTCTATCACCATGTACTAAATTAAAATCTAAATGGGTCAAAGATCTGAATATTAAAAGAGAAACAGTAAATCTATTGGAAGACAAATTGGGTAGAAACCTTGAAGACATTGGAGTAGGTAGAGAATTCATGAACAGGACTCAAACCGGAGAGGAAATACTTCCCAGAATCAATAACTGGGACCACTTCTTATTAAAAAGTTTCTGCATGTCAAAAGAAATCTCCAGCATAGTGAAAAGAAAACCCACAAACTGGGAAAAGATTTTAGTGAACTCTCTCTCAGACAAGGGACTCTTGTCTAAAACATATAAAGAATTAAAAAAACTCAGACCTCCAAAATTCAAAGATCCAATCCAAAAATGGGCATCTGAGATGAATACGCACTTCTCAGATGAAGAAATGCAAACGGCAAATAAATACATGAAAAAATGTTCATCATCATTGGTCATTAGAGAAATGCAAATTGAAACCACACTGAGATACCATCTCACTCCTGAAAGAATGGCCAGGATCAAGAAAACCAACAACAACAAATGCTGGAGAGGCTGTGGGCAAAAAGGAACTCTCCTACACTGTTGGTGGGAGTGTAGACTGGTGCAGCCTTTGTGGAGGTCAGTCTGGAGATTTCTCAAAAAGCTGGGATTGGAAGTCCCATTTTCCACTTTTAGGCATATTCCCAGAAGAACTGAAAGCATCGTACCACAGTGATATATGCGCACCTATGTTTATAGCAGCACAATTTGTAATCGCCAGATCTTGGAAACAACCCAAGTGTCCATCAACTGAGGAATGGATAAAAAAGTTGTGGTATTTCTATACAATGGAGTATTATTCAGCTATAAAGAAGGATCACATTGAGATATTTATCAATAAATGGGCACAGCTTGAGACCATACTCATAAGTGAAATAAATCAATCTCACATGTGTGAATACCGAATAGTTTCCCTAATGTAAGTAATGATTCAAATATATAAAATATGTGGTAATCATGATTCCCCATTATGTGGCCTTGAAGCCTTATAAAGTTTTCACTTATTAATTGGAAAGGCTTTATTCTGGGCTTCTTGATATGGAAATATTTGAAGCTACAGTATATGAAGCTTTATTCAAATATTTCAAAGAAAAAGACAGACACTATGGTAACTACTATTAAGTCGGGTTATTTGGGGGTGAAGCACTAGGTTGCTGAAACAGTCATGCTTTGACCTGTATTGTTATATTGTTATGTCCTATTTTATCTCAATCTCTCCCTTATTCTTTAAAAAAATTATTTAGGTATTTCTTATGTTTGTTTTAATTAAGGGGAAATTTTTTAAAAATTAGCAGGATATATAATAGTAACTTTTTTTGATTTCCTATTAACTTGATTTGAAGTCCTGTACTACTCCCACGATCTTGTTTTGACTGATTAGACTCTGTTCCATTCTGTATGATAGTAGCAAGTTTGAGGGTATAGGCAACTACTTTGAAGGCAATAAGATTCACTAAGATGCCCATTCTGGTTTGACTATTGACTCCTTTGGAAGTCCTGTAATGTTTACAATGCTTAAGTTTTATTGGTCTTGTTCTCTACTGTTTCGTTCAACTTTATAATATCTAATGAGATGGACAATTCTTTTTAAGTAAACAAGAGACATTGTTGATAACCATTGTTGATAACCTTGTACTCTGTTTTACATCATGTGCTATGTCTATCCTTGGTTTTGACTGACAGCTTTGTTTTGCCATATTTGACTTTATTCTCCCCCCCCCCAAAAGTAATAAGAACTAAGGAGTAATAAAACCCAAAATGTGTAAATTTTGTTGTAAAAAAGAGCTCTAAAGGATACAACAGCAAGTGTGTTTAGGGGTGTTAAATAGCTGACCATATTAATGTTTTTGGTTGGATCATTGAACACAACTGTTTGCAGTCTCACTGTTTGAATGTCCACTTTGTATGCTTTGATACTGTGATTTGAGCAACTGTCTCTAAGATGATAATATGTAATCTATTAACTGATGATTTCTTACTGGTTTTTTTTTTCTGTATTACTTGTACCCTTACACCACTTTGTTTTGTGTTTTTCTCTTTTTCCTTTTAAATAAAATTTTAAAAAAAATCAGTCCAACATAAGAAAACCAGTCAAATAATAATTTTAAACAAAAATTAATATAATGTATGATGACAATTTTTTTTCAGATTCAGACATACACTTAGAGGTGCTTCACAAATGTCTTCAATGTTCAAATGTTAACACACTCATGGTTGATAGCCATTTAATGTTCTATGTTAAGCTTACTGCCTATATCATACTGTACTGTTATCAATCTTCTGGATGTTCAACAACTGAAATTAAGAGATAATTATAAATTCTTTTGGATTCCTTTTGCTGGGATCCACCAGATCTTTTCCAGAAAGTTTACATGATGCATACAAAACAACAAGACCAGCACTGGGGCAGAGGCCAGGCTTGAGCCTTTCCCAGCCAGTTCACCTGCCCTTGCTCTGTCCTCCACCAAGCCATAATTAACTATACTCAACTAGCATTAAATGACACCATAGCTGATTTCTCTACTAACTAAAAAAGTAAAATTAATGAAACAGGCCATTCTCCAAAAATCAGATGGCATTAGACATTTAACAGCATAAAGAGATACTTTTATATGACAAATAAATGACAAAATTTCTGATACCTGATAAATGATAAAATTTCTGAAACTTGCCCTCTTTACAGAAGCCATTACAAAAGTTATAATCATAAATACCCTGTTGACTGTATTATTTGACTCCTGGATACTTAATTGATTCTACAGATGCCTTCTACTGTAGGCCAGATCCCAAGACAAAAGGCTAAACTTGGCCCTCAAACCCAACAGAGAGACCTTCTTAATTTGACTTTTGGTGTTTTCAACAACAAAGATAAAAAATAACAATCTGACCTTTTAGCAGTGACACTTGGAGCTCTGAGACAGGTAAACTGACACAAGGTGGAGCTGCCTGAGCCCCTCCTGGACCATGCTCAAATGCAGCAGAAGGACATTAGGCAGAGAGTGCCCCATCCTGGCCTTCCTTTGGGGCCTTACCCCAGGGATACTGGACTGCCCTAGACACCAGAGAGTGGGTAAGCCATCCTCCTAACTTCTAGCCCTCACAGGAAATGCCAATATTGCCAAATTCATTGCTGAAAGATCTGCTTTGACTTGCTGCTGAAGACCAATGGGACTCAGGGTCCACAGCCCCCATTAAGGTGTCCTTCTCAGAGTCCCAAGTCCCACTATAGGTCTCAGGTAACATAGTCTCTATACTTGTGGACATAGAGGCCATGTATAGGGTTCTTGATGCTTTTCAGGCCATTATATTAAGTCCTCAATCTCTATAGGGGCTATTGATGGCCAGCCTATGCAGCCTTTACAGACAGGGCCTATTTCATGCAGATTCCAGACTTGCTTCTTCTCCGGTTGATCCCATAGTTTGAGATACCTCCAATCCCACCTGCACTGCCTATGCCATGCCTATTTTAATTTGCCTCAGGGATCCTTCAATTTTTCCTTGTGTTCCCCAATATACCATAGCTTCCAAACATTTACAGGGACTAAAACCTATAAGTAAGTGCCTTTTAAACAATGGTTTTCTTAAACCTAACCATTCACCTGATAATACTCCTACTCTGGTACTCAAGCCTGATGCGTCTTACCCTCTAATACAAGACCTTAAGATACTCAATAGTGCTGTTATCCCAATCAACCCAGTGGTGCCAAACCCTTATACCATGCTCTCTCATATCCCTCCCTCCTCCACTTACTTTACAGTCCTAAATCTTAAAAATGCCTTTTTATTCCTTTGTGTCTAAATGTTTAAAAATGCATTTTTATTCCTTTGCATTTATGCAGAGTGACCCAGACACAAAGACCTCAACAGCTTACACCTGTTATCTCTAGTAAAACCTCTCCTCAGGGATACATAACACCCCCTTCATTTCCTATTCACTAATTTCTCAGATACAACCCTGGTCAAGACTGACAGATAAATTTTATCTTCTCACCTTGTTTGTACTTTTTCAGGATAGATATAAGCCTTTCCCACAATGAGGGAAATTGTTGATGAAGTTACTAAAGTCCTGTTACAGGGAATTATCCCAAGATTTGGCCTGCCTCAGCGTATTCAGTCAGATAACAATCCAGCCTTTATTTCTCAGATCACTCAACAAGTATCCTCAAGCTTACACATCACCTGGCGCCTACATATCACATACTATCCACAATCCTCAGGAAAAATAGAAAAGGCAAATGGCCTCATAAAAACACACCTTATCACTAAAGTGAATTACACCAATCTTGGCCTCAACTTCAGTCCTTAGACTTAGCCAAGCTCAGGGCACTTCCCCGGGCTCCTACCATTTTAAGTCCTTCTGAACTTATGTATGGCAGGACATTCTTACTCCAAAACCTTCCTACACCCCAAAGTCTCCCTCTTCTTGCTGACTATATCCCAGTCCTCTCCTTCCTCTAACACCTGTTATGACAATATGCTGATCTCTGCCTTCCTCAACCCTCTGGAGGGGCCAAACCAGAGCCTCCCATATCCCCAGGAGATCTAATTTACCTCAAATGTTCTAAATCCACAGGACTACAACCAAGGTGGAGTGGCCCCTATCTGGTCTCCTTGACAGCCCCTACAGCAGTCAAAGTTGCTGGACTCCCATCCTGGCTTCACATCACTCAGGCTAGGTGATGCTCTCTGAGCCCTAAATCTGATCATTCTGAGTGGTCATCTCATCTTCTGTCACCTACCCATCTCCATTTCACAAAGTCCCCACAGTCACAACTCTCAGGCTGTCATGTTTTGTTATCCAATTTGGTTCCTGATTTCTTACATTTTGTTAATTATCATTTTTATAACAGGACTCCCATCAGTCTTTCCTAAAGACTTCCACATTGTGTGTAAGATCATCTTCATATTGTTCTACATGACAACTGTCTTAGTTCTCTCTACCCTCAGTTGTTTGGTTAAATGTGACATTCCTGAAGGCCTAGGCTCTTACCTTCCCTATAGTGGTTACAGCCAAGGCCTCCCCACCCCATTCTTTCCAGCTCAACTCCTGGACCAGAGACAAGCCTTACTTACCTACCCTCTTAACTTTTACCATTTCAGATGGAGGAATAATCACCTCTCATAACTTCACTTCTCCTAACCCCACATTTATTTTTCAGAATTCTACCCTACTGTGGCAATGATTCTACCTCAACATAGTCCTGATAAAATGACATATCTAAATCAAAGACACCTTTCCTTCTACCTCACCTGGATCCTTAAATCTGATAGTGGCATGCCTCCTCATGACACCTTGTCTTTTTGTTTTTCCAGTCTAACATGTGGGCATTCATCAATGATAAAGTTGTCCTGCACCAGCTTCTACATGGGCATCAACCATCACCCCCACTGACCCTCCTAAACCCCAGTGCAGTGCCCCCTTTCAGCAGGAAACAGTAAAAGAAAAACAAACTTCACCCTCTTTCCTAATAATAAAAAGACAGGAATGAAAGGATTTTGCCCTGAATGGGAAGCTGCAGTGGTGGGAGGCTGGGAGGAAGAACCAAGGGGTTCTGTCTTGAGGTCACCTTTCCTGTCATTAGGCAATTTACTTGTTTTGTGCAATGAATTCCAATGGGCTACCTGTGCATCAATAATGCCCCTTAGGCAATACCCCAAACCTAAGCTATATGTATGCCCCCACACCACGTGTTGGGCAGAGAGAATGTCAGACCCCAGAGGTCATGGAGTGTTGCTCCACATTCTTAAAATAAAGGCCACTTTTATTTTATATTTCTTATCTTTTTAGCCATGCCAAAATTTCTATCAATACTGAACATAGTAGGTCAGGAGTCTCATTTGCCCATGTCAGTATCTTATTATCTGAGAACTGCTTTTAAGAAAGCAGTATTCAATATATTAACCATTGCTAATGTCCTACTATGGTGCTTCAAAAATCTGTATCATTTATGATTTTTTTCATTTTAAAATTTAAAAATTTAAGAAACATAAAAGAAGCATGTTTATTTAAGGCTGATCCCATGCTTTGTTATAATACCCACTTGTTGACACACTCTCTTCCTTCTCTCTGTTACAACTCTACATAAGATAGGTTAAATATCATCTTCCATGGATCACACAGGCAACTTACATGCACAATATTTTTAACACTCGTAGTTTCTAAGAATTTTTACTTACAACTAACAAGTACTTCAGGTAGTTACTCTCATATTAACTACATGTAAGTTTTTCATAGTTGAAATTCTCTCATGAACACATCCCATTAATCCATGCTGGTCAGGCAGAAGCACTTTAGTAGCAATGAGTTTCTCCAGGACAATTGAAAAGTTGCAGTTTTCAAAAACAATGACAGGAGGAAATGTTACACGTAAGGAGAAAGAATGATTAGGAGAGTTTCAAGCCTGAGCCTGGGTTGGCACATCCTCATTCTTACCACACCAGAATCCTTAAACAAATAGTCACCCTGTAGCCAGCCCCTTCAAACACTTCCCTCCAAGATTCTGACTTTCATAAAGGTAATAGTGGATTTTTCCTTTTTGGAAAAGGGGACACTTTTCCCAAAGTGCCTTTGCTTGCCACAACCCACAAAATCTCATGAGGTCATAATTCATATTTCCCCTTAATCTGTGTAAAAATCTGTATCAGACTGTGTTGAGTGTGCAGTATAAGTTCCTGATTGTCTCAATCACACCAATCACAATGATTTCCAAGCTGGGATAAAGGAAGAAGTTAGCCAATGCTCCAGGTACTGGCTCGCTTCAGGAATCCTCTGATTTGCAATGAACATATTCCTCATATCTCCATGAACTAAAATCTTTTTCAACTCAAACCCACATTAGAGAAAATCCTATAAATGCCTGTTCTCACAAAGTAGCGTAAATCAGTGCCTTTGTTTTATTTTTTGCCCTCTAGATCCCAAAGTGAACCCATAAATACAAATATTTGCTTCCATCATGAAAACAACTTGGTGAAGTGCTAGATATGTTACTTAGTTTCCTTGAATCTTCTTACTATATATTCAAAGATAAAAAATATTGCACTCTATAAACAGATACAATTGTTATTTGTTGTTTAAAAATTAGCATTTACCTTTCAATTTCTTCTGGTTGCAAACCAAGGATCTCCAAGGACAATTTGGGACATGTTATCCAGACCCCTACTGCTGAAATTTAGCCAGTATAAAACTTAATGCATATAAGATATACATATAAGAATCTGATGAAATAACTATAGGCCAGACCTGGATAATATATTTTTAACTGTACCAATGAGGAAACCCAGGGCTTAACTTTGCCTGCATTCACCACCAACCTGTTGGTGAAAGACAACAGAAACTGTATCTGGTTTCATCTGTGACATTTTACCCTGATACCTGTCTGACTAAAATATTAGAGAACACAGAAAGAAGCTTTACTCTCCAAGTGCTTTGGTGAGGCAAATTTCGGCCTCATCATCTTTCTGTTTGTTTTGTATTTTATATATCATTATTTTTAATGTTTTCAATTATTTTTAATTGGATTTTTTTCTGTTTTCTCATTCCTTTCAAATGATTTTTCATTACTCATTTTCATTAATTTTTAATTGTTTAGTTTCTTACCTATTATTTTGTTAATTTCTCTTTACTGTTTTGTATGTGGTTGTTTGTATTACCTTCTACTTAATATCTATATTTGAGTTTTTTCTCTTCTTGTTGTTACTGGTGCTTCCCTCCTTCTCTGGGAATAATACTGGTGTTTGAATTTGGCTTCTTACCTTGTTGGGTGGGTGTTTTGATACTAAGCCAAAACCCCAACACATCTGAATAAAATCATACCTTATGCTGGTGATGACCCAGTGTCTTTTGAACTCTAGCAAATAATTGAACTAAAACAATAAAAGAAGCAAAATATCCACATCCAAGCATATGTGGCTGAGTGGAGTTAAGCCCCACCTCTCTTCATTCAATTTAGCAATAGCAGAGAGAATTTAGATAATGAACACAGAACTTACCAGGGAGCTCAGATTAGGTCACTTCCAGTCTCTAAAAGGACTGGAGGAGAAGCCAGATAGTGATTCCACGCACTACACTTCACAGTTTTTCACTATGAGCTCTCAGAGGTACTCTTACAACACCTACAGAGAAATTGTGCCTGTAAAGTGCTAACACAATGTGAAAAGGACAAACACCCACTAGTCATAGTCTAACAGCCTCTGGTAAACAACCTGAAGAAATGATTTTGATAGCAAACTCAACATTACAAGCAAATTCATACCTTAGATCTCATTGTCAAGAAAAAGCCCCTTACTAAGGAGATTGTCATCCAAGTGAAACATATCTAGCTGCACAAATCCTGGAATCCCAAGAACACACCAAAGAATGGTAATATGACTTTCCAAAAGTTTATGAAGCTCTACTAACTGAATCCACAGATAGCAAATAGAAAACAAAAGCAATTCAAAAGATTAATTTTAGAAATGATCATGGATTTTGAAAAGAACACAAAAGGAATTAAGGAAGTCAATGCCATACGTTAAAGATAAAATCTATATGAACATAGAAATCTTTTAAAAGGACCAAATGCAAACTTTACAAAAGAAAACAACTCAACAACTCAAGTAAAAAATTCAGCTGAGACCTCTCTGATAGACTGCATGAAGTAGAAAAAATAATATCCTAGATTAAAGATAAGATAGGTCAAGTTTCTTATTTACATAATAAAAAAGAATGAAGACAATGTCAAATAGTTATGGGACACTAAAAAATAAATAAATTTATTAATCATATGAATAAATAAAGTCATAGGGATATAGAATGAAGGCATAGAAAATGTACTCGGGGAAGTAAATAGCAGAAAATTTCCCAATTTTTCTGAGAGCAGTGTATATCTCTCTATAGGAGGTTCATAGAACTCCAAAAGACATGACCAGAAAAAAATCAATATGATACACTCTCTTTAAACAGCTAAAAGTACAGAGCAAATAAATAATGCTGAAAATTTAAAGGCAGAATTTTTTAGTCACTTATAAGTGTAAATCACTCAGAATGGTCACAGACTTCTTTTAATATTCTGTAACACAGGAGGACATGGAACAATGCACTTCAAACCCTGTACAAAAATAATTGCCATTCAATATATTACTGTATCTAGGAAATGCACCCTTCAGAATTGAAAAACTTCTTTCTTTCTTTCTTTCTTTCTTTCTTTCTTTCTTTCTTTCTATCTTTTTGTTACTGGGGATCAAAATCATGATATCACACTTCTCAGGCAGGGACTTATGCTACTGTGCTAAGTTCCCAGCTGAAGAACTGCTTTAAACATAAATAAACCACAGGGATTCAAAACTACTAAACAAATATTAGATGAAGTGCTTAAAAGAACCATATATCCAGAAATAGAAGTAACAAAAACACCATATCAAGAACTTGGAAAAGAATTGTTCCAGATAACTAGATAATAAGCAAATGAGAATTAGGAAAGAAATATGACTAAGTAAATCATCAGATCCCTAAAATGAAGAATTTTGTATTGGCTAGATTTCCCACTGCCAGGATAAAAGTACATTAAAGATGAAAAGTGAGCAGTTCAACTAAACTACAAGAAAATATTTTGTATCACTTTAATCATTTCAGATTATGGTTGGTTGGCTCTAATACAATCAGCACATGATAGTGGGGAACAGTGGAGCAAACCTAAGCACTTCATGAGAGCCAGGAAAAGAGAACAGAAGACAAGTGACAATGAGAGATACACTCTCCAGTGACATACTCCAGGGATCACTTTCTCCAGTTGGCCCAACCAAACTTTGAAAAGCATATTCAGCTATGAACATCAGCGTATTAATCCACTGATGAATATACAATAAACTTCATGACCCAATCACCTTTCTCACAGCCTCTAAATACAGTAAAGCTTACAACGAAGATTAACTGAAACAAGTATACCCCATGCAAACTTGACACCTACTTATGCTGTAAACTATTCTCACTTTCCAAATACAAATAATGTCATGTTCCTACCTAATATGATATATATTTATTGTGTGTACTAATCAAAATTCAATAATGCCTTCCCAGTTTCTCAATAGTTTCAGCATTGCTCAAAAGTCCAAATCCAAAGTACTTAAGAATTAAAGCACTGTCTATTGATTCCTAGATATAAACCGCTTTAAATAGCTACATGCTCCCAAGGTAAAAGTGCATAAGTAAATATTCCCATTTCAAAAGAGAGAAACAGAATGATAGATAAGAACCAGATAAAAGCAAGGTCAAAACTCAGCAGGAACAAATGTTAAGTCCTTTGGTTCCATGTCTGACATCTGGGGCAGTGAGGTATGAGTCCCCAGAGACTTAGAAACACTTCAACCTGGCTTTTGGGCTAAAGTACACAGTTTTTCTTTAGGACTGGTTGCACTCCTGTGGTCTTCATAGTAAATATTCCATATTTTTAGAATAACCAACTTTCTTAGTTCTCCACAAAAGTCTTGCCCTTACTAGCAAATCTTTCTGTACTTTTCTTTACTAGGACAGAGTAGTTAGTTTTTTCCTTTGAAAACATCTTAGAACACCTAGTTGACACTGATTATTAATTGTAACCCACCTATGGAATTCACCATCCCTCAGCTGAATCTAAGACTTCTTCCTTTGTAAATTCTGAATGCATCTGATTGTATTCTGAATATTGGTACAGAAAATATAAAACTTATTTGTGCAATGGTTAGACTGAATCCAAAGCAAACAATTGTGGAAGAGATACCATAGTACTGGGTATGTGGAATAGGTACAGTGTTTCAGAATTGGTGTAGATTTTGTGACTCTGATCTTGAGACTAATAAGAAGAATAGTGAAAACAGTTCCAGCCTACACTACAAAATTCACAGTGCTCTGCACCATTGCATGTATCCTGCACAACTCCAGCTGGCACTATGAAATGCCGCACAACCCTTGGACCATAGCCTATGCCACCAGGAGCTTCCTGCACTCCCACAGGCTCCAGGGAACATGTGTTGTGCTCAGACCTTGGCCCGAGCAGCCACGTGCTTCCTATGAAACTCTAGCTTGCACTGAGGAATATCATACCACCCTGGGACCTTGGCCTGCTCCCAGCAGACACCTGGGTTAAGGACACCTACTGGCCTGATGGTGACACTCCCTATCTCCTGGTCCTAATACTGCTGTTGATCTTCATCTCCCACTCTTTCTCCCAGAACCTTGAAATATGGTGAATTAATGGCACTAGCTCAAAGGAAGATTGAATAACTGCCTCAGCCAAACAGAAGATCTCAGCAGGCTGTCAGTGTGGTAAGTATGCCCCTAAAATAGAGGTGTAGAGTGAGCAAATAGGGCCATTAGTAAAGCTCCCTCTAACTAATTGTAGTAAGACCTTGGTGAGTCTGACAAGAGTGTGGGTGACTCCTTCCTGCACACAGAAAGCATCAGACAGGGTGAGGAATGTGCCAAGAAGGACTCCCCCAACTTGGAGAAAATCAAAAGGGTTTATGAGACACACAGGCACACAATAGAGACACAGTAGGGTCTCAACTGACCCAAACACTATAGACAGGGGGATTTTCTGACCTAGAATACCCTGAAGATAAAGTAATAGCAGGAACTAAAAGTTGACTTTGATGAATACCAACAGGCTTGTCAGCCCAGAAAGAATATAGGACTCACCCAACAGGCCCTGTAGTGAGAAGTCAGGTAACTGGCCCACCTTTTCATTATGGGACCCAGCAATTGGACAAACATCAACCTTATATGACAAACCCAAGAAACACACTACCAACAGTTGACACCAGTGGGATTAAAGGACCAAATATTAATTCAAAAGGGGAAAATGGCAAAATAAAAAAGCAAAATGCAATCTCAAACATGTAGTCCATCAGGAACAAGAACAGGAGACACTGAAATAAAGGACTTCAAAAGTAACATACCAGAAATCTCTGAAAAGATAGTAAATGAAATTTTAAAAAAAATAACAACTCCATGAGGCTATAGAGGAAATCAAATTAGAGGTATGCTCCCATGTAAAGATAGAAATAACAACCTTCTAAAATCATTGCTGAGTGCAGCCAAAGAAGAAATAGAGAAAAAACTAAAAGAACATGGGAAACGGATTGAAACCTTGAATGAACAATATACAAAACAACATTATTCATGAAACAAACTCCAAGAGACATCCAAGAAACAAAAAATTCAATTCAAAGATTGCAAATCCTTTTAAATGAAGTTGAGGATAGGATTTCAGGCCTTGATGACAGAACTGTAACTAATGATTATAAAACTATAGCACTTTTGGGGGGAAGAGCAAAGATGGCAGATAGGTAACAACTGGCTACAGAGGCTCCCTGAGATAGTCAGCTTAGAATTCAACACAGTACAGAGTGGGGAGCCCCAAACAGAGGGAGATGAATTCTCTCATCACAAAAAGAAATTAAGGGGACTTGCCAACCACCTGAGATCCCACTGTGACTTGCCAGGGTCCCACCGCTGTCCAACATTCTGCCTCTTTGACTCACTGGAGGCACAGTTACATTGAGTTTGGGGGTCACCAAGCCAAACAGAGGGCTGAGTTGGCAGGGTGCCTACATCGACCTGTGGTGAGTGAAGGGAATGGAGCCATCCCACAAATAAGGGGGGCTCCAGCAGATGACATTCTGGGACTGGGCAGGACTGGCATGTACAAAGGGCAGCAGTGACTTCAGCCAATTGTTCCTTTCCCAAATGGGATTGGTGGAGTGAGTTAGGCCTGAGTCATGTGACCTGGCTGAGACCCAATAGATTATCCTAAGTCAAGGTGCTGCAGTGGTGGTGCATACAAACCACACTGGCCCAGTGGGCTCTGGGAGGTTTGGCAGGTTGGAGGGGAGGTGGCGCAAAGTGATACAGTGGCCACAGCAGCTTGTTTGATCCAAAGGGGAGGGGCCAGCTTATGGTGTCCCTGTCTGCAACTCACTAGCACATGGCTATGTGAAGGGTCATCTAGCCAGCATGCTTCAGGAGAACTGTAACCAACAAAGAAAGTAACTGGGGCCTCCTGGAAGAAGCAAAAATGATGGGAAGAGGAAGCAACAACAAAAAGTCCCCAGGGCCCAACCCTGAGAACATTGACCCAGGACAGGTAAATACAAAGGAGACTGAGAACAGTAAACATGCAATGGCAGACACAGTGCTAGTGGACATAAAGAGATATATTCAGGACCTCATTGATGAGTTCAAAAGTGAAATATTTAGCCAAATAAAGCAATATTTAGCCAAATAAAGCAAGATATAAGAAGATTAATAAAAGACATACTAAGCACCCCTCAAGTAGACACTGATGAAAGAAGGGAGGAACTCAAACAAAGGAGAGAATCATTTGGTGAAGAATATAAATAAATATAAAATACATGAAGCAGATCCAAAGAGATCACCAGGAAATTAAAAGCTCTATGGAAAGATGGCAAATCAGCTTGAAAGAAACTAAGGATAGATTATCCAAACTAAAGGACAATTTTGCAATGTGGGAGTATGAAAGGGAAAACTTTTTTAAAATAACAAGGAAACAAGCAGTAATGATTAAAGACTAGAAGATGACAAAAGGATCTATAAGTTGAGAATAAAGAAGTGAATGAAGAAGCTGGGATACAAACAAAGGAACTACAAAGTTATTCACAGAAATAATTAAGGAAAAATCCCCAAACATAGGAAAAGGAAATGATATTTTGATATATGAGGCATACAGAACTCCAGCCACCTACAACCAAAACAGAGCTACACCCAGGCATATAGTAATTAAGATCCCAGAAATTCAATATAAGAGTAGAATATTAAAAGCTGTTAGAGACAAGAAGCAGATAACCAACAAAGGAAGGCCCACCAGAATAATGGCAGACTTCGCAACACAAACCATCAAGTCAAGAAGAGCCTGGAGTGAAATATTCCAAGCCCTGAAAGAAAATAACCTCCAAACCAGATTGATATACCCTGCTAAACTATCTCTAGAAATTAGTGGATAAATAAGATTCTTCCAAGACAAGGAGGAACTTGGGAAATTTGCAACCACCAATCCAAGTCTACAGAGAATACAGCAGGGCATTCTAGAGAGAGAAAAGTACTAGGATTGCAGGAACAGTGGTAGAGAGTCCTCAATGAATGGAGCAGAAAACAGAATGAAGAAGATAAGCAGACAACAGATGGCAAAAAAGAGCATAACAGAAATGCAGCAGAGAAGATATTATTCAAAACTGTTATGATTGATAGTATCAAGGCTGAGAGTATAGGCTACTACACTGAAGATGACAAAACTGTATGATATATATTCTGGTTTGACAACTGCCTGTTTTTGAAGTTTTATACCACATACAAAGTTGTGTTTATATTAATACTGTTATGTATTGATATATTCAATTATACTAGGTGTGATGATATAGCCAATTCTATTGGAAATAACAAGAGACAACACAAGAACCGTAGTAGAACTCTTTGTACATTGGTCTTATATGTTTATTTCATTTCATGTATTTATAGGAATATGCTTTGTTTGCCTTGCTTTGTTTTGTTTCTCTCTCTAATATAGAAAGGTTAGAAATAAATGTTAAGACTCAAGCATGTGTAGAATCTATAAATATTTTATGAGAACTGATCTTATGACACATGATGAAATGAACAGATACTTTGAAGAAAAAGAGACACTAAAATACCCAGTGCTGATATTGGAGTGTCATAATGTGAAACCCAGCAATAGTATTATTCTTTGTTCAGAGTGATATTAGCCTGCTTGGGTTTATTCAATGTCAATGTAATTGAAGATATGGATAACATAATGTATGTTTAAGTGTATAGGATTGATAACCATATTTCTAAGTTTTTGTTGGATAGTTGAACAGAACTGGTTGCAATCTCGCAAGTTGAATCCCCACTTTATATGCTCCATTTTAGTATCTTGAATAACTATTTGTAAGAAGACAATCTAATAATCAACTAGTGATTTCTTACTGTTTATTTTTTCTTTGAAATTATGTATTATTTCTACCCATTTTCTGTTTTGTTTAGTCTTTCCTTAAATTAAATTTTAAAAAAAGACACTACAGTACCCAGTGCAGATCACAGAGTGTCATGATGTGAAATCCAGCAACACGGTTCTTTGTTCAGAATGGTTTTAACCGATTTTAGTTTGTTTAATCTAAACACAAATGAATATATGGATAACTGCATGTATGTTTAAGAGTATATGATTAACAACCATGTTACTAGGTTGTTTTTGTTTGTTTGTTTGTTTGTTTGTTTGTTTTTGTCTTTTTCTTTTTTATCGGTACTGGGGATCGAACTCATGACTGCCTGCTTGCAAGGCAGGCACTTATGCCACTAAGCTAAATCCCCAGCCCCATTACTAGGTTTTTGTTGGACAGTTGAACAGAACTGTGGTCTTGCTATTTGTATTTCCACTTTACATGTTCCATTTTTGTATCTTGATAACTATTATTAAAATGAAAATATGTAAATGTCAACTAGTGATTTCTGACTGTTTATTTTTTTCTCTGAATATATGTATTATTTCTACCTCTTTTCTGTTTTGTTTAGTCTTTAAATAAAATTTTTAAAAAAGAAATTATAGCACTTTTAAAAATAACAAGGCAGCATGAAATGACAATCAAGCAGCTTCAAGATGATGCCAGGAGAAACAATATAAGATTAATAGGCATCAGTGAAGATGCAGGAATAAATGCAAATGACAAAATTAAACTATTCACAGAACTAATGGAAGAAAATTTCCCAAACATGAGGAGAAAATTTGATGCAAGCAAGTGAGGCACATAGAATGCCAAACAGTCACAACTAACACAAATCTACACCCAGACATATAATAATTAAGATCTCAGACATACAACATAAAAACAGAATACTAAAAGCTGTTAGACAAAAGACAGAACTCACCTATCAAGGAAAGCTCATTACAATCACAGCAGACTTTTCAGCACAAACAATAAAGTCAAGACAATCTTGGAGTGAGATATTTCAGGCCCTAAAAGAAAACAGCTTTCAACCCAGACTGATGTACCCAGAAAAACTTTCATTCAAGTTTAATGGAGAAACAGATACTTTCTTGACAAACGACAACTGAAGAAATTTACATACATCAAATCAACCCTAGAAAGAGTATTGAAAGACATAGTAGATAGAGATAAAAATGACCACAATCCCCAGAACAACAACAGAAAGAAACCACCAGGTAGGACAAGCAATTAAACAAGGGGGAAAAGCAGAAAGCAAGCAACTGGATCTTACCATGGCAAAGTTGGGCCAGTATATATCAGTGATATCCATAAATGTAAATGGCCCCAATTCACCTTCAAAAGAGAGAGTTGAAAGAATGAATCAAGAAATAGGATCCCACAATATGCTGTATACAAGAAACACATCTGACCCAAAATGAAACTCATAAATTAAAAGTCAATAGATGCAAAACAGTATCCCATGCAACAGGAACCCAGAAAAAAGCAGGGGTATCTATTCTATTTGCAGACAACATAAACTTCAAACCTAAATTGATTAAAAGAGATAAATACAGTCACGACATATGTTTAGTGGAAAAAATTAAGAAGAAGAACAAACAATTATAAATATATATGCATCAAATATAGGAAGAACCAACTATATAAGACAGATAGTAATGAACATGAAAAACCAAAAACAAAGAACACAATTACAAAAGGAGACAATAACAGCCCATTGTCACAAAGAGATAGATTAACTAGACAAAGAGTCAGCAAAGAAATAGTAGAACTGAATCATACCTGTGAGCAATTGGACTTAGTAGATGTTTACAGAGTGTTCCACCCAATCACATTCAGCATACACATTCTACTCAGCTGCACTTGGGACATTCTCCAAAATAGACCATATATTATCCCACAAAACATTTTTAAGTAACTGCAAAAGGATTGAAATTATCTCATGCATAATTTCTGACCACAGTGCACTGAAATTGGAAATTAATGTCAAGAGAAGTTGCAAAACCTGCATATATTCATGGAAATTAAATAATAACCTTCTGAACAACCAATTGGCTCCAGATAAAATTTATAACCAATAAAGCAATATCTACAATTCAATAAAAATATAGAAACAACATACCATAATCAATGGGATACAATGAAAGCAGACTTAAGATCAAAATATATAGCAATAAATTGTCACATCAAGAAAACAGAATAAGCATAAATAACTTAATGCTCCATCTCAAACTTCTAGAAAAAGAACAAGTTAAACCCAAAGCTCATAGAAGAGAGGAACTTGTAAAGATTACAGCAGAAATCAATGAAAGTTGAACTTAAAAAATGAAAAGAATTAATGAATCAAAAAGTTAGTTTGTTGAGAGAATAAACAAAATTTACACACCTCTAGCTATCCTTACAAAGAAAAAAACCTCAAATTCATGCAGTAAGTACTGAAAAGGATAAATTACTACAGATTCTATGTAAATTCAAAAGATCATACATATCTACTTTGAAAATCTCTACTCAGAGTGGAAAACACAAAGGAAATGGGTAGATTTAAAGAAATATATGAACTACCAAAGTACAACAAAGAAGATATAGACATTTTAAATAACCTAATATCAGGTATTGAAATTGAAGACATAATTAAATCATTCCAATAAAGCCCAGGTCCTAATGGGTTCATGGTTAAATTCTACAAGAAATAAGAGAAGATTTAATGCCAATAATCCTTAAACTCTTCAATGAAATTGAAAAGGAAGCAATTCTCCCTAAATCACTCCTGGAATTAAATATTACTCTCACATCAAAACAAGAGAAAGACCCAAACAAAAAGGAGAACTATAGGCCTGTTTCATTAAAGAACATTGAAGCAAAAATTCTCAATAAAATACTGGCAAATAGAATGCTGCAAATTATCATCAAGATTATGTGTCATGACCAAGTGGGATTCATCCCAGGAATGCAGGAATGACTTAACATACACAAATCAATAAATGTAATATACCACATCACCAGAGCCAAAACAAAAATCATATGGTCATTTCAATAGATGCAGAAAGAGCAGTTGATAAAGACCAACACATGTTCATTATAAAAACCCTTCAGAAACTCAGAATATACCGTGTCTACTTCAATCTTATAAAGGCCATCTATGACAAACCAACAGCCAACATTATACTAACTGGACAAAAACTGAAAGCTTTCACTATAAAATCAGGAACAAGACAAGGATGTCCACTATCACTACTCCTATTCAATATAATTCTGGAAACACTAGCCAGGGCAGTCAGACAAAAAACAGAAATAAAAGAAATAAAGATAGGAAAGGCAGAAGTTAAATTATCACTATTTGCAGATGACATTATACTCTATATAGAAGATCCAAAAAATTCCATTGAAAGACTACTAGAAGTAATAAACAAATTCAGCAGCATAGCTGGATACAGATCAGTGCTCAAAAATCAATAGTATTCTTGTACAAAAGCAAAAACTCACCAAGATAGAAATTATGGAAATATCATGCTTCACAATAGCATCTTAAAAAGTGAAACCTAACTAAGAATGTAAAAGATTTGTATGCTGATAGTGTGCTACATTAAAGGAGACTGAAGGGGTGATTAGAAAATGGAAGGATATTTCTTGCTCTTGGCTGGGAAGAACCAACATTATGAAAATGGCCATACTCCCAAAACTGTTATACAGATTTAACACAATCCCAGTCAAAATACCATTAATATGCCTCACAGATCCAAAGAAAACTCTCCTAACATTCGTTGGAAAATTAGAAGAAACCTAGAATAGCAAAGGCAATTCTGAGCAATAAAGGCAAGGCAGGAGGCATCTCAATTCCTGACTTGAAACTCTCCTACAAAGCCTCAGTGATAAAATCAGCCTGGTACTTGCAAATAAATAAACCTGAGTATCAACTGGACTGATTTTAGAAGATACAAGCACAACTACAAAGACACTCAGTCATCTGATAATTGACAAAGGGGCTAAACATGTTTACTGGAAAAAGGATAAATGGTGTTGGAAAAATTGGCTCTCCATATGCTGAAGAGCGAAACTGTATCCAGGCCTATTGCCATGCACAAAAGTCCCAATGGATCAAAGACCTAAGTATTAAAACTGAAATATTAAATCTCCTGGAAGACAAGCTACATAAAAGTCTTGGAGGCATAAGAGTAGGCAGATAATTCATGAACAAAATGCAAACTACACGGGAAACCCTTCAAAGAATCAACAACTGGGATCTCGTATTATTGAAAAGTTTCTGCACATCAAAGGAAATTACACACAGAGTGAAAAGAAAACTCACAGAATGGGAAAGAAATTTAGCCAGCAGTCCCTCACACAAAGACCCAAACATATAAAGAATTGAAAAACATCAAGTGCCCCCAAATTCAAAGACCCTCTCCAAAAATGGGCATCTGAGATGAACACACACTTCTCAGGTGAAGATATACAAATACCAATTAAATATATGAAGAAATGTACACTATCACTGGTCATTCAAGAAATGCAAATCAAAACAGCACTTAGATTTCATCTCACTCCAGGAAGAATGGCTGCTATCAAGAAATCAACTGATAACAAATATTGACAAGGCTGTGGGGAAAAAGGAACAGTGCTCCACTGTTGGTGGGAGTGTAGACTGGTGCAACCGCTATGGAAATCAGTATGGAGAATTCTCAGAAGACTAAAATTTGAAGTTCCATTCAACCCAGCTATTCCCTTCCTAGGTATTTTCCCAGAAAAACTGAAAAGGTCATATCATAGTGATATATGTGCACCCATGTTCATAGCAGCACAATTTGTAATAGCTAAATGTTGGAAACAACCAAGATGCCCATCAACTGCAGAGTGGATGAAAAAGATGAAGTATTTTTTTAACATGGAATATTACTCAGCTATAAAAAAGATGATATTGAGGCCTTCATAAGCAAATGGAGACAACTTGAGACTATCCTCATTTGTGAAATAAGTAACAATCATATTTATAAATATCACATCGTGTCCGTAATATAAAAAGTAATAAGAAATGTAGGACAATAAAGCCCCAAATGTGTAATTGCTGTTGTAAAAATGAGAAAATCCCTAATCACAATCTAATTATGACATGACTTTTCCTTAAAAATTATACAGAATCATGCTTGACATAAGTACTTTTTAAGGTAGAAATTTATGATATTTTTAAGAGCTGTTTTGTTTATTGGGTATTAATATGTGTATTTCATTAGTATAATAAAAAGAAAAGGAGGATTGAGTAAAATGCTAATACAATTTTTCCATTATTTTTCTGATTTTCTAATGATAACACAAGATTATATTTTGATTGATACTCTTTCATCTCCCTATTTTCTTACTAGTTTTTCTCAATATTCATTGCCACTCAGCTTCGTGTCCATTTCTGGAGAGTATGTATAATAAAAATAAAGTTTTACATTTATATTGATCTCCAACTGAATATTCTTGACAGTCTTTTACCTTGCCAGGTCATGGAGAAGTGTAAGGATGCAGGACTGGCCACGTCCATTGGGGTGTGCAGAATAAGCCAGGCCTCAAGTACAAGCCTGTCTGCAATCACATGTATGCTCTACATATATTTCTGTTTGTCATTCTTCTTTGCCTGTACATTCTGCCATGGTTCATGTATTCTTATTAATCTCATTTCATTTTTCTGAAGTAAAAACTAATAGCCAAAACTTTGTTCCAAAGGCTTCAAGGACTGTTAATTGAATCTTGGCTCGGTGAAGCAACAATATTTTGGGAGACCAAAATACTGATTGTGTAAGAATTTTGGCACATGATGACTATGAGGTGATCTGCAACCAGTAATCATTTCTCAAAACAAATATGAACTCTCCCCTGAGGTACAAAGGATAATCAGACACTCTGTATCTGAAGTAAGGCTCCAAAAACATGGAGTGATCAGGACAAAAGGATAGAATGAAATTAAGATAAGAGAAGTGGGATGAGTTTGTTTGGTGTTCAGATGCCTGCATCGTTCACCTTATGTGGTTACAGATATGGTTACTAAATGTTATAATGTATGAACGGAGGCATAGCTACAGGTACAGTTAACTAGAGACTAGGACTGTCTTCTAGGTTAGAAACAAGAATATGCATATCAGTGATGATGCTAATGACAGATGAAATCAACAATCAGGAATTCGTAGTAAAATATAAAGCTGATGTATTACTTAATCCCATTTAGGTGGTTTCTCCTGTTTTCTACCCTAGAACCAACTGTTTAATCATACTTCTGCTGTAACATGGCCCTACATTGTCACTTACTTACTCACAAGTTATTGTAAAGGAATAATTGTCTTATACTAGAAATTATACAATTATGTACCTGGTATAAAATAAAACATGATCATAATGCTAATACAAATCTGACAAAATAATGTTAACAGTTAATCCCACTTTTTATGGTGAACATTTTCTGATACTGAAAACATTTGACTAAATGATATAGAAGATCCAAGTTTCTCCACTCCTATACAAAATCGTTTCTACTTTGATATTTTCACACATAGAGGTAAGTATATGTAGTTATTCTGTACCCATATGTGTAACATTTCATTTAGAATTATTTGTAGACAGAACTACTCATATTTTTATTTTTTATTTAATTTAATTTATTTGGTACCAGGTATTGAACTTATGACCTTATGATTACCAGGGAAGCACTTGAGCCACTGAGGTAAATACCCAACACCATTGTTTTAGACTTTAGAAACATCTCCTAAACAATATTTTTCCTTTATAGGTAGAGTTGATAAGGATAATAGTTATCCCTTCCTATTATTATACATCCAGCCCACAATTAAATTTTCCCTTGTTTCTCAAATTCCTTCTTTTTTGTGTTTTAAAGTTACAGTTGTGATTCATAGTTTTTGTCATTTTCCTTAAGCTCTTTTAACATAGAACTGTCACACATCCCTTTGTCCCATCTTATCCAGATAGTGTTTTTCAAGTTTGCTCAATTTTACAATTTTTTTCTTTCAATGAAAAGTGTTTTTTTCTCTATTTCAACTTTCTGGGAGTTAGACATTAACTCTAAAAGTGTCATTACATTAAAGTAAAATATTTTTGTGAAGAAAATATCTTTAGCACACTGTGACCCTCAAATATCACCACAGTTGGCGCTGTTAAGACATGCTGTCCACTGTTAGTGATGTTAGCTTTAATCAGTTAGTAAAGCTGCTTTGAGAAGGTCTCTGCCATGTAAACATGTTTTCCTCCATTGCAATTGCTACTGACCTGTTCAGTGGCAATTCTCCACAGGAAAGTTTATATTTCATGACTAATTTTCACCAAATATCTGAAAGTCCACCAGTGATTTTTTCCCCCTCTGGATCAGTTATTTCAGTCAGGTTTATGAATAATGGTTTTCAGTTTTATGTACTTTATTGTTCTACTCTGAAATTTGAGTATAAAAATGCAATTAGAAAATCAAGATAAACTAAACTTTTTCAACCAAATACAGTAAAAACCAATAGCAAGGACAAATAATTATCTTTTGTCTTTCTGTTTTATAGTTTCTGTTTATATTACTAGGGATTTACTGCTCATTTATTCTATATATTAGGATTATACTGGTTAGTGTTCTCATTGCTAGTACAAAGTACCTAATACCCACAATTGAAGGAGGTGAAGTTTATTTGGCTCAGGGTTTCAAATGATTCAGTCAATGTTTGCCTGGTTCTAAGTCACCAGAAACCCAAATTCTTTATGGCCTAGCCTAGATAGGTAGGTAGGGGAGAGGGAGGCAATAAGGCACCATACAGAACAGAAAACCATCGGTTTTGTTTTTCTTTCTTTCTGGGAAGGGAATCAAGGTCAGGTAAAGGTTTAAACTCATATGCAAATCTCTCTGCACACAAGCAAGTTACTTCAAACAAGTGTAAATTAGTGGGCCATCCTAGTTTTCTTTAGCTCTTTAGCAGAGAATAGAGGCACCTAACAGGGATTAACAACCCTTGTTAACTTGTTTTAGCACAACTTCTATAGTTTGTAGAGGGCAACAATGGTTAACATATCAATTAGGTGAGATTCTTGCAATTCTTTACAGAGGAGAGTATTGCTCAACATATCAATTAGGAAACACATTTAGTAAGCCATGTTGCAGGTTTGCTATAATACACATATAACAAAGCTATTTTCTTAGACTACAGCACTTCAGAAGAGACCAAGATGCCCACTCTAAACCTCTGCTTCTGAAATGTGTTTCCTGGATGATTTGAAACAACAGTGTTACTGAGATCTCAGAAATGGAAGTTTTTCTGCTATACCTGAGCCAGTTAAAATCTGACTTTGAGTCTGAGTATTGCAGAAACAAAATATTTTACCAACTATGTTGTTTTAAGTAAGAATTTATCTTTTTGTCTTTTTCTGAATAAATTTGCCGATTTTATTAGGTTTCTGGAACACAATAGGCAGCAATAACTATGTCTTTTGTTGTCTCCCTCTGTCCTCTCTCTCTCTTTCTCTCTGTTTCTCTCTCTGTTTCTCTCTGTTTCTCTCTCTCTCTCTCTCTCTCTCTCTTTCTCTCTCTCTCTCTCTCTCTCTCTCTCTCTCTCTCTCTCTCTCTCTCTCTCTCTCTCCTGTCAGGGTCTCACTATAGCTCAGGATGACCTTAAACTTATTGTGGGTAGCAAGGCTCATCAGAAATTGATGGTAATTCCTTCTTCAGCTTCTGGATTGCTGTAATTCCAGGTATGTGCCAAAAAGCCCAGCTAGAACAATGTCTTTTAACTGTGAAAATTCAGTGGTTTAGTCTCCTTTAGACATTCTAGTTGTATGTGGACAAGATAAGAAACTGAAAGTATATGAAACACTTATGTTAATGTGAAAGGAAAATATGAAATGTAAAATAAATAGGAATTCTAAAAGTCTGTGCAACATAAAATTTGAAGTAAAAAATTAACATTAATTAGCAATCTTTCTAAAATTAAATTTAATATTTGTATGACCTGGTACTATTTTCTAAAAATTCAAGAGATTATATTCTAAAACAATTACATGTATGAAAAAGATCTCAGATGCTAAATATGCTTTTCCACTATAAGGAGACATGACATGCTCAGATTTAAAATCCTTGCAGCCATCAAGGATTAGTTAGACCAAAGCAATGATTTGCTCAAAGACTTAAGTTGATAACTTTAAGGACCAAAGAACGATATTGATAAGGATCTCGCTAGTGCGATTTGGGTAGATTGCTGTCTTGTAATCCACAAATGAGCCCCCATACTCGAGTTCAAAAATGATTCAAAAACCTATTTTAAAAATCAGTGCTGATTTATTTTATCCTGGGCCCAGACACAGTGCAGTTGAAGTTGCAAAAGCTGTATGTTGTTCCTCCATATTTGCAGCCTTTATGTACATATCACAGTTTACAGAGTAAGGGGTTATGGGCATGGATCAGGAAATCTGCTAAGGAAATGAGGAAAAACTTTTTTTTCTTAGCAGAGGATAGAGTAGTCTAGCAGTAATTAACAATACTTTGTCAACTTATTTTAGCACCACATCTGTTATTTGAAGAGGGCAACAATGGTTAACATATCAATTAGGTTAGGTTCCCAGGGATTCACAATTCTTTACAGAGGAGAGCATTGATTAATATATCAATTAGGTCACCCAGACGGGGAAAAATGCATACAGAACAGTAGGCAGCATTACAGGTACTTTGGCATAACACAAACATAAGGAGCAATAATGAAGCTCTTTTTGCTAGTGTGCAACAGCTGCATCAAAAGCAAAAATTTAGAAAATTCTGATATATGTGTAGTAGGAGAACTGGCTGTACAGGGTTAAATTATTAAGGACAGGAGCCTCTGAGTTGGAAAAGAACGTACTCATAATGCTCTGAGGTCAAGGCAACATCATAGCCCAAGGCCATTGGCTGCTGACAACCTAAATTGCAGAACAGCCTTGGAAATAAAGACAGTTCTCCTAATTACTCACTTTACTACTTGGAGAAGACTTTGAACTGAGTCCCAAGGTTCTGCTCAATTCCCAAAACTTGCCTCAGTATCTCCTTCCTTTGTTTGAAAACCACACAAATACAGACTGCTTGGAGAAGTTCTTTTTCTTTATGCCCTAGAGGGTATTGAACTTCCAGAGCAATTTTTGACCTTCCTGGGTGCTCCAAAATCATAGTACTGGTCTCTTTTATATAAGCCATTTGTGGTCCACTGGTTTAGGAAGTTGTGGGCCTGATCAGTCTGCAATACGTGATGTGAATAAAAATGTATGACTACATTATTACAAGTGAAAACAGATACACAGAAATAGAAACAGAGAGATTGCACCTCTGTTAATGATAGTTATGATAATTATGTTCAAAATATTTTTGGAAGTTTGATAAGGACAAGCTAATAAATTTCTACTCTGTGGGAAGAAAATTGTGATTTTTCTTTATTTTGTACATAGATTTTTTACATTAAAATATGAGATAAGAAACATAAGACTTTCAAAGTGAAAATAAGAATTTATAAGTCTCAATGAAACAAATAAATTCTCACAGTGAATAAACACTCAACTACCACATAAAACTTGTGAAGGACTATGCCTTCCTTTGTTGATAATTTACCCTCAATAGGATACTAGTCATTTCAATGAACCAAATATATGTTTACAAAGAAGAGATCTGACTCTTTTGGACTGAACTGAAGAGATCTGACTCTCTTGGACTATGGGCTGAAATCTCTACAGTGAGTCCAAATCCAATACGTAGTTCAAAGCAGTCCATAGTCAGCTAGCTTCAGGGCAGGGCAGCTTGGAAATAGAGCATGGCAGAGGAGAAAAACCTCATGACACGGAGACTAGAAACACAGAGAGGAATCAAGGGAGGTGGAAGGCGGGCAGACCATTCCAGGCAATACCCTCAGTAGCCCTGTCTTCTCCAACCTGGCTTGACCTACCACCTTCACATTTAGCAATAAATTCATTGGTGAACTAATCCATTGGTGTGCATCACACTCCCATGACTGGTCCCCTCCAAAAGGAACACTCTGATCACATTACACTTTTTAGGGGAATCTAGATATAAAGCATAACAATCACTAATTTGGGATAAACTGTCATTACCTGCCTCCTACTGGGCTGAAGTTTGTAGGGACAAATGTGATTAAAACCAATATATAAACATGTTTAATTAATTTCTACTTTATGGATACATGCAATTGAGAAAACACTTATTCATCGTTATTAAAAAAGCAAAACTTAAAAAGTCCAGGTTATCTGCCACGTTCTGTGAATAAAATGTGCAAAGGGATGCCCAACATTGTAACAGCTATTATACTTTGTCAATTGGGAAGTTTGACTTAGGGACCCAGCAGGGGGGTCAGGGTCCTCACTTTGTAAACATCCTTATTCTGTGCAAGAGGAGCGTGGGGAGATGGTGTGAGTGCTACACTACCTGACAGAGGGTAGGCTGCCTACAATATAAGATAAAGAAAGAGGCTTCTTCCCCTTTTTGCTCTTGTTTTGCCATCTTTCATAGTCATAAGCTGTTGCCCCTCCATCAGGCCACCCTGCATTTGAGCCAACCAATTATGGATTGAAATGTCCACAAACTTTAAGTTAAGTAAACCTTTCCTTCCTTTTTGGACATAAGGTATTTTGTCTCTACAACAACAGAAAAGTAACCTAGACAAATACATTGGGGTCAAAAGAATGGAGGAATAGACAGAAAATTATACATGAATTAAAATTTTATCCACATTGGTAAAGAGTATACACAAGACAGTTTGGGAAAAAATGGAAAATCTGAATGTGGGTGCACATCAAATGATAAAGTGAATAACTGCTAACTTCTTTAGGCATAATCATGAAAGTGTAACTAAGGGGAGAATGTATTTGCATTTATGATCTATTTTTAAAGTCTGTAGAAATGAACAATCATCTTTACAACTATTTGAAAATGATCAGTGAAATATTGTGCATATATGCAGACATATATTTTATAGCATGGTCAAATTAATAATTTGGATATCAGTGGTAGAACATGAATGGTATACATTATTACTTCAAATGTTCTAAAAATTTCAAAACTGATAATTTTCAAAGGGGCCAAATATGTTCACTGGATAAGAAGATAGCCTCTTTAATAAGTAGTGCTAGAAAAACCAGCTTTCAGTATGCCAAAGACTTAAAGCAGTACCACAGCTACCCTATGCACTAAACTAAAATAAAAATCGATCAAAAATCTAAATATGAAATATACTGAAAGACAAAGTAGGTAGAAATCTCAAGGACATAGGGATAGGTGGAGAATTAATGAGCAAAAATGAAACTCTACTGGCAGTACTTCCAAGAATCAACAATGAGGATATCATCTTCTTAAAAAGTTTTTGAACATGAAAAGAAATCACCAATAGAATCAAAAGAAAACCTCTGGATTGGGAAAAGATTTTTTTTCAACTCTTCTTCAACAAAGGACTGCTATTTATCATAAAAGAACTGAAAAATATCCCCCCCCCCAATACAAACACCCAATCCAAAAATGGGCATCTGAGATATCCACTCTCAAGTGCAGAAATACAAATGCCAAATAAACATGTGAAAAAGTTTTAACATCAGTGATCATTCAAGTAATGCAAATTAAAACAAATTAAACAACACTGGGATATCAATTCACTCTAGAAAAAATGGCTAACACCAAGAAATCAACCAATAACAAACACTAGAGAGGTTGTGGGGAAAAGGAACCCTTCTCCATTGTTGATATGAGTGTTGTCTTAGTTACTTTTTACTCGTCGCTGAGACCAAATACCTGAAGCCCAAGTTGGGAAAGGAAAGGTTTATTTCTTACAGTTTTTGGAGGTTTCAGTCCACACTCAGTTTGCTCCAAGACAGGCAGGCATGGCTGGGCTGCAGTTCATGGCAGCCACCAACAGTGAGCTCAACCCAGCAAAGAGCGAAACACACCTTCCTCCTGCCATTACATCACATCCTGGCTCCACCCCTATGTGGGTGGAGCACTGACACCATCAATCCAAGCACTACACAATGAACCATCACATATGAACAATGCAAACTCATGAGGCCTGGGGGACACAAACATAAACCATGACATGCCACCCCTGGTCCCCAGGACTCATGTACATCCTTTATACAAAAGACATTTAGTCCACCTCCAAGAGTTGCCAAAGTCCTAACACCTTCAACATTGCTGAAAAGTCCAAGTCCCAAGTCTCCTCCAAGATCTATGGCAAACTCTTAACTGTAAGCCCCTGTACAAAAGAAACAAGGTTAAACATTTCTGAAATGCAAAGGCACAAGATAAACATTACCATTCCAAAACTTACAAACAGGAGAATAGAAAGCATTCAAAACAAAGCAATTCCAACATCCAGCAGGGCAAATATTAAATCCTAGAGTTCTACATTCAGCATCTGAAGCAAACTGGTTGCAAGTTCCAAAAGCCTTAGGTGATTCCACCCCCAGGGCACTTCCAGTGATTTCAACTCCAGCAGCTTTTCTCTTAAATCCTCTCTGCTCGCTTTTTGCAGCTTTCCTTGGATCATCCACGTTCCTGGCTTTTCCAAACTTCTGGGGTCTCCACTGCACCTTTGGCTTCACCCTTACATCTTCACAAATCGCCCTCTCAGGAGCACACTGCTTGCCCAGCCAGGCCCTTGCAATCGAGGTGGAAGCTGTTTTACCCTCAGAATTCATGCACTTTCCTTGCACCTAAAATCAGCACCTTGTGGATGCCGCCGAGGTTTGCTGCTAGCTGAAGCAGTAGCCAGACTTTTCTCTCTCTTGGGTGTAGGGGTCAGTTTCCTGGATCACAGGGCTCAGTTAACCTGAATGTGATGAAAAGCTTCTCTGTGTTGCCACCATTCTGGAACCTCACATGGCCCCTGTCTCCATTCTGAAACCTCACATGGCCTCTGTGGCCATTCTGGAGCATGGCACTCTGTAGCTTTTTCCTCTGAGCAAAATTTTTCATTGCTGTGAGGCTGCACAGGGTGGGGACCTGCTTCCGGGGATGCCCTGGGGCCATGTTTCTTATCTTTCTGTTTCTCCTCAGGAATCAAAATCTCAACTCTGTCTTCACAATCCACACTCTTTCTGGAATTTTCCTTATGGCCAAACTCACACCATTGTAAATTATCCTGCCTGGCTCTTCGCTCTTGATTTGAAACATTTAGCTGGCTAAAAGCCGTCAACAATAGCCATGCCACAGCCTCAATATTTGGTTGCTTTTTAATTTCTTTTTCAAGATTAATCAGTCCATTGCCCTTTGTCTCAGTCTCAGGCAAAGTCTCTGGGCAGGAGCAAAATGCAGACAAACTTTCTGCTAAGCCATAACACACATCATGTAGAGTCCAACGACCAATGTAGTCCTTCCCAGCAGAAAACTCCCAAGCCTGGTCTTTGCCATCAGGCTTTCTATCAGCTTTCTGGTCTCCTGAGCTGTGACCAGAATCTTCTCTACAGAACAGCCTAAGCTGCTCCAGCTCTATGCATCCAGGTGACATGTCCAAACCTTTCCAAACTCCGCCCACAAGCCATTTACAAAGCCTCTTGAAAAACGTGGCTAGGTATAGTAACAGCAAACGACCTCACTCCTCAGTACCAAATTTTGTTTTGGTCACTTTCTCCTCATCGTTGAGATCAAATACCTGAAGCCCAAGTTGGGAAAGGAAAGGTTTATTTCTTACAGTTTTTGGAGGTTTCAGTCCACTCCAAGTGGACTGCTCCAAGACAGGCAGGCATGGCTGGGCTGCAGTTCATGGCAGCCACCAACAGTGAGCTCAACTCAGCAAAGAGCGAAACACACCTTCCTCCTGCCATTACATCACATCCTGGCTCCACCCCATGTGGGTGGAGCACTGACACCATCAATCCAAGCACTACACAATGAACCATCACATATGAACAATGCAAACTCATGAGGCCCGGCGGACACAAACATAAAGCATGACAAGTGTAAACTGGTACAACCACTGTGGAAATCAGTGTGGAGATTCCTCAAAAAGCTAGGATTAGAGGTTCCATTTAACTCAGCTATTACTCTTCTAGGTATTTTCCAAGAAGAACTGAAAACATCATACCACAATGAAATATACACTCATATTTATAGTGTTATAACTTGTAATTTTCCCCAGATCACTCCATGCCGTGTTCTTGTTCTCTATGCGTTGCTCAGCCCCTGTCCTTTTTCTGTTCCTTCTCAGCTGGGCTCATATAGATACTTTAGCCACCAGCCTTGCACCTCCTCCACCTCTTTCATCATAGAAACATCCTGCACCTAGCCCTCAGCCCAACAAAGCCCAACACCCCATCTTCTGAGATCACTGTGCTCCAGATGTCCCTTGTAAAACTCCTTGGACTGCCACCCTGTCTTGTAAACCTCCACTCTGTTTTGTGGTTTTGGCCAATAAAAGCTGTACCCTCCACTATGCTGTCACACAGAGGTTGTCAGTCTCCACTGCTCCCTGCGTCCCTGGATGCCAGCTAAAATAGAGTGCTTCTTTTTTTTTTTTTTTTTTTTAATTTAAGAGGAAAAAGAGAAAAACACAAAACAAACCAAAGCGGCGTAAGGGTACACGCAATACAGAACTACAAAACAAAACAAAACAAAACAAAAAACCATAACAGTAAGAAATTACCTGCTAGTAGATTACACACTATTTTCTTGAAAATAGTTCCTCAAATCACAGTATCAAAGAACACAAGGTGGACATTCAAACAGGGAGACTGCAAACAGCTGTGTTCAATGTTCCAAAAACATTGATAAAGTCAGCTATTTAACACCCCCAAACACACTTGCTGTTATATCCGTTAGAGCTCCTTTTCTTTTTTTTTTTTCCCTCTCTTTTTTACAACAAAATTTACACATCTTGGATTTTATTACTCCTTAGTGCTTATTACTTTCTTGGGGGGGGGGAAGAATACAGTCAAATATGGCAAAACAAAGCTGTCAGTCAATACCAAGGATAGACGTAGCACATGGTGTAGAACAGAGTACAAGTTTATCAACAATGGTTATCAACGTTGTCCCTTGTTTCCTTAAAAAGAATTGTCTATCTTATTAGATATTATAAAGTTGGACAAAACAGTAGAGAACAAGACCAACAAAACTTAGGCATTGTAAACATTACAGGACTTCCAAAGAAGACAATAGTCAAACCAGAATGGGTATCTTAGTGAATCTTATTGTCTTCAAAGTAGTTGCCTATGTCTTCAAACTTGATACTATCATATAGAATGGAACAGAGTCTAATCAGTCAAAACAAGATCGTGGGAGTACTACAGGACTTCAAAACAAGTTAATAGGAAATCGAAAAGAGTTACTATTTATATATCCTAATTTTTTTGAATTTTTTCTTTAATTAAGACAAACATAAGAAATGACTAAATAATTTTTTTTTGAAACAATAAGGGGGAGATTGAGATAAAACAGGACATAACAATATAACAATAGAGGTCACAGCATGACTGTTTCAATAACCTAGTACTTCACCACCTTATAACCTGACTTAATAGTAGTTACCATAGTGTCTTTTTCCTTGAAATATTTGGGTAAAACTTCATATACTCTAGCTTCAAATATTTTCATATCAAGAAGCCCAGAATAAAGCCTTTCTAATTAATGAGTGAAAACTTTATAAGGCTTCAAGGCCACCTAATGGGGAATCATGATTACCACCTATTTTTATATATTTGAATCATTACTTACATTAGGGAAACTATTCGGTATTCACACATGCGAGATTGATTTATTTCACTTATGAGTATGGTCTCAAGCTGTGCCCATTTATTGAAAAATATCTCAATGTGATCCTTCTTTATAGCTGAATAATACTCCATTGTATAGAAATACCACAACTTTTTTATCCATTCCTCAGTTGATGGGCACTTGGGTTGTTTCCAAGATCTGGCGATTACAAATTGTGCTGCTATAAACATAGGTGCACATATATCACTGTGGTATGATGCTTTCAGTTCTTCTGGGAATATGCCTAGAAGTGGAATAGCTGGAATAAATGGGATTTCCAGTCCCAACTTTTTGAGAAATCTCCAGACAGATCTCCACAAAGGCTGTACCAGTCTACACTCCCACCAGCAGTGCAGGAGAGTTCCTTTTTCCCCACAGCCTCTCCAGCATTTGTTGTCGGTTTTCTTGATCCTGGCCATTCTTTCAGGAGTGAGATGGTATCTCAGTGTGGTTTTAATTTGCATTTCTCTAATGACCAATGATGATGAGCATTTTTTCATGTATTTACTTGCCATTTGCATTTCTTCATCTGAGAATTGCATATTCATCTCAGATGCCCATTTTTGGATTGGCTCTTTGAATTTCGGAGGTCTGAGTTTCTTTAATTCTTTATATGTTTTAGACAAGAGGCCCTTGTCTGAGAGAGAGTTCACTAAAATCTTTTCCCAGTTTGTGGGTTTTCTTTTCACTATGCTGGAGATTTCTTTTGACATGCAGAAACTTTTTAATAAGAAGTGGTCCCAGTTATTGATTCTGGGAAGTATTTCCCGTGCGGTTTGAGTCCTGTTCATGAATTCTTTACCTACTCCTATGTCTCCAAGGTTTCTACCTATTTTGTCTTCCAATAGATTTAGTGTTTCTGTTTTAATATTCAGATCTTTGACCCATTTACATTTTAATTTAGTACATGGTGATAGACATGGGTCTAGCTTTAGTTTTCGGCAAATGGAGAGCCAGTTTTTCCAGCACCATTTATTAAAGAGACTGTCGTTCTTCCAGTGAACCTGCTTGGCTCCTTTATCAAAAATAAGGTGGTTGAGTGTGTTCGTAGTTGTGGTTGTATCTTCTAATCTATTCCACTGATCTTCAGCTCTGTTTTGATTCCAATACCATGTTGATTTTACTACTGTTGCTTTGTAGTATAACTTCAAGTCAGGGATTGTGATGCCTCCTGCTTTGTCTTTGCTGCTTAGAATTGCCTTTGCGATTCTAGGTCTCTTCTGGTTCCAGATGAAATTTAGGAGTGATTTCTCTAGATCTATAAGGTATGTTGATGGTATTTCTATTGGGATTGCATTGAATCTGTATAACAGTTTTGGGAGAGTGGCCATTTTCACAATGTTTGTTCTTCCTATCCATGAGCAAGGGATGTCTTTCCATTTTCTGAGATCATCTTCAATTTCCTTTTTCAGTGTATTATAATTTTCACTGTATAAGTCTTCCACTTTTTTTGTAAGAGTAATTCCTAAATATTTCATTTTTTGCTTGCTAATGTGAATAGTCCAGTTTCTCTTATTTCCCTCTCTGTAATTTTGTTGTTCGTGTATAGGAATGCTATTGATTTCTGAGTATTGATTTTGTATCCAGCCACATTACTGAATTTATTTATTGTATCTAAGAGTATTTCAATGGAGTTTAGGGGGTCTTCTATGTAGAGTATCATGTCATCTGCAAACAATGATAATTTAACTTCTTCTTTTCCTATCTTTACCCCTTTTATTTCTCTTTCTTGCCTAATTGCTCTGGCTAGTACTTCCAGTACTATATTAAATAGGAGTGGTGATAAAGGACATCCTTGTCTTGTACCCGATTTTAAAGTAAAGGCTTTCAATTTTTGGCCATTTAGTATGATGCTGGCTGTTGGTTTGTCATAAATGGCCTTTATTATATTGAGGTAAAGACCATTTATTCCAATTTTCTGTAAAGTTCTTATCATGAATAAGTGTTGGACCTTATCGAAGGCTTTTTCTGCATCTATAGAGATGATCATGTGATTCTTATTTTTGGCTTTATTGATATGGTGGATTACATTTATTGATTTGCGTATGTTGAACCATCCTTGCATTCCTGGGATGAATCCCACCTGGTCATGGTGTATAATCTTCTTGATGATTTGCTGGATCCTATTTGCCAATATTTTATTGAGGATTTTTGCATCTGTGTTCATTAGGGAGATCGGTCTATAGTTCTCTTTTATAGTTGGGTCTTTCTCAGGTTTTGGTACTAGAGTACTATTTGCTTCCAGGAATGACTTAGGAAGGATTGCTTCCCTTTCAATTTCATTGAATAGTTTGAGGAGTGTTGGCATTAGGTCTTCTTTATATTTCTTGTAGAATTCTGCAGTGAATCCATCTGGGCCTGGGCTCTTCTTGGTGGGCAAGGACCCAATTACATTCTCAATTTCATTAGCAGAGATTGGGTTATTCAACAGTTTTATATCCTCTTGTGTCGGTGTCGATCCCGGCCGGCAGGAAAAAACACACGACACGAGTAGTCGGCGGATAGCCTCTGATTTATTTTCTCTCTCCGTACGCCCTGTTCCGGGATCTCGGATCCCGCCTGAGGGAAGCCTCCTCTGGTCCGTTCCCTACGGCTCCTTGTGTGCTTCTCTCAGCAGTCCCTCTTCTTGGTGTCTGTTCGCCCCAGGGGTGGTGTCAGCATATATATGGACACATCAACCAATCACATCAAAGTAGGCAAGACGAGCTGATTGGCCAGCGTCAGCTGTTGCTGGGCAGACTAGCTTACAGGGCGTGTTGTTTACTAGCTAGGGAGCAGGAAATGGGCGCCATCTTGGCATACTCGATGGGAGGGGTAATCTAGCTCAGGCTTCACTCCTCACCACAGGCCTCATATCACTCGGTCGACGGGAGGGGCAATCTAGCTCAGGCTTCACTCCTCACCACAGGCCTCATATCACTCGGTCGAGCTCCCAACATCTCCCCCTTCTTTATTTATTAAGATAGTGTGGTCTGTGGGTCCATGTGAGGTGTCTGGGAGTGGGCCTATTTCGCAGGCCGAGGCATGAGAGAATGTAGAGGTCTATACCCTGCTGTGCATCACCTTGTCTCGTACATATCCTTGCGCCAGGACCATGCTCAAGGTGAGTGGTTCATTTTTTCGCAGGGCCAGGCTTTTGTGAACCGAACCTGGATGCATATAGACATTCATTCCTGCCTTCCCCTCAACCCTCGAGGCGGATGGCACTGCAGTACCCTTGGTCTCGCATCTCAATGCCATAACTCTTACTCCCTAGAGGACCCTCGGAGTAGAGCCTGTCTTAGGTTGATCAGGAGAACTTCTCCCGTCTTACCCGTCGTTGGCTTGCCCACTCAACTCTTAAAGCTTATATCTTGGGGGAGACACGGAGGGGTCAGCCGAGTGACATTTGAGGAACCGCGTAATCACTAATTACCAACCATAATCCCCGTTCACTACAATCACTAATTACTATTTTCTAATTATCAATGGGAACACGCCTTAAGCGTGGGGTCCTTCTAGTCTAAGTTCGCAGCCGCGACGGGGAAGGAGACGTACGTAATAATACTAGAACATCCGTAAGAATAATGGCGAGGGCAGCCACGTACTGGTTAAAGGAGCCGTGCCTTTCTAGCCTGAGCCCAGAAAACGCTAGGTGTGGAATCCCCTTGACTCTGGGCCAGCAACATCATCAATGTCATATGTGCCTTTTGGGTCGCCCTTATCGACCGCAGGCACCTAAGAGTCACGAGAGTGACAATCACAAGAGCAAGAATGATCCCATACGCAAGAAGTGACGAAGGTTTGAAGAAGGAGCCTATCTGGCTTAGGACATCATCAAAAAAGGAGGCTGTAAGTATAGGCACCTCTATCTGATCTAGCTGCCGGATAGTCATATCCAGGCGCACGCTAGCGTTCCAAAAGGAAGAATTATAGGTGGTGAGAACATAATCCTGAAATTGCCTGTAAGCCGAACGGTTGACCTGGATGGGGGTAACGCACAACTGGGTGAATGCCCATCTGGCGTCACATAAATTGTTAGCCACCTCCCAGAGTCCCTGGACTTCCTGAGCGATTAGGTCGATCTGCTGCTGTAACGCCATTATGGCGTTGTGCTGGAGGAGGTTGACTTCTTGTTGCTCCCTCAGCGCCAGGGAGGTGGTGTCCGTAAGATTGGTAAAGGCCTGAGCCGTCAGCGTAGACTGGGTCAGAGCAACGGCAGCCGTCACAGCCGTCGCAGTCAGAGTCACGAACAGTGCTGTCAGGGCCGCTGTGATCCCAAAATCTCTCTTACGTCTGAGCATGGGTAGTTGGTCCTGCTGATAGACGGGATGAACCCAAACAGATTCGTTAAAGGGAACCCACATCAGTGGGGGTCGAAGAGCCAACATAGCATACGGGAAAGACCCATTCCAGCAGTTCCCTGTAAAGCATGGTTGGTTACTGCACTTAAAGGAGATGTCAGCAGAGAATACCCATAAGTAGGGCGGTTTTACGCATGCAGCCTCAGAATTAAGGGTGACATTGGTGGTTCCATTAGAGGCAGAAGCGTTAATAGCGAGCATGGGTCTTAAGTCCATGCAGGCTCCGGTGGAGAGGCACAACCAATTTTCATTAAGGGGGAAGGGGAAGCTTATTGCCCACTTGTTGTTCACTCTCAGGTAGGACTCCCACCAGGTCAACGCGAATATGTTGTTACTACCGGATGGAGGAGAGAACCGGGACCACCAAGACATGTTTAGATGAGTCACTCCCACGCCGTCGACAGTACAGGGCTGCCATGAAAGTTGTGACAGGTCCACCATCTGTCTTTTTCGGCTTGGGGACACACGGTATGGGCATGTGGGGAAATCGGGACGGGTGTGCATGGCTGCTCGGGGTTTGCAGGTTGAGTTAAAAGTGATGACTCCGCCGCTAAGTGTGCCAGCTTTAAAACATCCAGGCGAATGCAGGGATGGGACAGACAACCTCACCGTCAGGGAGGTATTGTACCATTTTACAAGGAGGGGCAGGAAGCTAACGCAGGATCCCCGGTGACACGAGGGGTTACTATTAGTGGAAAAAATGACCACGTCATTGGTGATGGGAAGGTCAAAATGTATGGGTCTGATGGTTAACGGTATATCTGGTATGCAAGGCAATCTGGCGGAGCAGTTTTTTGCATACAACTTTGGGAGAGAGGGGGCTGTGGTGGAGATAGCGGCTAGCGCTGGCGGATGATGTATTGCTGCCCACACCAAGTCTGCTCCTATTTCAGTAGTGGTGGTGAGCATCAAAACCAGAAGGAAGGGGGCTGCCGGAAGGCGGCGTGGCCTAGCCACTCTGGCTGCACCGTACCCTAAAAGAGAGCCAATTACTATCGAGAGCATAATCATTACTGTGTCCCATAAGTCATACGGTATTCCTCGGTCGAGCAGCAATATCCTGGTCGGACCGATCTTGATTAGGCTGTCCGCTGCCGTTGAGTTTTGGAGTGTCTCCTGCATTATGTTTCGTTGGATTCGCCACGCGCGTCAGCCGTTCTGGGACCCACAATGGTTCTCGTCCTGGTTCCTGCGGGAAAACACAAACCGCACCTCGGTTCCAGCTAACTACTGGATCCGGGCCCATCCATTGTCCCGTCAGGACATCTTTCCATTTCACCCATCCCCTATTGCCAGGAGATGGATTACAATGTTCCATGGCCGGGGAGTGATTGTTGTTATTCAGGTTCAGAAAATTGTATGTGAACAGTGCCATGGAGAGCCGTGCCTTTGGGGGCAGGCCCTGACTTATTCCCCCTTTTTGTTTTTGTAGAATATCTTTAAGGCTCCTATGAGCCCTTTCAATAATTCCTTGACCTTGGGGATTGTATGGGATGCCATGTTTTAACTGTACCCCCATTTTTTCACAGAACTCATTAAAGGCTCTGCTTGTATAAGCTGGTCCATTATCAGTTTTTAATATTTTTGGTTTGTCCCATGCGGCCCAAGCTGTCAGGCAATGATTGATTACATGAGACACCTTTTCGCCAGTTTCAGCAGTCGCAAATATAATATGAGAGCAGGTGTCCGTAGAGACATGAACATATTTAAGAGATCCGAATTCTATCATATGTGTGACATCCATTTGCCAAGTGTCGCCAGGAATCAATCCCCTGGGGTTAACTCCCGTTGATACGACGGGTGTGTATGTGGCGCAAGAGCCGCATAACCGTACGATGTCCCGCGCGTCAGCCCTGGAAATGTGGTACTGGTTGGCTAACGTCCTGGCGTTGACATGAAATCTGTCATGAAACAGACGGGCTTGTTCTATTGAAGATAACATATTGAGTATCCACAACGGGCGAGTGGCCACGTCAGCTGCCGCATTGCCCTGTACCATGGGCCCTGGCAGGCGCGTATGTGCTCTTATGTGAGTGATGTATATTTTGTTGTGTCTATTTATCAGCAGAGTCTGGATAGACAAAAACAAATTAGTCACTTTGGAGGTTGGCTTAATCGGGCCCGCAGTCTCAAGGACCTGCATGGCATTAACAACGTATTTTGAATCAGAAACAATATTAAGGGCCCCTGGGAACTTCTCGAGGACGGTTTGTACAATTTGTAACTCTACCACCTGTGGTTGATCTGGTTCAAATTGTATGCTGATCGGAGGCATACCTGAGACCACATAAGCCCCTATCCCGGTTTTTGACCCGTCCGTATAGATCGTTGTTGCAGGAGTAAGTGGTGTGGACGCGGTGATTTTTGGAAATATCACCGGATGTTGAGTAACAAACTGTAGTATGGGGTCCCTGGGGAACTGGTTGTCTATCTCCCCAAGAAAAACACATCTCAGGATGGCCCACGTATCTATACAAGCAGTCAGGATTTTTATTTGAGAAGCGGTATAAGGTACCCGAATAGCATGGGGTGCAGAGCCAAAATGTTGGATAGCCCTGCCATGTGCCTCCAAGGCCAGGGAAGCGACCGTTTCCGGATAATGTTTGATAATCTTGGCAGGTGAGACCTTAGGGTGCACCCACAAAAGTGGTCCCTTTTGCCAAATCACTGCCGTAGGTTGAGAAACGGTCTGCAACAAGCAGACCTCAAAAGGCTGTTCTGAGTCAATTCTCCGCAATGCAGCTGTACTTAGGGCTTCCTCTATCTTTCTCAGAGCAACTCTGGCTTCCGGGGTGAACTCCCTGGGGGAGGCAATATCCGGGTCTCCTTTCAGGAGGTCGAACAGGGGCTTTAAGTCCGAGTTAGGGATGTGTAAATAAGGTCTGATCCAGTTTATATCTCCCAGTAGCTTTTGCATGTCATTCAAGGTCCTTAGGCTATCTGTTCTGATGGTTACCTTTTGTGGAGAAATCGATGTGGGGGAGACTTTGGTGCCCAGGTAGGTCACTATGTCTCCTCCCTGAATCTTGTCAGGGGCAATATGTAAATTTGCCTTTCTCAGGGCCCTGACCAATTGGCCAAGCATATCCTCCAACTCAGTCACATCTTTTGCACTGATTAGCAAATCATCCATGTAATGAATACATCTAATTCTGGGGAAGGCTTCACGCAAGGGGGCCAGTAGAAAATCAAGATACATCTGACACATGGTGGGACTGTTGGCCATACCCTGGGGTAATGTAACCCACTCGTACCTCTGATCAGGACTCTCTTGGTTAATGGTGGGTAGGGTAAAGGCGAATCTGTGGGTGTCCTCTGGATGCAGGGGGATTGAGAAAAAACAGTCTCTAAGATCTATGGCATAGACTGACCAGGACCGAGGGATGGCTGAGAGGGCTGGTAGTCCCCTCTGGATCGCCCCCAGGGGCTGCATCTGTGAGTTGACAGCCCTCAGGTCATGGAGCAGCCTCCACTTGCCTGATTTCTTCCTGATAACAAAGACAGGGGTATTCCAAGGGGAGGTTGACGGCTTTACGTGTCCCGCCTGAAACTGGGTTTTGACTATCTCAGTTAATGCTAAAAGCTTCTCCTTGGGTAAGGGCCACTGAGGCACCCAAACTGGATTTTGAGATTTCCAGGTAATCTTAATTGGAGCGGGCAGGAGAAGTTTCTCAGTGACCCCTAGGAAAAACCCAACCCGTGTCTACCTTCCCTTTTTTCTACAGGTACGGGGGATGTCCGGCCCTGCAGGGCTGCGCCCAGGCCCTTGCCGGGGACATATCCCTGATTTTTGAGTATCCCTTTGGCTTGGGGAGAGCAGGTGGATGTAAGAGTGACATCCATCTGGGTGAGAACGTCTCTTCCCCACAAGGATACTGGCAGCTGCAAGACAAAAGGTTGAAAATGTCCTCGGTGACCTTCCTCATCACCCCAAGGCAGGGTCACGGCACTAACCTGGGGGGCAGCCACTATCCCCAATCCTTGGAGTGTGTTGTCAGCTGTGTTGGTAGGCCAACTAGGGGGCCAGTCTTTCTTGGAGACGATGGAACGGTCTGCCCCTGTATCTAGGAGTCCTGTTATCTTTTTTCCGTTAATCCTGAGCGATAGCATGGGCCTTTTATCAAGAGTCATATGAAGTCCTTCAAAAATTTCCTTAGAGGAGCCAAGTCCCTGACCCCCTCTAACCCGTTGACCGGACCGGGGTCTCTCATGGAGACTGGGGAACAGTAAAAGTTGTGCTATCTTATCCCCTTCATCAATTACTATGGTCCCTATATGAGATTGTACCATGATTTTGATGTTTCCTAAATAATCTGGGTCTACAACTCCAGGGATCATGGTAAGGCCCCGGAGGGCTGTGGAGGACTGTCCAATCACTAAACCAACTAGCTTGTCGGGTAGTGGTCCTTTGGAGGTGGTTTCAACCACCTGAACGCCCATATCGGGTGTTAATAGGAGTCTGGAGGCGACACAGAGGTCCACGCCTGCTGGCCCGGGGGTGGCCCCTGTGGGGGGGTGCCATCTTGTGTTGTCCTGTCTAGGGAGTGGGGGCCCGTCCGTAAGGAGGGCCCCCTCTGGCCGTTTTTTGGCTCCGTAGTCTCCCTGCCACTAATACGGTTCCCCTGGGCATCAAAAATAGATCTGCAATCTTTTGCTTTGTGAGAACCTTTACCGCACCTTTCGCAGGTTCCCGTTCGTCTGTCTGATTCCTGTCTCTTGGATATAAACTCCCCCTGTCCGGTCTTGGGGCAGTTTTTCCTTATATGGCTGGGATCCCCACACTGGAAACATCCCCTGGGCTTACCAGGGTGATTGGTCTTCTGAGGCCCTGTCTGTTGTAAGGCGGCGGCTAAAAGGGCAGCCACGCCTGAGTTGGATAATGGCCCCCCTATTTCTCTACAAATTTTAATCCAAGCCTCTATGTTTTTACCTTTATGGGGTGCTATGGCTGCCCTGCAGTCCTTGGTGCACTGTTCGAAGATTAACTGTTTAATAAGAGGAGCAGCAGCACTCGGATCTGAAAAGAGTCTGTCAGCTGCCTCCTGCATTCTGGCCACAAAATCCACAAAAGGTTCTGTGTTGCCCTGAACAATTTTAGAGAGGCATTGTGAGGCCACCCCTGTGTTGTTTACCTGCTTCCAGGCGCGGATGCCTATGTTATGTATCTGTTCATACACATTTGGAGGGAATCTAGTTTGATCTTGAGCGTACTGACCCTTACCCATAAGCATATCCTCATTTTGCCCCCTATGGCCCCTAGCCGCATTTTTTTCAGCCTGTTCGGCGGCAAACTCAGTATACCAGGCGCGCCAATCCAGAAAAGCCCCGGGGGCCAGGCAGGCTTTAGCCAGTTGGGTCCAATCACTGGGCGTCAGAAAGCCACCGGCAGACAAATTCTCCAACATAGTTATAGTGTAAGGAGCAGTAGGGCCAAATGTGGCAACCGCATTTTTAAGCTCCTTAATTTGCTTGATCTCCAGTGGTTCCCAGTAATTGGGTCCTTGGCCTTGCGCTAGGAGCACCGGATAAAGCCCACATTGTTCATACTCATTCGCCCCTTGAGGAATCTGTTCCATTCTAAATGTCCATCTACGAAAATACCTTCCCTGGGACCTTGGCATTTTTTCACAGGGTGGTGCCTCCCCATGAGATGTCTGTCCCTCCCTATCACAAAATTGTATCTCTTTGTAACATGGCCGACCAGTCTTTGGGGCACAAGATGGCGGGTCGCCAGGCAGACAAGATGGTGGCCCTACATGTGACAACGGTCCAGGCCACTCCCTCCATGGGGGGGGTGACGGAGGATGGCCCCAGGCCGCCATCTCACCACAGGAACCGGTGTTTGGGACCTCCCAGGGTGGCGCGGAAGGCTCTACGGCTTTCCGTTGGGGAGTGCTCAGGAGTTTCCTTCCCTTCTCTAGGTCTGTCTGCATCTTGACTAGGTCTCTACGTAAAGCTGCAAAGGGATTAGGGGGGTCACTTGCCTCATTGTCCTCGCCTTCCGAGGTATCTGAGCCCGAGGAATCCGAGGCAGGGGGTACCTCTCTCTTGCCTCGCTCTCGCGAGCGCCTCCGCACGCTCCCTGCAACGGACCCCTCTCGGGAGGACTCCGAACGGGCCCCTTCAAAAGCTCGGCGGGCCTGAGAGAGCCCATCTGCGCTATCCTTAGCCCCATTCCTCTCCCCTTTGAGGCATGAATGAATCATCTCCCAGAGCGGCCGAACCGAAAGTGGGAGTCGGCGCTCCTCTTCTGCTCTTTCTAAATCCTTACCTAATTTCTCCCAGCAAGGTAGGGACAAGTGCCCCGTCGGCAGGAACCAGGGTGCCGCCTCATCTACTTGTTGGAGAAACTCCGTAAGTGTCTTGGAGCTCATTGATATACCTGAAATCTTGAGCAGGTCTTTCACCGCTCTTACCAGTGACTTGGAACTCTTAGTGGGTAAGTTGCCCATGCCTGTCACTGAGGAGTCCGTTCTCACCGTGTGAGGCTAACCTGCCACATACACGTGAGCTTGAGGGGAGTCTAAAAAGCCCTGTAGGTGCGCGCCACCCAGAGCCCAGGTTTATCCCCTACTCACCTGTCCTGCAGAGCAATACTGGAGCGTCGTCCGCCTCGCCTCGGGGGTGATCAGTTCCCCGTACGGGCCACCAAATGTTGGTGTCGATCCCGGCCGGCAGGAAAAAACACACGACACGAGTAGTCGGCGGATAGCCTCTGATTTATTTTCTCTCTCCGTACGCCCTGTTCCGGGATCTCGGATCCCGCCTGAGGGAAGCCTCCTCTGGTCCGTTCCCTACGGCTCCTTGTGTGCTTCTCTCAGCAGTCCCTCTTCTTGGTGTCTGTTCGCCCCAGGGGTGGTGTCAGCATATATATGGACACATCGACCAATCACATCAAAGTAGGCAAGACGAGCTGATTGGCCAGCGTCAGCTGTTGCTGGGCAGACTAGCTTACAGGGCGTGTTGTTTACTAGCTAGGGAGCAGGAAATGGGCGCCATCTTGGCATACTCGATGGGAGGGGTAATCTAGCTCAGGCTTCACTCCTCACCACAGGCCTCATATCACTCGGTCGACGGGAGGGGCAATCTAGCTCAGGCTTCACTCCTCACCACAGGCCTCATATCACTCGGTCGAGCTCCCAACACTCTTGATCTAGCTTTGGTACTTCATATGCTTCTAAGAATCTGTCTATTTCTTCTGTGTTATCAAACTTTTGAGAGTAGAGGTTTTCGAAATAGGTGTTGATGATCCTCTGTATTTCTATTGGGTCTGTAGTGATTTCACCTTTTTCATTTCTTATTGCATGAATTTGAGCTTTTTCTTTCCTTTTTTTAATAAGGTTGGCTAGGGGCTTATCGATTTTATTTATTCTTTCAAAGAACCAACTCTTTGCAGAGTGCTTCTTTTTCTTCAAAGACATCTTGCCTCATTCTGAGCAACATTGGGGGATCTCATTTCTGGGCTAAAACAATAGATTCACAATTTGTAATAGCCAATCTTGGAAACAACCCAAATGCCCATAAATCAAGGAATGGATAAAAAACATGTGGTAGTTTTACACAATGAAGTGCTATTCAGCTATAAAAAGGATAAACTCTAGACTTTTACAGATAAATGGAGGCAACTAGAGATCACACTCATAAGTGAAATAAATCAAACTTGCATATGTAAACCCTATATTGTCTTGCTACAGCAAAAAACTGAAAAAGTAGACAATATTCAAGTTATAAAAGATATAGTGAAAGAGAAAGAAACTACTCAAAGGGAAATCATATTGTTTGATCAATTTTGCATGTCTGTGTCTGGTAATCTGAACAACTATTTTGAACATAACAATATGGAATATAACCACCATTGGTAAATTATCATCTT
This sequence comes from Cavia porcellus, assembly GCF_034190915.1. NCBI lineage: Eukaryota > Metazoa > Chordata > Mammalia > Rodentia > Caviidae > Cavia > Cavia porcellus. The sequence continues at coordinate 25,906,253 of NW_026947510.1, read as the reverse complement.
CTTTGAAATCCTCTATGACCATTGGTGTTTTTATTTTTGTTGTCATTTTGATTTTGTTGCTGTTTTTTTATTAGTTTGTATTTTGATTTATCTAAATTTTTCTCTTTAAAATAAAAAATGCAACTGTTTATCTTAAAAAGTAGAGAAAAAATTAATATTAAAACCATATGAAGTTTCAATAACTATTTGGAGATAAAGGTGATCTATCATTGTACGCTAAATTCATGAATTTCATAAGTTATATTTTGTAATTGAGGACCCTACTTCATGATTGAAGTGCTTAAAAAATGACTTAGTCCCTAGGGTCAGCACAGGTGTTTGAAATAGTTGAGTTGATAGAGGAAAGCAGGTAGAAGAAATGTGGGGAGGTGATGAAGCTGGGGGTAGACACACATGGAGTGCTGCGGCATGACAGGAGAAGAGGCTGCTTTAGCCCAGAGAACACCTAGCCTAAGGATGAACCATGGGTTGATAAGACAACAGGGTGTCACGTGACATTAAGTTGCTAAAAAGGTATAAATTCCCCTGCAGTGGGAGGGCAGTTCCTCTTCTTCCATCTGGAGAGCAAGGGCTCCTCCTGAACCCAGCTTTGCCTCTGCTTGATTTTCTCACCCTCTCATGGTCCTTCACCCAAGGAACTGCAAAGAAGGCAGCAGAGAGACTACATGAGGACGTGGATGAGGACGCTGGGTGGGGCAGAGTGGGAGAGTGCTCATGTCATTACAGATGAGGTTCCCTGTGAGTCCAGCTTCATTGTAAGGGTCATCTCCGCTCCCTGATCTTGCACCCTGACTCTCTCGCTGGTCTGGGCAGGAAAATCTTGAGAAAGAAAAGGTGTGCAGTTGGCTTCACATCAATATAAATACAACATAGAAAAAAGATCATGCGATATACTTAGAAGAAATAACACAAAGAAATGACAATGATACTAACTATACAAAACTGAAATTGTTTAAGAAACTAGGGGAAGATTGTGAAGCAAGAAAAGAGAATTTCTGTGTTCTCCTTGGGAAATGGAGGAGAATCCTGTGTGTAGATGGAAAGAGGTTTCTATCACGCTCCATTAGTATCTATTGCATCCCACTAGTGCATTTCCCCACAGCACTCCTGCCAAACAGTCCAAGTAAGTTTATGAATTTCTAGATCCCGTAGTACACACTCCATTCTCACTGGTGAAAGCATGACCTGACTCTCCCGGGTTCCTGCTTTGCGTTCTCTTCTCTCATCATTCATCATGCACATGGCACGGAAATTTTTTTTTTGCTGTACAAAGATTCTCTACATTCACCTTTTAGTACAATCATCCCTTCTCCCTGGGAAGTAATCTGTGCAATCATTTTAGCAATATCATCTCATTCATGTCTCCACCTTTAGTCAAGCTTTGTGTTCTTTTAGGCTTGCATTAGAAGGCCTTCCTGAAGCAAGTGGTTCAAATTTTGGATATGAATATTTGTAAAATATATTTTGAATATGTAATTATAAGAGTCATCCTTTTGGGGATAGACTTTCTGTAGTCTCATATCCATTATTTGCATTTATAAATGTCATTTTCTGGGGCTGGGCATATAGCTTAGTGACATAAGCATCTGCCTAGCAAGCACAAGGTCCCGAGTTAGATTCCCAGTGCCTACATATATAATTTTTCCATCTTCAAATGGCACTGCATGTGTCCCATGCTACATTCATCAGCCCCTCTTTTTTTCCTCTGGGGAAATAACACTGTTTTTTTGGGAAAGGCACTAATGGCTTATTCTTGTTATGCAACAATCATGGAATATATTCAGGCCAAATGATCTGTGAGTCATCCATCACCCTGGACATATGAACACCTAGGTGCAAATATAATGAATCAAATAATGTCAATAAAATGCTTTTCAAATTTATTTGGGTGTCAGAGAAACAGAGATGTTCTCATGTCTCCCTGACCATGAATCTCAAAATGCTCATAGGTCAAATTGTCCACTATTACATAAGACAAGAAAAAAAGAAACAAATTTGTTGCAATGGGAGGATAAAAGGTTGGGAAGAGGAAACTTTTCTGAGATGTCTTTTTATTTTCTTACATGAGAGACCCCTAAATATAGAGAGGAAAATAAAAGATGGCTAGTCAGAACTAGGAGATTTTTGTCAAATGGGAAACAGAGCATGAGTTGGAGGGACGTATGGGGGGGTATTAAAGAGAATTCTTGAAAACAGAACTGAAGAAAAAATGGAAATACAGCATGTATACATGGGAAGGGAAATAAGACTGAAGAAGCTTGCGGGTCCAGGAGGGGAAGATGAAAACAGAATCAAGATGTGTTATGAATGTACAAACTTTAAAAAACTAAACCATGAATTCTACATATTACCTACTATATCAGAATGAATAGAAAAATGAAATGACAAACACAGGACCAAACGCCCCTGAATATTTCACATGCATTTTCTTCTCCACAGACCTCAGGGAGAGTAAACATGCAGGTCTAACTGTGCAGAACAGTTTTGAATTTTTATCATTTGTATTGAAATTGATGCTGAATAAGCCAGAACTCAAATGCGAGCCCTCTGGCCACCAGGTGAACCCTGAGGTCATGAAGAGCTTCCTGCATTTTCTGATCTTTACACAATTCACCTTTGAGAAATAGTTCCCAAGTTCCTGTATTGATGTCAACAAAGCAAATGATAGTTCCTTTCACTAAAAGTTGAAACACCAGGGGGAAAAGTAGGTTGGATGGAGCGACCAGTGGTTTCTTCAGTTGCTCAGAGGTGTAGCTGAGGTTCCTAGTGGAAGTCTAGGTGAAGATGCTCTCTTGGAAACTGCCTGCAGCGGTTCAAGGCTTGATGTTGGCCAGGGATGGAGATGATGATGTTTGGTGTCGTTACTTCCTGGACGGTCACTAAACTCACACAACGGCTGTGCTGTCCTGGAAAGTGGAGAATGAGAATGCAGAAGATTCCTGATGGAAGGCAAGAGAAGGAGACTCAGGCAAGGAAAGCCAGCAGGAGTTACCAGACAGGCGTAAGGGAAAAGAGGAGTTTGGTGTCAGCTGAAACTAAATAAAGAGGTTTAAAAAGGGCGCTATGGCAACAGTGCATGAAAAGTCTTTTGGCACAGAAATTGTGGAGAACCCAGCAGTGAATCATGCCAAATCAGACCAAAAGAGGAGAGATGATGTAAGGGATAAATCACACTCAAGAGGAATATGTTAGCACAAAGTAACACACAGTACTACCAATTACCAAATGGGAGTTATTAGATTTATAATAGTGTAAACTTCATAGCCTCTAGAAGGACATTTCTCTCTTACAAACGAAGTCGCTCAAATTCTAGTAGCCATTGTCTTCTTTATTTCTTTAAAATATTTGGTGACCAGAAAAAATGAAAATGTATTATAAGAAAGTTTTAATATATTTGTGAATGTACTAACTGAGACCTTATTTATTGCCTAAATAATCAGAAAATTGCATATCCAATTACACTTTGATATTGACTGTAGAGTGGATTATTACCCTGAGAATGATTAAAGTTAATAATGCAGACACACTAATGTAGCTTTATTATCATATTGCATAACATGTTTATCACTGACAGCATTGAAAATACGGCTATTACAATAGGGATTTTCAAGACAAGAGACAATGTTTCAACTGCTTGAAAACTGTTTAAAATACTAGGGAACTGATTCTGATTCAGAATGGTGAGATAAAGGCACCATCCTACTCTAGGGTCCTTGATTTATGTCCTACCTTCCACAGCAGTGAGATAACTCTGTATATACTGCATGTGCCTCTGTTCCTTTTTCAGCTCTTGTGTGTCTCATCATAAGCTTGTCTGACACTATTCCATTAGCTGAGCTGATTATGATCATAGCAAAGGAGTTATTCTACAGCAGATTCTGCATAGAACCTGAAATAGTTTTGAAATTTCCCCATCAATACAGAGCAGAAATATAAAACACTAGAATACTGAAAGTTTACAAAACCATCATTGATAATAACAGAGCAGGCAGATAGCTGGATATGAGATCAGCTGGGGGAAGAACAGCAGAATCCAGGGTTGAACTGAGCATCAGAAAGTCATCTCAAAACCCTGACTTGCAGTTTCTTACCTTCCCCTAGAAGGCACATTGATCCTATCACAGGTGTCTCACACTCACACGTGTTAATTGCACACACACCTAGGGGACCTAAATGTCACATTGCTCCCAGTTGATCCTTTATGACCCACTTGTTCACCTTTCACGTTTAATGACATTATGGCCCAGATACCCTCACTTGGCCTTTTACTGCTTCTTTTGACTCAGACCATGTAAAGTAAACAATTCTCTCACGACATGAGGGTTCATGCTCACAATTGTTTGGAAGAAACCCCAGGGGCCACAAAGCAACAATCCCCAAAGTGTAGGAAATCAAAAGACAAACCAACCCAGTAACAGCCCATGGTTTCCATCACTGGGCACTGCCAATGCTCCCTTCTTGAGTGTGCATTGTGACTACTGGTAATTGTGGTCTTTGGGCTCTGTCCACTTGATACTTGCCCAAGGGAGCCATCCACTTCACTTAAGCAGCATTATTTGTTCCTAATTAGTATGTTTGCTAAGAATTTTTCCTACTTATTTTGCATCCCCTCTGTGGACCTCTTTACAAATCTTGTGGAGCATCTTAGATCCTCGATTCCAACAAAATGGAACACAGAGCATTTCCCATGCCGAGTCATTTCATGAATTCTAATAAGACACGACTATGAATTGTTTCAATCTTATTTTAACTAAATCTCTCTCTATTATCTATTCTATTTTATCTTTTCAAACCCTTTTTTGCTGAAGTTTGCAATTTTAAAGTGCATAAACTGTCCCTGTACAGTTGTGATAAAGAATATCCAAGGATACCAATGCAGTAAATATAGAGAAGCTTTCAATGGCTGGAAAAGAGTTTCATGGTCCATCTGAAATAATGCTTCTTCTTTATGTTATGCAATGATTTTTCTTTTTTTTTTACTCTGATGAGTTTTGTCTTCCCTAGCACTGGAGGACAAGCAGATTGAGTGCTAAATTAATTTACACTTCCCACAACAGTGTATCAATACTTCCCTTTGTCCTTCTTTGCCTTGCAGACTTGGAAGTTGAGAAACATGGTGGTGACTGATGTCATGGCTCTGATGAGGACCTTATGGTAGATGACATTTGCAGGTCAGAAGGATGTATGAGATTACATTGCAGAATAGGACACACTGAAGACAAACTGAAGTCCCCCAAGAAGTATATTAATTCTTTCCTAGAGCTTCACAGCAAAAGACATGTTATTCCCCCTAGGTGCACTTGCTAAAGTCACCTTCATGTGGACACCAGCACACTGAGGAGGAGCAAGCTTCCAACACCATTGTGCAAGCACCAGCCACAGGTAAATCCCAGCAGTGAGTGCATGGGAACAGAGAACATGAGGAATTCCTGCATTATGAGTATGCTTCAAAGTAAAGGAAGAACTGGAAAGAGAGTAAGGAAATGTGCCCAGTAAAGTATGAGGCAAAGGGAGAAGCCAAGAAGACTGTTTGAAGGAGCCAAGAGGAGCGGAAGAGCAGGTCGATTGCTGATTTGCTCATCTAGGATCTATAACATCCCCAAACCATGGATATTTTCTTTTCTTTTTGGCTGGAGCTTTATGGGACATTACACTGAAGACCAACTTTCCTATCCTGACCTAGAGGAAATTCTTCCCTAAAGTGAAACATAATTCTTGTATGACTTAGAGAACAAGACTCATCCCCGTTATCCCACACGTGGCTGTTATGGGAAGACCACTGGCTGCTTTGGTTTCTTAAACACAAAAGAAATATTATGGATTAATGAACTTCTATGTGAGCTAGTGAAAGATTTAAAGATCCAAATCAAGAAAAAGTAAATAAACTTTCATAATAGAATAATCATGATAAAAGAAGACTGAGTGTCATGAGTTCCCCTTTTTGTCTGCCTTCCCAGACATGTTAACTGCGTTAGTTAGTATGTCAGCAGTTAATGGTATATTGCTTATTTCTTTGAAAGTTTCAAACAAAGGAAGCTTTGCCAAGTGAAGATACATTTAGCATGATGTGAAACAAAAAGAGTTGCTACTGTTGTCACACCATATCAACATCAAGATAATTAGATAAGTGTCACCAGAGTATGACCCTTAAACAAGCTGTCAGCTTCTTGATCTCTGTTGAGTCCCTCGCAGTGACATGCTCACTAGTGGATTCTGAGGGATGACCGCAGCACTCTTAGAGAGCAAGCAGGGCAGAAGAGGCAGTGCTCTCGGAAGTTTCCACATTGTCCTCTGCTCAATGAGGCTCTGTATTTGGAGCCCAATTTCTACTTGAAATAGAACCTACTCCATGAATCCATGGGATGTGAGTGAATTTTACTTGAACTTCCCTGGGTTATTAACATCACATAAGAATTCAATTTTACAAGTGCTCCTTTAGCCCCCCCCCCCCCAAATATCCTCTCAGCACAGTAGTGCCTGCTTTCGGCTCTCACCTGGTGTTTCCTGTGGCCATGCTCACCACCTTTCCTCACAAAAATCCTCTCTGAGTGTTGGCCTGTGCAATCTCTCAGCCCCACCCTGCACTCACTCCACACCCTGCACCCGTGTGCTTTTCATCCCACAGCAGGCTCAGCGTGAGCTGCAGCAGGTTTGTGTGAAATGGAGTCTTCTTTTAAGTTGTGACAGCATGGGAAATATCTAAAACAGATTGGCAGTATTTGAGCTTCAAGTGTTAAACACCTTGGCAGTATTTGAGCTTCAAATGACTTTACAACTGAGTAAGTTTTACAGATAAGAATAGTTCTGCTTCTCTTTTGTTTAAATTTATTAATAAACACTGTCATAAAGCTAATTGGAAAAAATTAGAAAAGTTACTTTTCAAAGACATTTGAAGTCTAATAATAGTCATGAAGGGCAGTTCTCACTTAGAAAAATCCCAAATTTGTTCTTATACCAGAAATTGACCTAAACAAAAAATATTTGCTGTTGGTTTATTATTGATCTTCTGTATGATTGGGGAATTAAGAATATTCAATCCTGTCCTCTCAAAAATACTTCAAAGTGCCTGTAGTTAAATCTGTTAGAGCATTTGAAATTCACTGCATTGATGGGATGGTTTCATAAAATATGATTGATTCAGTAGGCTCTCAGAGTATGTCTGGATGCACAATGGTTTTAAACATTACATTTAGAAAAAATTGTAAATTAACTCAAACAAGTTCTCATTCATTTATACTTTTTCTTCATCATTACCAATTATGATAGTCTTCGCAGATTCTACTTCAGATAGTACCTAATCAGTGTTTCTCTTGAACTTTGAAAATATTCCCAGTTTAGTTCCAAATGAACTAGTAAGGTTTAAAGCTTCAGACACAAAAAGTCCAGAGAAATTGTTTAAAATCATTTATTTTGACTTCTAAACTCTAGGACAGGTTTAGAAGTTGACCATTGGTGTATTCAAGGCTATACTGTTTTAATTTGAGAAAAATCTTTGCTGTATATTATTGTGATTTGTTTTTCTTTTAGGACTCTTCTAATGTTCATATTTTATTTCCCTTGTCAGTTTTTCATTTTTTAATTTTGTTTTATTTCTGTTTTTCTGTTAAAAGTAAAAAATGGCATACATTGATCATAATAAATATGAGACTCTGTTCACATTTGTTGTTCCCTAAACAAAGACTTTAAAGAAAGAAGATTTGGTCCAGATTCTCTGAATTTTGTTACCATATTTTTATAGTCTTCTGATATCCAGAACCATTTTTCAGATCTTTTATTCTTTCTTTATTGTCATTTTAATTTTCTTAAATTTTATTTATTTTTTATTTTAAAAAACAAAAGAGGAAAAAAGGATAGAAATAATACATAGTTTGAAAAAAAGTAGGGAATTAATACTAGTTCATGTATTGCATATTGTTATCTTAGAACTAGTTGTCTAGGTTACAATATATAGATACAACAGTGATCAATCAAACAATGGCAGCTTGTGATGTTCTTTTTGATGAACTGAGTGAGATTAGTGGTATAGTTATCTACCTGGCATACGTATACATACATACGTTTGTATATATTTGCCTATCTTCCTTTTTCCTTTCCCCTATTGCAGTAGTTCTGTACATTTGCGCACTTACTTTCTCTTTCATTATTACAAAACTATTGTATATTTTAGACCTTATTGCTCTTTCAGATTTTTATTTTTTATTACTTTATACTAGGAAGACAATATGATAGTTATAAATGTGAGTTTGATTTATTGCACTTATGAGTGTGGTCTCAAGTTGCCTCCATTTACCTTTAAAGCCTCAAGATTATCTTTTTTTTTTTTTTTTGCTAAGTAATATCTCATTGTATACAAATACTACACTTTTTTAATCCATTCTGAAGTTGGTTAGCATTTTGGTTGTCTCCAAGATTTAGCTATTACAAATTGTGCTGCCATAAACATGCCTGCACATATATTGCAGTGGCATGAGATTTTCCATTTTCCTGGGAAAACACGGAGAAGGAGAATAGGTAGATTAAATGGAACTTCCAATCCTAGTTTTTTGAGGCATATCCATACTGACTTCCACAGTTGTTGAACCAGCCTACACTGTCATCAGAATGAAGATATGTTCCTTTTCCCCCGCAGCTCCACCAACATTTGATGTTGGTTGATTTCTTGATGGCAGACATTCTTTCTGGAATAAGATGGAAATTCAATGTTGTTTTAACTTTCATTTCTAAAATAATCAGTGATGTTGAGTATGTCTTCATGTACTTATTGGCCATTTGTATTTTTTAATGTGAGAAGTGTATGTTCATCTCTGATACCCATTTTTGGATTGGGTCTTTGAATTTGGAGGGCCTGATGCTTTTCAGTTCTTTATATGTTCTAAACATAAGTCCTTTATCTGAGGGACAACTAACTAACATTCTCTGTTATTTTGTGGATTTTCTTTTCACTTTTTTGGTGATTTCTTTTGATGTGCATAAACATTTTAATAAGATGAGATATAGTTGATTCTTTGAAGTGTTTTCCACATGGTTTGTGTTTTGTTCATGAATTCTTTGCCTACCTCTATGTCTCCCAATTTCTACCTACCTTGTCTTCCAGTAGATTTAGTGTTTCTGTTTTAATATTTAGGTCTTTGATCCATTTTGACTTTAGTGTATGGTGACACAGGTGTCTAGTTTCAGTCTTTGGCATGTGGAAAGCAAATTTTTCCAACACCAGAGCCTATCCTTCCAGTGAACATATTTAGCTGTTTTGCAAATACAAGATGAGTGAGTGTCTTTGTAGTCATGTTTGCAACTTCTAATCTGTTCTATTGATCCTCAAGTCTATTTCTTTGCCAGTACCATGCTGATTTTATTATTGTAGCTGTGTAGTATAATTTCAAGTCAGGAATTGAGATGCCTCCTGCCTTGTCATTGTTGCCTAGAATTACCTATTCAATTTTACATTTCTTCTGTTCCTAAATGAATTTTAGGAATGTTTTCTCTAGATCTGTTAGGTATGTCAATGGCATTTTGGTGGGATTGTATTAAATCTGTATAACAGTTTTGGGAACATGGTCATTTTCACAATGTTGGCTCTTCCTAATCAACAGCAAGGTGTGTCTTTCCATTTTCTAGTGTCCTCTTCAATCTCCTCCTCCCCCCCTTTTTTTTTACAGTAGTATACTTTTCAGTATATAGGTCTTTTACATTCTTAGCTAGGTTGATTCCTAAGTATTTCATTTATTTTTCAGTTATTATTTATTCATTTATTATTATTCATTTATTATTCAGTTATTGTGAAAGGTGATGTTTCATAATTTCTCTCTCAGTGAGTTTGTTGTTTGTGTACAGGAATGCTATTGATTTTTGAGCATTGACTTCATATCCAGCTACACTGCTGAATTTGTGTATTAACTTTAGTAGTCTTTTGATAGTTTTTTGGGTCTTCTATGTAGAGTATCATGTCATCTGCAAATAGTGATAATTTCACTTCTTCATATGCTTATGCCTTTTATTTCTCTCTTATTTCCCCCCACGCTCTTCGTGATTTGATGGTTTTTGCCTAGAAGTCTGCTGTAATTCTGATGCGTGTTCCCTTGTAAGTGATCTGTTTCTTGTCTCTGATGGCTTTTAATATTCTGTTCTTATATTGGATTTCTGGAATTTTGATTATTATATGCCTGGGTGTAGCTCTGTTTGGGTTGTAGGTGACTGGGGTCCTGTATGCCTCATACATCTGAGTATCTTTACCTTTTGCGAAATTAGGGAAATTCTGGATTATTTCTGTGAATAGCTTTTGTAGTTCATTTGTTTGAGTCCCTACTTCTTCTTTTATGTTCTTAATTCTTAAGTTATAGATCCTTTTATCATCTTCTAGTCTTTGTATTATTGCTGTTTGTTTTCTTGTTATTTTTAAGAAGTTTTTCATTTCATGTTCCCACCTTACAAATCTGTCCTCCAGTTCTGATAATCTATCCTTAGTTTCTTTTAAGCTGTTATGCCAGCTTTCAATAGAGTTTTTAGTTTCCTGGTAATCTCTGTGAACCTGCTTCACGTATTCTATGTTTTCTCTATTTTCTCCATCTAACAATTCTCCCCTTTTTTTCTGTTCTTCCATTTCACCATCTGTTTTTTCTTGGGTGGTGCTTAGTATTTCTCTAACTATTCTACTTATTTCTTGCTTTATTTCATTAAATACTTCATTTTTGAACTCGTCTATGAGGCTCCAGAGATACCGCTTTGTATCTATAGGTGCCATGTCTGATATTGCATGTTTTCTGTCTTCATTCTCTTTTGCATTTACCTTTCCTGGATCAGTGTTCTCAGGATTGGGGACTGAGGACCCTTTCTTGTTGCTTCCTTTTCCCATACTTTTTGTTCCTTCCATACAAACGTATGTAGGAGGCCCAGTTTTTTTTTTTTTTTTCTGTTACAGTTTGTTTGAATCTGCTGGCTAGGTGTTCCTGCCCACTGCCTCTGTTTGGCATTCTTTATTCTTAATTTATCTGTATATCAGATTGTTACCTCATGTTTGGGAAATTTACTGCTATTACTCTGTGGATAGCTTACATGTGTCATTTGCATTGATTCCTGCATCTTCATTGATACATACTTATCTTTATAGTTTCTCTTTCCATCATCTTGAAGCTGTTGAATTGTCATTTCCTGTTACTTGTTATTTTTAAAACTTCTATCATTTCATGATCACTAGCTGTGATCCTGTCCTCAAGGTCCAAAATTCTATCCTCAGCTTCATTTAAACAGTTTTGCCAGCTTTCATTGAATATTTTTTTATTTCTTGGATATCTCTTTGCATTTGTTTTATGCATTCTACTTTTTTTCTATATTCTATGTTCAAAGTTCCATCATTTCCCCATACCACTGTATATTTTTATCTGTCCTTTATTAAGGTTATCATTTCTGTCTTTACCTGAGAGATTATTTCTAATCTAATTTTCCCTATAGCTTCACAGATTTGTTTCTTTATTTCACTTGGTATGTTTTCAGAAATTTCAGTTGTATGACTTTAAAATCCACTACTTCAATGTGTCATGTGCTTGCTCCTGATGCACTAGATGTTTGAGATTGCATTTTACTTTTCCATTTTCTTATTTTCACATTTCAGGCTAATATTTGGTCTTTCATTGCCACTGGTCTCAACTATTGGTAGTGCATATCTTAGACTCTACAATGTGGGTGATGTTTGTCTAGTTGCTGGGTACCATAATACAAAGGAGGGGCCAGTCACCTGAATTTGTCCTGCATGCCCTGTTGGGTGAGTCCTATATTCTTCCTAGGCTGACAAGCCTAGGAGAATTGATGTAAGTCAATTCTTAGTTCATGCTGCTACTATGTCTTCAGGTTGCTCCTGGCAACCAGATCTGTCTGGTCCTACCTGCCTCAGGTGGGACCCTGTGTCACTGGGTAGGTCATAAGTTTTTTTAACTTCCTCCAGATTGAGGAAGGTCTTATTGGCACTCTCCTCCCACGTGATGTTTTCTGTATGCAGGAAGGACTCACCCACTCTCTTGCCAGGCACACTGAGGTCCTGCAACTGGAGGGGACTTCACTACTGCTCTTGTTTACCCACTGAAGTCCTCTCTTTTAGGAGCAAGCTCACCACACTGATACAAGCCTGCTGAGGTTCTCTGTTTGGAGGAGGGGTTATTGAGTCTTCCACCATTCCTGAAAGGTTAATCCAATGAAGTAAAAGGTCCTGGGAGGAGGAAGGGTAGCCAACAATCCACAGCAGTACTAGGTCCAGAATGTCAAGTAGAGGATAGTCAAAGATCCACTGTTCTCTGAAGTTTTGGAACCGAGGTGGGTGGGTAGCCAAAAATTCTCTGTCTTCTGAGGTCTGAGAGCTAATGGATGTCTTGCTATCTTTTAAATAGCTGCTCATGCCATCAGATTTAACAGAATCAAACAAAAAAAATCCAACCCCCCAAAAAATGAAATAGTATGGTTTCCAGGCAGGGATCACCTCGTTGAGAGCCTGTTTCTCCACTTCTGAAGTCCGCAAATGGTACTCACTCACAGAAGGAGGCTTAGGTTTAGCTGTCCCAATTGTGGCAGTGGCCCACACATGAGGCTGGTTTCCAGATGGATATCCCCTCCTTTTGAGGCATGGTGTTATCCTCACTATGGTAGCAGCCCATGTGTGTTATAAATATTTAGAAAATATTGGCTAAAGAATTATTGAAAATTGTGCAAGAAACCTTCATTTCTACCCATATTGTTTTTTATTTGTTATTGTGCTATTCCTTTCAGAGTCATACATTATTTGACACAACAATTTTATGCCAAACACAGATTTAAATGTTTATTGATTTTCATAATTTGATTCACAATAAAGAATAAAAAATACATTGAAAAAGCGAGCCTTTTAAACTTCTGTCTTGGCAAAATATTTTCTCTCTTACCCACTCCTTATCATCCTTCTCTAATTTTTTCTCCTTTTAATCTATCTTCTCCTCTTCCTTTTTTGCCCTCCTTCTCCTTTTTTTTTTTTTTTTTTTTTTTGGCCACAAATAAAAATGTTTATTCCTAATGAGTACACAATCCCAACAAGTACACAGTAAGAAAACCATAATCACAAGTTGCTTAGGGGATGATAAATGATTACCAGCTATTTGAAATCATTGTGCAAGAATAATCAGGCCTAAGGGTTATTTTCATCTATTTCCTTCAACATAACTATTAGAATCTTTGAATATTTAAATGCCCAAATATGCAGAAAGATATAATGTGACTTTATGAACTTGTCCAAATTATTTTATAAACTCAAATCTTGTAAACCTCACCTTAAGTAGCATTTGGAGTAGTAAATATAAGTGAAATGTGTACAACTGAAACAAAATAACAATTTTTCTAAAGTTCCAACAGTCCAAATCATACTGCTTCTGAGATACAAGGGAAAGTCTTAGCTACGAACCTTAAAAATAAAAATAAAACAAATCACATAATCCCAGTGTGAAATTGCACAGGGCAAACATTTCATTCCCTTATTCTATATCCAGCATTTGCAACACAGTACAAAATATGAACTTCAGACTATCTGGACAAACACAAACTGACAGCCTACCTTTTGGATTGATTCTGTTGGCAGAATGAAACTTTGTTTGGTAGACATTTCATTCTCCTGGCTTCATGCATGGTCCTTGCAGAGGCTTCTTCTCTGAATTCACAGGCCTTCCTTTGAAATGTGGTGGGAAGGAGAATGGAGAATATTCTTGATCCCAGAAATACTTAATTTGACATGTCAGTACCACGATTTGTTGTCAGTAAGAAGAGTAGCCAGGTTCTCTTGGACATGACTACAGCAGCTTCTGACTATCTTGATGACTGAGCACAGGGCAGTGAATCCCAGGGAACCAATTCCCAGGGTTTCTCTTCTCATAAAGGAGACATATAGTACTTGTTCCCCAAAGAAAGGCTTATGCTTTTGCAGTCATGAGTTCATGGTAGGTTTTACTGATTTCTAAAATGTCCTCAAGGCATCTTTCTTCTTGTAATAGTAAAAATACTTGTTTTCTTTAAGATCCTTATAATCCCTTCAGCAACCACATATCATTTGGGCCCAATATTGTGTGTAGTTCTTTTGAAACTCAAATTTAAATTAAAAAAAAATATGTTGGTGGGGGGAGAAGCAAGATGTCGGATAGATAACAACTGGCTACAGAGGCTCTCTGAGATAGTCAACTTAGAATTCAACATAATACAGAGTGGGGAGTCCCAAACAGAGGGAGATGAATTCCTAAGAAGAAATTAAGGTGACTTGCTGACCATCTGAGGTCTCGATCTAGTCCCACCACAACTTGCCAAGGTCCCGCCGCAGCTTGCTGAGGTCCCGCTGCTTCGACATTGAATTCAGGGGCCGGCAAGCCAAAGGGAGAGCTGAGTTGGCAGGGTGCCTACATTGACCTGTGGTGAGTGATGGGAGTGGAGCCATTCCATAAATAGGGAGGCTCTAGCGGATGACATTCTGGGACTGGGCAGGACTGGCAAGTATAAGGAGCAGCAGTGACTTCAGTCAATTTTTCCCTTCCCGAATTGGATTGGTGGAGTGAGCTAGGCCTGGGTCACATGACCTGGCTGAGATCCAATAGGTTATCCAAAATCAAGTCCCTACAGTGGTGGTGCCCACTAGCCACACTAACCCAGTGAAATCTCAGAAGTTTGACTGACAGTGCAGGCCACAGCAGCTTGATTGACCCTGACGGGAGGTGGTGCAAAGAAATGCAGAGCACATCACAGCAACTTGACTGATCTGCTGGGGGCCCGGGAGTGACTGGGCACCTGCCAGCGGCCCCCACCCCTGACCCCGCTGCGGGTGCCTTCCTGGAGGGGAGGTGGTGCAAAGTCCACTGCCACCACCGCCTCCGTGCTCCAGCTGCCACCACCCAGAGGGGAGGTGACACAAAGTAATACAGTACAGGCCACAGTGCTTGACTGATCCAGAGGGGAGGGGTCAGCACACACTGTCCCTGTCTCTGCAACTCACTAGCATACTGCAGTGTGAAGGGTTGTCTAGCTAGCACACTTCAGAAGACTTGTAACCAACAAAGGAAGAAACTGGAGCCTCCTGGAAGAAGCAAAAAAGATGGGAAGAGGAAGCAACAACAAAAAGTCCTCAGGTCCCAATCCTGAGAACATCGACCCAAGACAGGTAAATACAGAGGAGAATGAGAACAGCAAACATGTAGTATCAGACATGGCACCAGTGGACATAAAGAGATATTTTCGGGACCTCATAGATGAGTTCAAAAGGGAAATATTTAGCCAAATAAAGCAGGATATAAGAAAATTAATTAAAGAGATACTAAGCACCCCTCAAGCAGACACAGATGGAAGAAGGGAGGAACTCAAACAAAGGAGAGAACCATTTGATGAAAAATATAAAAAATATAGAACACATGAAGCAGACTCAAAGAGATTACCAGGAAATTGAAAATTCTATGGAAAGATGGCAAATCAGCTTGAAAGAAACTAAGGATAGATTATCCAAACTGGAGAACAATTTTGCAATGTGGGAGTATGAAAGGGAAAACTTTTAAAAAATAACAAGGAAACAAGCAGTAACAATACAAAGGCTAGAAGATGACAAAAGGATCTGTAAGTTGAGAATAAAGAACATGAATGAAGAAGCTGGGGTACCAACAAAGGAACTACAAAGGCTATTCACAGAAGTAATTAAGGAAAACTTCCCAAACATAGGAAAAGGAAATGATATTCTGATATATGTGGCATACAGAATTCCAGCCACCTACAACCAAAACAGAGCTACACCCAGGCATATAATAATCAAGATCCCAGAAATTAAATATAAGAACAAAATATTAAAAGCTATTTTAGAGACAAGAAACAGATAACCTATAGAGGAATGCCCATCAGGATAACAGCAGACTTCTTGACACAAACCATCAAGTCAAGAAGAGCCTGGAGTGAAATATTCCAAGCCCTGAAAGAAAATAAGCTCCAGCCCAGATTGATATACCCTGCTAACCTGTCTCTAGAAATTAATGGAAAAACAAGATCCTTCCAAGACAAAGAGGAACTTGGGAAATTCACAAACAACAAACCAAGTCTATAGAGAATACTGCAGGGCATTCTAGAGAGAGAGAAAAGTACTAGGATTCCAGGAAGAGTGGCAGAGAGGCCTCAATTAATGGAGCAGAAAACAGAATGAAGAAGATAAGCAAACAAATGATGGCAAACAAGACCATCACAGAAATGAGGCAGAGAAGATTATTCAAAACTGATATGATTGATAGCATCAAGACTGAGAGTATAGGTAGCTACTCTGAAGATGACAAGACTCTATGATACACATTCTGGTTTGAAAACTGCCAGTTTTTGAAGTTCTATACTATATACAAAGTTGTGTTTTTATTAATACTGTTATGTACTGATATATTCAATTATATAGGTCTGATGATATAGTCAATTCTATTGGAGATAACAAAAGACAACACAGGAACCATGGTAGAACTCTTTGTACAATGGTTTTATATGTTTTTTTCATTTCATGTGTTTATAGGAGTATGTTTTGTTTTTTCATGCTTTGTTTTGTTTCTCCCTCTAATACAGAAAGGATAGAAATACATGTTAAGACTCATGCATGTGTAGAATCTGTAAACAGTTTATGAGAACAGATCTTATGACACATGATGAAATGAACAGATACTTTGAAGCAAAAGAGACACTAAACTACCCAGTGCTGATCCTGGAGTGTCATAATGTGAAACCCAGCAATAGTATTATTCTTTGTTCAGAGTGATATTAGCCTGCTTGACTTTATTCAATGTCAACATAATTGAAGATATGGATAACGTCATGTATGGTTAAATGTATAGGATTGATAACCATATTTCTAAGTTTTTGTTGGATAGTTGAACAGAAATTGTTGCAATCTCACTGTTTGAATCCCCACTTTATATAGAATAACTATTTGTAAGAAGACAATCTGTAATCATCAACTAATGATTCTTAATGTTTATTTTTTCTTTGAAATTATGTATTACTTCTACCCATTTTTATTTTGCTCAGTCTTTCTTTAAATACAATTTTTTAAAAATTTAAGTTTTGCCCAAATTCTCACTACAAATCCAGCTACAAGCAGTCAACAGTACTCATACCTTGATCTGAATGTTGAAATGTCTTGAAATTCACCTCAACTGATCCAGCCCTAATCTAAGTCTCATGCAAACTCTCAGTACATGATCAAAATGTAGGAAAACATAACCTATAAAAAAATTGGCAGCAGAACAAGAGTTCCCAGTAAACTCACCAGAGCCTGGCCATTGTATTTTGGCATTTCTGTCAGCATTCTGCTCTTCAGAATGATGACCAGGATAAACTGTTAGACTATGTTAATAGTATCACAGGCTTTTTGCCATCTGTATTTCCAAACTTTGGGAATTTCTACAAACTCATTTCAAAAGCTTTCAAAGGATGTGGTCAGGTACACTTACAGAAATGACCCCATTTGTTTATATTGATTTTCTGTATGAGTCATATTTTTATTATTGGGAAATAATAGTCAATGCTCCTAACTTAAATAAGTAAGAATTGAATTCACCTCAGTTTAAGTGGATTCAGCCTGGTGCTAAGCTATCTGCAAGGCAGGAATAACAGAATGGAAGTGTGTGTTAAGGGAAAGTTCCTGACTCATTTCATGTCTAAAAGCACACGTAATTTATAACTAAAACAAATTTCAGAGAAAATGCAATTAATTTTAAAAAGCTTTGAAAAGTACACAAAGTACATTAAATGTTGTTACAAAGATCTGTTTCTCATGAATATAATAATTTTCACTTTGGATTATTTACTGAGGATCTGCCTAACGTGTACTAACATTTCTTCATTCTCTAACATATGTGTGCATTTGTAACATAATGGTGTAAATTAGTGAGATGCCTGGAATGCTATATAATAAAGAAGTGCCTTTATTTTCTCAAAATCAAAAAAGCAACAGGGATCAATAGGTTGAGGCTTTTGCTAGTCTAAGACATGCTCAATAATTATTGAACCAATTCTTTAATACTTTACCATACCGTATGTTAACCCAAAATAGAAAATGTTCTTCTGAAATAAGTGAACTGTTTTATCATAAGACAAAATAGACAGAGATTTCACATTTATTTTAAAAACTCTATCCCAATTCTCTTTCTGCAATATTGTTGCAATGTTGCAAAATTTCACACTAAAAAAAAACGTTGGTTAATCTTTAAACAGGTATCTGGACCATTGCCTATTTCTGATTTAATAAGCTCTGAAGGCAAATCAGTATTTGCTTAGACCACGAAGGGATGAGTTATGGATCACAGACTTCTGCGTGTGGAACTAAATGATGGGCACTTCATTCCTGTCCTGGGATTCGGCACCAGTGTACCTAGCAAGGTATTAAGACCATCTGGGGCTTGAGGATTTGTGAGGAAAGTCTTAGCATGAGTGGAGGCTGGCCAGTATTTTTCAATCAGTGCTCCTCCGTGACACAGGGACTCACTTGGATGTTGGTTTCTTCAGGCGAGAGTCACTGACACGTGAGGACAGGGACTGGCATTCCACTCTGCACTGTGCTGCCTCCATATGAGGCTGCTGCGTGTCCGGACTCTGCTCTGCCCTTGCTTCGGTGCGCCTCACTGCCCGCCGTGAGGCATGGGAGCCAGGATTACTGCTAGTCGCATCTGAAGTCCAATTGTGTTGGATTGTTTTATTTGTTGAATTCAGAAATGTTTTCCTCCTTCCCGGTAGACGTAGCCCAGAGAAATCTTTGTGGCAGAACTTACTAGAAGCAAGGGACATAGAAAAGGTGAAAAGGTATTGGTATTCTGCTGAGGAGCAGCCTGCTGGGCCCAGCTCAGCAAATGCTGGACTGGAAATCTAGTTAGGGTACCACAGGCACCACTCCCCATGCTGGTCAGTTTATCTGAAAGAAAACACAACCTCATGGGAGAGGTAAACACTGCTCCAGTGAGGTGAGTCCAAGTTCTTGGGCAACATTCATTACAATGAATTTGAAACAAAAGCACAGGGATATACTTCTAAGGCAATCATGAGCCAATGGATGAGCCACTAAGCTGAGAAAATATTTTCCTTCCACATAATTACTCAGTCTGTGCCCGAGGTCCAGCCACATAAAATTTCTGTCTCACATTGCTTATCTGAGTCATAGCTTTAGTGATAGCTTTTCTTCATAGACCTAATTGACGTGAAAGATAAATAAGGATCCAACCATAGATTCAAGCTTAATAAATGTATACTGACCAGCAGCCCTGGCTGAGATCACGGAAGGCTGTGGAAACAGTATCTGATGATTTCACTGCAGAGAATAACACTTCTGAAATTCATAAAACTAAATAGAAAATCATGTGTTTACTTTTGAGGTTTGTTGTTCAACAAAAGCTCTTCAGAATCTTCCCCTAGTCTTGGCAGACCAACTTACCCATTTTGTGCAGTCCTAGTGAAATACCTGAGGCTCAGCTGTTTAGGAAAATGACAGATTGATTTCTTCCAACTGGAGAAGTTGGGAAGCTCAAAGGAAAAGGCACTGCCATTGGCACAGGCCTTCCTCCTGCATCACCCTAATGCATAAGGCAGGAGAGGAAGAGAACATGCACGTAGCAGGCAGAGTGGGCTTGGAGGCCACCAGCCTTCTCATTGGTGCCATTAATCTGTTCCTGGGGGCAGATCCCTCACAGCCTGAGGGCCTGTCCTGAGGCCCCACCCACACACCATTGTACTGGAGATTGCATTTTCTACATGCTTTTTGGGACACATTCAAACCAGTGCATAAACAAAAATCAAAACCTTACTCTAATTATACCTTTACAAAATGGAGTGAATTTTATTTTCAGAGAGAACAACTACTTTACAAATTCTTTACACAGTGTGTTTCTTTTCTTATGTATATAAACTCTGTAAATATTCCTTGGAGATACTGTAGCTTGGCGCCAGACCACTGCAATGAGCTGAGTTACATGATGTTTTTACTGTTGATTTGTTTGTTTCTCCACTTGTTTTTAAAGGTGCATGTGGACTATAATCTAAATACATGAAACAAGGTGTATGTCTTTCTTACAAAATATGTTATTTTTGAAAAATGCATTTGGTCATTTGAACTTTCAGAAAGTTGTAATCTTGTTGATGTGAAGTGTTCCTTGTTAATGTGTGTTCTTGATCTAGGTGACTGTTTAAGGTTGGGATGACTGCAGAAATGTCTTAAAATAAGACAACCATGAAGTCCTCCACATCACTTCACCATAAATATAAAATACAGGCATGTCACACACAACGTTATTTGCAGCATTTTTACCATACTATAATGTTTTCAAAACTTTGAGTCAATTCTCTTTACTCTTCTTATCACCATATCAACTACAGTTATGTAATACTCTCAATTATTTGTCATCTCAGCAATGTTTCTAGCATTTTCATCAGGCAGATATTGCTTCTGAAAAAATCAATTTCTTTGATTACCATATAAGGCAATGCATTCGTTGAAGTTTTATGATGAAATTGCCATGATACATCATATCCTAAATGATCACTACTAATGCTGTCTCTTTTAATTGCCAACACATCTGAAATTGTTTCCTCTCCCAAAGTGTTGAGATCTTCAATGTCATTTATGTGTGTTGGAGTCAGTTGATTCCAAATCTTGTTCAAGTTGATAATTAAACTCCATTCACTGAATTGTGCGTATTTTTAGTGACCTCTGGACTAATACTTTTCAGAAGTTTTAAAATGTATTTTCCCCATATTCAGAAGAGAAACCCTTAGTAATAAAAATTCACAGCTGCATTAAATATATTCTTGCCAACAGATTGATCTGCAAATAGTATCTTTGGTTGCACCTCCAGGTTCCTAAAAGTAAGGTAACGGAGGCCACCAGATTAGCTATAGATGCTGGATTTCGCCATATTGATTCAGCATATTTGTACCAAAATGAAGAGGAAGTAGGACTGGCCATCAGAAGTAAGATTGCAGATGGCACTGTGAAGAGGGAGGACATCTTCTACACTTCAAAGGTATTATTGGTATGCTGTTGTGCTTGTGTGCCTATGTTTTTACTGTGACTATGTGGGGATGACAGTGTATGATAGGACACTGGCTGCTTGATAAATTATTGCTTATTTGTACAACTGCTATTCATATTTAGTTATGCATTTAAATTGGATGCAAAACAGATAAGATGATGTCTTGGCCATCAGTGAGGTAACTGAATTGATGACTTGAATATCGAGACACTTTACCTCTTTGAGTGTTCTATCCCTGTTGAATAGAGTAAGACAGTAAGGTGACCAGATTCTAGCTTTTGTGATCTCTTGTGCAACTCTCTGAAATTATTTTCATCTGATTTTAAATTTTCATTTTTTCACTAAGAAAGAACAATCTTTGAGTATTAGAAGGATACACCTAAAATCTGATGCCTTGTGAACTATGAAGACAATCTAGTGTTCTCCTCTTTAGTTATTAGACTACAAGACTACTAATTCTTCCCCATTTAGCTGAACACACAAAACTGTAGACTAATTTGTGTACCATTTTATAAATGTAATCAAACATATCTCATTACCATTGAGAAATATTTAAGTTTTGAGCAATTTTTCCTTCATTTGAATAGATACATTGTCCATAAACAAACATGAAAAAACTTTTGCATGTGCAAGACAGACGAAAAGAAACTAAAGAAAGCACTGGGTATGATTTACCATTGCTCACGTGGTTTCCACCAGTGGAAGACTGTGTTAAGGGAAACAAGTCAACAAAATTGGCTCAAACGTTAATTTCTGATTTCATTCTTTACTCTCTGTAGCTTTGGCCCACTTTCAGTAAACCAGAGTTGGTCCAACCAGCATTGGAAATGTCACTGAAAAAACTGCAACTGGACTTTGTTGATCTCTATCTTATTCATTTCCCAACACCTTTGCAGGTAAACAACTTGTGTGCACAGAGCTCTTTCGCTGATGATATCACCTTAAATATTATTTATGTAGATGTTTGAAGGAAGAGTTTTTAACAGGAAGCAGTGGGCACTGTACCAGAGGAAATCCTAAAGAATAAATACTTATATCCTCATCTTGAATTCTTCCCTCCACACTTCTTGCCTCCAAGAGATCAAATTCAACAATTCAAACCCTGTGTCTCAAAGACTTGAGAAATAACAAAAGTCACCATTAGAGTGAAAAAACATATTACTGAGCCTGTTTGATACATAGGTGTGTCTTAGACTATCGTATGTCCTGTAGGATATGGAGCTCAGGTTGTTTTCCCTGGGTCAAGAAAGAAGTTTATTGTGGCTGGAAATGAAGGCCATGTAATTACTTCCTTACCCAGTGTGTGTGTGTGTGTGTGTGTGTGTGTGTGTGTATGTGTGTGTGTATGACAGAGAGAGAGAGAGAGAGAGAGAGAGAGAGAGACAGAGACAGAGAGAGACAGAGACAGAGAGATAGACTGAGACAGAGAAAGAGAGAGATAGACTGAGACAGAAAAAGAGAGAGAGAAGGAGACAGAGAGAGAGATAGAAAGAGACAGCAAGACAGAGGCAGAGAGAAGGAGACAGAGAGACAGGGAGAAGGAGACAGAGAGAGACAGAGAGAGAGACAGACAGAGAGAGAGAGAGAGAGAGAGAGAGAAAATCTTTCTCTGTAGGAAAATACGGGGGCTGACAAATGTGAAATGAGACCCTACTAAACTTTGGAAAATAGCACTCAGAAAACATGCAAAAATAAATGATTAATGGAAGCCTGTCTCTAAAGAACATTTCTTACTATTTTGAAAGAAAATATCTTACAAATATCAGTTTTTAAAGTGTTGCTAGCATGCTTCATAAAAAGCAGTTATCCTGGCACCCAAACACTTGTTCAGTAGCCAGTTGTGGCAACACAAATTTGTGAAAATTCTCTGAAACGTTTGCTTCTATTGCAGCCTGGGGAGAAGGTTATACCGCAAGATGAACATGGAAAGCTGTTGTATGACACAGTGGATCTCTGTGATACGTGGGCGGTGAGTGCCTTGGAGGAGAGAGCACAGGGATGGGAGCAGGAAGACGGTCAGATTTGATCTTCAACTGAGTGTGTGGGCTGTGCATCGTGCACTCTAGAAACTTAGGACTTTCACAAGGACTAGGTTGGCGGAGTAGTGCCCCAGAATGCTGTGCTGAAGTGTAACAGAAACAGAAGAGAAGAACTGAAGGAAATACTCCTCGGCATCTCCTTCCCTTCACCTGCAGTGGTTTCTTCCATTTGGTTCTGAGGGACAAAGAATTTTTTTTTCCTACTGTCACTCTTGTCCTAGGAGTGTAACAATCCTGGACATCAATCACCAGCATTTCTCAACAGTGTTACTTCTACAGTTGTTTCTGATAGATGTATTGATTTGGAGATGATTGCACACACTGTACTTCATACCGTTTCTCCCCAGGCCATGGAGAAGTGTAAGGATCTGGGATTGGCCAAGTCCATTGGGGTGTCCAACTTTAACCGCAGGCAGATGGAAAAGATTCTCAACAAGCCAGGGCTGAAGTACAAGCCTGTCTGTAATCAAGTGAGTGCCCTCCTAGTCAATTCATTCTGCTTTTCTTTCCCATGTGCTACTCCTACTTGGATGTCTCTCTTTCTCACCCTCTTCTCTTCATTTTGCTTTCGTGGTGCAGAGGATGCTTGGAGTGGAGACCATTTCTGGGGTGTTGTAGATGATCTTTCATTATGAGTGTGCTTGAGAATATCTTATTGAAACAGATGGGATAAATGATGTGTAAAATGCAGGGCAGGTAAAGTTAATCAAGAAGGTAGTTGGGAGTGGCACTCATTAGTTCGACCTTCAGGACAAGATGCATTTGTCCTTGAGCTATGAACTGTGACCATTCATTTGGTGGGCACAGCTCCGGTTTAGAACGCTGTGTACGGGAATTAAAGCAAAGGGCGGGCATTAAAGAAGTCTGGAATTATTGGAAGATAAGATTGACTTTGTTTGGAATTCTAATGTCTGAGTCTCTTACCACAATCTCTGAGTGGATTTTTGATGTTTGAGTCTTTCATTTTGGTGTCCCTACTTTCAGGTATATTGACCAGAGGCATAAATATGGGAAGATTTCACTGTTGACTTTGCCAGTCCCCCAGGATGTAGGAAGCGCGTCGCTCCTTTATGGCAATATTAATGTTGGATGAAACCAACACTCAGATGCTTACTAGAATGTAGAGCCAGGCAAGGTATCCAGGCATATTTTAGTCACTTCTTATCAGTTGTTCCAGCATATTTATTCTGTTTGGTTCTGAATTCTTTCTTTTTAACAGCTTCCAGTCATGTAGTAGTGCATCTTACTTGTGAAACAGATCATCAGCATTCATCAATTTGCTATGTAATTGTAAAGCAACATTATCTTGTAATATAAATATTCAAGATTATTGTCATTTCAGTACTAATTTTATCAGTATTTCTTATGATAACCATTTCAATCCATTAGAAAATTTGAAAGAATGATCAAGAAAATCCATCCTTTTCCACTTTATACCCTCATTTTCTTGTTTTCTATGCAGTTAAATATTGGTACAAATATGTGTGTATATTTCCATTTTTTGCATAATATTTTGCTTAACCTCTTCAAAGTAAATTCTTTAAATGACTATTTACCCTTAGAAACACAGAAAACATCTCCTAGTAAAGTAAGATATTTCCCCACAGTTACAATTGCATTGTTAAGAATAGGGAAGTATTGATTCCCTCTCATCTTCCAATGCACACTCCACATACAAATTTTCCATTATTTTTTCAAAATATCTTTTGTACTTGCCTTTTTCACCAGGAATAACTTGTGGTTTACATGTAAGTTTTTATAGCATTCATTTTTTCCATGATGCTCACATGAAATTGGGCAAATATTCTATTCATCAGATGCTTTACTTGTAATTAGATATAAAATTTGGTTCTGTATTTTAAATCTTGTACCTTAGTAGTTAGTTCAGATGCTATATTAGACTGCTGACCATATTTGGAAAGAAAATACCTGTCGCATGTCCTGTCCATCAAAGTTCATCCCAGCAGAATACCCCAAATGACAAATGGTCTCACTGATGATTCTTCTTGTCTCTTTGTTCAGGTAGTTGGAGTCAGATCTCTTCTTCATTTCTTTTGTTTGTTAAGTTTTTGTTTATCAGCTGTTTCCAGTGCTGCCTATCGCACTCAGGACTTTGTGCATCAGATCTCTTCTTTGGAAGCCTCCATTCCCTCACTGCATTCAGTAGTAGGCTGCTGATCAACAGTCATCAGCAGAAGTTATGTCCTAAACAAATTTTCTACAGAATTGGATATTTGTTAATGACATTTGCCTGATTTCATTTACATCATGAAAGCTTGTCAATGGCATTTTTATTTTTAACTATTAATTTTAGTTGTATTAACATTATATTTTATAAGAGAAATTTGCATATCAAGTAAAAATAAGCTATAATTTTACCTACATATTAGTAGGATCATTAACTTCTCTTTACTTATCAATGTTGTGAGAACTGAGCTATCATAATCGTCATGAACACAAAGTATTTCGTGACCTCTTTCTGTACTTTCTACAGTAGTATCAGAGGATTGTGTTAATATGTTAAAGTTCACTTTCCTCAATTTTGCCTTTGAAGAAGAAATTGCCCAAATACTTTGAGCCAGGTTCCTACTGTTACTGAAGAGCTCTGGCCTTAACATTGCATTATCATATATTTGTCTCTTACCGATAATGTGATGCTCCCATCTGTGGAGCACCCTGGACCCAACCTTCTTCCTTGAGGCTCTCCAACAGAATTTGGTGTCCTAGATGAGACTGGCATCTTCTGGTGTCCTCATTTGGTGAAATCACCTCTAAGGGCTTTACCTGTGACTTCTCTGGCCCCAGAAGAGAGGAACACAGAAAGAGAGTGCCTGCAGTTGCTGCAGACCTCCTCTTGCTCCTTGGGTTCAGTGTCTTCTGCCCCTGAAATGGAAAGGTCAAGATTTTTAGAATTTACAGTCCCAACTTTTGCTACTGACAAATCTTCCCATTGTTGCACTTTGGGCCTTGTCTTTCTTTGATTTTCTTGCCATTTGGAACTCACTCGAGCAATTTGAAATTCTCCTGAACCAAATGGAGCCTTCAACATTTTGATTGATGGGGGAAAACTTGTGTCTTTGTAGTTTGTGACCTTGCCAGTTGTTTGCAGGGAATGAATGCAAAGGTGCACAAAGAAGGAAGGACATTTGGACATCTCTGTTGCAATTGGCATAGGAATGCAATATGCTAATACTAACTTAACATCCCCAGCTACAATTTCAGCAATCTGGAGCCTAAAGATGTATTTGAATTTTAATGCAATTGTTGTATGGATTATATTGTGTGTCAATGTGATTGCTAGTCTGTGTTTGTGATAGTAAAATCCATGAGAAATAAAGGAATGCTGGCAGATAGTAATAGACCTATTGGAAATTCATTGACATGAAAGTACTTAGACTCTGAAGAGAAAGAGAAGTCTTCCAGCTGGCCTAGGGTCAGTGACCTTGGATGCCCACCAGAGGTTTTAAGGTGACTGATCCATGATACCCACTGTCTTCACGGGGTCCCATTTCCACACTCATTTTTCTCCTCGGAGCTTGTGGGCACCTGTGGGAGAGGTGCACAGAGTCCACCCACTTCAGTTTTCAGGAATTCCTGTCTTGTTTTACTTTTCTTCTTTCTGTCAGTTGATGCATTTGTATCATCACCAACTCTATCCATAATTCAGCCACACCCACAGGGTCAAGGGCCTTCACTGTAAGTAGAGGAGATGTCACAGCACTTGACGTTATTGCACAGCCACTGCTTCAAGGTGCCATGAATGGTTCCTGCGTTAGCAGTCTGCATTCTCAGTACCTGCAGTGGTGAAGCTGGGTTTCCCTTCATTCCCCTTGGGCTCTACATGGAGAAGACAAGCTAGGCTGCCATGTCTGGTGTGGCTCTTGATATTCTCAGGAGGAAGGACAGGGAGAGGACAGGAAAGCAAAGAAAAGAGAGGAAAGCTTGGGTCAGGTGGAGCCCTCTCTCCTGATGGGAGGAAAGGACCTGCTCAACCACTGCAGAGGTTACATTCACCAAGTTAAAGTTGCGTGACACCCCCCTTTGCCTACCAACCCATTGCTCACATTGCCTAGGAGACTGGTGTTCTCTGGGCAGGAGCAGCTTGTTTATCAGGGATGCACAGCCCCAGATGTATGATCAACCTCAGCTTCAGCTGCTCCCTACCCTGTGTAACCTCTTCTGAGATACAGCTCGCTTCCCTCCCACATTGCCTCTCATTCTCAGCATTGGTAGGAAATGGGACACTTGGCTCTGATTTCATGCAGCCTGTGTTACAAAAGTGCCGAGCAAAGAGAGCAAGAGTGCAGTGGCCACTCTGCCAGGAAGCCCGGGGCCCGACACACGGGCTAACCTTGGCGTGAGTACTCCAAGGTGTGCATTCTTGCTCCAGTCATCACAAGCCTCTAACTCATTGGGCAGAATTAATTAAAACTTGTACTTTGCACTGTCCCTATAATTTGTAGAAATAACTGTCAAAAGTACATATGCATGGCTATTTAATTCTGCCCCTCGGAACTTATGGTGCTTTGCTTTGTTTTAAACAAAGTAGTGAGTCCCATTTTGTTTCTGTACACTTACATACTATATTTTCTCCTTAATTTTGCTTTGTTTGATTGGAGGCTCTTTGGTCCTCTATCTGGATATTTTCTGGAAGATAACAGATTATTTGGGTTTATTTGGAAAATTGTTATTTTAGTCAATCCTAGCTGAAAAGTAGATATGAAAAGTGGTAGCCTTCAGATTCTGCATGACTAAAGACAAAAAGTGAAGTTTTCAGAGCCAGTTAATGGTATACAAAAATTTAATTCAAGACTCACAAATATGTCTTTGAGATTAGGCACATAACCAGGTAGCTTCAACCTGTTTCAGCTTGTGAGAATTTAATTTAAATTGTAGTGTTTATAAATTTGGTAAATTTACATTGGCACATTGCATTGTCTTAGAACTCAGATTTAAACAAGAAAATCTCTGACAAAAAGGTCAACTTGTTAGTAAGGTAAAACAGACTTCTGGGGAAAATGTTAGCACATATTTGATTCCATGTTAGTCTATCAGGATTGTATTTTCCTCTGTTGGACGCTTAAGATTCAACGTCCATTGCTTTCTGTATTACAAGCAGACATGACGTTCAGCAGTTTTTCTCTGGAAAATAAACAACTTAAAAGTGTTAACATCTCAATTTTCATGAAATAATTGATGCAAATACACTTGATAAATACAAATTGGATAAATATGCAAAAATGCACAAACAAAGGGAAATGGCTCATTCACCAATTATGTTAAAGTATGGAAACATCAATCATTAAAATTAAATTCAAATAATCTTGACTTCTTAAAATCTAGAGGAAACATGATAAATTCTGGTCTAGTAAATGGGTTTCATATTTCGTTCTTGTGTAAAAGTACCTTACAATGTTCCAGGCATGCAGACTCATGCCCATAATCCCCAGGCAGAGGGATCTTAAAATTGAGCCTCCATATCCTGGAGATTTATTAAATGTCTTCATGAAAGTTATTCTTTTTATCCCCATATGACAGGGAGAAGGAGCAATCTGACACTTTAATAAATTTGAGAGCAATTATTCTAGGGGAACAACAGGAAAAGACATACAGAAATAAAAACTTTAAGTGAAATTATAGTACTTTTTCCTATACTATAAATAGAATAAGAGGGATATGCAATGAAATATTAAATAAAATTAAATTTCTCATGCTTAAAATGTAATAAAAAATATGTTCTTAACTAGTAAACAGGCATTGATTCATATAGTCTGTATCCAAAATTTTACAGTACCTTGTGTGGTATTTTGTGTGTGTGTGATACATAGGTAAGGAATGTTAAGGTGTTGTCATGGCAAAAGAACTAACAAAAATGGAGCTGAATTGTTCAAAGATATTCTTTAAATTCTATATGATTAGAGTCCCTTAGGAATAAATTTTGCGGAAAAGAAAACCTGTATTTGGAACGCTGAGATGATTCTCTGTATATTATATTACTTGATTTTTCAGTTTGTCACCGGAAAACAATGCAGTACAAATGTAAAATCATATGCTTTCTTCCCAAATGATGACTCACCTGGGTGAGTATGAGTGGACTCTAACCAGCAGATACAGGTCAGCAATGCACAGTGATTTCTTTCATTGTAGAGAGTTAGAAAATGCACATAACACATTTTACTTTTCTTGTGTCTCCTTTCCCTCAGCCACTCTTCCTCATTTCTTGGTCCTTTTACAATTTGCAAAGAAAGTCTATCTCCTACTATGTATCTATTTCCTATTGTTCATCACTCACTTTATTCTCTGATTTACTTCTACTTTGCTGCCAGAGAAGCCGCGTGATACTTAAGTTTATGTCTGATTTATTTCATTTAACATTCCAGTCTTACGGTGCATCTGCTTTTCCTACAAATGACTCACATTTGTCATTTTTGATCCCACAGTTGTACTCTATTGTGTATAAATAGCATATTCTCCTTAACCATTCATCTGAGCATAGACGTATAGGCTGCCTTCAAGATTTAGCTATGAATGTATTGTGATTAACAGAGGTATTCACATATCGCTGTAATGTGATGACTTGGACCCTTTTCAGAAGATACCTAAAAGAGAAAGAGTAAGCAGTTGGATATTCTATTTTAGCTTTTAGAAGAATGTCTCATTGATTTCCATAGTGTTAGCACAGTTTGACATCCCCACCAACTGGGTAGAAGGTGCCATTTGCCCCACATTCTAGCCAGCACTTGTTACCATTTGATTTCATGACGATAGTAATTCTGGGATGACATTGAATCCCAGTGTTATTTTAATTCACATTTGTCTAATGTTCCAAGATGTTGCACATTTTTGATGTTATTTATTGACTAATTGGTTTTCTTCTGAGAAATATCTATTCAAATGTAACCTTTTGGCTATACTAAACTTGTTTTGTAGGCAAATTAATTTTCTTTGATTGAGTAAAATTGATGAGAATTAAAAGAATCATTTCTTCTTTTAAAACTACCTTTTAAACTGGATTTCTTCTGCTCTTGTTAGTTGTTTCATATTTTTCTTGTGAACATTGTAGCAGGTGACTGTCAAAATTCTGTTTAATACTGGAGGATACTAACTGTCATCTACAGGACAAGTAAGATGAAAGTTAATAGGGTCATCATCAATCTCTGTTCAGGGAATGTAGATTGGAAGTGCTTACTTGACTGGTTATGGTCACACCACAAATAAACTCATTTTTAAAGTATCATTTTCGTCTGACTTCTGCAGGGAATAGAATGCTAACTCCTTGCCCAGCAGGATCCGACCTATGCTTCTGTCCCTGTTAGCACAGCTAAAATCATTTTTGTCCTTGAGACTTTGCTTTCAGATGTCTGGGACCACATCCTTGCTTCCGGAATGGTGCCATGTCCAAGGCTGCATGAATTCTTTCCCTGTGCCAGACCTGGACATTTATCATGTCGCTCTGTAGTCCAAAATACAATCGTTTCTTATTCAGAATAATTGTTTAATTCTTTTTGGCTTTTTAATTTTAGGAGTTTTAAAAATTTTCTTTTCTTTCAGGAGGTAGTGACATTTTCTAATTAAATATTTCATGTTGCTCAGCTGTTAAAGCTCCATTTCCCTTCATGTTGGTTTCCTGCCTTCACATAATCTAGTGTTTTGCTGTCTTCTTGCCCACTTGCAGGTGGAATGTCATCCTTACCTCAACCAGAGCCAATTGCTGGCTTACTGCCGATCCAAAGATATTGTCCTGGTTGCCTACTGTGCCCTGGGAACTGCACGAGACGAACAGTGGTAAAGACAGTAGGGATTTTACTTAAAAACCCACTGCGGATCACACATTTGTACTGTGTGTTCAGCACAAGTGAGTTCCCTTGCAGACGGTTCAGGGAGGGGAACACTTCAATCCTATCAAATTTTCAGATGACGCTGACCTTTCTGGTGTGAGGACAGGAGTTATGGAACTCTGTGCTAGGCCCAGCACTTTTGTCTTTCAGAAGACTGATAAACTGAGTTGTCAGCTTCAGAGCCTGAACATTTTTGCCTTTTGATGCAGGGTGGACCCAAGTTCCCCAGTTCTCTTGGAAGATCCAGTTCTCTGTGCCGTGGCAAAAAAGTACCAGCGGTCTCCAGCCCAGATCGCGCTTCGCTACCAGCTGCAGCGTGGGGTTGTGGTGCTGGCTCAGAGCTTCAATGAGAAGCGGATCAAAGAGAACATGCAGGTGACGCGGCCGTGTGGACCTCGGGGCTCCTACACGGCACCCTCCGCATTCGCGCTACTTTGTGAGCTCTTGGCCATGCTTTGCCTAAGGGAAATTTGCTGTGAAATACTTCAGATTTACTTTACAGAAGGGAATTTCTACCAGCTTTGTCCTTCTACTGTGGCAGCACGAAAGGCAACTGGGACTGGAGGTATTAGGACTGAAGAGAAAACAGAAAAGTGGGCTTCAGCATCCAGTTTGCAGTGGTCTAAATAACCCCAGGGAAATGACTGTGTCTTTCCTCTTTGTCTGGAATGAGGGAACGTGACAATATTACAGGGCATTGCCTTGTGGAAGTATTTGTGATTTTCCTTTTAATTTGGACTTTAAATCAACTGGAATGGCTTTTATTAATACTGCATGAAATAATGAGACACATACACATATACGTTTTTAATGCATAGCCAAGTTTCCTAGCAACAGTTACTGAAAATGTAACACTTTCCCACAGATCTGTATTGCCACTTCCG
Organism: Cavia porcellus; assembly: GCF_034190915.1. Taxonomy (NCBI): domain Eukaryota; kingdom Metazoa; phylum Chordata; class Mammalia; order Rodentia; family Caviidae; genus Cavia; species Cavia porcellus. Next base: position 25,874,472 of record NW_026947510.1, on the reverse strand, counting down.
TTATACCTAATGTTCACAGTATCTCTCTGCCTTATCTCTTGTGTTCAGATGACTTATTTACTTTTCTGTAGTGTTTTAATCAGATAGGGAAATAAGTTGTGTTGAATGGCAAATATTTTCCCTAACTCTTCCTTTCGAAAAACAGTGTTTTGTAACACTGTGACAGTGTATTGTCACGTTCCCACTGTAGGAATAGATAGGCAGTCATCAATCACAGAAAAACAAATCAAGAAGTATTTGATTACGTTGAGAATAGAAGCTCTGTTCGTTAAAATAGGTCATAAAGAAAATGAAAAGACAAGCAAAGTTTGGAAATATCTGAATCTCAAAAATTAACACCTAGAATAAATACATGGGGTACATTACTGTATACAATGTTCCTTAATAAGTGAGTATACCTTTGCATAAAATTGAGAATCAGTCGATCACTTTCCACCAGGCAGTGTATTTTAAATGTTTACTTGAGGATACACTGAAACTGAAAATTATATCAGTGAGAACCGAACTATTGATAACGGTGATATTTGCAGCCTAAAACTGTGATATGAATTTTCCAATGTTTAGGCTACAGTTTAATATATTTCATGAATATTGTGACACTTTTCTTTGTATAATTTTTATTTATTTATTTACTCACAAATCTAAAAAATTTGATTTTCTTTTGATAGCTTTCTTGTTTACATTATCGAAGTATCCAAATGTATGAAAAAATTAAGAATAGAGCACTGAACACTTTCTAGGAAGGCCAATCAGTTGTGCCATTATTCACCTCCCTTTGCTCTCGCAATCTGACTTTTTTTGGAGCATTACTATTAATTTACAGATCCACTAGTTTCAATGTGTTAGCAACTCTTGAAAATCCTGTTGACACTTAAACTCTCCTTACGTCAGATGATGACTTCCTTTTCAAGCCAGTGTATGCTCCCTTTGATTACACTATCATAAGATTTTAGAAAATACGCGCCTTCATTCATATGGGAACAATTTGTTTTTATCTTGTTTCCCAATGCTATGCAAAAATCAAACTATTCATGAAACTTGCTAAACAGTAGTTTTTTAAAACTCAGTTTCTACATTTTTTTGAATCTTGAAAGTGCACCATCTTTCAGTAAATCTGTTTTCTATCTTTTCTACTTTCTTTTAAGGTCTTTTTTGTAATACTTTTAATACATTGCAACAAACTTGGATTTCTCTTTTGTTTTCAACTGACATCCTTCTCAATTTGAGTTTTTCACTCCATGACATTAATAAATTTTTAGAAATTTAGCATCTGTTTTATTTTTTTCTAATTTAGTAGTGCTTAAAATTAAATGAAGGCCTTAGGTATGCTAGGCAAATACTGTACCCCTTCTATATATCCTTAGCACTTCTCGTCTTTTCTATATATTATCTCTACACCATTTAGTTACTTTTACTTGGACTGAGTGACAGTATTTAGCATAAAAATGGTAAAACTCGTCTACTTGCTTGATAGGTATTTGAATTCCAGTTGACTTCAGAGGATATGAAAATCTTAGATGGCCTGAACAGAAATTTTCGATATAATACAGCTGATTAGTAAGTATCTCTGATAAACATGTTGCCTCCATTTTTTTTTTCTGGGAAAGAGTGTAACACACGTGCTAATATTATGTCAAAACCAGGAGACAGTGATTGGTTTGAGTCAGGCATGAGACACAGGTCTCATTCTGTGAGTGAAACCAGGCTCAGTGTGGATTTGCACACCTGGGACTCTATGCATCTTATTCTGCAAACCTTTCCATATCAGTCCCATATGTTATGTGCTAAATACAGCATATGCTAACATTCTTAAATGTATCCATACTAACATCTGTCCTAGTGTAGGGAAAAGAGAAGAATTGGGACCAGAGTGCAATGAATTCTGTTACTCTTTCTTTCTATAATTTTTGTTTCTTCATATTTACTCACCAATCTAAAAAGTTGGGTTTTCTTTTGAAAATTTTTTCCTTTTCATTGTGAAAATTTCCAGATGTACAAAGATTGTAAGCAGAGAGTACTGAACATCTCCTAGCAAGGCCAGTCAGTAGCGAAATTATTCACCTCTCTTTTCTCTCCCAATCTGCAGGAAGTGGGAATCAATGACTATCTATTTATGTTATAAATATTTTAATGAGTGTTGAATCTATACCTCTACAGGAGCCTCTGTATTCCTACAACTACCTAGTGTACATAGACTTTGGGTATTATTGGTGAGACCTAGTGATATATTTCTAAAACCAATTGTACATTATCTTCTCTCGTATATCTCAATGTCTGATGCAATTAAAGGCATTTCCATTAGTCTGCTCCTAATATGTGCTGCATATTAGCAACTGTCCTTGTCTCCCTGTGGGGTCGTTCATCAGAACACTTCAGTGTGATGTCCTTAGTAATTTCAGCCCTTACTTCCTTCCCATTACACATCTGTCCAGTGCTCTGACACCACGTTTGTCTCAAGAATGTCTCATATTGGTGGGGAAAAATTAGTATGAATCATTTCTACATTTTAAATCTCTTAATAAGTAATGGTTTGAGTCACTTTCTATTTTGTACTGGTAAAGTACAGACATTGCCAAATTGAAAAGTAAGATGTTAAATTATGGAACTCTATCTTATAAGTGAAATGCTTTCAATTTCTGAATGTAACAATTCTCTTGAATGTGATGGGCAATGAGGTGGTAACTAATGAATTTATACAATGAAAATGAAATTGCTAGCCTAGGTTTGTACACCTCAAAATATGTCTTAGTGTTGACCAGTATCTGTACTTGTCCTTGTTCAAATCTAGAAAGTTATCAGCCTGTTTTCATTGAAGATTAAAAAATAGGCTTGCGGGGCTGGGGGTTTAGCTCAGCGGCATAAGTGCCTGCCTTGCAAGCAGGCAGTTGTGAGTTCGATCCCTGGTACCGATAAAAAAAAAAAAAAGACAAAATAAAAATAGGCTTACATCCTGGTTTTGCTTGTTGACACATGAGGCTTAGGGTCAAAAATATTTTGAAATTTCATGTCTGGACATTCTTTGTGTGAAATTCCAGATAAAAATTTGATCAAGAAAATGTTAATTATGGTCAAAAGTTTATTATAATGCTGGGCATGGTGTCACATGCCTGTAATTGCAGCACTCTGGAGGAGGATCACCATGAATTGGAGGCCACTCTGCGTTACATAGTGAGCTCAAGCCAGCCTGAAACTACATAGTGAGACTCTGTCTCTGGAAAAAAAATTCACATAAGATCATGTTCATGAACTAAGAAAGGCAGATTTAAAACCAGTCAGTAATGAAAAGGACTAAATTTAATTCAATGACAGCTTCATAGAAATCGCTCTACACCTCTAAAATTGAGTAACTGAGCTCATACTATGCATTGTTTAAATCTTAGTTTTGCTGGACACCCCAACCATCCATTTGCTGATGAATATTAACACGGAGACCTGTGTCATGACCCCCATCAGAAGCTCCTGCTGATGAGTAGTGGTGCGGGCTCTGTTTCAGGTACAGCTTTCTGGCCATGATACTTCTTGTTCCTGGACGCTGTTTGTCAACTGACACACAGCTGGCACAAGTCTACAGGTCTACAAGGGAAGACACTCATCTTTGTTGCATCCAGAAAGTGATGAACAGTTGTTTGCCATAAAGATTCATCCTTTACAATCTACTACTTGCGTGATTTGTTTCCTTCTGAATTACTAGGACACAAAATCGATTTGCCTAGAGGCTTGGACAGCCAAATGGAAGCAGTAGCATTTGCCTTACAAAATTTCTGGGGTTGGAGTAGCTAAGAGTTCTCAGGCTGAGGAGAAGTGGCAGGTAGGAGGTATTTACGAGTCACTATTCCTTTGAAACTGTTTTTCACAGGCTGCAGTATCCTTTTCTTTGTTATGTGAGTGTACATTTCACTGCATGCAGACAGCATGATGTCTGTGTTCTGACTTTGTAGGTCTGTTCTGGCCCATAACTTGCGCTGATGAAATAGTTTGCCATGTGCAATGAGGTTCCATTCTGAGTCTCTGCCTATGAAGTCTGTTCAAGGTCTTACTCCATGAGCTGGGGTTATGGCTCAGTGGCACAGCGCCTGCCTGGGCAAGTGCAAGTTCATGATCTCAATCCCTGGTTCCAGAAAAACCACAGCAGCCAAAAAAGGTCTTTCTCCCTGCTTGGGTTGGGACATGTGATGATATGACACGTTAGCTAGCTGACAAGAGCGTGAAGACTATCTGGAAAAGAGTTTAAATAACCCTGAGAACTGCCCAGTAAGCATCCTGGCTTAGTCTGTCTCTGTGTACTGAAAACAGTATACAGCAGAACAAATACTCATCAGAGTTTGGGCTTACTGCCATTTGACAAATAAATGAATGTTGGATTCAACTGCTGTGTTGGATGTGGTTTACTATACAGCCTTAAGTGACGACATCATAATTAAATCTCATACATAAATGAAAGATACATTTAAATGGACACTTCACAACAAGAAATTTAAATTGAGTAAACGAGCATTCTAAATAATATGAATATTCAGGGAATGCAAAATAAAGCCACTATCATTTGTGGAGTGAAAATCAACTAATTTTACTCCACCATTTCAGAAAACTAAGAAAAGATGTTACTAACACAGAACTAAACCATGCATCAATCACTTAATGTTGAAAACAAATCTCTGCTCTCTTGTCAGTCTTCACTGTAACCAGCCAAGCTTTCTCACACTGCATGTAGAATAGAACCCTTAATACTAATGCAAAATGTTTGCATAAGTGAAATGTTACATGATCCAAAAATGACTTGAAAGCTTTCCACGACACATATTTGTAAAGGATATTGTGAAGGAGCCCTGGTATCCAGAGTGCCTTTCTCTCCTGGATGTTCTCTTTGATATGTTTCTCACTGAAGCTATGCTGAAGCTGGTCACAGAAGGCACAGAGTTCTCTTCAGCCTTTTTGCATAGCACAAAAGATTGGGTGACCCAAGGGAACCAGCGCGAGCTCTGGTCCACCCTAAAAGTAAAGGCAAAAATGCTCGTGTCCTGATGCTGTGCATCAGTTGGTCAGTGTGTTTCACAGGAGACCAAGATGCCCACTCCAAACCTCTGCTTCTAAAAAGTTTTCCCTTGACCTGCAGCAACGATGTCACCTGAGATCTTCTCAGAAATGACAGTTTTTTGCTGTGCTTCAGCCTGTTGAAATCTGACTCTAGAAGTCTTAATATTGTGGGGCTTAAAGTATTTTATTAACAGTATTTAAGGGTAGTTCCTGTTATTATGAGTTAATTTTTTTATTTCATTTGGTTTCTAGAACACAATAGGTATCAGTGTTTTGACTTTGTACAAATCTAGAAATGTAATTGAATTGAGATAAAGATGACATTTTTATTGTACATGGACAAGATAGGAAGCTAATATACAGAATATTAACATGAAAGGAAAAAATTAAAAGATAAGTAGAATTTTAAAAAATTCCTATGGAATATAAAATTGGAAATAAATATTAAGCTTATATGATACTGTTTGTAAAATATTAACTTAATATTTCAATCTCCAGTAAGGTTTTTTAAAAAGTACAAAATGATATTATCAAGAGAAACAAATGTATATATGAACAAAGTGTTGGATGCTAAGTCCTGGCTTTCTCTAAGGAGACAAGGCACTTTGGGACCGGCAATTCTTGCAGTCTTGGATGTTTAGTGAGCCCAGAGCCAGGATTTAGTTAAAGACTCAAAAGACTGAGTGTGAAGGACAAAGGAACCATCTTGGTAGGCATCTTGCTAGTGAGATTTGGGTAGATAGCTGTATCAAAGCAATAAGTAGAAAATCAATTTGATACATAAATTAAAATGTGACTACATTACAACAGATACAAACAGAGGGAGAGAGAAAAGAGGCAGAAAGGAAGGGAGCGCTAAAATATTTATTCCTGATAATGTGACAGTTATAACTGTTCTCAGAACATTAACAAATCAAGGCATGGTACTAAGTTTTCATTGTTTTGCAAGAAAATTGTAATTTATACTTATTTGATACATAAAATTTTACATTAAAATATAAGATAGGAAAAATAAAATGAATTACTCAAAATGAAAATAATGATTTATGAAGCCCAACAAAATAAATGAATTCTGGCAAAGATCATCAATAGCTACAAAACATTTGTAGAGAAGTATGATTTCCTTTGTTGATAATTGTCCCTCAGTAGATTACTAGTCATTGCAATGAGCAAAATATGTATTCACAGAAAAGAGATCCGACTATGATTGAACCAAGTGATTGCAACTAACATCAGTGTCTTCAGTTAGTTTCTGTTCACTTAGCCACAATCCCAGACACCCTCAAACTAGAGGAGAGATTTCCTTTGGCGTACAGTTTCTATTTCAGTTCATAGTTGGCTGGCTCCAAGGCAGGGGCAGCATGGCAGTGGGGCGTGGAAGAGAAAAAAGAGCTCATGGCATGGAGCCCAGAAGCAGAGAAACAGAGGGAGAGAGAGAGAGAGAGAGAGAGAGAGAGAGAGAGAGACAGACAGAGAGAGAGAGAGAGAGAGACAGAGACAGAGAGAGAGAGAGAGAGAGAGAGAGAGAGAGAGAGAGAGAGAGAGTTCAAGGGAGTCTGGAGGGAGATAGGCCTTCCCAGGCCATGCCCACGGTGACCTGGCTTTTCCAACCAGGCTTCACTTCCCAACAGCACATTTAGTTATAAATTTATATATGGACAAATCTACTAATTAATTTCACACACACATGACTCTGAGCTCACGAAGCTTTGGGGGAAATGTGTAGAAATAATCCAGAACTACTATTTACTTGAGAAACCTGTAATTATCTGCTTCCTACTGGCCTGAAATTTGAGGGATACAGGATAATAAGGACATTTTATTATCGAAAGTGATTAGCACCAATACACATCCTCCTCTATCTAGGATACACTTTACCACTGGAATTCACTCAGACTCTTCAGGATTTTCTTTATTCTATCAATGATTTAACCCTTCTTGCTATTAATGTAGAAATTTGATTATGGTATGCTCTGTCTTTATCTTGATTAGATTTTTGTGATCTATTAATGCTTCTTCCTTGAACTCTGAATTTTTCTGCCAGAATATGTGTGCGCACTTTCAGGTAATCCTGGGTCTACCAACTGATATTGTTGGAAATACTAGAATTTGTCACAATATCTGCTAAAATGTCTTGCATATCACAAGTAATACACGGCTTCTTTCACATAGTATCAAACAGTTCTGTATTAATGTATTGACCTCTGTTTTTCTTCTGCTTTTGCTAATTCAAATTTTCTATTGAGAAAATAACTTGTGTAGGAAGGTTAACTGACAGTTCTCTGTAAAGGTGACCAGATTGCAATGATGACTTCCCACACTTTATGCTTTGGTTTCTTTCCTTCTCCATTTCACAGACACACTCCTGCAGGCACTGTCTTTGCTCACTGTGCTCTAGGAGAAGTAATGATGGGAGCAGAAAGGTTTTTTGTGTTACATAGTCCAGCGTGATTTGGATAAATAGTCTTCAAAAACTCATGTATTAAGGGGTTGACTCTAAGTCATGTAGGGGGTCTTAAAACATTTAGAGGTAGAGCCTATTGAGGTCTCCCAGTCACTGAAGACATTCTGAGACTGTTTAGATAGGATTTTCCTCTTAAGATATTATGTCTTTCCTCTTTTCCCCTTTTGTTTCAAGCCAGAGGTGAGGCCTTCCTCTGTCACATGTGTATATCATGATAAGTTGTCTCCCAAAGGCCCAAAAGCAATGAGCCAGCCAGTCATGACTAAATCTTTAAAACTGCAAGCTAGGATTTCAAAACAGGATGATAGGAATTTAGCAAAGGTTGTTATATTACTTGTTATCTTCAAAAGAGATACTCAGATTACCAGATATAGGCATGCAAAATTGGTCAAACAGTATAAATGCTAACTGTTCTTTTCAGTGAACTAATAGAATTAGTAGTACAATTCTCTTAGCTATCATATATATGATATTGACATATAGATATATATATATCAATATACACACACAAATTTATATTTTTTCCTTTTCCCTTCCTTTTCTCCTTTCCCCATTTCCAGTTGTTCTTTTTCTTTGAGCAATTTTTTAGCCTTTCAAAATATCTATTGTGGTTGTTTGTTTCCATGCAGCACAAAAACTACAGAAGCACCCCATAAGCAAACAGAGCTCTCAGACGGAGATTCTTGATCTGCTGTGGCACTGGATAGAGAGCAGGGCCCTTGGGCAACAGTTTGGGCTTTAACTTGCAATACCCTAACCTAGCTGTAAATGAGCATTGGTTTACCTGTGAAACTGTGAGTCGCTTGGCAGTGTCACCATTTTAAGTAATTATGACTCATCATTCATGATTCTAGCTTTAATTTCTGTGCACAGATTGTGGGTTACATTTAAACATTCCACACATTCTTGGTTGAATTTATTTTTAATTCTACTTTTGACTACTTACAGTGAAACTTTTTGTGGTTCATTTTGAATATATTGAAATAAAACTGATTTTTTGTATTGATTTTTACATTCCCCAAAATTTCTAAATTTATTTATTCAATAAAACAGTTACTTTGTTAACTGTGTAGAGTTTTCTGCATATTAGATGTTACTATTCATTGCAAACATCTAGTAGGTTGAATTTGGATATGTCCAGTGTATTATCAGTAGAGGACTTTTCTGAGTGTGTGTTTGAATTATGCAAATTCTGTGTCACAGAAGTGGGGTTTCATGTAGTATATATGGTCTCTACCCCTCTATCTGGCTCTCTGACACTGACTCTGCTTCCCAGATGTCAGGAACTTTCCCTTAACACACCCTTCCATTCTGTTCTTCCTACCTTGGAGATAGCTGAGCACCAGGCTGAATCCACTTAAACTGTGAGCTGAATCCAATTCTTCCTTCTTTAAATTGGGAGCATTGAATGTTATGCCCTACTGTAATCTCAGATATCGTGTATGGTCATCTAAGTATTGTAATCCCTTTTTAGTCTTCCTCACAATCCAAAAAGTTATATTTACAATCCCAATGAGATGTTATTGGAATCTCAGCAAGTTAATTTTAGTCTATCACCTCTAATGCAACTCACGGTGAAAGTAAAAGACACCAAGACATTACAAGTTAAGGGCATCCAACGGGTCCTAAATCCAATCCCCATGATGATGTGTGGACAAAGGCCTCTCCCAGAATTTATTATTTTGTGAAGAAAGGGGAAGCTTAAGGATGCGTGATAGTGAGGATGGTGGGAATTATGTGAGTAACTTGAGCTGCTAGCAAGGTTTGGAGAAAAGCATTTCTGCAAAATGCAGGTACAAGGACATGTAGAAGGATCAATTTGCATAATTCAATTAAGATAGCAACTCTTTTAGGAGGCTGTTCCTTTAGTTTCTGATATGTAAAATGTGTGTCCTGGGGAGTCATAGCTTCTTTATCTTGAGGCTCACACCCAGCTGATTGGATCTGCCATCCTGATGTGCTTACACATTTTAGAGAGAGCACTATGTGAGAAAACAGGAGACTGTCTGATGGCTTTAGTGATTACATCAGTACGCCATAGGCAAGCCTTATGTGCATGGCTTGGAGCCAATTCAAAGAGAAGGAAATACCGTAGTCAGATCTGTCCATATCAGTATAAAGAAATAAGTCTGCATATAATCAAATTACAGCAATTGTTCTGCATTCAGGTGGGCTGAGGAGAGTGCCTATAAGGCCTCTCCCAACCTGCAGGAAATCAAAATGCTTATGAGACATCCAATGACACAATAGGGTCTCACCTGAGGCAAATGTTATAGCCTGGTAGATCTAGTGGCCTGGAACAGCCTGAAGACATAGTAACTGCACAAACTAAGGTTTGACATGTCATTTCTCCTAGGCTAGTCAGCCTAGGAAGAGTATAGGATTCACCCAACAGGCTCTGCATCAGGAATTCAGGTGATTGACCCTCCTCTTCATTCTGGGTCCCAGCAACTGGACAAACATCAATCACAGCATAGAACCCAAGATATGATTACTGACAGTTGAAACTAGTGGGATTCAAAGGCCAAATATTAGCCTGAAATGTGAAAATCACAAAATGAAACAGCAAAATGCAATCTCAAATATCTCACCTATCAGGAGTAAGTACAGGACACGTTGAAGTAGAGGACATTAAAAGTCAAACAACTGAAATTTCTGAAAACATGGCAAGTAAAATAAAGAAACAAATCCATGAGGTGATACAGGAAATCAGAGTTGAAATAATCTCTCAGGTAAAGGGAGAAATGATGACCTTAATAAAGGAAATGCTTAGTATAGTTAGAGAAGACATAGTTTACAAAGTACAGGAGGATGGGAAAATGATGAAATCTTGGATGAACAATATAGAAAATAATTAGAATGCATGAAACAAATTCAAAGAGATATTCAAGAAATAGAAAAATTCAGTGGAAGCTGGCCAAACACTTTAAATGAAGCCGAGGACAGAATTTTGGACCTTGAGGACAGGATCACAGCTAGCAATCAAGAAAGAATAGAAACTTTCAAAAATAACAAGGCAGCATTCAATGATAATTCAACAGCTTCAAGATGATGCACAGTGAAATGATGAAGACTCATAGGTGTTAATGAAGATGCAGGAGACAATGAAAATGACATCGCCAAACTATTCATAGATGTAATAGAAGTACATTTCCCAAACATGAGGTAAGAATCTGTTATACACATAAGTGAAGCATGTCATAACCAAAGAAAACATACACCCAGACATATAATAATTAAGATCCTAGACATACAGCTTAAAAACGGAATACTAAAAGCTGTTAGAGAAAAGAGAAAACTCACCTATCAAGGAAAGCTCATGAGAATCACAAAATATTTTTCATCACAAATCTTCAAATTAAGATGAGCTTGGAGTAGAGCATTTCAAGCCTTGAAAGAAAACTACTTTCAACCTAGATTGATGTACCCTGCAAAACTTTCTTTCCATGGCAAAGAACAACTGAAGAAATTCATGTCCCCCAAACCAACCCTAGAAAGAGTACCGAAGGGTATACTAGATAGCGATAAAAATGACTACAATTTCCAGAACAACAAAAAAAGAAGACACCAGACAGGGCAACCAATTAAACAAGAGGGAAAGTAAAAAAACCAACAGCAGGAAAATAACATGACAAAGTTGAACCAATACATATCAGTTATGTTCATCAATGTAAATAGCCTCAACTCACCTAGCAAATGAAACAGATTAACTGAATGGATCAAGAAACAGGATCTAACAATATGTTGAACACAAGAAACACATGTGACTCAAAAGAAAACTCATATACTAAAAGACAAAGGATGGAAAACAATATTACATACAACAGAGACCCACAAAAAGCAGAGGTAGCTCCTCCGTGTGCAAACAATGTGAACTTCAAACCGCAAATGATAAAAAGATAAAGAAGGTCACCACATACTTATCAGGGGAATAATTCAAGAAGAAGAGCTAACAATGATAAATATATATGCACCCAACTGTATAAAGCATTCAACTAGATAAAGACAAATATTAATAGATATGAAAAATCAAATAAGCAACAACACAATTATAACAGGGACCTTAACAGGCCATTGTCACCAAGAGATACATCAAAGAGACAAAAAGTCAGCAAAGAAATAACAGAACTGAATCAAACCTGTGAGCAATTAGACTTAGTAGACATTTATAGAATGCTCCACCCAACAACATCAGAATACACACTCTGCTCAGCTGTGCCTGGAACATTCTCTAAAATAGACCATATGTTAGGCCATAGATCATTCTTAAGTAAATGCAAAGGGATTGAAATTATCCCATTCTTATTTTCTGACCATAGTGCGCTGAAATTAGAAATTAATGGCAAAAGAAATTACAAAACCTAGATAAATACATGGGAATTAAATAAGTATCTCTTGAGGATCAATAAATTACAGGTTAAATTAAAGGAGAAATTACTAATACCTACAATTCAATGAAAATGCAGATAAAATATACCAAAACCAGTGGGACACAATGAAAGCTGACTTAAGAGGAAAATATATAGCAATAAATTGTCACATCAAGAAAACAGAATGAGTACAAATAAATAACTTAATACTATATCACAATCTTCTCGGAAAAAAGAAGTAAAACCGAAAGCTCAAAGAAGAGAGGAAATTACAAAGATCAGAGCAGAAATTAATGCAATTGATACTAAAAAGAAGTACAAAGATTTAATGAATCAAGAGCTGGTTTTTTGAGTCAATAAACAAAATTAATAAACCTCTAGCTGACTTTGTCAAGAAAAAGAGAGAGAGTACTCAAATTCATGCAGTAAGGAATGAAAAGAGTGAAATTACTAAAGATCTCATGGAAATTCAAAGATCACAAACACCTACTTTGAAAATCTTTACTTGCATAAGATGGAAAACACACAGGAAATGGTCAGATTTCCAGAAAGCTATGAATTGTCAAAGTTGAATCAAGAAGATAAAACAATTTGGATAGCCCAATATCAGTTACTGAAATTGACAATGCAATTCAAAACTTCCCAATGAAGAAAAATCTAGATCCTGATGGATTCAAGGATGAATTCTATAAGAAATATAGAGAATATTTAATGCCAGTACTCCTCAAACTCTTCAATGGAATTGAAAATGGATCCTCCACACATTCCTGGAGGCAAATATTATTCAGATACCAAAACAGGAGAAAGACCCAACTAGAAAGCAGAACTGTAGGCCAATCTTACTAATGAACGTTGATGCAGATTCTCAGTAAAGTACTGGCAAATAGAATGCAGCAAATAATCAAGAAGGTAACCAAAATGAAATAGATAACGGATGGAGATTTAGTTGAAATAACATTAAAAAATTGATAGTCAAGTATTATTAGAATTCTTGAAATGACTTGGTTGGAATGGGAAGTACTCTGTATTTCAGTTTGCTAGAATCTGGGATCTCAGATACTACATGAGATTTGTGAGTAGATTTACAGAAGGGATGGAAAATCAGTAAGAAGATGCTTTAGCAAGACTTTACTTAGGAAAAAAAAATGCTTCTTTAGTGAAGTGGATGGTTCCCTTGGGCAAGTATCAAGTGGACAGAGCCCAAAGACCACAATTACCAGTAGTCCCAATGCACACTCAAAAAGGGAGCATTGGCAGTGCCCAGTGATGGAAACCATGGGCTGTTACTGGGTTGGTTTGTGTTTTGATTTCCTACACTTTGGGGATTGCTTGCTTTGTGGCCCCTGGGGTTTCTTCCAAACAATTGTGAGAATGAACCCTCATGTCGTGAGAGAATTGTTTACTTTACATGGTCTGAGTCAAAAGAAGCAGTAAAAGGCCAAGTGAGGGTATCTGGGCCACAATGTCATTAAACGTGAAAGGTGAACAAGTGGGTCATAAAGGATCAACTGGGAGCAACGTGACATTTAGGTCCCCTAGGTGTGTGTGCAATTAACACGTGTGAGTGTGAGACACCTGTGATAGGATCAATGTGCCTTCTAGGGGAAGGTAAGAAACTGCAAGTCAGGGTTTTGAGATGACTTTCTGATGCTCAGTTCAACCCTGGATTCTGCTGTTCTTCCCCCAGCTGATCTCATATCCAGCTGCCTGCCTGCTCTGTTATTATCAATGATGGTTTTGTAAACTTTCAGTATTCTAGTGTTTTATATTTCTGCTCTGTATTGATGGGGAAATTTCAAAACTATTTCAGGTTCTATGCAGAATCTGTTGTAGAATAACTCCTTTGCTATGATCATAATCAGCTCACCTAATGGAATAGTGTCAGACAAGCTTGTGATGAGACACACAAGACCTGAAAAAGGAACAGAGGCACATGCAGTATATACAGAGTTATCTCGCTGCTGTGGAAGGTAGGACATAAAACAAGGACCCTAGAGTAGGATGGTGCCTTTATCTCACCATTCTGAATCAGAATCAGTTCCCTAGTATTTTAAACAGTTTTCAAGCAGTTGAAACATTGTCTCTTGTCTTGAAAATCCCTATTGTAATAGCAGTATTTTCAATGCTGTCAGTGATAAACATGTTATGCAATATGATAATAAAGCTACATTACTGTGTCTGCATTATTAACTTTAATCATTCTCAGGGTAATAATCCACTCTACAGTCAATATCAAAGTGTAATTGGATATGCAATTTTCTGATTATTTAGGCAATAAATAAGGTCTCAGTTAGTACATTCACAAATATATTAAAACTTTCTTATAATACATTTTCATTTTTTCTGGTCACCAAATATTTTAAAGAAATAAAGAAGACAATGGCTACTAGAATTTGAACGACTTCGTTTGTAAGAGAGAAATGTCCTTCTAGAGGCTATGAAGTTTACACTATTATAAATCTAATAACTCCCATTTGGTAATTGGTAGTACTGTGTGTTACTTTTTGCTAACATATTCCTCTTGAGTGTGATTTATCCCTTACATCATCTCTCCTCTTTTGGTCTGATTTGGCATGATTCCCTTCTGGGTTCTCCACAATTTCTGTGCCAAAAGACTTTTCATGCACTGTTGCCATAGCGCCCTTTTTAAACCTCTTTATTTAGTTTCAGCTGACACCAAACTCCTCTTTTCCCTTATGCCTCTCTGGTAACTCCTGCTGGCTTTCCTTGCCTGAGTCTCCTTCTCTTGCCTTCCATCAGGAATCTTCTGCATTCTCATTCTCCACTTTCCAGGACAGCACAGCCGTTGTGTGAGTTTAGTGACCGTCCAGGAAGTAACGACACCAAACATCATCATCTCCATCCCTGGCCAACATCAAGCCTTGAACCGCTGCAGGCAGTTTCCAAGAGAGCATCTTCACCTAGACTTCCACTAGGAACCTCAGCTACACCTCTGAGCAACTGAAGAAACCACTGGTCGCTCCATCCAACCTACTTTTCCCCCTGGTGTTTCAACTTTTAGTGAAAGGAACTATCATTTGCTTTGTTGACATCAATACAGGAACTTGGGAACTATTTCTCAAAGGTGAATGATGTAAAGATCAGAAAATGCAGGAAGCTCTTCATGACCTCAGGGTTCACCTGGTGGCCAGAGGGCTCGCATTTGAGTTCTGGCTTATTCAGCATCAATTTCAATACAAATGATAAAAATTCAAAACTGTTCTGCACAGTTAGACCTGCATGTTTACTCTCCCTGAGGTCTGTGGAGAAGAAAATGCATGTGAAATATTCAGGGGCGTTTGGTCCTGTGTTTGTCATTTCATTTTTCTATTCATTCTGATATAGTAGGTAATATGTAGAATTCATGGCTTAGTTTTTTAAAGTTTGTACATTCATAACACATCTTGATTCTGTTTTCATCTTCCCCTCCTGGACCCGCAAGCTTCTTCAGTCTTATTTCCCTTCCCATGTATACATGCTGTATTTCCATTTTTTCTTCAGTTCTCTTTTCAAGAATTCTCTTTAATACCCCCCCATACGTCCCTTCAACTCATGCTCTGTTTCCCATTTGACAAAAATCTCCTAGTTCTGACTAGCCATCTTTTATTTTCCTCTCTATATTTAGGGGTCTCTCATGTAAGAAAATAAAAAGACATCTCAGAAAAGTTTCCTCTTCCCAACCTTTTATCCTCCCATTGCAACAAATTTGTTTCTTTTTTTCTTGTCTTATGTAATAGTGGACAATTTGACCTATGAGCATTTTGAGATTCATGGTCAGGGAGACATGAGAACGTCTCTGTTTCTCTGACACCCAAATAAATTTGAAAAGCACTTTATTGACATTATTTGATTCATTATATTTGCACCTAGGTGTTCATATGTCCAGGGTGATGGATGACTCACAGATCATTTGGCCTGAATATATTCCATGATTGTTGCATAACAAGAATAAGCCATTAGTGCCTTTCCCAAAAAAACAGTGTTATTTCCCCAGAGAAAAAAAGAGGGGCTGATGAATGTAGCATGGGACACACGCAGTGCCATTTGAAGATGGAAAAATTATATATGTAGGCACTGGGAATCTAACTCGGGAACTTGTGCTTGCTAGGCAGATGCTTATGTCACTAAGCTATATGCCCAGCCCCAGAAAATGACATTTATAAATGCAAATAATGGATATGAGACTACAGAAAGTCTATCCCCAAAAGGACGACTCTTATAATTACATATTCAAAATATATTTTACAAATATTCATATCCAAAATTTGAACCACTTGCTTCAGGAAGGCCTTCTAATGCAAGCCTAAAAGAACACAAAGCTTGACTAAAGGTGGAGACATGAATGAGATGATATTGCTAAAATGATTGCACAGATTACTTCCCAGGGAGAAGGGATGATTGTACTAAAAGGTGAATGTAGAGAATCTTTGTACAGCAAAAAAAAAATTTCCGTGCCATGTGCATGATGAATGATGAGAGAAGAGAACGCAAAGCAGGAACCCGGGAGAGTCAGGTCATGCTTTCACCAGTGAGAATGGAGTGTGTACTACGGGATCTAGAAATTCATAAATTTACTTGGACTGTTTGGCAGGAGTGCTGTGGGGAAATGCACTAGTGGGATGCAATAGATACTAATGGAGCGTGATAGAAACCTCTTTCCATCTACACACAGGATTCTCCTCCATTTCCCAAGGAGAACACAGAAATTCTCTTTTCTTGCTTCACAATCTTCCCCTAGTTTCTTAAACAATTTCAGTTTTGTATAGTTAGTATCATTGTCATTTCTTTGTGTTATTTCTTCTAAGTATATCGCATGATCTTTTTTCTATGTTGTATTTATATTGATGTGAAGCCAACTGCACACCTTTTCTTTCTCAAGATTTTCCTGCCCAGACCAGCGAGAGAGTCAGGGTGCAAGATCAGGGAGCGGAGATGACCCTTACAATGAAGCTGGACTCACAGGGAACCTCATCTGTAATGACATGAGCACTCTCCCACTCTGCCCCACCCAGCGTCCTCATCCACGTCCTCATGTAGTCTCTCTGCTGCCTTCTTTGCAGTTCCTTGGGTGAAGGACCATGAGAGGGTGAGAAAATCAAGCAGAGGCAAAGCTGGGTTCAGGAGGAGCCCTTGCTCTCCAGATGGAAGAAGAGGAACTGCCCTCCCACTGCAGGGGAATTTATACCTTTTTAGCAACTTAATGTCACGTGACACCCTGTTGTCTTATCAACCCATGGTTCATCCTTAGGCTAGGTGTTCTCTGGGCTAAAGCAGCCTCTTCTCCTGTCATGCCGCAGCACTCCATGTGTGTCTACCCCCAGCTTCATCACCTCCCCACATTTCTTCTACCTGCTTTCCTCTATCAACTCAACTATTTCAAACACCTGTGCTGACCCTAGGGACTAAGTCATTTTTTAAGCACTTCAATCATGAAGTAGGGTCCTCAATTACAAAATATAACTTATGAAATTCATGAATTTAGCGTACAATGATAGATCACCTTTATCTCCAAATAGTTATTGAAACTTCATATGGTTTTAATATTAATTTTTTCTCTACTTTTTAAGATAAACAGTTGCATTTTTTATTTTAAAGAGAAAAAATTTAGATAAATCAAAATACAAACTAATAAAAAAACAGCAACAAAATCAAAATGACAACAAAAATAAAAACACCAATGGTCATAGAGGATTTCAAAGAAGATGATAATTTACCAATGGTGGTTATATTCCATATTGTTATGTTCAAAATAGTTGTTCAGATTACCAGACACAGACATGCAAAATTGATCAAACAATATGATTTCCCTTTGAGTAGTTTCTTTCTCTTTCACTATATCTTTTATAACTTGAATATTGTCTACTTTTTCAGTTTTTTGCTGTAGCAAGACAATATAGGATTTACATATGCAAGTTTGATTTATTTCACTTATGAGTGTGATCTCTAGTTGCCTCCATTTATCTGTAAAAGTCTAGAGTTTATCCTTTTTATAGCTGAATAGCACTTCATTGTGTAAAACTACCACATGTTTTTTATCCATTCCTTGATTTATGGGCATTTGGGTTGTTTCCAAGATTGGCTATTACAAATTGTGAATCTATTGTTTTAGCCCAGAAATGAGATCCCCCAATGTTGCTCAGAATGAGGCAAGATGTCTTTGAAGAAAAAGAAGCACTCTATTTTAGCTGGCATCCAGGGACGCAGGGAGCAGTGGAGACTGACAACCTCTGTGTGAGAGCATAGTGGAGGGTACAGCTTTTATTGGCCAAAACCACAAAACAGGGTGGAGGTTTACAAGACAGGGTGGCAGTCCGAGGGGTTTTACAAGGGACATCTTTAGCACAGTGATCTCAGAAGACGGGGTGTTGGGCTTTGTTGGGCTGAGGGCTAGGTGCAGGATGTTTCTATGATAAAAGGGGGGAGGCAGTACAAGGCTGGTGGCTAAAGCATCTATATGAGCCCAGCTGAGAAGGAACAGAAAAAGGGACGGGAGCTGGGCACGGCATAGAGAACAGGAACATGGCATGGAGTGATCTGTGGAAAATTACAAGTTATAACACTATAAATGTGAGTGTATATTTCATTGTGGTATGATGTGTTCAGTTCTTCTTGGAAAATACCTAGAAGAGTAATAGCTGAGTTAAATGGAACCTCTAATCCTAGCTTTTTGAGGAATCTCTACACTGATTTCCACAGTGGTTGTACCAGTCTACACTCATATCTACAATGGAGAAGGGTTCCTTTTCCCCACAGCCTCTCTAGTGTTTGTTATTGGTTGATTTCTTGGTGTTAGCCATTCTTTCTAGAGTGAAATGATATCCCAGTGTTGTTTAATTTCTTTTAATTTGCATTTCTTGAATGATTACAGATGTTGAAACTTTTTCCACATGTTTATTTGGCATTTGTATTTCTGCACTTGAAAGTGGGTATCTCAGATGCCCATTTTTGGATTGGGTGTTTCAATTGGGTGGGATATTTTTAAGTTCTTTAATACCTGATAAATAGAAGTCCCTTTTTAGAAGAAAAGTTGGAAAAAAATCTTTTCCCAATCCAGAGTTTTTCTTTTGATTCTATTGGTGATTTCTTTTCATGTTCAAAAAATTTTTAAGAAGATGAGATCCTCATTGTTGATTCTTGGAAGTATTGCCAGCACAGTTTCGTTTTTGCTCATTAATTCTCCGCCTATCCCTATGTCCTTGAGATTTCTATCTATTTTGTCTTTCAGTAGATTTCATATTTAGATTTTTGATCCATTTTAACTTTACTTTAGTGCATGAGATAGCTGTGATCCTAGTTTAAGTCTTTGGCATACTGAAAGCCTGTTTTTTTAGCACCAGTAATTAAAGAGGCTATCTTCTCATCCAGTGAACATATTTTGCCCCTTTGAAAATTATCAGTTTTGAAATTTTTAGAACATTTGAAGTAATAATGTATGCCATTCATGTTCTACTACTGATATCCAAATTATTAATTTCACCATGCTATAAAATACACGTCCACATATATGCACAATATTTCACTGATCATTTTCAAATAGTTGTAAAGATGATTGTTCATTTCTACAGACTTTAAAAATAGCTCATAAATGCAAATACATTCTCCTCTTAGTTACACTTTCATGATTATGCCTAAAGAAGTTAGCAGTTATTCACTTTATCTTTTGATGTGCACCCACATTCAGATTTTCCATTCTTTCCCAAACTGTCTTTTGTATACCTCTTTACCAATGGGGATAAAATTTTACTTCATGTATAACTTCATGTCTATTCCTCCATTTCTTTGATCCCAATGTATTTGTCTAGGTTGCTTTTCTGTTGTTGTAGAGACAAAATACCTTATGTCCAAAAAGGAAGGAAAGGTTTACTTAACTTAAAGTTTGTGGACATTTCAATCCATAATTGGTTGGCTAAAATGCAGGGTGGCATGATGGAGGGGCAACAGCTCATGACTATGAAAGATGGCAAAACAAGAGCAAAAAGGGGAAGAAGCCTCTTTCTTTATCTTATATTGTAGGCAGCCTACCCTCTGTCAGGTAGTGTAGCATTCACACCATCTCCCCACGCTCCTCTTGCACAGAATAAGGATGTTTACAAAGTGAGGACCCTGACCCCCCTGCTGGGTCCCTAAGTCAAACTTCCCAATTGACAAAGTATAATAGCTGTTACAATGTTGGGCATCCCTTTGCACATTTTATTCACAGAACGTGGCAGATAACCTGGACTTTTTAAGTTTTGCTTTTTTAATAACGATGAATAAGTGTTTTCTCAATTGCATGTATCCATAAAGTAGAAATTAATTAAACATGTTTATATATTGGTGTTAATCACATTTGTCCCTACAAACTTCAGCCCAGTAGGAGGCAGGTAATGACAGTTTATCCCAAATTAGTGATTGTTATGCTTTATATCTAGATTCCCCTAAAAAGTGTAATGTGATCAGAGTGTTCCTTTTGGAGGGGACCAGTCATGGGAGTGTGATGCACACCAATGGATTAGTTCACCAATGAGTTTATTGCTAAATGTGAAGGTGGTAGGTCAAGCCAGGTTGGAGAAGACAGGGCTACTGAGGGTATTGCCTGGAATGGTCTGCCCGCTTTCCACCTCCCTTGATTCCTCTCTGTGTTTCTAGTCTCCGTGTCATGAGGTTTTTCTCCTCTGCCATGCTCCATTTCCAAGCTGCCCTGCCCTGAAGCTAGCTGACTATGGACTGCTTTGAACTACGTATTGGATTTGGACTCACTGTAGAGATTTCAGCCCATAGTCCAAGAGAGTCAGATCTCTTCAGTTCAGTCCAAAAGAGTCAGATCTCTTCTTTGTAAACATATATTTGGTTCATTGAAATGACTAGTATCCTATTGAGGGTAAATTATCAACAAAGGAAGGCATAGTCCTTCACAAGTTTTATGTGGTAGTTGAGTGTTTATTCACTGTGAGAATTTATTTGTTTCATTGAGACTTATAAATTCTTATTTTCACTTTGAAAGTCTTATGTTTCTTATCTCATATTTTAATGTAAAAAATCTATGTACAAAATAAAGAAAAATCACAATTTTCTTCCCACAGAGTAGAAATTTATTAGCTTGTCCTTATCAAATTTCCAAAAATATTTTGAACATAATTATCATAACTATCATTAACAGAGGTGCAATCTCTCTGTTTCTATTTCTGTGTATCTGTTTTCACTTGTAATAATGTAGTCATACATTTTTATTCACATCACGTATTGCAGACTGATCAGGCCCACAACTTCCTAAACCAGTGGACCACAAATGGCTTATATAAAAGAGACCAGTACTATGATTTTGGAGCACCCAGGAAGGTCAAAAATTGCTCTGGAAGTTCAATACCCTCTAGGGCATAAAGAAAAAGAACTTCTCCAAGCAGTCTGTATTTGTGTGGTTTTCAAACAAAGGAAGGAGATACTGAGGCAAGTTTTGGGAATTGAGCAGAACCTTGGGACTCAGTTCAAAGTCTTCTCCAAGTAGTAAAGTGAGCAATTAGGAGAACTGTCTTTATTTCCAAGGCTGTTCTGCAATTTAGGTTGTCAGCAGCCAATGGCCTTGGGCTATGATGTTGCCTTGACCTCAGAGCATTATGAGTACGTTCTTTTCCAACTCAGAGGCTCCTGTCCTTAATAATTTAACCCTGTACAGCCAGTTCTCCTACTACACATATATCAGAATTTTCTAAATTTTTGCTTTTGATGCAGCTGTTGCACACTAGCAAAAAGAGCTTCATTATTGCTCCTTATGTTTGTGTTATGCCAAAGTACCTGTAATGCTGCCTACTGTTCTGTATGCATTTTTCCCCCTCTGGGTGACCTAATTGATATATTAATCAATGCTCTCCTCTGTAAAGAATTGTGAATCCCTGGGAACCTAACCTAATTGATATGTTAACCATTGTTGCCCTCTTCAAATAACAGATGTGGTGCTAAAATAAGTTGACAAAGTATTGTTAATTACTGCTAGACTACTCTATCCTCTGCTAAGAAAAAAAAGTTTTTCCTCATTTCCTTAGCAGATTTCCTGATCCATGCCCATAACCCCTTACTCTGTAAACTGTGATATGTACATAAAGGCTGCAAATATGGAGGAACAACATACAGCTTTTGCAACTTCAACTGCACTGTGTCTGGGCCCAGGATAAAATAAATCAGCACTGATTTTTAAAATAGGTTTTTGAATCATTTTTGAACTCGAGTATGGGGGCTCATTTGTGGATTATAAGACAGCAATCTACCCAAATCGCACTAGCGAGATCCTTATCAATATCGTTCTTTGGTCCTTAAAGTTATCAACTTAAGTCTTTGAGCAAATCATTGCTTTGGTCTAACTAATCCTTGATGGCTGCAAGGATTTTAAATCTGAGCATGTCATGTCTCCTTATAGTGGAAAAGCATATTTAGCATCTGAGATCTTTTTCATACATGTAATTATTTTAGAATATCATCTCTTGAATTTTTAGAAAATAGTACCAGGTCATACAAATATTAAATTTAATTTTAGAAAGATTGCTAATTAATGTTAATTTTTTACTTCAAATTTTATGTTGCACAGACTTTTAGAATTCCAGTTTAATTTACGTTTCATATTTTCCTTTCACATTAACATAAGGGTTTCATATAATTTCAGTTTCTTATCTTGTCCACATACAACTAGAATGTCTAAAGGAGACTAAACCACTGAATTTTCACAGTTAAAAGACATTGTTCTAGCTGGGCTTTTTGGCACATACCTGGAATTACAGCAATCCAAAAGATGAGGTAAGTAGATTATCATCAATTTCAGGTCAGCCTGTGCTACACACAATGAGTTCAAGGTCATCCTGAGCTATAGTGAGACCCTGAGAGGGGAGAGAGAGACAGACAGAGATAGAGATAGAGATAGAGATAGAGATAGAGATAGAGATAGAGATAGAGATAGAGATAGAGATAGAGATAGAGAGAGAGAAAGAGAAAGAGAGAGAGAGAGAGAGGACAGAGAGGGAGAAAACAAAAAACATTTATTGCTGCCTATTGTGTTCCAGAAACCTAATAAAATCAGCAAATTTATTCAGAAAAAGATGAATTCTTACTTAAAACAACATAGTTAGTAAAATATTTGTTTCTGCAATACTCAGACTCAAAGTCAGATTTTAACTGGCTCAAGTGTAACAGAAAACTTCCATTTCTGAGATCCCAGTAACACTGTTGTTTCAAGTCATCCAGGAAACATTTCAGAAGCAGAGGTTTAAGTGGGCATCTTGGTCTCTTGTGAAGCACACTGATAAAATGACACATCGCATCAGGACATGAACATTTCTGCCTTTCATGCCAGGGTGGACCACAGCTCCCTCATTCTCTTGGGTCACCCAATTCTTTCTACTCTGGCAAAAATCTGAAGAGAACTCCTTGCCTGACTGCCTTCTGTGACCAACTTCTGTCTAATTTCAAGGAGAAAAATATCAAAGACACCTTCCAGGAGGTAAGGCACTTGAATATCAGGGCCCCTACACAATATCCTTTACAAATGTATATCAGAGAAGCACTGAAGACATTTTTGGATCATATAACATCTCATTTACACATACATTTTGCATATGTATTAAGTGTACTCTCCTATGTGGAAGACAGCTTGGATAGTTACAGTTAAAACTGAGCAGAGAGCAGAAATTTTATTTCAACACTAAGTGGGTGATTCATGAGATAGTTCTGTGTTAATAACATCTCTTGGTTCTTCATTTTTTGAAATGATGGAGTAGCATTAGTTATTTTTGATCTATAAATTATAGTGGCTCTGCTTTGCATTTATGAATATTCCTATGATTTAATAGGCATATATGTATTGTTTTTAGGCCCCTTCTGTTGTGAAGTAGTATCTATTTAATGTTATGTCTTCTCCTTTGTGAGGGAGAGATTATAATGGTGTCCTCACATTTGCATAGCAAACCACCTCCAACATGGCAATTGAACCCAGCACTCATTTATTTGCCTTATGACAGTTAGTCTGGACTTGGCTGAATATTTCTTCTGCTCTGGACCAGGTTCTCTCATGTACCTTCAGGAGACAGAGGCAGCCCTGAGCCAGGATGCTGACTGGGCATTTCAGGTGTACCTCAGCTTTCCTCCTTCCAGTTGTCAGCCTAGCCAGTCTGCTAGCCAATATGTCACCTCATCATGCGACCCAAAACAGGCAAAAGTGAAACTTTGAAGTCTTTATAGATAAATATTCAGAATGGCAGATCTTTGCCTAATGTCAGATTATTTCATTGGTGCAAATTATGGCCTAGCCCAGATTTACAAAGTGGGAAAATAGACATCATGTCATAGTGGAATGAGATACACATTCACACACACACAAAAAAGAAAAATTTTTAAAAAATAAAGTTGCTATGAAAGTTCAATCCAAAAAAAAGAGATCTACATTCACACAAAAAATATGAATAATGTGACACATGAAAAAATTAAAATTGAAAAAGGTACAATCACTCATAAATTCTTCGAAACCTTCACTTCTCCAGAGCCTGAGAATTCTTAGAGACTCTCACTCCAAGAACTTTTGGGAATTATGTGTAATCATCTCCCACAGACTATACACAAGTGTCAAAGAAAATCAGTTTTTGATTTTAACAAGTCAAAAGGAAAAAAACTACACAAGTTATAGACAGCACCAGGTAATACTCTATATGCCAATCAACTTTATATTATTCTCTAAGGTGTGACAAAGATTTAGTGCATTTCATTCCCGGCCTGTGGACTCAGTGTATTGACAAGAAGGGTTATGTTCAAAAGCAGCATCTGAAACATCTCCGACATGGCTGCTCATAAGCAGGGGATTCTTTGTATCAATATTCAACAGAAAATGGATGTTTTAAGCATCCAGCCAGATGAAAATTTTAAGAATTCATACTGTGGGCTCAATGCACCGCTTTCAAGTGATAAATTAATTTCTATGAAGTTGTCATAGAAACTTAATCATTTTATTTCCTGAGTTTAGAATTTGCCTTTCATTGTTTCTGGAATGTGACTTTATAGCTACTGTTTTAATCATAACTAAATCTTTCAAATCTATTTTCTTGCCTGGAACTTCACACACAAAATAGATATAAAAATTCAAAGCTATATCCTTAGCCAGGTGTCCTAACAAGGAAAAGCAACGCTTTATGCCATTTTACTTCCAATTCTTAGTTAACACAGAGACAACTTCTTCCTCATGTCAAATAAGGACAACTCCAGGTGGTAGTCAACAGTACAGTTTCTCTCGGTATGAAAACTACTGGTGGCAACTTCACTTCCATTTTCCTAATCATTGCTTATTTCTTCGTTGCTGGTAATATTTTAACTTATTCTGTGAAGTTCAAAAATGGAAAGAATTTCCACTTTCTAGAAGTTTACTTTTTAAATCGGTGCTGTCTGTACTTTTACAACAGCACAAAATATGCAGTGATAGAAATCGTTACATAGTAAAACGTTTAAAAGGGAGAAGCAACTATCCATTGTTTACCACTCCTTCCTGTTTGAATTATTTCCCCACCTAATTCTTCAGTCTTTACTACACTAAGACAAATGTTGTCATGGCATATCTACCGATTTTAATGCATGCAGTACAGTTTTGCATTATGCTATATTTTTCATACATTATGACAGTTTTGTTACAAATCTCTATTCCCACAAGCAGAAGGCATATATATTGCTGCTGAGCTTCTCCGGGTTCTATAACTTTAAATCATGAAAGAACAAAGATCAGTTTGGGGTACAAGTTGTCTTCAACACCAGAGCTTTGTCTCCACATTTGCCTTCCGTTTCACACATCTGGAACCTCTTTATGATTTAAACTTATATCTCCAGATTTCAGTTTCTGATTTCTGTCCAGTCCATCCATTTGTCTTTCCTATTGCCACGGTAGGAGAGAACCAGTAGAAACACCTTGGGTCATGTATGTATGGACAATGACAGAGAATTTCACACGCCAAAAGATGTCCTGAAATGCTACCACGTAGCACAGATGTGAAAGACACCATGAAGCAGCCCTGATAGTTGCAGCCTCCTTACTATCTTCATGTTTTCTTTGATCTGCTTCTTGGTTGAACTCTAGGTCAGAAACACAGCTCCACACTGTAGCCGGTAGCAAAGCACAATCTGACTGAAGCTGAGAATCAAGTTTGTTACGCATATTTCAAAAGACTCTAAGTCCTTGCCCTAGAACTGAGCTCCCTACCTCTGGTCACTGGATGAGAATCATGCATGCCGTCTGTCATTTTGTCAGAATTGCAATTTCCCTGTCACTGAATCATATGAAAATGAATTCTACAATGCTGTGTATAATATTACTAAAAATATTTCCTCCTCAGTAGAATTTATGTAAACTTTTACTGTCCTTACTATTGTTTATCTTGTGCAGTTATCAGAGCACTACAGGTAACTATGACCATAGCTTTTGATTTGCACAATTCCAAGTTTGCTCTAGCTGAGAAAAAGATAACATCTCACTGCAAGTGGAAGCCATAGAAAGGCATCAGACTATATAAAGCTATCAAATTAGCATGAAAGACTTGCAAGTTTTAAAATACCTGTGTGACATGAAATTTGAAATGAGAGTAATGTTTGTTTCCAGGAATGAGTGTGGGAGTATTATTTCCTTTCAGTTTCACCAGAGATTGTGAGTACTGCCATTAGATAGTCTCTAAAATTGTAGAATTCAGCAGTAAATCTGTCAGGACGTAGGTTTCTCATTTTTGGTAGGTTTTTGATTATGTCTTCCATTTCAGTGGCTGCTATTGGCTTACTTAGAATCTTTATTTCTCCTTGAGTCAGCTTTGATAATTCATCTATATCCAGGAATCTGTCCATTGTTTTCTATTTTCCATCCTAATAAAATAAAGTCCTTGAGGTAGATGGATTTCTACAGGTTTCATTCTGATTTCATCCTTTCAATTCATAATTTTATGGATTTTAGTCTTTGCTTTTTTTTGGACAAGGTTAACTAAAATACAGTGAATTTTATTTAATCTTTCAAAGAAGCAACTGTTTGACTCATTAATTCTTTGTATTGTTTTCTTAGTTTCATTGACACTAATTTCTGCTCTACTCTGTATATACTCCTCTCCGGTGCCAGCTTTGAGCTTGATGTGGTCTTGTTTTTCTAGAAGCTTGAAATTCTGTTTTCAGATATGAGAATTTACCATTATAAACTTCCAAAAACAAGAGAAGGATTCAAACAAAAAAAGAAAGCTTCAGACTAATCTCTCTAATGAATATAGACCAAAAAATTTTCAATAAGATAGTGGCAACCAGAATACAGCACATAATCAAAGAGATTATACATCATAACCAAGTAGAATTCATTCCAGGGATTTAGAGCTGGTGCAAAATATGCAAATCCATAAATGTAACACACCATATTAACAGAGCCAAGGCCAAAAAGCACAAGATCTTCTCAACAGAAGAAAAATCTTCTAATATTTTCATTCATTAAATGGAATGGTTTTATTCTGGGGTGTTTGATTTTATTGTCTATGGTATGAACAGTTATTTTGAAGAAAACAAGATAGCTCATGCTGTTTTAATATCAGCTTGTTTTGAAGCCCCATCAAGCTTTTGTTCTTCTGTCTCCATCGGTTTTATCGTGTTGTATCTTAATGGATTTTATTATATGTGATAATATAAACAAAATATTTTATAGTCAAGGAGATAATATAGAGACCATTGTTCATTTTCTGTTAGTTGGTGCTAAATACCCTATAATACTTTTACCCTCTTGAATGGTTTTAAACAGTCTTGTTATGTTTGCTAGTATACAAAGGCATACTCAAATATTTCAAGGAAAGAGACACTATGGTAACTACTGTTATGTCGGGTTATCCTGTGATGAAACACTGTGTTGCTTAAATTGTTCTGTTATGTCTTCTTTCATCTTAATCTCTCCCATAAATATATATATATATATATATGTATATTTTAAATTAAAAAAGAAGAAAAAGCATTCAACAAAGTCTAACACCATTTATGATTTTAAAAAGACTACACAAAATTGGAATATATGGTCTTTCTCTCAATCTGATAAAAGTCATCTATGAAAAATCAACAGCCAACATCACAATAAATAATCACAAACTGAAAATTTTCTCTCTAAAATCAGGAATAAGGCAAGAATGCTCACCATCATAACTCCTGCTCAATATAGTTCTGGAGACATTAATCAGAGCAGTTAGATAAGAGCAAGAAATAAAAGGAACACAGGAAAGGAAGAAATTGAATCATCATGATTAGCATGGGTCACCTCCTTCTATTAACCTGGGTAACTATCACATAAACCAACCAGTATTTCCAATGTTTATACCTCTAGTCATGACACCTGAAAGCAGAAGTGCCAGAATGAAGGACTCAAGAATCAAAATTTCACCCAGAGATGGGACTGAGACTACAGAATCCAACCCAGAAAAGATCTTCTGTTTTCATACTAGGTCTCTTTAATGCCAGTTGCCTGTTTTCATTTCCATAACAGTGCCCTGGACAATCTTTGACCAATCTAAGTTTGATCATGATTCTTAGCTGAAAGAGAAGTGTTTCTTCCCACTAAGGTCTAAATAATAAGCCCTCCTCTAAGCTGCTCACATGATGAACTTTATTTCCCCTATATTTGGCATACCAATCAGTCCTTAGATGTCCCATATGTTTCAGTAAGATGTCAAGCAGAGTTGTAATGATTAATGACAGGCTTGTACTTGAGCCTAGGTTTGTTAAGGATCATTTCCATCTGCCTGCAGTTAAAGTTGGACACCCCAATGAACTGCCCAACCCCAGCTCTTCACACTTCTCAATGGCTTGGGGAGAAACAGGCTGTGAACAATAGAACAGTGATTTGTGCAATTGTCTTGAAATCAATATACCCACTCATAAGTGCTCTTAAGAGAAACTCTATTGAGAAATGCCAATAGAGCCGCCAGATATAGCTGACTAGAAAAAGAGCTTTTATCATGACAATACGAGAATAGTAACACCACAAAATAATATTTATTCTCTCCTAAGGAAATGAGAGAATCCATTGCCTGGAAAAGGAATCAAATGCCAGTTCCTACTGTCTTTAATTATGCTCTCTAGCAAAGCATTCTTTGCCATTGCTGCATCAAAATAGTCCTTGTGAAAGTCCTGAATTTCTAGATCCATTCTCATAGCTAGAGTTCATACCTAATTTTGTCTCCATATTTTGGACTCTGTGATCTCCCCACCAAGGACTCACCTCCTAGGTGTCACTAAGACCCACTGTATCAAAAAATGTTTTTCATGTCCAATTTGTGCTGTCATGTCCTCCTCTGGGTAGAATGGAAGCCACCAATATCAGTAGAAAGTCAACATATTTATGTTGCCACAGCTAGGTTTTCTCTACAAGAATATTGGGGATGGGTATAGTAGCTTTCATGGAATATGTCAATCAACATTTAAATACCAATATTTTTTAAATGCTTTGTTTTGAAGTGTTAAGCAACATCTTTTGAAGGCAGGTTTCCTATAATCAATTACTTTGCATATGTTTAATGAATAGCATTTCCCAGATTCTAATAAGAATTCATTGGATTTTTATCACTGTTGTCTTCTACTATATCTTCCTTCTGGAAGAAAAAGAAACAGTTCTGTGGTCTTGATATGCAGGAGTAATGGACTATTATGTTGACACAGGTAAGACAAACAGAGCTCCTTATCCCACTCCACATGTGACCTTCTAAGGACTTGCGTAAGTAAATCAATCAGTCTTTTTCAAGACAATAGTTCTGACAATAGAACATGGACAATAAAGTAGGACAATAGAACATGATTTTCCTTATTTCCTCAAACTTTGAGGTGTGAGATTTGAATTGAACTTTTTCTCTTGGAGGCATGAACTTTCAATCCAGGATGCAAAAATTACTCAGAAAACACAGGATTTGTTATGCATGATTTTCTCTGGTTCGGTAATCACTATCTCCTATTTATAAGATCTTCATTCAGCCATGTACATAAAATAGCACTTTTTTTGCAGCATCACTGAAATAATTTTGAGGTCACAAATTGTTTACCTGTACAAGTGTTGGGTAATGAATAAGAGAGAAGTCAACATAGTCCAGTTGACGTTTAATCAGTGATCTTTCCAAGGCTGGTTGGACCATCTCTGGTCTGCTGAACATGGGCCAAAGCCACAGAGGTCAAAGAATGGTTAATCTAGAATTAACATTTAAGCCAGATTTGTTGGTGTGCTTCACCCAACTTACAGACACTTTTCTACTTATAACTGATGATCGCAGAGGAGACACATTTACTGCTTTCTTTAGTTTCCCTTCAATTGTCTTCCATATATTGTGTTTTTTATATGTTTATTCACAGTATATCTACTAAACTGGAATAAAATGGAAGCTTTTTTCACCAATAATGTCCACTATCTGAATTATATTAGATTGAATATATAAAGTAGTACACAAAATTATTCTAAATCTTTTGTCCATTTGACTGAATTAGGAAAACTTAGTAGCCTGGAGAGATGTCTTCAATGTTAAAACACTACATGTTTGAGTCTCAGATCGAAGTGTGATTCACCACTGAGTAGAAGCAAGCAACATACTGGTGCAATTTTAAATAAAAAACAAAAACTTAATGAAGGAAATTCAAAGCGCTACCCTAAGAAATACAAATGATAAGAAAGTAAAAGTGCTTTACTGCTTTGTGGAAAACATTTCAGTGATCTAGATAGATGATCCAATTGCCCATAATGTTCTCTTCAGTCAAATCCTAGCTCAGAAATTGTCTCCTCAAATCTGTGAGGACTGAGACAGGGTGGGGAGTGGTTTGAAAAAGATCTTAAAACTAGCCAAGTTTTGTTCATATATATTAAGGAGCCCCATCTCCATACATAGTAGTGCAATGAGAAGAAGCATGTGTTAATGTAGAGGCTGGCACAAGTTATCTGGAAAGTGTCACTATGGTAACAGATGAGGGTGCAATACACCTTTGATGCATATGGCACACTCTTGTATTGGAAGATGTTACCTAAGAATTTCATAGCTGGAGAGGGCCAGCCAGTCCAGTGCCTGGTATCAGAACTTCAAAAATTATATAGACTTGTTGTTCTCAGAGGTTACTACAGTTGGCACCTTGGAACCACATCTCATTTGTCATTCTGAAAAATGTAAGTTCCTCAAGAATTCTACTGAATTGATTTGGCCTCTATGATCTAACTCAGCCAACAAAGCATGGAAGACAGTATAAAGTCCACAAAACAGTACATTGAATATTTTAATCCCCTTTTGAAACTTTCTTTTCAGGAAAAAAAATAAGTTTCCATTCAGAATATCATCACTCATTTATAATACACTTGGTAACCTGACAAAAACATGTAATGAAATTAATGTTGTTCTGTTGACTGTGGATATAAAATTCATCTTGTCATTCATGAATCAAGGAGCAGTTAGGTCCTACAATTCTCAATGTTTAAGAAATGAATTTAGTACAGCTATAAATTTCCATGAATAATTATTCCTCTGCTAGACATGAGGAAATAAATTGAAAAAATGTCCAAAATGTTTATCAGTACACATGTCTTAAAGGGTATTTGTGATTTATGAGAGGAGTCAGATTATCAACATGAACAAGACAGGAAATGATGCACTCTAACGTACATAAGTGACATTGAGGGGCTCAATACTTTGGGAGAGAAAGTGAATTGAGATGTGTTGGATATAGCCAGGGAACTAGAATGGAAGTGAAGCCTGAAGACGTGGTGGAAGCACATCAATCTCATGGTAAAACTTGAATGAGAATTGCACAAGTCCTAGACCAGCTAGGATACATGGGGAAATCCTGTATCAAAAGAAAAAAAAAAAAAAAAAACAGTTTTCCTGGCCATCTCGAACTTAAACAATCACCACTTGATCAGTCAACATCCACTAACATCATGAGAAGAACTTTCTTAACAAGAAGACTAGGACTTGCTGGAACTTGAGATGCTCAGAAGCATTTATCAAAAATTATTCTTCAAAAAAGTTTTGTTGTGGTAAATAATGCTATTGTGTAATTGATAGAGTGCAGAATAATGGAACTATCAATTTTAAAGACATAGGGAAGAAAACAGTTCATGTAACTCACTTGCTGCAGAGGTCTGGAACCAGCCCACAGTATCTCTAAGGAATGTGTGTGTGTGTGTGTGTGTGTGTGTGTGTGTGTGTGTGTGTATGAATTTAAACACATCTTGTAGAGAATTAGTAAATACCTTAGGGTATTATGCTCCCTGAACATAAAATTCACTTCTTCTAGGAACTTAACAGTTGGAATAAACTTTTGCCTATGCTAATGTTTGAATGTGTCCCAAACAGCATGTGGAAAATTTAATCTCCCATGCAATGTTGTGTGGGTGGGGCCTGAGGACAGACACTTAGGCTGTGAGGAATGTGCCCTCAGTCACAGATTAATGGCACCAATAAGCAGTTTCTCTCTTGCTCTTTTTTTTTTATTTAAGGAGAAAAAGAAAAAAACAGAAAAAGGGTACAAGTAATACAAAATTTTAAAAAATAAACAGTAAAAAATCACTAGTTAATAGATTACATATTCTCATCTTAGAAATAGTTGTTCAAGTTACAAAATTAAAGCATATAAAGTGGACTTTCAAACACTGAGTGCAAACAGTTTTGTTCAATGATCCAACAAAACTCAGTAATATGGTTATCTATCTTATACACTTAAACATATATGCAGTTATAACCTTTAGAACACTTTCTTTTCTTTTCTTTTCTTTTCTTTTGTACAGTGACAATTACACATTTTGGGTTTTATTACTCCCACAGTTCTTATTACTTTTTTTGAAGAGAGTAAAACTAAATGTGACATATCAGAATGGAGTCAGTCAAATCAAAAGGATGGACATAATAGATAATGTAAAAACAATATACAAGGTGATCAACAATGGTTACCATACTGCCTCTTGCTATTTTAAGAATTGCCAGTTATAATAATATTGAACAAAACAAGTAAAGAATAAAACCAAAACATTAGAGACATTAGAGGACTTTAAAAGAAGATAATAGTCAACCAGAATGGGCGTCAAAATGAATCTTATTGTCTTCACAGTTATTGCCTATACTTTCGAACTTGGTACTATCAAGCTAAGCAGAATAGGGGAAAATCAGTCAAAAGAAGATGGTGCAGGCAATACAGCATTTCAAACCAAGTTGATAGGAAATCGAAGTAGGTTACTATAATGTATCCTGCTATTTTTTATTTATTTTTCCTTAATTAAAATGATAAAAAGAAAAGAGCAAATAATTTAAAAAAGGGGGGGATTGAAATAAAAGATGGCATAACAACAGAACAGTGTAGGTCAAAACATAACCGTTTAAGCAAAATAGTGTTTCACCACAAGATATCCTGACATAAAAGTAATTACCATAGTGTCTCTTTCCTTGAAATCTTTGAGTATAACTTCATATATTGTAGCACCAAACATATCCAGACAATGTAAAATCATTCAAGAAAATGACATTATTACAGGGTATTTAGAACCAACTAACAGAAAATGAACAATGGTTTCTGTATAATCTCCTTGTCTATAAAAGTTTTTGCTTATATTATCACATATAATAAAATCCAATAAGATACAACCTATTAAGACAAATGGAGACAGAAGAATACAAGTTTGATGGGACTTCAAAACAAGATGATACTAAATCAGCACTAGCTATTATGATGTCTTGTTTTCTCCAAAATAGCTGTTCCTACCATCTGATCTTCTCTGCCTCATTTCTGTTGAGCTCTTTTTCTGTTGTTGTCAGTTTGTCTTCTTCATTTCTCTTTCTGCTCCATTCTTTGTGGCCTCTCTGCCACTATTTCTGGAATCTTGGTATTTTCCTTATTTAGAATATCCTGCAGTATTCTCTGTAGAGTTGAATTGGTGGTTGCAAATTCCCCTAGTTCCTCTTTATCCTGGAAGCACCTTGTTTTTCCATCAATTTCCCGGGACAGTTGTGCAGGATATATCAATCTTGGCTGGAGGTTATTATCTTTCAAAGATTGAATTATTTCCCCCCACACTCTTTGTGATTTGATGATTTGTGCCGAAAAGTCTGATGTAATTCTGGTGGGTGTTCCCTTGTAAGTGATCTGTTTCTTGTCTCTGATGGCTTTTAATATTCTGTTCTTATATTGGATTTCTGGAATTTTGATTATTATATGCCTGGGTGTAGCTCTGTTTGGGTTGTAGGTGGCTGGGGTCCTGTATGCCTCATACATCTGAGTATCTTTACCTTTTGCTAAATTAGGAAAATTCTCTTGGATCATTTCTGTGAATAGCTTTTGTAGTCCATTTGTTTGTGTCCCTACTTCTTCTTTTATGTTCTTAATTCTTAAGTTATAGATCCTTTTATCATCTTCTAGCCTTTGTATTATTGCTGTTTGTTTTCTTGTTATTTTTAAGAAGCTTTTCATTTCATGCTCCCACATTATAAATCTGCCCCCCAGTTCAGATAATCTATCCTTAGCTTCTTT
This sequence comes from Cavia porcellus, assembly GCF_034190915.1. Taxonomy (NCBI): domain Eukaryota; kingdom Metazoa; phylum Chordata; class Mammalia; order Rodentia; family Caviidae; genus Cavia; species Cavia porcellus. Next base: position 25,840,122 of record NW_026947510.1, on the reverse strand, counting down.
CAAGCTGTTATGCCAGCTTTCAATAGAGTTTTTTAGTTTCCTGGTAATCTCTTTGAACCTGCTTCACGTATTCTATCAAACAATTCTCCCCTTTTTTTCTGTTCTTCCATTCCACCATCTGTTTTTTCTTGGGCAGTGCTTAGCATTTCTCTAACTATTCTACTTATATCTTGCTTTAGGTTGTTAATAACTTCATTTTTGAACTGGTCTATGAGGCTCTGGAGATAGCACTTTATGTCTATTGGTTCTGGGTCTGATATTGCATGTTTCTCAGGATTGGGGCCCAAGGACCCTTTCTTGTTGCTCCCTCTTCCATATTTTTTGTTCCTTCCATACAAGTGTATAGATGAGGCCCAATTTCTTTCCTTGTTGGTTATAGTTTGTTTGAATTGTGCCGGCTAGGTGTCCCCCCCCCCCCACTGCAGTGTACTAGGGCAACACAGACCTGGGCAGCCTATGCTTGGCCCACCTCTCCAGGTCAACCTACCAAAGGCTTCACTACTAGGGTGTGTCAGTGGCAACACCCAGGCCAGGCACTTCCCACCAATCCTCTTGAGAGGGGAATATGTGACTAAGGACATTGCAGTGTCCTGTTCTGGCTAGTCTGCCCAGTCCCAGTATGCCCTTTGCTGAAGCCTCCTACTCTGTGGAAGGGTCCCCAATCCGCTCACTCACCGCAGGTTGATGCAGGGCTCCCTGCCAGTCCTGCTCTCAACTCCATTCGCCACTTCCCATTCTCAGAGCTTTCACACCTCTCTCCTTGCTGGACCGATTGGGACTCAGCAGCGACTGCAGGAAATTCGAATCGCGGCTTCCAGTGGAGCGGGCTCCAGCTTCCATGCTGAGACCTTATCTATTTCTGTTATAGCACTGGGATTGCATTTCCAGTTGGTTTCCCTTAGTTTAGTTCATTCCTGGGTCAGCAGGGTATATCTCCCCTTGCTTAGAACTTCTTGCCCCGCACCATTCCTGGATTTTAAGTGGGGTTTCTCAGAGAGACTCCATAGCTGCTGCTATCTATCCACCATGTTCTCTGGAAGTCTTGAATATTGTATTTATAGCCCATAAATTTCAGCTTGATTTTTTTAGGTTTGCTTTTATCTCTTTACTAATATTCTCTAACAGACTACTGAGTTGTTTGTTTATATTTTCTTGAAGCTCATTCAAGTTCCTTGAAAGAACTACCTTGTATTTACTACCTGATACTTCTCCAATACTGATTACTATCAGGTTTATTTCTGATTCTTTTCTTTTTATGATGCTGGGAATTAAACACAGAACTTTGTGCTTGCCAATCAGACTCTGTGCCACTGAGCTACATCCATGGTGCTGACACCTTGTTTGGTCTGTTAGTTGGGGTCATGTGTTCCTGAAAGCTCTTGATACCTTTTGGTGTGCAATGATATCTATTACTCTAACATTAGACATTTTTCCTACTCTGATTTTCTTTGTTCTTCTATTTCCATATATTTTTCATCAGGCTGATTTTCTCTCAACATATACTCATGTTGAAGGACACTCAAAGGCAGGCTTGCTGTCTGCTCTAATTGTGTTATCACCAATTCAATACTAGACAATGAACCAAGTCCATATCTCTCCCAAATCTTCCTCCAAATGAGCTAGGGGGATAATTAAAAGGGTAGTTCATCTGCACCAGCATCCTCCTGGCACATGGGACATGTAGACATTTTGTTTATCAGCTGTGGTCATCCAGCTAGCATTTCTGCTTATTTTAGAGAAGCCTTGTCATGCTCTTTGCAAAAAGCTGTGGAGACTATCACACCACTGGGGTTGGACCAAGGCCTGGTGCTGAAGTGCCTGCTGTTGAAATACACACATACTCATTACCCCCAGCCACAGCTGATGATGACTACAAGTCAGTTAGACTGGAGCTTCGTGTGATCTCTTGATCCTAGTGCTTTTTTAGAGGCCACAATTGTGGAAAGATCTAGGGGCCTGGATTGTTGTGATCTGCTCAGTGTTGGATATTTTTCATTAGGTTGATATTCATTTCCAAGAAATATCTTGTGCTTACTACCCTGAAATAAGTCCATTGAACTGTATCTTGATCTACACCATGCTGCCTAAAATCAGGATAGTATTGGTGAGAGTGATCTCAGTTGATTATAGGCTGCTATTTAATCTCACTGGGGTGAAGATCTGCACTGTATCAGGAATAAATCAAGTCCCATGACACCACTGAGGGTTATGCAAGATAAAACATGGGCTATCCCACAAGGGCACTGGTCTCCACCTGAGGCCAGAGAAGATCAAAGATTTCTATCTGAGGGCCTTGTCTGTATATGAGGCTTTTAGTGTCTACCCAGTGCCACAGTTTTAATTCCTGCAACTATTTAAGACATTGTAAAGTCAGAATCTCTATGAGTTAGTTCCACACAAAAACTTCATTCTTTTCCAAACTTTTTGACACTGTTGAGATCTAAGAAGATGAAACAGAGTATCATTAGAAATGTGATAGGTACTGCGATGAATCTGTAGATTATACTGGATAGTATTGCCATAGTAAGAAATCAAACTATCATTCACAAAAATGGTTTCACATTTTGTTCAAGATTTTCAGGTTATTTTACAGCATTTTGCACAGCCTAGGTTCAGTTTATTTTTAACTGTTTCATGATTTTCACCCTATTTTAAATGGAATGAAGTTTTAAAATTTTTTGTTGTTCATTTTTAATGTATAGAAATACAACTGTTTTTGTGTTGATGTTGCATCCCCTGAGTTGTAAAATTCATTAGATATAAATTTACCTTATTGAATATATAGGGTTTCTATATACCAGATTGTTACCATTTATTGCAAATGTCAACTTTATTGGATTAAGATTTGTCTGAGGGGCCCTTAAATCAACGAACAGACTCGTGGACCCAACACGAAAAGCTGAGTTGCTTTTGGGGACTGCAGAAACTGAGACCCAGATCGAGACTCCAGGCGGCAGCCAGTTCTGCACCACTGCACCAGAGCAGATGTACAGAGCTCTGGCATTTCGAATCTAAACGGTGCACAGAAATCTGACCGGTCAGCGCTGAGCCGCGAGGTGGGGAAAAGTGGACGGCTTGGTGTGCGGCGGTCCCGGAGCGGGGACTTGCACCGGACTCTGGTGAGTACAGAAAACCCCGCGGCGGCTGGGTTTGGCCAGAGAACAGCTGGCCCGCCACCACGGGGAAATCAATAACACAGAATCTGGTGCAGACATATTAGCCTGGCCGCAGAAACCGCAGCTTGGTGACATCACCAGGACCCCCTGTAGGGAGGGCTGGTGGAAGACATCTTGAGTCCTGGCAGAGTCTGATTGCTTGCTGGCTTCAGCTCCGCACGGAGAACTTAGTGGGAGCCATCTTGGTTTTGGGCAGATCTGCTTTTCTAGAGCTCCTATCACAGAGAGGTTTGGAAGAGAACGGCTGGGACCTGGGCAGAATCCTGTGCCATTACCCAGCTGCTTCTGATTCAGGGAGAACTGGCAGGAGCTACTGGGGCTAGATCAGGCCTCTGCTTGGGGCCCAATGGGCGGATGCAGAATGGTCACAACTCAGTGACAACCAGAAAGTACAGCCTAATTTATGAACTAACTGACACAGAGGCTAGAGACTAGACTGTACCGCCCCTGCATCCCAGCCTACCCCAGATAACAGCAAATTGGGGAGGACAGCAAAAACTCAAGCCAGCACGCTTCTGAAAGGCCCTAAGCAATTCGGAGAGGGCCAGAGAACTCCAGGACAGTCTGAAAGAAACCAGAAACATGACAAGAGATAAAAATAAAAAAAAATCTCCAGCTGTTCAACAGGAGAAATTAAACCCAAGAGAACTAAACACTGAAGAGAACAAGCACAGTAACCATCCATTGCTCGACACAGCATCAGCCGAAATTAAAAAGTATTTACATGATCTCATAGAGGAATTTAAAGATGTACTCCTGATCCAAGTGAGGCAAGATATAAAGAGATTAATTAAAGAAATGACAAGCCCTGCCCAAGAGAATGCAGATGGAAGAACTGAGGAAATCAGAAAAGAAAGAGAAGCATCTGAAGAAGAATTTAAGCATAACTTAGAATACATGAAACAGATCCAAAGAGAAAATCAGGAAACTAAAAACTCCATTGAATATTGGCAAAATGCCTTGACAGAAACTAAAGACAACCTTCTGAAACTTGAAGAGAGATTTAGGGCTTATGAACGTGAAAGAAAAAGCCTCTTAAAAATAACAAGGAACCAGAAAGAAGCAATTCTAAAACTGGAAGATGATAAAAAGATGCATAACCTAAGAATAAAGAATGTGAGTGAGGAAGCAGGAACATCCAAAAATGAAATACAAAAAATATTCACAGAGATATTAAAGCAAAATTTCCCACGTATAGCAAAAAGAAATGATATCCAGATAAAAGAAGCATACAGAACGCCAGCTACCTACAACCAAAACAGATCTACGCCTAGGCATATAATAATCGAGATCCCAGAAATCCACCAAAAAAACAGAATATTAAAAGCAGCCAGAGAAAAGATGCAGGTTACCTATAACGGGAAATCTATCAAAATAACGGCAGACTTATCAGCACAAACTCTTAAGTCAAGAAGGGAGTGGGGAGAAATATTCCAAGTCCTGAAGGAAAAAAATATGCAACCTAAGTTCATATATCCATCAAAACTCTCTCTAAAAATTAATGAAGAAATAAGATACTTTCAAGACAAGGAGGAACTGTGGGAGTTCGAGGCCACCAATCCAACCCTACAGAGAGCGCTGAAGGACATTACAGAGAAAGAGAGGAAGAGATATCAAGATTACAGCTACAGTGGCAGAGAGGCCTCAGTGTACGGGGCAGACCATGGAATGAGGGAATAAGGTGGACAAATTATAGCAGAAAAGTGGAGTAGCAGACATGAGGCAGAGACGGTAAGCTAGTCTTTGGTAGAGACAGCTCTGAAACTATATTTAAAAAAAAAAAAAAGCAGAGGTCATTGCTAATGGTGTATAACGATTTAAAAGACACAGTAGTCCTAGTGCCATATTTAGATTGAATTAAATTTGTTCTGGTCTGTCCACTCATATCAGATTTGAGGACACAGACCTCTAGAACCAAAAATAGCAGGTTATACCATGGTAACTATCCTTACTTTCCTATTGACTTAAGCTGAAATCCTGTATTACTTACATTGTCTTACTATGACTGATCTTAATTGTATCTGAAACATAAGACTATTGGTTGGCCTTGACTGATCCTATTTGAAATCCGTATGCGTGTTAGAATCAACCCTAAAAGTAGAGGAAACTACTCTGAGCATGACAGGATGTAAAGGATATCCATACTGGTATGAATCAGTAACAGCTCTCAAATACTACAATGCAGTCAAAGATAAGTTTTTATAAAAATAGGTGATAGTATATTTAACTATAATAAGCCAGTGTTGTCGACAAATCTATTGAAAATAACAAGAGAAAACATAGTAGCTACGGAAGATCATTTATATTATAGTTTTGTAAGTCTTATCCATTGCATGTTTATCTAGGAAATTGTTTCGCTGTCTTGTTATGACTTGGTTTTCCCTATAATACAGAGAGGATAGGAACAAATACTCTGAGGAAGAGACCTGAAAAACCCGAGGCTTATTTTGTAGCATTATAATATAAATTCTAGCAATCTATTGCTTGCTGATTAAAATGACTCTGGACTGGTTTCTTCAGCTCAACTTCAGCATATGCAGAGATGGGGACGGCTATCACAAAGAGAATGAGAGATGCGATGGTAGTTGGAAATGTCTTCCCTAATTTGGAACTTGAGGACCTAAAAAGACTCCATCATCCTGTAATGATTTGATTAGTTCTATAATATGTAATAAGTATAGAAAGTGGGTGAAGTTAGGGACAACTATTTGTAAGAAGCTAGAGACAGTTAGATAAGGTAGATCTCCAGTGGACTTGCTTTGAAATCTGTATTTCTTTAAATTGTTTTTTATTTTTTTTTAAATGTTCTGTTCTGTTTTGATATGGTTAACCTTATCCTCTTAGAGATGTAAAACAAATAGGTGGGACTGATAATCATATTGCGGAGCTTTTGTTCGGCCATAGAGCAGAATGGTTTGTAGGGTCACTTTTTTGAATGTCATTCTAAATACTTTAATTCTATAACCTGAACAGCCATTTCAAAGAAGACAATTTGTAACTTATCAACTGGCAATTTCTTACCTTTTGTTTGTCTGTAATTTAGTATTATTTTTCTACCCTTTTTTTCTTTAATCTCCATGTATTTTTTTTTTTTTTCGTTTCCTTTTCTTTAAATAAAAAAAAAAAATAAGATTTGTCTGAGGATTAGGAAAGCATATTTCTGGGTGTGTCATGGTGGGTCTTGAAGGTGAGTGCCTGGATACTATATGTGTTTCCTGGCCCCTTTCTTTCTGACATTTTCAGACTGCTCTAGTTTCTGTTTCCAGAGACTAAGAAGCTTACTTCTGTGATGCCTTTTTGCCATGTTTCTGCCTTAGAGGCAGAAACATGTGTATTGAGTCCATGTAAACTGTAAGCCAAATAAAATTTCTCCTCTAAGTTTTGAATGTTGGGTATCAAGTCCTAACAATGAAAATCTATCAAACAGAAATTTGATACCAGAGAAGTGGAGCTATTACTATGCCTGTATTCACCCATGTTTGGGGGGATTCTTTGAAAGTGATTTTCTTATTTGGAAACATTTAGATATGGTGGGTAGAGAAGCCCAAAGTACTTTAAGCCCAGCCTTATAGATGATTCTTGTCAAAGTTCTGATCATCAGAGTATCAATAAAAGTGCAGATGGTAAATGAAAGGGGTTTTTTGTATTTTGTTTTTTTAACTAAAAATTATATAAAAAGGGGAGAATAAGATGAAAGAGGACATAACAACACAGGTTAAAACAGAACAATTTAAGCAACATAGTGTTTCACCACAAGATAACCTGACATAACGATAGTTACCATAATGTCTCTTTCCTTGAAAAATTAAATAAAACTTTGTATATTATAGCATCAAACATATCAAGACAGTATAAAACCATTCAAGAGAATGAAAGTATTACAGTGTATTTAGAACCAATTAACAGAAAATGAACAATGGTTTCTATATTATTTCCTTGTCTATAAAAATTTGTTTGCACTATCACATATAATAAAATCCAATAAGATACAACATGATAAGACCAATGGAGACAGAACAACAAAAGCTTGATGGGACTTCCAAACAAGATGATATTAAATCAGCACTAGCTATTATGATGTCTTGCTTTCTTCAAAATAACTGTTCATACTATCACAGACAATAAAATCAAACACCCCAGAATAAAACCATTCCAATTAATGAATGCAAACATTATAAGGCTTCAAAGCAATATAATGCAGACTCATGATTACCACATACTTTTATATATTCTTATCATTTCTTACACTAGGGAAATTATTTGGTATTTATATATGTGAATTTGATTTGTTTCACTTATGAGTATGGTCTCAAGCTGCACCCATTTATTTATAAATGTGATCATTTATCAATGTGATCATTCTTTACGGCTGAGTAGTACACCATTGTATAAAAATACCACAGCTTTTTTATCCATTCCTCAGTTGATGGACACTTAGGTTGTTTTCAAGATCTGGCTATTACAAATTGTGATGCTATAAACATGGGTGCACATATATCACTGTGGTATAATGCTTTCAGTTCTTCTGGGACTATGCCTAGAAGTGGAATAGCTGGAACAAATGGGACTTCCAATCTCAGCTTTTTAAGAAATCTCCACACTGACCTCCACAATGGCTGCACCAGTGTCTACACTCCCACCAACAGTGCAGGAGAGTTCCTTTTTCCCCACAGCCACTCCAGCATTTGTTATTGGTAGTTTTCTTGATCCTGGCCATTTTTTTAGGAGTCAGATGGAATCTCAGTGTGGTTTAATTTGCATTTCTCTAATGACTAAAGAAGATTAACATTTTTTCATGTATTTATTTTCCATTTGTATTTCTTCATCTGAGAATTGTATATTCATCTCAGATGCCCATTTTTAGATTGGATCTTTGAACTTTGGGGTCTGATTTTTTAAAATTTTTTATATGTTTTAGACAGAAGTCCTTTGTCTGAGCGACAGTTCACTAAGATTTTTTCCCAGTTTGTGGGTTTTCTCTTCATTACACATTTTGCCCTAGATACTGCAGCAGTGAGAGGCTGGGAGGTGGAACCAAGGGGCTGTATCTTGAGGTCATCTTCCCTGCCCCTAGGCAATTTACTTGTGGTGTGAAATGAATTCCAATTTACAAGCATCAACCAAAGAATTATACTTAAAAAATAGAAAATGAAAAGACATGTAATAAGATGAAACCACAGATGCCCAGCTCACCAAAGGCAAATGCACAAGACAATGAGGTGGAGCAATCCAAAAGTTCCCCTCTGGACTCTCTGAAGTATTAATAGCAGAAGTAACAAAGCAAATGAACAACGCTCTAGAAAAAAATCAATTCACAAATATTTCTCAGATAACTATGGAGATGGTAACCATAATGAAAGACATATTTAGTGACTCTAGAGCAGATACAGATAAAAACAAAACAAAAAAAGGAGTTTAGGAAAATGATGGAAACCACAAATATCCAACACAGAAATGAAATGGAGTCTATGAAAATGAATGCACCATCTTAGCTACATTTTGCATTGTTGAAAGAAAATGTCCAACATTCAAAGTTAAAGGGGAAAAGGTTTATTTAGTTCACACTTTGTAATAGTTTCAGTTCATCATCAGTTGGTTCCAAGGCAAGGTGTCACATGGCAGACAGGCAACCATTCATGGTAATAGGAGACAGCAAAAGGAAGAATGAAAGAAATGAATGCAATGAGCCTTTATCCAGTTTTGTGGGAGCAGGGCAGTACAAATTCTATCAATGGACTGATACAGCAATCACCCAGTTTTAATTTCCACACACTTAATCACAGTATTGCATTATGAACCAATCACACACCCTAGATTCAACCACCTGTAAAAAAAAATATAACCACATAAGGCTTTGGGGGGGGGACATCTAGACATAAATAATAACAGATATCCAAATTAAAAACAGCAGACTGAGCCAATATGAGGGCAAAATCTCAAATATAACAGACAGGATTGCAATCATGAAAAAAAGGATCATGAGAAATCAATCCAGCAGCTGCTAGATGATGCAAAAAAAAAAAAAATAACAACATTAACTGAAGTCAACAAAAAGTAGGAAATAGCACAAATGACATAAAAAATTCTATGCATAGTCGTCATGGCAGAAAGCTTCCCTGGCTGGGGAAAAAAAAATTGATGTACAGACAAGTAAGGCATAGAAATCCAACAGCCATGATCAAAAAACATATGCATCAAGGCATATAATATTCAAGATTCCAGAAAATCAGCACAGGAATGGAATATTAAAAGCTGTTAGAGAAAAGAAGCAAATCACTTATAAAGGAAGCACCATCAAAAGCATGGCAGACTTCTCAACACAAACCCTTAAGTCACAGGGGGCTTTGAGTGAAGTATTTCAAACCTTAAAAGAAAACAATTCCAGCCCAGATTAATGAAAAATCACCTTTCAAAATTGATGGAGAAACAAGATACTTCCATGACAAAAACACCCCAGGAAGTGCATGTACACCAAAACAGCACTCCAGAATGTTCTGATGGAAATTCTAAAAAAAATAACAATGATTATCTCCATGAATCCAAACAGGCAAGGCAAACAAATGGGGAGAAAAAAGCAGCTAATGACGGGAAAATGGCATGATAAGGATAAGTCAATACATACAAGTTATGACCATAGTGTTAATGGTCTCAACTCACCAATCAAAAAAAAAAAAAAAAATGGATTGGCAGAATGGATCAAAAAACAGAATCAATAATATGTTGCTTATGAAAAACACATTTAATTCAAAAACAAATTCAAAGATAAAAGTAAACAGATAACAGGAACACAGAAAAAATCAGGGGTATCAATTCAATTTCCAAACAAGGTGGATTTTGAGCTAAGACTGATTAAGAGAGACAGAGAGGGCTGGGGATTTAGCTCAGCGGCATAAGCACCTGCCTTGTAAAGCAGGCAGATGTGAGTTTGATCCCTGGTACCAATAAAAATAAAAAAGACCAAAGAGAGAGAGAGAGAGAGAGAGAGAGAGAGAGAGAGAGAGAGAGAGAGAGAGAAGGTCACTACATTCTTGTAAGGCAATAATTTAAAAGGGAGAGATAATAATCATAAATCTATAGGCACAACATATCAGTGCACCCAGCTACATAAAAAATAATAGAAATGAAAAATCAAATTGTGAGGAACCACCTGGACAACTCTTCTTGACTCTCTTTGAAAAGAAAAGCAATTATTTCCATTTTAGATAAACTTGGCCCTATCTCCATGTATTGATATGTACAGAGCTGGCCAGGCTCTTTCTTTGTCCCTTCAATTGGCTTTATGCAATGTAAATTGGGCTGACTGAAGAATTAATGTGTTATCTTTGAAGCAAAGAGTGACTCCCAGAAAAACATGATTGAGGCTGGTGGGATGTAGATCTATGCTTCATGCTGTTGGCTGGGACAAGAAAGAGTCTGTGACTTCCCAGGGCAAAAAGATTGTACATCAGAGCTATAGCACCAACCCCAAAATATTAGACATACCTCAGTTGTGTTATGCAGATTGCTCTCTCTGCATTTCTTGCCCTCTGCTTATTACAGAGGTAATATACCTCCTTTCTAGCCCAGTGCTTGATAGTCATGGAGGTCACATATTTCCTGACACCCTCACTGTCATCCATTCCCTAGGCACTCCCTTCATGGAGAATTAATAAAAACTTGGGTTGGGCTCTGGGTCATGGTCTTGGTTCCAGTGAAGCACCATCTTGGCTGGACCTAGGACTTCTTGGCTTTCCATAATAGTATATATGTCTTATATGTCTTAGTGTCTTTATTCTTGTCTTTGGTTGCAATGGAATGGTAGATTGGAATAAACTCATTAAAATTTTAATAACTTCCTCATGGGATTATAAATATAAACCTTACTGGACCATGACAATCATGGGAAAGGGTTCTCTATATCAAATAAGCACTAATCAAATTGTAATGTAGGACCTCAATTTTCCACTGTCACAAATAGATACAAGACAAATAAAGAACAATGAAATATTAGAGGTGAACCAAACTTTTGAACAAATGGACTTAGTAAATATCTATAGAATGTCTATAGATATCTACTCCAAAACATCAGAATATACATTCTTCATAGTTGTACATGACATGTTCTCCAAAATAGACTAACTCATAGAACATGTTTAAGTGAATGCAAAAGAATAGAAATTATCCCACACACATTATCAGACCATAGTAAAATTTGATTGAAAAGCCATGGCAAAAGAAATCCTAAGAACTTCATAAACACATGGAAATTCAGTGACATCTTTCTGAGCAATCAATGAGTCACAGATGAAACTAAAGAAGAAATCAGACAGTATCCACAATTAAATAATAATGCCACTACAACATTCTTGAGTGCATGAGACACAATGAAAGCAGTCTTAAAAATGAAATTTAGAACAGTGAATACCCATATCAGGAAAACAGAGTGAGCATGAATAAAAAGTTTAATGTTGAACCTCGGCCTTCCAAAAATAGAAGAGCAAATAAAGCCCAAAACTCATGTGAGGTAGGAAACTAAGATCAGAACAGAAATTAATGCAATTGAGACTAAAAAAAACCAAAAAAATAAAAATACAAAAAAAAAAATAAAGACTCAATGAATTGAAGAATTGATTCTTTGAAAGGTTAAATGAAATTGATAAAACCTTAGCCAAATTTATCAAAAAGAAAAAACTCAAATCTATGCAATTAAGAATGAAAAGAGTAAAATCATAACAGATCCTGCAGACATACAGAAATCATCTATACTTTATTCAAGAACTTGCATTCCAAAAATTTAAAAACAGACAAAATGCAGATTCCTAGATACATATCATTTAGTAAAGTTGAGTCAAAAAGATATAAGAACTATAAATAAACATCAGTCAATGAAATTGAGGATGTAGTTAAAAACCTACCAACAAAGAGAAGCTCAGGTCCTGATGTATTCACTACTGAATGCTACAAGGAATTTAAAGAATATCTTATATCACTTCTTCCCAAACTCTTTAATGAAACATAAAGGGAGACAATACTCCCAAATTCATTCCTAAAGGCAAATATTAGCCTGATAACCAAAACCAGAGAAGAACCCTAAACCTAAAAAGAGAACTACAGAACAATTTCCCTAATGGATGCAGAAGCCAAAACCATCAATATATTACTGAAAAACAGAATGCAGCAAATCATCAAGAAGATTGTACACCATACCCAAGTAGGATTCATTCCAGGAACACACAGTTCAATATAAGTAAATGAATAAATGTAATATACTATATTAGCAGAGCCAAGGATTTAAAAAATATGATCATCTCAATAGATGTAGGTAAAGCATTTGACAGTGTCCCAGACTCATTCATGATTTTAAAAACTGCAGAAAATTGAAACAGATGATCTTTATCTAAATCTGATAGAAGCCATCCATCATAGATCAATAGTCAACCTCATACTATATGGACAAACAAATGAAAGCTCTCCCTCTGTGATTTAATAACCAAATTCAGTAGTGTATTTGGATACCAAATCAACACTCAAATAGTTTTAGCTTTCCTATACATAAATAACAAGCTGACTGAGAAGGAAATTAAAGAAACAAGACTTTTTACAGTGGCATGCAAAATAGTGAAATATCTGGGACTCAATCTAATAAAGGAATTTCAAGACCTTTACACTGAAAGCTACAGAACTCTAAAAAAGAATAATGAAAAGGATGTCATGGAAAGATGCTCCTTGCTCTTGGGTAGAAAGAACCAACATAGTGAAAATGGACATACTTCCAGAACTGTTATACAGATTTAATGCAATCCCAATCAAAGTATTAGTAGCATCTCTGAGAGAATTAGAGAAATAATCTTAATATTCATGTAGAACCAGAAGAGACCTAGAATAATAAAGGCAGTTCTGGGCAATAAAGGCAAAACATGGAGCATCATAATCCCTTTCTTGTAATTACACTACAGAGCTACTATGATTAAAACAGCAAGGTACTGGCAAACCATAGATTGAAGATCAATGAAAGAGACTAGAAGGTGCAAAAAGCACTACAAACACACTTTATCTGTGATATACTGGTCAAACATGTCCACAGGAAGAAAGATGGCCTCTTTAATAAATGATGGTGCTTTTAATAAAAACTAGCTTTCCACATGCCATAGACCTGTATTTTTTATCATACACTAAATTAAAATCAAAATGGATCGATAATCTAAATATTAAAGCAGAAACACTGAATTTGTCAAAAGATAAAATAGGTAAAACTCTTAAAGACAATGGAGCAGATAAAAGATTTACAAAAGAAATCCTAACAACACAGAAAGTTTCACAAAGAATCAACAACTGAGATTTCATTTTCTTCTGTACTGGGGATTGAACTCATGACCTTGTGCTTGCCAGGCAGGCACTTGTGCCACTGAGCTATATCCCCAGCCTTGTGATTTCATTTTCTTCAAAAGTTTTTACATAACAATAAAACCACCAACAAAGTGAAATGACATCCCAGAGTACAAGAGAAAAATTTTGCCAGAGGGGGGTTCCTCAAACAAAAGACTACTATCTAGAATACATAAGACACTCAAAAATATTAGATTTCCCAAATTTAAATATATAATCCAAAAAATGATAATCTGAAATGAATAGGCATTTCTCAGATGAAGTAGAAATGGCAATTAAATATATGAAAAAATATTCTACATTACTATTCATTCAAGAAACAATTTAAAACGACATTGAGGTTCCATCTTAACTCAGAAAGAATGGCTATCATCAAAAAATCAACAAATGACAAAAGCCATGGGGTAGTGAGGAGAAAAGAACCCTTCTCCATTGTTGGTGGGAATATAGACTGGTGCAAGCAGTGTAGAAAACACTGTGGAGAATCCTAAAAAAAACTAGGTATAGAGATTCCATTTAGCTGAGCTATTCATCTTCCTGAAAGAATTAAAACCATCATACCACAGTAATATATATATATATATATATATATATATATATATATTTTTTTTTTTTTTTTTTTTTTGTCTTTTTGCTTTTTATCGGTACCGGGATCGAACTCACGACTGCCTGCTTGCAAGGCAGGCACTTATGCCGCTGAGCTAAATCCCCAGCCCCAGTAATATATATATTTATACTGGCACATTTTATATTAGCTAAAGCTTGGCAACAGCCCAAATATCCATCAACTAATAAATGGGGAAAAAAAGCAGGACTTTTTATGCAATGGTGTACTATTCAGCCATAAAGAATAAGATCAAGATATTTCTAGCTAAATGGACATGCATGTTTAAATACCACAGTGCTTTTCTGATGTGAGAATCTGAAATAACAACCAAAATATATAACAGATGCTGAGGCAGGGGAAGGGGAAAATGAAGGAAGGGAAAGAGAAAACATGATGAGAAAAGAAGGAAAAAATGGAAACAAAGCTTGTGCAAATTAAGAAGGGAAAAGATCATAGAATTTAGATGAGAGAGAATCCATGTGGATTAAAAAGTCACACTTTCTCTGTGACTTTGAGAATCTCAAAAAGTTCTCAGGTTTTGAAAGCAGCAGATTTGGGACTACTTATGGCATATTTTATTCATAATTTTGAGAAGTGTTTTTTTGATACTTCAGCCTATTTCCCTCATGGGTACAAAAGATAAAAACTCACAGCCAGCACTGCCAGTCAGATTCTTTGAGTCAATGCAGATTGTTTATTGTTATAATTTAGGAAATCTTCCATCTTTCTAAGAAGGCACAATCCAGAAAAAAAGAAAAACTGTACAGGAAAAGCTCTGAACATAAGACACATAAAATAATCCAGGAGGATACTCTTCTTCAACATAAATAGTGACTTTAGACCTAGGAAAATTTCTTATGTGCAGTTTTCAACTGTGACCAATGTATTTGAAAATAAGGATAGAGAACCTCATTTCCTAGGAAGAGTATGTGCAAGTTACTGAGCCTTGTTATAAACATGTTGGATTGAAAACAGAAAGACATTTACAGTCCTTTGCCAAAAAGTAAGCAAAGTGAGGAGCTCACCAAACTGAAAAAAAAAAAAAAGAAAATGATGAAAAATTCTTTAATTGCATGTAAAATTCCATGTTGGATATGCTTTTCTTCTTTAAAAATGGGTTTCTGAGTCATTAATCAAACTTAATAGACTAAGTATATATGTTAAATTTCACTCTAATTATATCTTTCCTAAAAGTAGGGGCCTTGTTTTTTGGGGGTTGTTTTGTTTTGTTTTGTTGTCTTTTTCCTTTTTATCAGTACCGGGGAATGAACTCATGAGTGCCTGCTTTCAAGGCGCTTATGCCACTGAGCTAAACCCCCAGTCCCCAGGAGCCTTGTTTTAAAAGCCTGAAGCTTACATGAATGATCCTTCACATACTATGGAAAATTAACTTTCTGTAATACCTTTACTGCCTGTGCCTGTGCTCTCTTTTTCAGAGAGACCTGTAGCAGAGTTAGCACAGCACACTGCCCTCTGCACTGGTGCCTGTCACCCACATGGCCCTAGCTGCCACCCCATGCCTTTGACTTTTCTCTATTTCATAACAGAATGCAGACGTCCCGGAACTGCTTGTGCAAACACTGCTCTGCTTCTCCTGGGGGCTCTGTGTGAATTTAAACAGGCCCATGAAAAATTCTTGAAAAATTTCCCAACAGCTTTCATTGTAGAAAATATTTCCCTTGTGCTTTCCAAACTCAGTGTCTGGGTAATTTAGTGTGTTCTGTGCGACTTTATTGGGAAAGGATTCAAATAAGTGCACTTTTCTCTTGAATTTAACCCGAATCCCAACCATATTTTTTTTGACAGTTCTTGGGATGATGTGAAATGACACAATGCATATGTGATGACCTGAGTTAATTTTCTATACTTCATTTTAACATGACTGACTATATCCTGAGTGGTATGTATTCACCCAACAAATTGCTGAAACTGATTTTACCAAAGTATTCTGATACCACTCATTAACAAGTGATTGCCTCACCATGAAAAGTTTCTTGGGATGCCATATTCTAGTTGTTAACATGGAAAGACCCAGTCAATATGAGTTTTAGTTCATCACAATTGCAGAAATAACCCTAGAATATGAGAGAAAGTTTGGGGGAAGTCAGTTTCTCTGTCACTTATCACACAGATCTCCAAGTGCTACTTTTGGTATCTCTTCTACTCCTTAAGACTTCTTAAGACCCTAGAAGCATATGAAGTACCAAAGCTAGGTCATGAAAATGTAAAACTACTGAATAACCCAATTTCTATTAATGAAATTGAAAATGTAATTAAATCTATACCTACAAAGAAGAGCCCAGGCCCAGACGGATTCACTGCAGAATTCTACAAGAAATACAAAGATGACCTAATGCCAACACTCCTCAAACTCTTCAATGAAATTGAAAGGGAAGCAATCCTTCCTAAATCATTCCTAGAAGCAAATATTGCTCTAGTACCAAAACCAGAGAAAGACCCTTCTGAAAAAGAGAACTACAGATCAATCTCCCTAATGAACACAGATGCAAAAATCCTCAATGAAATATTAGCAAATAGGATGCAGCAAATCATCAAGAAGATCATAAACCCCGACCAAGTGAGATTCATCCCAGGCATGCAGGGATGGTTTAACATATGTAAATCAATAAATATAATCCACCATATCAATAAAGCCAAAAGTAAGAATCACATGATCATTTCTATAGATGCAGAAAAAGCCTTTGATAAGGTCCAACACTCATTCATGATAAGAAGCTTACAGAAAATTGGAATAGATGGCCTTTACCTCAATATAATTAAGGCCATCTATGACAAACCAACAGCCAATATCATACCAAATGGCCAAAAACTGAAGGCCTTTACTTTAAAATCAGGCACAAGACAAGGATGTCCCTTATCACCATTCCTATTTAATATAGTACTGGAAATACCAGCCAGAGAAATTAGACAAGAGAGAGAAATAAAAGACATAAAGATAGGAAAAGAAGAAGTTAAGTTATCATTATTTGTAAATGACATGATACTCTATATAGAAGATCCCCAAAATTCCATTGAAAGACTCCTAGATATAATAAATAAATTCAGTAATGTAGCTGGATACAGAATCAATACTCAAAAATCAATAGCATTCCTATACACTAACAAAAAAGTCACAGAGAGAGAGATAAGAGAGGCAACACCCTTCACACTAGCAATGAAAAAAAAATGAAATATTTAGGAATTACTCTCACAAAAGAAGTGAAAGACCTATACAGGGAAAATTATAATAAACTGAAAAATGAAATTGAAGATGAACTCAGAAAAAGGAAAAACATCCCTTGCTCATGGATAGGAAGAATAAATATTGTGAAAATGGCCATTGTCCCAAAACTTTTATACAGATTCAATGCAATCTCGATAAAAATACCATCAACATACCTCATAGAACTCGAGAAATCACTCATTAAATTCATCTGGAGCGAAAAGAGACCTAGAATAGCAAGAACAATTCTAAGCAGCAAAGGCAAGGCAGGAGGCATCACAATCCCTGACTTAAAGTTATACTACAAGGCAACTGTAGTAAAATCAACATGGTACTGGAACCAAAACAGAGCTGAAGATCAGTGGAATAGATTAAAAGATACAGCCACAATTACAAACACACTCAACCACCTTATCTTTGATAAAGGGGCCAAATATGTTCACTGGAAGAACGACAGTCTGTTTAATAAATGGTGTTGGAAAAACTGGCTCTCCATATGCAGAAAACTAAAAGTAGACCCATGCCTATCACCATGTACTAAAATAAAATCTAAATGGATCAAAGATCTAAATATTAAAACAGAAACACTAAATCTACTGGAAGACAAATTGGGTAAAAACCTTGAAGACACAGGAGTAGGTAAAGAATTCATGAATAGGACTCAAACTGCACAGGAAATACTTCCCAGAGTCAATAACTGGGATTGCCTCTTATTAAAAAGTTTCTGCACGTCAAAAGAAATCTCCAACATAGTGAAAAGAAAACCCACAAACTGGGAAAAAATCTTAGTGAACTGCCCCTCAGACAAATGACTTCTGTCTAAAACATATAAAGAATTAAAAAAATATCAGACCCCCAAAATTCAAAGACCCAATCCAAAAATGGGCAGCTGAGATGAATAAACAATTTTCAGATGAAGAAATTCAAATGGCAAATAAATACAAGAAAAAATGTTCACCATCACTGGTCATTAGAGAAACGCAAATTAAAACCACACTGATATTTCATCTCACTCCTGAAAGAATGGCCAAGATCAAGAAAACCACCACCAACAAATGCTGGAAAGGCCTTGGGGAAAAAGGAACTCTCCTGCACTGTTGGTAGAAGTGTAGACTAGTACAACCAATGTGGAGGTCAGTCTGGAGATTTCTCAAAAAGCTGGGACTGGAAGCCCCATTTGACAGCTATTCCATTTCTAGGCATATTCCCAGAAGAACTAAAAGCATCATACCACAGTGACATACGTGCACCCATGTTTATAGCAGCACAATTTGTAATAGCCAGATATTGGAAACAATCTAAGTGTCCATCAACTGAGGAATGGATAAAAAAGTTGTGGTATTTTTATACAATAGAATACTACTCAGCTATAAAGAACGATCACATTCAGATATTTATAAATAAATGGACGCAACTTGAGACCATACTCATAAGTGAAATAAATAAAACTCACATGTATAAATACCGAATAGTTTCCCTAGTGTAAGAAATGATAAGAATACATAAAATTATATGGTATTCATGAATCCCAATCATATTGGTTTTAATCCATATAATGTTATCATTCATTAATTGCAATTGTTTTAACCTGGGTTGTTCGATTTTAGTATCGGTCATAGTACAAATAGCTATTCTGAAGACAACAACACATCATAAAAGCTAGTGCTGACTTAATATCATCTTGTTTTGAAGTCCCATCAAGCTGTTGTACATCTGTTTCCACTGGTTTTAACATGTGGTATCTTACTATATTTTACTATATGTGATAGTATAAACAAAAATTTTATAGGCAAAGAGATAATATAGAAACCATTTTTCGTTTTCTGTTAACTGGTTCTAAATACCCTGCAATTTCTTCATTCTCTTGAATAGCTTCAGACTGACTTGACATGCTTGATGCTATAGTATATGAAGTTATACTCAAATAATTCAAGGAAGGAGGCACTATGGTGACTACTATTATGTTAGATTATCTGGGGGTGAAACACAATGATGCTTAAATAGTTCAGTTCTGACCTGTGTTGTTCTAATACAATGTCTTCTTTTACCTCAATCCCATCCTTTTTAAAAATTAATCTATTTTTTTCTTACTTTTTTTTCAATTAAGGGAAAACTAAATTAAAAAATAGCGGGATATATTATAGTAACTTTTTTGTTTTCCTATTAACCTGATATGATCCAGTACTGCTCTCCCCATCTTGTTCTGTCATATTTGACTATATTCTATTTTGTTTGATAGTATCAAGTTTGAGGGTATAGGCAACCACTTTTAAGGCAATAAAATTCACTAAGGTGCCCATTATGGTTTGACTATTACCTTCTTTTGAAATCCTGTAAGGTCTCCAGTGTAGGTTTTATTGGTCTTGTTCTGTACTGTTTTGATCAATTCTATTATACCTGCCAATATAGGCAACTTTTTAAAAAAAATAGCAAGAGGCACAATGGTAACCATTTTAGATCACCTGATATTCTATTTTTACATCATGTACTATGCCCATCCTTTTGTTCTAATCGACTCTGTTTTGTTTAGCCACGTTAGGTTTTATTCTCTCCAAAAAAATAATAAGAATTATGGGAGTAAAAAAAACCAAAAAGTGTAATTGTTATTAAAAAGAGAGGAAAGGGAATATAACTGCATGTATGTTTAAGTGTGTAGGATGGAAATCCATATTACTGAACTTTTGTTGGATCATTGATCGGCACTGTGTGCAATCTCATTGTATGAATGTTCACTTTACATGCTTTAATTTTATAATTTGGACAACTATTTCAAAGATGACAATATGTAACCTATTAATTAGTGATATCTTACTGTATTTTTTTCCTTGAAATTCTGTATTATTTGTACCCTTTTACTGTTTTGGGTTTTTTTAATTTCCTTTCTTTTTTTTTCTCTTTAAATAATTTTTAAAAAGACTTCTTAAGACACTACATTAATTATAAATCTTGGGTCCTGCTATATGGATTCTGCATATTTTTTCCCAAAATGAAGAGGAGCTAGGAAAGGTCACTTGAAGCAAGATTACAGATAAGAGTGCCCAAAAAGAAGACATGATTTATACTGCAAATTATTGTGTATATATTACAAAGGTGAAAAATAATGAAATGTGTTATGATGAAAAGAAAGTTATACTATTAGATAAGTACTTGACAAAATGGATTTACTGCTATAATGTTCACTGTGGCCTTTGGATCATGAAAAAGTACAATGAAGAGAAACAATCACAATTGCATTCTTCTTTTACACTGCTAATGTTTCATATTTACTATGTAGGTCAGAATATGATATTTTCTTTCACTTTTTGGCTTATTTTCACTGTTTGGCTTATTTTAATAAAAATAAGCTCCTATATGTTCATCTGTTGTTATGATAGGAATTCATTGTGGTATATAGACAATATAAAGTATATTATTTAAGGCTAAGTATTTAGCTCAGTGGCATAAGCGCCTGCCTTGTAAGGGCACAGTCCTGAGTTCGTATCCCTGGTACTGATAATATAATATATATACATAATATTATATTATATATTATATATATAATATTACTTAACTAAAAGCAGTATGTATACTGCTTTTCTAAAATTCATATATTATATAATATTTATATTATATATATGATATTACTTAACTAAGTATGTATACTGCTTTTCTAAAATTCACTTTTCCACTGAGGTAACTATGTTGAATACATATATTGGCTGATGTGAATTCTTCAATAGCAAGGGATTACAAACACTTACTCAACATATTTATTAACTGGCTTTGGATTTACTCTACTGTAAAACTATTGGATTGTACAGTGAAAAGATAATGGAGAAAGACCACATTGCCAGATTATAAGCAAAATAAACACTGTGGGTCCACTGGAATTCTAGGGGAAAAATGTTAGCCATTTATTAGGATTCATCACTAAAGATCTAAGGGCTTTCACAGAGCCCAACCTCTTAAAGATTCTACCAAATCTTCTTCCCTCTCTCTTTGTTCTCACTGAATTCCCCAAGTGTGCCCAGAAAGCCACATTCATTTAATGTACTTGGCAAACACCTGAATGTTGATGTTACTAGGTGACATTGCTAAAATTACTAAATTGTCAAACAATAGAACATACAAAATTAATAATGATCTCAAGAGATCTCAAGTAGATCTCAAGAGATTTGAAGAGAGGACAGAGAAATTTGCTGAGGTAAAGTCTGGTTCAAAGTTAATAATAATATAATCATGGTATCTAATCAAGTGTCCATCGCCATCTCAGAAGTCATGACTAGACTATGCCTTGAATATGCCTCATTATTTCCTGAGGATTTTGAAGCAAATGTTTCAGGTTAAAAGTTTGCATTTTGGAACATCTGTTGGAAGTTGAGACATTATTGTGGTCTTTTGGTCACAGATATTTAGAATGAGCTGCTGAATTACTCACTATACTAACACCTAGATCGTCAACTATTCTCTTTCTCCTGGCCACTTCTATCCCATCTAAAGATTTTCTCTAACCATGACCTATTTATTTTTACCTCATGTCCTAGTTGTATACACAGATTAAAGAAAATGCCCAGACTTCTGGAATTTGTGGAGTCATGTAGGCTGTGGTAAGGACACATGTCTTGTCGTAGACTAGAAACATAACCAAAGAATCACAAGGAATTCAGGCCAGCTCTGTCTTTTTAATATTCAGCTGTATCAAGGAAAGGGCCAAATTAGGGCTGGACCCCAAGTACATGACCTTTCAGGGTCTCTGAGGCAGACTCTACCTGATGGGATTCGTGCCAGAGAAGTGCATGTGCACAGAGTGACCTGTTTGCTTTATCATTCTGTATATGGCACTTCCTCCACTAACCAGTGACAAATTCAACAACTTTACCCTTTTGTCCCTTTTGCCTTGTTCTGCTCTTCTCATCTTTGGAATCTGCTGGAATCTTTGGAATGAATGACTGCCCATATACCACGGCACCCTGCCTTGGAACCAGCTGATTATGGTCTGAAACCTCAACAAACTATCAGTCAGCCACTCCTGGTGCAGAGAGAACTGGTGGGATCTGCTGGGGCTGAACCAAGCCTCTGGTTGGGACCCAATAAGCAGATACAAAATTGTCGTGACTCTGTGACATCCACAAGGTACAGCCTAACTTGCAGATTGACTGGCACAGAGGCTGGAGGCTACCCTGCAACATCCCCACATCCCTGCCTACCTCAGATAACAGCAAACTGGAGAAAGCAGCAAAAACTCCAGTCAGCAAGCTTTGGAAAGACCCTAAGCAACATGGAGAAGGCCAGAAACCCCCAGGACACACCAGTCTGAAAGAAACCAGAAACATGACAAGAGATAGAAATAAAAAAATCTCCAGCTGCCAAACCTGGGAACATAAGCCTAGGAGAAGTAAATACAGAAGAGAAGCAGCACAGTAACCATCCAATACTAGACACAACATCAGCAGATATAAAGAAATGCCTTCATGACCTCATAGACAAATTTAAAACTGTACTTATGATCCAAGTGAGGCAAGATATAAAGAGATTCATTAAGGAAATGATAAGCCCCTCCCAAGAGAACATACATGGAAGCACGGATGAAATCAGAAAAGAAAGATAAACCTCTGCTGAAGAATTTAAACATAACCTAGAATACATGAAACAGAGCCAAAGAGTACCAGGAAACTAAAAACTGCATTGAAAACTGGCAAAATGCCTTGACAGAAACTAAAGTTAGCCTTTTGAAACTTGAAGAGAGATTTATGATATATGATCTTAAGAAAGACCTCTTAAAAATAATGAGGAACCGGAAAGAAACAATTCAAAGGCCAGAAGACAACAAAAGGATACATAACTTAAGAATAAAGCATGTGAGCGAGGAAGCAGGAGTAACCAAAAATGAACTACAAAGAATATTCACAGATATATTATAGGAAAACTTTCCAAGCATAGGAAAAAGAAATGGTATCCAGATAAATGAGGCATACAGAACTCCAGCCACCTACAACCCAAACAGATCTACACACAGACATATAATAATCAAGATTCCATAAATCCACCAAAAGAACAGTATACTAAAAGCAGCCAGGGAAAAGAAGCAGATTATCTACAATGAGAAAATTATCAAAATAACAACAGACTTATCAACATAAACTCTCAAATTGAGAAGAGCCTGGGGAGAAATTATCCAAGCCCTGAAAGAAAATAATTTGCAACTAAGAATGATATACCCAGAAATATTCTCTCTCAAAATTAATGGAGAAATAAGATGTTTCCAGGACAAGGAGGAACTGTGGAAGTTCATGGCCACCAATTCAACCATACAGAGAGTGCTGAAGGACATTCCAGACAGAGAGAGGAAGGGATGCCAGGATTCCAGCAGCAGTGGCAGGGAGGCCTCAATGAATGGGGCAGACAGTGGAATGAGGGAGTAAGGTGGACAAATTATAGCAGTAAAGTGGAGTAGCAGACATGAGGCAGACACGGTAAGCTACAATCTTTAATATAGATAGCCTTGATACACTAAAAAAAAAGGCAGAGGTCATTGTTAATAGTGTATCAGGATTTAAAAGTCACAAGAGTCTTATGGCTCTGTTTAGTTTGAATTTATTTTGTTCCAGTCTGTCCACTCATATCAGATTTGAGGGCACATCTAACCCAAAAATAGCAGGTTATACCCTGGTAACTATCCTTAATTTCCCATTAACTTAAACTGAAATATTGTATTACTTACATTGTCTTACGTGACTGACCTTATTTGAATCTGACTTGTTAGACCGCGGTTTTGCCTTGGCTGATTTTATTCAAATTTGGTATGCTTCATTGTATCAAGTCTAAAAGTAGAAGCAACTACTCTGAAGATGACAAGATGTAAAATTTATCCATAACAGTTTTGATTATTAACAGCTCTCAAGTCCTATAATGTTTTCAAAGTTGTGTTTTTATAAAAATAACTATGTAATACTATGCTTAACTACATTAAACCTGATGATGTGGACAAGTCTATTGAAAGTAACAAGAGAAAGCATAGTAACTATGGTAGATCACCTGATATTGTGGTCTTATGTGTCTTTTTCATTGCATGTTTTTCTAGGAATTTGTTTTGCTGTCTTATGATTTGTTTTTCCCTATAATACAGAGAGGATAGATATACATGTAGAAAATCACACATGGGAAGAATTTTTTTAAACTATTTATGGAAACATTATATAATGCAAGCTGTAATGAACAGATACTCTAAAGAAGAGACACTAAGAAACCCAATGCTAATTCTGTAGCATTATGATATAAAATCTAGCAATACTATTATTCATTGTTCAGAGTGATATTAGTCTAGTCTCTGAAGTTGAATTTCAGCCATTATTGTCTTCCCCAAAGTCAGATCTTGAAGACCTAAAAAAGCCTTCATAATCATGTAATGATTTGATTAGTTCTATAATATGCAGTATGTATTCAATGTGTGTGAAGATGGGGACAAGTATTTGGAAGAAACTAAAGACAATTAGATAAACAGTGAAGATCTCCAGTAGACTTGCTTTGAAATCTGTATTTCTTTAAATTGTTTCTTTTTGAACTGTTTTGTTTTGTTTTGATATGTTTAATCTTACCCTCATTAAGATAAAAAAACAAGTATGTAGGACTGATAACCTGATAACAAGTATGTTGGACTGATAGAGTTTTTGTTGGATCACTGAGCAGAACTGTTGGCAGTGTCACTATTTGAATGTCACTTTACATACTTTAATTTTGTAACCTGAACAACTATTTCTAAGATGACAATATGTAACTTATCAACTGGTGATTTCTTACGGTTTATTTTTTCTGTAATTCTGTATTATTTCTACCCTTTTTTTCTCCATTTTTTGTTTCTTTCTCTTTAAACAAAAAAATTTTTGTTTTAAAAGAAATGTTTTTGTTTAAAGAGAAAGAAACAAAAAAATTAAAAAAAAAAAAAACTTTACCCAACTCACTGAAGGCATTAGGTGACAAAGAGGAGCTTCTGTACGACCAGTGTTGTTGATGGTGTTGGCAAAGATTCATTGTGTACAATGTGGCTGAACTGGAATGTAAATTGAGAGACTTGAGGCCTACAGGAAAGGGAGAAGGGTGACATGGGAAGAAGAAAAGAGAGAAAAGAGGGCAGAAATGGGAAGAAAGAAAGCAATGGGCCCTTGAATCATAAATATAAAAAACCATGTCCCTCAAGTGAATAATAGCTTGCATTTTCTCCACTTATTCCTCAAAACAAACCTAATGGTTCACAAGTAACTGTAAATTTTTGTACAGCAGAGGTTTGCTGATGTCTTTCTTCAAAATTGTAAGTTGGGCTGAGGATATGGCTCAGTGGTAGAGTTCTTGCCTTACATGCTCAAGCCCCTAGATTCAATTTCTAGCACCACCAAATAAATAAATAAATAAAAGCCCATTGGCAGCCTTATTTATTCTAAGGAGATACTATGTACTCATTAGTACATTTCCTGGGCTGCATGCTCTGTGAACAGTAATGGCGACAGAAGAGCACACACCAGATGGTATGAATTAAGCACAATATTCAAGGGCTTCTGACTGCTCAGGTCAAGTAGAGTTTAGAGAAATGGAAGTAAGGATTCCAAACACTGATACAGCATAGAGGAAAGAAGACACACTGTTATACTGGAAGGAAATTTTGGGGAAAGTTTGTTGAGGGAACATTTATGAAATGTTAATTCATACATTTGATGAAGTTAACAAACCAATGAGTTTTGAGTAAAATCCATTTACTCACTGATGAGATAATAAGAGAATCCAGCTGGAAGAAGACACTGGGTTCCAAATAAAGTCTGTGAATGAGAGAAGGAGAAAATGGAGGCCCTTTTGCAATCATTGCTTCTCCTGCTTCATTCTTTCTAGTATTGCTCACTGCCCTAGTCAGCCTTTTAGAACCCATGGGTGAGTATTGCCATGGGGAGTGACTCAGCAGTTTTCAGGCAGCTGGCAGTTTGATTCAGGATTGTGAAATGCTAAGATTTATCTAGTTGTGCAGGCTATTCAATATTTGCTCAGGTTGCAAAGCTGCCTCTTATAAAGTTATTATTTGTTTTTCCCTTTGCCCAGATTTGTACCTGTTAATGAAAAAGAAAAATGTAAATGTTCATGTATTAATTTGTAGAGCTAAATATTGCAAGAAAATAAAACAATGAGAAAAACTCATCACTCCCTACTCTTTCCAAACAATAATCTGTCTTTTATTTTTAAGAACCCGAAACAGCTGGAACTCTTCAAATAATATCAAAGTTGGAGGCCTAATTGATAATCTTGTTCCCTAATTAAGATAAAAAAGTTTAATGTATAGGAAAATAATGTTTTTGTACAGGATTATAGGATTAGTAGTAATGTCCTGTTAGGGCCAACGCCGCAGGGAAAGAGACCCCAAGGACTCAGCTCTTGGTGAGGAAAAGAAAGTTTATTTCCATGCGCATGGGGTCCCTCAGGCAAACGTGTGCGGAGGGGCCCCGAGGGGAATTTGTGCAGGGTTTTTAAAGGTACACGCAGGAGGCAAGCAAGTTTACAGAAGCAAATCGCATTGGTTAATTTTGAGCGGCGCAGGACCTGGCTAATGCTGATTTGAGGGTCTGGGGCTGAGTAACCATGGAGACCGAGGGTCTTGGGTTGACCTTAGAGTGCCAGGTGCTCCCTGGTCCTGTTTATACAGTACATTCTTTTGCTTATCTCTATCTTTACAAAGAACAGAACATCTAGTGGCTAATGACTAGCAGAGACATTTCTTTTGGCCCCGCTCTGACTATCTCCTGGGAAAAGGTTTAGGGAGTGAAGCACTCTTTACTGCTCTGTTTTGATAGCTCTGGGAAGTTAGGGAGTCAACCCTTTTATTCCCCGCTCTGGGGAGTTAGGGAGTTAACCCTTTCATTCCCCGCTCTGGGGAGTTAGGGAGTTAACCCTTTCATTCCCCGCTCTGGGGAGTTAGGGAGTTAACCCTTTTATTCCCCGCTCTGGGGAGGGGGTTGTAGCAGGGGGGTCGACTCTCACACTCCCCCCTTTTATTTTTCCAATGACTTTTAATCCTAAAGGTCCTGTATAGGTAAGGGGTCATATTGTTGGCGTAGCACCATAACTTTTACCTGAGAGATCTGAGCCCTCACAAATTGGGTTACTCGGTTAATGAGGCAAGGGGCTATAGCCATGACTATAATGAATCCGGCCAGGGGTCCCAGTAAAGGGAGAACATAGGGCAGGATTGATTCCCAGAAGGAAAACATTTTGGCTTCACTTGAAGGGGGCTCTCGAGATTTGATTCTCTCTCTCAGCTTTTCCATTGCGTCTTTTACAATCCCAGTATGATCAGTGTAGAAACAACATTCTTCTCTAAGTGCAGCGCAGAGACCGCCTTCTTTTAAAAATAGAAGATCTAAGCCTCTTCTGTTCTGTAACACTACTTCAGATAGAGACGAGAGAGATTGTTGTAACGCAGTTATAGAAGTTTCTAAGGCCTGTAAATCTTGGTTTACTACTGCAAGAAGCTGTTGGCGAGACTGATGCCCAGTAATGAGGGCTGCTGTGCCAGTTCCTATCCCCCCCGCCACACCTATCCCCAATAGGACTGCTAGGGTCAGGGAGACAGGTTCTCGTTTATATCGACCTCCCATGAGGGGGAGTGTGTTAGGGGGGAGATATTTAATGCGTGGCATAAGGTCTATAAGGATGCAGGAGCTGCTGTCTGCAAGGAGGACGTTAGTGGAGACACAAGGAGTGAGCCCATTGGTACATAGCCAAAAGGCTCCAGTAGGAGGGACGAGGTACTGATCTTTGGGAAAGGAATTAGTGTGTGTGAGGCAAAGATGTTGCAAGCTTGTTGGCCAGTTATCAACTGCTCCTATACAAGTTCCTTGACCAGCGAGGCCAGGAAGGGGGAGAGTGTGGTATACTTGATTCCAATCGCATTGGCCGGGGTTGGGGGTTAGTGTATAAGAGTCATTTAGAGCGGTTCCCTCATAATACGGGGGATTAGGACTTAGACATAGCCAACAGGATTGGGGGAGATCAGGTCGGGTATGATTTAAAGCCATGTATGCTCCTTTAATCAAACTGAGTAGGTTAGAATGTGAATATTGAGGGACAGGTACGTGATCTGTCTGGAGTAGCGGAGCTTGAGAAACTGTTATGGCTGAGGGACTTACTATGGTTGTTTGAACAGTAGTAACAGGATCTATAGTAGGCTGATTATATTTTGGCTTTAGAGTAAAGTTTGGGCCTATGGGCACAAATGGGGCCTGCAGGGGAACCTTTTTTATGAGAATAAGGCTTCCCCTGTCTTTACCTGGCTCATAGACTCGAAGTCCCCAGGTGCGTCCTGTCAGCCAACCTGGGTCCTCAGGAGTGGTGACAGTGATATTTAGAACCTGACAGGATCTCTGACCAGCCGGTGGGTAGTTATCTAGGCTGCATCCCGGCGGCCCCCATGTCATTTTAAGGTGTTTATCGGGGAAGGCGGGTTGCCACCCTGTTGCAGCGGTTTCACAGCCCCAATAAGCACAAAAATATTCTCCTGGGGAATTACAATATGATCTACTCCCGGTTGGTGCGGGACAAAGATAAAAATGACTTTGTTTGGGACATTGGAGCCCTGGAAAGAACCAACAGGGTGTGGGCGCAAACCATGGACTTCCTGATCCTTCCCAGGTGCTACCCACACGTGAGTCCCCCCATCGTATTAACGACCATTTCCAGGGGCGATGGGGGCTAGCTACAGTGGGGATTATTAATATAAGTAATCCCATTAGAGCCCGGAGGGTTAAAGTCTGGGGTCCCATACGGGTCATCTTAGAGGGACACATAAGGGTAGTACTCTGAATA
The DNA here is from genome assembly GCF_034190915.1 of Cavia porcellus. Lineage (NCBI taxonomy): Eukaryota > Metazoa > Chordata > Mammalia > Rodentia > Caviidae > Cavia > Cavia porcellus. The sequence goes on along the minus strand of NW_026947510.1, from coordinate 25,810,934 downwards.
ATCTCAGGGGGTCCTTCGGCGCAACTTTAGCTTCAGGGGGTTATCAGACCGTTTGAGTTCCCAGGAGCCGTCCACTGGTGCCGAGGCAGGCTTTAGGTGTGACGCGTGGATCCAAGAGGCGACTCCGTCAACCTTTACCGCTGTAGGAGTAGTCAATAGGACCTGATACGGTCCTTTCCAGCGAGGCTGTAGAGTCTCTTGTTGGTGGCGCCAGACGAACACAAAGTCTCCCACCTGGTACGGATGTGGCGCGGGGAACTCACTGGGAGCATAGGCCGAGGCTAGCTGCGTCCACACGTCCCTCTGCAGGTTGTCAAGGGCGATGAGCCTGTCAGACAGGGAGGTTGGCAACAAGGCAGCATGCTCAGTTAAGGGAGTGAGATCTCGAATGGGGGGTGGAGTGCCAAAAAGGACTTCGAAGGGAGTAAGGTTAGGGGGTTTGGTGGACGGGGTGTTTCGCGCGCGAAAAAGGGCATAAGGCAGGAGCATCGTCCAATCTTTTAAGCCAGTCTCATGAGCCAATTTAGTGAGGGTCTCTTTAATAGTTCTATTCATTCTCTCTACCTGTCCTGAACTTTGGGGTCTATAAGCACAATGTAATTTCCAATCAATCCCCAATATGTTGGCCAGTCCCTGACTTACCTTAGCCACAAACGCCGGTCCATTATCAGACCCTATTACCTTTGGCAATCCGAACCGGGGAAATATTTCTTCCATCAATTTTTTTGTTACCACGGCAGCGGTTTCCTTTTTGATAGGAAAAGCCTCAGTCCATCCAGAAAAGGTGTCTACAAAAACTAGCAGATATTTTAGTCCGCATCGGGCAGGCTTAACTTCTGTAAAGTCCACTTCCCAGTATTGTCCAGGTCTGGTGCCGCGTAGCCTTTTGCCGGGGGCCAGCTTGGCAGGGTAGGCATTGGTCAATTGACATGCCTCACAATTAGCCACCACCCGATTGGCGACCTGACGTATGGCAGTGGGGGATGCCCCTGGGAAGTCTTGGCGTTGGGCCAGTAGGCTTAGCTTTTTAGCTCCCAAATGAGTGAGCCAGTGGGCCTGTTGTATGTAAGCAGTCAAATCAGGTGTTTTAGGGGTTTGGTTAATCTGAGCTTTCTCCTTTTGAGGAGAATCTTTGACATCAGTCACCAACATCTGTGAGTCTCCCATGGCTGCAGATTTTGCTGCCTGATCGGCCAGGTTGTTTCCCCTTGTGACGGGATCAGTCCCTTTCTGGTGGCTGTTACAGTGTATTATCGCCACCTTCTGGGGCAACATAACTGCAGCGAGCAACTGGAGGATTTCCTGTTTGTGTTTTATTTCTTTTCCTGCGGAGGTCAGAAGCCCCCGCTGGCGGTATATGGCCCCGTGGATGTGGGCCGTTGCAAAAGCATATCGGCTATCCGTGTAAATGTTTGCTCGCTTTCCTTTAGCGAGCTCTAGAGCCTTAGTCAAAGCAATCAGTTCGGCCTTTTGGGCCGAGGACCCGTCCTCTAGTCTGGCTGTCCATATAACATTGGAATAATCAGTCACAGCCGCCCCCGCATACCGCTTACCTTGAATCAAAAAGCTACTCCCGTCAGTGAAGTAGGTCACCTCTGCATTGGGTAGGGGGCAATCCAATAAGTCCGGTCGTACTCCGGCCTCTTCCGCCAAGACGTCCTGGCAGGTATGGAGGACGGGTTCCGAAGCTTCTTCCGGCAGCAGGGTCGCCGGGTTGAGAGTCACCGGGGGTCCAAAAGTTATCTTGTCCTTGTTGAGCAAGAGGCTCTGATAATGAGTAACTCTGGCATTTGAGAGCCACCTGTCTGGAGGCTGGCGGATGATGCTTTCTAGCGTGTGCGGGGCAATGATTGTTATTTTCTGTCCCAAAGTCAATTTGTCAGCGTCTTTAATGAGCAAGGCAGCTGCTGCGATGGCCTTTAGGCAGGGTGGCCACCCGCTTGCCACAGTGTCCAGTCTTTTTGAGAGGTAAGCCACCGGACGCCTCCATGGCCCAAAGGCCTGGGTCAGCACTCCTCTCGCTATTCCTTTTTTTTCTTCCATGAAGAGAGTAAAGGGCTTATCCACATTAGGAAGAGCCAGGGCCGGAGCGGACAGGAGAGCCCGCTTGATGGCATCAAAGGCCTGCTGGTGATCTTTTTTCCAGATAAAGGGAGATCCCCCCTTCAGTAACGGATATAGGGGAGCTGCCAAAGTTGCGAATCCGGGGATCCATAACCGGCAGAACCCCACAGTGCCCAGGAACTCTCGTAATTGTTTTTGACTCTTTGGAGGGGGAATCTGGACCACAGTCTGTTTTCTGGCCTCAGTGAGCCACCTTTGTCCCCCTTTTAAGGAGTAGCCCAGAAAAATTACCTCTCGCTTACAAATTTGAGCCTTTTTTGCTGATGCCCTATACCCCAGGATAGCCAACTCACGTAAAAGGTCCTGAGTTCCGCTTGTGCAGTCACCCTCAGAGTCCGCAGCCAGCAGCAAGTCATCTACATATTGAAGAAGGGTGAGGCTTGGGTGTTGAGCCCGAAAGGGGGCTAAATCCTTATGTAGGGCTTCATCAAAGATGGTTGGGCTGTTTTTGAAGCCCTGTGGGAGGCGCGTCCAGGTTAGTTGTCCGGCGGACCCAGTCTCAGGGTCCGTCCATTCAAATGCAAATAAGGGCTGGCTATCTTTGTGTAAAGGCAAACAGAAAAAGGCATCCTTTAAATCCAGAACAGTATACCAAGTCCTTGACGGATTTAACCCGCTGAGGAGATTATAGGGATTGGGTACGGTGGGGTGAATGTCTTCTACCCTGCTATTGACCTCCCTTAGGTCCTGTACCAGTCTGTAGTCATTCGTCCCGGGCTTTTTGACCGGGAGTAACGGAGTATTCCATGCAGACCGACAAGGAGTTAATACCCCTTGGTCTAAAAGTCTCTGTATGTGCACCTTAATCCCTAGGTGAGCTTCTCTATTAATGGGATATTGCTTGACCCGAATAGGGGAGGCAGTGGTTTTTAAAGTAACCACTACAGGCGGTTGCTGGCTTGCCAGCCCAAGTCCAGCCGTCTCGGCCCAGGATTCTTTAAAATCAGTTAGCCAGGCTGGGGCGATAGGCTGGGGATCCTGGTGGTCGTAGAGCCTATATTCATCTTCCAGTTTTAGAGATAACACCGTAACCATAGGTTGCCCAACCTTTGGGTTACGGAATGTTACTTGAGGTCCTTGGGGCTCAAAGGAAATCTTTGCCCCCAGTTTGGTTAATAAGTCCCGTCCCAGGAGGGGAGCAGGACATTCGGGAATAACCAGAAAGGAGTGTTTTACTTTTCCCTTGCCTAAGTCAACTGTGCGCTCAGTGGTCCACGAGCGATATTTGCTCCCGTTAGCCCCTTGAACTAATGATTTCTTAGTTGAAAGGGCCCCTAAGGGGGCTTGTAAGGCCGAATAAACAGCTCCCGTATCGACCTCGAATTCCACGGGAGTCCCCTCCACTTTAAACATTACCCTGAGCTCGGGGAGGGGATCCGAGCCCCGAAGTCCCTAGTCTTCTTCATCTAGGGCGAGCATGGGGGCTCGGGATCGCTGTGAGGACTGTCTTTCTCGTTCTTCTTTGGCCCGTTTCTTTTTTAACTTTTCACAGTCTTTGATCAGGTGTCCTTTTTCCTTACAATATGCACATTGATCAGGGTCTAATGGAGGGCGAGTGGGCTTTCCCTTTCCTGGCTCAGGTTTTCCCTGAATAACTGTGGCCAACATCTTAGTTAATTCCTTGTTTCGTCTTTTGTCCCTAGCTAACTCTTTCTCTTCCTCTGTCTCCCGCTTATAGTAGACCTTTTCAGCTTCCTTAACAAGATCCCTCAGAGTCAGGTCTTGGAGACCATCTAGCCTTTGGAGCTTACGTCTTATATCAGGGGCCAATTGTCCTATAAAGGCCATAGCTATCGAGCCTTTTTGGCCTTCCTCCTTAGGGTTAAAAGGCGTATATCGCCGGTAAGCTTCCATCAGGCGTTCTAGAAAAACTGAGGGAGTCTCAGTAGGTCCTTGGGTAACTTCTCTTACCTTGGCCAGATTAGTGGGGCGCCTTGCGGCCGCCCGGAAACCTGTCATTAGAGTCTGGCGATAGATAGAAAGATGCTGCCTACCAGCAGGTGAGTTGGGGTCCCAGTTGGGGCGCTTTAAGGGGAAGAAGTCATCGATCCGGTCTGGTCTCTGGGTGGGTCTGCCATCCTCTCCGGGAACAGCTTTCCGGGCTTCCAGGAGGATGCGGTCTCTTTCCTCGGTGGTGAACAGGACCCCTAGGAGCTGTTGACAGTCGTCCCATGTGGGTTGGTGGGAGAACATAACAGAATCCATTAGACCTGTTAGCTTAGAAGGATCATCAGAAAAAGGAGGGTTATTGTTTTTCCAGTTATAGAGATCTGAGGTAGAAAAAGGCCAGTACTGTAAAGCGGGCATCTGCCCTCCATCTGTCCCATCGTCTATCATGGGCCCATAGGGACGGAGAGGGAGGGCAACGACTGGATCCTCAGGCCGTAGCTTGCTCCGAGTGTTTTGGGCTGGGCCCATGGGCCCCGGAGGTGTGGGCTCGGGGCAAGCCATCGCAGGGAGTGGGGGATATAGAGGGGACGTGGGTACCGGAGGAGAAGAGGAATTTAGCTCAGGTGAAGAGGGGGCTGACGGAGAAGCAGCACTCGATTCGGACGAGGAGGCTGCAGGAGAGAGTGGGTACGGGGGAGGTTGAGTCGGCTGAGAAGGAGGAGGCTGGTCATAGTCGAGTAAGGGTAGATCAGGCTGAGACTCGGGCAGGACCGGAGCCGAAGTGGGAGGTCCTTTCAGAGCTAAAAGCTTTGGTACAGATGAGTCAGAAGGGGGAAGAAAGGATTTTACCCATAATGGGGGTTCCTCCCTGAGGTCCTGCCATACCAGGATGTAAGCGACTTGATCAGGGTGCCCCCTTCGTCCGGGGCGGAAGATGACGTCCTTAACTGCTAGAATGAGGGGCAGATGAAAAGTCCCCTCTGGTGGCCACCCCACAGAGAAAGCAGGCCACTCAGTCGAGCAGAAATCCTGCCACTTACTCTTCTTGACCTGCAAGGAGAGATCGTGAGCCCTCTTCCGCACCTCCGACCAATGGTCGAGGGTGAGGGACAATGGGGATGAGGTCGACTGTCCCATGACGTTCTATTGTCACAGGGCGGTTAACGCAAGCGCGGTACAACAAATAACCTAACACAGCACCCACGACACACAAAACAATCAGGCCGGCCACTTCATTCACATGCATACGCATCAGTTTCACTCCAAATGAGACACCTTACAGGGTGTCTCCAGATTGGCCCGGGCGGACCACAGACTGGGAATCGAAATCCCCCAGATGAGTCACCTCAAAGGGTGTCTCCAGATTGGCCCAGACGGACCACAGATTGGGAATCGAAATCCCCCAGATCGATAGGGAGACCCTATCGCAGACGGTGAACCACGGAAACCGTGTGGGGCGTCCCCCAGTCACCAGGGAACAGAGTACGAAACAGATAACAAAAATTGCCCCTAGATCGGAGCCGTATGGCTCGGGGCGTAAACACCGGTGGTATGAAAAGCGACCAGTCGTACTCACCCGTAGAGCCGTTGGGGTCACTTCCCGTGAGACGTGCTAATCTCGCTGGGGCCTCCAAGATGTTAGGGCCAACGCCGCAGGGAAAGAGACCCCAAGGACTCAGCTCTTGGTGAGGAAAAGAAAGTTTATTTCCATGCGCATGGGGTCCCTCAGGCAAACGTGTGCGGAGGGGCCCCGAGGGGAATTTGTGCAGGGTTTTTAAAGGTACACGCAGGAGGCAAGCAAGTTTACAGAAGCAAATCGCATTGGTTAATTTTGAGCGGCGCAGGACCTGGCTAATGCTGATTTGAGGGTCTGGGGCTGAGTAACCATGGAGACCGAGGGTCTTGGGTTGACCTTAGAGTGCCAGGTGCTCCCTGGTCCTGTTTATACAGTACATTCTTTTGCTTATCTCTATCTTTACAAAGAACAGAACATCTAGTGGCTAATGACTAGCAGAGACATTTCTTTTGGCCCCGCTCTGACTATCTCCTGGGAAAAGGTTTAGGGAGTGAAGCACTCTTTACTGCTCTGTTTTGATAGCTCTGGGAAGTTAGGGAGTCAACCCTTTTATTCCCCGCTCTGGGGAGTTAGGGAGTTAACCCTTTCATTCCCCGCTCTGGGGAGTTAGGGAGTTAACCCTTTCATTCCCCGCTCTGGGGAGTTAGGGAGTTAACCCTTTTATTCCCCGCTCTGGGGAGGGGGTTGTAGCAGGGGGGTCGACTCTCACAGTCCCACAGAGTTTTGCTAAAGACAAGAAAATATTCCAAGGCTTAGAGTGAAAGACCAGAGAGTAAAAGGTTAATAACAAGATGCTGTTTCTCAGCTAGAAGCAGCACTGGGCCTCATGACTTAGTCCAGGAGACAATAAGGTGGCATACAGAACAGAAAATGGCGGTTATGTGTCAAGGTCAGGGTAAAGGGTTAAACTCATACGCAAATCTCTCTGCACACAGGCAGGTTACTTTAAACAAGTATAAATTGATGGGCCATTCTAGTTCTCTTTGGCTCTTTAGTGGAGAATAGAGATGCCTAACAGTGATTAACAACCCTTGTCAGCTTGTTTTAGCACAACTTCTGTAGTTTGGAGAGGGCAACAATGATTAACATATCAATTAGGTGAGATTCTTGCAATTCTTTACAGAGGAGAGTATTGCTCAACATATCAATTAGGTCACTTAACATATCAATTAGGGAAAAAAGGATAAAATAAACATCTGTGGCTGTGATGTTCTCGGGATGTGCTGTGCCAGGGAACTCAGAGATAGAGCCTGCCATTACGCTAATCAGGGTTGTAAAATATGTTAGACTTGAGCCTACAGAAACAAGGTGTCTTAAAGATAAGTTGTGCAGAACAAAGACAGTTAATTAACTCTGACCCACTGGTCACCCCTTATGAACTGACCAATAGCAGATAGATTAGATGCCCACCGCTCTGCACTAACTGTAATGATTGGCTTCTGTAAAAAATGCTTGCTTTGCGGTTTTTCCCCTTAAAAACACCAGCCCTTCCCCTACTCGGGGTTCTCGGTTCCTGCGTGTTCTGAGGACCCCGTGCGCATGGACAAATAAAATCCCCTTTGCTTTTGCATGAGAGTCGTGTCCAGTCGTGTCCTTGGGGTCTCCTTAGCGACTCGCGGTCTTACAGGAGAGCTTGTGGAGCCATGATAAGCAACTTAGCATGCAACTTGCCTATCTGTTACCCTTTTTGCCTTAAAAATAAAGTCTTCATTTGGCTTCCAGAATAAAGCAATTCCCCAGGTAATTTGTACTTTACTAATCACTTTTCTTGCCATCATTCTGGTGCTTCCATTGTTCATTAACCAAACTGTTAATGATGGAATTACTTAAATCATATTTCATGTTCATACTCACTTACTGCTGTGGTTCCTGAAGTTGTAATTCCTCCAAAAAATGGGTTTGAAATGATAATTGGAGTGAGATGGACAGTAGGTGAAGACTTAGTTGTAAAACTGAAAGTATGTATAGTATATAATTGTGAAAATCAATGATGGTCTTATGAAATTTCATTATACTACTGTTTTTTGTCTAAGTTTTACATTAAAGGTGAAATTTTAAAATAGTTTTATAATCTGTGGAGAATCTGATATGATATAACCCTTCTGATCTGATAATCAGTTCAGTTAATGGAATGGTTCCAGCAAACCCAGATGTGTCAGGACCATCAGCCTACAACACAGAAGAAAGTTACTGCATTTAGAGTGTCTTCTATCTTTTATCTTCTTAAATAACTCGAATCATTACCTAACATTCTACACCTAGTTAGGAAGTCAAATATTCTGTGTTTTGTGCTGAAAAACCCTAAATGTTGAAGTAGCAATTTATGCAATATTATATGTATAAGCATGACAGCGATATTTTAATGTAGACCTACCTTTGTATTGTTAATTTGCATGTTTCTTGTAATAAGCCATCATCAGGGGCTGGGGATTTAGCTTAGCAGCAGAAGCTTGCAAGCAGGCAGTCGTGAGTTCGATCCCTGGTACCAATGAAAAGGAAAAAGACAAAAAAAAAATAAGCCATCATCAATTTAATATTTACCTACTGTTGATTATGTGAGTTTCTGATTATGCAATAAATAAAACAATTACTAAATATTCACACAGATAAAAGCCATCTTAAAGTATATCTTTAATTTTTTCTGATGAATAGAAACAAAAGTAGACTCAAAATACATATAGGGTAGAAAAAAGATATTAAAATTTGGGGGACTTTTGCATACTACCAAAACGTTCTTCAAAGGCTGTAAATTTCATGATGTGATCAACAATGTTTGATAATTGGAAGCACTGTGTATTGATTTGTTTAATTTTTTTTTACTTGGGCATAGTGTTGCATACCTAAGTCCGTGCATCTGGGAAGCTGAGGCAGGAGACCACCTGTGAGACCAGGCTGGGTTACATAATGAGTTCAAGACCATCCCTAAGTACATAGCAAGACTGTCTAAAAAATCAATTATATATTTTATAACTATGACACATTCATTCATTCACTTTTTCCATCTTCTTTTGCTTTGGCATGGGCTCAGCACTCTACAACTGCTTCTGCTAAGTTTCCTTCAAACTCTGTGCTGCCAAATCCAAAACATGATTTCCATTCTTATTGAAGTGGTTGACTCCTCGTGTTGTATTCTTTTCTGTTTCAGCCTCTTTCTCTGGCTTTGTTCACACCACACTCTTCTCATTTTTCTTTCTGCCCTGTAAGGAAACACCTGTTTTTTTTCTTCTTGTCTGAGTCTCTTGACCTCAGATGTCAGGATTGTTTTTGCCATGTGCACTTTGATTTTTCTTTCTCTAGGACGGCTCATGAATTCTGAGAATTTGATGATGATCCCAGATGTGGAGACATGAGGATCTCCACATCTCAGACACATATTGCCATTTTCCAAGGTATATTCTCACATAGATATCTCCTGGGAACTTCAAATCCACTTCTGAATAAGAAATTATTGCTTTTAAATTCAATGTACTTATTCTGGAGTATTTCTTATTCTAGGGAAAGGACGTGATATTTACACCATTGACTTGAAGTTGGGACTTGAGAACTATTAACAAGAAAAAAAATAGAGCAGAAAGTGTAAGAAGATGCAGCTGAGCAGTTGTGCATGTATGTGAGCCCTGGCTTGCTCAGCATTGATTTCACCTAAGTACAATTAAAATTACACTGAAATTGCCGATCTTTATACTTCTCCAGCATAGGAGGAGGAAGTAAATAGTAAACATTTAGCCATGAATACTTGCTGTTTGTCATTTAGCTTCTAGTTGTGGCAAAATATGTAGAATATAAAATATACGATTTAAAATTTTAAATGTCTAATTCAATGGCATTAACACCTGTCTTTTGGGCAACACCACCATTATATTTTATCACAATTTTTAACCAAGCCAAAACAAACATACTTCCATGCAATAAGCAGCTGCCCATTTTTCCTACCCCTGAGCCTATGACAGTGGTGGTGAACCTATAGCATCCACAAGGGCTGATTGCATCATTTAAAGCTAAAAAGTTTTGCCATTGCTGGTCTACAACAATCACCCTTGTGCATTCCAAAATTCTATTTTAGGGACCTCATGCAGGTGGAATCATATTTTGATTTGTGTCTACCTATTTTGCTTAGCAAAATGTTTTCCTTGTTAATCCTTGTTATTGGACATATATGCACTTCATTCCTTTTGATGCTAAATAATTCAGAAAATGAGTTAGGAATTGCTTCCATTTTTTCCACTTTTTAGAACAATGTGGGAGTTCTGACACTCTTCTTTAGATATTTGTTAGAATTCACCATGACATTAATTCAGGAATTTTCACTATGGTTCTTGATCCAGTTTCCTTTCTTACTATATGTCTGTTCAGATGGCCATTCCTGCAAAAATTTCAGAGAGCCAAATAAAGTAAGGTAACACTAAATCTTCGGAGCAACTGAGAATATTTCTATGATGGCATTCTAGAATGAATGCCCTGTTTTTGTTCTTAGATTGTGATATCTTAAGGACACTATCTGAGACAGAATGCCCATCTTGAAACAAAAAAAAGTCTTCTAATAGTTGATATTTGACTTCAGCAAAGTTGCCAAAAGTGTCAAGGGTGAAATATTCCCAGAACTTCAGTTTTAAGACAATAAAAAGCTATGTGTGTATCCTACTCACTTGTAGTACTGGATGAAACTATTTCTGCAAAATAAAGACAAGGGATTTTCAGTTTTCAGAGCTAATACATTTTTGGTAAATGTAATGAAATTGCTCTCCATGAAACACAAACTGGGTGCAAACCAGCATCTTAAGCACAAAAAGCTTTTTTAGGATTTAAGCACTGAGAATATGAGAATTGTTAAGGATTAATATAAATTCCTTAATAATAAACATGTTTATTTATTTTTATCGGTACTGGGGATCGAACTCACAACCACATGCTTGCAAGGCAGGCACTTACGCTGCTAAGCTAAATCCCCAGCCCGTCATATTTATTCATTGACATAACTGTCTCTTCATGCTTTAATCTGTTGGTACATTTTCATTTAAACTGATCTCCAATTTACTATTAAATACTGAGACCCTAGAAATGCCCCAAGTTTTTCTTTTCCTGAAAAGCTGCAGTAGAGAAAATGTAAGGTGCATTGTACCAGTGAATATAGAAGGGAGATGACAGGACCTGAGAGTGGGGACAGTGATCAGGGGACCTTGCCACCTTCACCAAGAATTGAAGGATAATCCTGCTGGAGAATTGGTTCAAGATATTTTTCAGGCTGTCCACACAAATTTAAGCCTGGTCAATAAGGAAGGGAAGCAGAGTTTTCCACTGAAGATTGCTGAGAGAATGCACTGCATTGCAAGAGGCGGTACATGACAATTAGAGAAACTCCAGTGCTATACATGCCAAACTGCAAAATGGTGGAAACCTGGATTCATCCAGGATTTAAATCTGCAATAGAAAAAAATTCTGATCTCAAGACAGATGAGAGTTGCTGGCAATGTCCAGGAATGGTAACCCAGGCAATGTCAGGAAAGACCATCAGTCAGACCATCCTTTATATTTCATGGAAGTCCAAAATCTATTCAACAGTGGGTGAAAAAAATAACAAAGAGGATTGAAGGACCTTAAATGGGATTTGTAGCACTGAGCAAATGCAGTTTTAGTTAATTATTAGTATTAGGGTTGTTATCAGTCAGGAAATTCCATTCCTTTTTCATTGTAAAGGGTGGTGCTTCTGCTTTCTAAGGAAACACAAAACTGATAACATTAATTGTAAAAGACCAAAAAGTAAATGGCTTAAAAATCACTTATTGTGGGGCTGGGGATTTAGTTCAGTGGCATAAGCACCTGCCTTGCAAGCAGGCGGTCATGAGTTCGATCCCTGGTACCGATAAAAATGAAAAAGACAAAAAAAAAAAAAAAACACACACACAAAAAAAATCACTTATTGTATTGTTTTTCAGAAACAATATTTACAGTTTGCAGTTTTTAGGATGCATCTTGTATGACATACTATACCACTGATTTTAGTTATATCCTTTCTTTTTTTACTTCATGTATTAAAAATCTTCCAATTTAAAATAATCAATAAAAAAATGTTCATTTTAATTGTTTCATCACATGCCAGTGTATCAATGGATCAAATTTTTCTCAACTATTATCCAATTTATAGAAATAAAAAAATTTTCCTAGTTTTTATTTTGTACAAATAATGTTGAGCAAGTATTTTTCTGCATTTTTGCTTATTAATGGTTTTCTCAAATCTACATACATGTGCATATAAGTATAGATATATAAATGGGTGGAAAAAATTACGTTCGTATTGAGTGGTGTATTGAAAAATGATTTATAAAACTTATTATAGTAATTAGATATCCTGCACTCAGCAGCACACCGTTCTACCTTTCTTATTACACATGTTAAGACTATACCCTTGCAAGTATGCTGCTAAATAGTTTCACTACAAAACAAAATGAGAGAAAATATTTTTTATTTTTAAAAATACTTTCTGTTGGGTGTGGTGGTGCGTGCCTGTAATTCCAGCACTTGGGAGGCTGAGGTGGGAGGATCATTGTGTTCAAGACCAGCCTGGGGTGCAAAGTGAGCTCAAGGCCAGCCTGAACAGCACAGAGAGACCTTGTCTCAAAATTACAACAAATAAATAAAGTACTTTCATGTTTTCATATTTTTATACAGGCCAACTTTCAATTTTAAGTTATGATTTGTAATTAAGGTCAAAATTTGAAAAATATTGTGGTCATTTTTCAGTTTGGGGTGTGTGTGTGTGTGTTGTAACGTGTGCTGTTCATTATTTCAAGCAACATGTCTACATAGGGAATCCATGATGATAAAAACAAATTTAAAAGCAATAAAACAGGTATTTCCTGTTTCCTAAGCCAAATGGTAAATAATTGTTCATGGGTTCCTTGTAGTAACATAATATAGTACATAATGTGATTTTTAAGAGAAAATTTACTAAGCACTAATAGGTTCTGTTTCACTGTGTGGTACATTACATAACAATTCTCACTCAAAACAAAGGAGCTTGTTCCAGTTTTCCTCTCCCAGGAGAATCCTGCATTAACTGGCCACACCTCCCACATACTTTTGATGAGTCGCTCAAGTGGGGCTGACTTCCTGTTACTCCCTGCTCTGTGAAGACAGAGGAAGAAACAGAATCTGCTTAAGCTCAAGCAGAGGGGAGAGAGGCAATGATTTCCAGGTGGCAACGTGTGGAGCTGAATGATGGTCACTTCATGCCTGTGCTGGGATTCGGCACCTATGCTCCCAATGAGGTAACCACAGTCAGGCTGGCCTTGGGCCTGGGAAGGAGCGATGTAGGATGTGTGGGAACTGACTTGGGTTGTCAGGTTCCCCTGTTTCTGAGTGACTGCGGGGGACTCAAGTGATTCTCAGCTTCTCCAGGCTAGAGCTTTTCCGTGTACAAAAGACAGACTTCGTACTGTGTCAGGATCTGATCGTGTTGTTATCTACTATTCTTGGGCACTGATTTCTCCTTGGACTTCAGTTTCCCAGCTAGGCCTTTTAAAAATAGTTCGCTGATGTCTGAAGTTTCAGACTTAGGTATCATTTGTCATTACTCTGCATCTTTTGCAGAAATAAATATAGACACCAAAATTCTAAAATAGATGTTCTTTGCTTCATTGCTTAAGAAACTGATAGTGATTTTTATGTTTATTTATATAATCTAAGAACTTTTTCTCCTTTTAAAAATGCATATCCCAAGCAGGGCATAGTGGTGCACTTCTGTAATCCCAGCACTTGGGAGGCTGAGGCAGGAGAATCATTTGCAAGTTCAAAACCAGCCTGGAGTGCAAAGTAAGCTCAAGGCCAGCCTGAACTGCATAGCAAGACCCTGTCTCAAAAAGGAAAAAAAAATAATAATCATAGTAATAATAATGTGTATCCTGAAAACTCTCTGAGATAAATGTAACTGGACATGAGATGTATAAAAAAATAAGTATTGTTGCTCTTTTGTGAGGAATCTTGTGCGTATCATAATAACCACTGCACATGAGCCAAGTGGAATTTCCCATTTACCATTTGTAACTCTGGAAAATTTACTGAAAGAGTACATAATTTAATGTTAGGAAGAAATGGGAACTTAAGAAAACTGTATGCAAATTAATGTCCTAGACCCAGGTAATGTGAACTGGAATTAAAGAACATGGTACAGATGTTCGTCTGAAATGAACTCAGAGAAGTGGACAGTTTACTGTATCAGAGGAAGTTTTCATTCCCTTATTATTCTCAGACTATTGAATTGTGTGACAAGTGACTGGTTTCCTGACATTTGAATTCCTACTTGTCTGTCCTATGAGACATAAGAAAATATCCAAAAACAGTTGTGAAGACTTGTGACAGGACTTGGTCACTTCGTAGAGAAATGTGATGTGAAGACAGTGAAGGATCACAGACCACAGTAAACCTTCAGCTTCAGCCAATCTCTGCGCGTCCTGACACCTACGAAGCTCTGAGTGGTTAGCAGAATAGGGCTGTGTAATTTTATTAGGAAAAGAAATGTCTTTGAATAGTTATCCAAATTTGATAAAGAAAGCAACAGTTTTAAATTTTAATTTATACACTCCCTAAAATATTAGCCTTGCTGTGACACTTGACATAGATCATCTTTTATGTAGAATATTAGTGTACACTAGCAGAGGGAATCAATGCAACAGCACTGAGAGAAAACACTAAAAGTTTGTATCTGCAAACTTCTTTGCCAATAAGTAATTTTACCATGAGTCCTCTATATTCAGTGCTAGAGAAATTTAGTGTGTTTTCTTCGACTTTACTGAGAAGGACTAAAATAAATTTGGACCACTTTTCATTCAGCATGTTTTATTCTGTGTTAATTTGTGTTATAACATCACTGCATGAGTATTAACCACTGCTACAACTGTATGCTGAGTCCTGCGACTGCATCCAGTACAGCGTAGAAGCTGGAATGTTCCTGGACGCCTGCTACCCCAGGGATGCACTCTGTGATTATTATGAAACAGGAAATACACAGTCAGACTAGCATACATTCATCATCCCAGGTACAGGACTAACCCAAGGCATGAGTAAAAGGTATTTTTGTGAGATGTCTGCTTATTACGGAACTCTAAACACCTTTGGATGCTCCTCTAGGTTCCAAAGAGTATGGCTCTGGAAGCCACCAAATTAGCTATAGACGCTGGGTTCCACCACATTGATGCTGCTTACTGCTATCAAAATGAAGAGGAAGTGGGATTGGGCATTCGGAGCAAGATTGCAGATGGCACTGTGAAGAGAGAAGACATCTTCTATACTTCAAAGGTATTGTGCATATAATATGCAGGAGTGCAAATTAACAAAAAGTGGTACACTGAAGTGACTTTTCTATGATTGGACCAATAATTGCTGATGAATTATGCATGTTGGTCTGTGTTTTATTTACATATACTAGTATATAACAATTGGTATGAACAAAAAAGATAGATGCTGGCTCTCCAGTTGTGACCCTTTAATAATGCCAGTGTAAAGTGGTTTTACTGTTCAGAACTTCAAGCCAAAATAATGTGATTTACCATGAAAGTGTGGAATCAGACAGAATTCTTCTTAATTATGCATTGCCTCACTATATGGCGAAGTACCTACCAATTCTTAATAGTCCACATATCAAGCTTTGCCTTAAGGCAATGTTAAATAATGGTGAAGTTTATTAAAAACATATTTCCTTCAGTTATATAAAAAGATGCTATTTTTTTCCTATTGAGTAAATGACAATATTAGACTATTAACTACTTTATAAGCTCTCGTGAAACAACTCACAGAGTGGTTATAATTACCACTTTTATCTAGAATATAATTCTAGAATATAATTATAATTATAGAACTATTATATATATTATATAGATATATATCTATATGTATTATATAGATATATATCTATAATTATAGAATTATAATTATAGAAATCTAGAATATAATTTATCTAGAATATAATTCTATAATTATAATTACCATTTTTATCTAGAATAATTTCCTTCCATTTTTCTTCAGATTTGCTGATCATAACCAAACATAGAACAGCATTTGTATGAATGGATGTGATCGAGGGAAATTCAGGATAGAAGAGTGTTTTTCCCATGGTCATGAGTTTCTAACAGTGGAAAAATGCCTGAATATCATCTGAATGTACTTAGTCAATATTTCAATCTATAACAACTTTCATTCTTTGACATTTTCAGCTTTGGTGCACCTTCCATCGACCAGAGCTGGTCCGACTTTCCTTGGAAAGTTCACTGAAGAAACTTCAGTTGGACTATGTGGACCTCTATCTTATTCATTTCCCAGTGTCCATGAAGGTAGGCAACTGCTTCATCAAGAATATTTAACATCAGCTGTCATCACGACCTTTAAGTTCATGCATGGTTGAACTTGGTTATTATAGATTTATATAAATTCAATTTATGCTTTATAGAAACTACTCAAATTATTTTACACAAAAATGTTTATTGGGTAATGTGAATGAGAAATAAATACAGGGCTAATTGATGGGTTTGGAGTACTCTTCAGTAATATTTCTGATTATCATTTCCTTAGCTCTGTATTTCTGAAAGTTTCCTTCATTTTTCCACATCTTTTCCACTGACAGCAAACAAAGTCTTGTGCTGTCAAAAGTTCATAAGCATTAATTTTGATATGTTGCCAGTAATTTCTCAAGAACCTTTACTGACCTTTGCCTTCAGTTTTATGACCTTTAGTATTCTGGCTTAGGAATGGGGGGAAAGCACACACAGTCAAACACAAATCACTAAAACTTTACTTGACAAGCTATTCTACCCAAAGAGAGGAGTCAAACTCATCAGTATGCCTCAACAAAGGAGGCCTCCATAACCACATACCCCATGTTGAAAAGAACTCATCCTTAGCGAATGAATGGATTCCATACATGGTGGCACGTGCTATATACCCATGACTTGGGAGGCTGAGACAGAAAGATCACCATGAGTTCGAGGCCAGCTTGGATTATGGAGTTTAAGACCCTGTCTCAAACAAAACAAAACAGAAAAAGAATGAATAGGCAGTGCTTCCTGGTGGGGCCCTGGCATTTATGGTTACCTCACTCGCAGTCACAGAAAGGGCTCAAATGTATCTCCTAACATTACTTTCGGTAGTTTCGGTGCATTTCCAGAATTTGTGCCTGTAGGCTATTGCATATTTGCTGACAGAAATTAGCTTCTTTGATTTTGAAACAAAATTATTTAGAAGAGTTGTTCACATTCTAGTGTCCTACCTGCTTTCCTTATTCTGTGCTTCTCTTTTACTTAGTTTATACTTATCTTATAACTGAGGGGAAAAAGAAATAAAGAGATTAAGGGAAAGGAAGGGAAGGGAAAAGAAAGGAAGACAAAACATGACTTTGAAGGACTATCCATGGCCATATGTGTGATCTTTAGCTGTTCACGAGCTCTGCAAGAGGAAGATTGTTTCTTTAGCCTGGGTCAAAACTAGAATCCACTGTTACTTGAGATTCCATGTCACTGCTAACTTTCTCATGTAAAAGAACCATTTTTCCAGGTGAATGCAGAGGTAGAAAAAGCAATAAGTCAACTGAGACTTACAATAAGGACCTGGGAACAGGTTATAGATTAACATATTTATAGGTGCATAAGAATAGATGAAATGTGTCTCTTAAAACATTCCTAACAACACCATAAGCAAAACATTTTGAAAACATAAGTGTGTAGAATATTGCTCAATCTGTTTTATGGAGACTTTGTGTCCCAGTCGTAGATTTACTAGAGTGTAGGTGCAGGTGTGGATATGAATTTTATAAGATGGTTTTAATGACTGTGTCTGTTCCAGCCAGGGGAAGATTTGTTCCCAATAGATGAACACGGAAAAGTAGTATCTGATACGGTGGATCTCCGTGCCACCTGGGAGGTGAGTACTCAGAACAGAGACCACAAAGGAGGAAAGAGAGAAACAGAAAGAAACCTGCAGGTCAAGTCACATCTCTACCTGTAATGAGATCTGCACCACTGGATCAAGAAACCCATGACCTTTTCAAGGATTGTCTAATGACCCACAGGCATGGATCATTAGGTTATAATACACCAACAATCAGGAAGGATGAGGGGAAACCGAAACAGTCACTTTTTTTCCTCCATGTAAAATAGTCTCTGATTTCTTAAGGAAAACGCAGCTTTTTTCTTGGTTATCATATTCTGTCAATATTTTTTACTAGTTTAGCATCAATTGCAATCATTTAAATTTTCATTTCTTGACAGTGTTCCTTTTAACAGTACTATCATGCATGTACATCAATACAGAGCCAACAGCACAAATTATTTTCCACCATCGTTTCCTCCCAAGGCCATGGAGAAGTGTAAGGATGCAGGACTGGCCAAGTCCATCGGCGTGTCCAACTTCAACCGCAGGCTGCTGGAGATGATCCTGAACAAGCCAGGCCTCAAGTACAAGCCTGTCTGCAACCAGGTGAGAGCTCTCAGCCTCCTTTTCTTCTGCCATTCATTCCCTCTTTTCTGTATTCTTGCCAAGTGTCCATCTGTTTTCCTCTCCTATTCACCTTAATTTTGTAGAGCAGAAAATATAGAGAGATCTTCATCATATCTCTGCTTTATAAAATCTTAGTGAAAAGGATTGAGAGATTGTAAGGCTAAGCTGTGTGTAAGAATCTAGAGGTATAAAGGCGATGAAGGTGGATATTGTCATTAATTAGACCTGGGAGAGAAAGTACACATCCACACATGCTGAGAAGCATAACCGGACATGGAATAGGTTAAATGCTCTTCAGATAAAGGTTGCAGCAAAAATAAGAAATGTGGTAGGAGTTTGAGTGTAGTCCTCATGGCTAAGACATTCATCCTGACATCTCTGCTTTCGGGGACTGGATCAGAGACACAGCTACAGAGAAAAATCACTTGGGTAACATGGAAGTCCTGCAGATTAAGGAAAGTCAGCTGTTCACTAAACATGGACGAAGTTGACACTCAGGAACTTTGACCAGAGTGGCTCTTTGGCCTGGTCCTATTTCAGCTTCTCTTCCCTGCTTTGTCATCAAATCTACCACTTAATCACATCTATTCAGTGCCTGGTCTGTGCTCTCACTTGTGTTTTTTTTAACAACATTCAGTCATGGAATATGGATTCATGATACGAAAATATAGCTTAAAATGCATGAATTTGGTACATAATGGCAGAGCACCATATTTCCAAATATAAATATTAAAAACAGTGTGGTTTTAATATCGATTTTCTCCTTTTTCTTATGATGACCATGTTTAAATCTTTAGACTCATTCAAAGAACTATGTGCAATCTCCATATTTTCCCAACTATATCAGAAATTGTTGACAATTTCCCATCTTGTCACATGTAAGTGTATGCTGATGTACTTTCAAATATGTGTTTAATTGTTGACTGAACTATTCAAAGTAAATTCCAGATATGACTTTCCTCCACTAGAGACCTGAGTAAGAAAATATATCCTCAAAATGAGTGTATTCTCCCATACGGTTACAGTTCCATTCCTAAATCTAGGGCAGTTAACAGTTCATCTTTCCTATCACTTAATGTCCAGCCTGCGTTCAAGTTTCCACTGTTTTTCCAAAATATCTTATACATTTCTTTTTTAGTCAGGATACAATAATGGATCACTCCAAGATGTTTTTGGAAGGGTACCTGGATTCATACTCACCACTTCACACTTGCCAGGCAGGCATGCTGTGCCACTGAGCTATATCTCCAGTTTTCCCAAGTTCTTTTAACCTACAATGATCAATCATTTTCACCAGGCTATCCAAGCAGGTTTGTCATATATTCCAGACTGATCAGTTGTTGCCTTGTGATGGGAGGTGCATATTATTTTATTCTAAGTTTCTGCACATTCAATTTTTTATTAAATTATGGATATATACTTGGTCAAGAAAATTTTCTTAACATCCAGTGACTCTCTTTTTTTAAAATTTTTTTTTAATTTAAAGAAAGATTAAACAAAACAAAATAGGTAAAAATAGTACATACATTTAGAGGAAAAAAAAAGAGTAAGAAATCACTAGTTGATGTCGTTTTACCAATAGTTGTTCAAAGTACAAAAATGGAATATGTAAAGTGGGAATTCAAACAGAGAGACTGCAAAAAGTTCTAATCAGCTGTCCAACAAAAACTTAGTATCATGGTTGTCAATCCTATACATTTAAACATACATGCAGTTATCCATATCTTCATTTATGTTTAAATTAAACAAACTAAAGCAGGTTAAAATCATTTTAAACAAATAATAATAGTATTGCTGGATTTCACTTCATGACACTCCATGATCAGCACTGGGTACTGTAGTGTCTTCTTTTTAAAACTGAATTTAAAGAAAGACTAAAAAAACCGGAAACGGGTAGTAATAATACATACTTTCAAAGAAAAATAAACAGTAAGAAATCACTAGTTAATGATTACAGACTGTCTTCTTACAAATAGTTATTCAAGATACTAAATTGGAGCATATAAAGTGGGGATTCAAACAGTGAGACTGCAACCAGTTCTGTTCAACTATCCAACAAAAACTTAGAAATATGGTTATCAATCCTCTACACTTAAACATATATGCAGTTACCCATATCTTCAATTATGTTGACTTTCAATAAACCCAAGCAGGCTAATATCACTCTGAACAAAGAATAACACTGTTGCTGGGTTTCACATTATGACACTCCAGGATCAGCACTGGGTATTTTAGTGTCTCCTTTTCTTCAAAGTATCTGTTGATTTCATCAATTGTCATAAGATCAGTTCTCATAAACTGTTCACAGATTCTACACATGCATGGGTCTTAACATGTATTTTTTTTTTTAATTTTGAAAGTAGCAATTGTGCAACAGCGTAAGACAGAACAAAGCCAATCGAGACAATGCTGTGAAATTGGTACAGGATTTCACAGTAGGATACTGGGATAGTAGTACTAAGTACTATGGTATATCTTTTTAATTTAACAAGAGCTATCCAGTCAATTACATATTGTTAAATCAAACCAAAAATACAACATTGTAAAACGAATTGAGAATGCTAAATAGAGCAAAAGAAATATAACAAAAAGTGAAAACAACCTATGCCTTCAAACAGAAGATAGAAGGAAATCCCCCATATTTGCTATACTGCATATGGTCATCCTCCCAAGAGATGTTGAAATATCTATCCCCAGTAGGTAAGGGGGGAGGGGGCAGGTGGAAGAAGGGTGCTTGATTTTCAGCTCCCATGGAAGTTGGCTCACACAGGTAATGGTTCTCCTCCAGGCCCAAACTACAGGTGCTTATCAAGAGGGCAGGTGAATAAGCTGCCCGAATCCCTCCATGGCCGGAACTCTGGAGCACTGTTCTCCTCCTGGCCCGAGTTGCAGACGCTGGCCCACGTTGCAGACTCTTACCAAAAGGGCGGGTGAATAAGTTGCCTGAATCCCTGCATGGCCAGAACTCTTGAGCTCTGTTCTCCTTGCCCACGTTGCAGACGCTTACCAAGAGGGTGGGTGAATAGGCTGCCCAATCCCTGCATGGCCGGAACTCTGGAACTCTGTTCTCCTCCTGGCCCGCATTGCAGACGCTTACAAAGAGGGCGGGTGCATCCACTGACTCTCAAATGCACCTTCCACAAATTCCACATGCAATGACAGATTGTCCCATACTGACAATCACAGATTAGAACACATGGTTAAATAAATGGAAGCCACAACTCCTCTATATAAACATATTTCATTCCATTGCAATTGCTATGAACTTGCTGAGTGACAGTTATTTACCATGTAAGTCGTATTTCATAATGAATTTTTCATATAATATTTGCATATCTTTCAATGACTTTGGCCTGAATTCGCTATTTTATTAAGGCTATAATTAATGGTCTTGATTTAAAAATATTCTATTTTCCTACATGATGCTTATCTGAAAACTAAAATTTCACAGAAAAGTAATGATAAATTGCAAGTTTTCCTACACATTTGTCCATTTCACTTAACTATTCAAATTTTAATATACATATTTTACAGTATATTATGATAAGATCTGTGTGATTTGTACTGATGGTCCCCCTTTTCTTTCCATATAGTGACAGATTATTCTTTCTTATTTTTTTCTTCTCTACTCATCTCAAGAAGTTATGTATTAACTTTTTCAAGGAACCAGATTATGGCTTTGTGGAGTTTATCTTTTTTATTGGATTTCTATGCCAATAGTGACTTCATGTCAAATTTCTGCTGTTGATAGTTTCTTTAAGTGAACATTTACATTATTGGTTCTCAGGTTGCTGTTTTAATTAGCATATAATTTACAATTGGAAAAGATAAATGCACTAAAAAATTGAAGTCTTACATCTGTTAAAGCAGTAAAATTATAATTTAAATTCTCTCAAGGAAAGAAGAGTTCCAATCCACGTAACATCATCATTATTTCCTTGAAACATTTCTAGGGAAAAAAATTTACAAAAAGAATATTATATAGCTTAGATTCTTCCAGAAAAAAAAGAAATATGATAATTTCCTTGTTTTTATACTTCATACATTTAATCAAAATCTGACAAGTATTATAAAAAGGAATGTTACTAGGCAATCTGTCTAGCAAACATCTGTCATCTGAATTATCTTGAGCAAAAAAATACAATACATATTTAGCAGAATAGAATGGATAGTACATCACATCCAAGGTTGTATATATTCCAAGAATATTCTCCATTAGAAAAGTTTCTCAACGCTGATCACCCTATTCATTAAGTGAAGTAAAAACTAAAATTCTATCAATAAATACAGAAAGATATTTAATAAGATTAATTATCTATCCATGATTTTTTGTGCATGGCAATAGAACATATAGAAGTCATTGTATTTTGAGAGACAAAATATCAAAAGCCTTTCAATCACAGCCCACGGCTGAGGAAGATCCATTTCACTGTACTCAGACTTATTCTCAAGGTCCTAGAAATTGCAGAGATGTAAGCATAAGAGCAGAGACATATGGAAAATAACCACTGTATACAATTTTATTGAAAATTTATAAATGTCAAAGTTATCTGAAAATGAAATAATAAATATGTTTAACAAATTCACTGCATACAGTTGCAATATTTTACAAAGTCAATTCTATTTCTATATGCCAGGTATATATAACTATACTTTAAATACACTTTTAAAATTACAATAACTATAGTGCTAAATGCAATAAGCATCTAAAATTTAAATATTTAGATATTTAAATATAGTGAAAAACGAATAAGGATCAGTACAGATTGTAAAAATATTACAGTTATTCTTCAAGAGAATGTCGATGAGTCTATGGCACATATGTTGTTTTCCTTTAAGATAAAATATATCAATATATTTATTGCTTTTCTAAACTAAAACCTCAGTTTTTGGGTTTAATTGCAGCGTTGGCACTTTGCAATAAGAAAGTGAGTTTTGGTTTGCAGTTTGAGCACTCATCTCTAAAGTGCATGCCTTCGCTGCTCTAAGATGTAAATTGCACTCTTTTACTTTAATTATCAATAATCTGATTATTATAATAATCACTATTAGTAGAAAAGTAGTTTTATGCTTGTTGTTAAGTAATTACAAAATTTTATTTTGTATGTTAGAAATTATTTTAGTCATGATTGTTTTTGATGCATAAATCTATTCAATATTACTGGCAGAATCTCTACTAAGCTGGTTCTTTTATGTTTCAGATTTGCTCTTAACAATCTTTGAACAAATTCTTGTTCTGTGGTGCAATTCAATATCCAAAGTTCATGCATTTGTTCCCTATGCGACATGTGAAATTCATTATATGTCCCCATCACATCTTCATCCTAGCAGATTACAGACAACTTATTCAGGAATAGCATATTTTTTAACTCTTCTAATGGTAGAAATATTACAGCTAATGTTTTAAAGAATCATTACTTCGTGTTGATATGTTCCATTCAAATATCATGTTAAGCAGAACTTTTGTTCTATTCTTAAATTATAACATTTCTTCTTCATGTTAATATAATTAATATATATAAACTACTTTACTGTCCATCTACAGGTGGAATGTCATCCTTATCTCAACCAGAGCAAACTACTGGATTTCTGCAAGTCAAAAGACATTGTATTGGTTGCCTACAGTGCCCTGGGATCCCATCGAGAGAAAAAATGGTAATAAATCTGTAAGAACCACATCAAGAGTTGCTGATGGACTGCTGCTAGTCTTATAATACTGTGCCTCCTGAAGTTCTCTCTCCACCGGCTCAGGGTGGGGGTAAAATTTGCCTTTCTGAGGATATCCTGGTTCACATGAAAAGTCCTTGCCTACAGTTGGCAACTTCACCCATTTTGGAAGCCTGAACCCAGTACATAGGATCAAGATTTAAGCATGTCTGCCTTTCCTTCCAGGGTGGACCAGAACTCCCCAGTTCTCTTGGATGATCCAGTTCTTTGTGCCATGGCAAAAAAGTACAAGCAAACTCCAGCCCTGATTGCCCTGCGGTACCAGCTGCAGCGTGGGGTTGTGGTGCTGGCCAAGAGTTTCAATGAGAAGCGGATCAAAGAGAACATGCAGGTGACATGGGTCGTGGGCACAGGGTTCCTAAATGATATCTTCCACATTTTTGTTTCATTGTGAAGCTCTTAGATGTGTTCATGCCAAGCCATTTCACCTGGCATTTACTACACATGTGTGCTTTTGTGCACTCCTAAGGGCTTTGTGCTATTGTGTAGTAGCATGCTGGCTGCATAGCTGCATTTGCAGATTTGGAAAATCTTGTGTCACCATTACATCGGCAAAGTAGTACATAGCCCTGAGACAGTGACATCACCTTTCCTTCATTTTCTGGAATAAGAGAACTGGAGTTGGTGTATTTCAGCCTCCAAATAATTATGAGCCTATTTTGCAATATTCTTGAGCACATAAAGAGTTTAATATTCATTTATATAATCACTTATTCTTTTCAAGTAGGAGAATTTTATTACACCATTACTTATGGCACTTTGTATGTCAGACCATCTTTAGTAGGGAAGTTTAAAATTTTAAAACAAAAGGCATTAATTAACTTGCTTCACAATTCTGTGGTTTTAAAATTTGCCTTGGTTCTACCTGAGTTTTTCTGTCTAGGCTGGGTTTGCTCACACAGTTGCAAGTGAGCTGTTTTACATTTGTAGAACACTGAGACTCCTCTGGGGTGACTGGACTATGGTGTGGAGCATCTTCAGCTCTCTTATGTATAGTTTTCATTCACCACATACCGAGGCTCCACTAACTCAAATGATACTTTCCCAAGGCACTGAGCTAATGTTTGTAATTCACAAGCTTGAGTCTTGCACATCCACACTTCTGTCAAGTTCTAGTAACCGATGCAAATTACAGGCCAGGAAAAACTCAAGGAGAAGGGAGAGACACATCACCTCGTAGGGGGAAAAATTCACCTAATAGTGTGGAAATGTGGGGAACACTTTTATACTCAATATACCACATTTATGTATTCTGGATGTTAATTCTTTTTCAGATTTAAGTGTATTTGTTGAAATGTTTCCCCCCAAAACCTAATTGTCTTCATTGTCTTTATGCTTTATTTTCATGAGCTAACCTTCTCTCTCATAATGGTAAAGTCCAGTGGGCCTGTACTTCGTGCTCAATGGTTGTCTCATCTTTTCCTGTACTGGGAACACTGCAGTACTTTGCTACCATATCTTCAGAAGTCTCATAGTATTTCCTTCCAAACTAATTATCAATCAACCCCAGAGTTTTAGTATTATAGAAGCTAAAGATGAAAATATAGACATATGATCTATAAATGGTTATCAGATTTTCCAGCATTAATATATACATTTCTTGCCTCTTTCATCAGCTGACATATCTACTTTTCTCTATAGTCTGAACTGTATGGGAAAATCAGTCTTGCTGTCTAGAATGACTTTTTGACAATGTTAAGGTTTGTGATCTGTGATTAAAACAGATTCCAATTGCATAGATGATCTTTTAATATATTGCAATGTATTTCATAATTTTTCCTTTATATCATTTTATATATTCTGCTAGATTTATTCATAATAATCAAGATTATTTTTTTCATTTTATTTTTATTAAAACTTTAAATTTAGAGAAACTTTAAAAAAAGTAAAGCAAATTGCCTATTATCTAGGTTCATCATGATTAAATAGTTGACATTTTTCATTGTCTCTCCCTTTCTTTCTTAAATTATTATTGTAGGTTTAAGTATTCATTCTTTCACTATATTAGGAATTAGTGAAAATTGTTCTGATTTTGTAATGTCCAAACTGAGACAATGAGATCTTTTTCAGTCCAATTTCTGGATCCTTTGAACATGACAAGATTGTATTTGAATGCTTCATGACTTATGTGAAAAAGAATACTTTTTGCATTCTTTTTGTTCATAGAATACATAACCCAAAACTAGCCCATGAAAATCACTGAAATGTCTTATATATTTCAAAATTTGGCTCTAGATTTTTCTGGGTCTTCTAAGAACAAGATATTGTCATCTTTGAATAGTGGAAGCTTTATTTCTTATTCACTTTAACTTGAAATATCTTTCAGTCCGAGATGTTATACAGCTTGACTATTTTCATATAGACACGGATCTGTTTTTTAAATTTGATATTTATTACTTTATTGGTGTTTGTTTTTTGTTTTTAGCTTTATATATTTAACAACTTTCAAAACTCTTCAGATATTGTAAGTTTTGTCTCTGTACCATTTGGTGTGATTCATTTGGGATTTCTTGATTGGAAAATGTAGTCTAAATATAATAACACTTTTCTACTTTTGTGATAGGCTTTTGAATTCCAGTTGACTCCAGAGGACATGAAAATCCTAGATGGCCTGAACAAAAATATTCGATACCTTACCCTTGATGTGTAAGTAATTTTGTTAATTATGTTGCCTCAATTTATTTTCTGAGGAAGACTATAATGTAATTGTTAAAATTTACCTGAGTACTAAGAAGAATTTGCTGGTTTGTGTTAGGGATAAAACAGGAGCTTTCTGGAACTCTGTTCATAGGTTCTCTTCTGTCCTTTGTCATGACAAAAAGTCAGCTTGGACTTCCACGGAATGGCCTTTGTACTGCATTTTCCATGGAACATTCCAGATCAGCCAGTATCACTGCTACATGTACAGCCTATGTAGACCTTTGTGTTCTACAACTACTAATGGATACACACTAGATAGGATATTACCAACATGGCCTATTTAGATATTTTCAAGTTTCAAGTATAAACCATCTTTACCCAAAACTTCTCAGTTTTGAATCAGATTAAAAGCATCCCCATCAATCTTGGGGTCCACATCAGAAACTCCTAATTCTTTCATTTGAAGTTATTTACTGGATCCTGTCAATGGGATGCATTTCTTCCAAATCTCTTTGTTTCTCTAACTGCATGACTCTTCAGAACCTAAATTGCGTTTGCTTTTAGAAAGGCTGCCATTGAGTCAATCAATAGAACACCTGATCCTGCTCTTCTGAAACATGCACATTTCAATGCAGAGCATAAATCAAGGGAGCAATATGAAGGGAAAGCTGGAGAGGATTTATAGTAAACAATAGACCTTAATCTTCAATGATCCATTAATGATATAGAATCTGAGAAGGGACAAACAGTATTTATAGAGTTGAGAATTTAATGTATATTCTTTCCAACTGCATTAATTTTAATTCATAAAGGAAATAAATAGGATATTATATGAAAGAGATTTATACAGTGCAGAGCTGCATATACTCAAAAAGATGTAGATACATGCTACCATTGTGAATACTTTTATTTATATGGAGAAAAATAAAGACAGATATTATAATGCAGAGGCAGAAAGCCAAGCAATTAACAATTCCTACTACTAATTAAATGGATAAGATTATTTTATATTTTATGTATCTAATACATATCTACAAATTATATAGTGAGCTCCATGGATATGGTAGACTATCTTATAAATGTTATATTTTCCATTTCTTATTTAAACCCAAAACTAATGATTATGAATATGAGATTGAAATTTCTAACATTAATCCATACATCCTGAAATGCCTTTGTTTTGACTAAAGTCTTTATTTTACCCAGCACATAAATTCTATATTCATTGAAAATTTGAAATAAGAAAAGATGATTTAATGCTTTGGTAAATGGACTGATATAGCTAACAGAGATGAATCTGTTTGAATGTTTGGTTTTCTGTTTTGTTTTGTATCCCTGGCAGAGAAATAAAACTGATTTGTTAAAACATTTCCTTCCATAAGTAATCTGATTAAGTAGGAGACTCTCCAACCAGTTAGGAAATAACCAACTCTGTTTTTAACACTCTATTTTCTTTCTTATTCTAGGACTGCCGACCATCCTAATTATCCATTTTCTGATGAGTACTAATACCCAGGTATCTCTGATGACTTTCAGCAGAAGCTCCTGGGTGTGCATAGTGTGACATGTAAGAGTTCACTCAGTACTTCTCATATGTTTATGATGACTGTCCATTTTTATTCTGCTAGAGCTAAACTCATAGACCTAAAAGGAAGGCACTAAATTTTGTCACATTTTGAAAAATAAATATCAGTTTGCCTAACAATTCTTGATCTAGTACTGTGCCTATTACTTGCACGCAGATTTTGCTAGAATTCAGTTGTCATTGGGTGGGAGATGATACAGCTGCAGACACTTCTGTGGTGGAAGTGAGTTCTTGGCCTCAGGGAAGAAAAGTTATCAAATACTTACCTGTCAGTGCTCCTCCATCCATTACAGGAAAATGCAAGCCCATACTATGTACCCTAGAGGGTGAAGCACATGTGCAAAGGTGACCAGCAGTCCAAAGACCCCTTTCCTTCAGCTCAGGGATCAGAGCTCCAGTAGACTGGGGAATGAAGCCTCCTGATGGGAGGTTGGCAGGGAGGTGAGAGAAGAACAAATTTGGAAAGATCCTGAGAAATCGGATAGCAGGGAATTTGAAGGGTGAATTCCACATGTCTCTAGGCATAATATTGGCCAATTATATTTTGATAAATATACCCTGCAGGTGAAAAGGAATGTTCTACATATTTTTTTTAAGAGTCAGTGCTATGTATGTGATCTAGACTAAAAGCCAGTGACCTTGCTGGATGGCCTTTAATATAACTGTAATTATACCTGGTTATCAAACATAATGTCTTTTTTATTTTCATTGTCAATCATTGAAACCCATATTAAAGAGTTTCTCCTCTGACAAAGGTCACTGCATGAACAAAGTAGCCAAGACAATTACTATGGTCCTGTTGAAAAAGAAAGCAAATAATGGACTAATCAAGGTTCCCTGATACGTAGTGCCATATTATCCAAAGTTTTTAGACTTAAACAATATTAGAATGATATGCTTAATCTTTCTAAATGTTTCAAAAGCAGTAAAGGCATATTTACATATCCAGAGCATACAATATTTATAAACCATTAAATATTTTCTGCAAAACTACTATTATATTAGTAATTCCATTATAATATAGAATTATATTAGTAACTTTTAAATTTTCAAACATTTTTTTAAACATATGTACAAAACAGCAGACTCACCAATTGCATTGACTTTACTAATCACATTTATTTTCCATTCATTTTAGTAGTACAGACTTAGAATTCTAATCCTAAACAATGAAATTTTTGTCTCACAACCCTTTCTTTAGATTTGAGACACCATAGCCAATGATGCACAATCAAAAACTGTGAGTCTGACAGTTGATCAGAACCAGGCTGCACTGTCTAATATTTACACTATAGTAAAGAATAGTTAGTGAGCTTGTAAGTAAGGCATCTGGCTACAGAAGAGCCTGAACTAGAGTTGGGTAGCAAGACATATTGACAAGAATTACAATAAAAATAGACAGTGAACTAGAACTTTGGACCCAGGATGAACCCCTTTAGGAGCATGGAATGTAGCCTCCTCCCAACTAAAGTATAGCCATTCCTTGCTAAGCTCATGAGTTCTGAGGGATTTAAAATGCAGAATAATCAAGTTTTCTTTAAAATACTAATTTCCTTTAAACCCTGCATGCTGAAGAACTGGGTAAGAAAGCCTGAGTTCCAACTGTTCATTTTAAATCCACAAACCACCACCCCACCCCACCTCACCCCCACGCAATGATAGATGGCCACTAAAAAATTGAGCAATTCTTGAGTTTCACTTGTCTACAATTATCTCTGGATTGAGAAGCCTTGTGATCACCCCCTGGGGAACCCTCCTGGAAATCCAAGAGCTCTTCTTTTTATTTTAAGAAAACTCTCTTACTTCTTCCTTTGGTTCATGATGTCATTCCTCTATGTTGCAACACCACAGCTTTGGCACATCTGACATCTGGCAGTCACACTGTAATTGCTTCTACTCGTGATCACAAGTGCGTTTCAAAACAACCCTGCTCTCTAAAGCAATCCCTGATAGCTAGGACATAAGCAACCAAACTGTGCCATTCTTTAAATCTGACTGTGTGTAAGTGTATATGGTCAGATTTTAGTTCATATATGCATAGCTATTGTATAACCTCACCTTTCAAGACCTAGTGTATAACTATGTTTAAGCCTTTTACTTTGACTGAATCATATCATTTTCAATTGTCTATAATACCTCTTGGAACATTTTCTCTTAGCTTATTTAAACACATTTTATAGAGTTTCTCCTCTTAGGGAGATAACTTTGTGTGACCAAAGATAACAAAGTAAACTCTGAAACCCTCAAAGACACAAAGTCTCAAGAAACTGTATTGTCTAATTCAGCACTTTTCACAAAAAAAGGACAGAATCATAATAATACTTAAAAAGTAGATTTTTGATGTCAGATCTGGCAAGCAAAGAATTCAGAACTTGTTATTTTCATCTTCATAACAAGAAAGAAAGTTTAAAAAAAAAAACTCTGAAAATAAGTCCTGAAGTCCATTAAAAAACTGAGGTCACAGGAAAAATCACAGACTTAAAAAGAAGGGAAAAGTAACCACTTTGGCATTACATCTAGAGGTTTCTGTTCCCATGAACCAAAGATTTCCTGGAAAGAAAACAATTTTACCATTATCAAATCAATCTAGGTTTTGCACAACCTAACCTACTAACACTTTGTGTCTTCTGTGTGAGGGAAAGGGAATATTCAGTTCTATCCAGTACTCCTCATATCTAACCAGTGGGATGAGAGGGGCCTGAGCAAGAGGTGAGAGGTTCACAGCTCAGAGGCGCAGGCTGACTAACAGACACAGTCTTGTCAGAGGACTATGTTCCTAGTGTAGGGCTCCTGTGTAAAAAACAGAGGAATGTGGCTGAGAAACACAGTCCCTACTTAAGGTATCACTAGCATAACCCAAATAAAATCAGGAAGCAAATCTAGGACACCAGAGGACATTTTGGCCTCTGAAATCTCCAGCTACAATAAACAAAGGAGAAAGTAAATAAATGAACTCCTCACCAAAGAAACACAAAACCACAGGCTAAGGCCTATTTACCTTAGTTAATATTACTTCACATAATATGTATTGCTTCAAAAAGTTAAGCAAAAGTCACACAAAATGCTAAAAGCAATTTTAAAGGTCAAACCAAACAGAATCAAATAGAGGTGTGACAGAAGTTTTGGAATTATTTGACTGGGAAATTACATAAATAACTTATCGAACTAGAAACTAATATGCTAGGTGCAAATGGTGAGCAGACAATATGTACAGAAACAGTTGTGTGATGTACTTAGATTGTAACAGAAAATCTGCCCTTCCCCCAGCTAACACACTTCAGTTTCTTAGTTGCCCAAGAAACAGTTCCTGTTCCAGTTCTAGTTACTTCTGGTCTGTGATGACTGGTTACTGTGATGCATGGCTGATCACCATGATGTGCATTGTTTAAACCAATCCCCAACTGACAAGCCCTAGACCATCAGAGATCATGACCTGATATTCTGGGAATGACCCTGATCATTGCCCATCATGGTAAATAAATCTGCCTTCAAATCCTGAGTGTTGTTTTGGTGTTTCTGCTTGCCACTGCAAAATAAAACTCTAAGAAAAGAATCAAGAACACTACAAAATACTAACAGAAATATAGACTACCTTTTTCAATATATTTGACACTTTGAATACAAGAATCAAAGAGCTGGGATAATTGTGAATAAAAACTTCTCAAATTTAAATATGCAGAGAAAACTTACACTACAAAACCAGAATACCCAAGAACTACGAGGCAATTACAAAGGGTGTGACACTGATATAATGGGAATATTTGAAGAAGACACAGATAAATTAATAAGACATATTTGAAGCTTTTATAACAGAACTTTCCAAATCAATAATAGAAAACCATAGACTCAAGCAGTTCAATTACACAAAGCAGGATAAATGGCACAACTGAGTTGAGTAACTTTATAAAGATGAGACTGTTACTTATTTCTCATTTATGGAGATTCAGGGGAATGGTGCCTGTATCAGCCCAGTTCTGTGACAGCCTCCGGGCTGTGTGATATTCTGGCAGACAGGAAAGGCAGGAACACATGTGGCAATGAGCAATCACATCTCAAACAGGAAGTCAGAGAGAAACAGAGTGGGGCCAGGATTGGGCTTTTACAACAACCCTCTCCTGAGAATTAACTAGGATGACTTCCAAGGTCATGCCCCCAGTTGACCTCAAGACATCCTGCTAGGACCTCTCTTAAATGTTCCAAATTCCAATATTTCAACCCTGAAGACCAAACTCCCAACACAATCCTTAGGGTACAAACCATATCCAATCCATACAACCCATTTAAAATGAAAGAACTCTCATACTCTCTTGAAGATCTGGAAAAGTGGGCTTCCTTAGCCCTGTGAGATTCCATATGGCTTGTCATTTTCCAGTTCCTACTGTGTCACTGAACTTGTTCCACTCAAAAAGCAAAAGATGCACATACTAACAAGACATTCCCAGCATCAAATTTCCTTTGGGACAGGGTAAGATTACAAAGGAAACCATAGGACTGGTAGTACGGTGGCAGAGCTCTTTGTCAATAGACGCCAGTCCTTTAATTTGATCCCCAAAAGTAACTGCAAAAGAAAGAAAAGGACGCAAGGAAAAAAAGGAAGGAAAGGAGATGGCGAGATAGAAGGAGGAGGAAGGAAGAGGATGGGAGAGAGGGAGGCAGAAAGGAAAAAGACAGCCAAGAAACAAATGAGTTTTTCATAGAGAATCTGTAATCAAAAGAAGTTGGATCAAAATAAAGGTAGAAATCAAAAGAAAGGTAGAAAAGGATCAAAATAAAGTTGGATCCAAAATACCAATGTGTCCATTTTTGTATAGAAGAAGATGATGCCAAGTTACAAGTCTGTTCCCAGAGACTGAACGCTATCCAAGGAGAGGATTGGAATATGCAGCAACTTCCTGCAAAGAGAAAGCGCCTTGGCCTGAAACTGAGGGGCAGAGGCAGGATTTTTCTAAGTCATGATCAGTACTCAACAGGGACCTTCAAGTTTTCTGCTTCAGGGTTACTCTCCAGAGCAAGTGCTGGCAGTGGTGGCAAAGTGAAACTGGTGGTTGGGCACAGTGATTATGAGGGCAGTGGGAGACTGAGCCCTTGTGAGGGGGAGAATCAGATTCCAGACAGAGTATTAAGTAGGATTTAAAAGGAATTTGGACCACAAGTGAGTGGGACATCAGGGACAATGTGAATGGAAAATCAGTCCTAGCATTAGCATAAAAGCAGTACACTGGAGGAGAAATCAAGAAGCGCCACAGATATGTGGAGAGACACATGCAGAGACAGGGCAACAAGAGGAGAAAAGAGATAAGCTCTGTGCAATAGCTGTGCTTTTATTCTGTGATAGGATGTCTCCTTTAGAATCATTATAATTGGTAGTAGCTCCATGGAGATGGTTATGTGAAGGAGTAAGTGTCCATTGTGACCAGAAGCATTCTTAGCAACAAGTCAAAATTCCATAAATAACTAGAGATCACCCCAGGAATTGCTGATGCTGGTAAGCTAAGGATGCACCTTTTATTTTAAAAGCAGAATGAATAGAAGCAAACACACAAAACTTCACTATTTTAACATGTTGCCAGGATACCAATCCTTGGGTTGGAATTTCAGTACACCCATCTTCTTCCTTTCTGGAATTCTTAGAATCTGTATATCTAAAAATCCATATTTAATTTTCCCTTATTTCCATTAACAGAATATTCTTTCAGAGAATTTTCAGCAGTCACAGCTGTGGTGAGGCATAAATAAGGGCAACCAAGTTTGACAACTCTGCTAGATGTGAGAACAGTGTGAGCATGTCAATCCAAATAATGCACAGAAGCAGAAAGTTCTTGGCCACTGTCCTTTCTCTCCTGGAAGAGAACATCAGACTGTCAGATTTTTGTCCAGTGACAAAAATCTCTCCTTGTCTGAAGGCTAGTTAGGGTTCTAGTCTGAATTCTTTTTCCAATGCCCATCTTTGGACGTATCACCAAATGTCCAGTTTCAGTGAAAATCCATTTGGGTTCAAGGGAGCCAGAATTTCCCTTCCTCTGATGTTTTCTCCTGTTAGTTTTTCATACATGACTTCAACCCTACTATTTGGCAATAAATTTGTACTTGTCCTATTGTATTTGGAAGTGAGCTCAATTATACACTAGTGTTTATTTTTCTCTTATGGAAATAGCTTCTAAATAACATTTTTTACTAGTTTATCTAGTTTTAGAATTTCTTTAACATTCTAAATTCCTTGTTTAATATGTGACATTATGTATATGTTTAACAACGTGATTTTTGCACTATTCTGTTGCTGGGGAATTGTCACTGGTGAGCATCTCACAGGGGAGGTCTAGGAGGGATTAAAGGAAGGAAAGAAGCTAGATTTTTGTTTCTCGGGGATCCTGTCACAGGTATGACCTTTGGGCTGAGTCCAGAGGGAAATTAGAGATAGCAATACTTCCCACAAAATACAGAACTTCTCCAGCTAGAATCACATATTCTCACAAAGCAGGTCTTTCCAGATTCCCAGAAAAGGCATCTCCATTCACCCAAGAAACAGCAAGTGAAATCAGCATTTATCTAAGAATGATTTGAGAGTCATTCTCCAGGGCTTAGCCTACTAATTCAGTGAGAAATTACAAGAATAAAAATATATGAGGACAGTACTTACACGTGGGAAACCCTGTAATTGGCTGCCACCTTATATCTGCAAGCCATACCACCTTAACATCTGTGGGCTGTACCACTTTAACTCCCTCCAGGAGTTAAGTTTGGTAGTTAAGCAGCACCTTGCCTACCTAGCTTGTTTGGCCTATTCAGGATTTATGTTAATCAGCCCTCCTTATGAGCCTGCGCCTGGGAAATTTGAATTGACCTATAACCATTGGTCCTGCCACTGTTGCTAAGTTACCTGCTGACGTCTCAGAACCCAAGTCCCTCCTCCTCAATACCCTATATATTTGTTACTCCTTCCATGAATAAATGAGACTTGATTGGAATTCTTCATCTTGTCTCCATCCTTTGTGTCTCTTGTCCCCTCTTCATCCCCACACCCCCTCTAAGGTTTCCGTGGACTTACCCACAGGCCAAGACAGTTACAGGCAAATTGTATTTACAGTTCTGCTGACCATACCCAGTGTTCTCTTAGGCTGCTCAGAGCTGGCTATGGGAGAGAACCAAGGCAGACTTATAAGGAAAAATAAACACCATCCTGTGCTGGAATTCCTCCAGGGTACTGCTCTTGTGGGGTCACCAAAGTGGGCAGAGACCAACACTGCTTCACAAGCTTTGTCTGTTCTATGGAAAATGATATTGAAAGTCAGAGATACTCATGTCAAATGTGATGAAAGTAACCTGAGAGCATGTCAGTCAGTGGTGGGAGTACTTGGACGGGTTCTGTGTTAGTCATAATGACTGAGGTACAGACTACCCCAGACACAGTGCAAGATGCTTTCCTGGCCCAGACTGGACAAGGTTGTCCTGATCCTTTTCCAAGATGCCAATCTTGGCTTACAAAGACAAACATACATGAACATATTTTTTAACAGCTCACACTGCATGCTTAGATGACTCCAGGCCACCTGATTATGCTTGCCAGAGAAAATTCAAGGCTGCCAAAATA
Organism: Cavia porcellus; assembly: GCF_034190915.1. Lineage (NCBI taxonomy): Eukaryota > Metazoa > Chordata > Mammalia > Rodentia > Caviidae > Cavia > Cavia porcellus. The sequence continues at coordinate 25,775,324 of NW_026947510.1, read as the reverse complement.
TTTACTATGTGTTCCAGTCAACACCTGAAGGCAGGAACCTGCCCAGCTTCTTTGGGAGGGTGAGTCTTACTTGGATAAGCGGCTGCTAGCAAACCCGTGTGGGATATTCACATTACCAATTTGAACTGTGTTTTTGCAATTGTCACTTTCCTGACTCCACTGAGTCCCTAATCACCCCCTTCCTGTTCCCTCCATGTCTCTTGAGAATGCCCAGTAGCCTCTGTTCTGACAGAAGCTATATGAAGTCATGCCCAGTCCCCTATTCTGCTCCCTAAGGCAGTCTTTGACTTTAGCAAGAGCAGAATTTGTTTCTGGTGTTCACCTTTTAATAGCTCCCAATGCATGAAAGTGAAGGAAGATTGAAGGGCAGGCTGTACCTGTCTGAGTTACTCCATGTTGTCTAGAATAGTGGCCTCAGCCTGAACTTTGCCCTCAGCAGCTCCATTTTGAGTCAAATGCTGAGTCAGAGTGACCTGGTAGCTCATCTATGCCAATGAATAACCTCTGGACTTTTGACACACCAAACTTATCTGATAACAACCACTCCCAGCTGCACAGCACAATCATAAAGCATACACTGATAAATTAATCTAGTGAATAAAAATACTGACACTCATAAACTTATCAAATTAAATGAGGACACTTAGACACATGATGAATCTCATTTATATCAGAGAAAGCCAAGCCAGTGATCTTATTGGATAGACTAGCTCAACAAATTATGAAATCCTTTCACCTGGGAAGTAGGGGTATTGGATGTGTCATCCATTAGGCCTGGTGAGCCAATCATGAGGTTAACAGGCCCTGACCTCTGGCTTCCCCAGTAGCCCTGCTTGGTTTGACCCTCTTGGAGGTGCCTACCACCCAGAATCAGCCTTCGAAAATTATGCATGTTCCTAGGAAACTCTTAAGAACTTCTGACTCTCTAATCTTATCTAGTTATCTATGGTGACTTTTCACATCTTCACAGGTTTTCTGTCTTGGCTTTCAGTTCTTTTTCAATCCTGTAGCCACTGTCAACCATTTTTACATGTCTTTGTAACTTCTATATTTTTGTGTGAAGTGTAATGTGTAATTTGAGAGTTATAGATATTAGTAATTACAATTAAAATGTAAAACCAATGATTGTTTGGTTCATTGATGATGGAGCAAGCCTAGAGCATTTAGTGAGAGAAGTCTGGTGAAATAAATACATATTGTGAGTTTATTGTTATTCAGTACATTCTGACATTGTGGAAACCAGTTTGTGCTTCTGGCATATCTCACTTATAACACAGATCAGTACATCCGGTGCCAGTACAATTGGCCAGCAAGTCAAGTACTTGTGATTTAAAAGGATCATCAAGTTCTTGAGGTGGGTTTGTGAAAAACATAGGAATCCAAGCAGCCAAACTTGATAAATTTGAAATTTAATTAACTGAGCTCAGGACCATTCATATACAGACCACCTCATTTTAGAGTTCAAACAAATGGCCCTAAACTGGAAAGTTATGGAGCTTTTAAAAGAGAGAATCACAGAAAGACAACCTGTTGGAAACAATTGAGCTAAAATCTTAACATTAATTTTTGGCTGACACCTGTGTCCTGCTTCTTTTGTTGAGTAGCTTAATTTTTCTCCTGTGGGTATAGCTCATTCTGCTTTTCTCATGGGACTTATACCCTGAGCAATTTTCCATTTTCCTGGGTCAAGTATAGGGCACTATTTAAATGCAGGACTCAAGATGGTGTCAGTTATGCCAAGCTACAACCGTTCTTACCAAACTCTGTGGTGAGTTCAAAGTTGCTCTTATACTTAAAATATCAGTGAAATATTTGCCTCAGAGAGACTAAGTAACTAAAATTCTGTTCCTTAAAGCCTTTCTGATTAGAAATCATGCTTGCTTTTCTTCATAGTTCCATACAAATAAAGATCAGTTTTGTTGTTGGTGGTGTTGGTGGTGGTGTGGTAAAAAGTCAGTTTTATAAACTAAATTTTCCTTGTTCCAGAGTAAGAGATATTTTCTCCTCTTTTCTCAGAACATTTCCTTGTGATAACAGATGCTTATGAATCTAGCCTCAATTGCTTTGATAGGCATGCAAATACTTTTTAAAAGCTCTTGCCTCTTGCCAGAATAATTACAACACAAGAGTATTTTCTTACAGGTATGGGCACCATCTCTTTGAAATATAACTATCAAGAAAAAGTTTCCTATCTCCCTGAGCACCTTTGTCCAAGCCAACTCCAGTCTATCACTGTTTGGGGAAAGAGTCTTCTTTCTTTCTTTTTTTGTCTGTCTGTCACTTTCTTTTTTCTTTCTTTCTTTCTTTCTTTCTTTCTTTCTTTCTTTCTTTCTTTCTTTCTCCTTCCTTCCTTCCTTCCTTCCTTCCTTCCTTCCTTCCTCCCTCCCTCCCTCCCTCCCTTCCTTCCTTCCTTCCTTCCTTCCTTCCTTCCTTCCTTCTTTTCTTTCTTTTTGTACTTAGAGGCTTGCTATGTGATGCACACATTCTAACACTGAGTTATAATCCCAGCTACCAAGTAATAATATCTTATAGGGAAGACAGAGTCTGTGGATGCCTGGACATGACATTTCATATCTTGTTAGCCAGGAAAGCAGAGGAGAAATCAAGACAGTGAATCAGTAAGCAGAAAAGAGACAAAAACTCTTTCCCTTGAAAGAAATGAATATTTTCAGTGTTGCTTATTTTTATTTCTTCTGTTGCTTATTACAATGTTGTGCTGGTGGAAAACTTAATATGATTCTAATAACTTAAACATTTAATTCTTAAGCCTGAAACCTAATTCTCTGTCCTCTTCTGGATATGTAGTGCTTTTGGATGGATTTCTGAAGCCAAAGAAAAAACATTGAAATTATTTTGTCTCTCTGGGGTATGAATTTAACTTTTCTGGACATTACCTTAGCAAAATGACAGGCTATTGCTGATAGGTAACATATTACTCAATGTTTAAATGTTTAAATGTAACATGTTACTCAATGTGTAAATGCAAAGGAAGTCATCAAGGTAGTAGTTGTTGATGAATTTTATTTGCAATCAACTCCAACATTTTCTTCCATGTCTTCTAGTTAGCATGCAGTTTTGGACATGCAAATTGTTATAATTTGTAATTTTCCACAGATCACTCCACACCGTGTTCCTGTGCTGTATGCATTGCCCCCCCCCCTTGTGTTCTTTTTTAGCTGGGCTCATATAGATAAGTTAACCACCAGCATTGTACCTCCCCCACCATTTTGTCATAGAAACATTCTGCTCCTAGCCCTCAGCCCAATGTGGCCCAACATGCTGTTTTCTGAGATCACTGTGCTCCAGATGTCCCTTGTAAAACTCCCTGGACTCCCACCCTGTTTTGTGAACCTCCACCCTGTTTTGTGGTTTTGGCCAATAAAAGCTGTATCCCCCACTATGTTGGCACACAGAGGTTGTCAGTTTCCACTGCTCCCTGCATCGATGGCTACCAGCTAAATAAAGTGCTTCTTTTTCTTCAAAAATGTCTTGCCTCATTCTGAGCCACATTTGCGGTCTCATTTTGCAGTACAACACAAACAATATAAATATTCCTAGGTGCAGGAAAGGCTCAAAAGTAGATTAAATGTGTTATCTTTGCTTTGTAGTCAGTGTAAGAAGTTGAAACTATTTCTCATCAATATAGAAAAACATCTGCTATGCTCTACAGAATTGAGATAGCTCAGACCCCAGAATGAAATCCAAGAAAGCAAGAAAATTTAGGAGCAAAGGCTTTGTTTTTAGGCCAGGCCTGGTGACGCAGCCCCCTCAGGATCGATCTAGAGACTGCATGCCTTACAGACAAGGGGTGGGATATTTAAAGCTAAAAAAAACCCCGCAAAGCTGTTGACTTAGTTCTGATAACATCTGGAACTCTTGGTGCATTCCATTACTCCCACCCTGTGATTAAACATTATCTCAGAACAGCACACTTTGCAATAACATGTGGAAGAGGGGTTTGGGGGGATTTACAAGAAGCTGAAACTTAAACTTTTATGGGAAATAGAAACTTAACCTTATCAGGCCAGCACATACAGTACAAGATGGAGGCACATTGGTTACAATTAGGCTATAACAAGAATTGTTCTGGAATGAATCAACAATAGAAAGATTCAGTAGGAGAAAGGATAATTGGGTTTAGTGATACTTGTGGGAGAAACATTATAAAGTGTAGCAATCATACATGAGACAGAAACTTCCAAGAAGGATCAGATGGTTGCAGCTTATATAACTTCCTGAGGTACAGAGAGGCTATGAATCTGGGCATGCTAATGAGTGGCAAAGACAAGTTACAGTGAAGGTGATGGGAAGAATGCACTTGAACAAATGTTGTCTTATTACATAGATAACGTAATCACCCAGAGCTGTTTTTTGAAAAATAGATGAAAATCTGTGCCTCCAGGAATAGTGGTCCACACCTGTAAACCCAACTATTTGCCAGCTTGGGCAAGAGGGTCATACCTCTAGAACAGCAAATTTAGAAATATAGTGAGACTCTGTCTCACAATTAAAAAGCTAAACAAAAAACTGATCAAAAGATGTAGCTTACCACTTCCCAAATTCAATTTAAAGAAAGAAAGAAAGAAGAGAGAGAGAGAGAAAGAGAGAGACAGAGAGAGAGAGAGAGAGAGAGAGAGAGAGAGAGAGAGAGAGAGAAAGAAAGAAAGAAAGAAAGAAAGAAAGAAAGAAAGACTCAGTCTAGCAGAATGTACTAGGCAGAAAGGACTTTTATTGTTTCCTTTTTCCATGGCAATGTTTCATGATTAGTGAGATTGTTTAGGAATTGTCCTCAGTCTGGAATAGAAGCATCAGAGGAAGCCTCTTCCTGTGCTCTTGAAAAGCAAGAGGATTAAGAGATTTCATTGTGGGTAAGTAGTAAAGATCATAAAGAACCCTGACACTGATGGCAGGGATCAAAGTTACCACTTTGGAATAGGAAGTATTGTTTTCCAAACCCCAAATAAGTGTCAAAGACTATTTGTCTCCAGGTTCAGCAGGAGATGGTTAGCTTTAGAGTGCTGATTTGAGATAAAGGGCAGGACTACCTGTGAATTGACAGATTGTCCAATGAAAACATCGGGAAGTCAATATTCAAAAAACAGTCACTTTTCAGCAACTATCACATCATCAATGACTTCACACAATTCTTGAATTGCAGGATGTGGGAGACAACTTCAATGATTCCCTCTGAATCCAAAACAATTGCTGTGATTTTGATTATTTGGAGACTCATTTCCTTATAGATATGTGAAAGGTTGGCTATGGTATTTCCTTCTCTCTTCAATTGGCTCTGAGCATTGCAAATAAAGCTAGTCCAGGTGCTAATATGCGAAATCTATAGCCATCAGACAATCCTGTTACCTCTAGTGTTCTCCACAATACAGGATTGAGCACACCAGATGTTAAAGCAAATAGCTCCAGGAATATCAACTGGATAGAGCTTCAAGATAAGAGACTATGACTCCCCAGGGCACAAGAGTTTGCATATCAGAAACCCAAGCAATAGCCCCCCAAAACAATTACACTGCTACCCTAATTGGATTATGTAAATTGATCCTCCTGCATATCTTTATCTCTGCAATTTACAGAGATGCCAATCTTGCACCTGGCCAGCCAACTCAAGTTACTGTTACTTATCCCTGAGTCACCACTCTTTACAAGATAATAAATTCTGAGGGAGGCCTAGGATCAAGCCACATGTCTTTATGGGGATTGGATTTAGGACACCTTGGTTGCCCATAACTTGGAATGTGTCTTGGTGTCCTTACTCTCACCATGGGCTGCATTGGTGGTAGTAGATTGGTATTAACTTACTGGAATTCCAATAACATCTCAATCGTATTAAAAATACTACTTTTTGGATTGTGAGGAAAACTAGAAAAAGGATATAATACTTGGATGACTGGACTCAATATTTGGGTTTACAATAGCAGGATTTTCTCCTCTGGGTCTATAGTTTCTATGGACCTGAGGTGAGGTAGACTCTATGGGTTAGGCATAAATGACAAAAGGGTCCAAGGAGTGGTAAGGGAGGAGAAACGTCTTTTCCTTATCTTCATCTCAGGTGCCTTAGGCAAGGCCTTATAAATTAACAGACAAAAGAGAGATTACCAAGAGAAACAGGTTCCTAACACCTCACTATGCATGCCTTTTACAAATAGAATTATGTTTTGGGAGTTCCTGGGCCAGGAAATGGTCACTGTCACCTTGCTTCAGAGATTACACAGCAGCACCTCAACCAGCCCTATTTACATTGCTTAAAGCCAATTGAAGGGAAAAGGAAATGGCCTAGGCAGCTCTGTATATATCGGTACCTAGAGATAGGGCCAGGTTTAGCCAAACTACATGGCTTGAGAGTGCTGTGTTCAGTGGTTGTGGTATGGGTCTTCAGGATTCCCTTCTTATGGGGAGTCAGCATGGTGTTTCCCTGCCTGGTGCCCAAGAAACATTTAACCTTTTCTATGCGCAGCCATCAGGGTCTCATTACCACCAGTCCTGGGACCCTGAGCACAGGGGAATGCAAAACTGAGGTTGGAGACACACAGCTGGTCTTGTCCTCTTCCCAGTACAAACAATTTCTTTTTCCTTTTTTTTTTTTTTTTTTTTTGTCTTTTTTTCATTTTTATCGGTACCAGGGATCAAACTCAGGACTGCCTGTTTGCAAGGCAGGCACTTATGCCGCTGAGCTAAATCCCCAGCCCTACAAACAACTTCTTTAGCACAACCTTACCAATACCTGGGCCACTTGCATGAAAGCTAGCATTAGTGTAAATATTTTTATCTCTCCAAATGACTAAGCTAGGAGCTACTTTTCACTTTGCCCAGGTTGTATAAAGTTCCCTTGGTGTACTAACTTAAGTTTTCCCAGGTGTTATAATTGCTTTGTTATTGCTAAGGCACAATACCTGACAGCCACAACTCTAAGGCAGATAGTTTCTCACAGGTTGTAGAGGTTTCAGTCTGTAGTAGTCTGGCTCCACAGCACAGTGGCACAGCAGGGGAGAACAGGGCTCTTGGTGCAGCAGCAGAAAGTAGAGTGATCAAGGGATAAGGCTGAGACATACACCCTTAGAGCCCACAATGCCCAGTGACCTGCCTCTTCCCAACATCTCATTTAGCTTTGAACTCATTAGTGAACTAATTCACTGGTGGGTATTATCTCCCTGAAATGGGAACAATATAGGGAAATGTTATAAGTCAAAATCCATTAGAAGTCAGGTACACTGGGTTCATTTTTCCCAAAATCAAAGAATTGGAATTCCAAGAAACAACAGAGGTTCAGAGTAGGAAATATTTATTAAGAGTGAGAGATACAGCTCCTAAATGACAGAAGGGATCCCAAGTAGGTTGCCAGTAATTCCACTTCACAGAGGAAGTTTTATAATACAAAATCACAAGATGGGTACAATGAGCATTAAAGCTATGATCAACCAGTAAGATTATAAGTATAGCCACTCACATAGCAAGTGTACATAGAAAGAATAAAGAACTTTTCAGGCAGGGGTGGGTGTGAGGGTCCTGGTCACCCATCGGGATGACTGATGTCTATCTAGACTTTATTGGACTAGGTGTAATCACTTATCCCTTGGAGAAAATGGAGGCCTGGTCATTCTGTCTTTATTTTGAGACTTGGCCTCCACCAGATGCACTTCTGGCCACAGTTATAATGTGTTTTCATTTTTTGTGTTGATTCTCTTGAGGGCCTGCTCTGTCTGATTGACTATAATATTTCTACCTAACTTAGCTGTGGAAAATACCCCAATGATATAGTCACTCCCAAAAGCCCCACCTATGAGTGCATGAGACTTTAGGGTGATATCCAGAATTAAAGCATAACACTAAGAAGTAGCTGTATAGTTAATAGTAATCAGATTATAGCTCTCCTGACCTAGTAATAGCTTAGATGTCCAGGACTGGAGATACAAGAAGGCAAATAACTGGCTTTGATCCTTCTCTACCCATTTACATAGTATTGGTATTAGTACTATGGTATTAGTACATAGTACATTAGTACATAGCTTAGAGTATTTGCAATGTACAAGACATCCTAATGCAGCTCCAAATAATGAGTAATGGATGTTGTGTTAATATATTTAGGCATCCACTAGATCATGAATTCCCCAGCTCTTCATTTGAGTTAAAATCTTCTACAAAAAGAAGAAATTTTCTGTGTTTAAACTCCACCCTTAAAATCTCCCAATTAGCATCTGAGACACTGCTGCGATCAAGGATTGTACTTTTCTTGGTTTTGTGTCTGTTAGCATAGGGTTGGCACAAAATAGGTGCAAGTAAAACTGTGTCTCTGAAGGAATCAAAAAGTGGGCTGGGGATTTAGCTCAGCTGGCATAAGCATCAGCCTTGCAAGTGCAAGGTCCTGAGTTTGATCCCCAGTACCAGTAAAAACAAAAACAACTCTGAAGGAATCAAAAATAAAGGAGATCAGAAAGTACACACAGGGGGCTTGATTAGAATGCAAAAGGAGAAACTGTCCACCAGTAGTTAGAATTCTGGGAGAAAGCTGTGCTAGAGAGATGGCAATCAGAGAGCAGGATGTACTCACATCTGTAAGACACAACAATAGAAAAGGGCATCACACACTGCAGCAGACTCTGCGGCCAGCTGAGAGTCACTCTTTCTTTGATGATAGTGAGACCAGCCATTGATCACTTTTGATAATGATCCAAATGATACCGTTTTGATTAATTGTTTAGGAGCTTATTCCTTGAGTAAATGTCAGGTTTTCTGATTTCAGGTAGGTAAGGTAGATAAGCACTAGAGAAAGACCGAAAAGGTGAGCATGATAGCGTCGGGATGGACAGTAGATGAGAATCCCTGCAGCAAGAGGTCAGATCAGGGTTCTACAATGGCTAGAGAAGAGTAGGAAGTTACAAAGAAGAGGAAGCACTGTGACACTCACTCCCCACACACTGATGCAGAGCCTGTCTTGTGGATTTCCCAACTGAAAATCTGCTTGTTCCCCTGCTGCTGCCTACAGAGAGAAACACCCTTTGAACCAGGAATTGTTCCCCTTTGCTTCCTCTCCTTCATCAAACAAGGAAATGGTAGTTACTGGTAAACCTGGATGCAAGAAACACTTCACATGCAGTGAGCTAGCTTCACAGTACATGTAACAAAGACAGCAGCCAAGGCTCAGAACACACTACAGTCAGGGACCCACGCTCCCCAGGCCACTCAGTCTACATGTGACAAGTCAGATGTGGCCTTGGATAAGTGCCTTTGCCTCACTAATGTCCATTTTCTCACCTATAAGATGTTAGCTTGAATGAGCTTCAAACACTTTTTCTATTATAAATTGTTAAAACATGACTATAATATTTTCTAACTTAAAAAACTAGGGATGAAAACACCATATATTTTTCTCTTTTCCTGTTTCATTAGAAATGAGAGATTAAGGGACTGGAGGTTTAGCTCAGTGGTCGAAGTGCCCACCTGGCAACCACAAGGTCATGAGTTCAATCCCCAGTACCAAAATAAATAAATAAATAAATAAATAGCATTTAAAAAAAAAAGAAATGAGACCTTCGATAACATTTGACCCACATTCAGTTTATTATACAAGATTCAAGAAAGTCAACTTGAAGGGTTGTTTTGAATATTCTTGTATGTAAACTTAAATACTCAAAGCAACTTGTGCTTATGTGGAAGGTACTTCTGCACCCCATTTATTTCCTGTCAGGTTTCTTATTTTTATTGTTGTCATTGTTGTTGCTTTGCAGTGGTGGAGACCCAATCAAGACCTTTGATGTGATAGACAAGGTCTCCACCACTGGACCATACCCCAGCCCTACCCATAGCTTTGCAAGTGACTTTTTTTTTTAAATGTTGTTTTGTTTTTGTTGGATAGGACATACACATCCTTGCATATCAAGATCAAGTGATCATGGTGAATAATTTTTTTTTTTTGTACCAAGGATCAAACTCACGACCTCATGCTTGCTAGGCAGGCACTTATGCCCCTGAGCTAAATCCCCAGCCCTGTTGTTTTGTTTTTAATTAAATTCTTTTAGAATGATATCATTCTGCTTTGATCTGAATTTTACAAATTTAAACATCTGCTTTTCTTTAGGTACTTATTTGGGCTTTGCTTTCTCTGCCAGTTGTAGAAGGCAGGAGCTCCAAAAGGCCACCATCTCTTTTGGTGGTTATAGATGCTTGTTGGGAATGGATACAGGAAGAGGTTTGGAAGTATGGAACGTAAAGAAAACACAAATTGAGAACTGAGGAAAAGAGTGTGCCTGCCCTGGCAGTAGTATTGCAGGCAACTGAGTTAAATAGAAATTGTGGGGGAGCACACTACCACCGCTGCCGGCCACAAGGTGAGGGCCCAGCCGAGAGAAGGGGACTCCGGTCCATCCCTGCCCACTGCCTCTCCTGCCCAGGGAGCACATTACCACCGCTGCTGGCCAGAAGGAGACGGCCCAGCCCAGCAGAGGGGACTCAGGTCCAGCCCCGCCCGCTGCCTCGTCTGGCCAAGGAGCACACCAAAGCTGCTGGCCGGAAGGAGGGAGCTGGGCCAAGCCTCTGAAACCTGCTCTGACCTTGCCTGTGAACTTCTTTTGATCTGGAAAGCACCAGCACTATTGCCACTGCCTGGAGGAAGGAACAGTCCTGCTGAGGAGGTTTGAGGCCTACTTAGGCCATAAGGGAGCCTTCTTTAAGCCTGGGGAGTTTTGCCATCCAAGGAGCTGGATTGTTACACAACATCCAATCCCTGGGAGAGTATGAGATCCTTGCTGTAGGGGGTTGGGAGCCTACTGGGCTTGCAGCCACATTAGACTGGGCTTAACAGGATTTGGGAATGCCTGGACCACACCAGCTGGCCTTCTATCCCTCAGGGGAGCTTTGTTACCAGAAGGGGAAACTGTGCAAATTGAGGAGGTCTACCTAAAGGTCTACCTGAGAGGAGCCTGGCAAGCCTCTTTTCTGCTGCCCAAGGAGGGAGCTACTACCAGAGAAGTCCCAAGAGGCCAGGACATAAGAGTCAATTTACAACACGACCAAGGGAAACTCTGGAACAACACTTGAAACACAGTAATATAGGAAAATGACAAAACAAAAGACCAAAATGCAATCTCAAACATCCAACCAATCCCAAGAAAGCCAAGGAGCCATGTACATAGAAGAAAATACATGTCATATACCTGAAATACCTGAAACAATAGTAACCGAAATAAAGAAGCAGCTCTGGGAAGCTTTAAAGGAATTCAGACTAGAAATAATCTATCAGGTAAAAGAAGAAATACTAAAAGAAATGAAGGAGATGCTGAACATATCTAAAGCTGAAAAATTGGAGGAATTCAACAAAGAGATAGAATCTCTGGATGAACAATATAAGAAACAAACAGAATATATAAAATAGATGCAAAGAGATATACAGGAAATCAAAAACTCCATTGAAAATTGTAAAAACCACCTCAATGAATGCAAAGATAGAATTTCAGACCTTGAAGACATGATTGCAGGCAGTGAACAGGAAAGGAATGTTTTTTAAAAATAACAAGAAATCAAGAAATAACAATTCAACACCTGCAAGATGATGCAAAGAAAAACAACATAAGGTTGATAGGGATAAGTGAAAAAGAAGGAGACAATATAAAGGATGTCAAGAGGATATTTAGAGAAGTAATTGCTGAAAACTTCCCAAACATGAAATTGGAAACTGATATCAGGATCAATGAGGCATATAGAACTCGAAATAGCCATAACCAAAATAAAACTACACACAGATATATAATAATCATCATTCCAGAAATCAAACAAAAGAATAGAATATTAAAAGCTGTCAGAGAGAAAAGACAGATCACCTATAAAGGAAAACCTATCAGAATCACAGCAGACTTCTCAACACAAACAATAAAGGCAAGAAGAGCATGGAGTGAAGTATTTCAGATCCTAAAGCAAAATGATTTCCAACCTAGACTAATGTACCCTGCAAAACTGTCCTTCAAAATGGATGGAGAAATAAAATACTTCCACGACAAAGAACAGCTGAAGAAATTCATGATCACCAAGCCAATCTTGCAAAGAATACTGAAAGACAGTTTAGATACACTTAAGAAAAACCACTTAACAAAGCAGACAATTAAATAGAACAGAAAGATAAAGAGGCAACAGCAGAAATATAATGTCAGCAATAAACCAATATATAACAGTTATAACCATTAACGTAAATGGTCTCAATGCACTAATTAAAAGAAATAGACTGGCAGAATGGATCAAGAAACAAAATCCAACCATGTGCTGTTTACAAGAAACTCACTTAACCCAAAAGGATACTCACAGACTGAAAGTCAAAGGATGGAAAACAATACTTCATGCAACAGGAAACCCCCCACCCCCCAAAAAAGCAAGGATAGCTATTCTGTTTGCAGACAATGTGAACTTCAAACCAATAATGATCAGAAGAGATAAAAAGCAGGTCACTACATACTGGTTACGGGAAAACTTCAAGAGGAAGAGATAACTATCTTAAATATATATGCACCAAATTCTAGAGCACCCAGTTATATAAAACAAGTAATATCAGAAATGAAAAACCAAATTAGCAGTAATACAATTACAACAGGAGATTTTAACACACCATTGACACCAATGGACAGATCAACAAGAGAGAAAATCAGCAAAAAAATAAAAGAACTGAATCAGATCTGTGAACAAATGGAATTGATAGACATATACAGAGTATTCCACCCAACAACAGAACACACATTTTTCTCAGTAGTACGTGGGTCATTCTCTAAACAGACCATATATTAACTCACAGAAAATATTTAAAGAAATGCAAAAGAGTTGGAATCATCCCCTGCCTGTTATCAGATCATAGCACTATGAAATTAGTAATTAATGATAAAAGATACTGCAAAAATCCCACAAACACATGGAAACTGAATAATATGCTCTTGAGTAATCAGTGGGTCACAGAGGAAATTAAAGAAGAAATTAAACAATATCTACAAACAAAAGAAAACACAAATACAACTTACCGGAATCTGTGGGATGCAATGAAAGCTGTCCTCAGAGGGAAATTTATTGCAGTGAGTTCCTGCATCAGAAAAACAGAAAAAAATACAAATAAATTACTTGATGCTACACCTTAAACATCTAGAAGAAGAAAAGCACGTCAAGCCCCAAGCCAAAAGAAGAGAGGAAATAATAAAAATCAGAGCAGAAATCAATGCAATCGAGACTAAGAAAACAATACAAAGAATCAATGAATCAAAGAGTTGGTTCTTTGAAAGAATAAATAAAATTGATAAGCCCCTAGGCAACCTTATTTTTAAAAGGGGAAGAAAAAGCTCAAATTCATGCAATAAGGAATGAAAAAGGTGAAATCACTACAGACCCAATAGAAATAGAGAAGATCATCAACATCTATATCAAAAACCTCTATTCTCAAAGATTTGATAACACAGAAGAAATAGACAGATTTCTAGAAGCACATGAAGTACCAAAGCTAGGTCAAGAAGATGTAAAACTGCTGAATAACCCAATTTCTATTAATGAAATCAAAAATGTAATTAAGTCATTACTTACAAAGAAGAGCCCAGGCCCAGATCGATTTACTGCAGAATTCTACAAGAAATACAAAGAGGACCTAATGCTGACACTCCTCAAACTCTTCAATGAAATTGAAAGGGAAGCAATCCTTCCCAAGTCATTCCTGGAAGCAAATATTACTCTAATACCAAAACCTGAGAAAGACCCAACTGAAAAAGAGAACTACAGACCAATCTCCCTAATGAACACAAATGTAAATATCCTCAATAAAATATTGGCAAATAGGATGCAGCAAGTCATCAAGAAGATTATACACCATGACCAAGTGGAATTCATCCCAGGTATGCAGGGATGGTTCAATATACGTAAATTAATAAATGTAATCCACCATATCAATAGAGTCAATGATCATTTCTATAGATACAGAAAAAGCTTTTGATAAGGTACAACATTCATTTATGATGAGAATCTTGCAGAAAATTGGAATAGATGGCCTTTACCTCAACATCATAAAGGCCATCTATGACAAACCAATAGCCAGCATCATACTAAATGGCCAAAAACTGAAGGCCTTTACTTTAAAATCAGGCACAAGACAAGGATGTCCCTTATCACCGTTCCTATTTAATATAGTACTGGAAATACTAGCCAGAGCAATTAGACATGAAAGAAAAATGAAAGGCGTAAAGATAGGAAAAGAAGAAGTTAAATTATCACTATTTGCAGATGATATGATACTCTAAATAAAAGACCCCCAAAACTCCATTGAAAGACTCCTAGATATAATAAATAAATTCAAATGTGGCTGGATACAAAATCAATATTCAAAAATCAATAGCATTTTTATACACTAACAACAAAATCACCGAGAGAGAAATAAGAGAGGCAACACCTTTCACACTAGTAACCCCCCAAAAATGAAATATTTAGGAATTACTCTCATGAAAGTAGTGAAAGACCTATACAGGGAAAATTATAATACACTGAAAAATGAAATTGAAGATGATCTCAGAAAATGGAAAGACATCCCTTGCTCATGGATAGGAAGAATAAATATTGTGAAAATGGCCATTCTCCCAAAACTGTTATACAGATTCAATGCAATCCCGATAAAAATGCCATCAATATACCTCATAGATCTCGAGAAATCACTCCTAAAATTCATCTGGAGTGAGAAGAGACCTAGAATAGCAAGGACAGTTCTAAGCAGCAACGGCAAGGCAGGAGGCATCACAATCCCTGACTTGAAGTTATACTACAAGGCAACTGTAGTAAAATCAACATGGTACTGGAATCAAAACAGAGCCAAAGATCAGTGGAATAGATTAGAAGATACAACCACAACCACAAACACACTCAACCACCTTTGATAAAGGGGCCAAACATGTTCACTGGAAGAATGACAGTATCTTTAATAAATGGTTTTGGAAAAACTGGCTCTCCATATGTCGAAAACTAAAACTAGACCCATACCTGTCACCATATACTAAAATAAAATCTAAATGGATCTTAATATTAAAACAGAAACACTAAATCTATTGAAAGACAAATTGGGTAAAAACCTTGAAGACATAGGGGTAGGTACAGAATTCATGAACAAGACTCAAACCTCATGGGAAATACTTCCCAGAGTCAATAACAGGGATCACATCTTATTAAAAAATTTCTGCACATTGAAAGAAATCTCTAACATAGTGGAAAAAAATCCCACAAACTGGGAAAAAATCCTAGTGAACTGCCCCTCAGACAAAGGACTTCTGTCTAAAGCATTCAAAGATTAAAAAAAATTAGAACCCAAAATTCAAAGACCCCATCCAAAAATGGGCATCTGAGATGAATAAACAATTTTCAGATGAAGAAATACAAATGGCAAATAAATATATGAAAAAATGTTCAGCATCACTAGTCATTAGAGAAATGCAAATTAAAACCACACTGAGATTTCATCTCACTCCTGAAAGAATGGACAAGATCAAGAAAACCACCAATAACAAATGCTGGAGAGGCTGTGGGGAAAAGGAACTCTCCTGCACTATTGGTGGGAGTGTAGACTGGTGCAACCATTGTGGACGTCAGTCTGGAGATTTCTCAGAAAGCTGGGACCGGAAGCACCATTTGACCCACCTATTCTACTTCTAGGCATATTCCCAGAAGAACTGAAAGCATCATACCACAGTGATATATGTGCACCCATGTTTATAGCAGCACAATTTGTAATAGCCAGATCTTGGAAACAAGGTAAGTGTCTATCAACTGAGGAATGGATAAAAAAGTTGTGGTATTTTTATACAATGGAGTACTACTCAGCTATAAAGAATGATCACATTGAGACATTTATAAATAAATGGATGCAGCTTGAGACCATACTCATAAGTGAAATAAATCAACTCACATGTATAAATACCGAATAGTTTCCCTAGTGTAAGAAATGGTAAGAATACATGAAAGTACGTGGTAATCATGATTCCCAGTCACACTGGTTTGAAGCTATATTTTGTTTTCACTCATTAATTGGAATGGTTTTAATCTGGGTTGTTTTATTTTATTGTCTGTGATATTACAAATAACTATTTTGAAGAAAATAAGAGTGTAATAGCTAGCACTGATTTAATATCATCCTGCTTTGAAGCCCCATCAAGTTGCTGTTCATTTGTTTCCATTGGTTCTAACATGTTGTATCTTATTATATCTTAATGTATGCAATGGTATAAGCAAATTTTTATAGACAAAGAGATAATATAAAAATTGATGTTCGGTTTCTGCTAGCTGGTTGTAAATATCCTGCAATAATTTCATTCTCTTGAACAGTTTCACACTGTCTTGATAAATTTGATGCTATAGTATACAAAGTTAGACCCAAATATTTCAAGAAAAGAGTCACTATGGTAACTACTATTAATGTCAGTCTATGTGGTGGTGAAACACAATGATGCTTAAATTTTTCAGTTCTGACTCGTGTTGTTCTATTGATATACTCTTTTTTTATCTCAACCACCTCCCCTTTTTCTTTTCTTTTTTTAAAAATTAATTTATTTCTTAGTATCTTTTAACTAAGGGAAAACTAAATTAAAAATAGTGCGATCGATTATAGTAACTTTTTTGTTTCGCTATTAACCTGATTTGAACCCCTGTATTGTTCTCCACATCTTGTTCTGACTGATTTTATTATTTATTATATTCTGTTTTGCTTAATAGTATCAAGTTTGAGCATATAGGCAACCATTTGGAAGGCAACCAGATATTCTATGATGCCCGTTATTGTTTGACTATTATCCTCTTTGGAAGTACTGTAAACTCTCCATTGTGGGTTTTATTGGTCTTCTGTACTGTTTTGTTCAATTCTTTTATACTAGCTGATATAGGCAACTCTTTTTAAGATAACAAGAGGCATAATGTTGATCACCTAGTAATCTTTTTTTTCTTTTTCATTATATACTATGTCCATCTTCCTGTTCTAACTGACTCTGTTTTGTTTTGTCACATTGGGTTTTTCTTTGGTCCATCTTGTTTTGTTTTTTGTTTTTTGGCTTTTTTAAAATCTTTTTTCTTTTACTCTTCAAAGAAAAAGTTATAAGAACTGTGGGAGTAATGGAAACCAAAATGTGTGATTGTTAGCGTAAAAAAGAGAGGAAGGAAAGTGATCTAAAGGATATAACTGCAAGTATATTTAAATGTGTAGGATAGAGAACCATATTGCTGAGTTTTTCTTGGATCGTTGAACAGAACTGACTGCAATCTCACTGTATTAATGTCCACTTTGTATGCTTTAATTTTGTAATCTGGACAACTGTTTCTATGATGACAATGTGTGATCTATTAAGTGGTGAATCCTTACTGTATATTTTTTCTCTTGAAATTCTGTATTACTTCTAACGTTTTACTGTTTTGTTTTTCTCTTTAAATAAAAAAATAAATAAATAAATAGAAATATTGTAGGTAACCAGACAGGGCTGGGCCCTCAAAGAAAGCAGTGCAGAAGCCCAGATATCTTATAACTGTGGAGGAGTCAGACACCTGCACTGTGGGCCAGACCTCAAGGCAAAAGATAAATCAAATGTACCCACATACTTTCTAAGCATGAATGTCAGGAGTTGATGTTCTAAATGGTTCTCTGTCACCCTGATGGAGCCAGGAGTCACCATCCCAACCCTCTACAGGAAGTCACTACTCTTTTAAGCATGCACACTTGCTACTGACTCAGTTCCCCATTTGTCCCCAATTTAATCAATTTTGCTTGAGCAATTAATATTATTGGTTGACTATAGTTCTGTCCCACCTTACGTCCACTTTGTGAGTTCCCAGATTTCCCCCACCTTAGATCTGCCTCACATTGTGGCTTTAGTCAATAAAAGTCCCTGGAAAAGACAGTTTTTGGCAGCCCAGTCAGAATCTCTTTTGTCTCTCTAAGACAAAAGCTTTCTTTCAGTAAATATATTCTGCCCTTAACCTTTGTTGTTCCAGAAATTCATTCTTCAGTTTTCAAAAACAAAAATTTGTACTGGACATCTAGCAGGTTGGGAGTTTCATTCTCCTCTATCAGCAGGGCACTACCTCTTGCTAGGAACTTGTTGAGAATCTTCACTTACTAAACTGTAATATTAATAAACATTAAATAACATTAAATAAAATATACTAATGGAGCTAAACTTTCAAACATTGGATTTTTATGTTATAAAAATGTCTTTGCTTCCCTCTTTCTGCCAAATTTTGGGTTTTCTTTTCATGATCAGTTAATATTATTGACTCTTGCAAAGATTCACATTTTTGATTTCAAAAGTAAAACCATAAGGGTTATCACAGCAACGACTACCTCTGTTTTGAAATAGTTGAGGAAGGCTAAAAATTTTATTTTCTGTGATTTTTAACCTTGTAAAAATGACAGCTAATGATGTGCAATAAAATTGTTTTCATGGCTGTCATTGTTTAACTATATTCCCTTCAAAATGACTGTTAGATTAGAAAAGTGACTTTTACAGAGAACTCCACTGATGTGATTGTTGTACTCTAGAAAAAATAGTTTCGTTATATTTGTATTATACCAAAATATCTAGGGGCTGGGGATTTAGCTCAGCGGCATAGGTGCGTGCCTTGCAAGCAGGTAGTCATGAGTTCGATCCCTGGTACCGATAAAAATGGAAAAAAAAATATCTGTAATGTGGCCGTACTGTTTATATGTTTCCCTTCCCCCTTCTGCCTCTGGGTGACCTAACTGATATGTTAATCAATGCTCTCCTCTGTAAAGAATTGACTTTCCGGTCCTCTCCTAAGGGAAACAAAGGTTGTTAATTGCTGCTACACTCCTCTATTCTCTGCTGAGGAAAACTGGATCCTCCCCATTAGCCTATCTCCTGATCCACGCCCACGACCTTTACTTTGGGAGCTGTGATAGGGACTGGGAGGGTGACAAGTGTAGAGGAAGGACACACAGCTTTTGCAGTCTCCAGCTGCACTGTGTCGCTGGACCCAGGGGAAAAATAAATCAGCACTGCTTTTAAAAATATGTTTTTGCCTAATTTTTAAACTTGAACTTGGGGGCTCATTTGTGGATTAGAAGAGTGATCATCTCAATAATTAGTAATCCCTGTTCTTACTCACTAGGCTTTCTTAATTATTTTAATTTCCCATACTTTTAACTTGCAGATTGGACAATTTTGAGACCATTATTGGTGACAAAGGTGAGCAATTTTGCCTTGACACAAAATTACTGTGATTTGCATTAGCATAATCATGAAGATGAACTGAAGGAAACAGAGAAGACACATTTTTAACTGCAAAAGAACCCCCCCCCCTTTTTTTTTTTTTTTTTTTTTTTTGGTATCAGGGCTCTAACTCAAGACCTTGCACTTGCCAGGCAGGCTCTATCACCACTAAATCCCCGGCCCAAGGAATCAGTTTTGTGGCCTTAGGTATGAGAACATCTTTGTAACAGATGTGTTAATTTTTTTTTTTTTTAAAGAACAGAATAGTGCTTTCTTTTTAAATTAGTATAGGATTATGACAGCTGCAATGTTTTGTTTCTTTCTTTCTTTTTTACTTTTCATCTTTTCTTTTTTCTTTTTGGTACCAGGGATTGAACTCACTATCTTGGGCTTGACAGGAATCTGACACTATCTCAGCCTTAAGTTCCCAGCCACTCTTTTTTTCCCTTTTAAAGGTGAAAGGATTTTTGCCTTGGACGCTGCAGTGGTGGGAGACTGGGAGGCGGAACTAAGGGACTTTATTTTGAGGTCATCTTCACCTCCCCTAGGCAAATTACCTGTGGCCCGGAAAAAAAACCAATGGGCTCCTTGTACATCAGTAATGCCCACCCCAGTAGGCACCACCCCAGACCAAAGCTATATGTATGCCCCCACTCCATGTCCCACAGAGAAAGCTAGGCTCCTGTGGTCATGGAGTTTCTCTTCATATCTTTAAAATAAAGGCCACTTTACTTTATATTCTGTCTTTTAACCATGCTGAAAACTCTTTCAAAAGGAAGGGTATGTTCCATGCATGGCTTTAGGCATGCAACCTTATGTCTTATAAATGAGAAAGAATTGTGAATCTCCCTGGTGGTCAGTCTTTCACAGTTGGGCTGCTACGCAGCAGGACATCTAATTAACATTCTGGCAGAGAGTCTGCTTTTTACAAATGAGAGTCTTTAGCCCATGGCCAGCTAGCAAGCTACTCAGCAGGGAATCTGGGGAAGTGGAAAAAAAAAACAACAACAACAAAAAAAAAAAAACACCTGTAACCTGACTCACTTGACGGTTTGGATTCGACCTGACTCTGTAAAAAGGCCGTGGTCTTGGGGAAAGAGTAGTAGTGCTTTACAAAAATATGCATTTTGCTCAACTTTCTGTACAGTTCCACTCAAAACTAGAGCTGATTTTAGTTGACAAAGCAAACCTTTGCGTAATGGAGTCACAGGGCCACAGTAAGAAGATTCCTTTTAACGCACAACTTATCCCTGGATCTTATTGGAAAGAAAACAGCTCCACCACCGCAACTGTGTACCTGTGTCAGCAGTAATCACTGTTGACAGTTGCTAATGGGCTATAAATAGCTACCTTGTAGATTCTTATACATTGTGACTGTCACTTCCATGACATTTTACCTATTACAGCCTGAAGGTTAAAGAGAAATAACCTCTAGTACCTTTATGTCTTAAAAATGCTTTTCTTAACCAGTATTCAGTATCTTGTGATCTTTAAATTGTTACAAATTATTATTAAGCATTACCTCCCTGTAGTCTTTCAGACTTCAGTTAAAGGCCAGGTAGTGATATAGGGAAAGGAAACTCCCAATCTATTAGATGTACAGTATGAGTTTATGTTCTCTAAAGTCAAAGAATGAATTTTAGGAACAATGGAGGAAGCAGAATATATTTATTGAGAGAAAGAAAGCTTCTGTCTGAGAGAGAGACAGAAGGGGTCCTGAGTGGGTTGCCAAAGACTCTGTTTATTCTAGGGACTTTAATAGAGTAAAATCATGAGGTGAGAGGGGTTCTGAAAGGATTTTGCCCTAAACAAGACACTGCAGCAGTGGGAGGCAGAAACAAGGGGCTTTATCTTGAGGTCACCTCCCGGCCTCTAGGCAATTTACCTGTGGCACAAAATGAATTCCAATGGGCTACCTGTGCATCAGTAATATCCCTTAGGCACCACCCCAAACCTAAGCTATATGTATGAACCCCAACACGTGCCCTGCAGAGAGAAAAGCCAGGCCTCAGTGGTCAGGGTGTGTGTGTGGGGTTCTCTCTCCACGTTCTTAAAATAAAGGCCACTTTTGTTTCATATTTCTATCTTTTTAGCTATGCCAAAAATTCTATCAGGTTCAAGTTGGGGAAAACCTGGGAACTCACAAGGCAGATGGGCCTGAGGTAGTCAATCTTATGCTTATATGATCAAGCAATAAGATTAATTGATTAGGTAAAATTGATTAAATCAGGAACAAATGGGGGAAGAGAGTCACATAGCAAGCAGGCTGGCCCACAGCGGGAGGGGATTGTCTCTTCCAAAGCTGCAATTTCTGCTCTGAACTTCTGCTGTGGTTCCTTTGAGGGCCCAGCCCTGTCTGACTGCCTATAATATTCCTAACCAACTTAGCTGCCTGTAACAGTGGTGGTGGTGGTGGTATGAGGATGGTGATGATAGTAATGATGGAGACGATGATGATGGTGATGGTGACAGTCATGGTAGTCATGGTGGTGGTGTTACAGGCAACTGAGTTAGGAATATTATAGGCAGTCAGACAGCACTAGGTCCTCAAAGGAACTATAAATATATTCTCCTCTTCACCTCTGTTGCTCCTAAAATTCATTCTTTGATTCTAGAAAACTCGTAGCAGACATATAGTAGGCTGGGAGTTTTGTTCCCTTATGTCAGTAGTGGTGATGGTAACAGGTATTCTTCACTATTTAAATGTGCCACAGATGCAAACCCACCACCAGGGTTTGCATCTTAGCTCATCAGTTACCCAGCTGTGAGAACTTAGCTAACTGCATAATCAGACTTACCTTGTCCATGAGACATGAACAGGAAAGATGGTTAAAATTGTTGGGAAGAGTAATGGAGGCAATGCATGTATATAAAGTGATTGATGTGGATGCATATATACAAATTGACTGACATAAGTGCTTGACATAACATCTCTGTCAGTCACAGGTGGTGGTATTGTTTTCTCCATTCTTCACACTAGGAAACAGCTTGGAAAGATTCAGGAGCTGGGTCAAAGTCCCTGGAAAGTAAGGAGTAAAAGTGCGATTGGAACCTGGGATTCATGACTTCAAATCCTGAGGTTCCTAAGCATTTAAGTGGGATTTTGTTGACCAGGCTGAATTCCTCTAGTGAAGCTGTCCTGCTAAGGACCCATGTTTGCCTCTTAATCCTTATAGTAAGCCTTTAAAGTTCTGAGCTATTCTGGTTGCCCTTTTCGAGCTTGACACATTCTAAATGCTTCCGTGGTGGCTGTGAAATTGGTAAAGAAATCTAGTAATGTACTACAGAGTGTTTAGATCTTTATGAAGTAGGAGATTATGCTTTCCCTAAGGGGCAGGGAGTGAGGTCATGCTGCTGGATTGAATTTGAAAATAGAATTCATCTCCATGAATGAAACTTGTGTTACAAATACATCTTTAATGTGTAATTTACTGCCCAGCCTGTGGTCGGTCATCTCAGCCTTCAGAAGTCTCAGTTTACACACACATGCACATATACATGCATGGTCCCTCATCTTTGAAACTGAGGTAAATATCTTAATCCTTAGCACCTCTATACCAGTCCATAAAATACAGTTACGTGGAAACACCCAGGTTGTGCGCCTGGAAAATTACTTTCCTTTTCTGGCTCCTCAGACCTTTCTTCCCACTTGCTGCAAACTTTGTCTTTTGGACAGTACTTTATTTCTCACTGCCCTCACAGTAACTCTTGTTTAGCTGTGAGGAGGAGCACTTCACCCATTTAGACCTCTATCATGTGTGCAGTTCTAATGGAAGAGAAACCCGTGCTCCAGTGTGACTGACATGGAAGATGAATGTGCTCCTCTCAAGGTATTTAGGATTTTTGTATTTATTACATTCCTAATTTTTTTGACAGATTTGTAGATTTTAACAAGGCCTATAGAGAATTTCTGTGAAAATGACAGAATTGCATTTTTATTTCAAGTCTATAATTCAGCATGAATGTCTTGGAAAAAATATCACTCTTCCCCTAGAATGTTATCTGTGTATCCTACAAATTCATGCTGCCTTATTTTCTACCTACTTGCTCCTATATCTTTCTCCCATGCAAGAGTACAAAGTCCTGCACTATAGAAATTACAGCCTATTTGTACTGGCATCCCTGTGCACGACTGTGTCCAATCTTTGGATTTCCGAGCTTTGCTATTCCTACCTTGTAAAGATAACAGTTTTGATAGTAGTTCTAATTCAAAGTTAAAAAATGGTTGAAATTTTTTCTCACAAATGAACAATTAATATCTAAAGCTGTTAGTTTACAAATGCATAATACATGCATACATGTGTGTATTTAGGTAGTTGTGAGTATGCTGACCTATATAGGTACACTTTATAAACCAAGTGGGGACAGTATGAAGCTCAAGTGTCTTTTGATGTCCAGTGGATACACTCAGGGCACTCAATCGAGGAGCAATGTGGAGTCTAGAAGGAGAATAAGTGGTTTACTTGAGTGACTTTTCCCCCATTTGATTCACACTTAATGTAAGAAGTTAGAGCTCATTATACAGAATAAGGTAACATAAGAGTTGGGAGGCGTGGTGCTTGACTGACTTCATAGAACTCTTCGAGAATGCACGTTGCATGAAGTAAAAGGGAATAATTCACATGACTTTAAAACTAGCAGCCCGTATTATCCTGCATGCTACAGCACCAGCTCACAGTCTTTTCTATCATGTCCTATATTTCAAGTCATCTGTTACTGCAACTTGCATTGGTCAACTCAAGTCAGTTTCTTTCACTGTCTTGGGGAAGGACAGAACTTTTCATCTTAATGTGTTTTGCATTAAAATTTTCTTTTTCCTTTGATGTTTTCCAAAAGAGAACAAATTACCTTCTTGATGGAATGATAAGCAGGGACGCGTAGCAGGACACGTGGCCAAACTCTGGCTACCTATTCTTCCCTGCGCAGCAAGTAGATATAACTGTTGTTGGGGCTTTTGCAAGAAAAGATGATCTGTTATTTATACCCAGAATTGCACAAAGGATACCCAAGAGTGACGGGAGAAAAGGAGGGAGTTGGCTTGTACCAGTCAGATAACTGAGGGTTCCTGACAAGGAATTCCCAGAATTCAAATTCCATAATTAAAAGGCTTCTTGTAAGAGTAAATGCAAAGAAGCAATTGATTTCATTCTTGTGGGTATTGTAATACCAAGCGAGTCTAACTCTCATCCTAGAGAAAACCATCACAGCCCGCTGGTGCCCCCTGCTGGTTTTCGCGCTACCTCACGCTTTGCTGCTTTGAGTGAAACCCCCACAAACAAAGCAAACTGAATTTTGCTCAGTTGAAGGTGCACTTATTTTTAAGGTCTTATTCTAGTTTGTTTCTTACTCTTCTATTTTGTTTAGGCCCAAGAACTGCCAACTCTAAATGACAGTAATTTCATTAATGAGGGCCATGGTTTATATCAATGACAACAACAGATGTCCCTGGAAAAACTCAAAAAATTTGTATAGCTAAGAAAAGTCATAGAAAGCACTGTACCACTGTATGGATGTTAAAACTGTTGGTTTTCAGGATCTTTTATCCCGTCTATTTAAATTAGCTGTGCAGCCTAGGCAAAAATACACTTGTCCTACATTACCCAGGTCACATGTGGACATAGATGCCTCCTGTGATCGGACCCGGTTTTTAAATGAGTTATGCCAGTTTAGGGTGATGTGCACCCTTTAGGGTGTACGCAGACACAAAGGTCTGTCGTCATCTCCCGGGCATACCCTCCCTCCGGCTCCTCTGCTTCTGTGGTGGGGCTGCCCATTAGGGTCGCAGCTATGAAGATCAACCTGTCCACAGCCCCCAAGTATGGAAAGATGGGCAGGGGTGTGGGCTTCAGACGCACAGCAGAGAATCTGGAAACTAAACACTCAGGTCCCGCTAGAGTCTTGGTGTGTCTCAGTGCTGACCACAGTCTCAGTGCTTACTGTTCTTATATTTCTACCAGCTGCGGTGAGCAGGTCATGTGGCCAGGCAGCCGGCCTTACTATGTCAGGGCCAGCACAGGGCACTTTGGGCACACAGGCTCTAGCCAGGTTGCAGGGAAGTGATGCAGTGCTCCAGCAGGCTTTGAGTTTGTCATAAAGATATCTTTAAAAATCCTGTTTTCTTTGCTAATTAAAAATATATTTGTCATTTTTTTTGGTATTAAGGCATTGTGACTTTTCACTGGGCCTCCTTATTTCTTTTGGAATAAACTCAGTATAAGATCTATTGTCTTAGAATCTGTTGAGGTACAAAACACATGATTCTATTTTTTAAATTTTTTTATTTTAAAGAGATTAAGACAAAAGAGGACACAACAAAGCAGATCAGATCAGAACAATGCAAGTAACACAGCATTTTATCACAAGACAACCCATAATTAACATAATGTCTCTTTCTTTGAAATAGTTGAGCATAGCTTCATTTACGATAGTATCAAGCATAACAAAACAGTATATAAAACCATTCAAGAGAATGAAAGCATTACCTTTCGAAGAGTAGAGAACGAACAATGGTTACTATATTACCTCATTTTCCATAGGAAATTTGTTTATACTGTCACACATAATAATATCTAGTAAGATATAACAGGACAGAACCAAAAGCAACACAAAAACAAAAGCATAGTAGGACTTCAGAATAAGATGATACTAAATCAGCTCTGGCTCTTCTAATGTCTTCTTCTCTTTAAAATAGCTGTTTATACTATCACAGATAATAAAATCAAACAAACTAGGATAAAACCATTCCAACTAACGAATGCAGACAGTATAAGGCTTCAGAGCAATGTAATGGGGAATCATGATTGCTATAAACTCTTATGTACTCTTACCCTTTCTTATACTAGAGAGACTATACGGTATTTATACATGTGAGTTTGATTTATTTCGCTTATGAGTATGGTCTCAAGTTCTGTCCATTTATTTATAAATATCTCAATGCGATTATTCTTTATAGCTGAGTAGTACTCCATTGTATAAAAGTACCACAGGTTTTTTATCCATTCCTCAATTGATGGACACTTAAGTTTTTTCCAAGATCTGACTATTACAAGTTGTGCTGCTATAAACATGGGTGTACATATATCACTGTGGTATAATGTTTTCAGTTTTTCTGGGAATATGCCTAGAAGTGGAATAGCTGAACAAATGGGACTTTCAATCCTAGCTTTTTAAGGAATCTCCAGACTGACATTCACAAGGCTTGCAGCAGTCTACACTCCCACCATCAGTGCAGAAGAGTTTCCTTTTCCACATAGCCTCTCCAGCATTTGTTGTTGGTAGTTTTCTTGATCTTAGCCATTTTTTTCAGTAGTGAGATCGACTCTGAGTGTGGTTTTAATTTACATTTCTCTAATGAGTAATGATGAACATTTTTTCATATATTTATTTGCCATTTGTATTTCTTCATCTGAGAACTGTATATTCATCTCAGATGCCCATTTTTGGGTTGGGTCTTTGAATTGTGGGGGTCTGATTTTTTAAATTCTTTATATAAAACACATGATTCTAATGTAGGCAATTACCAAAGTAGGTTTCTCTCAGCTGTTACTTTTGGGTGAGTAAAGCCCTGTTTTTACTTTGAAGAACTATTTTCCACATACTAAGATCTGCAACTTTTTGGGGAAATTTCTGGGGAAATTTTCTTTTTCCTGTTACTAAACCAAAACGATTAAAACAAGCCAAAGAATGAATGTCATGTAGTTGATTCCCAAGGAAGGCAGAAGCAATATTTTAATTTCCTTTTTAAATACTCTTAACAACTCTTATCATTGCAAGATACTCAGGCTGACTGAGTTCACTGCTATGTATTGTTAGATCACTTAACAAAAAATGTACAGTATTTAAACCTCTATGGTATACATGCTTAGATTAGAATACAAATACTGCTTATTTGTGAAGGATACAGGGAGATTAGTAAAGCACAGTTCTGAGTGTGTCTATGTGGCTCTTCCAGAGATGATTGGATTCTAGACCAGCAAACTGAGAAGGGACAATCCACCCTGGTTGTGGGTGGCACTAACCAATAGGCTTGTATACTAGATAGAATAAAAAGAACAAAGCTGGTGTACATTTTGAAGAGTTCCATTTTGCTTAAAGGGGTGTATTTGTTTTTTGTTTTTTTTTTTTTTTTTTTCAGCCTTCAGCCATGGACATCAGACTCTAGCTTCTTCAGCCTTTCAACACCAGTGGCTCTACAGAGAGCTTTCAGCCTTCATATCAGACTGGTGCTCCCTCTTTGTGCGTGCGTGTGTGTGTGTGTGTGTGTGTGATTTTGCAATTCTCTATGAAATAGTTTGTTGTGAGCTACTGCAAGACTACATGCAGGAAAAATCTGCATGAAGGAAACCTGTCATGGGTGGAGGAAAGCTGAGGCTGATGGAATGCTTTGAATTTGAGAAGAATTCACTATAAGGAAAAGGAATTCTAAAAACTACCCTTAACAATGAAAGAGCAGTGACAGTCTCATCTCTACCCCAAATACAATAAAAAATTTTTTTAAAAGTCACACTTTGGAGGATGATACTAAGTGAAATAATCCAGGCACAGAAAGCATGTTCTCACTCATTCAGGGAAACTAAAATTTGATCTCATAAAAGAGGATAGAGCAGTGATCACCAGAGAGAGAAGGGGGAGAGAGGATGAAGAATAGTTATATAAGGGGCACCAACTCATAGTTGCCTGGGAAGATAACTAGTGTTGGTTTTCAATAGTCTAGTAGGTGACCTATAGGCTGTGACAACCAATAATATATTCAAAATACTTAGAAAGTATAAAGGCATCCAACACTTGGGATCTATTAATGCTTAAAGATATAGAAATGTTATTACCACCAATTGATCATTATATATTCTATATGAGTATCAAATTACTATATAGTATACCATAAATATGCACAAATATTAAATATCAAGAACTACATTTTAAAAATCACACTAAACCATAGGATGAAGAAGTACAAGCTTCCAATTTGCACCCTGACTTCAAAGCTTTGCTTGAAAGATCAAATTTTTTAGTTTTTTTCTGAATGTCCCTATTTTTGTGTTCCAGAACAATGATTCTTAAAATGTTCCCTGATCCAGGAGCATCAGCATCAGCATCCCCTGTGAATCCATCTCAGGCCCCATTCCCACATCTACTAAATGAGAAACTCAGGGCTTGGCCCCCAGCACTCTGAGGGTCTTTGCAGAGGATTCTGAGACAATGAAGTTTCAGAACCACTCGTTGGCTGAGGCAGATAACTTGGGCTGCCTGTGACATTGTCAAACTAGGTGTTTGTTAGAATCCTCTGAGAAACTATATAAAAATAAAAATACTGGAATTTCAATGCCATTGATTTGAATTGAATAGTTAGGAATGGACCAGGAGAACAGCAATTTTTAAAAAGCATTCCAAGTGATTCCAGTACTGAGGACCATCGGTGTTTTGACTGCTATGAGCTCTAGGTTTACACAACTGTGAGTTCAGGGAAAGGTAGCTCGCTTGGAAGAAGGGACAGTTCAAAGCATGTTTAAACAGATTTGAAATAAAATACATTTCGATATGAAACAGGGAAGGGGGAATTATATGCTACTACCTTAGGAATTATTTGGAGACAATGAACATTCTAGACTGAAAGGAGGAAACAGAAACCTGGTGGAAGAGTCTGAGAGAATGAAACTTAAATAAAGAGGATAAAAGTTGCTTTGGGGTTTGCACTAGAACGCTATTGCACATACATATTTTGAACACATAAACTAATATCATTTACTCCTTGTAAAAAAGCCTAGAGAAAGACATCTTTATTCTTTAACATGTAATAATTTTCTGTTTTCTACATTGTTTGGTGGTATGGTATTGTGAGATTGGTTATGGCCAGGCAAAAGCTAGAAACTGACAAGATATTATTATAAACTTTCCTCCTAGATCGTGGTCTTTTCTTAGCCAAAAATTTCTCCAAAATGAAACTGAAACAGGAGTAATCCTTCAGAGAAGCTGGCAATTATACTACTATTCAGCCTCAAATAAAGTTCTCCGTTTCACTTCTCTCATAACTGAGCTACCATGTATCATTCACGGTCCTGCAAGTTCAGTTTTGGAAGGAGGTTCAGTAGCAGGAAGATTTTGGTCTTCCAGTTTCATCCATCACAGGAGTTTTCATGCACTTCCCCGACACTGTCTTGTAGGTGTCCTGGAAGTCCCTCGGCCCTCTGTGCAGTTCTCAGCTGTTACCCAAACTCCCCTGTCTTGGAGGTGAGCAGTGGTCTTCCAGTCTCTGCAGGAGGGACTTGCATTTCATGATAGACACTGCGTACATTCACCCCAAAGAATCAGAGCAGAGAATGCAATGGAAAGCACTTTGCAGAGCTCCTGTCTTCCATTCTTGGAGAATGAAACGGCATGGACCACTGCGCTGCTGTCCTTATGGATTAGCTCCACAATTACTCTTTTTTCCACTATAAAAACAAAAAATTTTATTTTTGTCCAATTTCTTGACTAATCACACTTGATGTCCATATGTTGTTTATATAACACATACACCAAGAAGAAATGGATATGAAAAGGGAGAGTAGGATATAATCAAGCTGTGTTTGAAAGTTTGCTTGTGATTTAATGTCCTACTCGCAGGTGAGCTTTCTGTTGCACAGTTGCTGTTGTTCCTCAGGTAGATCACTGGCTCAACATCTCCTGGTTTTCTAGAAGGCCACCCCAGCGCTCCAGCAGCTTTGGTCTTCACACACAGTCACAATATGTCACTCGCCCTTCCAGGTCGCACCACTAAATGAGCAGGCTGGAAGCTATGGACGTCCCTGGTGTCTTGTGGTTTTGTGCATACCTCTGGTACCCTTAAATAAGGCGCCCTATTTAGTTTTACTTGCTGAGAAAGCAACTATGCACACTGCCTGCCTGACTGGCACTGCCATGGGCCAGGCTCTGGGACCAGGATTGGGGACCTCGTTGCTCCTGTGCTGCTGGGTTCCTACTGAGTGCAGAAAATGCTTACTGCGCCAAGCTGTTAGGAGTGTGGTTATGGGGAACATAAGTGTTACATGCAGTTGAGTTAGAAATACTATAGACAGTGAGACATACTTTGCAACCATGGGGGAGACAGGCACTTCCAGCCGTGGGCCAAGCCGCAAGACAAAAGATCAAACAAATACATCCATATCCTAAGGACTGATGTTCTAAAGAGTTCTCTAGCTCCCTGAGGAAGTCAGGAGTCACCATTCCAACTGCCAAGGGAAGAGTCATTGCTAAGAATGCCTGCTTTCTAAGTGACTCACTGCCCCATTTGTCCCCAATTTATCAATTTTACCTAAACTATTAATCTTTTTGGTTAACTAACCATAGTTCTGTCCCATCTTATGCCCATCTACCTTGTGAGTTCCCAGTTTTCCCCATCTTGAACCAGTCTCACCCCATGATTTTACTCTATAAAAGTCCCTGGAAAAGACAGTCCCTGGCAACGCCCTCAGGACCCCTTCTGTACCTTTCAGACAGCTTTCTTTCTCTCAGTAAATATATTTTTCTCAACCTTTGTTGTTCCTAAAATTCATTCTTTGATTTTAGAGAACAAGAACTCGGTATGGACACAGTAGATCGGGAGTTTCATTCCCCTGTATCTCAAGGAGTATGAGAGACAACAGGACGCTTTAACTCTGAGTTTATGTCAGTGTTATAAAAAACAAGCACACAAGCTTGCCATTCCAGGCTGTGCGCTCAGACATCTTCCCTGTGCCCCCAGAGGCTCTGCTGGACTTGGCCTCTGCTCCCCACTCTCTTTCCTGGCAAGCATGTTAGATTCCCAAACTTGGGAAGCCGAGTTTTGCTGGGGTATACTCCCAGCACTCAGGCTGAGGCTGAGGCAGGAGGATCGCTGTGAGCTGGAGGACAGCTTGGGCTCAGTAGTTGCCTACTCCCCCAGGACCCTACAAGCTCCTCAACATCTTGGCACCAGAGTGTCCTTGGGGCCCATGGGCTCCCCCCACCCAGCACTGTACCCTTCCGCCTGTCTGTGCCCTCTCCTGTCTGCCAGTGTTGCCACTTCGTAGCTGGGCATTGCTTCTTGCAAGCTTCTGGGAGCCACGGGGTCTTTGCAGAATGTAAACCCTGGTTCCTGGGCGTGTTCCCCGATTGTGAAAACCCAGGGCTAGACTTCACCACTGCAGGAGCCAGTTCTTCCCTCCGTGAGCTAGAGTACCACACGTTCTGGCTAAGCAGGAAGTCACCTGCCACGAACCGCAGTGCAAATTTTAAAAGCAAACAGAACCCAGAGGAGCTGGTTTCCAGAGATCAGCATCTTGGCATCATGAGTCATTATTAGTACAGTATTTCTGGTTCAGTGTTTAAAATCAAGATGACTTTTCAAAGTTTGTTTTTAAATTCGTAAGTGTGTCACCTATGTGGTCTTTATATCTACCCATGGTCTTACACTTATAAATGCAAGAGTAATGGCTTAATTAGTGTCTGGTAACTGAAACTACAGGCGTTATTGTAGAGCATAACTTGGAGTGGAGGAAGTGAGAAATGAGGGAAGCCAGGAGCACAGATGTCCCCAGGCTTTGTAAAAAAATGACTCTTCTGTGAGTTTTCTAAATTTCTTTATATAATAGCAGCTTTCTGGCATCTCTTCCAAACCACATTTTTAAAAGGTGAAAAAGAGAGCAGTAAATATAATTCCCTGAGCACCTACATGCACTGTGCTGTGTAGATTGTGTGGCATCAGCACTTCCTGGTGCTGACTGTTCACATACCAGACTGCTGAGTTTGCATACTTATAGAGATCTCCAGGAGACAGTAGTACAGTTTTGATTTAATACAAGGCGTACATTTTTATGTTGTTTTGTGATCAGTGTTTTGTGTCTAGTCCACTCCCTGGGTCTGAGCAAATGTGTTTGTGTTAGAAAGTTCCAGGAGGGCAGGAAGTGGTTTTTCCTTATCAATCACCTGGTTTAAATTCCATTCATCTTAGTGTGAGACCTGAGGGTACCGTACAATTGCCAGCCACAATATGTAACTTGTACTTCCTGTCAGACTATCATAAATCACGCCAGGTCTGTGTACAGCTGTTATATATGGGCCAATGCAGGCTATTTTGACAGCATGTTTTGAGTGAGTTGAGCATATATTCACACCCTTCCTACTTAACAGACTTCTGATCAGAACCCAGATTCCCACAACTTTTCAGGCTCTGTTCACGTCCCTATTCCCCCAGCAGGCAATCTGGCCAGGTCACTGATTTCCCTGACTTGAATGAAGTCTTAGAACCATTCCCAAGAGGCCCCAGCATAGCTAACGTGTAGATAGCCTGCAGAGGACGAGTGGAATGGGAAGAGGTTTGTTAGCACAGAGCACTGAAACTGACACAGTTCAAACCAAAGATGAAAGCGTCAGAGAGTACCAATGACAGATGCTATCCTTGCTCTAACACAAATGAAAAAGACTTTTTAAAAAATGTTTTTCAAGTAACTATTCTAATTATCAAAAAATTATGCTTTTCACTAAATGCAGTGGTATGTGTCTCTAATCCTAGTATTCTGGGAGACTAAGGCAGGAGGATAACATGTTGAAGTCCAACCTGGGCAAGCTGGTAACATCAAAATCATGCCTCAAAGTAAGAATAAAAAGAGGGCTGGGAGATGTAGCTCAGTGTAGAGGCCAAAAGTTCAATGCCCAATACCATTAAAAAAATTAGTAATAAACTTTTTTAAAAGTACACACTTGTTTTGCTTAAGTATAAGAAATATTTCAGAGCATAAAATTTCCAAACTGCATACACTGAAATTATAAACACCCAAACACTATTAAATATGATTATCTTGGTTTAACATACTACTTGATAAATATGAAAGAATGTATGAAGTTAAAAATCTCAGGTGCAAAGAATAATGCAAAAAGAAAATACAGTATGAGAAATTCACCATTCCAGTGATATCTGAAGAAGTTTTAATCTAGCTTCCATCATTAACAGCTAAGCATGTAAGAGAAAGTCTTAATAAAGGTGAAAACTACTTTTATTTTCTCAGATGACTCAAAACAAACAGGACAGTGAAGAAACAAAGATATAAAATGCAGGAGAAAAATTAATGCTTTTTTATATTCAAAGAGTCAAAGAAACAGCTGCAAAAAACAAAACAATAAAAGGCCTAAGTAAGACTAAAACATGAAATCATATTTGGGGATGAAGCCCAGGGGTAGAATGGCTTAGCATACACAAAGCCTAAGTTTTAATCGCCAGCCCTAAAGTAAATAAACAAACAAAATGAAATCATTATCAATGTGAGGAAAAAAGAAATGGGACCACTTGAGTATGATGAAATTTTAAGAGACATTAAAATCCTGTTGGGAAAAAAATGGTAATAGAGATAAACCTGGACAAATGCACAAAACAGCTAAGTCCCTTTTGAGAAAAAATAAAAAAAGTTCCACAAGGAAACATAAAAGCAAACCCAGACTGCAGGCACTACAGGCCTGGGCCTCCCTGACGGCAGAGCTCACACAGCAAGAGTTTAGATCAAAAGACACACACACACCAAGTAACCACGCCACCTAGATTCAGTCACAGATTCCCAAGAGTCAGAAATAACACTGGACAAAAAAAGTAAACAGGACAATTCTAATGTTATTTTTATTTAACGTTTTACTTTAGTCTCCTTTAGCTTACCCCTTTATACCTTCCTAGCTGAAAACACAGTAAGTATAAGGTCTGAGCTTCATGGTATTCTTTTAAAATGATTCCTTCAAACCCTGAAGATGTGACTTTTGAAACCTGGAGGATGAACAGGCCAGGAAACACGAACAGGAGACTCATCTTGCTGCCTGCTTTGCTGTCACTCACAATGACTCAGACACCTTTCCGAGAGGTTGGAGAGCACATGTGCAAGCACGGAGTGCCTCATGATAACTTCCTCCTTCTGCAGCCCCATACAGGCTCAGGAGCATTTCAGACAGGACAGAAGTAATACAGAGAAGTACCGTTCTCATTCTCAGGAAATCTGACAGCAGAGTACACGTGCAAGTCAGTGCATTTATGGACCCAGCGCCATCACCTCTGCAGAAGGTCCTGCATTCCTGTCCTCCTGCTTCCTCCGTGTTATACACAAGGCCATTCTGTCTGGCCGTCAGCTATGGTTTACCTTTGGAGTTGATCAAAATAAGGACTTTGGACATTTCCCACCTGTGTTTAGTTGGAGACCTCTCTTTCTTTCAATCTCTCTCTGTGATTTTTAGTAGAAGAATAACATCTTAATTCTTTATTGTCTATTTAAAATTTACCTTGTGAATAAATCTTATGCATGTAAATGCTTATGAACAGTTCCTTATGTATTCAAGATACTAATTTTTAGCATAGTTACATAAACTATGAAAATATTATCTAAAGGAATTTGGCATTAAGTTTAGAATGTATTTAGTCAAATATTTAGAAAGAATTTTAACAATTAGTATTCATGAATTGTGGCTGTGAATCTGAGTATAAAAATATGACTATGTTTAATCAATAACTGGCTGATAGTTGTCCACTCTTTGAAGAAGTGTGTCTGAATATCCAGGGGAATAGTACCTGGAAAAGAAAAATCTGCTATTAGATACATTCAAGATTCAGCATAGTAGGTCAAAAAGAGTCTCAGATATACATAGTACTAGAAATTTACACTTACAAACTGATAATTTTATAAAACATTTAGTATGAAAGTATTAAGCATGTTGATTAATAATACATTGTAAGTTATTTAATACACCATGGAAATAACTTGCATGCATATAAAAACCTGTCAAATAATACCTGGCAGGTATTCCAGAATATAAGAAATGGATTTTAAAACCTAAGGTAGTACAATCTTAAAATTTCCAGTATTCTCAAAATAAGCCCCTTGAAAGTGTTTTCTCCAGATAAAACCTAGGTTAGGGACCTGCTTTGTCCTTTGTTAGCTATTTGTACCTATATGTTCATGCTTGACTTGAAAATTCCTGTATTACACTAACTTCTTCCACAATTTATTAAACTGGGTGAAACAATAGTGTACTTATATGTAGTCATTGTTAACTAGAACATACAAGTGTACATTTAAAAAGCTGAAGAATATTTCTCCTTAAAAGGCATGCATCCTTGAAAAGACTGTCTTTAACAGGAGGTTTCTTCAAAATATTCTTGAACTAAGGAATTCACAACTGTGGCTCTCTCATCAGTCTGAGTTAAATTTTAAAGCCTACTTCACCTGTCTTAGGTCCTATAAATGCATCAGACACCAGACAGTACTCCTTATATATTTTTCTTTAAAAAAAACTTTAAAAATTTGCTGTTTAAGCACCTAAGGTTGAGACTAGAAAAATGTGGCAAGTGTATTTGAGAAACTGAAGTTTTATATCCAATTAAAAATGTCAGTTACTGAGAATGTTTGAAATAACTTCTGAGTTTACTTTTCCAACTGTAAATTTCACATACTCTAAATGTAGGTCAGATATACTCAGTGAAATTCAGCATCTAAACTCAGCTGCTGGAAGTGATATCATAAAAATGTAAAATAATGCATTAATAAATTTTGTATCAGGGCCAGGGATACAGCTTAGCAACACAGTGCTTCCTCAGCAAGTGCAAGGTCCTGAATTTGATTCCCCAAACCCCACCCCCAATTTTTTTATACTGATAAGCTGAAATTATACTATTTGGATATACTAAATTTTAAAAATCATTAGATTTTATTTATCATTTCTGGTTTTACTTTTTAAAGCATGGCTACCTGAAAATGTGAAATTACACACATGCCTCACATATTTCTATTGGGTGCTATTGCTTTAAAATAATGGCCCCCAATAAATCAGTTAGCATCCACCAATAAATCTTGAGGCTTTATTTGGCTCATTTCTAAGCTAACTGCTAGTTTCATTTCTCTACCCCCAGCAACCTCAGCCCTTCACGGTCTCTAGGTCCCCAAAAGGAAGAAAACATGCTCCACACTAAGCCTGCTTATGCTCACAAGCACGTACACAGTCAGCACCGCTTAGTGGCCCGTGAGTGTGCACAAACCTACGTACTGCAGAGCAGCGATGAGAAACCAGTACTGACTGCCAGCAAGCCCCATTCCAACCAGGGTCTATCTGGTGCTGAGGGATTCAAAAGTAGCTTCTCATCATGAAACAGCATGGGATTCTCCCTCAGTAATGATACTCTTATCTTGCTACAGTCAATTTAAATCTAACCAAAATAATCTTAATCATTTATTATTGCAAAAAAATAAAAAATGGCTTAATATTCATTTTGTCATCAAAACAAATAGTGAAAAGAACTACGTGGCTAAGCACTGCTACATAGTTTCTCCAATGTTAGTATAAAATTGTTTTATTCACATAATAATGTTTAAAGAGACAAAGAAAAATGAAACAATGGGTCCCAAAAAAAGACAATATAAAATCTTTTGAAAAAAGAAGTGACCAAATGGGAGGGGGCAGTGGAAAGCGGATAAAAAAACAAGTTAAGATGTGTTATGTACATGTACGGATTTCCCACAATGAATGCAGTCATGATGTACTAAAAGCATGTACTACTAAAAATAATAAAGGAGTATTTATTGTGGTGAATTCCTCCTACATGGTCCCTTTGGTTAAGCACAAATCTATTTTTAAGAATAAAATGGTTTCCGTTCACATATTTCGCTGTGTGCTTTTAAAATCCATATCCTGTGCTTATAAAGCCGTATGTACTAAAAACTTCTGATCGGGCATAGTGGTGCACACCTGTAATCGCAGATTTCCTGAGCCTTACCCAGGCAATCATCTCAACTTCGAGACCAGCCTGGGCTACATAGTAAGTTTAAGAACAGCCTGAGCCACATAGCAAGACTCTGTCTCAAAAAACCAGAATTACTTGATTTTTAAAAAAGAAAACTCTGATGTAAAATAGTAACTATAAGCAGATAAAAGTTATAATTTATATATAACATAAATCCAAAAAACATTATACTCCTGAACTTCTCAGACTCCTATCTCTTCTTACCTTACCACTTCCTCTGGGTAACAGTTGTTAATACTGTTGATATAGTCTTGCAGGAGAGAACCAGGTTCTGCTTGTATCTCTTGAACTTTTCTAAGTCCACCACTTGTTACAAAAAGTCGGCGTGCTTCGCTATCATGTGGCAGCACCTGGAAAAGTGCAGCAATAAAAAGGCCAGGTTTTCTTTTCCAAGTCAGATTATGGCTACTTCAAAATGATAATTTATATGAGGAAATACAGATAAAAATTTATGCCCAATGAACCCATAATATAATGAGCCCAAATCTGCTGATGACCGGAGGTGAAATGCATTCTTTGTAGAAGTACATTAACTGTTTACATCATGGAGATGGGATGAAGGTGATGCACTGAGCATAGGAGATCTGCTCAGAGAGTGAAATGTGGTTTACTGCACTGGAGGTCAAGTTCCTTAGCACAGTTTTAGAGTCCTTTCCACCCCACTCACAAACACCTCTCCAGGCTCCTACCAGCCAGCTCCATGCTACACCCTTTCAATGACCTCACAGCACACATCAGGGGGGCACTTCTCACCTATGCCAGTGCAGTCTCCTGTCCTGGGGATGCCTTCAGACACTCCACAAACTCCTGCCTTTTGCCTGGTTAATACCCACTCCTAATTTAACTTAACTCACGTGTTACTTCCTTTAAGAACCCTTTAAGAAAGTAGAAAATTCTGCAAATCTTTCCAAAGGCACATTGATGAGTATATGACATACACTACAAACTTTATTTGACAATAGCTAACTTACAAAAATCCTACTGATTTTTACTTACTGTGAATGCTTAAAAGAGATTAATGGTCATTTTCACAGCAAGTTCAGTAAAACTAGTATTATTCAGTAGACTAACTTACAAAATGAAACTTTCAAACATAATGTCAGTTACCCCTTTTCAAAAGCTGATGACTGTCTAGAGATGACCCCTCAGTCCTTTATCCCTTTTCCTTCTTAGATGGCCAGATTAGGCAGCCAGTTCTTAGTTAGCAACCAAGAGTACACAAAAGAAACTGATTTTCCCCTTCCAGTAAGTTAGCCTTCCCCCCGCCAATATTTGGTTAGTTAGTTGATTTGTTAAACGGGCATTCGTTAATTCTTCCACACACTATTTTTTCTAAGCAACGAAGTTTCATCATTGTCTTAAAAGAAAGCAGAAAGAATCTGTGTAGGACTCACAGAAATGTATCCAGCAGTGGCTATGGTAATGGAAAGCAGGTACTTTCGGCAGTGGGTTTGAGGCTTAGCCACGCTGCTGAGGATCAGGGAGACAGCTTAGAGAACTGAAGTATATTAGTAGAGTCTATCTTTCAGATGAGTACATAAAACTAGACCTACTTAACTGTAAAGCCTATAGTATATGCTTACTATTTGTCAAATATAAAATAGAAACTGCAGTACTACATTCAGGTACTCTAATAACTAACTATTCAAATAAATTTGCACTTTTCTACCATTACAAATTTAGCATTGAAGCCAAAGATATAGTTCATGTGGCACAGCACCTGCCTGACAAGCGTGAGGTTGTGAGTTTGATTCCTGGTACCAAAAACAAAACTAAACAACAATAACAAAAGTAACCTTAAACATCTGTATGTTTTATTTCTTTAAAACATCTTAATTTGTGAATGTTTAATGTATGCCTAGAAATGTTCTAAATTCTGAACAATGTATTCTTTAATCTTTACAATAATCTTATGAAATAAGTACCCACTTTACAGGTAGTCAGAAGAAAACAAGAAGACACCAAGAAGCAAGCCCTCCCTGCAAACTGGAACCATGCGTGGGCTGCTGGGGTGACAGCCAGATGTCAGCCCATCTGGCACATGGGCTGGAAATAAGAAGAGCCAACATCCCTCCGCCTCCCCATATGCGAACAGCTAATTTGGAGAAACACAGGCTGCAATGATAGCTATTGAGGTAAAATACAATTTAATGCTTGTAATGTTGTGTTTCATTGACTTTAAAGGTCTAAAGCCAGTGGTCTGATCATCTATCCAGAGGATAATAATACACAATGTAGCATCTATGGGGGATCTCCTTCTGAAGGGGGTAGCCACTGTTAATTTCCTATCATCTTGTTTTCAAGTCCTGTATCAATTTCATTGGGTTTTTTTGGTTGAGTTTTATTCAGTTTTGTTTTATTTGATTTTTTTTATATCCAATGGCATGGGCAGCTATTTCAAAGATAACAAGATATATTATGGTAGCAATTTTGCATTTACTCTTGTTTTGAAGTCGTTTATTGCATTCATTGTTTTGTTTTTATTGGTTTTATTCTGTTCTGTTTTGATTTTTACTATGCCTGAAGGCATATGCAGCTATTTTGAAAACAAGAGGCATGATGATAACCATTGTTGATTTTATATTGTTTTGAAGTACTGTCACTTACAGTGGTGTGTTTTGATTTGCTTTATTCTGTTTTATTTTGGTTTCATTCTCTTTAAAAATTAGAAAATAATTACAGATAGCCAAACTAAGGTTTTGAGAGGTCAAAACTTCTAAGAAATCAGAGCTATTAAGTGGGGACTCCAGGTACTCTGAATCTTTTTTTTTTTGGCATTCTGAATCTTAACCCTGGAGCATTACCACTATGGTTTAAGACTCGCACAGACCCCTTTTTCTTTTTCTTTCTCTTTCCCTTTCTCCTTTAGTCCTTTCTTTCCCTTTTTTTCCCCCTAGTACTGGGGATTGAACCCAGGACCTGTGCACTGTGTTCTAGAACATTTTTTTTTTTTTAATTTTGAAAGAGTCTCACTAAGTTGTCCAGGCTGTCCAACGCAAGTGAACTTGCGTTCCTCCTGCCTGAACTCAGAGTGTGGGATTACAGGTATGTGCACCACATTCAGCTTCACTATTTCCAGTCTAATATGAACATGGGTTAAGCAGTTCTTTACATCTTCGGGTCACTATCCTGATCAGCAGCGACTGTTCAGTGAAGTTGGTCTTTCGCCCTTTGCTGTCAGGGGTCAGCTCTGCTGGCTGTGCTCAATTCTGGCATCAAACCTTTCTACCTTTAGATATTTCAGGGGCTCAGAGACCTTTTATTCTTATGGCTGTGTCTCCAGGTGGGTGAAACTAAGACAACGGAAAAATTATTAAAAGCTACTGATTACAATAAAGTATTTGTACTATGTGTTGACATGCAATTTACTTTCCTGAAAACAGTGAAAGAAAAAAAAAGACAGTACAGAGGCGCTGAGAAAAATGTAAGGGAGAAGGAAATGTTTTACTTCTACGTGGACTTTATTTACCTGTGTTGCCTTTGTCAATACAGATTGGTGACAGTTCAATAGTAAAGCCCAGAACTTCATGTTACAGTGGAAAAATAAAAGACAAGCAAGCAGAAAAAAGAAAAAACAAGGTGATGAATCATCTTCATTTTCCTCTCCTTCCTCCAGCAGTAAGTAAGGGGAGAGGGCGTTTCTTACCTTGCTGAACTGCCCAAGCACATGCTTCAGAATATTTGGAGGCGCGTCATACAGAAATGGCTCCAGCGCTGGTAGGTAGGTACATTTCTGTAGGATGCTTTTTATGGCTTTTTTGCACTATTGAAATAGAAATCAAAAGGGTAAACAAAAGTGAGTAATCAGTGGAAACCAGGTAAGAATTCATGTCACACATTCCTGGAATTTGAAAATGAAATCAAATTCATTGGTCTAATCTGCAGTTGTTTCACAAGTAAAAAGTTTTCTGAAAACCTCTTTTTTTAATTGGTTTTACCATTGAGTATTTTGCCAGTTAGCATCACGTTAAACCTTACAGTATAATGGTTTATTACCTGAGTTCTTAAAATAGCTATGAGGAAATTAAAATTATAAAGCAAAAAGTCACAGACTGTAACTAGTATATACTTGACTATTAAGATTTTTCTTACAGACTTATATACAACTATTTTTGAACTTAGAATATTCCTACTGCTTTATGGAGATATAATTTTATACATAAATTCAATCATTTTTAAGCATGCAATCCAATAATCTTTAGTAAATTAATAGAATTATGCAACCATCTCAACAATGTAATCTACAGGGAGAAACAGCCAGACTGCCCTCCTGCACACCCCTGCCATTGGAAGACTTTGCCTCCTGCAGGCAGCCAGTGTGGACAGGGAGATACAGCAAGACCAGTCCCTGTGCACCCACTGCCATCTGGATGCTTGCTTCCCTCATGTAATCAGTGTGGACAGAGAGAAACAGCCGGATAACGCCATGTATCTGCAGGCCATCAGAGGCACTTGCTTCTTGTGGGTAGCCAGCACAGACCAGGAGAGCCATGTGGACATGCCCGTGTATCTGATGCCATAGGGTGGGGGGTGGTCCCTGTGTAGCCACATAGGCTGAGAGAAAAAGCAGCCCCACTACCACAACCGCGGCCACTGGGGAAGCCTTGGTATAGCTGGACAGGTCTGGGAGGGCTTGCTCCATGCCTGACTGGCTGCGTAGATCTGCCCAACTACAGCGGGCCAGTACTGCATCCTGGGAACCTGGGGGGGGGGGTTCAGAGAAACTCAGGTGCTTGGCCCATTCTACAATGCAGAGGGGTAGCTAATATGGGAAGTGGCTGGGAACCAGCTTGTTGGGAGGAACCCAGGATAATGTCAAGACAAAGGAGCAAAACATAATCTCAGAACTCGAGCCAACACAGAACAAGTCTGGGAGATGTAGACATGGAAATATGGTCAGAAATTCTTTCATTATGTTTGTGATTTCTTCTTTTACCTGAGATATTATTTCTGATTTGATTACTTTTACAACCTCACAAAGTTGTTTCCTATTTCAGTTACTAGAGAGATTTCAGTTGAGACATTTTAGGTGTGTGATTTCCGTTTTCTTCCATGTCCACCTCTCCCAGAGGCATAGGGAACAGCAGCCTTTTTTTTCTGCTTTTCCTTTTATTCTATCCATGCTACAAGCCTATGGGTTGGGGCTATTTACACCCAGCTGGGTCTTCCATTTTTAGTAAATCCATTCAGTCACACCCAGAACTAAGCTAAATCTACTAGGGACTAATCCAGTCTCTCACACCCATGATCTGCTATTATACATCCATCCAGCTCCTCCCAAAAGCCCCACCTATGAGTGCATGAGACTTTGGCGAGTCATCTAGATATAAGCCATAACATGAGCATTTCATTTCTCATATCTCTGAGTGAGCTGGTTGGGTAATGATGATAAATTTATGTGTTTATTTTAAGAAATGGCTAAGATAGATTTCAACATGACTGTAACATCTTACATTCCCTCTAGCAATGTAAGAGGGTTCAAGGTTCTCCAAATGGCAGTCAACAGCTATTACTGTCTTAATAACAGAATTCCTGGGGATGTGAATAACCCATTGTATTTTTACTTTATATTTCCCTAGTGACCAGTGATGCTGAACATACTTTAATGTGTCACTGATTATTTTTATATCTTCGTTGATGAACTATCTATTCAAATTTTTTTCTGGGCAATATTTTAAGGAATAAAAACAAGATGTCATTAAAAGATCAGGCAGCCTTGGAGTTAGGAAAGGTAAATGAGGTAAATCATACAGCTTTAGACATACTCCAGTTGCTCCCATTATACCTTGGAAAAGCACCTTAAATTCTTTTGGACTCATTTATTTTTAAAAATAAAATGAAGCAAAAATCTCAGCAAATTGTTAAAATAAAAAATCTTATTATTCAATTCCTATTTCATAGGACAAAAGAACACTGAATGTACTAACAAGACATTTTACAAACAATCTGCACCTCTACAGCTCTACTTAACACAGAGCAATTAATTTTAGAGACAATGTTGACTTTAATTTTTCTAATACATTTATATTTCTGGACATAAGAAAAACTAAATATGTTAAATGACTTGTTTTTTAAATGAGTCAAAGTCTAACAGATCTTCACAGAACTATCCTCACTTTCATTTGCAGATCCTCAGAACGTTCTGTGGACATATACAGAGAAAGCAGAACGGGCAAAGTATTTGTGACGGCGACTGCCCGAGCATGTTCGGAAGTGTGTCGCCCAATCTGTCCTAAGGCCCAGGCAGCTGCAGCCTTAATATGATCCTCTGGTTCTTCTGACAGGCAGATTGACAGCTGGGGTACACCCTGCAGCGGTGATCAAAACAGCAAGCATTGTAAACCAGAGCAAGATTAAGCAATCCTCCAAGTCTAGACATTAGATGAAATCATTTTAGCCTTGATTCTTTTTGTCTAAGTGGCTCAATAAATGCGCACATCACAAAGGCTGTCATTTCTTAAATCAACAAAATGTCTAGAACTAAATTACCTTAATTATCTACTTTCACAACTTGACTTACCTAAGAATAGATTTTTCCCATCAGATAGAGGGACATTTAACCAAACAGAAGACACAGATGAGGCAAAACCATATTCCACTGTGACTAAGAATGTTTAGGATTTTAAAAAGTTTCATT
This sequence comes from Cavia porcellus, assembly GCF_034190915.1. Classification (NCBI taxonomy): domain Eukaryota; kingdom Metazoa; phylum Chordata; class Mammalia; order Rodentia; family Caviidae; genus Cavia; species Cavia porcellus. Next base: position 25,731,709 of record NW_026947510.1, on the reverse strand, counting down.
TTCCTTTGCTAAAAAAGTAAATTTGGCTTTAATGGGATTACCTTTTTTTCAAGTACAAGAACGATAGTGAGGGGCTGGGGATTTAGCTCAGTGGTATAAGCGCCTACCTTGCAAGCAGGCAGTCCTGAGTTCGATTCCCGGTACCGATAAAAACGAAAAAGACAAAAAAAAAAAAAAAAAAGAACGATAGTACATTCAAAATTAATCAATCTTTTGTTCCAAAAAGTTGTACTTTATAATTCTGTGGTTCCATCTTAGAACATCTTACTGCAGTAAGTAGGAGACAAAGCAAGGACACACCTTAGAAATGATCACTGCCATGGCTAGGTTCTCGGAGTGAGCAGCCACATAACCTAGCATCATGATGCCAGGCAACCGTGTGTTCCCTTTGCAGGTCCCAATGCAGTCGGTCACTGCGGCCACCCCTCCTGTGTTAACGATCAGCTGTGAAAGCTAAGAGGCAAAAACAGAGCTAACTAATAAGAACCCAGAAAGCATAACATGATCTTAAGTTTAGCATGGTTATGCTTTATTTAGAATATAAAAACAACTAATAAAATGGAACTACCATTTAGAAACTACTTACTATATTAAAAGAAACGTATGAATATAATATCCTGCCATTTCAAATTCACAGTGTACTCACTGTGAGAGGTTTTATTCTGTGGTTCATTTTTTTTTTTTAAATACATCAATAGCACAACTTTTATCCCTAATATAGCAGATGTCAAAATTCCTCATCTAGACACTAAACCTAGGCTAGTTCATAACTGGCTAAACAATGAAAGCCTCGGGCACAATGCATGAATATGAAACAGATTAATCACTGAATGTCAAAAGACAATGGTCAGACTGGAAATATGCTAACCTAATTATCCCCTTTTTAGCCTAAGAACTCAGAGCAGGAAATCACTGTGTAAGACCAGCTACTAGAATGGCCATCATAGGTCAGATAGGTCTGTGTCTGTCTCAATCTGGAGGTGAAATATTCTCACTAATCCCAGGTAACATAAAATGGTAAGGATTGTGGAGGTCCATGGGCCCCACAATCTAGAAATAGAAAGCAAGAAAGGATTAGAAACTGAGACTTTAAGTCAAACTCTATTACTACAACCCAGTGGTTCTCAACTGAGTGGGGAGGTTATCCACTAGGCAGCATCTGCAATGTATGGAGACAGTTTTGATTGACACCTCTTCAGGGAGGGCTGCTATGGCATCCTGTGAGCAGGGACGCTGCTAAAGGACAATTCTACAACGTACAGAATAGCTCACCACACCACACTGAATCCATAATGCTGTTAATACTGAGGATGAGAAAGCCCTGACATAACCAGACCAGGTAGCGAAATTCCTGCGTCCCCAAAACAAACTGATGTTCTATTTACAAACTATGTATTATTGTATCTTGAAGCTTTTTAAAAATCTTTTTCACCTCAGGTGTATGTTTTGCAATCTCTCTAATTAAAGTGCAAGCGTTTTTCTTCACATATTCATCTTTGTCCTTCAGACAGGTAAGTACAACGGGAAAAATCTCTGCTTCAACAACCATTTCTGCCAGATCCACAGAATGTTTTGCAATCTGACTGAGAGCTGAAAGGACTTGTTGCTGTTAAGCAAAAACAAAGAAAACATTACTATGTAGACTCCACTAGTTTACCACAGAATTCAGATGTAATTTAAACAGCTTATATAAGTATATAATTCAAAGTCCTTTGTACAAAGGAAAAATTAAATATCAAACAGAATATTTCCAGGGTTTGAGACCTTCACAACTTAGTCTCATACTCATTTTCTTAAAATTTCCTAATTCCCAAATTAGTTTTATACTATTTAGAAATTGTACTGCAGATGATCAAATGATATGACTATTGCATGAATACTATTTCTTTATGATACTTAATTTATGATACATGTGGTGAGTTAGTATTAAAATGATTAAGCAGAACATATTTTTAGCACAATGTTGACATTATTTCAAAGACTTTTTCCATTGCTTAGCTAACACTATCAATTTTAAATTGGCAATTTAAAACTAGAATACAGGGCTGGGGATTTAGCTCAGTGGCCTAAGTGCCTGCCTTCCAACTGTGCAGTCATGAGTTCAATCCCTGGTACCAAAAAAACAAAACAAAACACAAACATAAAACTAGAATACGAAAGTATAATTGATTACTATTAACTGAAGTATGACCATTTTCATAAGAAACCTAAATATTATAGCTGGAAGCTCAAAAATCTTTAGTTCCCTTCAAACTCTGAGATTTGATGCTTTATTTTAGTTTTTGATGCTATCATTGAAGCTACTTTTAATTTTCAACATTGCACACAGTTTTTCAATCAGAGCTTCATTGTCGGACACATAGTATTATTATTTTTTTAAATAGTATTATTTTCATATATTAAAATATCAGTGACATAATATGTTCATGACTGTTTTTTTTTCTTTTTTTTTTTTTTTTTGAACTGGAAATTGAACTCAGGACCTAGCATTTGCAAGGCAGGTACCGTGCTGCTGAGTTATATCCCTGGGCCCTCATGTCTGTTTTCAACAATGACTAATTATTTTTTAGCTGGATAATTTGAATCTGTACACATTTCCATTTTGCTAGGTTGCAGGAAATCTGTTCTGTTTGCCACTCAACCATATTGCAAAATACCTTCAATTTAGCATCAGGATTGAGGATCATCTGGGCTAAGTGAGCGATAGCTCCTGCGTCCACCACTGTCTGTGCTAACTCTGGAGAATGCTTTGAAATATCACTGAGCGCTGAGGCCGCAATCCTTTTCAGAGCAATCTCTGGCTCCTGGATACAGAGCACTAAGAGAGGAACAGCTCCCGCATCCACCACAGCTTGTGACAGTTCTGTGGGTCCAAGAAAATTAATTACGTGAGTAGGGGTGACTGACCCACATACTGACAGACATGGCAAAGGGTAATGGGGAGGGTGTACTTCTCAATGCCTACATTTCCAATCCATCTTTCTGGTTTCATAAAACATGTAGGCCAATCCTGAATTGAAAAGAACACAGGTCAACAGATGGACCTCCACTTACATGAACACAAAGGAGGCAGATTAGACTGAAATGGCTTGTTATTCTTTTTTTTTTTTTTTTTAATGGATACAAGCAGATGTCAGCTGTTTAAATTCTGACAATTCTGCACTTTTCAATAGGCAAGCATTTTATGAATGATTTATAATAGAGAAACCTAAAGCACCAAAAATTTATTAACTACACTAATTAAGCAATATTTTATGCTATTTATGAGTAAAAATTAACATGAATCTTGTGTCAATAATCTCAATTTTTAAATTTCATAAGATTTCTAATATTTAAAAAATACTTTATACAAAATAAAAAACTGTGTTTTCACTGTGCATTAAAAACTTTCAAAAATGAAATTTGCAACTGTGCAACATACTTTTATATAAATGTAATGTTCATATAAAATAATACATTTATCTTAGTTACATATCTGAAGTTAGCTAAATATATATGAATATTTTTAATATACATGATGTTTCTTATGCCCCTTTTTAATTCTTGAAGTCATAAGAGAAGAAACACTGTAGTGGTTGTAAAAGAAAATTTAGAGGAGAATTCCAAGAAATTGACAAAATCCTAAACAGCCTGCAATGGAGGTGGGTGCAGATCTAAACCTGTGTTATGACATTCTGTTAATTTTGTGCTCATAATGGGGACACAAGAGGGAAGAACTGGAACAAAACTGAGTGATTCTGAGACCTCAGAAAAAGAAGTCAAAATGAAGACACTTTCCAAATAAAACAAGGAGACAAAAATATGTATAAGCACACACATTGAAAATTAGAAATACAGAGCTTCTAGGACTCTAATTGATTTAACTTCATGGTGTTGTAATTTAATAATACTGCTTGTGACTCTGGTTTCTAAAGAGTTTTGTTTTGCTTTCTTGGTACTGGGATCTAACTCATGACCTTGTGCTTGCCAAGGGGCAACTGAGCTAAATCCCTAGCTATTTTAATCTATTTCATTACAAAATATAAGAAAGTCACAAATTAACCATTTCTTTACACTTTGGTGGTTCTATTTAGCAATATAACAAACATTTACTGTTTCAGTTTCTGTAGGTCAAGAATCTAGTAACTAGCTGGCTGCTTCCGGCTCAGGGCTTCTCAGCTACAAGGTATCAGCTGGATCTAGTGCCCTTCCAAGCACACTCATGGCAGTGTGAGGAAAAATCTCCAGTTCTTTACCATGTAGGCTTCTGAACAGGATGCACTTGATGAGGCTTCCCACAGACAGAGAGTAATCCAAAGAGGACCCAAGACTGATCCCAGGAGTTACAATCTAACCTGAGAAGTAGCATGTCATCTCTTCTGCTACATTTTCCTGGTAGAGTGGGGGAGGACACTCCCTAAGGATGTCAGCGACCCCTGACAGGCATCAGTGCAGGTCCTTGCAGAATCTGACTACCATCAACACTTCTGAGAGGCAATGACCACAAGTAATAGTAACCTACCTTAGCTGTACTTTGAGCTGAGTAACTAGCATTTCTAATCACAGGCAGAAGTAAGAAAAGCATGGAAAGGCAACTTGTGTATTATGAAAAAGTCTCATGTGACATTTCTCTCCCACTCACAAATGTCATTTTTCCCTGTACTCATTATCTTCACCTTGTTTTCTTCCGTCAATCTTTAAAGTCACCGATTTAACCTCAACACATGGTTTCATTATTTGAGTGCTCAAGTACTTACATATACACAGTGGCTTTGAAGACAGTAACTCTGGATTCTTTAAAAAGTCAAGTAAGAAAGGTGGCCCTGCAGGCCAAGGGGAACCAAGAAGGAAGGTACACAGCTCCCTGGAGACCAGTGGTGGCCATGTTCGCTGGGAACACAAGGAAGGAAGCTACACAGCCTGCTGTACACCAGTAGCTGCTATGCCAGCCAAGAAGCTGCACAGCCCACCACGTGCCAACCAGAGTGTGGGCTGGGAGAAAAGAACATCCAGCCACCCCACCATTCCCTGCCCCCTACCTGTAAGCAACCAGCTGACTGGGAGGAACAGGGCTGAAATGGTAACAACCAAAGTAAACAAACAGCCTAACACTTGCCTTACTTGATTGACTTTGCAAACCCCAAACTGGTAGCCTGGGCAACTATTTAGAGGTTAGCAATTTGCAATCACTGTTTTTGCTTCATTTTATTGTTCTGTTTTATTTCTTTTAAAATAAAAAAAAGTCAAACAGGCCAGTGCATGGTTGCATTTAAAGACTGTCTCAAAGCTAGAAGACTTCATCAGGAAAAAAAAAAAACTTCCTCAGAAATGTTCGACCTGACTAGACGCAGTTCCACAAGTCTGCAACTGCAGTGACATAGGATGCTGAGGCAAAGTTTTTCAAAGAAGATTAACTTTACATTTCTGCAATATGAAGCCTGTGAAGGGTGGGATCTTGCTGATTCCGGAGATGCCATCAAGACATCTTTTTATTATCCTGGCTTCTTTCCAATGCTAATCTTTTTAAGCAATCTTGCTCTCCTTTTCTCCAACTTTTCAGTTGTTCCCTTTCTGACAAAACAGTAAGTTTTTAAAATGAGTTGTTGCTCCTGATTTTCACTATAAGCCTGGCTGAAAGCATCCAGAAGTACCCTGCCACAGTCTGAGTGCTGGCCTGCCTTGAAATTTCTCCCAAAAGATCAATCAGTTCATCAGTTTCAATCTCAGTCTCCTGTAGAGCTTTGGGAAACAGGCAAAATGTAGAAAAACTTTCTGCCAGTACACAATACATGTAGCCTCAAGTCCAACTGTCAGTGGAGTCCTTATTCCCAACTGAAACCTCCTAAGCTTTTGCTAGAGTCTCCCATCAATCGTGGCATCTAGCATTCTACAGCTTCAATAACCAGCATCCCCAAATTGCGCCAAACTCATTCCATGGACCACTTCCAAAAGTTTCTCTAACTTCGTGGTCACAGCAACAGCCCCATTCCCACTGCTGAACACAATTGCCAGCACTCAAAAAGACGGGAAGTTTATTTTGGTTCAGTTTCAGGAGCTGCACTGCTTATATGGTCAATTGGCTTCAAGGAAGAACTGACATTTAGAAGGGTCTGGGGAGAGGAAAGCCACTCGCATCACCACTCGCCAGTAGAGTTCTTTTATTAAAACTGATCTTCAAAGCAGGCTTTTAGGGTAACCATGAACTCTCTCATCATTTAGCTTTTGTCAACCTGCATTCTATGGGTATATGCAATTTGTAGTTCTTCCTCCAATATCATAAATTTTATTAATTAATCTTTTTAAAGAGAAAAAAGAAAAAAACAGAAAAAGGGTAGAAATAATATATAATCACAGTAAGAAATCACTAGCTGATAAATAATATATTGTCCTCTAAATCAGAATTTGTCCATAGTTGTTCAAGTTACAAAGTAAAGCATACAAAGTAGACATTCAAACTGTGAGACTGCAAACAGTTCTGTTCAATGATCCAACAAAAACTTAGTAATATGGTTATCAATCCTACACACTTAAACATACGTGCAGTTGTATCCTTTAGCGCACTTTCTTTTCCTCTCTTTTTTACAATATATTAATTATTATTATTATTATTATTTTTTTTTTACAGAGATGAGGTCTCACTGTCCTGCCCATGCTGGCCTCCAAGTGATCATCCTCCTGCCTTGATGTCTTTCAACCTCGAAAGTAGCTTAGTTTACAGATGCATGCCTGGCTAAATATCATAAACGTTTTAACATGCCCTTCAATATTCAATATTCACACTAAAATCTTTCATCAGCTGAATACTTACCATATGCCAGGAATTGGTCTAAAGGCTTTATAAATGTTATCTTCATTATCCTTACAAAACATCTCTTAAGTAATTACCATTACTTACCCTCTTTTGAAAATGAGTAAGTTAAGGTTCACAAAGTTTAAAAGCTATCTTCAAGGTTATACAGCAGCTGAGTGATAGTGTTTATACTCACGTTTATCTGCTGCCTAGTGCCACAGTGCTCTTAACTCCTTGACTGTGTTGCTACTTTATTCCCTACTCCATGACAGCAGAGGAACAAAGATATTTTGTTGATGTTTAAAACTGCAGTTCGTTGACTGTTATTAAAGTTGATTTTTTTTTTTTTTTTGGTCTTTTTCTTTTTTATCGGTACCGGGGATTGAATTCATGACTGCCTGCTTGTAAGGCAGGCGCTTATGCGGCTGAGCTAAATCCCCAGCCCCTAAAGTTGATTTCTTTTTTTACTTGTGATTGTTAAACAGAACTCCATTTTCTTAGTATGCTATTTGTTCATAAGCAACTTGTATAAAATGGTAGGGTGACTCTGTTTCTTGTGTATTTATTATGTGCATGTGTCAGCACAGCTTTTTCCCAAAAAGCCCCAGTCCTATCTTAATCGCTTCACTAAGACCCTAGTTCTTAGGAGAAAGTGGCTCTTCTCCTCCGGGTCCAGTAAGAGTGCAACACAGTTTCTACAAAGTTACATCCAAGTCTTCACTCACCCCTGTGGTGCGAATCCTCATTGTCTCAGAATGCTCTCATGAAAACACAGACCTAATGACCCCTTTGAGGACTAAACAGCATAATCATCTTTATAACTGAATGCCAAGATCTTGAGACTCAGACCTGATCCCACGTGCCATGGCCTGCCACATTCTTTTCTTTCCCTTTAAATTTTTCTTCTGCTCAGATTAAGACTGAACATACAGGTATTTTGTGGGTATGTGATGCAAACAACTTAGTTGTCATTTAAAACTGATCTCTCTTAATTTACAAAAACATTCTTAAAACCCCACGTACAGTTTAGAAACTGGATTTACTTAAATTTCCCAACATGCCCTCTTACCTGCATTATGTCTTGAAACACATCCAAGTGCCCAGGCTGCAGCCTCCTTGACTCCAGGGTCAAAGTCTTCCAAGCATATCACCAGTGCATCCAGTGCTCCACAGTCAACTATGGCCTGCGCTCTCTGGGGAGAATGCTTCCCAACTGCTCTCAAAACAAATGCAGCGGCTTTCTTGTAGAAACGCTGCCAGGGCAAGAGAGTTCAAACCTAAGGTGAACTGTGCGCTCACATCCACAAAATATAAAGCAGAACAAAAAGGAACATTAAATGAAGCCCAACTTTTTTTAAAAACAAAAGTTGAAAAACATTATGTAAGTCATTTTCGTTATTTTATAGCCCTCAATTACTTCCATTCAGTAACTAAACTGAAAACGAGATCAGTTTTAAATTACATTTCAAAAATTTTATTCTGAAGCATGCACTGAAAAATTCTATAGAATAAAAGTAATGAAATTCCACAAATTCATAAACTAATGGAACTTTATGCATCTGTCTTATACTGGTAGGTACTGTCTGATCCATGGGTGCTCTTGCATTATTAGCATGTGCACCTGAACTCTCTGTCAACTGATAAGTTCATTTCCTTTACTCGCACTCAGTGGCAAGTATAGCATCATTAGCTCAACTAATTTTTTTGATGTCCCAAATTATTCCATTACATAAACCTAAAGGCAAAGTATTCATGGGATATTTTTAAACTTCTGACAAATCAATAAACTACAAAGGAATGTAAACTATTTGTCTCCTCTAGAAATGTATTTTTAAGAAGAGAAAAGCAAGTTACCACTGAATTTTTAAAACTGCTTTATATTATAATATTTTCTATAGATAAATTTTGTCCAATTAGAAATGAGAAAATGAAACTGACATTCAAGTTTCTCTTCCTATTGTTATGAAAATTAAACTTACGTAATATTTTGGTTAACACTACTGTTTTATGGTTAAAATGACAGTAATAGTCTCATAACCCTTTCAATAAAATCCAATTAATCTACTTTACATTTCAAGTTTCTGTTTTTACAGTGACTACGAAAAAGTGACACATTAATTAACTCTAGATTACCTGCTTTGGAAGCCTTCTATTAGGCTAAAACAGTGATATAAGAAGAATTAAAGAAGAGAAAAAAACACAGGTTTTTTTTAAAATGCATTTTAAAAGACGTATGTTACTACTATAAGAAATAGGCCACTTTAATACTGTTTTGATGAATTATGTTGTCTTTAGCTTTTTTATTTTTAGTTTTTATTTATGTCTTTTTGAGGGTCTCTCTATGCAGTTCAGGCTGGTCTTGAGCTCACTTTGTACCCTTATGCTGGTCTCGGGTTGCAATGATCCTCCTGCCTCAGCCTCCTGAGTGCTGGGATTATGGCGTGAGCCAACATGCCTGGATAGTTTTTTAAAATTATAACTCAATTTCCACTAATTTCTTTTAAGAATTAGAGTAAAATTTTCAATAACTTTCCATAGATTTTCTTAAATTGTATAAAAATGATGATAATACATTTACTATCAATACTTTCAGCTAATTGGGCCTTTTTCTGCAGAACTGTCAAATTTACACTTCACAGGTTTCAACAGTTACTGCTAACTACAGTTTCTATAATTCACTTTCTACTTTTCTTTCTCTTTACTTCTTCCAAATTTCTAATGCTCTTCTGTCTTCTCATCATGAAAAGAACTGCCTTAAAGCAAAAGCAAAACCACAGTACTTTGCACTGTATAAAGAGGAGACTAAGCTCAGAAGTGATTTACAGGTTGGCAGCATAAAGACAGAAACTTGACAGTGACACTGCATTCTCAGTGACTCTTCCCTTCTCTGACCAAAATTTTTTGTGTCTTTATAACTGTTACACTTCTACTGAGGACTGTGTGAGACACAAAAACAAAAACCTTGTCCTTCAAGTGAAGCACTATGAATTCAGGAGGAAGGATGTCTAAAGAAAAAAATACAACAAAAATAAAACTTATGGTGCTTCTTGTGAAAGCATTAATATGTGATTCTTGAATCTATAATAAAATTTTGCACACTTAGGTCTTTTTTAAATTTTATTTTTAAAACTCTGGTAAAATATATACATTGCAAAAATGTAGTGGTACATGCCTATAATCCCAGCACTTGGGAGTCAGAGGCATGTGGATCACTGTGAGTTCAAGGCCAGCCTGTGCTACAAATGAGTTTAGGGTCAGTCTGGACTGTGTAGCAAGATCCTGTCTCATAAAAGACCCCACCTAAAAAAGTTCCTTAAAATTTAATCAGCCCCTCTATTCTGCTTCTTTCTCCCAGAAGAATCACCAACCTGCTTCTGTCCTTACGGACTTCTACATTCTGCATATTTTACCTAAACAGTAACCTGTAACACAGGTCTTTATAGTTTAGCTCTTTCACTTGGCATAATGCTTTCTAAGTCACCTATATTGTAGCATTTACCAACACATTGCTCCTTTTTATGGCTGCATAATAAGTTTGTTACATCAATATACAACAGTTTGCTCATCCACTCATCTGCAGGTTCCTTCACCTTTTGGCTAATGTGAATAATGCTGCTTTGAATACTTGTGTACAAGTTGTTTATATGTGTTTTTTGCAGGACTGAGAATTTAAAAATCAGTCCTCTGCATGGTGGACAAATACTCTACTGCTGAAGTACACCCACAGCCCTTGTTATTTTTGAGACAGGGTCTCACTAAGTTCCCTGATTTAGCCTTGAGCTTGTGATTTCCATGCCTCAACCTCCTGAGTAGCTAGGATGTTATGATAAAATGGCGAGTAGACTCAATAGTCCATGATCCTATTTAAAAGGATTCTCAATCAAAAATGGCACTACATAGAAATGTACAACAGTATCATATAGGAAAGGAACATTTTGGGATACTTATAGACCATGTCAAATAGTGTAGACATGCTTGCAACCTTTCCACTAAGCACATTTCCTCCCTTTTGGTTGCTTTTCTGCCCCTTGCTTCAAGGCTGTCTACTGAGGCCAGGGTTCACTTGCATGTAAGATTGCTAAAAGCAACTGTTTGCCAAAAGCCATGCAGTCTTCTCTAAGACTGATCCTATAACTCTTTAAGATTCCCATTTACAAAAATACTGCTTAGTCTACAATTCCCTAAAAATGTTTGAATCAGTTATCTGTTCACATTAACAAAAATTGTGTATCATCTCCCAAACAAAATACCCTAAAGATATTATGCATAATTCAAAGAATTTATTAAGAGTTTATATTAACATCTTAATAATTATAAAGCCTATAAGTTCACAACTGTGCAAAACTATTTTTTTTTTTTTTGGTGCCGGGGATTGAACTCATGACCTTGTGTTTGCTAAGCAGGCACTTACTCTGCTGAGCTAAAACCCCAGCAACAAAGATTTTTTTTTTTATACTGGGGATTGAACTCATGACCATGTGCTTGCAAGGCAGGCTCTTATGCCACTGAGCTAACTCCCCAGCAAACTATCAATTTTTTAAAAATCTAAAACAACATAGTAAGTCTTTTAAATAAAATCTTACATTCTGCTCTGCCAATGAATAAACAAGTTGTGGAAGGATGTCCCCCTTTACAACTGCGTCTGCTAAGTCATCGCTGTAATTGGCCAGTCTCCCAAGAGCCAAAGCCGCTGTCTGCTGAATTGTTGGGACCACATCGAGAAGAAGAGGCCTCAGCAAAGATATTACACCTGGGATAAGTTTTGAAAAGCAGAAATGAGCAAAATTTAAATTAAAAAGCAAACACACAATTTAGTGTATATTTGTGGTAAAGAAAAGGGTAAAAGTCAATAAAAACAAAAATGCCCTCTAAAATCTGATGGGATACTGAAAGCATTTAATGGACAAAGATATAAAATCATGTAAGTTGTAGTTATTGAATGAGCAACATAGCATACAAATAAGAAGCTCTTTGGAGATGGCAAAGAGCAAAAATCTCTGAGTCAGCAAATAAACAGCTACGTGACCTGACAGAGTTGTAAGAAGTCCAGATGAGGGAGAGTATACTATAGTAATGCTAGACTCTGGCTAGCAGGCAAGGCGGCAGGATACGTTTTCCCATGAGATTCTGCAAATCCTTTTAAGGTTTATTCTCCTTTCTTCTCACTGAAGTCTTAAATGCGGTCTTCTCTCTAATTCCAACTGAATGTATACTTTATTTTAGAAATTTTACCATGATCTCTCTGAGAGCCAAGACAGCTAGGAGAGAAATTCAGCTAGGGACTTGCAGTTAGAAAAGGCTGCATGACTAATACTGCAAAATAAATTCATTGTGCTATGGAAGTATACTGTCTTACTAGATTTATAATATTCATTCTAGGATTGAATATGTAAGAGGAAATATCACAACAATAAGAAAAGTAACACATTTATCAAACATTTATCATATTTAAGCACTGTTCCATAGAATGTTTGTTATATTAATTCAGTTAACTTTCTTTTTTTCACTTAACTTTCATAACCAAGGTAGATTCCATTACTATATTTATTTTACAAATGAAGAAATTGAGGTTGAGAAAGGTTAAGTAATTTGCACAACTAGTAAATGGTAAAACAAGGCTAGAATTCATACAATCTTTACTAATAATTATTAAATATGTACTAGAAACTGAGGGGACAAGGAAAAAGATACCAATAATAATTATATTTTTGTTATTTTACTAGATATTACAACTCTTTACATTAACTTTGCTTACTAGAAAGTATGCAAAATGGTCAACAGCTATTTCTGCTTTACCAATGCTATTTAGAGTTTAAGGTCACAAGAAAGAGAGTGACACAATTCAAACTGGAACAAAGTCTCCCTCAACTTTCTAAACTTAATCTACACCCATTTAATAAACTCATTATTTCATGTCTTTAAAACTGTATCTTGATAATACATAAAAACAAGGCAGTTAGTGGAACAGCTTTACTCCTTCTGTGCTGCAGCCAGCTGTGTGAAAGGGTCAGAGGAGGGATTTACGTAGCCACGGGCTGTGGTGGGACAACAAGTAGAAAGTCAGCACTGCTGCTGAGAGAGAGGAGAGACCAGACAAACCCAGACTGAGCAGCACTGGCAGGCTCCGCAGTGGCATCAAGGTCACTGAGTCCACCAGCAACACCCCTGACACCGCCCACGTCCAGCAGTGGGACAGAAGATGTGCCGTTGGGTGAGGAACACAGAAGGCTTTGAAAGGACTGGGAGGGGCAGCAGGACCAGGAGCAGTGCTGGGCCTTCTCCATCTGAGGGCACCACAGCACCTAAGAGCGAAGCAGAGACAAACATAGTAAGGAGACGAGGACAGGAGACCAAGGGACATCTAGAAAACTGCTGGATGAAGACCGGCCTGGCCCCCACGTCCAGAGGCACGAATCCTACTGCAGACTTGGCAGGGTTACCCAGCAGACTTTCGTTCTCTGACTTGGACACTACCACAGAACTATGGACACCAGAGGAACTGATTTGAGTTTTGTTGTTGTTATTGCTGTTGCTTTGATTTTTTTTTTTTTCCTTTTGTCTTCTTTATTTCTGTGTGTCTTTGTTTCATTTTCTTATTTTGGTCTGGGATTTTTTTGTGTGTGGGGGGTGTTTAGGTTTTTACTGTTTATTATTTGTGTTGTTTGGCTTTTTCCTCTATTTTCTCAATTTTCTTTCTTGATTTCTGATGTTTTCATGTCAGTGAACCTTGTCTCTAGTATTTCTGGTTTACTTTAATATTCTTTTGCTTTCTCCTTCATTTGTTCTCTTCTGTTCTTTTCTACAGTGTCTCAAGTTGCAGTGATCATCCTTTGCCTTTCAGCCTTGTTTCTACATTTCTCTACCTTTATCTGTTTTGCTCATCCTCTGAAATTTTCCCCTCATAAAATTTTCCCCTGATAAAATTACTCTATTAAGATGAAACTAACTAGATGCAAGTTCCTGGTATACACTGAATTTTGTTATATAAATATAGATCTTGTTCCTTTAGTTAAACGTACCACAGGCTGTCAGCTTCTATGCTGTGCTTACTGCTGATTGTGTTACTTTAGCTAAGATGTCACATCTGTTGTAATTAGTTGTTTCTCCTTGTGTGACAACTGGGATGCTCTATGGTCATAACCATCACCATAGCTCAATACCAAAAAGAGTGTGAGTTGAGCCAACTAGCAACTTTTCATCCCTAATAAACTAGGATAGGATCCTGGGATGAGACACAAAGACCTAGGCCAGCTAACCCTAAAAGACAATGATGATATATTTAAAATATGGCACAATTATAATGTTTTGTTCTTGTATATGTTGCATTTAAAAGTTACTAAATTTATTGTTACTCCTTGATTGACTTTATTTAGACAATTAATGCTTGAGAGAATGTTTTCTTGTGCTTATTTAGACACTGGTATATCTTCTATGGAGAAATGCCTCTTTGAGTTTATGTTTAACCTGTTGTCATTGTTGCCAAGTATTACAGGATATTTTATAATGAATATACATCACTTTAGTTAAAAGAAGACAATAGTCTAAAAGTAAAACCAACTAGATAGTACACATTTAAAGCTTCATCATAAGTGTACTAATGAGGCCAAAAATATAAAATATGCTTAGAATAGCTTTAAAAGAAACACAACACATGATTTCAGTTAAGACATAAAGAAGCTGTGGGACAAAATCTGTGTCTATTTTTAAAACAAAGCTCACAATACAAAAAACAAACAAACAAACAAACAAACAAAAACTCATTAAAAGTAAAGCCCAGCAAGTTGGTACACACCTTTACTCTTGTAACTCAGGATGCTGAGGCAAGTCATGAGCCTGAAGCCAGACTGGAGTACACATTAAGATTTGGTCTTAAAAACCAAATGAATGTCATTGAAAAGTTATGTCTACAAAGATACTTTTATGGAAAAAACAGTGTAATCTGATTTCTGTCTGATTAAATTATAATGATTGCAACTTGATAAAAGATACAGGATTTAGAATATCTGGAAAAGTAGATAGACCACTTCCTTTGAACACACATTCACAAATATTACTTGTTTTCAATTAAACTTTTAAAAGAATTTTAAAAAACAATAAATTTAATGTTCAGTCACTTGTGTAAAATGAGATATATGAAAAAATCTATCCTTTATATGAGAAATGATGGAAATATTTTCACATAACTCATCCTATCTATAAGGCAAAGCCATGCTATTTCTCTGAGGTAGCAATGGATTTCTCTCAGGGCCAGAACTACCCAAAGGAAACCTTAAAGATCTACCCACACCAAGCAAAGAAAAGTACCTCACATAAAATATGATTAAATAAAAAACAAAGGAACTGTTTTAGATTTAAATCAATCAACCATCAAATATCAAACCTCTTCTCTAGTACTATATACCACTTCACTGTGGACTCTAAAGCCTAGGAGAGCAGCCAGTAAATCACAGGGCAGCCGAAGGACCAGGCCATCTGTGTAGTGAGTTTCCTGTGAACTGTCTTTGACCTAAGCAGGTTATCAGTCCAACATCTCTTTCAAGTACTGTTCAGTTCTCAATTCCCACTGGATTAAGACTTTTTTTCCCCCTGAGTGATTTTAAAGAGCTTCTGGCTTGGTAAGACTCTTCCTATGAGCTAGAATAACCTAAAAATCCTCAGGCCTCTGAGGACAGATTCTGTCCTAAATACCACTCCCTTACACTTCTCAGGATTTTATCTATTTTTTTATAGTTAATTCAGTTTATTTGTACAATTTATGTAAACAGAACAATCACATCCACTGTAGGGGCTTTGCACTTGTACATAACGTATCTGTCTCTTTTTCTCCCATTCCTCTTCTCCCACCACCTCCCCACGCATTTTCAAAGCTTCGTTTCCATTTTATCCTTCTTGTCTCTCCTCTACCTCCCTTTGCCCCTCCCACATCCATCATTCCCCTTTCCTTTGGAGCAATTTCTCCCAACTTCAACATACCTCTTGTATAATGTGGATCTTATTTACACTGTCAGTTTCTTACACTGCAACAATGCAGTTATTTATAGATGTGTGTCTGATTTATTTCACTTAAGATTACGGTCTCTCTAGAATAGCAAAAGCAATTCTAAGCAGTGAAGGCAAGGCAGGAAGCATCACAATCCCTGACTTGAAGTTGTACTATAAAGCAACTGTAATAAAATCAACATGGTACTGGAATAAAAACAGAGCCAAAGATCAATGGAATAGATTACACAAACACACTCAACCACCTTATCTTTGATAAAGGGGCCAAACATGTTCACTGGAAGAACAACAGTCTCTTTAATAAATGATGCTGGAAAAACTGGCTCTCCGCATACTGAAAGCTAAAACTAGACTCATGCCTATCACCATAGACTAAACTAAAATCTAAATGCATCAAAGATCTGAATATTAAAACAGAAACACTAAATCTGTTGGAAGATAAACTGGGTAAAAACCTTGAAGACATAGGAATAGGTAGAGAATTTATGAACAGGAATCAAACTGCATGGGAAATACTTAGCAGAATCAATAACTGGGATCACGTCTTATTAAAAAGTTTCTGCATGTCAAAAGAAATCTCATCATAGTGAAAAGAAAACCCAAAAACTGGGAAAAAATCTTAGTGGACAGTCCCTCAGACAAAGAACTTCTGTCTAAAACACATAAAGAATTTAAAAAAAAATCAGACCCCCACAATTCAAAGACCCAATCCAAAAATGGGCATCTGAGATGAATACATAGTTCTCAGATGAAGAAATACAAATGGCAAATAAATACATGAAAAAATGTTCATTATCATTACTCATTAGAGAAATGCAAATTAAAACCACACTGAGAGTCCATCTCACTCCTGAAAGAATGGCCAGGATCAAGAAAACTACCAACAACAAATGCTGGAGAGGAAAAGGGAACTCTACTGCACTGTTGGTGGGAGTGTAGACTGGTTGTAGCCATTGTGGAGGTCAGTCTGGAGATTTTTTAAAAAGCTGGGATTGAAAGTCCCATTTGTTCAGCTATTCCACTTCTAGGTATATTCCCAGAAGAACTGAAAACATCATACCACAGCGATATATGTGCACCCATGTTTATAGCAGCACAACTTGTAATAGCCAGATCTTGGAAACAACCTCAGTGTCCATCAACTGAGGAATGGATAAAAAACCTGTGGTATTTTTATACAATGGAGTACTACTCAGCTATAAACAATGATCACACTGAGATATTTATAAATAAATGGACACAACTTGAGACCATACTCGTAAGCGAAATAAATCAAACTCACATGTATAAATACCATATAGTCTCCCTAGTGTAAGAAAGGGTAAGAGTACATAAGATTTTATAGTAATCATGATTCCCCATTACATTGCTCTGAAGCCTTATACTGTCTGCATTCGTTAGTTGGAATGGTTTTATCCTAGTTTGTTTGATTTTATTATCTGTGATAGTATAAACAGCTATTTTAAAGAAAAGAAGACATTAGAAGAGCCAGAGCTGATTTAGTATCATCTTACTCTGAAGTCCTACTAAGCTTTTGTTTTTCTGTTGCCTTTGATTCTATCCTGTTATATCTTACTGGATATTATTATGTGTGATAGTATAAACAAATTTTCTATGGAAAATGAGATAAGATAGTAGTCATTGTTCATCCTCTGGTTCTGAAAGCCCTGTAAATGCTTTCATTCTCTTGAATGGTTTTATACTGTTTTGTTATGCTTAATACTATTCTATATGAAGCTATGCTCAACTATTCCAAAGAAAGAGACACCATGGTAGTTACTGTTAATTATGGGTTGTCTTGTGGTAAAATATTGTGTTACTTGCATTGTTCTGATCTGATCTCCTTTGTTATGTCCTCTTTTGTCTTAATCTCTTTTTAAAAAAGTCTGAAGGTTCATGCATTTAGCAATAAATGTCTCAAGTTTATCCTTCTTTATAGCAGAGAACTCTAGTATGTAAAGAAAAACATTTTGTATCTATTCATCAGTGGAGGAACATTTATTTCCGAGATTTAGCTATTAGACATTGTGCAACATGGGCATGCATGTATCAGTATGACATGATGTTTTTAATTCTCTTGGAAAAATAAGATAGAATTAGCAGGGTTCAATGGAACCTCTAGTCCTAGTTTATTTATTTTTGAATCTCCATGCTGATTTCCAGTGGTTGAAGCAGTCTACACTCCAACCAACAGTGGAGAAGTGCTCCCTTTTGCCCACAGCCATGTCACAATTTGTTTTTGGTTATGCTCGACAGGGTGGGATGTAATCTCAGGATTGATTACATTTTCATCTCCAATGATCAGTATTTTTGAGCATTTTTTCATAACTTGCCATTTGTATTTCATCTGAAAAGCACATGTTCATCACAGATGCCCATTTTTGGAATGGGTCTTTAGATTCGGAGGATGTGATTTATTCATTGTTGTTCTTTTTATGTTCAAATATTCATTCTTTGTGTGAGGAGCAACTGGCTAATTTTTTTTCCACTGTGGGTTGTCTTTTCATCCTATTGGTGATTTCTTTTGATGTGCAAAAGCTTTTTAATGAGGTCCCAGTTGTTTGTAGTATTTCCAGTGTGATCTGAGTTGTGTTTCTGAAGTCTCTGCCTATTTCTATGTCTTGGTTACTTTTCTCTCATTGTTGATACAAAATACCTAGCACTCAAAATGAAGGAAAGGAGAGGTTTATTTATCCATACTCAGCTGGCTTTAAGGCAGAGTGGCACGACTGAGGGGCAGATTGTTAATGGCATGATAGCCGTGACAAGAGAGGAGAGCATGGCTCCTTCCTTTACATTGCATGTTGGTTACCTGCCCCTGGACTGGTATAGCACTCCCACTGCCAATCCCAGTGCTAGACGATGAGCCAATCACAAACACTAGATTCATCTGCACCCATGACTGCGTGAGGTTTAGGGGTCCATTTAAACACAATCCATAACAATCTAAGTCTATGTATTTTCTCTTCCAACAGATTTAGAGTTCTGTTCCATTATCTTGTTCTAAGTGAGTTTTAGGATTATTTTCACTAATTCTGTGAGGTACGTTAATGGCATGTTAACTGGGATTGTATTAATTCTAAATAGCAAATTTAAGAGTATGGCTTTATTTATGGGTACTGAGGATTGAACTCATGACCTCACACTTGCCAGACAGGCTGTTGCATCACTTGAGTCAAATCTTGGGCCCCTTGGCCATTTTTAATATGTTTCTTTTTTCCTATCCTAGAAGAAGGAATGTCGTTCCATTTTCTGATATTCTCTTTAATTTTCTTTTCAGAGCACTGTAATTTTCAATGTACAGATCTTTTACTTCCTTGTTGGATTAACTACTAAGTACTTCATTTTTTCAATTCTGTCAAAGGTGTGTACAGAAGCACTATTGATTTTTGAGTATTGACTTTGAATCTAATAACTTGACCAAATTGGGCTATTAAATCCACAAGACTTTTTGGTGGTTTCTGAGGTTTTCTAGGCAGAGAATCACGTCATCTGCAAATAATGACAATTTATTTTCATACTTTCATATCCTTATATCTTTTATTTTTGTATCTCGTCTAACTGTTCCAGTTAATATTTCCTGAAGTATATTGAATATGAGTGGCAACAGTGGGCACCTTTCTCTTCTTCCTGATTTTAGAGTGAAAGCTTTCAGAATTTTTCCATTTAGTATAATACTGGTTGGTTGTTTGTCATAGATGGTTTTTATCAGATTGAGATAAATACCATCCATTCTAATTTTCTATAAGGTTTTTATCATGAATGGGTTTTAGATTTTGTCAAAAGATGTTCTGCATCTATTGAGATAATCATATGATTTTTGTCCCTGGTTCTTACAGTATGGTGTATTACATACATTGATTTATATGTTTTGCATTAATATATTACATATACTGATTTGCATCTGATTTCCATCTCTGCATTGAGATGAATCACACTTCCTCATGGTGTATAATCTTCTTAATTTGCTGCAGTTAGTTTGCTAGAATATTAAGGATTTTTGTGTCTCTGTTCATTAGGAGAGGGCTCTGCAGTTCTCTTTTTCAATCGTGCCTTTCTCTGGTTTTGGTATTAGGTTAATATTTGCCTCCAGGAATGAGTTAGGGAATAATGCTCCTCTTTCAACTACATTAAAGATTTTGAGGAGTGATGGCATTAGTTCATCTCTAAATTTCTTGTAGAATTCAGCATTGCATGAATCAGGACTTAGGCTTTTCTTTCTTGGTTAAGTTTTTAATGACATTTTCAATTTCACAGACTGCTACTGAGTTATGCAGAATTTCTATATCTTCTTCATTCAACTTTGGTAATTTGTATGCATCTAGGGATCTTTCCTTTTCTTCTGTTTTCCAATCTATTAGAACAAAAATACAGGTAAAAGGCCTAAGAAAAAAGAAACCAGCCAACCAACCAGCAATGAAAGTAGAAAACTAAAATGTAATACAAAAATTGCTGAGGTATCCACTGAGAGTTCAAAACTACTGGAAAGCCTACTGAGCTTACAGTAGAGTTGGGGCTAGAATGAGGCTAATCTTAGCCTCCAGATGGCGGTGGTGGTGATAGCAGTGGTAGCAGGACCACATTCTTCAGGCAGTACCTTCTGTGTTCCTTGACAGCCCAGCATCTCCTTACCCTATTTGTCTCTGCATCTCTAAGTTGTTATACAGCGCTCAGAGACAGTGGCTGCTCCTAGTCCTATGTATGGTTGGCTCCTCCTATCCTTGCACAGCCTCCTGTTTTCCTGTTTCACTGGCAAGCCTCTGTCCTCTCAGGTCACTTGTTACAGGGTCTGTTGAGATGCTGTGATGCAGGCTTCCCTTGTATTCCCAGAGATACCGTCCAAGGCTGCTCAGTTCCAATTGGTGCTCCGCTCTGGAGTGGGAAGTACTAACCTCTCTACTTTTGCTGTGCAAGGCCCAGTGCTGCTCAAGTCCCTCAAACTCCTAGTACTAAAGTGGGAGGAGTTGTGCTGTTCTACGCCACGTTTTCACAGCAGACTCTCTGCCAATGCCACCCACCTCCACTATAGTCTGTAACCTGTTGTTGGGCGAGGTGGTGGGGTACTGTGGGGTGACTTTCCACTCTGACCCACCTCACTGCTTAGTCCCACAGAGTAAAGCTATTGAATTTCCTGCATTCCTGTAGCCACAAGTCGTGGGGAAGGGGTCACACTGTTCCATTCATTGTGCACTTCTGCAGTCTTTCATCTTGTCCCTAGAAGTTTCAGTTAGTGCTCTGGTGAGCAAAAGAATGAAAAGGGAAGGAAAAGGAGGGGAAGAAAGAGGAGCAGAGGGAAAGGCAAAGAGGATGGTAGATCATTTCTTTGTGCTGGTGGAATTTACTGTTGAGCTTCGGTGTCCTCCATTTGGAGGAAGGCAAAAGAGGCAGGGGACCTTAATCTTGTCTATCCTTTGTGGCTTGATTTAGCCACACTATTTGTCTATCCAACTTTTTTTTTCCTTTTCTTCTTTTAAATTTGTAGTATGGAGGTCCTGGCCTGCCCACAGCTGGGTGACACACCAGCAGCTGTATTATGAAGTCCAACATCTATGCTTTGCTTGATCTATGGGCCTCCTATTTCAGATTCATTCTGGCTTTAGGATGTATGTCCATCCCTTTCTTCCAATTACCTTTGTAATTGAATTTCTCTGAGTAGCTCTGAACAAGGAGCCTCCTCTATTCAGCCAAGTTTCTCTGTCTCAGGGATGTTATTTATTAACATAGTCCATATCAGACCCCAAAAGTGTAAATAAGGACCAAAACAGAGGATAGATATTGAGAGGTAGGAAAAAAAAATTCAAATGGGAAGAGGAAAAAGGGAGGGGGAAAATGGAAATAAAAGAAAAGGAAAAAATAAGAGATGGAAGAAAAAAATGTGAACAAAATTTTTATAAATAGAAAGTAGAGAGATTGAATTGTGATGAGGGAAATGGAGGAAAACAGAATTAAAATGTTATGTACAGGTACAAATTACCATGACAAAGCTGATCAACTATGACAAATATGTACTAGTAAACAACAAAGATTTTTAGAAGCCATAGTTTCACCATTATAAAAAGCCATGGGACTCAAAGACCTAAAGAGAGGACTTATTTTGATAGCTAACATTAAAGTTGTTAAGAATTTCTAGAACCAACTAGAAATAATTTTCTAATACCTACAAAGCAACCCAGGGAACCGTGCTGTGCGAGTTGAGTTCGAATACACCGGGGAGAGTTTAAGATCATCACTCCCAGCATTTAAGCGTCTGCCGCCCTTCCAGCCACCTAGATTGGGCTCTGCAGGTTTCAGAGGCCTAGGTGGGCCACACCCAGTGGCCTTCTTTCAACCAGAGAACTGAGGCTGTGCGAGGCAAGTTCCAGCACACCTGCACAGGCCCAGGGAGACTTTAAGATCATCAACTCCCCACAGTTAAGTGCCCACCCAGCTTCCAACAACACTAGACTAGGCTGGGCAGGTGTTTAGCAGGCCTATCTGGACCATCTCCAGTGACCTTCTTTCAACCCAGAAGCTGAGGCGGAGTGAGGTGAGTTCCAGCACAGCGGTGTGAGCCCGAAAGAGTTTAATATCATCACTCCTAGTGGTTAAGTGCCCACCCAGCTTCCAGACACACTGCACTAGGCTCAGGAGGTTTCACAGGCCCTACTAGACCACGTCCAGCCACCTTCTTCAAGCAGGGGAGCTGCAGGTTCGTGAGGTAAATTCCAGCGCATTGGTGCGAGCCTGGGGAGAGCTTTAGGCTATCACCCACAGTGGTAATGAGCCTGCCCAGCTTCCTGGAACACCGGAGGTGGCACAGGAGGTACTGTGAGCCTAAATGGACCACACTCAGTAACCTCCATTCAGTCCCAGGAGTTGAGGGCATAGGAGGGAATTTCCAGCATACCCAGGGGAAGCTGTGGAACATCATCTGAAACATGGAAATATATAAAAATAACAAGACGAAAGACCAAAATGCAATCTCAAAACTCCAGCCCATCCCAAGCAAGCCTAGGAGCGATGTACATAGAAGAAAATATATGCCATACACTTGAAATACCTGAAATCATAGCAACTGAAATAAAGAAGCAGCTCCAACAAGCTTTAAAGGAATTCAAATTAGAAATAATCTCCCAGGTAAAAGAAGAAATGATAAAAGTAATGAAAGAAAAGTTGAACACATCTAAAGAAGACACAGTTAAAAAATTAGAAGAACAATGCAAAAACAGAGAATCCCTGGAAGAACAATGTAAAAAACAAACAGAATACATGAAGCAGATTCAAAGAGATACATAGGAAATCAAATATTCCACTGAAAGTTGTCAAAATCGCCTCAATGAAAGTGAAGATAGAATTTCAGACCTCAAAGACATGATTGCAGCTAGTGAAAAGCAAAGATCTTTTAAAAACTGCAAGGAATCAGGAAACAACAATCCAACAGCTGCAAGATGATGCAAAGATGAACAACATAAGATTGATAGGAATAAATGAAAAAGACGGGGACAACACAAAGGATATCAAGACACTATTTACAGAAGTAATAGCTGAAAATTTCCCAAAAATGAGAATGGAAACTGACATATGGATTAGTGAAGCATACAGAACTCCAAATAGCCATAACCAAAATAAAACTACACCCAGACATATAATAATCACTATCCTAGAAATCCAATATAAGAATAGAATATGAAAAGCTGTTAGAGACAAAAGACAAATCACCTAGAAAGGAAAACCTATCTGAATAACAGCAGACTTCTCAACACAAATAATGAAGTCAAGAAGAGCATGCAGCAAAGTATTTCAGAACCTAAAGGAAAATGACTTCCAACCTAGACTGATGTACCCTGAAAAACTGTCCTTCAAAATGGATGTAAAAATAAGATACTTTCATGACAAAGAACAGTTGAAGAACTGCATGATCACCAAACCAACCCTGCAAAGAATACTAAAAGACATTCTAGATACACATAGGAAAAAATCACTAAGCAAGCTAGACAATTAACACAATGGAACGGTAAAGATACAACACCAGAAAGATAACATGTCAACAATAAATCAATATATAACAGTTATAACCATTAATGTGAATGGTCTCAATGCACCAATTAAAAGAAACAGACTGGCATAATGGATCAAGAAACAACATCCACAAATACATTGTCTACAAGAAAGCCACCTAACTCAAAAGGAAACTCATATACTGAAAGTCAAAACAATACTACATGCAACAGGAACCCCCCAAAAAGCAAGGGTAGCTATCCTGTTTGCAGACAATGTGAACTTCAAACCAAGAACGATCTGAAGAGATAAAGAAGTTCACTATATACTAGTTAGGAGAAAAATTCAGGAGGAAGAGGTAACAATCTTAAATATATATGCACTAAATTGCAGATCACTCAACTATACACAGCAAGTATTAACAAATGAAAAATCAAATAAACAATAACACAATTATAACAGGAGACCTTGACATATCACTGACACAAAGGGACAGAGCAATCAGACAGAAAATCAGCAAAGAAATAACAGAACTGAATCACATCT
The DNA here is from genome assembly GCF_034190915.1 of Cavia porcellus. Lineage (NCBI taxonomy): Eukaryota > Metazoa > Chordata > Mammalia > Rodentia > Caviidae > Cavia > Cavia porcellus. The sequence continues at coordinate 25,707,417 of NW_026947510.1, read as the reverse complement.
GTGAACAAATGGACTTGATAGACATATACAGAATGTTCCATTCAACAACATCAGAGTACACATTCTTCTCAGCAGTACATGGGACAGTCTCTAAAGTAGACCATATATTAGGCCACAGAACATATTTAAGTAAATGCAGAACAACTGAAGTCATCCCATGCATGTTATTGGATCATAGCACCATGAAACTAGAAATTAATGATAAAAGAAACTGCAAAAACCCCACAAACACAGGAAACAATAATACACTCTGGAACAATCAGTGGGTCAAAGAGGAAATTAAAGAAGAAATTAAATAATGCCTACAAGTAAAGTCAAACACAAATATAACTTACCAGAATCTGTAGGAAGCAATGAAATCGGTCCTCAGAGGAAAATTTATTGCACTGAGTTCCCACATCAGGAAAAAACAATGAACACAAATAACAACCTGATGCTACACCTCAAACATCTAGAAAAAGAAGAGTAAGTCAAGCCTAAAGCCAAAAGAAGTGAGGAAATTATAAAAATCAGAGCAGAAATTAACACAAAAGGGACTAAGAAAACAATCCAAAGAATCGATGAATCAAAGAGTTGCTCCTTTGAAAGAATAAATAAAATTGATAAGCGCCTAGCCAACCTTATTAAAAAACGGAAAGAAAAGGCTTGAGCCTTTTCTGCAATAAGAAATGAAAAAGGTGCAATCACTACAGACTCTGTGAAAATACAGAAGATCATCAACATCTATTTCAAAAAGCTTTACTCTCATAGGGTCGATAACACAGAAGAAATGGACATATTCCTAGAAACATATGAAGTACAAAAGCTGGATTAAGAAGATGTAAAACTGCTGAATAACCCAATTTCTATTAATGAAATTCAAGTCCTTACTTACAAACATGAGCCCGGGCCAGATGGAATACTACAAGAAACTCAAAGAAGACTTAATGCCCACACTCAAACTTTTCAATGAAATTGAAAGAGAAGCAATTCTTCCTAAGTCATTTCTGGAAGCAAATGTTACTCTAGTACCAAAACCTGGGAAAGACGCAACCGAAAAAGAGAACTATAGACCAATCTCCCTAATGAACACAGATGCAAAAATCCTCAATAAAATATTGGCAAATAGGATGCAGCAAATCATCAAGAAGATTATACACCATGACCAAGTGGGATTCATCCCAGGCATGCAGGGATGATTCAACATACGTAAATCAATAAATGTAATCCACCATATCAATAGAGCCAAAAGAAAGAGTCACATGATCATCACTATAGATGCAGAAAAAGCCTTTGATAAGGTCCAACACTCATTCATGATAATAAGAACCTTATAGAAAATTGGAATAGATGGTCTTTACCTCAATATGATAAAGGCCATCTATGACAAACCAACATCCAACATCATGTTAAATGGCCAAAAACTGAAAGCCTTTACTTTAAAATCAGGCACAAGACAAAGATATCCCTTATCACTGCCCTTATTCACCATAGGACTGGTAGGGGCTGGGGATTTAGCTCAGCGGCATAAGCACCTGCCTTGTAAGCAGGCAGTCGTGAGTTCGATCCCTGGTACCGATAAAAAGGAAAAAGACAAAAAAAAAAAAAAAAAATTCCCAACCATAGGACTGGTAATACTAGCCACAGCAATTAGACAAGAGAGAAATAAAAAGAGTAAAGATAGGAAAAGCGGAAGTTAAATTATCATTACTTGCAGATGACATGATTCTCTACATAGAAGACCCCCCCAAAACTCCATTGAAAGATTCCTAGATATATTAAATTCAGCAATGCAATTGGATACAAAGTCAGTACTGAAAAATGAATTGCATTCCTATATACTAATAACAAAATCACTGAGAGAAAAATAAGAGAAGCCATACCCTTCACACTAGCATCCAAATACATGAAACACTTAGGAATTAATCTCACAATAGAAGTAAAAGATCTATACAGGGAAAATTATTATACTATCAAAAAAGAAATCAAAGAGGATCTCAGAAGATGGAAAGACATCCTTTGTTCATGGATAAGAAGAACAAATATTGTGAAAATGGCCATTCCCCCAAAAATGTTATACAGATTCAATGCAATCCCAATGAAAATACCATTAACATCGATCATAGATCTAGAGAAATCACTCCTAAAATTCATCTGGAACCAGAAGAGACCTAGAATAGCAAAGGCAATTCTAAGCAGTGAAGGCAAGGCAGGAGGCATCACAATCTCTGATTTGAAGCTATACTACAAAGTTACTGTAATAAAATCAACATGGTACTGGAATAAAAACAGATCTCAAGATCGATGGAACAGAGTAGAAGATACAAGCACAACTACAAACACACTCAACCACCTTATCTTTGATAAAGGGGCCAAATATGTTTACTGGAAGAATGATAGTCTAATAGATGTTCTGGAAAAACTGGCTCTCCATATGCTAAAATAAAAAACTAGACCCATGTCTGTCACCATGTCTTAAACTAAAATCTAAATGGATCAAAGATCTGAATATTAAAACAGAAACACAATCTTTTGGAAGACAAATTAGGTAAAAATCCTGAACACAAACAAACCACATGGGAAATATTTCCCAGAATCAGTAACTGGGATCATGTCTTATTAAAAAAGTTTCTGCATGTCAAAGGAAATCTCCAGCATAGTGAAAAGAACACTCATAAACTGAGAGAAAAATCTTAGTGAACTGTCCCTCATACAAAGGACTTCTGTCTAAAACAATAAAGAATTAAAAATCAGACCCCTGAAATTCAAAGACCCAGTGCAAACATGGGTATCTGAGATGAATACACAGTTCTGAGATGAAGAAATACAAATGGCAAATAAATACATGAAAAAATGTTCAATATCTTTAGTCATTAGAGAACTTCAAATTAAAAGCACACCGAGAGTCCATCTCACTCCAGAAAGAATGGTCAGCATCAAAAAAACTATCAACAACAAATGCTGGAGAGGCTATGAGGAAAAAGCAACTCTCCTGCACTGTTGGTGGGAATATAAACTGGTGCAACCACTGTGGATGTCACTCCAGACATTCCTCAAAAAGCTGGGATTGGAAGTTCTGTTTGAGCAAGCTATTCGACTTCTAGGCATATTTCCAGAAGAACTGAAAACATCATACTACAATGATATATATGAACACCCGTGTTTACAGCAGCACAACTTGTAATAACCAGATCTTGGAAACAACCTCATTGTCCATCAACTGAGGAATGGATAAAAAACCTGTGGTATTTTTATACAATGGAGTACTACTCAGCTATAAACAATGATCACATTGAGATTTTTATAAATAAATAGATGCAACTTGAGACCATACTCATATGCAAAATAAATCAAACTCACATATATAAGTACCATATAGTTTCCCTAGCGTAAGTAATGGTAAAAGTACGTAAGATTTTATGGTAATCGTGATTCCCCATTACATTGCTTTGAAGCCTTATGTTTTTATTCATTGGTTGTAATGGTTTTATTCTGTTTTGTTTGATTTTATTGTGTGTGATGGTATGAACAGTTATTTTGAAGAAAACAAGACATTATGGCAGCCATTGCTGATTTAGTATCATCTTGCTTTGAAGTCCTACCATGCTTTTGTTCTTGTTTCCATGGGTTCTACCATGGAATAGATGTTTATGGAATACATGAAAAAATGTTCGATAACTTTAGTCATTTGTATATTATTGGATTTTAATATGTGTGATAGTATGAACATAATTTTTGTGGAAAATGATATAATATAGTAGCCATTGTTCGTTTTCCGTTATTTGGTTCTAAATGCCCTGTAATACTTTCATTCTCCTGAATGGTTTTATACTATTTTGTTATGTTTAATACTATTGTAATGTGAAGGTATGCTCAATTATTTCAAATAAAGAGACATTCTGGTAGCTACTGTTAATATCTGGTTGTCTTGCTGTGAAGTGTTGTGTTGCTTACATTGTTCTATTCTGATCTACTTTTTTCTGTCCTTTTTTGTAAAAAAAAAAAAAAAACTATAAAGCAAAGTAGAAAGAGTAGAGAAGTCAGCAATAAAGACATGTGTTTTAGTCCCATTTAGTCCCTCTAACTCACTACATCGTGAGGAATTAATTATCAAATCTTTAAGTATCTACACTACTCACCTGAGCTGCTACAAAAACATAATTGTTGAAGAGATGTAAAAATGTTTAGAAAAATAACTGCTACATTCTATTTAAATATTTTGAACACCTATTTTCTGATGGTAGTCATGGAATTTATGGTTAGTGGGGAAAACAGAAGTAAATGATTGATAAGTACTATAAAAGGGAAATACTAATAGCCAGGGTGTCATGAATTAAGACATTTAACTGACTGTAAGAGCTCAGGGAAGGCTTTCCTAAGGACTCAACACGTAAACAGCCATAAAGATTCATAGAAATTAATTAGAAAAAGAAAAGTAAGAAAATTTCCAAGCAGAAAAGTGAAAGTCATGAAACAACATATAAAGTGGAATTATGGAGCATTTAGTTATTCAAACGTTTTTGCTAAAAATTAACCTAATATCATTAAATTTTAACCCCCCAACATTTGCCATTTCTAAGTGCCACATTCTTACAGTCTCATCTATAGGTTATTTTTTAAAGTGTCCAGTTTTTTCTAAGAAAATACTGAGACCTTTGCCTTCACTCTATTTTTTCTTCTATGGCCCGATGCTAAAACACATAAATCTCCATTTAGGAATATTGGTTTGAATAAAACTCTGAATAATCTTTTGATTTCAGGACATAGAATATTTCCTGAATACGGCCCAAACATTTCCTGAATATTGTTGGGTATCCACAAATTTGGAATTTGGAAAATAAACCAAAAAGCATTTCTCTATCCCCATATTTAAGAAAAGTTCAGGACTTCAGCTGCTTATTTTTTATATTCAAACCTTAAGCTCTTGTGTGTGTATGTGTGTATGTGAAGGGTCTGCCTGTCTCTGGAGCCTGCTCCTTCGGTTGCAAAAAAGAAACTTCCCAGAACTGTTCCAACCGCAAAAAGCAATCCTGCCCAGGAGGGTACCCCAAGATGACTCTGTCACAATCTGCTGCTCACATCTAGCTCAACTGCAGAGCCCTCTCCCAGAACAACCCTTAAAAACCCTTCCCACCCGCCCCCGCCCAATAAAGGTTCTCTGTTGGGTAGACTGTCTGGTCTGGTTTCACAGGTTCTAGTCCATCATGTGGTACAAGAGATCAACTGCAGAGCCTTCACACGAGTTTTACTTGTTGAGAGGTCTCACTCAGTATGTGGTTAAGCAGCCCACGCTATGCTTGACTTGTGATACTCTTGCCTCAGCCTCTCAAAACGGTAAACTCTTCCTATATTGACAAAATACACCAAATTTAAATACCACGATTGGTTAAATTATTTGAAGTCACTCTGCTAATTGTTTTTTTCTGCTACGCTACCCTTTACAAACCACAAATTTCTGTAAAAGAATCATGGCACCTGAACATACTATTTTAATGACATTATCAATGCTAACGAGATTTTCTTTCTCATAGCATGTTGAGGTACTACATAATCTGAAAGATTTTCATTCAGTTCCACACACATCATTTAAAATCATATACCATAAATTATTTTCCTGAATCCTGAACCCATTCAATTGCCTCAATTAGCAAAACAGCTTCATACAGATGTCTATTTGAAGTGTTAGGTAAACATCTTTACTTCTACTTTTTGGAAAATGGACACAAGCACTGACTTGACATATTTTACTACAGGTTGTATATAAATAGAAATTTACCCCCACTTACAGAAATAAATCACTCAGAAGTCTATTTTGTTTAGCTAACCAGTTTAAAAGTAATTTTCTTGGAGCTTTTATTATCACTTCATATTCCCAAGTGCACAAAACATGTTTCTTAAATTTAGTAACTAACTACCTCCAATTGCTGAAATTTTATAATTGGTAAAACTATGTATTATCTTTACTATTACAGGCATATGCTGCTGATGATTCAGAGGAAACATCAAAACTTACTTTTAAATAGCTACAAAATACAATGGCTCAAATCTACAGGGTTTAAGGGTATATAAAAAATTTTATAACAAACTAAACTTTTTTGTTTTCATGTGCTCTTTTGATTTTGTAAGAAGAAAAAAAAAAAAAAACCTAAATGGGAAAAAAAATCTTCAAGGTTATAGATACTCCCTAGTCTTCCTTAGTAGCCATTTTGATTAAAAAAACATTTTTTTCTTCAAATATTCTAAAGAGATCTTGCAACACTTTATGACAGATACATCAAGTAATCCAAGTAATCCATTAGTACCTCAGAAATAACAGAACGAAGCATGAGATCTAAAATACAATAAAAATCCATCAATAATCTTCACCTTTAATATTCCTTTCACATATAATCATTCAAAGTTCTGAGCACAAGAATTACTGTTTGATCAGGGTGCCTATTTGGAAAATGTTTTTCATATTACTCTGGATCCATAATACATGGTGACTAAAAGTTTACTGGAAAGAAAGGGTGACAACATAAAATCTTCCCAAATATATAAACAGTATGTCAAAGACAGTAGTAAAACACACTGCAAAATCACTACCAAAATGAAAGCACTCACCTGAATAAAGTAACTGTTATATATAATTGATAAAAATGTATTATGGTTCATTCAAAAGCATTTTTAAATTTATGGTGTGTTTTTTGAGTAAATAATCTGAATGTTTAAACACCGTGACTAAGAAAAAGTTCTCATAACAATGTTTACACGTTATTATTTAATTAAAAGAATAAATATATTGGGATATGCATGATCAGTCTCTAAAAGCAACTGAAGAGATACTTAAATCAAATCTATTTAACAAGAAATATGCTCAAAATAAGTTCCTCAGGAAAATAGGCTTAATATACCATTAAGATAACAGCCAAAATAGATCATTTCAAGAGACTGTTGTATTCCTTGTGTATTCCATTTCTTCCCAAGCCAGACTTAAGTGTAGAAAGTCAAATCTAAACTACTTATAACTTTGCTGATCATTTAGCCTGTCAGTTAGACTATCCACAATGTAAGTGGTGTGGAGTGGTGCATATGTGTAAGTCCTAGCTATCTGGGAGACTGAGGCAGGGGAAACCACTCCAGCCTAAGAAGGTGGGGCTGGGCAACATATCAAGATCCTATCTTAGGGAAGGGAAGAATTCCATAGTCTACACTCTATGCTACTGAAAGGTGATACTCTGAACCAGAAGTTTCAATATTTCATTATTAAATTCCTAAAATAACATCAACTGTTTTTCCATTTTAAAAGAATGTTTTAGTTTGCCTGTATATGCTGTCCAAAAAATAAAGATTTGTATATAACAAGTGTCCACTCACAAAAGACACTAAGGCTCAAAGAAATAAAAACAAAAACTTTTAAAAAATGCATTTTAAAATGTAAAATGCTTTAATGAATTTAGTTTGTGGATGTGAACACCATGTGTGAAGTACTGCTCTGGCACTGAGGAGTATAAGTGCATACTAGAGAAGAAAGAAATTTCCACGAAACTACAGAAGATACAGATTCAATTCAGGATGAAAACTTTTTTAGAAATGAATCATTTCTAGAGGACTAGTGATTGCTCATGGTTAGGGATAGCACCTACATGAGTGATATGAGGAATCCTCATAATGATCAAAGTGTTCTGTATCTTGATTATGGTGGTGGTACATACACATGAGATAAAATTGTATAGAATCATACAATTATGCATACACTCTCGCTCGCTGTCTGTAACTGGGGAAACCTGAGTAAAATCTATGATTTTTTAATCAAAGTCATCAGCTTGGTTCTGATATAATATTACAGTTCTGAAAGAAGTTAGCATTCAGAGATACTAAATAAAGGGTCTAGTGATCTCTCTATATTATTTCTTACAATTTCATATGAATCTAAATTATGTCAAACTCAAAAGCTATTTTTAGAGGATAAAAAAATTACACTTTCTCCATGTTGAATATACCATCCCCCCTTTAAAAAAACACCAAGATCTCAGCAACGAAAAAATCACCACTTAAGGTACAGTAGTAATCCCTCTCTAAGAAATTCAAAGTAAACATTAGGTCTAAATATTCTTCCTTTGTAAAAATGTTCTCAATTTATATTTATGATGTATTAATTACAGTATTTTAAAGATCCTAACCTACAAACTGAAGATTTCTCATACATAGTAATGATAAACTGCTTCCTGACTGTGCAGATGGTGGCAGAAGAATCTTTAATAGAGAAAAAGAAAAAAACTACTGGGAGAAAGAGGGAAAGGGAGAGTGAAGAGGAGGGTGGGAGGCAGAGACCGAGTTTGAACTGAAGGGTAGAAAGCCCGCTAAGATTGTGCTAAGCCAGGTTTTTATTTTTATCTACTTTGAACCTCTTGGAAAATATTCAAGCATATCATTTCTTTCACTAATCCAATATAAGAACTCAGTCTAGGATTCTTTGCTGTGAGGAAACAGAAGGTGATCACAGGCAGGGTGACAAGCATAAGCACCCAGATAAAACGAGTCTAATCAAGGGAGTTTCTCATCCAGATAAAAGACTCCCAGAGTCCTTGACTCGACTCGACAGCCCGTTCCGAGGCGCTAAAGACAAGGGCGTCCCGTCTACGCAGATTTGCCCTCGTGGCCCGACCCCTGAAGACTGGAAACCTAACGCTCCTCAGCTGCCAGTGGGCTGCAGGACCTGGGTCCACCGCCCCCACGCTAGGGGCGCGCGGGCCACGGGTGGGGAGGCCTGCACGAGGCTGGGCCCGGCCGCGGCGGGACTGTGGGGCTGGGCAGGAACCGGGAGGGACGCGGTTCCCGCGAGGCTTACCCGCGTTTTGCAGCGTCTCGATGTTCTGGGGCCTGGTCGCTTGTTCTGCCACCGTCTGCACGAACTGGAGCCGGGCTTTCTGGTACTCCTCAAGTCCTGGGGAGGGAGGCTCGCTAGGTAGGGGCCCCGCCGCCGCAGCCGCCAATCTTCCCGCCGCCCGACCTCCCGCCGCAGCCCCTACCTTGCAGCACTTGCCTCTGGCTCATGGTGCACGCAGCTGCTCTCCTTCAGGCCCCAGCCCGTGGATACTCAGCGTTCAGCCTGCGTTTAGCCCAACGACTGACCTGTGCTAGCCTAGGAAGCGCGCGCCTTCTGTGTGTACACGCGTAGTCCCGACAACCAGCCTAGCCCAACCCAAAGGCGGCCCGCCACGACGCTCCGCCCCGGCGTGACGTCACGGGACGGCTAGGGAGAGCGTCCAATCCGAGGACGCGGGGGCGGGGGGCGGTTTCAACAGAGCCGAGCACAGCCCAAGCCAGGTGCCCCTCAGACTTTGACCATGCTACCTAAAGTGTTGTCGGCTTCAGTACAGATTTCTATGCATCTGATGTTTCTCACTTCAGTATTCCTGAAGGGCCACAACCATGTGTATATAGTTGAGTAAAAATATTTAATGCGCATTCTTGGAGCTGCAAAGGGAAAAGCAGATGACAGATATAATAGGATAGACATCCTCTCTTCTGGTGGCTTTCTCCTAATGATGACCAGTTTGGAAGTATTTCATTTTTATGTTATTTTTAAAACATGGTGTCTTTTTAATTTTAAGCTTCATTTTGTTTCTAAGTGACGTTTCCTTACGAAAAGGAGGGAGAAGCTTTTCCTAGAAAGCCACACATCCCTTGTTTATATAACTTGGACTCTTTATCCAGTTTCTTTCACAAAATTTAAGTACTGTACTTAGTCTCCCGCCGGTTTCTAGTTCGTCCTTAAAAACTGCACCAGGGGAAGAGTAGTGACGCTGCCACATGGAAGAGACTGACATCTGTACATGCTTTGTGCTCTATCTTTGCTTTTCGCACCTTTGAAAGCCAGCTCCGCGCGCTTTGAACGTGAAGCTCTCGTGTCCTCTCCGAGGTCGGCCACTGGCGCTCTGAGGCTGCGCCCGGACTCCTCCAGCTGATTCGGGGCGCGGCCTGCTGTCTGCGGCCCCGAGGGCAAAGCCGGAGCTCCTCCTCCCTCTTCGGGAGACGCTGGGGCGCCCAGATCCGGACGGCTGCGGAAAGCACCGAGCGGCCTGGAGCGACCGGGAACTGAGACGCGACGCTTGGGACGCAGCGCTGTCACTTCACGCTTTTCCAGGGAGTGACACACACTGAAATCCCGCAAAGCATTGCTGTTTGCTGTGCGCGCGTATCTTTTTTTTTTTTTTAAACATTTGCATGAGTGTTTTTAATTAAAATGTAAACGCAACCCGCCAGAGGGCAACTTTCAGGAGCTACCCAGGAGGCCTCAAAGCTCTGCGCGCACCGGTCGGAGTCTCCCACGCCTCTCGGCTCTAGGCGCTGTGGTTCGGCTCAGAGCACAGGTTAGTAATTCCAAAAATAATTCCCGCATGAAGAGATGGAGATGTCAGATTTCCCAGATTTCTGATGTTGATCTTACGTCTTTGATGTCAGATGTCAGATTTCTGTGTTGATCTTATGTCTTTGTTTTATGTCAGTCAAATCACAGTCCTCCCAGGGTGGAAGGGCACAGAATTTTAAAAAGAAACCAGTCATCTGGGCACAGGAGACAATGCCTGTAATGTTGAAGCATTAGTGATTGTCTGTCTAAGTGAAAATACATAGCCTCCTGTTCCCACAACAGCCTGTAATGTCCAAGCAGGACCACCGAGATACAAAACTGTCACAGGTTGATAAACTGCATTTGTTCTCCTGCCCTCAACACATTCCATGTCAAAGATGCAAGTCCCTTGACTAGATGTATAAAAACTGGAGCCTGTTCTCTGTCCTTTGCTCGTCCATTTTGCATTTATCCACTGAGCCAATGTACACAGAAAGAAAAAAAAATTCTCCTGTTTTTCATTTGGACTCTCCTGTTTCTTAATTTCTGCAAAAATCTCAGCTACTCAGGAGGCCGAGTCAGAAGCCTCAAGTTAGAGGCTAGCCTGGGCAATTTAGCAAGATCATGTCTCCATTAGATAAATAAATTTTAAAAAACCGGCTGGAAATGTAACCTAATTGTAGAGTTCTCATAGATTCCATTCCTAGTACCACACACATACACAAAAACTCTAATGATAAAATTTCATGTGGATGTAGATGTTTGTGTGTGCAGTAATTGATCTCTAAAAATAAGGAAACTACATGGAATGCTAATTAAAATGACTATGGAGATAGAGATATTTGGTCATCTACAAATACCTGGCATGCCTTCTGGGCACATACTAGCCTATCTTTTAGTTTTTTCCCTTTCTTAATTATGCAGCATTTATTTGAATGTTTGTATGACTAAATTTGGCCAGATACATAGATTGAAAAATATATACAATGTTTTCCTGATATATAAAATATTTTCATTCAATTTATCTCAGTACAGTCAAATATCTCTGATTAGATCTTAGTAAGATCTTTGGTGCTCCACAGGAAGAAAGTAGAAACCAGGTCTTTATGGTGGGTATGGGAGGGCTGCAGAAGAGACACAGGCACTCACAGTGAGAACAAAGAAGTAGAAGTATTTTTATGAGGTCTGGCTGCAGGAGGAGTTTGGGAGGTGGGTAAAATGACATATCAACAGCTGGTTTGAGGGAGCATCTGCATGGGCAAAACAGGAAACAGAAAGATTTACTGGGAGCTGGGGTTGGAACACTTTGTGAAGTTTTGGGTTTGGAGATAGCTTAGCCTATGTGCAAAACGGGATCTGGAGGCTTATCCCTGGAACTACAGGGAGAAGGGAGAAGTTACTCCTAGAGAGAAAAGTTGGTTCTCTGGGCCTGGTACCAAGTTGAGTGGATGTCCTGTTAGAAATAGCTAAGCCCCAGGCTAGCAGAATCTATCAATCTCAAAAAGTATTTTTCTCTTTTTTAAAAACAAAAAAGCTATTCCAGGTGTGGTGGCACACCACTGTAATCCCAGCATGTGGGAGGCTGAGGCAGGAGGGTCACTGCAAGTTTGAAACCAGCCTTTACTACAAAGTGACCTCAAGACTGCATAATGAAACGCTGTCTCAAAAAGACGAAAAGAAATAAGTAAATAAAAATCTAAAAACTAAATAAAAATTGAAAAATCCTGGGCTCAGTAGTTTCATGCACATAATTATTTAATAAGGATTAGGCCTATGAAACAACAATTGCTTGCCTGTATGATTTATTTTGAGGAATACCAGAGAAATCTTTTTCTATCTAAATACTCCTTTCCCAAAGCACAAGATACATGTTTATTAACTTTAAGTGATATTTCATCAAAGAGAGTTTTATTAATTAGTATCTACCTTAGCTGAATTCAAATTCCAGAAAACTTTATATGATCTGGGCATTTGAAAAGAATAAAAGTAGAAATATCACTAACAGATAAAGGCATTGAAAAATGATGGTACTGCCAGAATTATGTTAATCCTCTTAATGACCCAATTACCATAAAGATTCTACCACTTCCCAACATCAGCATTCTGTACACTGTTTCTTTTGAATAATTAACTACCTATTAAAAAGAATGAGATGAAGAGAGCAAACTGACACAATCAACAGTCAGATTACAAGTGAATAGTATGACCACATAGAAGAAAAAGACTAGAAGCAATATGTGAATTCAGTATTTAGTTAAATACCCTTAGTTCATAGTGTTATAATTAGGAAAAAAATTAGAAAAATTCCTGAATTCCTTCCAAAAATTTGCTTTCTGTAGAGGCAAGAAGGAAGTTGTTCTGAAACTATTTTAGATGTACTGTACAGCTGTGCAAATATGTTTTGTTTCAGAGCCCCAGAGTTCTAAAAGGAAAAAGAAAAAAAGAAACACAAAAAAGCAAGTAAAACCCCATAGCATTAAACAGAAAAAGCCCCCATTTCTATGACTTTGTAGTTCCAAACATACATATACATGTATATATATTTTTTCTATAGCTTTTTGTATGTATGTATATGTATAAACATAATTTAAATTTTCGAGGCCCTTCAATTAAAAGTTGCAAGAAGCAAATATTGTCCAGTAAGCAATAAGAATTCCTTGCACCCAGATCAAGGTTCATGTACCTTCTCTGTTAAAAAGAGCCAAGGGAATTAGGCACAGTGGCACAAGCCTATAATTTTAGCTACTCAGAAGGCAGAATTTGGCAAATTGTAAGTATGAGACCAGTCTGGACAATACATCGAGACCCTGTCCAAAAAGGGTGGAAGATGCAGCTTAGGCTACAGTGCACCTAGAATCAATCCCCAACATGACAAATCACATTTGTGATCACATTTGTAATTTTACCTCCTACACAAAACTAATCTCCTAGAGTTTTATCACATTCTCAGAGTGACCAACAGAAGACAATCATTTTGTACATTCAGCAAAGGGAGGGGAAAAGGAATAGTTTTAAAATGTGCCAGCACATTCTATGTTAATGACATCTGTCCTCAGGAAAAATTAACTACAGTCTAACTTGCTTCAGTTGCAACAAAGCCTAACTAACCTAGAGAAACAACAGCCATTCTGTCACTTCTGGGGAAGAGAAATCTTTAAAAAATTAAAAACTGTAAAATTCACAGTCTAGAGATACATGCCCCCTCTAAAAGACAGACCCTTGCGTAAGACTGTAGAATACTTTTGTACCCTCACAGCTTACGGAAGAATTATTTACAAAAGATTTTTTTTCACCTGGTACAGAAGATCTAAGGCATACTAAAAGTCAAAACAAGAAAACCACTACCACCACCACCAATAGAACTACCCTGAAGAGGCAGCTATCAGAACTAGACTTTTTTTTTTTTTTTTTTTTGTCGTTTTCATTTTTATCGGTACCAGGGAATGAACTCATGACCGCCTGCTTGCAAGGCAGGTGCTTATGCCGCTGAGCTAAATCTCCAGCCCCCAGAACTAGACTTTTAATATGTCAGGAATGCTGAGATTGGCAGATCTCAGAGAATTTAAAACAGATGAGATTAATAATCCACAGATCCTTAGTGGATAAAGTACACAATAAAGTACGCAAGAACAAAAGGGCAATGTAATTAAAATCACTAAGAGATGAATAATGCCTTTTGTGGACTTAATACAAAACTGAATATGGCAGAGGAAAGAATCTTTGAGCCTGAGGATACATCAATGGAAACATCTAAAACTGAAAAGCAAAGAAAAAGACTCAAAGTCACTGAATCAAACAATATTCAAGAACTGTGAAACAACTGTAAAAGACGTGAACACGCGTAATGGTATAATACAAGGAAAAAAGGAATAGACGCAATGTTGGAAACAATAATCATTAAGAATTTTCAGACACCAAACCACAAATCTAGAATATGAAAGGTAACAAATGAATAATAAAGTCAAATCGAATTTTTTAAAAATTGGGCAGTATAACAAGAGCCATTGAAAATATGGAATAATTTGTAAACCAGTTCTTTTCTTTTCCTCTTAGTACTGTTGTTTTATTCCAGCTAGTCTTAAAATTCACATGATTCTTCAGTGAAAATCATTCTGAAAGATCAGTTTAGTTATCATGATGGGAGGTCCGGGGTAGTTGTTCAGTATGGAGACCTGAGTTTCAATTCCCAGCACCACAAAAAAGGTAAAACTATCAGAAATCATAAAAACTTATTCTTCGCATTTATCTTTGTTGTCACAAAACATTCTCATTTGATTTTAGTCTTTTACTGTCCTATGATTATTTCAGATTTTCCGTTACTAATGACTCACTTGTTAGTAAATAGAAAGTGTACAGTATTAGCCCTTTCCTTCCTCTTCACACCTTGTGATTTGTAAAGTTTTAGGAACATAATGTTAAGTTATTTTGGCCTACATCAATAATAGTTCCCAGAATAAGACTTTGAAAATGAACTCTAGTTAGTCTCTTTTAAATATGGATTAGATTGTCAAAATCTAATGGCATTGAATTTGAAAGAACTATTTTCCTTTGGATATGATGATTTACAATGGCTTTTAAAACATGTATGTATTTCTTTGACATTTCTTTCATGAAGTTCTGCCTCTGAATATGCAGTGTCCAGCTTCACCAGTTTTTAGGGAATAGAATATGGTGAAGCAGCTGTGTGACTTCTATAAGAAATTAGAAAATGGGATATCACTTGCACCTAACTTTCTCTATGAAGATCATCCAAAGAATCCAGTCTCCTTACTGCAAGGAGACTCCTGAGGGTGATCCAGCTGACTGACTGTGCTAAAGGGAAGTTAGAGGCCAGTTCCAACTAGCAGGAGGTAAATGAACAGCCGTTAGGTGATTCTGGTCATTCAGCTGACACCACATGGAGAAGAAATTCGCTGCATGCAGATTTTAAACAGCATAAATCTTGCTTCCAGACACTGAAGTCTGAGGTGGGTTCCTTTATACATTAATAACTGGCACAGACACCGGTACAAAATATGGTTTGGTGCCATTCAAAACTAAAAACAACCATGTAGTATGCTTCTAGCACACGAGTTAGTTGGCAGCAAAAAATAAAAAAAAAAAGCTTAAGGAAGAAAGAGTGAATGAAAGGAAGAAAGAGTAAGAGGGAATAAGGGAGGGAGGAAAGGGAGAAGGAATTTCAGTGAGATGGTTAGGAAAAGCCTGGTGACCCTCAAAAAAGACTGGCATAAGGGAAGAAAATGTGACAACTGGAGGAGTGGCAGCTCTGACCTGAAAACATCTGAAACTGAAGCTGATTTGAGAGGTGAGGTAATGCAAAGCTAACACACCTGAGGGAACCAGGACTCAATGTGTTCAAATACCGGTTTCCATTTTGGAGCCTCCCTGTAAGTCACATTGGCAAGTACTGCCAAAATAAATGAGTTTTAGGACAAGGACAAATCAAACTAACGGTGGCAACAATGGTTTAAAGATGAAGCCAAGACTGTGGTTGTAAAAGGCTTTGTTAAGAGTTCAGAAAGATTTAAATTTGAGTCTCAAATTTTTTTTTTTTTTGTCTTTTTCGTTTTTATCGGTACCAGGGATTGAACTCACGACTGCCTGCTTGCAAGGCAGGCAATTATGCTGCTGAGCTAAATCCCCAGCCCCTCAAATTCTTTAAGTATATTAAGGATACAATTTTTTTTAAGGGAAGGGGAATAGCTGGATCTAACGGAATCAGCTAGTCCTCTTCCTAGTTTTTTGAAGAAAATCTGTATTGATTTTCACAGTTATACACTCTTACCAACAGCAGAGAAGGGTTTCTTTTTCCCTGTAGCCCCTACAGCATTTGTTATTGGTTGACATTTTGATGATAGCCATTCTTTCTGGGATGAGATACAATCTTACTGTTGTTTTAAATTGTGTCTCTCAAATGACCAGTTATATTGAAAATTTTTATATTTATTTTCTGCTTGTATTTATCTGAGAAGTGCATAGTCATCTCAGATGTCCATTTTTAGATTGGGTATTTGAATTTGGGGGGGTCTAAATTTTTTCAATTTTTTACATGTTCTAGATGGATGTACTTTGAGAGACAACTGACTAAAAATTGTTCCCAGTGTGTGGGGTTATCTTTTCACTCTATTGGTGATTTCTTTCGATGTGCAAAAGCTCTAATCAGATGATATCCCAGTTGTTGATTCTTTGTATTTCCTGTGTGATCTCGGTTTTATTCTTGAAGTCTTTGCCTACACCTATATCTTCAAGATTTCTATCTATTTTCTTTTCCAGTAGATTTAGTGCTTCTGTTGTTGATGGACCTGTGTTGAAAAGTCTTCTGTAATTCTAATGGGGTTACCTTCATGAGTGACTTGTTGCTTTTCTGACAGCTTTTAAAATTCTGTCCTTGTGTTGGACTTCGAAGGTTTTGTCTATGACATTTTGTGGGGAAATTCTTTTCTTGTTTTGATTATTTGGGTTCCACATGCCTCACTTAAGAGTATGCTGACTTGTTTTGCCACACTTAGAAGGTTTCCTGCAAAGTGATTTTGATGCCATTTTTGCCATCTTCTAAATTTCTCTTCTCCAGTTATTGTTAGGAGAGTGTGCTTTGTTTCGTCTTGCAGTCGTTGGTTCCACTTCCCACGTTCTCTAATTGTTTTTAAGGTGTCACTGATTTTACAGTCACTTGCATCCATCCTATTTACTTCCATCCTAGAGTTAGAGGAAGTTCTGACACTCCGCACATTGTTCCCTTCTAGTGCTGCCCCTACTTCCGACAGAACTGTTTATCACTGTTATAACTTGAGCCCCGGTATAAAATCCAAGGAGGCAAGAGACCGAAAATTTAGTGGCAAAGGCTTTATTTTCAGGCCTGGCGACCAGTCTCCGGGAGCCAATTTGGAGACCGTCCCCTAGAAGCTGAAGGGAGGACTTTAAAAAGGGGCTGGAGGAAAGGGCGGGGGGAGAGAAACAAAGAAACCTGTAGAGCCATCAAACTTGTTGACCCGAGTCTGGAAACTGTATTGCTGTCTATTTAGCTCTGACAGTCTAGGGAGTTTCTGGTGTTTTTTAAATTACTCCCATCTTGCAGACTGACATTATCTCAGAGTGGCACGTCTGCAGCAATATTTGGAGAAGAAAGTGGAGAGTTAATTATCTCAGGACAGCTTGTCTTCACTAGTGAGTGCGAAGGGGTTACAAGTTATGAGAGGCTGGAACTTAAGTTTTACAAAGACCTGATATCTAACTCATTTGATACATACAGAACAAAAGGAAAGCACCGATTGGGGTTTGGGCCATAGTATTACCCGGTAATTTGTTTAAGCTAAGCAGTTCTTAAAATTGGGGCAGGCTCATTTTACAACAGATCATCACTGGGTCGGGGGGAGGTCACCAGAAACCCAAATTCTTTATGGCCTAGATAGATAGGTGAGGGGAGAGGGAGGCAATAAGGCGCCATACAGAACAGAAAACGGCGGTAATGTGTCAAGGTCAGGGTAAAGGGTTAAACTCACACGCAAATCTCTCTGCACACAAGCAGGTTACTTTAAACAAATGTAAATTAATTGCCATTTTAGTTTTCCTTAGCTCTTTAGCGGAGAATAGAGGCTCCTAGCAGTGATTAACAACCCTTGTTAGCTTGTTTTAGCACAGCTTCTGTAGTTTGTAGAGAGCAACAATGGTTAACATATCAATTAGGTGAGATTCTTGCAATTCTTTACAGAGGAGAGTGTTGCTCAACAGATCAATTAGGTCCCTTAACATATCAGTTAGGGAAAAAGGATAAAACAAACACATTTAGTAAGCCCCTATACAGGTTTGCTATAATACACATATAACAAAGCTATTTTCTTAGGGTACAACATTCCCCACTGATTTTAGTCAGTGTGTCAAATCATTGACTCTTTAGCATCTGTTTATAACCTTGTATGTGTCTTTAAAATTATAAGCTTTTAAGAACTTTGACATAGTTTATCAACTTGTTTACAACACAAGGCCCAGTAGGAGGATTAACAAAGGTCTTGTAGCTGTTATTAAAGCTGTTGACCAAAAGGAGAAAGAAAACCAACATTTAAATTTACTCTGTTTTATCATACAAGTAACAATTTTTAAGTTAGACAGAGGCCTCTTTGGGGTCTCTACAAAGGAGGAGAACACAAAATTATCAGTTATATTAGACAATCTTAAGCTTTAAAGTGTCCTTGGAAGAAATGACAGTTTATTTATCCGCAGGCTAATGGTCTTTTGAAGCTGGGACCTGTCTGCAGTGGGAACGTTGAATCCAGGCAGGCTTTTAGCTACTTTGACGGTCCATTGCAGCTCAAGTGATTTATGGTGAGGTCGCTTGTCTGGGTGCCTAGGCTCTTTAGCTCGCAGTGGGCAGCAGCAAAATAACCAGTGGATGGAAGTCAGAGCTGGCTAAAGAGTCTGGGGGAGACTTAATAAGATCTTGATTAGTTAAATCAGCTAATTTTTAGAAACCTTTAATGATAAGAGGAAGATCTCTGACATAAAACCTCAAAAGAGGAAATATCTGCAACATAGGGGATGCATCACGCACACAAAGGGGCAGAAGGAAAAGAGACTCACCCAGTTTTTGCCAGTTTTTAAGGCCATTAGTAATTATAGTCTTTAAAATATAACTTATCTTTTTATCTCTCCTGAACTCTGAGGCTGGTAAGCCCAATCGAGTTTTTTAATTGATCTGCAAAGCTTAGGTTAATTTGAGTTATTAGGCTATAAAAGCCAGGCCATTGTCGGACCCCATGGATAAAAAGGGAGACCAAATCAGGGAAACTGCTATCAGAGCTGACTCAGACTAAGTAGAAAACGCTTTTACTCATCTAATGAAAGTATCAACCATTATAACATTTATATCCTTGAAGTTTTAGGCTTTTTATTTTGTAAAATCTATTTTTTAATATTTTTTAGGCATAGTCCCATGATAACCAGTGGTTTCTATTGCAGTACTTTTAGATTTACCAATTGGCACTGAGGGCATCTGAAGCTCACAGACTGGGCTAGCTTGATATTAGCCTCCGGGAATCTCTCGGAAGTTGAGCTGCCAGATGCTGGTCTTTTTAAGTGTAAATGGGCTCTGACAAAGAAAATAGGTGGGATCAGCAGTAATGTCAAGCTTATCTCAATCCCCACTGATTTTGGGGCTCTCTGGCTATCTTTTGGAAGGTGGCATTTGTCAAATTATTTTCTCCTATAACAAGATCATCTTCTGCCCAATGGCTTATACAGCAGATAGTAGCCACTCTCTTTGGCATCTAGATGGCAGCCAACAAGTCCAAATTCGGGGAGCAATTTTAATCTTTTGACTCCAGAAGACAATAAACCCCATTTTTGATAAAGACAACTTGAGGCCTCAGTGTGGGCAATGGGTTTAGCCCACTATGTTGATGTCTCTGGCTCTAAGATTTGTTCCCATAGAACCTGAGATTTTGTGTAACGGCAGCTCCCAAGACCCGCTTACCTTGATAGACGTAGCTGCTTCCATCAGAGAAGTAGGATGGAACTCTAGATAATGGCTTATCCACTAGATAAGGTCGAAGTCCCGTGAGGTGATCAATGACCTCAGTACAATTGTAGTGAGGCAACGAGGGGTCATCCTCAGGCAGCAAAGTAGCCAGAGTTTGAAGCCGCTGTTTCCAGAAATAGTGCCTGATAATGTATGGCTCAGGAATTAGAAATCCGTCAGTCTGATGGGGCCTTGATGAGAGTCTCCAGGGAACAGGAAGAAACAAGAGTTTGTGTCCAAAAGTCAATTTTTAAGCCTCCTTTATGAGGGGGCCACTGAGGAAATCACCACAGACAGGGTGGTCATCTGGTTGTTACAGAATCAAGTGTCTTGGAAAGGTAGACAACAGACCTCTGTCAGGGTCCCAAACTCTGGATCAGTCCTGTGGCTCCTAGAAATTTTGCACTTGTCTTTTAGTCACAGGGACTGGAATTTGTTAGATGGCTCACAACAACCAGTGTAGTCTTTTTTTGTGTAGACTGGTTCTGACAAGTTCAGGGGGACTCACATCCAGAGCAGTTACTTTCTCGGCTGGCCCCTCTGATGTGACTGCTACTCTTTGAGTGGCCTGATCTGCCAAATTGTTTTCTCAGGTGAATAGCAGCAATCTGCTGACAGCCAGACTGCTGCCAGCAAATCTAGGATCTTTGGAGCCCTTTTTTTTTTTTTTTTTTTTAATCTTAGCTCTGGCGGAGGTTAAGAGACCTCACTCCTAATAGATGGCTCCATGTACATGTATAGTAGCAAAAGCATATCTACTATCAGTATAGATGTTTACCCTCTTTCCCATGGCTAGTTTTAGTACCTCAGTCAAAGCAATGAGCTCCACCTTTTGGCAGAGATGTCAGGCTCTAACCGCTTAACCCAGAGTACCTCCTTTTGGTGGTCACTGCTGCCCCGGCCACTCATCTGCCTCTGCCGTTCTGGATGAAGCTGCTTCCATCTGTGAAATTCCTCAGGTCGTTGTCAGGCATAAGGGTGGCGGGGTTTAAAGTTGAAGAAGTCTTAAAAACTACCAATTCTGGGTCTAGGAGCAGGGCCTAATAGTGTGAGATTCTAGCACTCACATTTTCGGGAGGGGTTTTGATAAGAGTCTCTAAACTGTGGGAGGTCACTACAGAAATCTTCTGTCCAAAAGTGAGGGTTTTTTTTTTTTTTTTTTTTTTTTTGGCCTCTTTTAAGTAGCATTGCCACAGCGGCCAGAATTTTAGGCATGGAGGCCACCCTCTTGTTACTGGATTGAGCCTTTTGGAAAGATAGGGCTATAGGCCTCTTTTAAGAGCCAATGTCCTGGGTTAGGACTCCTTTGGCAATGCCCCTGAGTTCATCTACGAACAAGGGAATGGCTTGGCAACATCAGGGAGTCCCAGGGCTGGGGCCTCTGTCAAGGCCCACTTGAGCTGCCGCAAGGTCCAGTTTACATTTATCAGTCCAGTTTAGTGAGTTTTTTCCTTAAGGGAGCCCTACAGGGGGTGAGCTGTTTCAGTAAAATTTAGAATCCACAGCCTGGAGTATCCGACAGCTCCCAGAAATTCGCGCACCTGTTTCTTAGTTTCTGGGAATGGGATCTGCAATATAGCCTGGACACTTTTTTAGACAAAATCCTCCTTTTTTTTTTTTTTTTTTTTGCAATTTGTAGTCCAGATGAGTCACAGCCTGACAGCACAATTGTGCCCTTTTAGTCGAGACTTTATAGCCTAATTGCCCCAAAGTCTTTAACAGTTTTTTAGTTGTCTCTTGACAAGCTTACAAGCTTTTGTGGGGGTCGAGGCTATTAACAAGTCATCTATGTGCTGGAGGAGCACTATCTCAGGGTGTTTTTTTCTTAAATTTTAAAAGGTCTCTTGTTAATGTCTCATCAAAAAGAGTGGGAGAGTTCTTGTAACCCTGAGGTAAATGTGTCCGGGTCAGCTGTTCTTTTACCCCTGTATCTGGGTCAGTCCATTTAAAGGCAAAAAAATTGACTCACCAGAGTAAGAGGCAAAGTGAAGAAAGCAACTTTCAGGTCCAGAACAGAGTACCAGGTGTTCTCAGGATTTGGCACTGTTGGGTATAGACTCAGAACTCATGCATTAACCTCTCCGAGATCCTGTACAGAGCGATAGTTGTTTGTCCCTGGCTTCAGTGACTAGAAGCAAGGGCATGTTCCAGGGAGAGACACAAGGAATGAGAATATCATTGTCTCTTAGCCTCTGCATGTGGACTTTAAATCCCTTTCCGGGCCTGCAGGCTTATCGGGTATTGTCACAAGCAGAAGGGGCATGCTTGGGGTAAGAGCTCCATCAGAAGGGGGACTTGGCTGACTGCTAGCCCTGGAGGATTGTCTTCTGCCCAGACTTCTGGAATCTCCTGATTTCATTTGCCCAACAGTTTTAACTCTAAGTCAGTTGTGAGGACTCAGGTACGCTGGACAAATTTCCCAGTAGACGGTAATTTTTTTAGTTTTAAAAGACCTTTTGTGCTATCTCTATCAACTGGCTGAGGGGCATTTTTTTTTTTTAAACTCTCAAACCTTTGTAATCTTTTTTCTAACATGTGGGGCCGACTGAGTTGCAAAGAGACCAACTGGCGATATTAGGGAAACCTCCTTACCTCTGGATGTCCAATCGGCTTGGGACAAAAGGACAACATGGTTTTGGCATTCCATATCAGAGAGCAGGCTTTATCTGGATGGCACACCACCTTTTGTCCCAGGGTGCCACCTGGCAGGCCATCATTTTACTAAAATTACATACTTAATAAAAAGAAGCTTTTTCATAGGTAACAAAATTGTGCCATATAATCTCCCAGAGGTCCACAGCACATGTGAAAACGTATATCTTATCTCTTTTTTTTTTTTTTTTTTTTTATCGGTACCGGGAATTGAACTCACGACTCCCTGCTTTTAAGGCAGGCGCTTATGCCACTGAGCTAAACCCCCAGCCCCCCTATATCTTATCTCTGTTATCATCTATAATCTCATATTAATGGAAACACTTTGCAGCAAAAGTTTAGAATCTTATAAATAAATCTATCAAAACTGATCCAATACTGTCAAACTTTGAACACATTTACTTCTTGTCAAACCTGTTGTCTTCAGTACTATAAACCAAGACAAAATTTATATCATCTCGAGCTTTTTATAACTTATAATATACCTCTAAGTTTTATCTTTTTTTTACATTTTGGCACAGCAGACATTTTACTTGAAGACAAACCACTTTCTTTGTCCCTCCTTTTTACTATCACCAGTCAATTATCTTTTTTTTTTCGCTTCTCAGACAACATTAAAACTCTCAACAAAACCCTTGAAGTTACCTTTTAGTAGTCTAAAACATATTTAATTAATTTTATGTCTTTTTACCACATTAAAATGCTGGGTTTTTTAAAGCTATAACCTTTTAACTGGCTCAATTACAGTATGACCTGGTTTTTACTTGGTAAAGTTGATATGATTTTTAAAAACCATAAATATACACATATATGTGCACATATATTTACTTTTTAACCAGAAAGAAAAATATTCCTTTTAAAAGGCATGCCAAGGTTGCAAGCAATCAGTTGAAGACTTACATATTAAACAAGGCGCCACAACATTAAAGACATAAACAAAGGGTGCTTTTTTGCACAGTTTGGTGAGCTAAAGGAAATAATTTTTCTTATTATGAAGCTTGAATCTAATAAGCCATATGGATCCTGCAACAGAAATGGGCAACAAGCCCCTAAGTTAGTAACAAATCCAAACAGGCAAACAATTTTAAAGAACAAAAACACTGCACATCAATATCTAAATCCCTTTGTCCATTCTGGGCTCATAGAAGGGGTTCCTAGGAGAGAATGTTCTGTTAGATTTAGGGTAACCAAAAGGAGAACAATTAGAACAAATGGACAAACAAACAGACATACAAGACGAGACAAGCTGCAGCAAAAATGGCCTTTGCCCAAAAATTAGTCAAATTTTGGGATCTGGAGGAATTAACAAATTAACCAACAGAGTGGTTCCTCACCCGGGGCAGAGTCACAAATGGCAAAAACCAATTGACTCTGTCCTCAGGAGGTTTCACTTCCCAAATTAAGGGCGTCCCCTCCCAAACGGAGCTGTTCCCCACCCGGGGCAGAGTCACAAATGGACAGAATTTGTCCTACAAACCAACTGACTCTGTCCTTGGGTGGTTCCCGCTCCCAAATTGAGGGCGTCCCCTCAAAATTACAAGTTGACCGCGGCCCAAACAAATCCTCCAGAGCACTTACTTTCAAATGTTCAGAAATGAGTCTGGGGTCTTGCTTCCATCCCGGACGAGCCCCCAAATGTTATAACTTGAGCCCCGGTATAAAATCCAAGGAGGCAAGAGACCGAAAATTTAGTGGCAAAGGCTTTATTTTCAGGCCTGGCGACCAGTCTCCGGGAGCCAATTTGGAGACCGTCCCCTAGAAGCTGAAGGGAGGACTTTAAAAAGGGGCTGGAGGAAAGGGCGGGGGGAGAGAAACAAAGAAACCTGTAGAGCCATCAAACTTGTTGACCCGAGTCTGGAAACTGTATTGCTGTCTATTTAGCTCTGACAGTCAAGGGAGTTTCTGGTGTTTTTTAAATTACTCCCATCTTGCAGACTGACATTATCTCAGAGTGGCACGTCTGCAGCAATATTTGGAGAAGAAAGTGGAGAGTTAATTATCTCAGGACAGCTTGTCTTCACTAGTGAGTGCGAAGGGGTTACAAGTTATGAGAGGCTGGAACTTAAGTTTTACAAAGACCTGATATCTAACTCATTTGATACATACAGAACAAAAGGAAAGCACCGATTGGGGTTTGGGCCATAGTATTACCCGGTAATTTGTTTAAGCTAAGCAGTTCTTAAAATTGGGGCAGGCTCATTTTACAACAGATCATCACCGGGTCGGGGGGAGGTCACCAGAAACCCAAATTCTTTATGGCCTAGATAGATAGGTGAGGGGAGAGGGAGGCAATAAGGCGCCATACAGAACAGAAAACGGCGGTAATGTGTCAAGGTCAGGGTAAAGGGTTAAACTCACACGCAAATCTCTCTGCACACAAGCAGGTTACTTTAAACAAATGTAAATTAATTGCCATTTTAGTTTTCCTTAGCTCTTTAGCGGAGAATAGAGGCTCCTAGCAGTGATTAACAACCCTTGTTAGCTTGTTTTAGCACAGCTTCTGTAGTTTGTAGAGAGCAACAATGGTTAACATATCAATTAGGTGAGATTCTTGCAATTCTTTACAGAGGAGAGTGTTGCTCAACAGATCAATTAGGTCCCTTAACATATCAGTTAGGGAAAAAGGATAAAACAAACACATTTAGTAAGCCCCTATACAGGTTTGCTATAATACACATATAACAAAGCTATTTTCTTAGGGTACAACAATCACATGAGCTTTTATTTGGTACCTTTTCATGGACACTAATTCTTTACTTAACTACTCACTTACGTTTTGAGTTATTTGTTAGCTTCTTTAAATTCACTGACCATTTTGTTTATGAAGTCAAATATCTGTTTATTACGTCCTCTTGATGGTCACTAAGTACCTTACTGTTCTGGGGTTTTTTTTTTTTTTAATTCACATGTTTCGTTTTTTTATCTTCTCAACATTGATACATATTATATCAACTTTGGGGAGGTGAGCATTTTTAGAAGCATTTTTTGTCCTGTTGGTTCAAGTTGTGTGTGCACATGCGTACACAGTGAGGGCTGAGTATCAAGTACTGTTGACAGTCAAAGACTTGTTAGTATGGAGATCTCTTTGGTTGGTGTCTGCTTTCCAGCTGTACCTCTCTGACCTGTTCAGTTCAGTAGGATCATACTGGTCATGATGTTGCACGGAGAGAAATCTTGCTGCTTGATCACGTCAACATTGCAGATCCAACCATACATCCATCCGACCTGTACGTTAACCTTTCAAAACTCACCCTTTATTAGTGCACCTTGCAGGCTGTAATACATTGCCAACAAAGTTGGATATAGGAAGGCAGAAGCAAGAGAAAAAGGTAAGGGGTAAGTCAAAAAAGAGAAAAACGTCAATATGTGAAGAACACTCAGGAGATGAGACTGTTGGAATAACTTTTTATAGCTGAAATAAAGGGCGAGCACTGAGGGAAAAGGAATGCAGAGGAAGACAAGTGTGCTCAGAGATGAATGGGTGCTGTGAGGTTCTTGGCACTGTTACCGTGTACTAGCTTTGGTTTGGCCCCTCTGTGCCTGCTTTTCCAGAGGGAGACCCTGACTTGCCGGTGAAAGGTACTTGCTAGTTACTTACCAGACATGCAGGTCTGCTAGGCCTTGCAGTGCAGCGGGCCTGGGGCAGTGTGTGAGCAGCTCCTCTGCCCGGGGGTTTGCAGCGGGCCTGGGCCAGTGTGTGAGCAGCTCCTCTGCCCGGGGGTTTGCAGCGGGCCTGGGCCAGTGTGTGAGCAGCTCCTCTGCCCGGGGGTTTGCAGCGGGCCTGGGGCAGTGTGTGAGCAGCTCCTCTGCCCGGGAGTTTGCAGCGGGCCTGGGCCAGTGTGTGAGCAGCTCCTCTGCCCGGGGGTTTGCAGCGGGCCTGGGCCAGTGTGTGAGCAGCTCCTCTGCCCGGGAGTTTGCAGCGGGCCTGGGGCAGTGTGTGAGCAGCTCCTCTGCCCGGGGGTTTGCAGCGGGCCTGGGGCAGTGTGTGAGCAGCTCCTCTGCCCGGGGGTTTGCAGGGGGCCTGGGGCAGTGTGTGAGCAGCTCCTCTGCCCGGGGGTTTGCAGCGGGCCTGGGGCAGTGTGTGAGCAGCTCCTCTGCCCGGGGGTTTGCAGCGGGCCTGGGACAGTGTGTGAGCAGCTCCTCTGCCCGGGGGTTTGCAGCGGGCCTGGGGCAGTGTGTGAGCAGCTCCTCTGCCCGGGGGGTTTGCAGCGGGCCTGGGCCAGTGTGTGAGCAGCTTCTCTGCCCGGGGGTTTGCAGCTGTTCAGTCGCCTCACTGGGCAGTGGCTGGCCTGCCAGTCCATGGAATTCCTCGCTGAGGTGCCTGTCTCAGGAAAACAAACAGAATCTTTGCTGTCCTGAGTAACTGGCGGAGCAAGCTGAGCCCCGGCACTAGGGCCCTGTCTCTGTTGCCCTAGATGCGCGCATCCTAATCGCCTTGCTTGGTAGATTTTCATGCCCTACAGAGACAGCAAGCTGCAGAACCGCCCCCCGCCCTCCCCCCCCCCCCCCGGGTCGTTGGGTGGAGACTTTCTGGGTTAGAGACCGGTGTTCTGGCAGAGAAAAATTTGGGATTTTAGAGGAATGTATGCATGCGACTGGAGCCAGTTCTGTTCTGCTCCCTGCTTCAGTGACGTCCACCGCCTGCGTTAAGCTATGTTACTTGGCTCTGGCTTTTAAGCCAGAGAGTGAAGCCAAACGGAAGTATTCTCTGGATAAAGTGCTGAGACACAATCTATGTATAGGCGATGGTATCACATTCCTGAGACCAAAGCCTCTGTCACAAGGAAAATCTTTATAATGCCAGAGGATCCCCAAGGGTCCTCCCAGGCCTGGAGAGGACTTGGCATCAGCTCACAGGCTCAGGTCCTCACTTTAATCTGCATATTGCTTAGGAATGAGAACGTGTGTAAATGAGAATCTGTGTTCTATGAGCTTTTCAGTGTATTCGTTAATACTTATTAAAAGTTGCACAGAAGAGCGCTGGAATATTCAAACAAGAATTTGCAGTCTTTTTTCTGCAGTCAGCCTGTAAATACTTTTGGGTTTGTGGACCATACGAGCTCCCGTGTAGTTCAGAAAAATCAGTAAGTGAATGTGAGGTAGGCTAGAAGAAACAAAGCTAGGTAAAAAGACTAGAAGATCGAAATTTTAAAAATTGTACTTTAAAGAAAAACTGCAACTCAGAACACAAGCCCGTCAGTCTTTACTTTTTTCCTTCTCCCCAAACAGCAAACCTGGGGAACTTGCTTTCCGCTGTGAAGAGGTCTGCCCAGTCCCTTTACTTCCAGCAGGGACCTCCCTTGTGGAATTTGCAATAGGAGTAGGGCACTGTCTCACTGGGGATGGGCCATCCTCTCCCACCAAAACTAAGACTATAATATAACCAAGATAACTGAATTTCTACCTCCCAAAACATGAAAGATCCCTGGTTCCCAACTGTATCTTGCCTCTTTTCTTTGAGCACTCGCATTCTGCCTTTGAATGAGTCCTTTATCTATCTCTAGCCAGTCCATTTCATGCCTCTTTTACTGATTCACCCTAAAAATTGTTTTTCAGTGAAGGATGTTAGCAAACCTACATACTTATTTTAAAGGGTTAAGCTCAGAATCCCTCAAACCCAGCCCAGTGACGAATGTGCAACACTCAAACAAAACTTTATATAGAATACAGAGAGGCAGGGTTATTCCTCGGTGTTGGAACCTAGTGCAAACAAGGGTGTACAGCACCAAAATATTATTTATAAGAGACAGTGGGCTGAGTTTATGGTACAGGCACTAATTTAACGGTAACTTACTGATCCTTGTACCATACCTATGGTGCTTCATATGCATAAAAACCATATTGTTAGGACTTTTTTGGGATTTTGGACGTTAGCCATTTGGATTTCTCTCTCTGTGTGTCTCTCTCTCTCTCTCACACACACATTTATTTATTTATTTTTGCCTTTGAACTCTTTTTGTGTGTTTTTGAACTTAGAACATTCATTTTGACAAGAGCCTAAAAGTCTTAACTGATAATAGTATTGATGTAGTGACACAGGAGATCAAGGGTAGTAAAGCTGGCTGGGGTAGTAGGTGTGCCCTTTAACTGCAAGATCCTGAAAAACATGCTCAGAGCAATTCCCAAAGTCCTGTATGTGGACTTCTTACAAGAAGTGGAGCAGATTTTCGCTAGGATGCCTCGACCTGATGGCAGCCTCACCTCTCAGGACCCTTAAATAGAAGGTCTCCTGGCTTTCCTTGAGATTTGGGTAATATAAAAGGACAAGACACCAAGAAGAGCTTGCTGTCATGTCTTTTCCTTACTTGGCTTTCTTCCAAAGTGTTCTTTTCATCTTGATTTTTCCTCCGCCCAAGGTCACTCTGCAGAACCAATTTCTGTCTCACTCTTCCTTTCAAATAAACTTTGCCTTACTGCCCCTAGCTGCTCTGGAACAAGATACTGGCAACCCATATTCTGTCTTGTGGGACCAAAGAGATTCTTTATACTATATCGACAACTTAGTACATTAATGGTACCCATTGTTTTAATTACTTTAAAAAAATCATTATCAGTGCATATTTGCAATACACAATGATTACATTCCTCATGGGGAGTTGATACATCTGCATTACACATTTAAATTATTTTTACTTCTTCCTCTCTCTTTCTCCCCTTCACTTCCTCTTGATCATTTTACCTTTTGCAAAAGTTCTATGTCACTGTTTCCTACTATCTCTAGTATTTTATTTTGTTCTTTATGTTGCTTATATTTTGCTTTTCTCACTTAGGAGAGCCTATGTAATATTGAGGTGGTATTATTTCTATGTTCTCTGAAAGATCAGATAAAATGGGTATTTATTTATCAACCTTTACAACTCATAAATATTAGAAAAGTTTTGGTGCCAAAATATTGAAAGTATAGTCTTCCAGCCCTCTGCCCACATTAGGGGGAATGGGAGTCCCTTGGAGTATGACATTGTCATTGGCACATAAGATGTCACATGCCCCAGTCATGTTACCCGTCTTTGAGAGAAGATGGAATGATCAAAACATTAGAGCAGAAAGAAAAGGTGGATGAGTGTTAAAAGCAAAAATAATGTCTTGGTAAATATTCAACCCTTGTGATTATTATTTAAAATTTAAAAATTGGTAAGAGAAAGCATGGTGGCTTCAAAAGTAAGTAAGACCCGTCATTCTAGAACTTAATGAAACCAAGGCCTGAGTTAAAAGAGAAGACCAGAGATGGGCATGGGTGTCACATCTGTCATCCTAGCATTCAGGAGGGTGAGGCAGGAGTATTGCTGTGAGTTTGAGTCCAGCCTGGGCTTCATAGTAAGTTTCAGGGGCAACCTGAACTATATAGCAAGATCCTGTCTCAAAAAAATCACTTAGACAAACATGCTTCATTATAATTTATTTAGCAATTCCTTAAGAAAGTTGATGCATCCTCCAAAATAACATCCCTCTTGAGGGCAATCAATCACGTAATGAAACCATATTGCTTAATTCTGAAGTCTAGGATTATGCGGCTTGAGTGGTAAAATGAGAGCATTGCCCAGACTGTATAATGTCTGGAGTGCCAAAAAGTACCAATATCGATTTGTTTCACATAACACTATGCCTTAAGATGTATCCATTGTCCTGCTAGTGACTCAACTTATTTTTTATAGCAGAGTGGTACTTCACTGTGTATAAATACCACATTTTATATAGGGAGTGGTGGTGAGGATTGAGCAGGTTGTCCAGCCTGGGCTTGCCAATTAAACATTACCAGATCATATGGGTCAACTTTAATCTTTGGCATGTGGAAAGGCAGTTTTGTTTTTCTTTTAGCACCACTTATTAAAGAGATTTTCTTCCAGTGAGTGTTGTTTGGCCTCTTTATCAAAGATAAAGTAGCTGAGTGTTTTCAGGGTTGTTTGTGCATCTTCTAATCTGTTCCATAGATTCTTGGGTTGGTGTTTTATTTGTTTCATTTTGTTTTATTTGTTTAATTTTGTTTTATTTTGCCAGTATCATGCTTTTTGTTTTCTTTTTATTAATATAGCTTTGTAGTATAATTTCTAGTCAAAAATTATGATTCTCCTTGATTTCTATTGTTGCCAAGAATTGTTTTTCCTATGCCAGATCTCTTCTGTTTCCAAACAAATTTTAGGATTGTTTTCTCTAACTCTGTGAGGTAGGTTATGGTATTTTGATTGTGATTGGATTACCCTGTATAACAATTCTGGCAGTAGGGCCATTTTCACTGTTGGTTCTTCTTACCCAGGAACAAAGGATGTCTTTCCATTTTCTGACATCATCTTTTATCTCCTTTTTCAGAGCACTGAAGTTTCCAGTGTAGACATCTTTTACTTCCTTCTTCTGACTGATTTCTAAGTATTTCACTTTGTGCAATGTTATAGTAAAAAACGTAGTTTGCCCCATTTCCCTCTCAGTGATTTGTTATTTGTGTACAGAAATGCTGTTGATTTTGAGGACTGACTTTGTATCCAGCTACACTACTAAATTTGGATATTGTCTTGGTTACTTTTATCTTGTTGCTGAGACAAAATACTTGATGCCCAAAATGAAGGAAGGAAAGGTTTACTTAGTTTACAGTTTTTGGAGGTTTCATTCAGTCCGTATTTAGCTGGCTCCAAGGCATTATCATTCATTTGTAGAAAATGTCTAATTTCTTCTTTAATTTAATCTGTGACTTATTGGTTGTTCAGGAGGGTGCTATTTAATTTCATGCATTTATACTTTTTTGTGGGTTTTTTGCCATTTATTTATAGTTGGATTGCATTATGATCTGATAATATTCATGGGGTAATTTGAATTCCTTTGCATATACATAAACATGTTCTATGAATTAGTATGTAGTCTATTTTGGAGAATATCTCATGTGTAGCTGAGAAGGATGTGTTTTCCAATGCTGCATGGTGGGATACACTGTAGCTACACTAATAAGCCCATGTGTTCAAAGGTTGGGTTCAGTTCTGGTATTTCTTTACAGTATTTTTTGTCTAGTGTATTAGTGCATGGGATATTAAGGGCCCCCATTAAAACTGCATTAATATTCACTTGAATTTTCACATTGGCTAATACTTGTTTTATGTAGTTAACTGCAATGATGTTTTGGTGCATATATTTGTATGATTATTATCTCTTCCTCTTGGATTTGTCGTTAAGCAGTAAAAACATACAAATTCTACGATTATAAAATATATACACAAATAAAATCTCTTTTAAAAGGGTTAAATTTGTTTCTTCATCATTTCTAGATTAATTTTGTAAGCTTCTAGGGATATGGCTAACATATTTTAAGCTTCCCTAGCATTTCAATAATTTGAATATATTGTGTATATCTTTCATGACTGTCTGAAGTAAATTATTAAATAACAGAAATGACAAGATAACATATTAGAAAGTCAGGAATTCATCTCTCCATGTGGGCAACACTGTAAATATATTCAATGTCATGGGATTATATACTTATAAATGGTTAAAATAATGCATACTATGCTATGTTTACCACCATGTTTAAAATAATAACATAGGCAAGTATATACACAGTATCAACTAATTTTATAGAACTGTGTCCTGCAGACCCAGGATGCCATCTAATTTTATGTGGCCCATGAGCCAAGAAAGATTTTAACATTTTTAATAGTTGAAAATCTAAAGTAAGATTTGTTGGCATGTGTGCAAAATTTTATGAGTTTTAATTATCAGTATCTATGAAGCTTTATTAAAATGAAAAAAATTAGCCTATTTTGCTGAACTTGTATATTTGTTGACTGATTGACTTTTAGTAGTATCCAAGCTTTAGCACCTCTCCTAACGAATTTCAAACAAGAGGGATGATCATCAGACTGAGTTTTTTTCTTACATTAAAGTTTTTACTTCCTTCATGCTTTGAAAGTATCTACAGATTTTTGCATTTCTCATAGGTCTTGCAGAAATATCACTTCTGTACACAAAATACTTTTTTCAGTTCCAACAAAAGCTTTTCATATAACAGTAAATTTCTTGTTGTATTGTCCCTTGCTGATAGAGACACAACTGAATTTGTATTTTAATGTTGACTCCTACAGTGCTCCAAGACTTACTAGTTCTGGTATTTTTCTGATGAAATCACCGAGCTTTTGTTATACTAGGATTAGGTCAACTGTGAATAGGGACAGTTTTACCTCTTTCTTTCCAATTTGGGAACCTTTTCCTTCTGTCCCTGGTTTGGTAGCATTAGTTAAAATGTCTAGTATAATGCTGAATACAGTGGTGAAGTTCAGTTTGTTGTTTTCTAATTGTAGGAGGAATGTTTTTACACTTTTATTATTAATATGATATCATTTTTTAGTTTTTGGTTTGTCACTTATGTTGCAATGGTTACATGGTTTTCTTCTACTGATGTAATATATTGACTGATTTTATGTTGAAACTTCTATATGTTTTTTGGATAAATCCCACTTTTTTATAGTGTGTAATACATTTAATGTTCTATTACACCT
This sequence comes from Cavia porcellus, assembly GCF_034190915.1. Classification (NCBI taxonomy): domain Eukaryota; kingdom Metazoa; phylum Chordata; class Mammalia; order Rodentia; family Caviidae; genus Cavia; species Cavia porcellus. The sequence continues at coordinate 25,674,467 of NW_026947510.1, read as the reverse complement.
GTGTGCAATAAAGTTACCATGTGCTCTGGTTTGAATGTGTTATGTTCCTTCCAAAACTGATACTAAAATTTGATTTCTATTCTGGTGGTGTAGGGAGGTGGGGCCTAAAAAGATTCCACCATATTTCTAGGAATTTAGGAACATACCAATGGAAAGCTATGCACAAACCCAGGAAATTTTTGAGTAGTTTCTAATTGTTCACCTCTATATGACCTTGAGATTCTGTTTAAGCAGGAAATGATGGCTAACAAAAAGTTGGTACTTCCTGGCTGGGTATATGACATGTGTCTAAAATATGCATGGAATCTTTTGACAAAGACAAGAGACTTAAATATTTAAGCATTATGAACTTACTAAGAAGCTACTGTAGAACAGATATCAGATGGGTGATCATAACAGAAAATATAGATTATAACAAAATACAGATTTCATACTAGCAAACAAGCAACAAAATCCTGTAAAGACAGGATTTAAAGTCTCCACATGTACCATTTTATGTAATCAAAATTTTAACAGATTTTCACATTTTAGAGTCTGCCTGATTTATATACTTAATAAAACCTCATGCCATATCTGCTGGTGATTGATATAAAACCATCAACTGCTATAGTTCTTTGGAGATTGCTGATCCAGAAATTTCCATATCCATATTCCAAATTTCCATATTTTACTGTCACATTACAGTCATCATTTTCCTAGATCAGCTGTAGAATCTCTTACATATCTATACCTTCTTAATAAAAAAGAAGCAGAAATGGAGGTGGAGGAAGGAAAAAGGGGGGTCATAATCAAAATGTAAGATGTATATTTAAATAAAAAATTTGTCACAGTAAAAAAAAGTCATTAATATCCCTCAGATACTTCTCTTTCCTTTAAACACACTTGTCACATCATTCTTTCCATTTTGTGAAGTCCTCTTTTGAGTCTTTACAAGATGTAAAAAACAAAGTGAAGACTGCTGCCAAAACCATCCATTGGACAGTTAGGCTTGTGACAACATTATGGTGTGTTCCCATCCACGTTATTCAGGAGCTCTGGCAGCGTATGACTCTGGCTCCTCCCATGTCCAGATAACCATGAAAGGTAGAATTGATTCAAGACATTCCAGTAGCCACAACTATGCAAATAAAAACACTCAGAAAAAGGAACTTCTAGAACTGCTATAGAAAGTGACAAGAATGACGGGATAAGTATGTTCAAAATGAGGGAGGTATTTTGAGGAGGATTCATGATGAATCATCTTTTTACTGTAATTAAATTTTAAAATCTAAACATCCACTATATTTTTAATCATCTCTCATATAGCCTGCATCCTCAGTAATTGTGGTAAGTGTAATTTCACTGCAGACTTGTATTAGTGCATAGGAGAACCTGCAGAGCTGGGGCACAGGATGACACGTGCTCTGAATCACATGTAATGTGGGACACAGAAATTTACAAGATTGGCCTCCAGTGGTTGCAGGCATAGTCAAATGCACAAAAGATCTGTCTGGGCTCTAGGGATGCAAAGGACCCAGCAGATGGCCTCCAGCTCACAGCAAAGACCCAAAGAGCCTCCATCAGGAGGCTGAAGGACAGAAGACTAAAGGGGTCTAAATCAGGAAATTGAAGGGTCAGCACTAGAAGCTAAAAAGAACCTGCCTTGGCGGGCAGAAAGACCAGAAGCACCAGGGAAAGCTGGGAGGCACTGCCCAAGGCAAAGGTGAAGCCAAAGACCTTAGCTCCTCCAAAGAGAACAGCTGAAGCTCCTCTGAGGAAAATCAGCTGCAAAAGAAGCTCTTCCAAGAAAAATCAGCTGAAATCCTTCACTCTCATTCTCTTATTCTGTTCAGAAAGCAAGCCTCTTTGAAAGTATGTCTTCCACCCTGGAATCATACTGATTCAATTCAGCTGGACATTTCCCCACTGAAGCTGACAGTCAGTGAACCACCACAATACTGGAAAGATAGAGATGCCAAAAGTATATTTTATTTATTTATCTTTTTGGTACTGGGGATTGAACTCACAAACTGTCGCTTGCCAGGCAATGGTTATGCTGCTGAGCCAAATCCCCAGCCCAAAAGTAGATTTTAAAGAGTGATCTAACCATATGTTCTCTACAATAGATAAAATAGATTCAAAGAGCTAATAATCTCAGCAAAATTTCAGGGCACAAGAAACAATTACACAGCTATACATTATAAAATTATATTAAAATAATTATTAAAAAATTTTTGAATAAATTCAACAAAATAAGTGTCAGAATTATATACCCATGACATGAAAACACACTTGAAAATGTGAAAGAGGACCTAAATTAGTAGAAGGATAGCCCATATTAGTGAAATGGAGGATATTAAATGGTTATATTTGTCAACTTGCTCTATTGTTTCAGTGCAATTCATATGAAAATTCCAGCTAGTTTTTGTTTTGTTTTGCAGAAAGTGACAAGTGACTTGAAAATTTGTAGGGCAACATGAATAAGCGAAATAAATCAAACTCACATATATAAATACCGAATAGTTTCCCGAATGTAAGAAATGGTAAGAATACATAAAAGTATGTAGTAAACATGATTGCCCATTATATTGCTTTGAAGCCTTATAATGTTTTCATTATTTGGAATGGTTCTATTCTGGGTTGTTTGATTTTATTGTTTGTGTATGAACAGTTGTTTTGAAGAAAACAAGACAATATAATAGCTAGTGCTGATATAATATCATCTTACTTTGAAGTCCCATGAAGCTTTTATTCTTCTGTCTCCATTGGTTTATCATGTTGTATCTTATTGGATTTTATTATATGTAATAGTATAAACAAATTTTTATAGACAAGGAGATAATATAGAAACCATTGTTCATTTTCTGTTAGTTGGTTCTAAATACCCTGTAATACTTTCATTCTCTTGAATGGTTTTACACTGTCATGTTGTGTTTGATATACGAAGTTATAGTCAAATATTTCAAGGAAAGAGACACTATGGTAGCTACTGTTATGTCGGGTTAACTTGTGGTGAAACACTATGTTGCTTAAATTGTTCTGTTCTGAAGTGTGTTATTATGTTGTTATGTCCTCTTTTATCTTAATCTCCTTCTTTCTTTTACTTTTTTAATAAAAAAAGAGAAACCCAACATTTCCACAACAATCTTGATAACAAATAACAAATTCGAAATAAGCATTACTCTTCTGCCTAACAGTTAGCTTGCCTCTCATATCCATGCTCTTGGAACTGGAACACCTGTTCCCTTCAGGCACTCCACTCAACATGTGTGAACAAGCTCCTGTTCAGCTGCTCCCAACACTTTGTAAGGGAGTCACCATCATTCAGTTTGGAAAAGTCAGTCTTTTTCCCAGTAGCTCTGATACAACTAGTCACCATGTGTTAAAAAAGATGTTAACTTGTATCTCTTACTATGCATAAAGTATTAACTTGAAATGATCGTAGACTCAATATAAAATATGAAACTGAAATGTATAGAAGAAAGTATAGGCATATACCTTTATGTTTACAATGACATCAAAAACAGAAGTGGCAACATGAAAGCTAGATAAATTAGATATCATCAAAATTACAAACTTGTATGTTTCAAAGAATACCAGAAAGGATATGAAAAGACCGTTCACAGAATGGGAGAAAATATTTGCATGTCTTATATATATTAAGGAACTTATACCTAGAATGTGTGAATAATAGATAAAAGTAAATAATAAAAAGACAACCCAAAAAATACACAAATGTCTATGACTAGACATTTTTCCAAAAAAAGGGCATATAAGTGGGTAAATAAGTACATGAAAGGATGTTCAATATCATTAATCATTAGGGAAATGCAAGCAAAATTATAGTAACAAGTGTTATTGACAATAAGAAATGAAATGACTAGTATAGGAAAGGATGGAGAAACTCATAAATTTCTGTTGGAAATGTAAATCATGCAGCTAATTTGGAAAATACTTTCCAGTTCCTCAAAATTAAACATGTGTTTGCCATCTGACCTATCAATTCCACAAGTAGGTGGATAGTCAAGAAACATAAATATATATCCACATAATGACTTGAATGTGAATTTTCATAACAGTTTTAATATCTACACAGGAGAAAACCCCGATACTATTAGTGAAGAAACAAAATATGCCACATACATGCAATAGAATGTCATTTACACATAAAAACTAATGACATACTGATGGATGCTACAGCATGGTTGACCTTGAAAATATTATGTTACATAAAAAAAGAAACCACAAAAGACCACATGTTATATGAATTAATTTATATCAAATGTCCAGAATAGGTAAATTATAAAGAAAGCAGATTAGTTGTTCCTGGGGAGGCATGGAGGAATTGATAGTTATTGCTAATGAATATGAGGTTTCTTTGGGAATGATGAAAATCTCCTAACATTATATAGTAGTGACGACTCTGACTATGCTAAAAACCATTGACTTGTGTGCTTTCAAGGAGTTACTTCATGATACTCAATATATTCTTAAGGCCAGTATGAAAAACAGCAACTGTGATATTGTCTCCCTTGTACAGGTTTCAGTGTGTATTTAGCCAGAGGAGTAAAGATGAATAATACCAAGCCCCCTTCTATAAAACTGAATGATGGGCACCTCATGCCTGTGCTGGGACTGGGCACATCCAGTCCTCTAAAGGTAACCATAATGGTACTGGAGCTTGAAGATTAGCAGGCTGGTTCCTGCGGAGAACCAGTCTCTGTAGTTTGTTAAATGTAGGTGGGTTTAACTGTCTTCCTTTGTAAGACACTTGTCTCCATGTTAGAGAGCTGTACATTATTACTTCCTGTCGTACTCTAAGAAAATAGCTTTGTTATATGTGTATTATAGCAAACCTGTAAAGGGGCTTACTAAATGTGTTTGTTTTATCCTTTTTCCCTAACTGATATGTTAAGTGACCTAATTGATATGTTGAGCAACACTCTCCCCTGTAAAGAATTGCAAGAATCTCACCTAATTGATATGTTAACCATTGTTGCCCTCTACAAACTACAGAAGCTGTGCTAAAACAAGCTAACAAGGGTTGTTAATCACTGCTAGGCGCCTCTATTCTCCGCTAAAGAGCTAAGGAAAACTAAAATGGCAATTAATTTACATTTGTTTGGGGTAACCTGCTTGTGTGCAGAGAGATTTGCGTGTGAGTTTAACCCTTTACCCTGACCTTGACACATTACCGCCGTTTTCTGTTCTGTATGGCGCCTTATTGCCTCCCTCTCCCCTCACCTATCTATCTAGGCCATAAAGAATTTGGGTTTCTGGTGACCTCCCCCCGACCCGGTAATGATCTGTTGTAAAATGAGCCTGCCCCAATTTTAAGAACTGCTTAGCTTAAAGAAATTACCGGGTAATACTATGGCCCAAACCCCAATCGGTGCTTTCCTTCTGTTCTGTATGTATCAAATGAGTTAGATATCAGATCTTTGTAAAACTTAAGTTCCAGCGTCTCATAACTCGTGACCCCTTCGCACTCACTAGCGAAGACAAGCTGTCCTGAGATAATTAACTCTCCACTTTCTTCTCCAAATATTGCTGCAGACGTGCCACTCTGAGATAATGTCAGTCTGCAGGATGGGAGTAATTTTAAAAAACACCAGGAACTCCCTAGATTGTCAGAGCTAAGTGGACAGCAATACAGTTTCCAGACTCAGGTCAACAAGTTTGATGGCTCTGCAGGTTTCTTTGTTTCTCCCCCGCCTTTTCCTCCAGCCCCTTTTTAAAGTCCTCCCTTCAGCCTCTGGGAGACAGTCTCCAAACTGGCTCCCGGAGACTGGTCGCCAGGCCTGGAAATAAAGCCTTTGCCACCTAAATTTTGGTCTCTTGCCTCCTTGGATTTTATACCGGGGCCCAAGTTATAACACTTCCTGTGTTGTCAGTGCTTTTCAATTTTTCATACAGATTTTGATGATCTTATTAAGAATATAAATTTGGGGGCCTTTTCCCTAAAAGCAAGTCTTAAAAACTGACATTTCTATTGAGGTGCTAAGTGTTTCTGATTCAGAGGGGGACAGTTGGAGCACCACTATATCCAGGGAGATCAAATGTGTCATCCGTCCAATGATTGAGAGGTAGTCAAGCCTGTTTTTGTGGCTCTCCCTATTGTCCAGTTGTAGCCATTTTATATAACAATAAATTATACCTAGTTGTCACAATTGCCATGTGTTAGAAAATTTGCATTAAATTTCTTTGTGAAATAATGCCTGACTCCTCTTCAGTTTACCAATAATTATATAGCATCCAGACACATTTCTATAGCAAAAGGTCTAGGGACAGACAGGATAAGAGGAAACAGTCTGAGAGGAAACAGCTTCTCAGAGGCCAAGTTGTTGAGACTGTGGAACATGAAGTGGTGGCATGAACTTCTCTTTGTTTTGATGACTGAATTCTACACATATTTCTGAATCTAAAAGGAAGTCATAGGATTTATACTCTACAAGAGAGGTGCATGCAGCATACCCTGAGAATTCTCAGCAGAGACAGGTGTGCAGTGCTGCTTTCGTCCTGACTTGGCTCTATAACCTGAAGGTGGTTAATCTTGGGACTTAGCACATAGCAAGGTAGGGATTTAAAAAGATACATGCGAGGGACACTTAGTTATTGAGAGAGAAAGAAATGCATGGTGTCAGGAGTCCATCCTGGTGACCCAGCAGAACGGTAGGCAGCAAATGAAATATCAGTGTTTTGAAGGAGAAAATGTCATCTAATGATCAACTTAGTGTTAACACATAAAGGAATCAGCTATGACATATGTTTTAGTGGAAAAAAAATTCTTTTACATTGTTGCTGTCCCTGAAATGTTCTTGGAAATGATTTAGACAGGTAAATTATTAAATTTATTCCATCTAAAGTTGTATTTTTTTTTGCATTGATAGATATTATTAGCATCAAATTTTTGAGTTAAACTCAGTTTAACAATCGCTTTATTTATTTATTTTTTTTTTTTTTTGTGCCAAGGATTAAGCTTACAACCTTGCTCTTACCAGGCAAGTGCTTGAGCCAATGATTTCTTCTAGTGTAAATTAACTTAGGAGTATTAATTTATAGATCATACTTATATCTCTATATATAGTGTAAATCCAGAGACAGTTAAATTCAGTGGTTGCTAAGTCTGGGTCCTATAGACTCAAGCCATCAATTGTGAGCATCTTCTCACAATTTTGGAAACTTGAAATTAGATATGACAGGAATATTTATACTAGGAACTGGCAAATATTATAAATCAGGACTTCTTTTGGAAGTTACTTGTTATACATTTACCAATTGATGTAGCTCAACATTTAACTTTGCCTCATTCAATCTTAGTTTTTTGGGAAAAAAAGATTGTATTCCATAGTTCTATATATGAAATGTCTCTTTGTGAGTCAAATAAATATCTTTTATGTTCTTTTAGGGCGCTGCAAATAAGGTAGGAGAAGCTGTCCAGGAAGCAATTGATATAGGTTACAGGCTTATTGATTCAGCTTATTTCTATCTAAATGAAGAAGAAATTGGATGGTCCCTCCAGAAGAAGATTGGCAGTGGCAGTGTAAAGAGAAGTGATATTTTCTATATTTCAAAGGTGCTGTTATAGTTATGTTAGGTCTGGGAGAAGGGAGAGGAGGAGAAGTCCGCGGGAGGAATGGAGCGGAGTGGACGGCCGTAAAAGTAGTGGTCAGCGGTGGCTTTATTCTGGGAATGCGGGGAGGGGGCCCCCGTCGCCGGCCGGCGCGGGCCCTGGCACGCTGGAGTCTGGCGAGCTCTCTCTTTCTGGCGAACTCCCTCTGGCAAAACTCCCCGGCGAACTCTCTCAGACACGTGGCGTGGGAGATCTAAATAGCCTAAGCTTAGGGCAGCACCCTAACTTCATTAGAGATGCACAGATATCTCATTGGCGCACAGGTCCTTAAGGATGGGGATACAGAATTACAATCAAGTCCATAGGGGGCAGGGTGGGGGAGGAGTTTAGGTGCAGCCTTTTCTGGTTACAGTGTTTTATCTGGGCCGGCAACTCTTTCATATCCCGTCTTCTGGTTATTAGGAAAAGGGGCGAAGATCTCTCTCTGTAACTACTTCCTGCTGGCTGAGGGCGCTGTATTGGGGTCTAGGGGAGTTTGACAGGATGAAGGTTGATGCCCAGGTAGACACTGATGCCAGGTGTTTTAGCCAGGACAACTTCACTGGTGAATGTATGTATGTCAGACTGGAAAAACAAAGAGACATAATGTTATTAGGAGACATGGCACTATTATATTTAAGGACCCAGGTGAGGTAGATAGGAAGGTGACTTTGGTTTTGAGATGGTATTTTATCAGGGTGACGTTGAGGTGGCAAGGCAGAATTCTGAAAAATAAACGTGGGATTAGGAGGAGTGAAGTTATGAGAGGTGTTTACTCCCCCCTATGAAAGCATAAAAGTTAAAAGGTAGGTAGGTAAGGCTTGTCTCTGGTATATATGATGTTGGAGTCTGTAGGCAACCGTGTTAAGGACTCCCGCTATAGAAATGATTATTAATAGAATGTAAGAAATTAAGAATCAAACTGGACAACAAAACATGACAACCTGTGAGTCATAAGGCAGAGATGAGCATCAAAAGGATGGTTAGATCTAGGGCCTGAGTAATGTGAGACCAGAATGGCAGTTTAAAAGGGAATAAAAGCATTTTATGATTTAGGACTGGGACCTGTATAAAAATGGGCCTGTTTGTAAATGGCATAGGTTGACCATCAATACCATGTCATAGAGATTGATTTAATATAGCAACCTGAATACTCAGGAAGAATCCTGTATATATGGCCTCTATGTCCACAAATATAGAGAATATCTTACCTGAGACTGTAGTGTGACTTGGAATCTGAGACGGACACCTTAAAGGGGGCTGTTGTTATCTTGAACCCCCTCAGCCTCCAGCAGCGATTTTTTGTCGGTGACGAATCTGGCAGTGTCGACATTTCCTATGAGGGCTAGAACTTAGGATGGCTTACCCACTCTCTGGTGGCTAGGACAGTCCAGTAGCCCTGGAGTAAGGTCTCAAAGAATGCCAGGATGGGACATTTTTGTCCAGTATCTTCTGCTGCATTTGAGCGTGGTCCATGGAGGGGGCAGGCAGCTCCACCTTGTGTAGGTTTACCTGTCTCAGAACTCCAAGTGTCACAAGTGTTAAAAATATAAAAAACCATATTAAGATCTCTCTAAGGTTTGAAGGTCAAGTTTTGCCTTTTTGTTTGGGATTTGGACTATAGTAGAATTAAGTAAGTATAGGTTTAGCAATCTTATGAATAAATTAAAACTGATATAATACTGTCAGATTTTGAACACAGTTACTTTTAAAGTTGTTACTTGCAGTACTATGAATCAAGACAAATAAAATAAAACTTTGAAGAAAACCCTTGTCTTGAAATAGAGCTAGTGGTTTCCAGCAAAAAGGAATTTATAAGCTTAGTTGTTAAACAGGAGATTGGTGAAGGCTTTGATAAATAAGGTTGGTAAAATAAAATAAAACTTTGAAGAAAACCCTTGTCTTGAAATAGAGCTAGTGGTTTCCAGCAAAAAGGAATTTATAACCTTAGTTGTTAAACAGGAGGTGGTGAAGGCTTTGATTGATAAACAAGGCTGATAAAATTATCAGGTGGCCAGTAACTTTGATTAAACGGTTTGAGAATTGTAATAAAAAAGCATCTCTTGAGCGGAGCCAAATTGTAAAAAAAAAGCATGCCTGAGCAGAGCCGTTGAGCTGCTGTGTGTGCGGTGCCACGGAGAGGTAGGCAAGGAACCGTAGAGTGGGCGGGGCGAGCGCGGGACACTGTAAGCAGACAACGGAGGCTTACTGTGACGCGCTAATTGTCATGCGGCACCAGTGGCAGCCTGTGTGTGTGGTGCCGCAGAGGGGCAGGCAAGGAACCGCAGAGTGGGCGGGGCGAACGCGGGACACCGTAAGCAAAGAACGGAGGCTTACTGTGACGCGCTAAGCGGCGCAGGGAAATGACGTCGTTCCGCTGCGATCGCGTAAGGGGGTGGGGCTTGGAGGCCCCGAGTGGTGATCCCAGTTAACGCCTGGCGTCAATGGGAGCTGCAGCTCGCGTTCGGTCCCCCGGAGGGACGGGGCGACGGCTGAGGCGGGCGACAGAGGGAGTGGCCGCGTCCCGGAGGGGCGGGGCGGCGGCAGAGGCAGTCAGAGGCATGGCTTGCTGGCTGTGCGGAGCCCCGCGCGCGTGGGGCGGGGCAACAGAGGGGGTGGCCGCGTCCCGGAGGGGCGGCGCGGCGGCAGAGGCAGTCAGAGGCACGGCTTGCTGGCTGCGCGGAGCCCCGCGTGCGTGGGGCGGGGCGACAGAGGGGGTGGCCGCGTCCCGGAGGGGCGGTGCGGCGGCCAAGGCGGTGGCTGTGCCCCGGAGGGGCGGGGCGACGGCCGAGGCGGGCAGCAGAGATGGTGGCCGCGCCCCGAAGGGGCGGCGCAGCGGCAGAGGCAGTCAGAGGCATGGCTTGCTTGCTGTAAGGAGCCCGGTGTGTGGGGCAGGGTGTGGCCGCGGGAGAGGCACAGCGTGAAGTTAGGTGGGCTTTGTTTTGAAAGGCTCACAGCCGCGCCAGAGCTGGGCGCGCTGTGAAAGCCACGGCTTTTGGGCGGCTACGGCGGGCGGCGTATGGCGCAGGGACACTGCCGCCGTGTGGGTGGTGAAACAGGAAATGAATGGGCTGGGCTGGAGACCAAAGCCAGAGAGGCCCACAGAATTGGAACGCAATGTGAGAGGGAAAGAAAGAAAAAAAGGCTGTTTTTAAAATTAAAAGCAGTTTGATGTGAATTTTAGGTTTGTCTGGTCTTATTTAACTTCGGGAGAACGGCGTAAAGTGGGAAACAAAAGGGAGAGGAGCCAGGCGCGGGCGGAGCCAATGAATGGAGGGGCCGGGGCTCGAGCCGCTGCGCCGGCGAAATAAACAGAACTAAAACATGGTGGGAGGGGGGGGGGGAGAGGCGCCTGGCGCAGAGGAGCCAGGCGCGGGCCCCCCCTGGGGTGACCAGGCCCCGCGGGCCACGCGGGAGACCGGCTCATGACCGCAGGACCAGCGGCGCCGAGGCGGCGCGCGGAGGCAAGCGCGCGGCGGGGAGGGATCCGCGCCGGGAAAGAAAGGCGCTTTAAAAGTCCTGTAAAGGGCCCCCCACCCTGGGGTGACCAGGCCTCACGGGCCACGCGGAAGGCCGTTATGACCGCGGGACCGGCAGCGCCGAGGCTGTGAGCGGGAGCCGGAAGAAGGGCGCGCGGGTCGGGGACACAGGAACAAAAGAGCGCACGCTGGGAAAGAAACAGCCTGTTTTAAAAGTTAGCAGGGGAGTTAATTACCCGAGTGGTAGTGGATTTTTGACTGCAGAAGTAAAGAAATTTTAACAGCAGGGGGACTATAAAACAAAACCGAGAAAAGTATAGTCTCTCACCTGCCGCCGAGTCACAGGGCACCATCTGTTAGGTCTGTGAGAAGGGGGAGGCGGAGAGAGAAGTCTGCGGGAGGAATGGAGCGGAGTGGACGGCCGTAACAGTAGTGGTCAGCGGTGGCTTTATTCCGGGAATGCGGGGAGGGGGCCCCCGCCGCCGGCGGTGCCGGCCCCGGGCATCTCTGCACGGAGCCCGGGGCCGGGCTGTGGTGTCTCTGGGAACACGGGGAGTGGAGACTGGCGCGCTGGAGTCTGGCGAGCTCTCTCTTTCTGGCGAACTCCCTCTGGCAAAACTCCCCGGCGAACTCTCTAGGACACGTGGCGTGGGAGATCTAAATAACCTAAGCTTAGGGCAGCACCCTAACTTCATTAGAGATGCACAGATATCTCATTGGCGCACAGGTCCTTAAGGATGGGGATACAGAATTACAATCAAGTCCATAGGGGGCAGGGTGGGGGAGGAGTTTAGGTGCAGCCTTTTCTGGTTACAGTGTTTTATCTGGGCCGGCAACTCTTTCAGTTATATGTACTGTATCTGTATCTGTAGGGTGCTTATTATTAAAATATTAGATTATTAAGATATTAAATTATTATTAAAATAATAGATTTTTGGAAAATTTCTCTTTGTATTGTTGGATTTTAATTTCTTTTGATCATGCAACATGGGAAGTGGCTAGGAATGAGGGTTCTGTCAGACTGTTACTGGAATGATGTTCCCAGGAAATTCTTTTAGGTACTTGGTGTCCTGACCAAAGAATTGGACAAGACACACTGAAAAGGTATAGGGATACACACTCATTGAACGTGGAAAGGAAGCAGGTCTGCAGAGTGAGAGCGGGCCAGTGAACAGACACCCTGGCCAGAAAGAAAGAGAAAGGGGTCCTTTGTATCTGGCACTCCCAGATGGTCCTTTCCCTCACACAAGTAAAGCATTTGATGCAGTTCTCCTGTCAAAAAATCACCTGGCCTGCTCCCCGGTTTACACTGTCCTGTCACACAAGTGCTTGGTTTCTTGCTATCTGTAAGTTAAGGATAAAAAACAACCCTTTCTGACTGGGTCCACATGCTGTGCTTAGGAATGGCAGTGTTATCTTGCATCCTGCCTTCTGCTAATGCAGCCTGGTTTTCGAGGCCTCCACAGATTCCCACACTTGTCTGACCAGTTTTGCCCCAGGCTGATCCCCTACCTCAAGACTTTTGTATGTGAAACACTTTTTAAATGTCTGACCTCTAACAGTCCATAAAACTTTGTGCCTCTGTTTCTCAAGCTGTAAAATAAAGATAATTTAGTTATCTTACAGGCTTTTCATGAGTATTACCTAAAAAAGGCATATGAAATTCTAAGAAACAGTTTGGTACATTCTAAATGCTTAAAAATACTAGCTATTTTTACTACTATATATATATATATTTTTTTAAGCAATGGAGTGAATTTGGCTTTTCCAACTGTGTATCCACAACATTTGAAGTTATTTTGATTCCATTTTTAAATCCTCACCTCAGTGTGAGGCAACATGATTTTGTCAGCAAGTATAGGCCTTGGAATCAGATAAATACTATTATTCACTCTTCAGAGTGATATTAGTCTAGCCTCTTAAGTTCAATTTCAGCATACGTAAAGATAAGGACAGCTACCACGAAGAGAATGAGAGACACTATGGTAGTTATTATTGTCTTCCCCAATGTCAGATCTTGAAGACCTAAAAAGCCTTCATCATCCTGTAATGATTTGATTAGTTCTATAATATGCAGTATGTATTTAATGTGTGTGAAGATGGGGACAAGTATTTGGAAGAAAACTAGAGACAATAAGATAGACAGTGAAGATCTCCAGTGGACTGGCTTTGAAATCTGTATTTCTTTAAATTGTTTCTTTTTGAACTGTTTTGTTCTGTTTTGATATGTTTAATCTTACCCTCTTTAAGACAAAAAACAAGTGTGTAGGACTGATAGCCATATTACTAAGTTTTTGTTGGATCATTGAACAGAACTGTTGGCGGTGCCACTATTTGAATGTCACTTTACATACTTTAATTTTGTAACCTGAACAACTATTTCTAAGATGACAGTAACTTATCAACTGGTGATTTCTTATTGTTTATTTTTCTGTAATTCTGTATTATTTCTACCCTTTTTTCTTCATGTTTTTTGTTTGTTTCTCTTTAAATAAAAAAACAGCTGGGGTCAAACTTGAGCTCTTTACTCTGTGCGACTTTAACGGCTGGTTAAGAAGGCGGAGCCTAACTCGCTGCAGCGGCGCAGTGGGCGTGGCTTTGAGAGCGCGGTTTGCTCTGGGCCGCTTCCTGTGAGCTTCAGGCTGCCCTGAATGCCTGACTTTTCCTTTCCACGCCTTCCTCCTGAGGGTTCTCACCTAAAAACGTGGCTCTACCTGACCATGGACTAAAATGTCTGAGATCATGAACCTAAATAAATGTTTTCTCCTTTGAGTTGATTTTTGTCAGTTATTTCCTCTCAATCACTGGGTCTTTTACATCTAAACCTATTTTGTGCTTTAAAATGCTTATTTCTCCTCACTATGCAGAAAAGATAACCTCAAACATGTATAAGGATGATATTAATGCTTTTAAAAGTATTTATGTTCTCTTAAAAAAACTCGAGTTATTTTTTTCTAATACTCGTCATATCTATTGATAGACAAAACAAATGAAATAGCTGAGATGTAGTTGAACTCACTACTGCTAGATAAAAATCTAGATTTGACGTTAAGTAGCCTAAAGAGAGCAAATTCAGGTGCATGTAAGTGAATCCAAAGCAGGTTTATAAAGGGACATTGCTTCCTGCTGGGCTACCGAGTACATGAGCCCACATGACTGTTCTCAGGTGTGGTATAGGTGCTGCTCCAAGTCATTCCACTCTTTCTGGTCTCCTTCTTGTGATGTATTTATTTCCTTACAACTATTATTTTGATGAATTTTCTCTAGATTATTACTTCTTAAAATGAAGTAAATAATATGCCTACAAAATGTTGTTAGTAGGCCTAAGTTTCTTTGACCGTAGACTAAGTGCCTGTAGTCAAGGCAGTTTTCTAAATCATAATCACTTGGGTTCTTGTCTGACAGTTTCTATGTCTAACCTCCAGGTATTAAAAATGATTTATTGCATTTTGAGTAAAACCAAGTGGTATATTTTTTAGAAACAAATGTAATAATGATTTTACCATCTAAAGTTTGGGAATTGCTGTTGTAAGACCATGTTTTCTTTTTCTACGTATGTCTCGATTCAGTGTAGAAATAGTTCATAATGATATCAAATCAGTTACCTTCAATGAGTATAAATCATCACTTGCCATCTACTCTAAGTAAAGTTTTGGTTGGTAATATTTTCCATTTTACTTTTTTGCTAAAGACTTGAAGAAATGATCTTACACAATTTCTCCTTCACCCACTGCAGGTGTGGAGCACTTTTTTGTACCCAGAACTGGTCCAGTCATGCCTGGAAGCATTACTGAAGAAGCTTCAGCTGAGTTATGTGGATCTTTATCTCATTCATTTCCCAGTATCTTTGAAGGTTGGCACCTTTTTTCTTACTTCAGTAATTAACATAAAAATTAACATAAAAAGTATCTGATTGCAAAGAGATGATAAAGTTTGCAAAGATAAGACATGCACACAATTATTTCTCTCTGTTTATCTTTTTCTGTCTCTCTCTCTCTCTTTGAAATTATTCCCTTACCAATTCACTAGTCCAGCTTCAGAGTGATAGAATTCATTAGTATCAGTGCTTTAGTCGTGTGGAAGTACTGTCTATATTTTTGAGTTTCTATGCTCTTGATCTCAGCTCCATGCTGACTGATTTCCAGGGCATGTTGCAATCTTGAAACTCAACTAAGGGATAGAACATTCAATGAAACTCAATGCTTGAGATGCTGACAAGTCACTGAGGGTTCTTTTACATCGTCCAAGACCAGGGGGCCCACTGGACATGAAATGACTAGAATCTGTTAGGACAGAGTTTTGGATACCTCATGTTAACCTTGACACAACAATAATGATTAAACTTTGGCATTTTAACGCAGTTCGGGGAAATATGCTTCTTCAATGGACTTACTGTGCCCTTTAATTAATTTTTAATACCTTTTAAGAACAAGCAAAGATTGTTCCATCAGTCTCAAGATATGGCTGCCCCAAATAACTCATTTGAGGCTGAGGCCAGGCTCATTTTTATATAACCTTTCTTTTCTACCTGTATTCCAGCCTGGTGAGGAGCTTTTCCCAAAGGACTTACATGGAAAATTGCTTCTTGGTTCACTGGATCTCTGTAACGTATGGGAGGTGAGTGCATTCCAGAGGGACCATGTGTCTCCTCAAAGAGGGAGAGAGAATGTGCAAAGAGTTCAGTGGAAGGGGATGTACTCCAGTTCTGCCTCCTACATAGAAATAAGTACACAAATACTGTATTTTCACATTTCATTTATTTAATCATTCAACAAATATTTGAGTCTGTATACTCTATTGAACAATATCCCAAGTACTCAAGAAATACCAGAGAGAGAGAGATCTGTGAATCCTTAGAGCTATTGTCAGCATTGTGGTGGGGAAGTAGAGGTGAGTAAGGAAGGGATGCATACCAAGTGGGTTTGGGACACGGAAAGCAAATTACTCACAAGCACATGCACACACACACATAGACACACACAAACACACAGAAAGTGTATCCTCTTTAAAAAATACTTTGAGCTGGCTCCATGGAATTACTGGTCAGTGGATCATTGGCCTCTCCCCCCTCCTCTCTCCACTGATGTAGGGGTCAACAGGAATGTCAACCTCACCAGTCCTCCTAGCTCCATGGACCTAAGGGTCAGCAGGAATGTTGGCCTCACCCCCCCCCTCACTCCATGAACCTAGGGGTTGATGGGAACTTCGGACTTACCTCACAATGATCCATGGACCTAAGCATAGAAGAATCATCAGTCACCCTTATCCCACTACCCAAAAGACCACATCAGCCCATGGACAAGTAGCAACCCCTTTCACTACCTGCAGAACCTTGGTGGGCTGTAGGGAGCCTCACCAATCTTTCAACCACATAGAAGACCTTAGCAGACTTATGACAGTGTGGTGAGTTTCTACCTCAAATAGAGGACTTCACTGGGTAAACAGGAGCAAAAGTGAACTCCTCCCCAGCTATGACAGGTCTGGCAAGAGTGTGGGTGAGACCTTCTTTATGTAGAGAACACCAGATGGATTGAGAAGAGTGCTGATAAGGTCTCTCCCAGCCCGGAGGTGATAAAAAGGGCCTACAATAACCTGAATGACACAGTAGGGTCTCAGCTGAGGTGCATACCATAGCCAGGTAGATCTGGTGGCCTGGAACAGCCTGAAGCCATAGTAACAACAGGAACTAAGGGTTGACTCACATTAATATTCTTATACTAGTCACCCTAGGAAGAATATAGGACTCAGCCAACTGGCCCTGCAGGAGGAATTCAGGTGACTGGCCCTTTCTGTTTCATTGTGGGACCCAGCAGAAAACATTCCAAAAATTAATTTGAAAACAAGAGATCTAGAAAAGCAAAGGCAATCCTATGCAACAAAGGCAGGACAGGAGGCATCATAATCTCTAAATTGAAATTATTCTACAAAGCTACAGTGATAAAATCAGGACAGTACTGGAAAAACAAAGCACACCTGAGGATCAATGGAACAGATTAGAAGATACAAACACAACTACAAAGACACTTAGCCAGATTATCTTTTACAAAGTGGCTAAACATGTTCACTGGAAGAAAGATAGCCTCTTTAATAAGTGGTAGTGGAAAAATTATATTTCCACATGCCAAAGACTCAAACTAGATGCATGTTTATCACCATGCACTAAAGTTAAAGTCAAAATAGATTGAAGATCTATATGATAAAATAGAAACACTAAATCTACTGGAAAACATTGTAGGTAGAAATCATGGAGACATAGGGTTAGGCAAAGTTCATGAACAAAATGCAAACTGTACCTGAAGTATTTTCCAGAATCAACTACTGAGAGCTCTTCTTATTAAAGTTTTTTACTTCAAAGAAATTACCAAACGAATGAAGAAAAAAACCCTCAGAATGGGAAAGCATTTTAGCCAGCTGTCCCTCAGACAAAGGACTTACATCTAGAAAGTATGAAAAATTGAAAAACATCAGACCCCTCAAATTCAAAGACCCAAAAATGGATGTCTGAAATGAACACACACTTCTCACATGAGAAAATACAAATGGCAAATAAGTACATAAAGACATGTTCAACATCACTGGTCATTCAAGAAGTGCAAATTAAAACAATGACATTCCATTTCACTCCAGAAAGAATGTCTGCCATTAAGAAATCAACTGATACCAAATGTTGCTGAGGCTGTTGGGCGAAAGGCCCTTCTCCACTGCTGGTGGGAGTGTGGGCTGGTGCAACCACTGTGGAAATCAGTGTGGAGCTTCCTCAAAAAACTAGGATTAGAAGTCCCACTTAACCCAGCTACTCTCCTTCTGGATATTTTCCCAGAAAAACTGAAATGTCATGCCACAGTATATATGTACACCCATGTTTATAGCAGCACAATTTGTAACAGCTAAATCTGGGAAACAACCAAAATACTCATCAACTACAGAATGGATAAAAAAGATGTGCTATTTTTATACAATGGAATATTACTCAGCAATAAAAATGGATAATCTTGAGGCTTTTATAGGTAAATGGAGGCAACTTAAGACCATACTTGTAAGTGAAATAAAATCACATTTATAAATATCATAGTCTCCCTAGTATAACAAATAATAAGAAATAAAAATCTGAAAGAGTAATAAGATCCAAAATATACAATAGATGTTGTAATAATGAAAGGGAGAGAAAGTGGTCAAAAGAACAGAACTACTGGGATAGGAAAAAGGAAAAAAGGAAGAACAGAAAATGTTATATGTATGTTGTTAAGCATATATAAATGTATGTCTGCATATGTATGATAGATAGATAACTATGTCACTAATCTCACTTAGTTCATAAAAAAGAAATGTTTATGCTGTCATGGGTCAACTGATCACTTTTGTGTCTAGATTTTGTAACCTGAACAACTAGTTCTGAGGTAACGATATGCAATATATTAGCCTGTTAATTCCCTACTTTTTCTTATTTGAATTTCTATATCATTTCTATCCTTTTTTTCCATTTTGCTTTTTAAAATAAATAAGATAAAAAACGTATCCATCAAAACCCCAAAAAAGAAAAAAATAACATTTGAACACAGAGTTGAGGGAACTGATTCTGTGAGGTCAGCATGATTGGAGCAGAAAGTCAAAGCAAATCATTTAAGGTAGCAATGACACTAGGATCCTTCCAGGGAGATCTCAGAGCGTGTGTGGCAGGACAGCACCAGGAGCTAGAAGGTAGCTGGAAATGACAGCCACACGCCTGGAGTGTGAGCCTGGCCCGCGGCTCCACCATGTGGGCTCCAGCCGGCTCACTTCCTGTCTGCTTGGTGCTTGTTTTCTCATGACTCAATCAACTATTTCTTGGCGTTCACTGAAGACTGGAAAGACCATGTTCACTCCCTTACTGGCATCTTGGCTGCTTATATTCTTTATGTTTTCTTCTTTTCCACTACTTGTCATTTTTTCTCACTTAGTCAATTTCTGCCTTATTTATTGACATCTGCACCTTAACGGATTTTATGTCCCCCACCTCTCCCTCCAGGCCTACCCTAGAATATGTCCATTTATTATCCTTCTCTAACCTGTCACCTAGATTACTCCTTACAACCCTTTTTTCTGCAGGCCATGGAGAAGTGTAAGGTTTAGGACTGGCCAAGTCCATCGGAGTGTCCAACTTTAACCGCAGGCAGCTGGAGACAATTCTGAACAAGCCTGGGCTCAAGTACAAGCCTGTCTGCAACCAGGTGAGCTCTCTCAGTCTTCCCAAACCTCCTGTTTTGATACGGAGATTTCTTATTCTTTGGCCAGGCAAAGACACCAATGACAATCTTCTTCATTTATTTTACCTTTAAACATATGATGCTTCAAAAGATCAAATGTATTCCAGATTATTTAAGAAAACTTTTTTAAAAATTGTAGGAGCAGACTGGGGTATAATCTCCTGGTTCTTACAGCATTGGTTAAAAGACAACAAATGAATGCCAAGCACTTTAGTCACATAAAAGCTGAAGAAATTAAAATATATATGTAAAAAAAGTGAAGATTCATCTTTGTCTGACAGTGTGTGTAAGGTTCATGCCACAAAATAACCACTGAGCCTCCAATGACACAAACACTTTACCAAACTTATTAACAATTACTTTTTTATAATATACTGCTTGGAAGATGGATGATAGGGGTATAACAATGTGAATATGCTTACTGTCTCTGAGTGGTGCAGTTAAAAATGCTTACAGTGATAAAATTTATGCATGAATATTTTACCACCACAAAAAATTTAAAGTAAAAACATTCCCCACATTAATTCAAGCCTCTTCAACAGGAAACTGTTCACTGAGTACCCTGGGAAACTGTGAAAGAATAAATCCATGGGGGCCTAGCAATGATGAATGATGCTTGGCTTGGGGCTCACACTCCCCTGGATGCCGCTGAGCGGGCATCATAGTCAGTCTTTTTATTCAATATTATATGGCTCATTTTTCCTTTTGACTGAAAAGGATAAGTAGAAGTTCTAAAGAAAATGTTCCTTCACATCCTTTTGGACATCATTGATATAATGTGTTTTTACTGCTCAAATTGATTTTAAAAATTATGGAAATGTATCTAATATTATCCTGGCCCTGAAGCATGAATGGAGTTTGGCCAAGTTGAGGCCAATCACCTGGCAGGTAGGTTACATAGCAAGTAGTCAATTTGGAAAAATTAGTTCAGGTGACATGTTGCAGCATTAAGGTTACTTTTAGCCTCTAAATCTGATAAAATTACCTTTCCTAGTCTGCAGTATTCATGACTGAGGTAGTACACACACACACACACACACACACACACAGTACAAAGAAACTTACTTTTACTCAGAGGTTAGGTCAGCACCATCCTGATGCGTGGCCTTTCCGATAGGCTCAGTTGGAATAAGCATACAACGGATTTTTTTAGGGCAATTTAACTGTTGTTTTAAAGGTCCAGCTTGGTGGATATGCACCATTATCTGTTTGTCAGCATCTATAGAATGTACAACACACGGAATGTTCCTCAATGTAAACTTGCAGACTTACTTAACGTTTCAATACTGTTTTGCCGATTTTTTTTTTTTTTTTGGTTTGCCAATTTTAATAAGTATTGTCTATGAGTGTAAGTGTTACTCATGGGGAGGCTGGCAAAGGAGCAAGGGTGAATAGAGTAACTCGCAACCTTTCACTCACGTTTGTCTTCAGTAAACCTAAAACTACTCAAAAGGAAAAGAAAAAAATAAACACCAAGGGTTTCCAGAGATTCAGGGAGAGAAAAAGAGGGATAAAAAGATAAAGTGCAGGGAGTGTTACTACAGTGAAGTCAAACGCATGGCGTGGAAATGGTGGATATGTGTGGCTAAACACTGTCAAACCTCAGACATTGCAAGTGAAGGGAGTAAGTTGTATAACAGTGTATTTATATGTAGTTCATCAGTTGGGAGGAAAGTGCAATACCAATACATTGTAAATCTTAGGAGAAAGCAAGGCAGTGAGTAGGCTGGAAAAGGAGTATATGAAAACTCTCTGTACAGGACTTTCTCTTTAATTTTTCTTTAAATTTAAAAATCAATCTTAAAAATAAAATTAACTTCATTATTTTCAAAAATGTGTTTGCCCTTGATGCCTACTGCAAGCCTGGCCCCTGGAACACTCACTTCATGCTGAAGGCAATGGTCTTGGTCAACATATCATTCAGACAAAGGAACTGAAATAAATGTTTAAAATCCAGGCAAGCCAGCACTGCACATCTGTACTCTCTCAGGGGGCTGAATCAAGAAGATTGCCACAAGTTCGAGGCCACCTATACAGTTCAAGGCTAGCCTAAGATACATAGTGCGGCCTTGTCTCAAAAAACAAAATGAAAAACATTCAGGAAAATATGTTCTTCATATTCACCAAAATGAGAAAAATAAAAAAGTGAGGTCATAGCACTATTAAATCCTTTTGATAGCACAGATTTCTCTCACTAATAATGTGTGAATGTAAAGACACTAACCCTTTTCCTGACTTACAACAACTTATGACATGTATATCCACTTGACATTCTGCAGGTAGAGTGTCACCCTTACCTCAACCAGAGCAAACTGCTGGAATTCTGCAAGTCCAAGCACATTGTCATGATTGGATATGCTGTCTTGGGGTCCAACACAGGCAAGGAATGGTAACTTTAGTCTTTATGAAGTTATGTTAATCATAGATCAGGTGACCTTTGGAGGCTACCTCTTAATGGTTTGGGAAAAATTACAGAGCAGGACCACGTAATCCTGGTGTACCAAAGGCACAATGAAACACTACTGAGTGATGATATTATTGAAACCATTTTTGAAATAACAAATGCTTGTACAAAAGTAATTTATTTGACGGTGGTCACTAGGTTTTACTTGGGGCAATGTTTTGTCTTCCTAATGTATTTAGTCCTCTAGTAAATTTCTCAGACATACTATAAAAAATAAGAAAAGTACCTGGGTGTGTCCCTCTCCCTACTTTTAGGTGCATGAAAACAGATATTAAGACAGAGCATAATGCAGCAGTTTCAGAGGATTAGATATCCTTAGTCTGAATGCGCATCCCTGAAAAAAAAATGGATATTCCGTCTCAGGTGGTTGCAGTGTACAGAAAGGATGAAGCAATGACTCTGAGAGGAAACAAGATTCCAACAGTGGGAGCCCTGGAAAAGCTGCTTCTCCAGACTGGAAAGCCTCAGGATGCAGTAGCAGTAGCGAGCTGAGCCCTCTGGTTATTTATTTGTAGCTCTAGGCCATGACAGCAAAGATGAAGAAAAGCACTTGCAACATTTGGACAGTAGTTTTGGTCGGGGACAGAGAAGGCATGGTGGGATGGTTTGTTGTGTGGATCTAGTTTGAGCAATCTTATCAGGCAGGAAGCTTATCAGAAGGTGGGAGGGCACAGTGGCCAGAGCAAACATCTCTGAGGATAACTTGTTTTTAATTCTGCTGATTGCTGTCTGGCAGATCTGCTCCAAACTTTAACCAGGCATTCCAGGACGTGGAAACCACTGTTCCTTCCTTTTTGGACTGTTTCAAGTGCTTCTCCAGCCAGCATCTCCTCACATTAGGTAGCACTCTGTTTTTCCTCACAGGGTGAACAAGGACAACCCGATTCTCTTGGAGGACTCTGCACTTGTGGCCCTGGCTCAAAAGTACAGGCGCACCCCAGCCCAGGTTGCTCTGCGCTACCAGCTGCAGCGGGGAGTGCTGGCTCTGGCCAAGAGCTTCAGTAAGGAGAGACTTCAGGAGAACTTCCAGGTGCAGTAAGGGCTGGGGTATGTCTGACAGTGTGCTGTCCTTGGTGAGTGGCTCAAGTAGCATTTGGACCAAGCCCATCTCCTTATCTACTCTATGTTTACAAACATTGTATTTAACCTTTATCCCCTAGTTTCTGCAAGGAAGGATGTATAGTATTCAAAAGAGTCCTAAGAGGGTTAGTTGGGTCCCAAATCCTGATTTTGTGTCTGTGGTATGATCTTGAGTAAATCACCACTTGAGTTCTCTAGCTGTATCTTAATTCTTAATGTTTTGCTGTAACAAAAGATCAGAAACTGGAAAGATTATAAAGGAAATGTTTACTCAGGTCACAGTTAAGGAGGCTGAAATTCTAAGATTGGATGGTGGCAGATGGCCAGGGCTTTCTGCTGCTTCATAAAATGTTGGAGAAGTACAAGGGAAAACACTTTTGTAAAAGGGACGGTGCATCAGGGCAAGATCAGATTGTAATAGCCTGCTCACTCGAGGACTGATTAAGGTGTAAAAGAAGAAATTGCTCATTGCCTGAAGAATTAACCTGATCACCTGAGAGTGGCACTGATCACTTTTTGAGTTCCTTATGAATGCTGCTTCAACTCCTCTCAGAGGCCTCAATACCTTTACACCAGAGAGGAAAGTTCAATGAGTTTTTTTTTTTTAAATGGATGAGCTACATTCAGACCAAAGCAAGCTGTAAAGTGAAAGAGTTAGCTCAGATGGGATTTAAACAGTCTGTAGTATACCTTTGTTATGATCACAACCACCCAAAATGGTTTCTGAAGGAAGACTGGATATGCAGATTTCACCTGTCTGAATAGACAGACTCCTATGACCTTAGCCACCTAATGAATCCCAAGGTCATGATGACTGTCTCATAAATCCTACGTGACTTTCTAAGTGCATTTGTAAGTTCACACAGAGAAAATAGCAGGAATAGCAAGTACATCATGGAAACACATCTTTCATGTTTTTGGTAGGTTTTTGACTTCCAGTTGACACTGGAAGATATGAAAACTCTGGATGGCCTAAACAGAAACATTTCGCTATTTTCCAGCTGCTCCGTAAGTAGATTTATGGGAGCAGGACAATGGAGAAATTCATTTTATTATGAGCCACAGAAGACTGTCCTTTGCTTAATGAAAGTAGCTTAAAGGCATTTTTATTTTACAGAACTGAGATTAGAAAGTTGTCTGAAGGCTTAGAGCTCTGTGTAACTAGTGTGAGCAGGGTGCAGTTTAAGGCAGGCACCATCCTCAAGCCTGTTCTTCCTCTCTATGTTTTCTCCTTGTGGATCTCACCCACAGGCCACAGCTGGTGAGGTCCTTTTTGCAGGTAGAAGAGATGTGGTAGTTAAGAGTGGGAACAATCAGTTCGGGTCTTTGTTCTTCTTATAAATCCATAGTTCCTACCATGGACAGTATCTTGATTCCCTCATCTTACCTTACTTCTATACTGTACTTCTAAACACCATGAACATGATTTTGGGGACTGACTTTCCAACATAGGAATTTTGGAGGCCATATCTGCCCTGCCCCCGTTTCTTGCTTATATGCAGAACGCACTGATTCTATCCCAGTGGCCCCTGAATCTTAAGTCTGTGCAGAACTAATTAAAAAACCAAAAGTTCAGGATTCATCTGACTCAGTATCAGTGAAACTGAAGGTCTGATTAATCGCATCACAACTACGAGCTTGTGAAATCAAAACGAGTTATCTAGTTCTGAAATACAGTGGTGGGACAGGCGTAGGACAGACGTTCCCATTCTGAGCGGGAAAAGGAAACAAGAAAAAGGGTGATAACTGGTATGAGGGACCACAGCCCTGCAGTGAAATGAGGGAAGACTTAAAGCTTCGGAATAAATTTTTCATTGCATGTGCTGACTCTCGACACACTTTGGAGTTTTGGTCCATGAACCACAGGCAGAAAAGCCCTATCTTGGCTAGGCTTATTGGGGGCAGCACTTCTCATGGGTGGAAACTTGTGATTGTAGCTCTTCAGAAAGAGGTACACTGGCAACTGTGTGGTTCTGCACACTAAGACAGAGTCTGCCTCTGCATTTGCACTAGGCTTCTAATAGCCTGATGAGCAACTCCATTTATTCCCACACTTCAAACTTAATAGACCTGAACTTAAAGCTTTAAACTTTTCTTTCTGTGTATACTCCTCAAATTTCAGTATTGTAGCTCAAACCTTGCTTTCTATGTCTGATTATTCATAAGATCGTACAGATCTTACATCTCAAGATTTCTCATATTTCTATTACTTACATCCTAAGCCCCATCCCATCTAACTCAGGTCTTGAGTTAGGTTTGTACTCATCTGAAAAATAAGATCATATTAATTTTCATGCGCATGTTAGACTATAGAATCATTTTTCACCTAGTCTACAAAAATTAACAAGCCAAGACTCTCTCTTTACCTTTTCAGGTTTTTTCAGGACCCAAATTTCCCATTTTTGGATGAATATTAACATCAGAATCTGTGATTGTTTTGAGGATCTTCGATTTTGGTTGATGAATCAAGAACACAACAAGAATCTGAAAGTAATAAAAGAAAATTTTGGAATAATCATGCTGCTATAATTAGAAGAAAATTTACTAAGTTTTTTCTAAAATTTGGACATTAATGCATTGTTGTAAAGCCAGAATCTAATTCTCTATACTTCAAGTAGCAAAATTTTATGGAGGTATTAATCCTCTTTTAATAAAAATTTTAAAATGTTTAATTCTGAGATGTGTTTCCATTTAATTGGTGACTGTCTCCATGCTTGTTAGGTATAAGGCATGTTTCTGGCTTTTGCACAAAGGTTTCTGTCCTTGTGACAAAATAATAAGGCAGCCTGAAGAGGACAAGTTTACTTAGGCTCACTGTCCCGAGATTTTAGCACACGGTCCACCTGCTCTACAGCCTGAGGTAGGGCCTGTGTGAAGATAAACACTGTGTACAGGTGGGTGCAGAGGGAAGCTTCTTGCCTCATGGTAGACAGAAAAACAGCAAAACCAAGATGGAAATGGGATGGGGCCAAATATAGTCCCCACATGAACACACCCTTGCCCCAGTCTGTTTAATGTGGCCACATATCTTCATTGCCTATCTCTTCCCAATAATACCATTCAAGTAAGAATCCATCAAAGGGTCACACCACGAATAAAGTTAAGAGTCCTCAAAATCTAATCGCTTCCCAAAAGCCTGACCTCTGAACATTGCTGCAGAGGGGACCAAGCCTTTGACATATGAGCTTCTGGGGGGACACAATTGATGCAAACCATAATGAGCCCCAAGAGACCCTGTCAGGCACATCACCCCTTACCTATGTTACAGTGTATTGTAAAGAGAACCCGTCTCTAATTTATAGATGGTGAAACAAAAATAACCATGTGGTTGTTTTGCTGATTTTAAAGGAAGAAAAGAAAAATATTCCGGGAAAAAACAACAACAAAAAATCATAAGCCCAAATGCAAACATCATTAATGAATTTACCAAAATATAAGAGCTTAATAAAAAGGCATGCATATGCAGGCCCTGTGCTCTAAACTGCTTGCTCACATAATTCTTAATGATTTTCCACTGAAAGTGTTTTTTTCCTAACAGGGAGTAGAAAATATTAAGCATTTTATAAGATATTATAAAATTAAATATTTTATGGCACATTTGAATAGCTGTGTTTGTATTACTGGATATCACAAAAGAAATTTGAAATCTCTTATATATCCACAGGGTTTTTTTTTTTTATCAGATATATGTCTTAAATGTGGTAATCTTGGACAATAGTCCAGCAATATTTTAAAGAACCTGTGTCACTAAACTATATCATAAAGATTAAATTTTACTTAAAAATGCATATATGACTGAAAAGCAGAAGTCCTGATGGAGTAAGATGGCTTAATTATGTATCAAAGGACCTTCCCTCAAAATGCATTGCAAATGATCCTTTTGATTGTCATTTGGTTAGTTTTGTGCCCTACAGAAATGAATCATAGTAAGAAGTACTCTATATTAAGAAGATTTTTAGTGAAGAGTTAATGTAAGATGAAAATCTAGATTTTCTTTTCCTTTGTGTCATGGTAACATTTCAAAGACTGTACATGTCTCTTCAGTATATGCACTTGAAAATAAATATCATAGCTCTAATCTCCCCAAAAGGCTCAAATCACTTCAGTAAATTTAACTGGCTTCCTTCCTTGAAAGATTCTTGCCTATTTTTTTTTACCTTCATCTTCTCTTGATGTGTCAAAAGTATTTTAATTGTATACCTAGTACTCTCTTTCTAAAATATGCATATTTAAAACCCTCCCAGACCTGGTTTTGTGGCCCTGTCATTCACAGATAAGGATAAAACAACTTGTCTTGGCCTCATGACTTGCTTAACTTTCACTGTTAGGGCCGACGCCGCAGGGAAAGAGACCCCAAGGACTCAACTCTTGGTGAGGGAAAAAAGTTTATTTCCATGCGCATGGGGTCCCCCAGGCAAACAAGTGCGGAGGGCCCCGAGGGGGAATTGTGCAGGGTTTTTAAGGGCGCAAACGGGAGGCAAGCAAGTTTACAGAAGCAGATTGCATTGGTTAATTTTGAGCAGCATAGGATTTGGCAGAAATTGATTGGAGGGGTTTTGGGTTGAGTAACCATGGAGACTGGGGGTCCTAGCCCAGTCACTATGTGCCCAGAACAGAACAGTTACTTGTCTTACTTATCTCGTTGAGACAGAACAACCTTGCAGGTGCATTTTTTCTTTTTTTTTTTCTCTGCTCTGATAGCTCTGGGGAGTTAGGCATTTCTTTCTGCTCTGCTCTGATAGCTCTGGGGAGTTAGGGAGTTAACCCTTTCATTCCCCGCTCTGGGGAGTTAGGGAGTGAAACATTTTTTTGCTGCTTTTTATAACTCGGGGAGGGGGTTATAGCAGGGGGGTCAACTCTCACATTCCCCCCTTTTCTTTTTCGATGACTTTTAATCTTAAAGGTCCTGTATGGGTAAGGGATCATATTGTTGACGTAGCACCATAACTTTTACTTGAGAGATCTGAGCCCTCACAAACTGGGTTACTCAGTTAATGAGGTAAGGGGCTATAGCCATGACTATAATGAATCCAGCCAGGGGTCTCAGTAAAGGGAGAATATAGGGCAGGATTGATTCCCAGAAGGAGAACATTTTGGCTTTACTTGCAGGGGGCTCTTGAGATTTAATTCTCTTTCTTAGCTTTTTCATTGCATCTGTTTATAACCTTGTATGTGTCTTTAAAATCACAAGCTTTTAAGAACTTTGACATAGTTTATCAACTTGTTTACAACATAAGGCCCAGTAGGAGGATTAACAAAGGTCTTGTAGCTGTCATTAAAGCTGTTAACCAAAAGGAGAAAGAAAACCAACATTTAAATTTACTCTGTTTTATCATACAAGTAACAATTTTTAAGTCAGACAGAGGCCTCTTTGGGGTCTCTATAAAGGAGGAGAACACAAAATTATCAGTTATATTAGACAATCTTAAGCTTTAAAGTGTTCTTGGAAGAAATGACAGTTTACTTATTTGTAGGCTGACGGTCTTTTGAAGTTGGGACTTGTCTGCATTGGGAACGTTGAATCTAGGCAGGCTTTTAGCTATTTTGACAATCTATTGCGGCTCAAGAGATTTACGGTGAGGTCGCTCTCAAGAGATTTACGGTGAGGTCGCTTGTCTAGGTGCCTAGGCTCTTTAGCTGCAGTGGGCAGCAGCGAAGTAACCAGTGGATGGAAGTCACAGCTAGCTGAAAAGTCTGGGGAGACTTAATAAGATCTTGATTAGTTAAATTAGCTAATTTTTAGAAACCTCACATAAAACCTCAAAAGAGGAAATATCTGCAACATAGGGGGTGTATCACACATGCAAAGGGGCAGAAGGAAAAGAGACTCACCCAGTTTTCGCCAGTTTTTAAGGCCATTAGTAATTATAGTCTTTAAAATCTAACTTATCTTTTTACCTTTTTTGAACTCTGAGGCTGGTAAGCCCAATCGAGTTTTTTTTTTTTTTTTTTTTTTGATCTGTAAAGCTTAGGTTAATTTGAGTTACTAGGCTATAAAAGCCAGGCCATTGTTGGACCCCACGGATAAAAAGGGAGACCAAATCAGAGAAACTGCTATCAGAGCTGACTCAGACTAAGTAGAAAACACTTATATTTTTGAAGTTTAGGCTTTTTATTTTTGTAAAATCTATTTTTTAGTGTTTTTAGGCATAGTCTCACGATAACCAGTGGTTTTTATTTGTTGCAGTACTTTTAGATTTACCAATTGGCACTGAGGGCATCTGAAGCTCACAGACTGGGCTAGCTTGATATTAGCCCCCGGAATCTCTTGGAAGTTGAGCTGCCAGATGCTGGTCTTTTTAAGTGTAAATGGGCTCTTGAGAGACATAACTGTTTTCATCAGAGAAGTAGGATGGAACTCTAGACAGTAGCTTATCAACTAGATAAGGTCGATGTTCCGTGAGGTGATCAATGAGGCAACGAGGGGTCATCCTCAGGCAGCAAAGTAGCCGAGTTTGAAGCTGTTGTTTCCAGAAATAGTGCCTGATAATGTATGGCTCAGGAATTAGACATCCATCAGTCTGGTGGGACCTTGATGAGAGTCTCCAGTGAATAGGAGGAAACAATTAAGAGTTTGTGTCCAAAAGTCAATTTTTAAGCCTCCTTTATGAGGGGGCCATTGAAGAAATCACCGCAGACAGGGTGGCCATCTGGTTGCCACAGAACCAAGTCTCTTGGAAAGGTAGACAACAGGCCTCTGCCAGGGTCCCAAACTCTGGATCAGTCCTGTGGCTCTTAGAAATTTTGTACTTGTCTTTTAGTCACAGGGACTGGAATCCGTTAGATGGCTCATAACAACCAGTGTAGTCTTTTTTTTGTGTAGACTGGTTCTGATAAGGTCGGGGGGACTCGCATCAGAGCAGTTACTTTTTTGGTTGGCCTCTCTGATGTGATTGTTACTCTTTTAGCGGCCTGATCTGCCAAATTGTTTCCTCAGGTGAATAGCAGCAATCTGCTGACAGCCAGACTGCTGCCAGCAAATTTAGGATTTGTGGAGCCCTTTTTTTTTTTTTTTTTTAGCTCTGGCCAAGGTTAAGAGACCTCGTTCTTAATAGATGGCTCTATGTATATGTATAGTAGCAAAAGCATATCTACTATCAGTATAGATGTTTACCCTCTTTTTCGTGGCTAGTTTTAGTACATCAGTCAAAGCAATGAGCTCCCCCTTTTGGGCAGAGGTGCCAGGCTCTAACCCTTTAACCCAGAGTACCTCCTTTTTGGTGGTCACTGCTGTCCTGGCCACTCATCTGTCTCTGCCGTTCTGGATGAAGCTGCTTCTATCGAACAGTTGTCAGCATTTTCCAAAAGCTGGTCAGTAAGATCAGCCTGTAGGTTCCGCTGCAGTTTGAGGATGTCAGCACACTCATGGAGAGGTGTCCTTTGTTCCTCCAGGTCATCATCAGGCATAAGGGTGGCTGGGTTTAAAGCTGAAGAAGTCTTGAATATCACTGACTCTGGGTCTAGAAGCAGGGCTTGACAGTAGAATTCTGGCATTGGAGAGCCTTTTTTTAGGAGGGGTTTTGATAAGAGTCTCTAAACTGTGAGAGGTTACCACAGAAATCACTTGCCCAAAGCGTGTTTTTTTTGCTTCCTTAAGTAACATTGTCACAGTAGCTAGTATTTTAAGGCAGGGGGCCATACTCCTGTTATTGGATTAAGTCTTTTGGAGAGGTAGGCTATAGGCCTCTTTTAAGGGCCAACGTCCTGAGTGAGGACTCTTTTGGCAATGTCCCTGAGTTTATCTATGAACAAGATGAAAGGCTTGGTAACGTCAGGGAGTCCCAGGGCTGGGGCCTCTGTCAAGGCCCACTTGAGCTGCTGGAAGGCCTGTTTACATTTATCAGTCCAGTTCAGTGAATTTTGAGTTTCTCCCTTATGGGAGTCATACAGAGGCAAGCTTTTTAGTAAAATTTAGCCTACAGTATCCAACTGCCTCCAGAAAGTCTCGTCTGTTTTTTTAAAAGTTTTCTCTCATACAGCAATTTTAACATCTTGGCTACCTTTTTGTAAATTTTTTAGTTTTCAAAGACCTTTTTGTGTTATCTCTATTAACTGGCTGAGGGGCATTTTCTTAAACCTCTCAAACCTTTGTAATTTTTGTCTAACATGTGGGGCCGACTGAGTTACAAAGAGAACAACTGGCGATACTGGGAAACCTCCTTACCTCTGGATGTTCAGTCAGGGTGGCACAAAAGGAGAACATGGTTTTGGCATTCCGGATCAGAGGGCCGGCTTCATCTGGATGGCACACTGTTTCTTGTCCAAGGGTGTCACGTGACAGGCCATCATTTTACTAAAATTATATTCTTAACAAAAAGGACTTTTTCACAGGTAACAAAATTGTGCTGTATAATCTCCCAGATGTTTACAGCACATGTAAGAATTTGTATCTTATTTCTAGTATCACCTATAATCTCATTTTAATGAAAACATTTTGCAGCAAAGTACAATCTTATGTATACTTTTACCAAAACTGATCTAATACTGTCAAATTCTGAACACATTTACTTTTTGTCAAACCTGTTATTTGTAGTACTATAAACCAAGACAAATAAAATTTACATCCTCTTGAGCCTTCTACAACTTACAATAATACCTCTCAAACTAAGCTTTGATCTTTTTCCACATTCTGGCATAGCCAGACACCTTTACTTGAAGACCACTCTCTTTGTCCCTCTTTTTACTATTACCAGTCAATTACCTTTTTTTTCACTTCTCAGACAACATCAAAACTCTCAACAAAACCCTTGAAGTCACCTTTTAGTAGTCCAAAACATACTTATTTTATGTCTTTTTACCACATAAAAATGCTGTATTTTAAAAACAAAACTGTAACCTTTTAACTGGTTCAAATATAGTACCGCCTGGTTTTTACTTGGCAAAGTTGACATGACTCTTAACAACCATAGATATATATGTATGTGCACATGTTTATATTTTTACCAGAGAGAAAAAAATACTCCTTTTAAAAGGCATGCTGAGGTTGCAAGCAATCAATTGAAGTCTTACATATTAAACAAGGTGCCACAACATTAAAGACACAAACAAAGGGAGCTTCTTGCACAGTTTGGTCAGCTAAAGGAAATAATTTTTTTTATCATGAACCTTGAATCTAATAAGCCATATGGATCTTGCAACAGAAATGGGCAACAAGCCCCTAAGTTAGTAACAAGTTTAAACAGGCAACCAAGGAGAGGGCGGAGGAAGGAAGGGTTTTACCCATGGTGGGGGCTCTTTCCTGAGGTCCTGTCATACCAAGATGTAGGCATGTTGGTCGGGGTGGCCCTCTTTGTCCGGGGCGGAAGGTGATGTTTTTAACTGCTAAGATGAGGGGAAGGTGGAAAGTCCCCTCCGGTGGCCAACCCACGGAGAATGTGGGCCACTCAGACGAGCAGAAAGTCTGCCATTTACTTTTTTAACCTGTAAGGAGAGATTGTGAGCCCTCTCTCGAACCTCCGACCAATGGTCGAGGCTGAGGGACAATGGGGACGATGCCGTCTGGCCCATGATGTTCTGAAGACAAAGAGTGGTTAGCGTACACGCGACACAACAAATAACCGTTCACAACAGTCACAACACACAGGACAAACAGGCCGGCCACTTCACTCTCACGCATTAGTTTCACACCAAACGAGTCACCTTAGGGGGTGCCTCCAGATTGGCCCGGATGGACCACAGATTGGGAATGAAATTCCCCAGATTGGCCCAGACGGACCACAGATTGGGAATGAAATTCCCCAGATTGGCCCAGACGGACCACAGATTGGGAATGAAATTCCCCAGATTGGCCCAGACGGACCACAGATTGGGAATGAAATTCCCCAAACCGATAGGAAAATCCTATCACAGACGGTGAGTCACGGAAAACCGTGTGGGGCGTCCCCCGGTCACCAGAGAACAGAGAACAGATAACAAAAACAGGTAACAAAAAGTGCCCGGTTGGCTCGGGGCGTAAAATACCGGTAGATTGATCCTCAGTGTAAAAATAAGAAGCGACCGGTCGTACTCACCCACCGCAGAGCCGTTGAGGTCACCTCCCGTGAGACGTGCTATCTCCCTGGGGCCTCCAAGATGTTAGGGCCGACGCCGCAGGGAAAGAGACCCCAAGGACTCAATTCTTGGTGAGGGAAAAAAGTTTATTTCCATGCGCATGGGGTCCCCCAGGCAAACAAGTGCGGAGGGCCCCGAGGGGGAATTGTGCAGGGTTTTTAAGGGCGCAAACGGGAGGCAAGCAAGTTTACAGAAGCAGATTGCATTGGTTAATTTTGAGCAGCATAGGATTTGGCAGAAATTGATTGGAGGGGTTTGGGGTTGAGTAACCATGGAGACTGGGGGTCCTAGCCCAGTCACTATGTGCCCAGAACAGAACAGTTACTTGTCTTACTTATCTCGTTGAGACAGAACAACCTTGCAGGTGCATTTTTTCTTTTTTTTTCTCTGCTCTGATAGCTCTGGGGAGTTAGGCATTTCTTTCTGCTCTGCTCTGATAGCTCTGGGGAGTTAGGGAGTTAACCCTTTCATTCCCCGCTCTGGGGAGTTAGGGAGTGAAACATTTTTTTGCTGCTTTTTATAACTCGGGGAGGGGGTTATAGCAGGGGGGTCAACTCTCACATCACCAGCTCTCTAATATGCATAAGGCTTCATAATCACCATCTGGAAAGCAGAATATACAGTAATCTAGGAATGCAGACTAGGTGGCATAGTTTCTGTGAAAAAGTGGATTGAGATGTCTCAGCTAATGTCCATAGTGGGTTTATTTTCTATTTCTGTAAAATTATGAGTCACATTTAAGATTATCTAGTGCAGAGTAAACCAATAACCTGTAATTGAACTGTTTAGAAGTTTTGCAATCTTGCTTTGATAGATAACAAGTCAGTGTAATTTCTGATGAGTGCAGGTTATACAAAGTGAGTCTGAAGTATCTTGCTACTCAGACTGGCCAAAACTACCTAAAAGCATTCTAAGAAACAGCCAATTAGAATTCTAAAGAAAGAAGATTTAAACCCCAGAGTGATCAGTGCAAACCAATTATTGGTGAACTTACATATAGAATGGGATTTCTTGCAACAGACAAAAAGGCAAGAGATATTCTAACTAGGGATGTTTGTAAGGTCAGTGTGTGAAGTTCATGTGAAATTTTAGGGAATTTGTCTCAGAATCCTAGTATCTGGCTAGTATCTATAATCATTTGGTATCTCAGGTAACAAACTAAATAGTTTATTAGTGTCTGAGACTATTCAAGGTCATGGCTTGGGTGCAAACCTGTAGGTAAAAATGTACAGTTGGCCACATCAAAAAGTGACAAAAGGGCATGGGGCTTTAGCTCAACAGGCAAGTTCAAGGTCCTGAGTTTGATTCCCAGTACCCAATCCTCCCAAAAAAAGAGTGAGAAATCACTTTGTGTTTCAATCCAAAGAGCTGGTGGAACTAGCAGACCCTACAGTTTCCTTTTTTTCCTAATCACAAGGAGGTGCCAAATATAGAATCTAGTAGAAGAGGAAGTAAAATTTCTCTTGAATACAAAAATAATTCAGTAATTGTCACATAAAACCATTATGAACATGTGATACTTATGATTTGAAAAGTTTGATTAACCTGTTATTGTTTAAAAAATGATATTTGCACTGTTTTGGGGACTTTTCATGAGTTAAACAACACTAGACAAAATTCTATCTTAGGGATACATCTTTAATAATCAATACATCTGAACATAAGTTTTAGTGAGAATAGAAAGAAAGTTATGTATGTATCTAATGATATATACAAAATAGTATATTACTAAATGAAATATTTATGTTTACATAGCAAGAAACAACTTACTAAATGAAATATTTATGTTTATATAACATGAAATAACTGTCAACATATCTCATTAATAATTAAAATTGAAATTCTTTGTATTTTTCCAATTGTCCTCTTGTAGTTATAGAAGGAAAAAATGTGGTTTTCATTCCAAATGCACTTGTAGTTGCAATTAGATGTTTTGGTCAGCTTTCTGTTACTGTGACAAAGATTCTGACAAAAACAAAAAGTAAAAAGGGTTATTTTGGCTTGTGGTTTCACAAGTTTCAGTCAAAGGTCAACTGGCTTCATTGTTACAGGCCTGTGGTAAGGCAGAGCATTCTAGAAGTGAAGTGGAGCAGTGTTCACTTCCTGGAAATTATAAAGTGAAAAATCACTTACTCATAGTGAACACAGTCTCTTTATTTAAAAAGGAAGTTACTAAGTTGAGAAATCAAAACACTAGGTACATATTTATATACTTTTCCAAAAGCTTCAGGAGAATTTTAATTTGCCCCAGACTAGGCCTACACCTGCCTAAGTAACTGCCTCATAACCATGTCTAGGGCCTAGCCAGTCCCTAGAATTTAGAATAAGCTCCTTCATAGGCTAAAAGGTGCTCCAAGAGACTGAGGTAGGAGAACCACATATTCAAGCTTGGCTGGGGCAATTTAGCCAAGATCTTGTGTCTCAAAAAATTATCATGATAATAATAAGTGGGACTGGGGATACAGCTCAATGGGAAGGCCCCAGGATCAATTCCAAGCAACCACTGAAAACAAATCACATGAGTGTGATATACGCATGACTAAAAATCTGGTCATGTGGAGATTATCCTGTATCTTGTCACATGGGTCTGACATAATCCCAAGGCAAAGAGATGATCCTACTCTTGTGGCTTTGAGGGTGGAGAAAGAGACACAGCCCAAGGAATGCTGGTGCTATCCAGAAACCAGAAAAAGTAAGTAGCTTTGTCCTAACTCTTCTGGAAGGATACAGCCCTGTCAACACCTAAATTTTAGACCTCTAAACTACAGAACTGTAAGAAAACAAAAATATTATGTTAGGCCATTAAATGTGTGGTCTTTTGTTACAAAGACAACACACTAACACATGGCCCCCTTCAGTGATTCAAGGAGTTTTTAATGCATGAGTTACCACACCTCAGGCCTCATCCCAGACCACACAATGGGAGTAAAACAAATTTTTGTCCTTGTCTTTGATTGTAGTATTGAGGAAACTGTAGTTTCCTAGAGCAGAATGGAATGGGCCAACTTCACATTTAAGTCGATGCTGAAATACACAATAATTTTCCAGTTAGAGTAGATTTAAAAAGTGAAACAGCAAGAAAGATGAGAGCTCGAAGTTTTCAAAGTTTTGCATCACAAACATATAGAAGACACCCTCATGATGGCTGCATTTTACTTCAGTTTATCCCTGACAATAAAAAGTGAGGCTGTTATGCATGATGGGGGACCTGCAGTGTTCATTGCTTATCATAACATTTTAAATTCAAGACAGTGTTAGAATTTTTGGGACCTTGTGCACTTTTTTGATGAGATAGTAGTATTAACATGATTTTTTAAAAAAAATCATAGCATGAAATGTCAAGATGCAGAAAATCTGAAAATTCAGTCAAAATTGAGTCATTCTATCATACTATGACAGATCACTGGATTTTAATGTACCAGCAAATGAAAAGTTCATTGATATGATTTCCAATTATTCACTACAACCAACTCTTAAGTCCAATTTGTCCAGTTTGTTGTATCAAAGAGTAGCATTAATTACCTGAAAAAGATGTAAAATACTCCTTTGTTAAATAAATGAAACTAAATTTTTCCAATGTACTATAGACAAGATTAAATTTTTATTAAATATAAAATCAAATACAAAAGTCCTGATATCATCTAGTGACATGAGATATATGAAGTAATATATGAAGTAATGCCACTCATCTAACTTTAAATACAATGAATGAGGTTTATTATTGTTACTACATGTTGTAGTAGCTCTCAGGTGGGTCCAGTTCCTAAATAAGCTTTAAAAAATTTTTTTTCTAGAGACAAAGTCTCCCTGTGCAGCCCAGGCTCACCTTGAAACACTCAATCCTCTGGCCTCAGTCACTGAATGCTGTATTACAGGCATGCACCCCCACACCCCCACCTGTGTTGTTTCTAGTAATGCACATCATTCTCATCATTTGGAGAGGTTTCCTAATTTTTCTTTTGTGTGAAGCATTCCACTGCTACACAACCTCTTCTATCTCTTTAGCTTCAAAATATCCTCTTGAACAGCATAATGACCTTTGTTCTACTGGCAGGGTAGGGCAGAGATTGATTTCCTGGGAGGTCTGTTTGCTGACAGGGTGAAGCAAGCTCAGTGAACCTTACCCATCTCTGTTATTTTTGTTGCCAGTAATTATTTTCCTAACCTAACTTGGCATGGGATAACCCCACAGCGATCAAAACTTAATCTAATTTAGTTTATCCTTTCCCTGAAAGTATCTAGCTCACTGATTACCTAATGTACAAATGTATCTCATTTATACAATAACAAATTGTGTAGTCATTTTTAACACCAAGTACATTAATTAGAAAAGAAAAAAGTTATGAAATATCCTCGTATCTCTTAACAAACTAGAAATAAAAAACAGAATAAAGTCAAAAACAAATAGAAGAAAATAATATCAGGAAACACAATCCCTCAACATGAAAAAACATTGTTTTTTAAAAAAATTAACATTTTGATTCTTACATTTCTGCAGAAATACAAGACTCAGAATCGTCTAAAGAATTTGATAAAGGAGCAAAATTAGAGCTTCCACTCTTCCTAATCCCATGATTTATCACAAAGTTATACCAATTGTGACAAAATGGCATTGATATCAAGACAGATAAACCACCAAAGTATTAATATCAGGTCTCAGAATAGATATCCATAACAGACAATTGATTTTTGGCAAAGATGCAAAAGCAATTAAGTGGAGAAAGGACTGTACTTTCAATAAATATACTGGAACAACTGGATAGCCACATGCAAAAAACCCAAACCTTATGGCACATCAAAAATTCCTTAAGGCATCCAAAAGTCAATGCAAAACGGCTCACAGTGGGTTAAAGTAAAAGCAGATGTTTTGTGATTTGTTGCTTTGGTCATCTCTCTGGGAATAAAAGACTGGGAAGAAGTATAGGAGGCAAGCCAGAACCTGCAGAGGTGTTCTGTAAACAGAGGCATTGAATTTGCTTCTGAACAGGCCATGTGGATGACAAAGGAGGCCAGTGTGCTTCTTTTTTTAAACTATCTTAACTATTTTTAATATACATATATATACACATATACATGTTTTCTCTTTCAACTTGTCAAACTAATGAAACAATTGTGATGGTTACATATGCATGTCTTATTTATTTCACTAATAAGTATATTTTCAAGGTGCACTTATTTATCTATAAAAGGGCCAGTTTATCATTCTTTATGGCTGAATAGTACTTGGGTGTATAGAAATACCACACCTTTTTTTTTCCATTCCTCAGTTGATGGGAATTTAGGTTCTTTTCAAGATCTGGCAATTATAAACTGTGCTGCTATAAACATGTGTGCACATACATTGTTGTGGTATGATATTTTTAATTCTTTTGAGGAGATACCCACAAAGGAGATAACTGGGTCAAATGGGACCTCCAATCCTAGGTTTTTGACAAATCTCCACACTGATTTCCACAATAGTTGCACCAGTCTACGCTCCCACAAACAGTGGAGAAGGGTTCCATTTTCATCACAGCCTCTCCAGAATTTATTATTGGTTGATTTCTTCATATTAGCCATTCTCTCTGGGGTGAGGTACATCTCAGGGTTGCTTTAATTTGCATCTCTCAGATGACCAGCACTGTTGAACATTTTTTCATGTATTTACTTGTTTGTATTTCTTTTTTATTTAAAAAAGATTAAGATAAAAAAGACATAACAACACAGGTCAAAACAGAACAATTTGAGCAACATAGTGTTTCACCACAAGACAACCCAACATAACAGTAGCTACCACAGTGTCTCTTTCCTTGAAATATTTGAGTATACCTTCATATACTATGGTATCAAACATAACAAGACAATATGAAACCCTTCAAGAAAATGAAAGTATTAAGGGTATTCAGAATCAAATAACAGAAAATGAACAATGTTTACTATATTATCTCCTTCTACATAAAACATTTTGTTTATACTATCATGTATAATAAAATTCAATAAGATAGAACATAATAAAACTGATGGAGACAGAAGAACAAAAAAGCTTGGAGGACTTCAAAACAAGCTGATATTAAATCAGCACTAGCTATTATAATGTCTTGTTTTCTTCAAAATAAGTGTTCATATAATCAGAGACCATAAAATCAACCAACTCACAATAAAACCATTCCAAATAATGAATGAAAACATTGTAAGGTTCTAAAGCAATATAATGGGGAATCATGATTACCACATATTTTTATGTATACTTACCATTTCTTACACTAGGGAAACTATTCGGTATTTATATATGTGAGTTTGATGTATTTCGCTTATGAGTATGGTCTCAAGCTGCATCCATTTATTTATAAATATCTCAATGTGGTCATGCTTTATAGCTGAGTATTACTCCATTGAATAAAAATACCACAACTTTTTTTATCCACTCCTCAGTTGTGGGCCCTTAGGTTGTTTCCAATATCTGGCTATTACAAATTGTGCTGCTATAAATATGGGTACACATATATCACTGTGGTATGAGGTTTTCAGTTCTTCTGAGAATATGCCTAGAAGTGGAATAGCTAGTTCGAATGGGACTTCCAATCGCAGGTTTTTGAGGAAACTCCAGACTGACCTCCACAGTGGTTGCATCAGCCTACACTCTCACCAACAGTGCAAGAGAGTTCCCTTTTCCACATAGCTTCTCCAGCATTTGTTGTTGGTAGTTTTCTTGATCCTGGCCATTCTTTGAGGAGTGAGATGGAATCTCAGTGTCGTTTTAATTTCCATTTCTCTAATGAGGAATGATGATGAACTTTTTTATGTATTTATTTTCCATTTGTATTGCTTCATCTGAGAACTGTGAATTCATCTCAGATTGGGTCTTTGAATTGTGGGGGCCTGATTTTTATTTAATTGTTTATATATTTTAGACAGAAGTCCTTTGTCTGAGGGAGAGTTCACTACGATTTTTTCCTAGTCTGTGGGTTTTCTTTTAACTATACTGGACATTTCTTTTGACATGCAAAAACTTTTTAACAAAACATGATTGCAGTTGTTGATTCTGGGAAGTATTTCGCATGCAGCTTGATTCCTGTTCATGAATTGTCAACCTAACTCTATATGTCTTCAAGATTTTTACCTAATTTGTCTTCAACAGATTTAGTGTTTCTGTTTTAATATTTAGATCTTTGATACACTTAGATTTTAGTTTAGTACATAGTGATAGGCATGGATCTAGTTTTAGCTTTCAGCATATGGAGAGCCAGTATTTTAAGCACCATATATTAAAGACAGTGTCGTTCTTCCAGTGAACATATTTGGGTTCCTTAATCAAAGATAAGGTAGTTGAGTGTGTTTGTGATTGTGGTTGTATCTTCTAATCTATTCTATTGATCTTCAGCTCTGTTTTTATTCTAGTACCATGTTGATTGTATTACAGACGCTTTGTAATATAACTTCAAATCAGGGATTGTGATGCCTCCTGCCTTGCTTTTGCCTTTGCTATTCTAGGTCTCTTTTGGATCCAGATTAATTTTAGGAGTGATTTCTCTAGATCTGTGAGGTTTGGTATTTTTATTGGGATTGCACTGAATCTGTATAACAGTTTTGGGAGAATGGACATTTTCACAATACTTAGTCTTCCTATCCATGAACATGTGATTTCTGTGCATTTTCAGAGATCCTCTTCAATTTCTTTTTTCAGTGTATTATAATTTTCTCTATATAGATCTTTTACTTCTTTCATGAGAATAATTCCTAAGTATTTCATTTTTTTGGATGCTAGTGTGAAGGCTGTGACTTCTCTTATTTCACTCTCAGTGATTCTGTTGTTAGTGTATAGAAATGCTATTAATTTTTGAATATTGATTTTGTATCCAAGTACATTGCTGAATTTATTCATTATATCTAGGAGTCTTTCAATGGCGTTTTGGAGGTCTTTTATGTATTATCTGCAAATAATGATAATTTAACATCCTCTTTTCCAGTCTTTACCCCTTTTATTTTTCTCTCTTGGTTAATTGCTCTGGCTACTATTTCCAGCTCTATGCTGAATAGGAGTGGTGATAAGGGACATCCTGGTCTTGTGCCTGATTTTTTGGTAAAGGCCTTCTGGTTTTGGCCATTTAATATGATGCTGGCTGTTGGTTTCTCATAGACAGCCTTTATTATATTGAGGTAAAGGCCATCTATTCCAACTTTGTTGTAAGGTTCTTAGCATGAATGAACATTGGACCTTATCAAAAGCTTTTTCTGCATCTATATAAATATCTCTATTGATATGGTGGATTGCATTTATTGATTTACATATGTTGAAACATCCCTGCATACCTGGGATGAATCCCACTTGGTCATAGTGTATAATCTTCTTGATGTTTTTCTGCATCCTGTTTGCCAATATTTTATTGAGGATTTTTGAATCTGTGTTCACTAGGGAGATTGGCCTATAGTTCGCTTTTTTAGTAGTTTCTTTCTCAATTTTTGATACTAAAGTAATATTTGCTTCCAGGAATGACTTACAAAGAAGAATTGCTTCCCTTTTGATTTCATTAAAGAGTTTGAGGAGTGTTGGCATTAAGTTTTCCTTGAATTACTTGTAGAATTCCACAGTGAATCCATGTGGGTCAGGGTCTTCTTTCTAGGTAAGGACTTAATTACATATTTTTTTATCTTATTAGAAACAGTTTTCAAAGTAGGTATAGATGATTTTCTGGATTTCTACAGTCTGTTGTGATTTCACCATTTTAATTCCTGATTGCATGGATTTGAGGGTATTTAATCTTTCAAAAAAGCAATTCTTCAATTCATTGATTCTTTTTATTATTTTGTTAGTCTCTAGTGTGTTACTTTCTGCCCTAATCCTTATAATTTTCTGCCTTGTACGAGTTCATGGTTTAGCCTGCTCTTCTTTTTCTTAGAAGTTTGAGGTTCAACATTAAGTTGTTTATATGAGCTTGCTCTGTTTTCCTGATTTACAATTGTATTAGGCTTATTTGATTTTTTAATGTTCATTAATAATTATTTTTTACAACTTGGTGCACTGATATTTGTTGCATACATATTTGTGATTGTTATCTCTTCCTTTTGGATTGTTCCCTTTACTCAGATACAGTGATCTTCATTATCTCTCTTAATTAGTCTTGGCTTGAAATTCACTTTATCTGAAAA
The DNA here is from genome assembly GCF_034190915.1 of Cavia porcellus. Lineage (NCBI taxonomy): Eukaryota > Metazoa > Chordata > Mammalia > Rodentia > Caviidae > Cavia > Cavia porcellus. Next base: position 25,632,434 of record NW_026947510.1, on the reverse strand, counting down.
TAGAATAGCAGAAGACTCTGCTTTTTTCTGAATTTTTGTTGCATGGAGTATTGTTTTCCATCCTTTGATTTTCAGTCTATGAATTCCTTTTTGAGTTAAATGTGTTTCTCATATACAGCATATTGTTGGATCTTGCTTCTTAGTCCATTCTGCTAATCTGTGTCTTTTGACTAAAGAACTGAGACCATTATCATTAATGGTTAAAACTGATGTGTATTATCCTTGTTATGTTATTGTGCTATTATTGGCTCCTCACTCCTCCCCCCCCCTCTCCCTAATTGTATGCCTTTCCCGGTAGATTCCTTCTGTTGGTGTTCATTAAGTTGTAGTTTTTATTATTGTTTTCTAGAATGTGCTTCAGAACATATTGGACTGCTGGTTTGGAAGTCATACATTTCCTTGGATGTTCTTTGTTATGGAAGTATCTTATTTCTCCATCAAATTTGAAAGTCAGTTTTAAGGAATACATCAATGTGGCTTGAAAGCTGTTTTAATTTAGAACGTGAAGTGCTTCACTCCACGCTCTCCTTGACTTGAGAATTTGTTCTGAGAAGTCAGCTGTAGCTCTTATGAACTTTCTTTTATGAGTGATTTGTTTCTTTTCCCTAGCAGTTATTAGGATTTTATTTTTGTGTGGATTTTCTGGAATCCCAACTATTTGATATGCCTGTATGTAGATTTTTTTTATCGTTGTTAATTTGAGTTCTCCATGCCTTACTTATCTGCATGTCAAATTCTTTTTCTCTACTAGGAAAGTTTTCTGTCATGAAGTCTGTGAGCCTCTTTTAATGTCATTTGTGGTATCTCCTGCTTGTTCATTGACTATAATTAATCTTAAGTTATTCTTCTTTGTCTCATCTACTAGCTGCTGGATTTATTTCTCATGATCCCTTGCTAGTTTTGAGAAATCTTTGTTTTCCTGGTCACTAACTGTAAGCCTGTCTTCAGTGTCTGAGACTGTCTCCACATTGGCCTAACCTGCTTCTAATACTTTCAATGGAGTTTTTATTCTCCTGGATATGTGCTTTATGGATTCCATTTATTTCCTGTGTTGTGCTTCCCTAATGTGCTTAAGATTACCTTTTTTTTTTTTTTTTTTTTTGGTCTGTGTCTACTCTAACATCACTAAGCACGGTGTATATTTCAGTAATCTCTGTAACTATCTGAGATCATTTCTGACATCACTTTTCCAGAGCCTCGTTCAATGTTTTGTTATCACTTCACAGAGACATGACAGGGGGATTTCACATTTTCCAGCCTCATTGTCCCCTGAGATTACCCTTGGTGAACTAGGTGTCTGAGGCTGTGTCTTGTCATTTCTTTCTTTGTTAGTTTAATCCCTGGAGTGATACTTGTTAGTTGTCTATGGTTGGTTGCTTTATTGGTGGTATTTAGGACACTCAGGTGATGATCAGTTCTCTGAGGTGTCTTCCAAGTGTAGCTGGGTTTTGGGTTCTGAGTCTGTTAGAGAGAGGAGAAGCTATGCTCACCTGACCCAGTCTCTGCTTCTTTGGCACTGTGCCACAGTATTCTCAGTGACCCCCTAGTCAATCTCAGTCATGGATTATTAGGGCCAAGAGCTATTGAGAACATTTAAGTCAATTTTGGCTGTAGTGGTACCAATAGCACAAAACACAGCCTATAAAACAATAAACTGAGTCAACCCATGATTTGCAACTTTTAACTGCATGAACTGAATTTGTGACCATATAACAGAAGGCAAAACAATTATATGCAATATATGAGTGCCTCATATGTCAATACTGTCCTTAAGGGTTAAGATTCAAAATGGATTAAGGAGGAAATAGAGAAGTGGGAACAGAGAAAGAGATCACTAGTAGGTTGGAGGACAAAAATGGATCCCACCACCTTGGGGAAATGGTTGCAGAAGACTGAAAAAAAAAAGAGCTGGAGAAGATAAAAGGAATAACAGAACACAATCACACCCACAAGGAGGTTACCAATGAGAGAGAAAGAGAAATAAAAAACAAACTATAAAACAAACAAATGACAAAAGAAGAAAAGTAAAATAAAAGAATAACAACAAAAATAATCCACTTCCAGGATTGTCTCTGGATTCACTAGTAGACAGCCTGTGGAGACAGCATCCTGAACCCTGCCACTCTGTCCCTGCAAGCCAGCTGCTGCTTTATGACAGAGTAGTAGGCCTTAGCTGACCTGTCCTGAGACCAGACTCACTGGAATCCCGCAGTCCAAGCAGTTCCCCTGGGTCTGTGCCCTGCTAAGAGATGCTAGAGGAAGTTACAGAAGTTCCGGTTCTGGGCTTATCCAGCCCTGAGTCCAAAATGGCTCCGAGCTAATCTTTCTCTCCTGCAGGAGGATCTCTGCACTCACCGCCAGCCAGTGCAGTCCTCCAGGTCTGCAGCTCCTCTCTACTGCTGCATGTCTCTGCAGAGGCCTCTGGGTCACCAGCCATTACTGTCACCATGGCTGTGCATCCCCAGGTTCCAATGGCTCCCCTCCTGCAGCGAGTCTGGCTCTAGGTGAAGGCACCCCCAGCTGCCTTCTTCACTGAAGTTTTTCTTTTCACTCTCTCTGTGGGCTTCAATTCAGACTTCAGACTCTTCCTGGGCCAGGGGAACTAATTCCTTCCTTCTTGTCTTCCTCATACTGGCATATTCCCACATCTAGATGGTATTTGTTGGATAGCTGTTTTCTCTGTGAGTTACTACTTTACCATCTTCCCCTGTATAGTCATTTTGATAGGACAAAATTTTACCATATAAAGCCCTTTCTCACATATTTTTATACCTCAAATTTTTGCATTTTTAAAATTTTTATTCTGTTTCTCTGCTTCTGTATCTGTTGCCTCCCTCCTCTATCACTCTCAGTCCCACAGGTTGCTCGAATATAAAAATACTCTTTGCACATTTGCTAGCACAGATTTAACTCACAGATGTTGCATTTTAAACAGAGCTGACTCATTAACAGACTGTTAGGTAAACTTGAACAGTAAGTTAGTTCCACACAAAGCAGAAAGAGAAGAAAGAGTTACTTTTTATCTAGGGTTGAAAAACCTTTACAATTATATGGCTTGGAAATGGCAAATTATCTTAGGGGAAACAGCAAGTAGCAAAGAACAAGTTAACCCTGCAATTGTGATTTAAGATTTATTACAAAGTTGTTTATGAGAAATGTTTCAGGCACACTGATGAAATAGACATATGAGACCACAAAGCTTCAGAGTTAAGTTTCTCAGTGAGTCAGGCTGCTTCTACACCTCGATGCCACCTTCATACTGCCTGCCATGAAGGTTGCCATCTCTGACGGTGTCTCGAGCCAGGCCACCTACCAGGACACAGTGCAGGCTTTATATTATCCAAGAGTGACTTTTTAATCTAACATCTGGTGCTGTATCCTGGCTCAGTCTGCACTAACTTAGGTCCGGCTCCAGCTCGAGCTCAATCTGATAATGTGCACTTTTCTCCATCATCTACCTTTTCAGTAGTATTTTCCCACAGAATTGGCATTTTGTTTCACCCCAGTTCGTTGTCCTGTACTCACCTGGCACAGGCTTGAGCTTGGAGTTTAGTGTTTATTGTTGTTGCCAAGAGGGGAGTTACAACCACTGTGGTTTTGCACAGATCTTTTTCTTTAAGTCACATTGTTTACTAACAATAATGTTTTCCCTAATCTTGAGGGCTGAGGACCTCTAGGCTGGGGATGGGGACCAGAGAAGGCACCCAGTAAGGAGAAAACTGAAGCAAATTTGCTTAGGCAGCTGCTTTTCAGCTTTGTTTTGTAGTCCTCCATGCCTGAGGATAATTATTATAAACACAGATTCACAAGCAAACAGACAAGACAAATAGGATGACTACATTAAATCAGGATGTACATTTTTTAAAATATGTATTCACCTAACTGGATTATAATGATCCTTTTTCTCATAAACAGAATAGTCAAGGTTCTTCCTCAGGGTACCTCAGTGATCTCTCTCTCTCTCTCTCTCTCTCTCTCTCTCTATATATATATATATATATATATATATATATATAATAACAGAAATTTTTTGCAATACTTTTTGTTATTTTAATAGTATAGAGTTACAATAATAAGAATTGGAACAACAGAGATCATTAGAGTTTGGAATTTCCCCTGCAGAGGGAAAAAGAATGGAGGCTCAACTGGGCCTGAGTGTAGCCAAAAGTGGGATCATCAAGGACATCATTGTCTGTGGGAAGCCCTGTAATTGGCTGCCACCTTATATCTGCAGGCTGTACCACCTTAACATCTGTGGGCCGTACCACTTTAAATTATGTTAATCAGCCCGCCTTATGAGCTCGGGCCTGGGAAATTTGAATTGACCTATAACTATGGTCCTGCCACTGTTGCTAAGTTATCTGCTGATGTCTCAGAACCCAAATCCCTCCTCTTCAATACCCTATATATTTGTTACTCCTTCCATGAATAAACGAGAGGAATTCTTCATCTTGTCTTTGCTCTTTGTGTCTCTTGTTCCTTTTCATCCCCACTCCCCCTCTAGGGTCTCTGTGGACTTACCTGCAGGCCAGGACGAGTGGTGCCCCCAATGTGGGGCCCAAGAATGGAGGACGCTGTTTGTGGGCCCAACATAGAAGAAGGAAAAGAAAATAGAGGACGTATGTGGGAGCCTGCCATGCTGCTAAACCTCAGTAAGTGAACAGCGATTATGAGACAAGAAATTAGCCAGCATGAGATTTTTGTTGAAAATTTAGTAAAACTTTTAACGACACAAGGAGTTAAGGTGAATATTGAACAATTATGCCAATACTTCGATTTTATAAAAGAGCTTTTCCCTTTGTTCCTTATGCAGGGCACTTTTCATCCACAGTGGAAACAGGTTGGTACAGCGCTTAAAGATTACTGTGACCTCTTTGAACCGGAAACGGTCCCAGTAATGGCCTTCATTTACTGAGATTTAATAGACTAACTTGTATGTCGGGAGCAAAGCAACCCCCTAAATGCTAGCGCCCAACCCCCTCCAGACTTAGTAAGCTGCAGCCCGCTCTCAGCAGGCAGCCGGTGCCGGTGCAGAGGAAGCCCTCCGAGGTCTCTAACACGCTTTCTAATGCGCTCCCTAATGCGCTCCCTCCGCTGTCCTGTACTGCCCCTGCTTCAGCTTCCGATCCTAGTAAAGAGCTAAAAGACAAAACTGAACTTTTAAAACAACAGGTTAAACTAGAAAAAGAGCATCAGAATTTGATAGCTCAATTAGAAAAACTAAGAACAGCTAAATTTAAAATGAAAAGTAAAACTAATCCCGAAATTCCCTCTGGGGCCTCTCCCATTCAGCGATACCCCCTGAGGGATGTGATTTCAAAATTTAACTCTTGGCTTGACCCTATATCAGACTTAAATGCTTTCCCTGTAACTGAGACAACAGGCGTGGAAGACCAGGTTATCCCCCACTATACTCCTTTTAATTTCAGACAGCAGAGAGAGTTAAAAATGGCAGTGGCGCAATAGGGCGCTACTGCCTCTTACAATTTGGCTATTGCAGATTCTCTGGCTGACGGCTGGCTCACACCTACAGATTGGCAAGGATTGGCCTGGGTGACTTCGTCGGGTGGGGATTATCTTTTGTGGAAATCAGAACATATAGAAAATTGCAAAGAGACTCCCAGGCGCAATACACAAGCCGGCAATGGGTGGGACCTTACTATGTTAATAGGGGAGAGTGCCTACACATGCAGAGAGGCTCAAAAGGAGTTTAATCCAGCACTTTTTGCTCAAATTCAAACTGCAGCTACTCGAGCATGGAGAAAGCTGCCTGCAAAAGATAATATGAGCTCCTCTCTTACTAGCATTAAGCAAGGCCAAGATGAACTCTTTTCAGAATTTGTCTATCATTTGATTACTGCTGCTAACAGAATCTTTGGCTACGCTGATGCAGTCATTGATTTTTTAAACAGCTAGCTGTTGAAAATGCCAACACCGCCTACAAGGCTGCTATCAGACCTCATAAAAATAAAACAGACCTAACAGGATATATATGCCTTTGCTGTGACATTGGAACTGCTTATCAGCAAGGCCTTGCTATGGCTGCCACCTTGCAGGGGTTTACAGTTAAACAGCTCTTATCTCAAAAGCATAAACAAAAGTGTTTTACCTGTGGAGAGACTGGTCATTTTGCAAAGAACTGCAAAAAACACTCCAGAGATAGAGATTCCAATGTCAATGCAAAAGCCAAGGCACCAGGATTATGCCCTAGATGTAAAAGAGGATACCATTAGGCTAATGAATACAAATCTAAAAGGGATATTAATGGAAAAGAATTGCTTCCACTGCAGCCTGGATGGTAAAAAATTCTCTGGCCTTATAGATACAGCCATGGATGTCACTATTATAAGAAAGAAAGACTTTTGACTCCTTTAAAAGGCATAGGTCAAAGCCAAAACTCAGAAAGAAGTTCAAAACTTTTGACCTGGAAGGACAGAGAGGGAAATCAAGGCACAACACAGTCATATGTTATAGCTGGATTACCAATGAATCTTTGGGGTAGAGATTGGCACAAATGGGGTTAATTATGGGTAGCCCAAATATCATCGTCACTGCTCAAATGTTAACTAGTGGATATTTGCCTGGTGAAACTGTATCCTTCCAAACAAACAGTACATCAGCCCAGATCACAGAGTTGCATGCTGTCGCTGCAGCCCTTTCAGCATTTCCCAATCAGTCTGTGAATTTATATACTGACAGCACTTATATTGTACACTCTGTACCCCTGGTAGAAACAGCTGGCCGAATCAAAAGTGCCTCCAGCACTGGAGAACTGTTTAGGCAAATACAGGTGCTTATTATAAAAAGAACGTGCCCTTTTTTATCGGACATTTACATGCTCACTCTGGGTTACCAGGACCTCTGGCCAATGGTAGTCATGCAGCAGACCTGGCCACTCGCCCGCAAGCTCTCCTTTGTATTTTAGCTAATGTTAGCTCCAGGGATCATGATGACAATGTCACTTCAGCACAAAAGAGTCATCAATTACACCATCTCAGTGCCCAAACCCTCCATCTTATGCACAAGATCACCAGAGAGCAAGCCAGACAGAGAGTAAAAAATTGTCCTTCTTGTGCCGTGCACCTCCCAGTTCCACGCTTTGGGGTTAATCCTAGAGAACTTATCCCCAATGCATTATGGCAAATAGATGTCACCCACATTCCTGAGTTTGGCAATCTTAAATATGTTCATGTAACTATAGATACCTTTAGTGGTTTCATTTATGCCTCTCCCCAGACTGGTGAAGCTACCAAACATCCAAAGCAAGCTGTGTAAATTGTGAGCGCCAAATGTCTTGTGTGGCTGTGTCTCTACAGCACCTCTGCTGGCTGTAGCTCTCATGGCTTCTCTCTTGGGCCTACTCTTCTCAGTCCTTGAAGCTGTCTTTGGATGATGCATGTTCCTGGCTTTTCCAATTTCTAGGGTCTCCACTGCACTTTTGGCTTCACACTCACAGCTTCCTACATTGCCCTCTCAGGGGCGCACTGCCTGACTTCCTACTCCTTATTCTGAAATATAGGTGGAAGCCTTTTTAACCTCAGAACCCTTGCATTTTGCATGTACCTAAACTAGCACCACAAAGATGAAGCCAGGGTCTGCTGCCAACTGGAGCAGTAGCCAGGGTTTTCCCAATTTGGTTGAGTACCTGGATTGCTGAGCACTGTGAACATGATTGTTAGGAACAAACTCTCACTGCTGTGGCCATTCTGGAACCTGGTGTAACCACTGTCACTTTAGAACTTGGTGTAGAGAGGAGGGGCTGGGCGGATCTGGGGCACCTGCATCAGCCTCTCCGTGTGTCTGGAGGACTGTGGATATCTCAGCAAGCAGGGAGGGATCCCAGGTTCCTGAGGCAACGTGGCCTGTGGTGAGTACCCTAACCCGGCTGCGATTGGAGAGCAGTGGAACTTTCAAGGGGCAGGTGGGCGCACAGTGTCCCCGAGGCCCAGCTTGTCTGGAACTGCGGAGTTATGAGCAGGCAGAGGAGGGCCATTGGTTCTGCAGGCCCAGTGGCTTGGGGTAGCGTGGTGCCAGAGTCTCAGTAGCTGCAAACATAGAAGGGGATTTTCAACAGATCCTGAGGAAGCTTTCAAATAACACTTGAAACACAGAAATATAGGAAAATGACAAAACGAAAGACCAAATTACAACCTCAAACCTCCAGCCCATCTCAAGAAACCCTAGGGGCAATGTATATAGAAGAAAATATATGCCATCCACCTCAAATATCGGACACAATAGCTACTGAAATTGACAAGCAACTCCAGGAAGCTTTAAAGAAATGATAAAACAAGAAATGATAAAAGAAATGAAAGAGATTCTGAATATATCTAAAGAAAACACAGATAAAAAATTGGAGGAACTAAACAAAAAGATAGAATCCCTAAACGAGCAATATAAGAAACAAACAGAATACATAATGCAGATGCACAGAGATATACAGGAAATAAAAAACTCCACTGAAAGTTGTAAAAACCACCTTAATGAAAGTGAAGATAGAATTTCAGACCTTGAAGACAGGATTGCAGCTAGTGAACAGGAAAGGAAAGATCTTTTAAAAATAACAAGGGATCAGGAAACAACAATTCAACAACTGCAAGACGATGCAAAGAAGAATAACATAAGAATGATAGGGATTAATGAAAAAGAAGGAGACAACATAAAGGATGTCAAGAGGATATTTAGAGAAGTAATAGCTGAAAATTTACGAAGCATGAGATCAGAAACTGACATCAGGATCAGTGAAGCATATAGAACTCCAAATAGTCATAACCAAAATAAAACTACACCCAGACATATAATAATCACCATCCCAGAAATCCAACACAAGAATAGATTATTAAAAGCTGTCAGAGAGAAAAGACAGATCACTTATAAAGGAAAACCTATCAGAATCACAGCAGACTTCTCAGCACAAACAATAAAGTAAAGAAGAGCATGGAATGAAGTATTCAGATCCTAAAGCAAAATGATTTCCAACCTAGACTGATATATCCTGCAAAACTATCATTCAAAATTGATGGTGAAATACGATACTTCCATGACAAAGAACAGCTGAAGAACTTCATGAACACCAAACCAACCCTGCAAAAAATATTGAAAGACAGTTTAGATACACAAAGGAAAAAACCACTAAGCAAAGCAAATAATTGAACAGAACAGAAAGATAAAGATGCAACAGCAGAGAGATAACATCCCTACAATAAACCAGCATTTAACAGTAATAACCATTAATGTAAATGGTCTCAATGCACCAACAAAAAGAAACAGACTAGCAGAATGGATCAAGAAACAAAATCCAACCATATGTTGTTTACAGGAAACCCATCTAACCCAGAAGGATACTCACAGACTGAAAGTCAAAGGATGGAAAACAATACTTCATGCAGCAGGAATCCAAAAAAAGGCAGGAGTAGCCATTCTGTTTGCAGACAACGTGAACTTTAAACCAACAATGATCATAAAGGACAAAGAAGGTCACTACATACTCGTAAGGGGAAAACTCCAAGAGGAAGAGATAACTATCTTAAATATATACGCACCAAACTCCAGAGCACCCAGTTATATAAAACAATTATTAACAGAAATGAAAACTCAAATTATCAGTAAAACAATTGTAACAGGAGACCTTAATACACCATTGACCCCAAGGGATAGATCAACCAGACAGAAAATGAGCAAAGAAATAACAGAACTGAATCACACCTGTGAACAAATGGGTTTGATAGACATATACAGAATGTTGCACCCAACAACATCAGAATACATATTCTTCTCAGCAGTACATGGATCATTCTCTAAAATAGACCATATATTAGCTCACAGAACATATTTAAACAAATGCAAAAGAGTTGAAATCATCCCTTGCATGTTATCAGATCATAGCGCTCTGAAATTAGAAATTAATGATAAAAGATACTGCAAAACTCCCGCAAACACATGTAAACTGAATAACACACTCTTGAGTAATCAGTGGGTCACAGAAGAAATTAAAGAAGAAATTAAAGAATACCTAAAAGAAAATGAAAATGCAGATACAACTTACCGGAATCTGTGAGATGCAATGAAAGCCACCCTGAGAGGAAAATTTATTGCACTGAATTCCCACATCAGGAAAACAGAACGAATACAAATAAACAACTTGATGCTACATCTCAAACAGCTAGAAAAAGAAGAGCAAGCCAAGCCCAAAGCCAAAAGAAGAGAGGAAATTATAAAAATCAGAGCAGAAATCAATGCAATAGAGACTAAGAAAACAATCCAAAGAATCAACGAATCAAAGAGTTGATTCTTTGAAAGAATAAATAAAATCGATAAGCCCCTAGCCAACCTTATTAAAAAAAGGGAAGAAAAAGCTCAAATTCATGCAATAAGAAATGAAAAAGGTGAAATCACTACAGACCCAATAGAAATACAGAAGATCATCAACACCTATTTCGAAAACCTCTACTCTCAAAAGTTTGGTAACATAGAAGAAATAGACAGACTCTTAGAAACATATGAAGTACCAAAGCTAGATCAAGAGATGTAAAACTGTTGAATAACCCAATCTCTGTTAATGAAATTGAAAATGTAATTAAGTCCTTACCCACGAAGAAGAGCCCAGGCCCAGATGGATTCACTGCAGAATTCTACAAGAAATACAAAGAAGACCTAATGCCGACACTCCTCAAACTATTCAATGAAATCAAAAGGGAAGCAACCTTTCCTAAGTCATTCCTGGAAGCAAATATTACTCTAGTACCAAGACCTGAGAAAGACCCAACTAAAAAGGAGAACTATAGACTGATCTCCCTAATGAACACAGATGCAAAAATCCTCAATAAAATATTGGCAAATAGGATGCAGCAAATCATCAAGAAGATTAGACACCATGACCAAGTGGGATTCATCCCAGAATGCAAGGATGGTTCAACATACGCAAATCAATAAATGTAATCCACCATATCAATAAAGCCAAAAATAAGAATCACATGATCATTTCTATAGATGCAGAAAAAGCCTTCGATAAGGTCCAACATTTATTAATGATAAGAACTTTACAGGAAATTGGAATAGATGGTATTTACCTCAATATAATAAAGGCCATTTATGACAAACCAACAGCCAACATCATACTAAATGGCCAAAAATTGAAAGCCTTAACTTTAAAATCAGGCACAAGACAAGGATGTCCTTTATCACCACTCCTATTTAATATAGTACTGGAAGTACTAGCCGGAGCAATTAGGCAAGAAAGAGAAATAAAAGGGGTAAAGATAGGAAAAGAAGAAGTTAAATTATCATTGTTTGCAGATGACATGATACTCTACATAGAAGACCCCCTAAACTCCATTGAAAGACTCTTAGATACAATAAATAAATTCAGTAATGTGGCTGGATACAAAATCAATACTCAGAAATCAATAGCATTCCTATACACGAACAACAAAATCACAGAGAGGGAAATAAGAGAAACTGTATTCTTCACATTAGCAAGCAAAAAAATGAAATATTTAGGAATTACTCTTATGAAAGAAGTGAAAGACTTATACAGTGAAAATTATAATACACTGAAAAAGGAAATTGAGGATGATCTCAGAAAATTGAAAGACACCCCTTGCTCATGGATAGGAAGAACAAACATTGTGAAGATGGCTATTCTCCCAAAACTGTTATACAGATTCAATGCAATCCCAATAGAAATACCATCAACATACCTTATAGATATAGAGAAATCACTCCTAAATTTCATCTGGAACCAGAAGAGACTTAGAATCACAAAGGTAATTCTAAGCAGCAAAGACAAAGCAGGAGGCATCACAATCCCTGACTTGAAGTTATACTACAAAGCAACAGTAGTAAAATCAACATGGTATTGGAATCAAAACAGAGCCGAAGATCAATGGAATAGATTAGAAGATACAACCACAACTACAAACACACTCAACCACCTTATCTTTGATAAAGGAGCCAACCAGGTTCACTGGAAGAACGACAGTCTCTTTAATAAATGGTGCTGGAAAAACTGGCTCTCCATTTGCCGAAAACTAAAGCTAGACCCATGTCTATCACCATGTACTAAATTAAAATCTAAATGGGTCAAATATCTGAATATTAAAACAGAAACCCTAAATCTATTGGAAGACAAATTGGGTAGAAACCTTGGAGACATAGGTGTAGGTTAGAGAATTCATGAACAGGACTCAAACCGCAATGGAAATACTTCCCAGAATCAATAACTGGGACCACTTCTTATTAAAAAGTTTCTGCATGTCAAAAGAAATCTCCAGCATAGTGAAAAGAAAACCCTCAAACTGGGAAAAGATTTTAGTGAACTCTCTCTCAGACAAGGGACTCTTGTCTAAAACATATAAAGAATTAAAGAAACTCAGACCTCCGAAATTCAAAGATCCAATCCAAAAATGGGCATCTGAGATGAATACGCACTTCTCAGATGAAGAAATGCAAATGGCAAATAAATACATGAAAAAATGTTCATCATTGGTCATTAGAGAAATGCAAATTAAAACCACACTGAGATACCATCTCACTCCTGAAAGAATGGCCAGGATCAAGAAAACCAACAACAACAAATGCTGGAGAGGCTGTGGGGAAAAAGGAACTCTCCTGCACTGTTGGTGGGAGTGTAGACTGGTATAGCCTTTGTGGAGGTCTGTCTGGAGATTTCTCAAAAAGTTGGGATTGGCAATCCCATTTATTCCAGCTATTCTACTTCTAGGCATATTCCCAGAAGAACTGAAAGCATCATACCACAGTGATATATGTGCACCTATGTTTATAGCAGCACAATTTGTAATCACCAGATCTTGGAAACAACCCAAGTGTCCATCAACTGAGGAATGGATAAAAAAGTTGTGGTATTTCTATACAATGGAGTATTACTCAGCTATAAAGAAGGATCACATTGAGATATTTATCAATAAATGGGCGCTGCTTGAGATCATACTCATAAGTGAAATAAATCAATCTCGCATGTGTGAATACCGAATAGTTTCCCTAATGTAAGTAATGATTCAAATATATAAAAATATGTGGTAATCATGATTCTCCATTATGTGGCCTTGAAGCCTTATAAAGTTTTCACTTATTAATTGGAAAGGCTTTATTCTGGGCTTCTTGATACAGAAATATTTGAAGCTATAGTATATGAAGTTTTATCCAAATATTTCAAGGAAAAAGACAGACACTATGGTAACTACTATTAAGTCGGGTTATTTGGTGGTGAAGCACTAGGTTGCTGAAACAGTGATGCTTTGATCTGTATTGTTATATTGTTATGTCCTGTTTTATCTCAATCTCTCCCTTATTCTTTAAAAAATTTTTTTAGTTAGTTCTTATGTTTGTTTTAATTAAGGGGAAAAATTTAAAAAATTAGCAGGATATATAATAGTAACTTTTTTTGATTTCCTATTAACTTTTTTTGAAGTCCTGTAATACTCCCACGATTTTGTTTTGACTGATTAGACTCTGTTCCATTCTGTATGATAGTATCAAGTTTGAGGGTATAGGCAACTACTTTGAAGGCAATAAGATTCACTAAGATGCCCATTCTGGTTTGACTATTGTCTCCTTTGGAAATCCTGTAATGTTTACAATGCCTAAATTTTATTGGTCTTGTTCTCTACTGTTTTGTTCAACTTTATAATATCTAATGAGATAGACAATTCTTTTTAAGGAAACAAGAGACATCGTTGATAACCACTGTTGATAACCTTGTACTCTGTTTTACATCATGTGCTGTGTCTATCCTTGGTTTTGACTGACAGCTTTGTTTTGCCATATTTGACTTTATTCTCTCCCCCCCAAAAAAGTAATAAGAACTAAGAAATAATAAAATCCAAAATGTGTAAATTTTGTTGTAAAAAAGAGGGGGGGGGAAGAGCTCTAACGGATATAACAGCAAGTGTGTTTAGGGGTGTTAAATAGCTGACTATATTAATGTTTTTGGATCATTGAACACAGCTGTTTGCAGTCTCCCTGTTTGAATGTCCACTTTGTATTCTTTGAAACTGTGATTTGAGCAACTATTTCTAAGATGATAATATGTAATCTATTAACAGGTGATTTCTTACTTTTTTTTTTTTGTTTGTAGTTCTGTACTACGTGTACCCTTACACCGCTTTGTTTTGTTTTGTGTTTTTCTCTTTTTCCTTTTAATTAAAATTAAAAAAAAAAAAGAACCTGGTGTAGTCACCAGCATTCTGGAACACAGTGCTCTGTGGCTTTCTCCTCAAAGCAATCTTTCACTCTTGCTATTTTGAGACTGCTAAGGGTGGAGATTTGCTGCTTCCTGTGATGTCCACACGGTATCTTTTCTACCATCCCTACCCTTTGCAACTATCAGTACCTCCTCTGCTCTAACTTTACCAGAACTTCTTTTATGGGCAAACTCACATTTTAAATCATCCTGCTGGGCTCTTTGCTTTTGATTCGCAATATAAATTGCTAGGTATTAAGTGATATAGGCAGATTTTGACCCAGGAAATCTGGCAGCAGAGACTAAGCTCTTAATCACTACCTGCCTATCACTTCCTACCCTGTTTGTGATAGGAATGAAAAGCTTACCTTTACAAAAGGGACTCACAGATGTGGAGTTTGAGGTGAGGCACAAAGTTGGTGCTTTTCACAAAAAATGTCACTGTGCCTGTAGAAGATGGCAGGTTGCTGACATTGTGAAGATAGTGAGTGGGTGACCTGTACTGCTAGATGAGAAATGACTGCAAGTCTTTCCCTGGCTGTCACCAGGTTAATGGAATAGATTTCTCCACATAATAAAAGTACGGCTACATATAAAAAGGGCTCCTGGACACTGTCTGCCTGGCACTGACTTCACAGAGTGTAGGTGTGATATTGTTATAAGATTAGTTTCCTGTTGTGAATCTGCAGTTTTAGGTATTTGCATTTTTCTCTCTAGTTTAAAAAAAACCTATAAAACAGGAGGCACTCTGAGAAATCTCTGTGCATTTCTCTAGGCATTAACATTACTTATAAACTATACTGATGAGAAAGTGTTGGTGACAGTGATGATGTTAACACCCGAGAGAATAAGGACATATGCTACCTCCAGGCATGGCACAAGTCCCAGCAGCAGTGCCACAATCAGTCAGCACCACAGCCCACATGGAACACCAACAGAAAACATAGGTTTCTTTTTTTATTTCGGCTGATGCTGTGTCCAGTATTGAATGGTTACTGTGCCTGTTCTCTTCAGTGTTTATTTCTCCTGGGCTTATTTTCTCATGTTGGGGAGCTGGAGATTTTTTTTTATTTCTATCTCTTGTCATGTTTCTGGTTTCTTCCAGACTGGAGTGTTCTGGGAGTCTCTGGCCCTCTCTGTATTGCTTAGGGCCTTTCAGAAGTGTGTTGACTTGAGTTTTTGCTGTCCTCCTCAATTTGCTGTTATCTGGGGTAGGCAGGGATGCAGGGACAGTGCAGACTAGCCTCCAGCCTCGTGCCAGTAAATCTGCAAATTAGGCTGTACTTTGTGGATGTCACAGAGTCGTGACTATTTTGTATCTGCTTATTGGGTTCCAACCAGAGGCTTGGTTCAGCCCCAGCAGATCCTGCCAGTTCTCTCTGTGCCAGAAGCAGCTGGCTAATGTCACCATGGCACAGGGCTCTGCCCAAATCCCAGCTGTCCTCTTCCAGACCTCTCTGTGCCAGGAGCGACTATCTAATGTCACTGCGGCTGCGGGTTTGCCCAATTCCAAGATGTCCTCCTCTAGTTCTATGTCGCTGATGCGGATAAAGCACCAGGCTCTGCCCACTTTCAAGATGTCCTCCACCAGACTTCTCTATGCCAGGGGTGACTGTCTGATGTCACTGAGCTCCAAGCTCTGCCCAACTCCAAGATGTCTTCCACCAGACTCTCCGTGTTATTGATGTAGCTGTGGTGGTGGGCTCTGCCCAGTTCCAAGATGTCTTCCAGCCAGCCACAGCAGCTGCGGGACCCAGTCCCCACTACTCACCAGGACTCAGTGCAGGTCTTCCTCTTGAGTCTACTGCACACTACGCTGCTTGCCTTCACTGCGTTCCCAACACAGCACAGACTGGTCAGAAAACTGCGTGGTGCCGGCTTTGGAACTCCGGAGCTTCTCACAATCTCCTCCGGCGCAGCCGGGCAGCCCTGGCTGCTTCGCGGGGTCCTGGGTCTCAATTTCCAGCAGTCACCAAAAGCCAATACAGCTTTTCTTCTTGGATCCACTGGTCAGTGTGCTGCATTAAAGATGCGGGATTTGCAGACTCCCGTTATCAGCCATTGCAGTCTCACCTTAAATCCTCCAGCCGTGCTGTCTTGGTTAATAAGAATCATTATCCATTTGTCTGGCCCTCTCCATGTTGTCCTATTCTAGCATCTAACATGATTTCTCCTGAGGGTCTCTCTGCCCAATCCCCTAGCAAGTCGCCATTTTTAAAAAATATCTGTTCAGAAATTCTTTTGCATTGTTCTGTACAATGCACAGTTCACCAGATGTTGGGGAAGCCTTCCTCCACTGAGGAACATCATTACACATATTGAATTCTCAGGACCTTTGCCACCACCTGATTGGACAGTTCATATAGTCCGCTTCTTCCTCACTGAGTGACTCCTGCTCTCCTGCCCTCCTTCTGAGTCAAGAATAAACAGGAAAAGGAACCCCACTCATTCCGTGGATAGAGGGGCTCCTAGGTTCTCTGCTAATTGGGCCACAGGACATCAAAAACCACCAACTGAGATCTAGTAAGTATTTTGCTCCCAGTTTTGTGCTCAGAACAGGTAAAAAATACCTAGACACTTAATCTTACCCTCTTTAAGACAAAAAACAAGTGCGTAGGACTGATAACCATATTACTGAGTTTTTGCTGGATCATTGAGCAGAACTGTTGGCAGTGTCACTATTTGAATGTCATTTTACATACTTTAATTTTGTAACCTGAACAGCTATTTCTAAGACGACAATATATAAGTTATCAACTAGTGATTTCTTACCATTTATTTTTCTGTAATTCTGTATTACTTCTACCCTTTTTTATCTCCATGTATTTTTTTTTTGTTTCTTTCACTTTAAATAAAACAAAAACAAAAACAAAAACAAAAACAAAAACAAAGAAAACCACATAGGTTTCTTAGTCATGTCAGAGTTTTTGGGTGATAAAATAAGTAGAAGAGCTCTTGGAGAATTCTAATCCATAAATGACTCTCTTGGCTACTTTTCTCTCATTGCTGAGACAAAATATTTGATGCCTAAAATGAAGGAAGGAAAGGTTTATGTTTTCAAAGTACCAGAAAACCAGCCAGTCAAAAGGGGATTGCAGTCTGGTGTCAGCGTGCTAAAGGAAGATTGCTTGGTCCTGGAAATTAGACCAACAGTTATGACCATCAACATTCTCCAGCCATAGCTCTACTGAGAGGATTATACTAGCAGTGACACTGACTTAAAACATGG
This sequence comes from Cavia porcellus, assembly GCF_034190915.1. Taxonomy (NCBI): domain Eukaryota; kingdom Metazoa; phylum Chordata; class Mammalia; order Rodentia; family Caviidae; genus Cavia; species Cavia porcellus. Next base: position 25,615,005 of record NW_026947510.1, on the reverse strand, counting down.
TGAAAGTTACATAACTCCACAGGGGTTGCAAAACTAGGTGTGGGCAGTTTACTTACCTCAATACATAGATAAATAAAATATGGCCCTCTGAAAACATTCTGCATTAATAAGATAAATTTTATTACACAAAATGAACAAGTATTGTAACCCAGCTAAGTATATCATGGCACATATTACAGAGTGTTGTAATTGCCTCTACATTTCTGTCTCATTTGAACCTGAGACCTTTGAAGGGTGAGCCAGGTTGTGCCCATCTTTGTACTTAAATTTAACAAAAGATACCTTATAAATGAATCAACGCATCTCCACTGCTCAGCTTTTCCATTACTAGGATGAAATACCCAACATACTCAATTTAAAGAGGAAAAGATTTATTTTGTTTCAGTTTCAGAGGTTCCAGGGCCTGGTCAACTGGCTTCAAGGCAGAAATGGTGCAAGGGCCTGGCAAAGAAAACCTGCTAATGCTAATCCATCAGCAGACAGGAAGCAGAGGAAGCAGGAGCCAGGGAGACAGACACTTCCAAAGACATGCCTCAGTGTGTGACTCTTCTGGTGGCCCACACTCCTCACAGTGCAAGTGTCTACAAACTCATACGTGTGGTAATTCACTCCTGAGCACAGCAATGCCCAGATCCAAGCACTTTCAGAAAGATCCAACCACAGATCAAAACAGACTCTATCATGAATTTATTTGGCATTTTAAATTGCAAATTGGTGGCTTTTACATTTATTTAAGTGTATTTACTCAAATACTTCAAATATCCTTCAAATATTTAGTCAGTATTTACTGTATCAGGTGCTAGTTTTAAACAAAACAGGTAAAGTTCTCCCTTATAAATTTTATTTGCTATTAGATGGAGATATGAATAATGAGACTAAACAGGCAAATCATATATAATTAATATGAAGAAGAAAATCAGGTATAAGTTTGGGTGCTACGGGTTAGGGTCTATCCCCTCCACATTCAAGGGCCCCAACAAGAAGTCTAGAGTGGCTTCAGCAGAGATAGCTGGGTTGCTTGGTGGGGAGGGCAGGGAAGGGCTTAAGGAGTGAAGTAACAGACAGTGGGAATGGCTCTCAGGTCCCGCAGGGAACCTCAGGCAGCTGTTCTCGGCTATTACTCCGAGAAAGGATGCCACTGCTTGTCTGGCGGAGTATGTTTTAAAAATGGTTCTAAACGACATTTTAAAGGATCTCTCCTTTAAAGAGAGTAAAAGTTGCTCTACTGCTTTCCCCTGAGAAGTTTTAAAGGGAATTCCCACTCACTAGGTTATGGAAGGTGCAAGAATTCATATTAAGGGGCAGAGGTGACTGGAAGCACTGATTCGACATGTAAAGTTTACTGTGCTTATTAAACAGGAGAAAAGGGGGCCTGGAGGTTTAGCTCAGCGGCATAAGCACCTGCCTTGCAAGCAGGCAGTCGTGAGTTCGATCCCTGGTACCGATAAAAAGGAAAAAGACAAAAAAAACCAAAAAAAACAAAAAAAAGAGGCCATGCTCCAGGCCAATGGCATGGAGCAATGGAAGCATTTGTTCACGTGTCTAAACAGGAGAAACGGAAAAGAAGGGGAAAAAAGAACCAATAACACTAAAATTCTACTTTTATCATTGCTCAAAGTTTGAAACCAACGAGTAATTTCTAAATCCATTTCCCAGCTACTCTGGGGGCACCGTCATGAACTCACACAAATGCAAGAAGGTATTTCTCCACAGATACACAAACGACCAACAAGAATAACAAAACATGGTAAACATCGCAGTCACTCAGAAAAGGCAGTAAACCCAGTCCCTTCAAGGGCATGAGTGCACACCACAACTTTCTTCTCAGAGCTTGTTGCTATAGCATCAGAGTGAGAAGAGGCGGTTCACACAGAAGCACATTAGCTGGAGATGCCTAAAGCGGTCTGCAAGCTCTGATCTCAGGTGGAAGAGGAAGCAGGAAGGGACGAGGAAGGGATGTATAAGAATTAAGATGTGTTAGGCATATGCACCAACTCCTCATGATGAACACAATCACTATGCACTACAAACATGTACCAATAAAAACCGAAATTAGAAAGATGCAGAGCTTTCAGTTATCATTTGGAAAGATTAGGAAACATGGATCCGGACTGCAAGCTAAATGTGTGAAATAGCTTGTTTTTCAACTTCCCAGTGTTTATCTGCATGCTTTCTTCCCAGGAATTTTAGTGCCAGGAGCATATTAAGATCCAATAAACAGAGCAGAAGTTGCCAAGTCTTGTCTGAACAGCAGAGCTCCCTGCATTGACGACACCACTCCTGATGACAGAGCCTGTCTATCTTGGCTGGCCTGCCTGTACGACAACATGGGAAGTAACATGAGCAAGACATCTTCAGACCAGCCTTGTTTAGCTATTGGCCCTCACATCTCCCTTGATCTTTGTGCCAGGCAGGGCAAGAATGCTGAGACACACATGAAGACTGAACTGGGAAGCAGGGTGAAGAGAGGTCCCTGGGGCACCTGGGTGGGGCAGGGGCATGAGATCAACCTCCCTGCTGCTTGCCACCTGTGGACAGCAGCCAAATGCCAGTGAGCAAACACAAGCTGTGCTCCTGGACACCTGACACTCCTGGACAAACTCAAGTCGCCCAGAGACTCTGGCTACACCTGCCACCGCAGGCGGCAGCCTGCATGGCCTCCTCCCTCAGGACAGTACGGCTCCGGGCTCCGAGCTCCACTGCTTGTAAATGGCTTGTACCTGGAAGAGTCTGTTTCTACAAGGACTGGGAATTTCTTTTTTTTTTTTTTTTTTGTCTTTTTCATTTTTATCGGTACCGGGGATCGAACTCACGACCGCCTGGTTGCAAGGCAGGCGCTTATGCCGCTGAGCTAAACCTCCAGCCCCCAAGGACTGGGAATTTCAATGTGCATGTTTTAACTTCCCTAAAGACATCATTTCAAAACAGTAGTTAAAGATTAAATAGCTCAGTGGCACAAGCACTTGCTTGTCAAATGCCAGGGTCTGAGTTTGATTTCCAGTAATCATCCCCCACAAACAATACAAAAAAAAAATGGAGATAAATTTAAGCGATGAGTCATTTTTTTGGTAGAGGCCATATGTATTGATATCTAGAAATTATACTGCACTGTGTGCTTGACAGATCCTTAATATCAGTATGGATCCCCAACAGTGGCTACGACCTGCAGCACATGTCTCTCCTTCTGGAACTTGGGACACCCTCAGTTCTTGGTATGCTGGTAAGAACTGGGCATCTGAGTAGCCAGGAAGCCACGCGTCTCTGTGTGCCCTGCCCCCATCTCAGCACGGGGCTTCGGAGCCTGGATGACACCAGCAACACTCTGTCATGGTTCTGCAGAAGTGGGAGCGGGAAGCTTTTCTCAGTATTCAATGTGGAAAGGGTAGTCTTTGTGATTTTCAGTTCTGAAAAAAGGAAAAATAAATAGAAAACAAAGAATTATTATATTTTAAAACAAACATTAGAAAAATAGAGCCAGGTAATTGTAACTCCTTAGTATATAAATTATTCCTTGACTTCATTCAGTGGACCACCTTCAAATGGGAAAGAATTATGATAGGAAGTTATAATTAACCTGAAATGTATATTGTAAATGGCTTTCAGAAACCAATCATCTAATCTGAACAGTACAATGGACCCTTGAGATACAATCAGGGTGACATACGAACAACCTGGGTTACTACTGGAATTTTAGTTTTAACTTTTAACCAAAGTCTGGGTTATGCTGGCCACTTGTGCTCCCAGGTGGTCTGATATGGACTGAACCCATAGCAAGTTCTGGAAGGAACATTACCACATCCTCTCCTGTATGGAGTGAGTTGAGAAATGCAGAGCCAATGTCTCTGTAAGGACACCGAGATCTGGCTGTGTCTGGGAGAGAGAAGTCAAAGGCTGCACAGAGGTACTTGAGCCTTCGACTGACGGCCTGAGTTACAACACGCCCTTGGGAATGCAATGAACTCCAAAGTCAAGGATGCATGGTGTATTACTTCACATAAAAAGCAAGTAAAAGAGTCATGCGTACGTGGGGAATGTGACCAATCGGAGATTCTTTTCTAGACTGAAGATGTCATTCATATCTTGCTCTGTTAATTCAAAATCAAATACCTGGAATCAAAATAAAATATGAATAAGAAATTTAGTTGTTAGCTACAACATGTACTAAACTGGCAAAGGACATAAAGACAGAAAAGAAATTCTGCATTAGACACATGGACTTCTCCTGAATTACAGCAGTCCAGGGTCCCACAAGGCACTTTAGGTGATGATCTGACTCGTACTACCTTAGCTTGTCAATGCTGGACAGATGGAATATCTACTGCTTTTATTTTATGAGGCTAAAGAGCACACAATGATAGTTAAAAGACAGCAAAGACCTTTTCTTTTACTAATCCACCATCTCCCACAAAAGACAAACCACTCTTCCACATATTACACCAACTAGGAAGTCACTCAGTTCCTAAAACCTTGAGCTCTAGCAGCATCCACATCATAGAAACGTTTTTCCAAATAATCTCTTTTGTTCTTTTTAAAATAGTATCCTAACCCCTTCCTCTTGTTTGCCCCCTAATGTTCTCAAGAACAATGCTTCACTTCCACAATAATAGCATTTCATGAGCATCACCACCTAGGTGAGGGGCTGAATCTGAGAAGGAAGGGATTCTCAAGAGATTCTAATGTTCCCTGAGGGGGTCAGAGACTATGGAACCCCAGCCTATTTACAAGACAGAATTCTGAAGCCAGGAAAAATCACTTAAACAGGAATTTTGATGGGGGGTAGGGGTGGGCAGGCAGGATAGTAGACTGAACTAGAGAGAAAAGTCAACAGCTCTAGAAGAGTCCCTACAGCCAAGGCTGGAGCAGCTGTGGTATGTTACATTCACTGGGGTTCTGGGGTGAACAGCAGGCACTGGCCAGCACTTGCAGTGGCAGCCTCTACCCGAAGGACGAGCCCCTGGTATCCCTGGCCTCCTCCCTCTTTCCCCATCTTGGGCTGAAAGGAGAAAATGCTACATGTGAGGAAAGAGAACCTCCTTGAGATGCAAGAATCACTGTGAGGAAAGTTCACCAACATGACACAGAGGAACAGATCCTGGTTGTGTTACGGTCACAGTGCTCTGATGACTGCTCCCTTCTGCAGCTAACATATGAGCTAAAACGAACAGAACGGAAGAAAAGCACCCGCCTGGATGTTCTCTTGAATTCGGTGTGGGGTGACAGATTTAGGAATCACGATCACATTTCTCTGCATCTGAAATCGAATCAAAATCTACAAGTGAAATGAAAAAATAAGTCTGTGTTACATAAAGGAAAATCATATGAAGTCAAATCTAAGTCATTTTCCTAACAACCTGTAATAAAAATTCCCAAGTATCTTTCATGTTAAAGTCCTTTAAAGATCAGATTGGCACACTTTTTAGACAGATTTGTCAGTGAGTGTATCAGTGAGAAATGCCACTGGACCAAGGAGATGGTCAGAAGACCTGTCTGCACTTTAATTAGAATTCCTTACAATGTGTCCAATCTCACAAATAAACTGGACTTTAAAATAAAAAAGTGTAATAGAGGATTTTTCTGTTCTCTTCCACACTAACTGTCCATACAGCTGCTGGGCTACAGGGGATACCCAAGAGCCTGTCCTATACACTGATAGTTAAGGAGGCAGGGCGCACAGACTGAATGAAGGGGATATGGAAGCAACCAGCTTGGTACTTCACATGAGGAAATTCCAGTGCATTACTGCCTCATCTAGGGGGACTAACCCATGTTCAGGAACTGGTGAGCCTCAGGACCCCAAGAGGAGACGATATGAAGAGGATGCTCACAGCGTAGGACAGCCCTGTCTGGTACCTGTGCAGGAGTCTTGTCATGTTCCTCTGCAATCCTTCGGATCACAGGGTCGTCCAGCAAGTCAACCCCCTCACTAGAAAGACACACAAGAAGGTGATGAGTCACAGCATCTGATGAGGATGCTTCTTATTAAGGGTGAAACCTTTCTTTGAAACAAAAGGTTTATTATTTTATCATCAAAATAACATGCTCACTTTTGGAAATTTTAATGACGCACAAAGCCCATCAATGCAAATCTATCATCTGAAGATAAGCACTGTTAACATTTTGGTGAACAGAGCTTCACTGCATAACTTTTCATGCATTATTCTGCAGTTTTTTTAAAAAGAGGTGGCACCATCAGAGAATACAGGACAATGGTATTTCCAACAACAAAAGGGCTTGCAAACATCTCAGCTTTCTAAGGACATAATAGGACAGGGGAGAACATGGCGGACAGACAATAGCAACTACCGGAGGCTCTCTGAAAGGCTCGGCTCAGAGGCCAGGAATGATGCGGACTAAGGAGACACGAACCAGTAGAGATATGCTCTGCTGACTCAGGAACGAACTGGGCTGAGAGAAGCCAACTTGGAATACAGTCCTGGTGCTAAAATAGGAACAGAAAAGACTCAGTGTGGAGGCTGGACCCCTCGCCATTGGAAACCGCGATTTGGGTTTCCGCCGCTCGGCGGCTGGCTGCCTCCACCAGCGGCTCGGCAAGGAGAGACGCGCAGAAGCTCTGGGAACGGGAGTCTGCGAACGGAGTCGAAAACAGGACGGACAAGGAGGCGTACACGAAAACTGACTGGTGGCGAGGTGAGTGAGAGAAACTGACCCTCTACCACAGTTTGACTCCAGCGGAGGACTTTCTGGGCTCTGGCAGTCCTGTAAGAGCAGGGCGCGGTGGCAACTCCAGCCACACATTCCCCTCTCGGACGGGATTGGTGAAAAGTACCTGGCCTGCGTGACGCTGTGGGCGGACTCCCTAGGCTGGCCTAACCCAGATCCCAGAGCCTGACGGTGGCCCGGAGGAGCGACTGACTCCCGCATAGGCTGCCTCCTCCGCAACTCCCTGGTGCACAGCGGTGGGCGGGAACAACTAGCCAGCGCAATTTGATCAGGCTGTGGCTGACAGGCAGGGAAGCCGGGCCTCCTATGTAAGCTTGCATTTTATAAGGAACAGAAAATATGGGGAAAAGAAGCAACAAAAAAGGCTCCTCGGCCCCCAATCCTGAGAAACAGGCAATAGTGGACACCGCACCAATATACATTAAGCGCCATATAGAGAGCCTCATAGACCAATTCAGGAATGAAGTTATCAACGACCTGAAGCTAGAAGTATGCAGAATAGTTAGAGAAATGCTAAGCACCACCCAGGAAAAAACAGATGGTGGAATGGAAGAACAGAAAAAGAGGGAAGAATTGCTTGATGGAGAAAACAGAGAAAGCATTGAGTATGTGAAGCAGGTGCAAAGGGACTATCAAGAAATTAAGAAGTCTATCCAAGACTGGCATAACAGCTTGAAAGAAACTAAGGACAGACTATCTGAACTGGAGGGCAGACTTGAAATATGGGAGAATGAAATGAAAAACTTCTTAAAAATAACAAAGAAACAAACAGCAATAATACAAAGACAAGAAGATGATAAGAGGAGCCGTAACTTAAGGATTAAGAATATAAAAGAAGAAGTAGGGACACAAACAAGTGAACTACAAAAGCTACTCACAGAAATAATCCAGGAGAATTTTCCTAATTTAGCAAAAGGTAAAGATACTCAGATGTATGAGGCATACAGGACCCCAGCTACCTACAACCCTAACAGAGAAACACCCAGGCATATAATAATAAAAATTCCAGAAATTCAATACAAGAACAGAATATTAAAAGCTGTAAGAGACAAGAAACAGATCACTTACAAGGGAACACCCATCAGAATTACAGCAGATTTCTCTTCACAAACCATCAAATCACGAAGAGCATGGGGGGAAATAATTCAAGCTTTGAAAGATAATAATCTCCAGCCAAGATTGAGATATCCTGCACAACTGTCCCTGGAAATTGATGGAAAAACGAGGTGCTTCCAGGATAAAGAGGAACTGGGGTAATTTGCAACCACCAATTCAACCCTACAGAAAGTATTGCAGGATATTCTAAAAAAAGAAAAATACAAAGAACCCAGAAATAGTGGCGGGGAGGCCACAACGAATGGAGCAGAGAACAAAATGAAGAAGACAAACTGACAGCTACTGACAGAAAAAGAGCTCAACAGAAATGAGACAGAGAAGATTGGATGATAGGAACAGCTATTTTGGAGAAAATGACATCTTAATAGGTAATGCTGATTTAGTACCATCTTGTTTTGAAGTCTCATCTAGCTTTTGTTCTTCTGTCTCCAATGGTCTAAACAGGTTGTATCTTATTGGATTTTGTTATGTACGATAGTATAAGCAAAAACCTTTTAAAGACAAGGAGATGATACAGAGACCATTGTTCATTTTCTGTTAGTCGATTCTAAATACTCTATAATGCTGTCATTCTCTTAAATGATTTTACATTGTTTTGATATACTTAATGCTACAGTATATGAAGTTGTACTCAAGGACTTCAGGGGGGGAGTCAATATGGTAACTACTTTTGGGTCGGAAATATCTGGTGGTGAAACACTATTCTGCTTAAATGGTTATGTTTTGATCTGCCCTGTTTCGCTGTTATGCCCTCTTTTTTCTCAATCTCCACTCCATTATTTGCTTTTTTATTTTTATCCATTTAATTAAAGGGAAAAATATAGCAGGATATAATATAGTAACCCACTTTGACTTTCTATTATCTCGATTTGAAGCCCTGTATTACTCTCACCATCTTGTTTTTGACCGAGGTTCCTCTATTCTGTTTTGCTGGATAGTATCAGGTTCGAAAGTTTAGGCATCAGCTGAGAAGATAATGAGATTCATTATAACGCCCATTCTCGTTGACTTTTATCTACTTTTGAAGACCTACAGTATCTCCAATGTTTTGGTTTTGTCGGTTTTGTTCTTTACTGTTTTGTTCAATTGTATTACAACTAATGATATAGGCAATTCTATTAGAAATAGCGGGAGGCATTATGGTAACCATTGTTGATCACCTTGTATTATGTGTTAATATTATCTATTATATCTACCCTTTTGACTTGACCGATTCTGTTCTGTTATGTCACATTTGGTTTTACTCTCTTCCAAAAAAGCAATAAGAACCGTGGGAGCAATGAAACCCAAAATGTGTAATAGTCACTGTACAAAAGAGAGGAAAAGAAAGTGCTCTAAACTATATAACTGCATGTATATTTAAATGTATAAGATAGAAAATGATATCACAGAGTTTTATTGGATCATTGAACAGAACTGTTTGCAGTATCATTGTTGGAATGTCCACTCTACAAGCTTTAATTTTGTGACTTGAACAATTATTTCTAAGATGGCAATATGTAATCCATTAACTAGTGATTTCCTACTGCGCATTTTTTTCTTCTGTAAATCTGTATAACTTGTACCCCTTCACTGTTTTTTTTTTCTTTCTTTTCTCCTTAAATAAAAAAAAAAAAAATACCAAAAAAAAAAAAAAAAAAAAAAAAAAGGACATAATAGGGTCCACAGCACCAGTAATCAATATTTGTTGATGTTGCTAATAATCCAGAAAACCTTTGCCAAATATTATGGGAAAAGTTGATTATTGTGAACCTATAGGAACTTAACGTAGGAGACTTTATAAAAGGCCATGACAGAGTATCCCACAGAAGCTGTGCAGGCTAAGGACAGACTCTAATAACCACATATAACTGCTTTATCAAAAAGCATTTACTAAACAATAACCAAGTACTCTGGCTGTGTGTCTAGTTGTTCCCTAAAGCCGCACACAGTCATAGGTGGGGCTTTTTCCGAGGTGACTGGATCTAGAGTGTGGGACTGATCCATAATGCAACAGTAGGCTCAAAGGAGCAAGGATTACAGCGAGTACAACCCACCCACAATAGCCTTGATAAGACACAAGAAACAGAAAAAGCTGTGCTCGTCCCTTGCTTCCCTGGTTCTCCTGAGATGCCTCTCTGCTACTCACCGTGCCTGGCACCAGTCAAGTATGGACTGAATCCACTACAAATTGTGAGCCAATTAAATCTTTCTTCCTTTAATTTTGAATATTGGGTATTCTGTCTCAGCAATGAGAAAAGGAACTAATATAGAATTTGGTGCCAGATGCAACCACTCTGGAAATCATCAGAGTGGTGATTCCTCAAAAAACTATGACTGGAGGTCCCATTTGACCTAGCTATTCACCTTCTGGGTACCTTTCCAGAAGAATTAAAAACATTATGCCACAATGATATATGTACCCTCATGTTCATAGCATCACAATTTGTAATAGCTAGATTTTGGAAACAACCTATATGTCCATTGATTTAGGAATGCATAAATAAAAGATGTGGTACTCTATTATATAAAGGAGTACTACTCAGCCATAAAGGACAAACTTGAGACTTGTATAGGTAAATGAATATAACTTGACTCCATACTTGTAAAGTGTAATCAGACATGCATGTGTAAACATTGTTTTATTTCACTAATGTGAGAAGCTGAAAGAAAGAATATATGTATATGTATATACATATGTAATATAGTTAATATAGTTATACTACTGATTTCTCTGAGTTCACTGAATATAAAGGTTTGTACTGGTAGTGTTTGGACAACTGAATGCAGATGTCTTGTGCTCTGGGTGAATGATTTAGAGATGGCAATGTGCAAAGTGTGTACCATTGTCCTAACTGTGATCTGCAATTTTATTTTTCTCTCTGAAACACAATGGATTTAAAAAAAGAAAGAATTTAGTTCCAGAGAAGTGGGGTTATTGCTGTGACTCTGTATGTGAGATTGTGGTTTGGGACTAGAGAGTTTGTAAAGATTTGGAGATGTGGGTTGAAAGACGAGAACTGTTCTGTATAGAAACTGGTCAGAACTCAGGAGACTAGGAGGCTGATAAAATGCAGGTGGTAAAGACCAGGCTTGGGCAGTTTGTGCTGGAAAGGACTGACTTGGCTGCTGGACTCTAAACTCCTGAGAGACACTGCACACTTTTCCTTGCTGAAGACTCAGGATTCCAGCTGTGCCCGTCCCTTTGCTGATTCCCCACTCATTATGTTAAAGACCTTATCACATCTAAGCTCCGCCATTATGTGTGACCCAGCGTTCTGTGAATTCCCCAGCTGCTACCAAGACCAAATATGTCTGGCTCATTTCATATGGAAAACACACACACACAAAATTTCAATTATTTTAGCCTTTCCTGGGCTCCTAGTACATTCCAGGTATGAAGCTATGGGCTGAGAACAGCCCATAAGATACAGCACTTACAGTCAAGTACCCTTAATTAGTTGGAGAGAGTGAAAAGAAAATAATAACAAGACACTGTGACAAGGGCTATGTGCGGAATATTAACAATAGGATCAGGAGAGCTTTCTGGAGGAGGTAACACCAGGATGAAACTGCTGTTAGACACTTACACCAGAAACTGCTACTAGTCAGATTTTTAAAAAACAGCTTTTTAGGAATAAAGAACAGTATATACAAAGGCACAGAGACTAAACAGCACACGTTCTATCCTTGGGAATGCAGTAGCTTCACATGGGTGAGCACTGGAGATTTGCAGGAAGGAGAAATAAAGCCAGGGCAGAGAAAGATCATGTTAGCTGTATCTCAAAAACAGCCACAACATAAAGAAATCAACATAAAGAAAATGACACGATCGCAGGGTAAAACCTCCTTTCAGATGTCACATGAACAACTCACTGGATGGAGCTGATTTGAGAAGATGTTAAAGGGCCCCTCTCAGAGACTGAGGAAAGCCTTTCTTCACTAACATGGAGACTGTGACAGCAAAGATCAAAGGGCAGATTCTGAGTTCTCTTGGCACAAAATCGACAAATCTTGGAGCTGAATTACATTTCACATGAGTGTGAGTGAAGAAGGGATGATTTTCAAGTTTCCTGCTTAAGCAGCTAAGTCAGTGACAGCTCCTTAGATAATACAAGGGATACAGTACAATCTGAGGTGTGGGGAAAGGGAACATGTGAAATCTGCATTATCTAAATACTAACAGGTATATAACACGTCCTGGGTAAATGAGTGATGTACCAGTGGGGAGCTCGGAAAAGGCATCACTTCACTAGGTTGTATGTCCCTTAAAAGGTACTGCCTGCCACAGGACAGCCCACTCAAAGTGACCCTGGCTTCCAGCACCAACTCCCTATCTTCAGCTTAGAGTCTGAGATGTACAATAAGCCCTCTGTAGTCACCTTGTACCCTATGTATACTTTCTGGATGAAGTGCCTTCAGTGCATCAAAGGAAATGGGAAGCTGGCATCTATTTAATGATAGTACCCCGACTCACACGCCTACTTATAGGTCTTTACCTTGAGCCACCAAGAGGACGGTAAGCAGTCACAGACACACCTCTGGCTTGGCAAAAACTAATCAGTTGCTTCTGAGAAAGATATGGGTGGCACTCAATCTATAAATAGAATCATAAAGCACCATTAAATTCAGACAAATGGCATTGTGGGAAAGACCCAAAAGAGGAGATCTAGCAGTGTCTTGGCTGCCACAGACCAGCACCAGGGCTCACGGAGGCCCAGGTGTCTTCATTTACAAGTGAGGATGCTGGACTCTGCCATCTCCAAACACTGGGTACTGTAAAGGGCTATGAATGTACAGTCGTAGAGACTGTGGGCTCCAATGTCATCTGCCACGCAAGGCCTTCCTCGATCACTCAGGGAAAAGCCTTGACACTCCACAGCTCCCACCTCTCTCCTGCCTTCCGCTTTCCAAAAGACATCATTACCCATCGCCTCATGTGTTTCATTTACTTTGTTTCTTGTCATCAGGATTTAGGCTTCATGAACACAGGGATTTTTGCCTGAATCTGTTTTGTTCGAGGATATATGCCAACTGTGATGGATTAATTCACGGTTAACTTAAATGGGAACACCCAGATGAACTGAGTCAGCATCAGTTTCCCTGATACAAACCTGGCTCTTCTAATCCTTGGGGGAGCTCAGGTCCTCCGTCAGTGAGGCTGGGTGTGGTTCTCATTGGGGGCGCTCTGGTCTTCACCTTGAGCATTGCTTCCTGGCTGAGTGCAGATCCCTCAGCTTGCTGGCACAGCTCCTTCACCCCTCCAGAGTACTTTCTAGCTTCCACCACTGACCTCTGGGTCTTTCTTCTCTGTGTGGATCCTTATATAGATTCATAGAGGGCACTGCAGCAGACTCTAGGCTCTCACCTGGACTTGTACACAGACTTGTACATGGGATCTAGGGCATTAGCTGGACTCATGTGGTCTCTAAGGTGGACAGATCTCTTGCACTCCTCTGCATTTGACTTTTTGGGTGAACACTAAAAAAATCCTATGAATTATGTGCCCTGTATTAAATCTATTCTCTGGCAAACCCTGACTACCAACACAGGAATAGCCCCTATACAAAGGATATTTAGTAAATACCTGTTAAAAAGAGTCAGTGACACTGGGGAGTTACATGTAACAAATACCACAGGGGACATCCATGAACGTTTTAAGAAAACTGGAAGCAGGACTGCAGTCTCTTCTGTACTCTCTAAATTTTCATATACAATTTCAGTTTACAGATACTTGATTTTAAATAAATGCTCCTTTAGAGACAATTAAAGACAACTAGATTGCTCTCTCAGGATTACGGCATGTCAGGTGGTTTAAGCTCCCAGGAAAGCCAACAAAAGGAAAGCCATCCCATCTGCAGCCTTCATGTTCTATACTCCTCAGGAAACAGACCCTCTAACCTGTCTCCTTCCCCTAGGTTATACACACTGTCAGATATTCAAAGTGCTGTTCAAGAAAAAAATCCTAACACAAAACAGGCAAGGCTGTGCAAATAAACAGATTCTATACATACAGGTGGCTAAAACAGCTAAACCAAAGTAGGATAAGTCAGGTTAGTGGTTACTCTTTGTGTTGCTGACCAAGACAGGACCTTGAGAGCCTCTCGTAAGGCTGAGGATGTTGGTTATTGCTTTGATTGCTGAATATTAGGGTACATTCACTTTTATGAAAACTTGTCAAGCTACATTCTTTTTGACTTATACACTCTTTTGTGTCTATTGAAAAGTTACATCACAATTTTAAAAAGTTTATTTATTAAAAAAATACAGTTAGGTTCTTCTCTAAGTAACACTAAACTGGAAAGTACCCAAAGGCCCCCCCTTAACTATTATGCCCACTAACAGAAAATGGACCAAGTAAACTGTGATACATTAACATAGTTGAACACCATTCAGAAGAAAGAAGGAACGATCTGCACTCCCATGCATTATGGATCAACATAGCACACTACTGTGTGAAACAGCTTAGACATAAAAGCTGGTGATGCCTTCTTACCTTATTAATAAACATAATACAGCAGCCTGTGCTACTGGACATCAGAGCCACGGCTACCCTTGCAGAGGCAATGGGTACTGGACACGGGCAGGGGAGGGTGCCACTAGGGCACCAGTCATGCTGTTTTTGTGATCTGTATACTGGAGATGGAGCTATGCTCAGTTTACAGGAATTCATTGAGCTCCATTCTCACATGTACACATTTCCCATACAACTGTTGTTCTTTAAGAAAAAGTTTCAGTAAATTATTACAAAAAAATGGCTTTTTCACATGTAAAATTAACTGACTAGCAAATATGAGTCTTTTCCTCACTAGTCTTTTCTCTGCATTAAAAAAAAGAAAAAAAAAAAAAAAAAGAAGTGTGAACCTCTATTTAGGTAGCCTGTGAGCCTGGGGTGGGGCATTCAAGTCATTTATCCCCTTTCTGTTGCCAGTCTGCACGGGCAGGAAGAGGCAGGCAGGAGGGTTGGCTCAGCGGCAGGCCCCCGCCCTTCTGAACATAGCTGGTGACCTGCTCACCATTCCACGTGGGGAACCAAGCTCTAGGTCAAACCCCGCTTGGTCGATGGCATGAACTGTACAGACTGTAAGGAAGGCTGCTTGCCTGCTCGTCCCAGTGCTTATGTACTTGCTCTACCCAGTTACAATTCTGATGGCCACTAGAGAAAAACACAACATGTATTTTCCCATTTCCAACACAGCCATGTGGATGTAACAGCTAGGAGACAAGCATGCCAATTCAACCCTGGCACTCCCACTAGCTCACCTGGTTAGTGACAGGCCTGATCCTTAAATTCTGTTTATTCAGAAGCCTCTCAAGCTGCTCATGGTTGAAGTTGGACACTCCAATGGCCTTCACCAGCCCTTCATTCACCAGGTCCTCCATGGCCTGCAGGAAAGCAGAAACTGCTGGGGATAGATGTCTGTGTATTCTGTGGACAAGCCATGTCTCTCAGCAATGCTGATGGTGGCATAAACTGGATCCACCCAGTACTTTTAAAATGTTTCACTTGGAGCTTCAGAACCCTTTTTGCACTAATCTCTCATCCTTAAGAGCTGGAGGACTCTGAGTGAGTTACAGGTTCTCACTAGGCCCCAGTTTTCTCATTTGCAAAAGGACAATACTGTTGACATCGCAGTGTTGTTGTTTTGTAATTACATGATGGGATGAAAAAAAATTAGTTAAGGCTGAACTCTAGCAAACACTTAGCACATTTTAATTCATTGTTCCTATTATTCTGGACCGTTTTTTTCTTTCTTTCTTTTTTTTTTTTTTGTCTTTTTCCTTTTTATTGGTACCGGGGATCGAACTCATGACTGCCTGCTTTCAAGGCAGGCGCTTATGCTGCTGAGCTAAACCCCCAGCCCCACTGGACCGCTGTTGATAGGATGTCTAACAATTATGTCTACTTATTTTATTTGCTCAACTTTCTGTCAACCTACAGATCATTATTGTAAGCAAAATGACATACCGTCATTATCCAATCTCACCTTAATCATTTAAAATTTTATGGAATTTGAGAACAGAACCTTAACCTCTAACCAGCAGGCCAGCTGGGCCAGAATTCAGGGGTAAGTCCTAAGTACTTCTGAGGCCACTGACCAGTGAATGAATGTGCAGATACGGCAGCCTTGATTCTGTAACAATCACTGGAATTATACCCAGAACACATCAACATCTAGAATTATACCCAAAACACATGAACATCTTATAACCCAAGTCTTTCAGGGAAGGCAGTCCCTGAGAGCTCAGCCACATGGCCAGTTTTCATGGAGGAAAGCATGGCATGTGCTTACAGGTCTCTGTCTGTGGTCTCCCTCATGTCTCTGTCCTGGATGACCACAGGCACTCAGATAGCTTCATCCAGCATTCTCACTCTGGCGGGTTCAGATTTCATCTCCAAATTTTAAGTCTGATACAATTTTAAGTCTGAACTTGCTTTCTTCCCAGGCCTCGAACATACAGTGTTGCCTGCCATGCCAGTTAGGAGACCTACACACACTGACTCAGCTGTGCTGGAATGCACATTCTCAGAGAATCTTACTGCCGCAGTCCTCCACCAGCCTACAGTCAACTTTTACAAGACCAAAATCCATTACTTTTTGATTTTCCAGATCAAAACTTCATTCCAAGTCCTTAGCATTTTTCATCTCAACTTTTGAAACAAGTTCGAGGCTTGTGAACTGGTCCTCTGGGCTTTGCCCAACATCTCTGTGTGAACTCTATCATGTTGCCAATATCATGGTTTTGAAATGCTTAAGAGAGAACTAAAAGAAAGTGTAAATTATTAATAGCATTACCACTGGGTGATGACAACATCAAGTTTTAAATTCTCTTGTTTATATTCAATTGCATTTTTTGAAATATATACAATATTTAATTTAAAAATCTGAGGAAAAAGGGAAACATATATTGTTCCTAAAATGTTTGAGAGATATACCATTCTAAACTAAAGGTAACAAGAAAGTCATTTGAAGTCTGTGAATTTTCCAAGCACTCACTCTTAGTTCACCTAGCAAACCCTGAGTCTCCATCTCTATCATTGGACATGAGAAGCTCAAGGTCTCACACAGCTTCCACTCTGAAGACCTGTTCACAAGGGTAAAGATGCCAGATGGTGTGACTCAGCTTACCTCCCACGTGTCCAGGAAGTCTGTGTTACATGGTATAACCATGCCACTGTGATCCAAAGGCACACTGTCTTTTCCAGGCTGTGAGAACCAAAAGAAAAATAGCTTACTGGAGCTTGTGGTCATCCCTGCTGAGAAGATTCTAGGTAGACCAGGAACCCTGATCCTGGAAGATCTGCATCTAAGCCTTGCCCCAGTCACTAAGTAACACTAGTCTGGACACACGACTTCCTTTCTTTGGACCTCAGTCTCCACTTTTGTAAGCCCAGAATCAGGTGAGCTGAATTTACCTTGAAGTTTGTTGACCACTTCTTGAAGATTAGAAAGGATATGCCTTTTCTTTTTTTGTTCTGGGAACTGAACTTAGGACCTTGCGCTTGTTAGGCATGCACTTATGTTGTAGAAAGGTTATTTCTGAAGCACTGCTAATTGTTCAAAAATTTTAATAATTTCAGGTACAGAATGAGGGTAAGGGGACTTCCTATAAGCACAATCAACCTTCTCTCAACTCCATCATTAGGACCTTTTCTTCTTCTCTTCAAACTCCCAAAATGAGGAGAGATAATGAAGTGAGATGCAAGAGTCCACAGGAGATGGAGGGCAAAGATAGCTACCATGAGGGGATAAAAAAGTCTAAAGTTACCACTGAGAGGAGTTACATGCATTAACTGGAAATCCACCTGTCTCACTCAGGCACAAACCTACTACCTACATGTCACAAAGTAAATAGCAGATCACAAATTCATTTGCCAACACCTAATCATTCAAATTATTGAATGCTCCAGCTGGATCTCTCTCTATATATTTTTAAAGACATGAGAAGGATTTATTAGAGGAAGATATAGAACATACTCAAGAACAGAGTGTGGGAGTTCAGAGAAATGAGGCACTTGGTCCTGATGAACTGAAGTGGCTAATGAGTTCACTCTAAAGTCATCTCCCAAACTGACATTTAAGCCATCACACAAACCTAACTGACTAATAGGAGTACCTTGAAGCCCATGGGCCAGTGCATGAGGTAGAGGTCCAAGTAATCCAACTTTAAGGCCTTCAGACTCTGGCTGCATGCTGTCCTCACCAAGGGCTTCTTGTGGAAAGTGCACCACAGCTGCAGAGAAGGGAGATGCTGTCACAGAGTCACAGCCACAGGCCAGGGCTAATATAACCTGCAAGCTACCACCTAGGGGATCAAAAATCTAGGATCAGATGACAATAAATACAAGACAAGTCTTGAGGGGAGGTAGTGACATCATCCTCACAAAAGTTCCACAGGGACCACCACAGTAGGACTCCGTCTGCCTGCGTCCTACTGCAGGGAAGTTCAAGATGCCAGAATACATTCTGTGGTATAGCTGATTGTTATTTGGGACCAAAAACCAAACCAAACCAAAACAAAACAAAGAAAAACAATGTCTGCAAGCAAAAGAATATGAGCAAAAATTGTAAGAATGTCTGTATTATATTTCCAACTTATATATGTTATGTTCAAGGTTCTGTTGCTAAAGCATTACAACTATTCAGGCTAACATAGGTAGTTAACATAAACGGTTTTATATTTATTTAGACATTCCTTCCATAGTCTTGGATAAGTATTTTTCTCCTGATAACTTCCCTGCTATATATCTATTAATGGATGCAGAAGTTAACCTGAGAGTTGTATTACACCAAGTGAAAAAAAAATTAGTAAGACAAATGAAACTAAAACGAAAATAAATGATAAGTATAATGAATTAACAAAAATAAGAACAGACAAAAACTAGACAACAGTAATTCTAGGTGGCTAGACAAGTCATTCACTTATTTTTAAACTACATTTTTATAACTTTTTGCAAGCTAATGAGCACACATTGCCTGCAGGCTACAATCCATTCAAAAGTAACCTGTTTTCAGCTCACAGAGTAAGACAGGAATGCCAGGGCCTGGGGATTTAGCTCAGCAGCATAAGCACCTGCCTTGTAAGCAGGCAGTCGTGAGTTCGATCCCTGGTACCGGTAAAAAAGAAAAAAAAAAAAAAAATGACAGGAATGCCCAGTTACCCAGCTCCCTGCTGTGAGTATTCAGAAGGAACTGTCTTTCCTTGGCCAACCACACACATTGCTGTTCTAGCTACATAGCAATGATGAATAGTAAAAATTTATTACCTTAAAGTGAAACAGGCAAATCCACTATCGAAAGAACACTGACTCTTGAAATTGTGAAATGTTACAACTGGAAACTATTCAGGAGATCCTCAAATTCTCATTTTATAAATGCTCAAACTGTGATCCGAGCTATCCAACAATTATGGAATGACAGTTAGAACTTGAACCTTCTGTCTCTTGCCGAGCATTTTGCTGTAAGGTCAAAAGTACAGGAATCCCTTTCTTTCTACTATCTTAGTCTATCTCTGGTATTTTCCAGAGTTCACCTCCTAACAATTTATTCACACCCCCTGCCTCCTCCCTGTTCTCTTCACTGTGATAGGTTAGGCCTGCTTCTCCTCCACCTCTGATGCTAATGTCTCCTGCCAATGCTTCAAACGCAAGCTCCTTTCACCTACTGTAACTCCAGATACAAGGCAGTCTTACTGACACAGAATAGAAACTGCCCTACCTAAAAATCTACAGATTCTCCTTTGTCTCCACGTAAAAATAAAAGACCATTAAGTGGCACAACAGGACTTGAATGAGCTGGCCCCTCGCTCCCCTCCACCTCACTTGTCATTTGCAGGCCTCCCATGTGTTATGTTCCAAGAACAATGAATTCCTGACAGACGCCTGCACTTGCAGCGCTAGCTCAGGCCTTATGCCTGTGTCTAATGTACTAGCTCGACACCTTCACCTGTCCACTTACTACTGCCCTTTTTAGTCAGTAGACCTGGGCATATTATAGACAATTCATTTTCATGTGATTCTAAGGCTGGGAATTTCTTTGCTCATGGGGGTGGAGACATTGTTTTATTAACCACTGTAGCTGAAGTACCCACCTACCATGCAATCAATTTTTGTTTTAAGAATATATTGTAAATTTTTTATGTAAGTACAAATATGCCGAAATGAACCCATTATTCTGCATAATTAGTATGAAATGATTTTTTTTTTTTTTGGTCTTTTTCGTTTTTATCGGTACCAGGGATCGAACTCACGACCGCACACTTGCAAGGAAGGCGCTTATGCCGCTGAGCTAAATCCCCAGCCAGTATGAAATAATTTTTAAAAAGAATGTATTATATAGGAGAGCTCTACATATGCTTATCTGAACAATCAAATGTGATGTAAAATAAATAAAGCTGCACAGTATAACTTAGCAAGAAGCTATGAAAATTTTTGTTTAAGTACAAAACAAAGTCAATGATTCTCGTAAGGAAATTGGAAAATCATCTATGGTAGTTCAGGGCAGTTCTCCAGTTGCCCAAGACCAAAGCAGTGGAGAGCCTTCACTCCTCACCAGAGAAGTCCTACCTTACTGACAATGAACAGCTCCTCTCGTTTTATAACACCCTCGCTGATCTTGCACTGGATTCCTTCTCCTACCTCACTCTCATTCTGGTATAAATACGCACAGTCAAAGTGTCGGTACCCCGCATCGATGGCAAGCTTCACTGCATTAGTTACTTCTCCTGGAGAGGCCTGCAAAACCAACAAGACAGACATATTCCTTCCAGAGTAAAGGAACTCAACCCTTTGCATGCAAGAATGTGGAATTCAGGAATACATAAAAATTGATGTCAATGAATTGGTATCAAGCAGTCCTAAAGTTAGAAAATGTCACAAAGGAATTGATTGATAACCTAAATTTCAGCTCCTTTACTTAGCTGGGGAAAATCTACAGGTGTTTTTAGTGCCTGCAGAGAACTGAGCTAGATACTTTAAGCTTCCTGAATGATTAAAGGATTAAATCAACATAAAATAGGCCATTCACGGACTGTGGGGTAAAAGAGTAAGAAGTCATCAAGAAGCAAGCCCTCCTGTGAATCAAGGCCAAGCATGCACCACTGGGGGAAGAGTGCTGCCACAGCCAGACGTCAGTCTTTTCCTGTGAGTCAGCACCATTCGCTGACTGTAGGGGAAGAGAACAAGAGACCAAGAAGCAAGCCCTCCCTGAGAATCTGTGCCACGCGTAAGGCCCTGTGGGGACAGATAGATGCCAGCTCCTTCTGGCGTGTGGTCTGGGAAACAAGAAAAGCCAACACAGCCTCTCCCCACCAGGCAACCAGCTGATCCTGAGAAAAACAGGCTGCATTGATAGCTACTGAGGTAAAATGTAATTTAATGCTTATAGGGTTTAGTGTTTCACTGACTTTGCAGGTCTAAAGCCAGTAGTGTTCATCCATTCAGAGGAATGAAAAACAGAAATGAAGATAAATGATAATAAAGAAACTATCACCAATAGCCACGCCCAACAATTTGGAAAAATGACATTGGAAACAGAAAAAATTCTGAGAATAACCTGACTCAAAAAGAAGTTTAATTGTGTTGAAATTAAAGAAATGAAGCAGTTCGGAGGGAGGTACCATAAGAGTTCTACAAAATGATAAAAAGGAATTAATCCCAATTTAACACAAACTTTCAGACAATGAGGGGAAAAATTATGCTCCCAGTCACTCTCCAAAACCAGGACAACCCTGAAATCAGCTCAATCTACCCTGGCTCATGGAATGGCTGGGAAATGCACGCTCCCGGCTACGAACTCCGCAGCAAGAACAATGTACACTCTCGGCCTCTCCAAGCAGATGGGATAATTTTTAAAATATTCCGACAGGCAGAGGTCAAATATTCAAATTCTGGCTCAGCCAGCACTTCTGACGTGCCCTCACGCCAGAAGTCTCAGAGCGTCGGCGGGAACCACAAAGCCTTTTCTCTCCCAGGGAGCGGCTGCAGACCCTCGTCCAGCCGCTCCGCGCGGGCTCGGCCGTACTCCCAGCCCGGCTCCCCGCACCCCCGCACCGGCCGAGCCCAGCCTCCCTCCGCCGCCCGGCCTCCACACCCGCGCAGGCCCGTCCTGCACCGCACAGCCGCGACCGGAAGCTGCTGGCGCGGAAACGGCGGCCGCCCACTCGCCCGGGCCGCCAAGCCGCCCACCTTCCAGGTGCCCAGGCCAACCGGCGGGATCAGCGCCATGGCTGCACGCCAGTCACTGCGGCGGCGGCGACCGCGACCAGAGGGCGCCTGCTGTGCGCTCCCTGATTGGCTGGCGTTTGGCGTCCCAATTGGTTTGGGCCCGTAGCACGGGGTTGAGGTTTCTCCAATTGGCTGGCTGGCGGGCTGCTTAGGTTCCGGTGGCTCTGACTGTGGGCTGCTCGGGGCGCATCTTCTCTCTCACGGCGTGAACCGAGTGGCAGATGAGAGAGCCACTGTTAGCCTGCCAGGCGGGGGCTGAATCTAGAACCCAACACTTCAGATTCACTCCCTGGTGCTATCAAGAGTACAGGAAAGGCGTCGACAATGGGCAAATTAGTTTACTCACATTTTGGCCAAATTGTGAGGGCAGCTTCCCCTGAACACACAGTGGGACTTCAACTTAAAAGAGAGGATACCCGGACGTATGCATGAACATTCAGCCAGGCTGTGGGCCACCTGCAGGCCGCGGGGGTGTGGGGATGTGGGAGTGGGGCGTCTGGAACTATTGAAACTTTCCTGGCACCAGGACCAGGTGTGGCAGTTTCACTGTCAGCATGAGAAAGCTGGGAAAAAATAGCTTAGCTGTATAATCCCAATTATAAAACTCCCTTTCAACTACTCAGTTCCACCGCTGGCAAAGTGTGGCACCTGATATCCACCACTTGGACACCTGGGTCTTAGGGTCAGTCTCTATCTGCCCCTTGTGAAAAAGGCCCAGGGTACAGAAGAAGTGGCTTTAGCTTTCTCCTACAATCGAGGTGCTTGGAGTACATAACCATGAGGATTCCACAGACTTGAAGACCTCGCTACTGGTCTTCATTTTCCATGGATGACATGGAATGACATGGATGTTCTGAGGTCTTGGAAAACATCATCTGTTCCCTGGAGGTACTGCTGAGCTGAGAGGTGTCTAGGATTGGGGAGGCAGAGAACCTAAAGTGCTGCAAAACATGAGAGAACCCAGGATCTCTGATCCGGGCCGGAATGAGACTGTTCTCACTGTAACCTTGGGAAGTGAGACTGGATCAGCATGCTGGCTTGAATGAGGAAATTGGTAGGTTAAAGCGACAACCTAGAGCCATTAGAGGGAAAGAGGTATGAGAGAATTTCCTAAGCCCCTGAGTCACTTTCTTATCACTGAGACACAGTGCCCACACCCGCAGTTTAAAGGAGAAGAGGATTATTTTGACTAGTGGTTACAGGACATAGGCAGGCAGCTCTAGGGAAAAACTAGTGTGGCAGAGGGGCATAGTGAAGAAAAGCTGTTGACATCACGGAAATCAATAAGCAGAGAGAAAAGAGAAGAGCCTAGAAAGAGATGCATGCTTCCCATCTTCTAACAGCAAATCAGCTATATCATCCCCGTGATTCATTCGCTACCAGCCCTGCCTATGAATTCATGAGACCCTGGACATCTTGATCTAAAACATGACATCAAGGCCTTTCTCAGTCTTTGGAGTTTACAGTAGCTCTGAAAGCCCTGCTGTCTGAGGACACCCAAACACAGCTGTTCTCTTTCAGGTTCTTGTGCTTGAGGTTGTAGTGCTAGCACTGACTACCAGGATGCAGCGGTACCTGCTTTACTCCATGGAGAAACTGGTGTAGGTAGAGCTCACTCAGAATTACCCCTTTTAATGAATGGCTATTAATTCTTAGGCATTATCCTTCTTCTTTTGTCATTATCTTCAGTGAAGTCTGAGATTTGCTTATTGTCATATATAATCCTGGTGACTTCATTTTTGTTTGATATACTTCGGAAACAACTTCGGAATATACTGTGGTTTATTCTATACCTTTATCATTGATCCATGCATTTGATGGAATAACCCAGATCTGCTGCAGCTCAGGTACTTGACCCTGCCTGTCTGGCTCTGCTTTACACACGACCTGTGCACCATCACCTCAACAATCCCAGGACTTGGGAGATGGATGCTTTTCAAACCAAAGAGGATACACCTGATTTTTAAAAATATGAAGGGGAGAAAAATTATAGAAATAATAGGTGAGACTTTACTGCATCGTTACTGGATAGAGATGCACACTAAGAAAAAGCACAGTCACGTGGGACTGAGAAGGTAAAAACCAGACAAAGGAAATGTAGCAACTTGTAAATATATGAAGAATCAGAAGGAAATTCTCTACTCCTTAAACATTTCCACATATAGAAATATTTGTTCCTCGACTCTCACCTAATCAAGCTCCATGTGAAGACAGTAACCAATAAGTAAAGTTTGGATCATGGCTAAAAAGAGCCATGAATAATAGGCACAAATGAAGGCGGTCTGGATTATGGTATTATATTGACCCTTCTTTGAAACTGCCTAAGTCCTGCTATTCTTTCACTATACTTAAGCTGTTATTAGACTGGCACTTGAAATGTCTCTTTTAACATTGTCCAGTGGTGAAAATAATTTCCAAGCAACCTTGAATATAAGAACAATGGCCCGCCTTCTCTATATGGCTTTAAAACTTGGAGACCTGTGTCTACAAAGAGTAGATTTTCCAAATAGCTACAAAGGTTATAATCATACTACTAATGTTCCAGTTTCATTTGCAGACACTCTTCCACTGCAGTGGGGTTGTGTCCTTATGCAGTAAATAAGACAGACAGCATCTGTCACTTGCTCCATGATGGAATGGCTTGCTGGGGTTGACACTCTCGGCAGGCACGCAGAAGTGTGAGAAAGAATAATATGGTGTACTGGGGGCTTGGGAAAAGATTAACGTTCAAAACTCAAATATGGTTTCTATTGAATATATGTACCTTTCTTACCAGAGTAAAGTAAAAAATCATCATTCAAACCATCACTGCACTGGAGGGAGTCAGTGGCTTTGTTTTCCCATTTCACCCAGTTAGTGGAACATCATGGACTGTAACAACTTTGAAAGGGGCAGAGGACACTGATTTATTTCTTGTGATAGCTTGGACCCCGGAATAAAACATCAAGCCCTTAAAAGGAAGCAAGAAATTAAAATTTGGGGAGCAAAGGCTTTATTTTAGGCCAGGCCTGGCGACACAATCCCTGGGAGCCAATTTGGAGACTGCATGCCCCAGAGCCTGTAGAAAGGGATTTTTAAAAGCAGGGGAGGGGGGCAAAAAAACCCCACAGAGCTGTTAATCTGTTGACTCAAGTCTGGAAACTGTAAAGCTGTCCACTTAGTTCTGATAACATCAGGAGCCTGGCGCCTTTCAAGTTACTCCCATTCTGCAGATAAGCATTATCTCGGAATAGCACATCTGCAATAATATTTGGAGAGGAAGGTAGAAAGTTAATTATTTTGGGACAGCTTGTTAGCAATAACATGTGGAAGGGGGGAGGGCGGTAAATTATCTTGGGACAGCTCATTAGCGCTAACATGTGAGAGGGGGTTGAAAGTTACAAGAAGCTGAAACTTAAGTTTTTACAAGGATTTAAAACTTAACCCTTTTGGCATATACAGAACAAGAGGGGGCGCATTACAGAACAGAAATACTGTGAGATTACATTTTTTTTGTGTGTGGGGGGGAAGAGCAAGATCAGGTAAGGGTTGTGCTAACAAGCAAGTTTCCCTGCAAACAAGCAAGTTTAGATTGGGCAAATATCTTTTTTTTTCAGCAGAGAATAGAGAAGTCTAACAGTAATTAACAACCTTTTGTTACCTTATTTTAGCACCACATCTATTATTTGTAGAGGGCAACAATGGTTAACATATCAATTAGGTAAGATTTTGCAATTCTTTACAGAGGAGAGCATTGATTAACATATCAATTAGGTCACCCAGAGGGAGAAGGAAAACATATATACGGTATGGCCATGTTACAGGTAATTTGCTATAATACAAATATAACGAAGCTATTTTTCTTAGAGTACAACATTCCTCAAGGAAATTTTATATCAATAATTAAAATATGACCAGACTCCACATTATATTAACCATTCCAACAGAGTTTTACTTAAGTGGAAGTCTCAAGAAGGCTTAACTCCTCTTTTTCCAAGATCACTACAGCAGGTTCTATCATCTAATAATTTTATCTTGCAAAAAGATAACTGTAGTTGACCAATTCCTTTAGAAGGAATATAGATTGTAAGAAAAAATGAAGTGATAACTCCTTTGATAATATTTAAATGAATTTAACTGACTCCTTTAGAAGGAACATGGGTTGCAAGAAAAAAATGAAGTAGTAACTCCTTTGATAACAATATTAGCAAAATTTATTGAGAATTTATCATTGTTTAGACTTTTACATGCTTTATCTCATTTACCAGTGATTTTGATGAATGTAACAATTTTAAGTTGCTATTAATTTGAGTAAATTAAATGAGAAATTTGTTTTTATTAACCATATCTAAATTATATGTAAGATGTATTTACTTTAGTTTTGTAATTTTCAAAAATACACCCAGGTCTTTATGGCAAGTATTCTCCAGATACAGAAAACTTCACATTTCCTGTTTTTCTTTTTTCTTCTTTGGTACCAGAAATTGAACTTAGGACCTTGTGCTTGCAGGGCAGGCACAGTACCACTGAACTATATCCCTGGCCCTTCACATCTTCTTATTTCTCTTAAGCATGTTTATCTACAATTTTTAAAATTTTAAAACATAGTTCATACTTTAAAATCATAAGTTTACTCCTCCGTTCTAAAAAAACTTTCTTTGCTCAAAAATAATACCCATTTATGTGATGGTATTTGGTATTAGATATTATCAATGCTACATATTTGCTTTCATAACTCATGGCTAAATTCACAATTTAATTTCAGATATCTACAGTAACATTGCCCTTTATTTAAATAATCTGCATTGTTGCACCCCAAAAATGAGACCCTGAGATGTTGTCCAAAAACAGGGCAAGATGTCTTTTAAAAGAAAAAGAAGCACTTTATTTAAGCTGGCACCAGTGGCACAGTGCAGTTGGAGTTTGCAAAGCTGTGTAGCCAGGTTAAATTTTGTCAGGCTTATAAAGGAAAAAAACCACAAACTAATGAGTGGGGGAGAATAAGATTGAGGAAGATCTTTGTTCCCTTTTTGCATGAGGACAGAGGTTTTTATGGGAAATTTTGCAGTTGGGGGTCAACAAGTTCCTCCTTTACCAGAATTTGTAGCTTGTGGTCAGCTAATTCCAGGAACAAACGTCTTTCATAAAAGGGGGACAAAGGTTAAGACAGAATATGGGTAACTCGAGGTCCACTGATTCCAGGAACAATTGTCCCTCGCAAAGGGTACAAAGGTTAACACAGCAAACAGGTTACCAGAGTAATGGCATACAGAACAGTACGCTTTGGTTAAATTACAACATTGTGGTTAATTACTCCCGGGGGGTCAGTTGCAAGAAACAACTGCTTTAGAAAAGGGAGTTACAAGGAAATTAGGGCAAATAACTAGGGCAATGGTAGTCACAGAACAGGATGACAGTGCTCTTTGGGTAGAGTACAACATCCATCATTTCACAAAGTCTTAATTAAAACTATCCTGATAAGCCTTGTTTAATAGGCCAGTTCCAATTTCAGAGGCATGAATCAAGGAGAATAATATAAATGGCACTTATGTAGTCAGTTGGAAAATGTACCAACATTCTTTATAGTGAAATAATTGAAACGTTACACTTCAGTTTAATACCCATGCAATTTAAAATACAACCATGTTCATATGAAAGAATAGTTGGGAAAGGGCATGTATGTGATTGTTGGGGACATATCTTAGACAGCAATGCCATGATATCAAAACTGAGGACACTTTCACTTTAAAGCAACAATTCCTCTTCACTATAGCATCATGTGTATGTGGGGGCAAACCAGTGTGTGGCAGGATTGCTTCTGGGGGTAGCAATTCTTTCTGTCTTTGTCTCTCTTTTCTTTTTCCTTTTTCCTTCACTTTTTGCTGGAGTTAGGCTTTATAATTTCTTGTGTATAGGATTTAGAAAGGGAACAAAGCAGAAAAAAAAATCTAGAGAAGACAAAGAAAGGTCTTCAAATTAGTGTCCTGAGTGCAAAAAACAAAGGGATGTAGCCCTGGCTAGCAGGATTCCTGGAGCTGGGAAGTGTGATGTGCAGCCCCTCGGGGCATCTTGTGCTGTACTTAGGGAGGGGCAGAGATTGCTCCTTGCGCTAGACAATTCCTCGCTGTTCCCTAGTGTGAGGAACCATCTGGAGGACTCTCCTTGTAAGAAGATCAATTATTTCCATTTTGGCTAAACTTGGCCCTATTTCCATGTCTTGATGTGAACAGAGATGGCTAGGCCATTTCTTTGTGCCTTCAATTGGCTGTAAGCACTGTAAATTGGGCTAACTGAGGCGCTGGTGTATAGTCTTTGAAGCAAAGTGAGAGATTAGTGTTACACTGCCCAGTGACTCCCCAAATCTATGGCTGAGCCAGCTGGGATGAAGAGCTGTGCTCAGTGTTGTTGGCTGGGACTGAGCCTTGAGAAAAAGGCTATGACTTCCTAGGACAAAAAAAAATTGTACATCAGAGCTGAAGCACTGACCCCCAATATTAGATACTATCTCAGTTGTGTTATGCAGAGTGCTCTCTCTGCATTTCTTGCCCTCTGCATATTGCAGAGGTGATCTCAGTCCTCCTACTTAGCGCAGCTCAAGACAATCACGTATTTCCTGCCATTCATGCCCAAGCCACTTCCACCATGGACGATTAATAAAGCCTAGGTTGGGCCCTGGGTCATGGCCTTTGTTCTGGTGAACCTTTATCCTATCTGGACTTAGGACCCATTGGCTCCCCATAACTATATATAATATGTCCCAATGTCTTTATTCTCACCTCTGGTTGCAAGTGGTAGATTGGAATTAACTCACTGGAATTCCAATAATTTCGTTTTGGAATTACAAACATAAATGACTTCAGACTTCAGACTTACAAACATAAATGACTCAGACTTCACAGACTGAGATGAGATCCAGGAAAGGGTTCTCTATACCCTGGCATGTGGGAAACAGAATTCTGAACCTGCAGCAGGGCTTCCTGTTTTGAGTGGGGCACAGAAGCTGCTGAAAAAGTGTACATGAGCAGACTGTAAGAACAGAGTCAGTCCATCCTTAAAAGGAGCCAGTGATCACACTGTTTTCACACTGGATACATTGTTGGCTTCTAAATTTTTTTCTTTTTTTATAATGAGGCAGGGTCTCTCCAAATCACTGTTACTCAAACTGGTTCCAAACTGGTGATCCTCCTGCTTCAGCCTCAGAGTGCTGGAATTATAGTCAGTTACCATATACGGAATCACACTGACTTTTTTTTTTACCAGTCTGACTGAAATTAAGTTGGTTTAAAGGAAATATTCACTCATTTCTGAAATGCACATTTACATCTACACATGCTTTTAGGAGAAGAGTCAAGGATTCTAGATGCGATGCCATTAAAGTAGGAGCAAACTATTAAACAAAACAGGCAACTACCATGGATTCTGGGCCAGCTTTAATTTCTGCCACAGTAAATTTTTAATTTATTTGTACTGCACTTTGCTATTTAAAATGTAACAAGCTGGGCATGGTGGCCCACTGCTGCAATCCCAGCTCTTGGGAGGCTGAGGCAGGAGGATCATATGAAAGTTTTGAGACCAACCTGGACTACAATGTGAGCCCAAGGCCAGCGTGAACTGCATAGCAAGACCTTGTCTCAAAAAGACAGAAGAGAAAGAAAGAAAGGAAGGAAGGAAGGAAGGAAGAAGAAAGGAAGAAAAAGAAAACTAAAATGTAACACAAGGTGTTGAAATAAAATGTATTCACTGTTGAATTTAAATATTTTTGCTTTCTTACAAACATTAAAACAATGTAGAGACATACATTAATTCCTCGTATTTACTGGATTTTCCTCTTTAATGCACTTGTTTTTACATTTCTGTGTTCCATGAGTATGTGTTTTATTTTCCAATTTGTTTACTTTTTGTCACCATTTCGGAGCAGGCAACAGATGCTATGGCAGAAAAACTATTTCAGGCTGTAAAAGATGCAAGTCACTACTTGGGTCTCTCAGTCTTTCACTCTGTCTCAGTACCATTTGATCAAAGAGAAGCAGTTTTAAAAATGGCAATGAAACTCACTGAAAATTGAGCATGTTAAAGAAAAAATTTCAACAAGGTTCTTTTTCTTTTGTTTTAAATGCGCAAACTCTTTCTGTTTGCTATCACTGTTCATATCTTCACATTTGCTGGTACTTACCCAAAATAAACAACGCAAAGTTGCTGCCAGGCTGCTTTCCCACTGTTTTCATCCTCGCCCAGCACATAAAAGGAAAGAGATTCTGCAGTTTCTTATAAGACATTTAGATCTGAGGAAGTAGGCTGAGCTCTGAAAACACAAGTGCCCACAGGTAGACAGTTTCTGCTTAGTCAAATGACACTTATTAAGATGTACAGGCAGGATGAAGGATGCAGAGAAACCATCGGAATCTCATGAAGCTCACAGGAACTTTTCTCTCATGCTATTAAAAATAGAAAACTAAAGCTCTCTGCGTCCAGGATGCTTTCGAAGCATGGTGGTGAGACTCCAGGAGCCTGACTGGTGAACAATGTCTTAAGGGGCATGACAGGAGAAGATACGGGTACCAAAGCTGTAAATAAAGCTCAGAGATTAGTGTACAAGAAAAGCTAGACCTTTTGATCTTTTGGCAACAGTAAGTCATTTGAGAAGTTCTTAAAGAAAACCTATGAGGAAAAGAGGAAATTAAACTAGTATTAGGTAACTGAGTCTGACTTTCTACTTCATACATCCAAGGCCCAGTAACTTGGGTGACTTGAATGAAAACCAGCAACGTAGTCTGAGGTGTTTATAGCCTTTAATCTATAGCTGCACTGGATATTTTAACAGATCTTACCTAAAAAGCAGGGAAAAGGAAAGAACAAGCATGAGGCTACAATTAAGTTTTAAAAACAGACACACTGGCCACCACGGAGGGATGTTTGGTCCCTTTATTGCTTGGATGATGTGCTTGGTTTGTCTGCACTTAGATTTTAATCTCTCATAGTCAGTCATCATAGCTGAGGTTGGCACTGTTGAGAAACGAACACCAAGCCCTGCTGTGAGAGTGCCGGGACAGTTGTGAGTGTCACAAGCTGGTTTTCTCATTCTCATTGAGTATTTTCTACCAACTTGCCTCGGCATTCCAGCACAGGCTCAAAGTACCCAAACGTGGAAGATTTTCACTTTTATGTACAACTAAGGACAATATTCAACTTTCTGGTTTCAAGACTATCATTTAGAAGAGGTCCTGACTTCATTTGAAAGAGGGTTAATGTACAATAAAGAGTCAAGTAAAATACTTACCTCAAGTTATTGGCACATGGTAAATATTATATTATACTTTCCAAACCCCAGTTCTTATGGAAATAACTACTTAGAAACTTGAGAACAGAAAATAATTTTTCATAACCATATTAAATACTAATTTTTAGTATTAAAATATTCTTTATTAATTAAAACAAGACCCCAAATGAAAATGTTACAGGCATCCATAAGTAACTCCTTTGCTTTATACACTGCTGAATCCTAGAAAAAATTTTTTCAATCCAGAACATAATTTCACAACCCCCACCTGTACAC
The DNA here is from genome assembly GCF_034190915.1 of Cavia porcellus. Classification (NCBI taxonomy): domain Eukaryota; kingdom Metazoa; phylum Chordata; class Mammalia; order Rodentia; family Caviidae; genus Cavia; species Cavia porcellus. Next base: position 25,583,470 of record NW_026947510.1, on the reverse strand, counting down.
ACAATTCTCTGTCTTGATGAAACCACTGGCAGTCCTGGTGAAACCACTGGCCGTCTGCTGTTTCCTTGGCAACCATACTATCCTTAGGTGGCCTGATGTCACTCTGGTTTAAGAGACATGAGGGTAATAGAACAGAAAGCAAGGATGTGGAATTTTCATTTCTGAGGATCCTTCTCTGATGTGCTTTTCCATTTTAGAAATTTTGCAATAAAAAAACCTATACAATCCTTATTTGCCAGCCGGATCATGTCTTCTGCTGTGGCATCTCTAAGAGCATCCTGGTCAGGGTCCTGTAATGGCACAGCAGATGGATCGAATCGCTGCAGCTGTCTCAACTGTTCAAGTGATAAGCCAGCTCCCATCATCCCTTCTTCTCCAATCCGTGGCTCCTATTAGGAGAAAACCAGGTGGATGAATGCTGCCCCTGCCACATGTTAACAATTAAATTAAAAGATAAACTAAAAGCTGGGGGTGGTGGTGCATGACTATAAGCCCAGCACTCTGGAGGCTGAAGCAGGAGAACTACTGTGAGTTCAAGGCCAGCCTGGGCTAGATTGTAAGACCTTGTCTCAAAAATACAAAACAAAAACAAAAAAAGAGACAAACTGAGTTAAACCTATCACATCGTCCAAAACAGAGAACAGTAAATGCTTTTACTTTGCGGAACGTACATGATGCTTTTGAATGGTAGAACAGAAAAGCGGTACTATGTGTTCACGCAACGAAAGGAAGACCATTTACATCCTGCATGCTTACCAGGTACTGGGTGACACTGTAAAAGGCCTGAATTCCAGTTACAAACCCTGAACTGAAACTGCAGCTCCGTCAAATTTTTGCTGTGTGATCTTAAGTAGGTAACTCTATTTAAACCCAATTTTTCAGATCTATAAAACAGATAAAATTCTAAGTTCTGAACTAAAATAGAGAGATGGCATCACGCCTGGGATACACTGAGAATGCAGTAAATGGAACATTATTATCCATAAAGTAACAGATAAAAGTCAGCTTTACTTAGTTCTTTTCACACTTCTGAAAAAAGTTCTTCAAATATCAAAAATGCGTTTCTCTGACCCATCCAATTGGTTTTACATGTCCTGGGAGAACACATATTAGTAAAGGATCAATAAATTAAGGCTTTATCCATTAGCTTTGAGTTATATAGAATCCAAACAAATTCAGTGGTCCTTGCAAACCACAAGTACAAAAGATCCATAACTAACTTGAATCATCATTCAGAGCCACATGTTTATGTATTAATAAAGATAGGTTTTCAGATATGTACTTAAGAACACAGATTGACATTTCAGTATGAATTCTAAGTGAATTCTGAAGTCTTCCCTTCATCTACGGCTTCTGACTCTAGAAACCATTTCTGGATTACTTATTTATATGGCTTAAACTTGAATCATAAGTAGTCTTCAGAATCATAAAATTAGATTAGTACTAAGCACAAGAAAGCTTAAAGGTTAGATTTTTATATAACAAATTATAAAAAAGCAATAATCCTCAACATTCCCCTTTTCCACCAGCCTTCTTGGTCTTTGGATATTCCAGTTAGTGAAGTATGTTTGGGCTTAGATGTGACCTGAGACAAAAATACTTGATATATATTGTTAGGAGAAAAATATGGGATTAGAAATGAGGAAAAACAACTTTGAAACCCAAGTGCCAAGTCCCATGAAAGACAGCTATTAGTACAATAAACACGTAACAAAAATCACCCAAGTTTTGTGTCATTTCAGCATAATGGCAAAACATAAGGGGAAAACAGTCTGTCGCCAACATGCAAAATCGCTGTGGCCATCTAAAAGTGATCTAAAAGGAGAAATGTTCTTGTTTACTAAGGTATTTGTTTCATAAGTTTTACTTCACATATTTCAGCATGTAACACCCAGCGCCTATCACCACACTTCCACTTCTGTGATTTGTCACCCTGCACAGAGAAAAACTGAAACCACTCTTACCTGGGGCTGAAGCTGGAGGCAAGGAAATGTGCTGAGGGCCCAGGCAACCTGCTCTTCATTTTCTGCCAGGGTGATAGTGCACGTGCTATAAACGAGCATGCCTCCTGGCTTCAGCAGCTGGGCTGCCTAGAGAGAACTAAGTCAGTCCTGTACACCACAAGGCCACGTAAGTGAAGGGACTTTACAGCATAAAGGGTGACACCTACAAGTAGCTGAGAAATAAAACGAAGAACGACATTCTCCATGGTAAGTAAGCAGAGCACAATCCTTGCATCCCAGATCAGCTGCATTTCCCGCCTTAGCGCTCTCGTGCTTCACTTGGACCAGGATTCTCAAACACCAGAGTTTCATACACCCAGACAGCAACCTTATTTCAAAAATTAGGAAGTTCACATTGCTAGGCCACGCCTTCTTTCTGAATTCCACACTCATATCCAGCTGCCTCCTCAACACTTCATGTCCCAAAATGAGCCGCTGTCTGAAGCGGCTTCCGGAACCTATCGTGGAAGTCTTCCCATCCTTCCGAGGTGGGCAGCGCCAGCCCAGATTCTACTTCATGCCTCTCACACTCGCCACGCGTCCCCAAATCCTGTAGGTTCTCTCCCAGCCTCCACCAGGACTCTGGTGCAGCCCTCCTCATTTCTTAGAGGACTCACACAGTCTCCTACTTAGTTTATTGCTTCCCTCCTGTCTTCTGACCACTTATTCTCAATCCAAAGCCAGAGTGCAGCGCAGCGTCCCACTGGTCACCTCTTAGCCTGACACCCTTCCAGTGCCCTTCCACTGCCACCCAGCGTCAAAGCCAAAAGTCTTTAGAGAGGCTGCAAGTCCTCCGGAGGCCTGCCCGCCGGCTTCCTCTACAGTACCTCGTGTCCTGCTTTAGAGCCACTGGCCTCCGGCTGTCTCTGGAACTCGGCAAGGCTCGCCCCACCTCGGGATCTTTCGCCCGGCTGGAACTCTGGGACACTCCTTCCCCACACTGCGTACTCCTTTCGCAGGTCACCTTTGCTCCATGTCCCCTTACAGCAGCCTTCCTCCTGACCACCCTGTGTGACATCCCAAATACTACAGTCCAGCACTGCTACCGCACTTGCCTTGCTTTGGTTCTCTCCGCAGGCTCCTAGCTCAGGGCCTGTCATAATCTGAACAACTCACTCACTTGTTCACTGTCCCCGACAACCCGAGATGGAAAACTCAGAAAACAGGGGTATGAATCGTTTGTCGACTTTTTTACTTCTGTGTTATTGACACCGATCATAGCGTGATGTCTTGCATACAGCAGGCGCTCGGTGTCAAGCAAATAAATCAGCAAATAAAGTGCTAAACTAGCATGAATTTGTCTCAAATACCTATATTTTATTTTTAAAATTTAGCATAAATGTTTGTGGTTTCTTCACACTAGAGAAATTTAAACTTTGTTATTATTTATTTGTATAAATTTGTTTATTAAATACTTTTCATTGATAGTCTTGTAACAACCATGAGGTAAGATTACTATTTGCAGTGCAGTTCCTATTAGGTTGAGTCCTTATGCTCATTTCTCTGAATTTGAAATCAGCATAACTAAAGTCACTTAGGTGAAGAAGCCATGGCTCAAATCAAGATGTGTCCAACTAAATAATGCACATTCCATTTCAATTTGTATTCATCCAGTGGCACACCTGCTATATTCACGTTGTTTCTCACAGGTCAGATATTCCTTTTTATTGAAATCATAAATCTATCTCTAGAATCTTTTAAAATTTCCTTCTCTGCTATACCCTAAAAAAGAACAAAACCCAAGTCCCTTAAACTGGGATCTTAATTTCACTCTTAAATCCAGGTGGCTTGCAGGTATATGTAAAACTTCCTGTTTGCTGCCTGCTGTTCTAACTCTATGTATTTTCTGACTACTACAGAAAAAATGTTACACAATCCACAAGGAGTGGCTACTTTTGTGAACTTGGAAAGGAGAGATGCATAGAAATGTACGCAAGGACAACTTAAGAGACAAAATAATTACAGTACATCCATTGTTGTGCTCGTCTACATATTTATAATTGAATGGCTAAGAAGAAATAATGAATTCATCTTTGATCAAAGGGTGTCTATACTCAGTGAAATCATAGAAATAGAGTGTTTTATCTGGTTTTTTTCTAACACACACTGCAAATCAGTTAATTGTCAAAATTTTTATGGCCCTTTTACTGGATGCTGCTATTCACTACTGTAATCTTTTGCATCTCATTGACTTTCTACATTTAATGTCATCAGCTGACTCAGGAGCCCAATAAAAAACAATTAATTTTGCATCAATTCTTTATGTCAGTTAGTAACTGTGTGAACCATTCACCTTTTTAAAAAGAGACCACAATGTTTGAAATTCATTACATAATTCAGGAAGAAATTCCACCATCGTCGTCTTGTATTTGAAAGGGTACACTACTGGGTTCCACATACCTATAAGCCCATCACTCTGGGAGGCTGAGGTAGGAGATATGCAAATGCAAACCCAGCCTGCACAACTTAAGTGACTTAATGAGATCCTGTCTCAAAGTTACAAATTTACACAGTGCTGGGATGGAGCTCAGTGCAAAGGCCCTAGGTTTAAGCCTTAGTACTAAAAAGTAAGTAAAATACAAAAAGGGTGAGTTGACACAAAGGAAAATTCTCTGTATTTAAATTAGGCATTCTCAGTCTTTTGTGTGAAATAAAATATACATAACATAGAACATCATGTTAACCATTTTAAGTGTGTAATTCAAAAGGCATTAAGTGCATTGTGCAGCTATCACTTCTACATGTCTCCAGAACTGTTCGTCATCTCTAACAGAAACTCACCTCAGACAGAAACTCTGTAACCACACCAGGAACCCCCTAATCTCCATTCCCCATCCCTTACTCGCTAGTGACCTCTAGCTTACTTCCTATGAATTTGTCATTCTAGGGGCCTTATATAAGTGGAATCATACAACATTTTTCCTTTTATGTCTGGCTTATTTGATGCTTCAACGTTCATCCACATTAGAGCCTATGTCAGAATTTCACCTCTTTTTAAGGGTGAATAATCTTCCATGTATGGATATGTTTATTCATTTCTCTGTTAATGGATTTGCGGGTTGTTTCCATCTTTTGGCTACTGTGAATAGCACTACTCTGAACACTGCCCCCAGTGGCTTAAACTTCAAACTACCCAAGGTCAACATCCTTCACAGCAAAAGATCATCACATACCACAGAAAAGAGTTTTCGCTGTAGTGGCTGATATGACATCACTTCCTTCAAAGTCCAAGTACAAGCCATATTTGGTCTCTGTCCCATTCCACTGCAGGGTGCATCAAGAAGAATTCGGTCAAAAGATTCTGGTGAGAATGGAGGTCCTTCTATATAGTGAATATAAAAATATTTGCTATTTGTCATATTGGTCTAGAACAGAAAACTCCAGATACAAGCAACAATCAGGATCTTAATGCTGTGGTTTAGGAGACCCTGTCTCAAACTACATAATAATAAAAAGGCTGTGGCTCTAATTCAGTGTGAAGGTTCTGGGTTCAATTTCCAGTACTACCAAAAGCCAAAAAAAAAAAAAACAAAACAAAACAAAACAAAAAAAAAACAAAAAACAAAACAAAACAAAAAAACCCAATAGATCAAAGTATTACTTTGGATAAAAAATAATGTTTCCCTTGAGGCAGCTGGTAAAGCTAAGATTGACTTATGTTTAATATAGATTTGAGTTTGAACAAAGGTTTAAAAATGCAGAATTTGCTTGTTTGTTTTGAGACAAGGTCTTGCTATATAGCTCTGACTGGCCTTGACTCACTGTGTAGCCCAGGCTGGCCTTAAACTCACAGCAATCCTCAGGAGTCAACCTGCTGAGTGCTGGGATTACAGGCGTGTGCCACCATGCCATCCATAAAAGTATGGGTATTACTGTTGGGTTTTTTCCTGAATATAGAATAAACCTAGATGCAATCAAATGAGATCCTACACTCCCTACTTTAGAAACCATAGTTCATCAGAGCTAAGACTCAGAATTAATTCTAGTTATTTTAGGAATTGATTTCTCTTGGTAACTCCTACTGGGGACAGCTCCAGAAAATGAGTCTGTCAGATAGTGGCTCTCACTCTATTGTTCCTTGGTCTCCTTGTTGCTGTCAGTATCACCCTGGTTGTGGACCACAGTGAGCCTGGATTCAGTCCTCCACAGAGCACCCTGTGCATTCACTGGAATAATTTTTGCAATTATTCCAATTGCAAATTAGTCTAATTCCTGATCTGGAGAACTCATGAAACAAAATGGTCTGTACATATCTTTATATGATCCCTACAAATAAGACATTTTTATTTAAAGTTACTTGTTCCTATAGAACCTACAGCATCATTTCAAATTTTACCCTAATGTCATCTGCTTTTTTCTGATTTCAAAGCTATTAGATAAAAGCAATTATCTGGCTCATCTCCCTCTGTAACCATCTTTGCTCTCTTATCTATTATTTTTGAAGAAATTCCTAAGAAATTATTTTTTGGACATATACTGGTAAAACCCACTAGAAATGCTACATCAATTTACCCTTAAATTTTATGTATACTTGTTTCTGCCAGGCTTCATCAAATGTGGTTTTGATTTATTGGTCATTTGTATTTTTATCTATATTTGGGCATATCCTCTGTCTGCCCTATTTGAGACTTATTAGAAGAAAAGACACATCAAAGAGGGTAGGAGAAACACTTTTACATCACTTACATCACTTCTCCTTCAACCCTAAGCAACACAGAATTGAGAAAAATCCTCTGCTTGGGGGAAGGAAAGCAAAGTCATCAAGAGCATATTCTATTACCAGCCCCATCCTCATCAAACCAAGTACCAGGCAGCCACAGCCCCACCTTCCAGCCAGTCTAAGTAGCCCCAGACCCTCAGCTTGCTCCAGCAGAGCAACAGGAACACTCTGAGCATCCAGGTTCTAGGCTGGCTGCCGTGCAGCCAGGACCTAAGTCAAACCTTATGGACCTAGCCACCAGGCCAGTACCTGACTCTAAGCCAGACTCTAAGCCAGACTTTGTGGATTTTTTTTTAAACCAGGAATCAAACAGACTTTGTGGATTCTGACTCCTGGTCAGTACCTTTAGCACCAGACTCTAGCTTAGTCACTATGGTTTCAGGTACAAGAGGAGCACTTATGATTGCAGATGTCAGACTGATCCCCACAAATCCAGAGTCTATGTTTGTTCCTGTTCCAAGTCCACTTTAGTGGGCCCAGGTTCCAGGCCTGTTCCAGTGGACACAAAATCCAGTCCTGCCCTATTAACCCCTGATGCTAGGGAGGACCCCACACACTGAGGCTCTAGGACAGTGATGGTGAACCTTATAGAAACCAAGTGTCCAAGCTGCAACCCAAAACTTAAATATTTGTGGCAAAGTCCCAACACTGTAATTAAACCCAAACACTGATGTTTCAGTTTAGAAAAAACAACTCATACACTTGGCTCACACACTGAGAGAGGGTTCTGCATGCCTGCCATGGAACGCATGCCATAAGTTCCCCGTCAGTCCTCTAGGACCACCAGTGTCACTTGCAACTTCAGGCCAACCCTAGGGACCTGCCCAATGCCCTGACTAAAGCTGCAGGCCCAACCAACTGACAGATTAGCCCCATGTGGACTCAGGAACCAAGACTATCTTAGCCCTGGGCAATAGCCTGTACTCAAGCTCAGTCATCCAGTTCTACATCATCTTCAGGGAAGCTTGTGTTGTTATAGGTTCTAGAACAACTGATGCACTTCTGACCTGAAGGTCCACCACCGTGGGTCCAGTTTTTACATGGGCTGACCCAAGGTATCGGATCACCCTGTCCAGTGACTCCAGCAGCAAAACAGCTCACAGACAGTGTGATCTGAGTTTCTCAAAATGGACAGATAAGCCAGAAGGCTCATTCCTACATAAAGCCAGTTTGCAAAGACTGTAAATCCCTGCTTCTTGAAATATGCAAACACAAATCCATAGCCAGAAGGATTGAGAACAAACAGAGAAACATGGCACCAACAAAGGAACAAAGCAAAAAGTACCAGGAACTCACAACTCAAGGAATGCATATTTATGAATTACTAGACAAAGAATTCAAATGATACCACAGAAGCAAAAGATTATATATAAAAAAACTACTATGAACAATTATACAACAATGGACTCGGTAACCCAGAAGAAACCACTACCAAGACTGAATTGTGAAGAAACCAAGGATCTAAATAAATAGACTCAATCTATAAAGAAAAACCTATGACTTGATTCCTTCACTAGTGGATGCTACTAATCGTTTATAGAGAAAAACTAATACCAGTCATTCTGAAACTCTTCCAGAAAGCTGAAGAAGGAATTCTTCCAAATTTATTTTATGAGGCCAGCATTACCCCAATACAAAAGCCAGAATAGAAGAAAATTACTTCAATATCCTTCATAAACACAGATGCAAAAATCCTCAACAAAATATTCAAAAATTGAATCTAGAACATGACCAAATGACATTTACTCCAGGGATGCAAGCACAGTTCTATATACATCAGCAAAATAAATGTGACGTACTGCATTAACAGAGCAAAGGCAAAAACAATTTGATTATCTCAGTAGGGGCAGGAAAAGCACTGGATAAAACTCAAAGCCTTTTCATGATAAAAGTTTCAGCAAATAAGCTACACAAGAAATATATCTGAGCACAGGAAGGCTGTAACAAGCCCATAGCATTAATAATAACAAAATGAATGGTAAAAACTTCAAAGCTTCTCTCTGAGATAGAGGGTAAACCAAGATGTCTACTCTCACTGCTTTTCAACACAGTACTGTAAGTACTAGAATGTTTAGGTGAGAGAAAGAAATAAAACCATCTGTCTGTTACTGAATGATGTTGTATACGGAAGAAACTTAAATAGTCCATGGGAAAACTATTAGGCCTAATAAAAAATTTAGTAAAGTTTCTAGATATAAAATTAACATACAAAAATCAGCAGTGTTTCCACACATTAATATTTTCCATAAATATTAAGAAAATAATCTCATCTAAAACACCAGCAAAACGAATGGTGCTAGAAAAACTGAGTATCTGCCTGTGGAAAATGAAGCAATCTTTATCTCATGCCTTATATAAAAATAAATTCAAAATGGATTAAAGACCTGGAAAATGTAAAATACAATAGCAAGGAAAAAACACCGAGAAGGTTCACAACACTACTCTAGAAAATTATTTTTTAATATGACCCTGAAATTACAGCCAACAAAGTAAAACTGATATTATGTCAAACTAAAAAGCTTCTGCACAGCAAAGGAAAAGTTAAGACTACACAGTGGGAAGAAGTATTTTCAAAGTATACATCCAATAGGAGGCTACTACTCAAAACACTTAAAAAAAAACAAATAACTGGAAAATAAGAAGACAATCCAATTAAAACATGGGAAAAGGACAAGAATATTCCCTCAGAAGAAGACAGTGACAAGTACAGTACATCAAAAGCAGGGAAATGCTAATCAAAACCATCACAGGATAACATCTTATGCATGATAAGATGGCTAAAAAACAACATAACGGTGACAGCTCAAGTGTCACTAGGATGCAAATTGTTATATCATCATGGAAAATGGTATGGCTCCTCAAAACACTAATAATAAACTGACCATATAATGCACCAGTGGGAATATATGCACAGAAATTAAAATCAATATGCCAAAGAAATACCTGCATCCCCATGGTCCTTACAGCATTATTCACAATAGCCTAGATATGAAGTCAACTCAACTATCCCGCATAGATGAATGGTATACACACACACACACACACACACACACACACACACACACACAGAGTAGCCTTTTCAAAAGGATATTCTGCTATTTGTGACAATATGGATGAATCCGGAGTTCCTTATGCTGAGTAAAATAAACCAGCAAGCAAAAAAAAAAAAAAAAATAGACAAATAAACACTGTATGATCCCAGTTATATGCAGAATCTAAAACAGTCAACCTGACAGAAGCAGAGAGCAGCACAGGGTTACTAGAGATGGGGAGAACAGGCCAGGCATAGGGAGGTGCTGTCCAAAAGGTAGAGGTTTCCTGCTAGACAGGAAAAAACAAATTGCTGAAATCTGCTACATGGCATGGCAACTTCAGTTAATGGGAATTATGTATTTGAAGACTGCTTAGCGAAAATTTCAAATACCACAAAAAACAAATAATGGATGTGTTAATCAGCTTGTTTTGATCATGCCATGTTTGTACATACTGTGTATCAAAACACTGCAGGGTAATCCACAAATACACACAATGATGATTTGTCAATTACACTAAATAAAAAAATAAAATTTAATTTACCTTGTCAGTCATATCATGTTTAAGTGTCTTTGTTCCATCAAAGCATTTTATTTTCTTTAGGGAGAAGCAATATTTTTATATAAGGCATGAGATAAAGATTGATTCATTTTCCACAGGCAGATACTCAGTTTTTCTAGCGCCATTCTTTTGGTTGGTGTTGTAGATGAGATTATTTTCTTAATATTTGTGGAAAATATTAATGTGTGGAAACACTGCTGATTTTTGTATGTTAATTTTATATCTAGAAATATGTGTAAAAATTCAGTCCTAACAACAAAGCATTCTGCTTTATTTTTTCCACTTTGTTGGGTATTTTATCCAGTGCTATTGCTTCTCCCTAAAGAAAATAAAATTCACAAAACAAAGCATAAATCCAAAGCAGCGATGAAAATACAAAATTAGCTTGTGAAAAAATATGGTCCCATTTGTACTTTTAATATTGTATTCCTTAACAAACACACAGCAAATTTACACCAAATACTGAGGTCTTTCTTTTAAAAAGATACTCTTATCGGATAATCTTATAACTATCTACTTTTAAACAAGGAATCAAAACTTCAAAGTGCTTGCAACCTACTCAAACTTAAAAAGCACTTGTAGTAGAATAAAAACTGGTGCTCAACTTAAATACCAGCTGAACTGCCTCAGCACGGTGCTGAGTAGAGATGGCCCACCTGAGGAAAGTTGCCAGCCTAAAAAGATGTGGAGAGAAACAGCATGGCACTGTGGGTTCTCCTAAGCGGTGTTGTTTGGAGCTATTGGTTGTCTTAGAGGAGCTTCTCATGGCCAGCTTCCCTGACGAATTTGGCCATTACCATTGGAGGAGCTCAGGACCTTGTCGTTAAGAGTGGCTGCGGTTCACTTTGGGAGAGCTCTGGTCCTTATGTTAACATCACTTCCTGACTACAGAGGGGAAGAAGAGCACTGTTTAATCTCTAGAAGTTTGTCACACTGGCATCCTGATATGAATTCAGCTGTTCTCAACGTAGGAGGAGCTTGGGACCTTGCTGGGGCTGAGAATGGCTGTGGTACTTTTGGGGGGGGAGCCCTGGTCCGTACTTTGAGTGTTGCTTCTTGGCTCCAGTGTAGAACCCTCAATCCACTGGCACAGATTCTTCACTCCGCTGGCATAGAATATTTTAGCTTCTACCACTGACCTTTGGGCCTTACCAATGCAGATCCATAAAACAGACTTACGGGAGTCACTGTTATGGACTCTATAGACCTCCGTGGGACTCGTGGGAGGCACTGCCATGGGCTCTAGGGCTTCAGCTGGACTCACACAGGGTACTGCTATAGGATTCAGGCCCTAAGCTGGACTCCTTGGGTCTCAATGTGTGGACAGATTTCCTGCACTTCTTGTATTTGACTCTAGGTGACCATCATAAAATAATACTATCAGTGATGTGTACTCAGTGTCTTGTTCTCCCTGCGGCCCCTAACTACAACACTACCCATTGAAAGCAAACATTAAAATCACTTATTTGATGTGATTGTTCACCTACAGAAGTGCATGAACTAATGCATGAGACATCTGAGCTAAAATGCCTTTATAGGTAAATGAATGCCACTTATAAAATCAGCCCTCTATAATATTTTGAGCTATTCACATAAAATTTCTGTGAGTTCTAGCAATTAAAGCCAGAAAATCAGAAGCCAAAAAGCTCTGTACCACAGCAAAACATCCTAGAACAGTATTAAAAATATGTCAAAAATCCTCATATATGGTAACACATCAGTTAAGTCGAAGTCAGTAAAGATGAGAGACCACCACCATATAGGCATGCATTGTTGGCATTCACGTGATATTTTAAACATACAACGATACAATATTATGAAATAAGATGGTGGACTGATTCCTTTTTTCTTGCTTTTGTTGCTCATATGTATGTATACACATATATCATCCTTATATGATATGTACATCAAATTCTCTGCTTCACAAGAGAAAGAAATTTATAGTATAGACAACAATAAAGAATATTTGCTGATAATGCCCCCACACTGTGACAGACACTTACTGGGGCTCAGCCTTGTCATTTGCTTGGCCCTGGGGGCCATGGTAAATGTGGTGAAGCAGAGTGCTCAACTCTGCTCTCTGCCATCACCAGTCCCCAGCTACTACCCTTAGTGGGCTCACTCTCTTGTCCTTGCAGAAAAAGTACAGACCAGAAAGGCAGGGCAGCACCACAGCTGTCTCACCTGAAGTCACTTTAGAGAACTGAAAGCCATACAAACTGAAAACCATACAAGTGAATGACTCAACCCTAAATTACCAGAACCCCCTAACCAAGCTGGAGCTGACCAGGAGCCCCGAAGGTATCAGCTGAATCATGCAGACTCTTGAGCCCAACAATCACTTATGTGTATGCTACTAAGTTTATATTTTTTTACATTGCATTTTAAAGTCAACTAACTAGTTGAAAACACCTCTTACTAGAGAGAATAAAAGGACTTCAAGGAACTACACCATACAGGGCATTACTATCACTATCTCAAAGCATATCACAATCTACATTTAAGCTCCCATATAGATTAAAAATGATTTGTATTAAACACAACTCCATAAAATGAACCTTTGTATTTCATGTATTTCATTTTATGCACTATGAGCATTTAAGGCATTTTTCCATCAAGGTTTTCCTGCTACTAAATTCTTGAAGTATATTTTTTCTGTATTTCTCACTATGTAATATCATGCATATTGATTCCTCAAAATTTAAACAGGTATCTTTTTCTATTGGAGAGATTCCTTAAAACTGAAGCTACTTGTTGAGGTTGTATCAGGGACACCGCAAATTCTATGTATAGTGAATATATATAGTACATATATACATAGTGAATGTGTGTGTAATGCAAAGATAGTACTCCTGGGCCTTCAATTTACTTACTTAAAATATGATTCTTTAAATACATTATATATCTAAAACATATAATATATAGATATATAAAAATATATAATGTATAGACATATAAATATATATAAATAATATATATATTATCCCCTTTGTTTATAATACTGTATTTTCAGAAATTCTATAAAAGTTAAAGTTACGTACTAAAGTGTAATGGGAATTTTCATCAAAATTCTTTGGATAATTAATATACTAATGGAGTATAGCTCAGTGGCATGGCACCTGCCTGGGAAGTGCAAAGTCTTGAGTTCAGTTCTTGGTTCAAAAAAAAATTAATATATTAATAAAAGGAAATATATAGCTTCAACCTAATGGTAGATATTTCTACTTTTTTCAATGAACTATTGCTTGCAAGTCCCTTGAGACTGTTAAGAATTATCAAATGTAGATGAAAAATGAGTTTATCACTTTGGAGACTGAGAATATCTTCTATCAAGTAAATCAGCTAGAGCAAAGGGGCTTTTGTAAGTCTGACATGGGTAAGTTTTTTACGTCAGTTACATACTTTCTTATATTTATACTAGTACTACAATCATAACATCTTTTTTGACCACTCCTCAGACAGCTTCCAGGTAATCAGACTCTTCTGTTTCCCTCCTACACTGCCAGCCATTCCCTATATCTGCAACTTATGAATGCTGGTATTCACTATTCACATGGCTCACTGTTCGGAACCTTTCTCTTCTCCATCAGCCTGTCCGTATGTTGATGGTTCCCAAATTTTTATGTGCAAAGCAGACCTCTCCCCTAGACTCTGGTCTCACAGTTTACTGCCTGCTCATCTCAGACTGAACCCAGAGCCAAGCACACGCTAGGTAAGTACACTACCCCTGAGCCACACTCTCAGCCCTTCAGTGATTTCTGAACACAGATAAATCCAGCCTATAAAAAAAAAAAAAAGGAAACAACTTAGCAAATACACACACATAGGCAAACAAAGTAACACTGAAATCAAAGTTATCAAAAGCCAGGCTTACTTAAATTCTGTGCTCAAGAAACAGGCTTTAAAATTAAACCAGATCATACAGTTTATAAGATCCTTAAGACACACCTGTGTATATATTATCTCCATATGTGTATAATTACCTAGGTTACCTACTGAGTTCAAAACCAGCCTGAATTACAGAAGACTGTATGAAAAAAAAAAAAAAAAAGAAGTCTCAGGACAGTCTTCATAAGTGGCAATTATCTTTTCTTTTCTTTTTTTTTGTTTTTGTTTTTGTAACAAGGTCTCACTGTGTAGGCTGGTTTAGCCTTTGAGTTTGTACCAGTCTGGCCTTGAATTCACAGTCATCCACTTGCTTCAGCCTCCTGAGTCTGCGATTACAGCAGTGTGCCACCATACCCAGGTATAAACAGCAGCTGTCTACTGACCTTAAGCTACAGTGCCTGCCATAACCCAACAGTCCTCACTCTGGCTGAACAGGAAGTAAATTGGATTACGGTATCAGTGTGATCCCAAGTCACACACAGTCCCACCTTCACCACTGAAATCTGTAGCATGTTGACGACTTTTCTTGGGAGACAGACTCACCTGATCGTGCATCAGTGCTGCAATATGTGTTGCTTTACCTCCAGGTGCTGCACACAAATCTAGAACCCTCTCTCTGGGCTCAGGATGTAGAACGTGAGCTACTACAGCAGTTGGTAAATTCTATAAGAAAAATGATGCAAGTACTGTTCAATGACTCTAATCAATTCTAATTTCAGAATGAGAGAGTGTAAAGAAAACTTTCGAGATAATTCAGCACAGTATCCTCAAATTTGGGAACAACAGTTTTTACAAATATACTAAGTCAAGAAAGTTGCAGTTTCCTAGAGTATACTATGATCTCATGAGAACTACATAACATATCCATACAGGAAAACAGGGTCCAGGGGTTTAGCTCAGCTGCATAAGTGCCTGCCTGGCAAGCACGAGGTCGTGAGTTTGATGACCAATACCAAAAAGAAAAAAGAAAGAAAGAAAGAAAACACAGGGCACATTTTCTACTCCATTCATTCAATTGTCAATTGATGGCAAATAAAGTACCATCATACTCTAAAGTAGTTCTACAAATAAATTACCATCATCCTCTAAAATAGTTCTCAATCCTGGATACACAATAAAATCACTTGGTGAGCTTAGGAAAAAAATCTGGTCCCCATACAGAAAAGTTAGATGAGGATTTCTAACGATGGGGTTGATAGTGGTGCTTTAAAAATCTTCCCCAGAGATTCTAACATGCATCTAGCTGTGCAGTAACGCTAGCCAGTGCATCTCCAACTTAGCTATACAACCACCCAGTGAAGCTTCTCAGTGTTCCAACTCAGGCCTGAACCAGGAATAACTGAAACACTTCAGATGCTAGGGCCCAGATAGCAGAATTTATTTACTGCTCCCTGGTGGTCCACCTTTCTCTGACCCTTTAATCAAATGTGTGCAAGACAACAGGCAGTTAGAGTTCAGTTTGAGGCATTATTTTTCTTTCCTCCAGTTAAACTAGAATATGATGACAGAGTATGTAGTCAGCCAGAAATAACCTATACATCTGAGAAACTGGATTGTAAGAAAAAGTTCTAAGAACAGTCACGGTATAAATTTCTGGACTTTGTGGTTCCTGCACTTCTTGGAAGAGCAAATCATGCCCCTTGCAAATTACCCCTCTGACTCCTGTTACACCTGCTGTTCCCAGTCACATCCTTAGGGCACTGGGCCCTGGTAACGTTGTGGTGACCCTTTGACCCAGTGGTCTCATTTACTTGTATTTTCTATTGGGGCTTTTGACTGCACTGAGAGATTTAGGTTGCTGTGCTGGTTCCAACCAGGTGCACAAACTCCTCCTCCAGACAAGAGGGTGGAGATCCACAACTGATGGAAAGGAAGCTGCATTAATTACCACATCCTAGCCACTGCCCAAATTCTACACAGAACCAGAAAACCTGACCCGGCCTCACTGTCCTCGACATATCTGGGCAGTGCCCATTCTCGGTCTTTGAGGGAGTATTTATTACCTGACCTGTAACACTGAGCCTGCAGAGTGCACTGTACTGTGTCTGAGTAAACACGCTTGCTACAAACTACTCCCTTTTGACTGTGTCTCATTTTGTGCACTCCCTGCCCACCTCAGGGAGGACTCAAGAGCCCACCCACCACAGGACTGAAAGCACTCCAGAGTAATTACAGTGACCAAACAAGAGCTATGAATTCTTCAAGGTGTAACTTCCTTTTCACAAGTTCACTGGTAACTGAACATTCAAGAAACTCATCAGTTTTCGGAAGCTGTAGGCCAGGTCAGGCAGCCAGGGGAAAGGAAGAGATAGGGAGGGAGGAAAAGGAATTATCAGTGTTATGTATGTGTACCAACTCCACACAAGGAATGCAAACACTGCAAACAGGTAGTAATGAAAAGTAAAGTATGCATGCAAACACGGAATTTAAAAAACAATAGCACAGATTACTAGAGAATGTCATCTTGCATGAAGATGCAGTTTATGATTGAACTTTTTAAAATAAATTTTAAAAACACTTTGAAAACCCCAAGGACAGCTGAGCTTGCTAACACATGCTTGTAACCCCAACACTCTGGAAGCCTGAGGCAGGAGGATCTAAAAGTTCACGTCCCGCAGAGGCAAATGGTAACTTAGCAAGACCCTGTCTCAAAATATAAAAGGGAAGGCGGGTGTGTTTGCACACACCTGGAATCCAAGTACTTGAGAGGCTGAGGCAAGAGGATCAGCCAAGTTCAACAACAGCCTGGGTTCCATAGTGAATTCAAGGCCAGCATGAACTACAAAGCAAGACCTTGTCTCAAAAAACCAAGTAACAATAAAATAAAAACAATCGAGATAAAGGAAAGTAAAAAAGGGTTGGGGATATAGCTCCGTGCAAAGGTCCAGTGGTCCATCTCTGTTAGTTGGGTTGGGTGTGGTTAGATGGGACAGGGTGGAACAGAATCAAAGTAAAATACCATCACAGATTTTTCTACTGGCCAGATTTTACACAGCAAACAGGAAAGAAAGCAGCAAACGAGAATATCACTTTGACTTCAGTTGCAACTTCTGTCCCAAGGAACCAAGTGTTTCAATGTATGCACAGCCCCACTTCTTCTCCAGCTCTTCAGTGAGCTGTGGTAGGGGTAATTTTCCTTCTTAATGACAAAATCCAGAAGCACAGGAGTTAAATGGCTGTTCCAGGAACATTATGAGCAAAACTACGAAAAGGAAACGGTCTCTAGTCTGGAGGTCTCTACCGTGCCAACAGCTGAGGGTGAGGGAAGGCCTTATTGCTACTAGCAGCTGGATCAACAGCCCTAGTTTCCTTATTAGTATGGGAGATAAACCCATCAACTCTCTGGGGAATGTGGAGTGGTGAAAGCCAGGGAATCCTTCTTCACTGGCTCTGTTGGTAACACACATTTGCACAGCCTGGCAGTCCCCAGTGTTTACGTGTTTCCAGAGAAATCTGTTCTCTTATTGACTATTGGATCTTTTTAAAATCAGAGGGTACTGGAAAGTGTATCAGTTAGAAATACTTTTATCTTGAAATTTGTCTTAAAAACTACCAATTATTTCGTATTGTTCCATCTCCGACAGGAAGCAGGTAAAAGTAGTAAGTCTAAGCTATGTACAGGGCTCATCAAGCTAGTATCATACTAATAAACACTCACTGCCAAAATACACCACCTCTATACAAGTTCTACTGTTTTTAAAATTCAGAACCAGAAAGTAGACAGATGGTTTTATTCACTTACTCCTTTAATTTAAAGAATGCCTGCTATTGCACACACCAGACACCAGCCTGTGCACCACAGTTAAAAAGAACTTGCCCCTTCCAGGAAGGAAGTAGAGATTTCATCTCCTGGCCTGCACTCCTGTCCTTTTTATTATAAATACTGTAACATGATATCTTCTTGTACATACCATAAATTACAAGAAATTAAATCCCAAAAGTAGCACAAAGCCCTTACAACTTAAAAGCATCAGACCTGTTGACAATTAACAATTGATAAGTGACAGGTGAGACAAAAATTCCTTAATTACAAAGCCATGATACGTAGCATTTTTATACTTCAAGGATCTAAGTGTACATAATGCACATTTATATAAATTAGCAGTCTTAGATCATGTAACACATGAATGAATATAACAGTTAAGTTTTTACTTTTTGCTCTGTACAAATAGTGTTTACTTTTAAATATATTTTAGTATTCAAAGTGTGGTCCTCAAACCAAGGAGATCCAAAATCCTGGGAACTTGTCAGAAATATAACATTTCACAATTCACCCAGACATACAGTCAGAATCTGCGTTTTAACGAACTTTACTAGATTTGTATTACATTTTCACAAAAAAGTTTAGGAATATTGTTGTATATGATATGGATTAAAACTAACTTGAGAATAAGCCAAAGCTGGGACACTTTGAGCATTTAATAATTAAAGACAATAATGAATTATAGACCATGTGAAAATAAAAATTTGTCAGTACATACTATCAGAAAATAATAGGGTGTGAGGGACCTCGTATTAAAATGTTGGCTGTTAAATATAGAGGTGTTACGGCTTATATCTAGATGTCTTCCTCAATCTCATGTGAACATAGCAGAGAGCATTTTGGAGGCGGCTGAATGTAGGATGTGTGCTGCTGGGATCAAGAATGTGGTGCTGGGATTGATTCAGGTTGCAATGCTAGGATTGAGGTTGGGCAGCCTGGACAGGATATAAAAGACAGGACTGCTGTGGTCACTTGCCGCTTGCTGCTTCTGCCTGCCATGAACCGTTTTTCCTCTGCATTGTACCTCTGCAAAGTCACCCTGCCTTGGAGTTGGTCGATTATGAATTGAAACCTCTACAAACTGAGTTAAAATAAACCTTTCCTCCTTTAACTTTGGGTGTCAGGTATTTTGTCTCAGCAACAAGAAAACTAAGACAGAATTGTAGGCTGAAGTGGGAAAAGACATCTTGTAGTCATGACTAGGTCAGGCAATAATTATAGGTGGATGCTAAATCTCAGAGCAAATTTTAATGAGCAGTGTATTCAGATAATTCTTAGTCTCCCTATAGACTATTAGTTGCACAGGGAAAAAAAGTGATTTTATGTTTTTATGAAAAATGAGATGTTAAAAAGTGACCAAAATGAACATGGCCAATGAGAAACACACAGATGTGATGCAGACGTGATGCCCTCAGTCTGATACATCTGTGAACTTTTGTGCTACACATGACAGACATCCTACAGCATCAATAAGTAAGGGAAAGAAAAGCAAAATAAGATAGCTACGGATTCTGCCTACTTCTTATATAATGGAATTCCAATTTTAAAAAAGCACCGTCTATTGCAATAGTGGAAGCACATCAGGGAAAATGTTATTTCCCAAAGTACAACAATTAGACAACTGAAGACAAACTGAAAACAGAAAAGCCAAATAAGAAATAAAAGTTGACTATAGACAAGTGAGAATTTGCTACAATTAAGGGAATAAATAAAGATTAAATTGTATAAAGTTTGAAGTTTAGTGTAAATCCAATGCATGATATTAAACAATTGTTGGTTACTATTTGGGAAAATCTAAAGGTTATTTCCTTTTAGGGTGGTTCACAAACTTGGATTTAATCACATTACATTTATGAAGTTCAAAATATACAAACAAATGAAAAGCAGATTTCCAGCATCCATCTCAGACCTAGTGCAGCTAAATTTCCAGGGAACCCCCCATTGCCCAGCTATGGCAAGGCACTTCATCTCCTTGGTAGGTCAGAGTCCTCAATGCCACCAGGGAATCTGCTCCTGATTTGCAGCCCTTCCCAGGGTTATGTGTGGGGCACTGACATCAGGTCAGGAACACATGCTGCAGGGCAGAAAGATCTAGGTTCACATTTTGACTTTGCTGATTTCTACGGATGTGGTATTAAACAAACCACTCGTTTATCACTTGAAAAATACTAACTGCCTACTGTGTGCTACGCATTTCATTTCTTTAAGCCCCAATTTCCTTATCGGTGAGAGTAGAAGTCTGTGGGGAGGGCATGAAATGGTGAGTGTAAAACACGCTAAGTGTTAGCTACTACTGCCATTATCATCTTTAGTAAGTTTCATTGGTCAGCGACTGGACATCTGGATAGATTACATAAACAGTTCCTGCAAAAGAAGTGACAAAAGTTCAGCTGCACTCTCGAATACAAAAGCTTTACTCCAACGGTAAAGTCTTATGTCTTTTTTATAGAGTGGCAAAGAATACTACTATTATTATTAATTTTAGGGGCCTTTTTGTAAGGCAAGATTTTACTACATAGTTCAGGCTGGCCTTGAACTCACTTTGTAGACCAAGCTGGACTTGAATTTCGGCAGTCCTCCTGCTGCAGACTCCTAAGTGCTCGGGTTATATGTATGCGTTGCCATGTTGCCTGGCTGCGAAGTACATTAGTATATTATTAGTCACAGTATGTCTCACACTGTGTACTTCATGAGGTCCTCATTAAGCTGATTCTAAAATGAAGGGCTGTGCTGATCTTACTATAGGTTGCAGGGTATCTAAAGAAAAAAAAATTGCACAGTACTATATTTTTTATTTTCCAAACTAAATATAGAATAAGCAGATATGTGATCTTTTGTTTTGCCACAGGGAAAAATATTGCAATCACTGTTGCTAGTGAGCAGTACAGATATCATTAGTAATGATTCAGGGCTATGTCATCAAATGATCACAAGAGTGCTTAAGAACAGATTATACAACAACCAAAGATGAGTCCTAAGAAATTATGTATTTGGTTATATCACTAATTATATAATTAGGTGACAATAAACATAGAGTATTTTCCATTTTTCATCCCAGAAAGAATCTCTACTTGGTAAAATCTCTTTAGGTTTAATTCTGGAGAAGAAAGCACATGCACCTGGTCTGTGCTGAGACTACCAATTCCTAGCAATATGTCTGAGGCAGGAGGTAAAAAGAAGTCAGGGCACAGAACATGAAGAGTTAAACTGAAGTAAGCCCTAAAGTCAGGGCTTACGTGAACTGATAACCCAAGGGCTCAAACTTACCTGAACTGGGAGGGCCTAATGGAATATAAAGGGCAGAGCAAATGTACCTAATCACACTACAAGGAGCCTTAGAAGGCTGAACAGACAAGATAGCCTGCTTCCTGGGCATCAAAGGGCTGGCAACCACCAGCAGCATCCCTGCATCCTGTCACATTCACCTCTACCAAAAAGCTGTATAAAAGACCCTGCACTTAAGCACCTACCTTTTCTACCTTGATGAACCCCCTCCCAGACACTGGGGTGGGAGCTTTCTTCTAATTCTTCCCCACTAATAAATAAGCACTCAGTCATTCCCTGCTCCTTGCAGTTTTGTTGGCACCAATCTTCTTTGCCCCAATACAAGGACAGAGAACATGACACGGGGCAAGAAGTGGTTGTATGACCTTAGACAACAACCCAACAGATCTGATCTCAGTACTGTCAGCAGACAAAAAGGCGGATTTCTCTCAGAAGACAGATCTCTGGTTGTGAGGAAGTAGCGAAAGCTGAGGGAGCAACTGAGCAGCCCTGGCTAGGATGACCCCTTGGGGAGCACCCAAAGGCTCCTCAGCAGAAACTAGATCCCAACGGCCCAACACAGACCCTGTAGAAAAATACCCACTTGCCCACTGTCCCGACCTGCACTCCTCAGTTTAGATATATAGTACTTGCTTAAAAAATAGAACATGGTTCACAACTAATAGTATCAACACAATTGCTGTGCTAAAATGTATCTTGCTTGTGATTTCAAACTTCCTATAAAAACATTATGCCAACTATCTACAACTATTTGATAAAATTTTGACTTCTAAGACAATCATGGTTGCTCTCACTTCACTACTGCTGCAACTGACTTCCTAGGTATTCAACAAAGGCTCTGAGACCAAAGCTAATTATGTAACTGCACTAAAAACAACCATTTTGGTTCTGGTCTTACAAGGTCAGCAAGGATATGAGACATGAGGGACCTCTTTGTAAGCGTTTGCCTGGAAAAAGCAAAGTGGTGAGTTCAATCCCCAGTACCAAAAAAAAAAAAAAAAAAAAAAAAAAAGGGTGGGGGGGAAACCAGGCATGGCAGTACATATCTGTAATCCCAGGACTCAGGATACTGAGGCAAAAGGATTGCAATGAATTTGAGCTCAGCCTAGGCAAGCCAGTGAGTTTAAGACCTGCCTCAATTACCTATCAAGGCCCTAATTCTTTCTTTCTTTCTTTCTTTCTTTCTTTCTTTCTTTCTTTTTTTTTTGAAGGCCAAACATGGTGATACATACCTGCAATCCTAGCACTCAGGAGGCTAAGAGAAGAGGACTGCCATGATAGGCTACACAGTGAGACCTTGTCTCAAAAAACAAAACCAAACTGAGCAACTAGTTTAAAGATAACAATATGTGATTACTAACCATTGACAATTTCCTACTGTTTTTCAAATTCTGTTATCTTTTTTCCCCTTTAAAATAAAAAACCAAAAAGAAAGAAGGAAACAAAAAGGCTCTTGTGCCATGAAAAACATGAAGAAGCCTACATACCTGAGTGAAAGCTGCCAGCCTGAAAAGGCTACCTAGTGTATGACTGCAATCAGTAGAGGTGACATTCTAGAACTCGTGAGAAGGAAAGCCATGGCTGTCAGGTGTTTAGCAGAGAAGGACACTCAGGGCTTTGATAAAAGATGTTTGGGGCAATGAAACTGCTTTGTAATGCTGCACGGTAGACACACATCATTTTACATTTGTCAGAACTTGCTGCACAAACAACACCAAGAATGAGTCTTAATGGAAGGGAATGTCCACGCGGGTGCATCAGCTCTAACAAATGTACCTCTCTCCCGGGTGACTTCAGAGTTGGGCAGGTTTATGGCGGGAGGGTGGGGCACTGGGAACTCTATATGTGTCCTATCCAATTTAGGTCATGCTTGCCAGGCAGGCCCAGGGCTGCTGAGTTATATCCCTGCCCACAGGCCCTGGAGGCCTGAAATGGTTAACGAAGATGAAGACAGATGGCAATGGTTCTAAAGACAGAGCACCTGAGTGAGGTCCTAGCAGAAATCCCAGCTGCTGAACAGAGTGCTGAGAGGCTGATAAGGGGGTGTAGTTTGTTTATACAAGGCTCTTGCAGATTTCATTAGACTTTAATGTAACAAAATAACTATAAATCATTACCTTCAGAATTTTAGGATTTTTTCAGGCTCTGAATGGGACCTTTCTCTAGGGGTGGGGTGTGTGTGTGTGTGTGTGTGTGTGTGTGTAAACACGTAGTTAACTTGCAAAATGGAGAGTAGAGTGTCATCTGGGAAGAAAAGTGACAGAAAACAACAGAAAAAGGAATAGGAACTAATTCTACCGCTGCCCCCAGCCAGAGCTCTCTCTGCTGGCTCTGCGCTGAGATTCTTTTCTTTCCTCAGGACCTTTGACCAGTTTTTTGTATCAGAATCTCCAGCCCTCCAGGCCAAAGAAAATTTCCTCCACCCCTACCCATATCCCCACCACCATCAGTTTTTATTTATTATGCCTGGGCTGGAAGCTCAGAGTCCCCAAGAGAGTTACATTATAGTGAATTAGGAATCTGAACAGGCTCAGAAATAAACATGGTTAGAAACATTGTCCTCAAAGTAATAGTTTAAAGAGCAAAGCAAAGAGGCCCACACCTGGGCCCTCAGTGGGAGGCTAAGGCAGGAGGATCACAAAATCCTGCCCAGCCTGTTTTGTTTGTTTGTTGGTTGGTTGGTTGGTTTTTTGTAGTGCTAAGGAGCAGACCCATCATGCTACAAGTAGTTACACTGCAACCAGGAGCCTAGTTTTGACTTGTTTTGTTTTGTTTTGGGAGGGGATCCCCACAATCAAACTCAGGACCTTGTGCTTGCCAGGAAGGCCTTGTGGTGCTAAGCTACACCCACCGCAGAGCCTGTTTTTGAGTAAAAGGTGTACAAATGACTGTATCACATACAGAATGTTTTTCTGACCCTACTTGCAGGGTTGGGTAGTGTAAAAAACCTTTATATTTATTGTTCTATGCTAGAAAAAACATCAAACAGCAAATCCCAATCAGACTTTCTCTTAATTCCCTTCCACTAGTTTCCTTTTTCTTAATTCCAAACTGCTCTCTAGTCTTCATTTCTTTATGTTCATGTTAAAGATTGCATCAGATTAAAATATACCTCCAGGCTAAAATTTAGTTTCTTACCAAATATGACTCCACCTCCAAGTCAGTTCATCTGCCACATACATAACCAAACAGTGTGTTATAACACTATTCCTCATTAACACCTAGCTGGACAGTATTAAATAAACTGCCGTGTAGAACACACAAACTGTATGGTAAATATACAGTGAAGCACAACAGGCTTAGTAGCATTGTAGGAAATTAAAATCTTAGAGGGCAAACAACTTTGGTTAACAAGAAAGGTAAAAAAGTAATAATTTTATTTTTTTAAATTTTTTTAAAGAGAATAAAACAAAAGAGAACAGAACTAAACATTTCAGAACAGAGCAATGCAAGAAACATAGCACTTCACAAGACAACCCGATATCAACAGTAGCTACCATAGTATCTCTTTTCTTCGAAATAGTTGAGCATACTTTTACATACAGTAATATCAAACATAACAATATAGTATAAAACCACTGAAAAGAATGAAAGCATTACAGGATTTCAAAACCAAATGACAGGAAATGTATGATGGCTACTATAATATCTCACTTTCCTCAAAAATTGTCTATACCACCACACATAATAAAATCAAATAAAACACAACAGGACAGAACCAATCAAAACAGAAGAACAAAAGCATGGTAGGACTTCAAAACAAGATGATAGCAAATCAATAATGGTTACCATAACGTCTCATTTTCTTTAAAATAGTTCATACCATCACACATAATAAAATCAAACAAAACAATCAAACCAATCAAACCAATGAATGAAAGCATTATAAGACTTCGAAGTAATATAATAGGAAACCATCATTACCATAATATATCTCATTATATTTAAAATAGCTGTCCCTACTATCTAACAGCATAAAATCTAACAAAACAAGACGGGCAATCTAACAGCTGACAATCAGGGATACATGACGTGGGGCTGCTTCTCTCAGCCTGTGTGTGTCTACACTGGAACTCCCATGATGGTGGCAGACACACAGGGGTGTATTTGTCTGATTCTGCTAGTGGATGATGGCTGTCTGAGGGATCCACAGGTCTCCAAAGGTGGCCTATGGATGCACAGGGCTTACCTGGCTGTATGTCTCTGCTCTTGCTGGCTGCCTGCAGGAAGGAGCCTTCTGGTGGCAGCTCCCTGAAGGTGAAGGTGGATCTGCTGGTTCTTTCTGCTCACACTGGTCACCTGTAGGACGTAGCCTTTTGGTGGCAGTGCACAGCAGGCAGAGGTGAATCTGTCTGTCTCCTTAGGTCTGTGCTGGGCATTTGGAGGAAAGAGCCTTCCGGTGGTGGCACCAGGCAGGCAAAGGCAGGTCCTGACACCCAAAATTAATGAAGGTTTATTTACTTTGCAGTTTGTGGAGGTTTCAATCCATACTCAGCCAGCTCCAAGGCAAAGTGGTGCATGACAGAGGAGCAACAGTTTATGATGATGGAAGACAGCAAAAGCAACAAGAAAGAAGCAAAGAAAGCAGATTCTTTCTGTCCTTAGACTGTATGTAAACTCTCCACCCTAGGGTGGGTAGAGCACTCACACACATAATCCCAGCATTGGACTATGAATCAATCACAAACTCTGCATACATGACCTCACAAGGCTTTGTGGGGGATATCCAGGCACAAACCATAACACTCCACTCCTGATCTCCCAAAGACTCTGCATATCCTTTATGTAAAAGGCATTTAGTCCATCTCTAAAGAGCTGCCAAAATCCTAACAGTTTCAGCACTTGCTAAAACGTCCGAGTCTCAAGTGTCTGAGATCTGAGGCAAATGTTTAGCTGTGAGCCCCCATATAAATGAAAAGTTAGACATTTCCCACCGTCAGTGGCACAAGATAAAAATTTTCATTCCAAAAGTTACAAACAGAATACAAAGCATTGGGACCAAAGCAAGTCTAAAATCCAGCAAGGCAAACATTAAATCTTGGAGTTACATAGCATCTGAGGCAATCAGTGGCAAATTGTGAGCTCCATGGGACTTGCATGGCTCCACCCCTACGGCACTTCCAGGGGCTTTAGCACCCACCGCTTCTCTCTTAGGCCCACTCTGCTCCCTCCTGGCAACTTTCCTTAGATGATTCACACTCCTGATTTTTCCAAACTTCTGAGTTCTCCACTGCACCTGTGGCTTCACTCTCACAACTTCACACACTGCCCTTTCAGGGGCACACTGCCTGCCCTCCTAGGCCTTCTTCTGAAATCTGGGTGGAAGCCTTTTTAACCTCAGAACTCTTGCACTCTATGTGTACCTAAAACCAGCCCCATATGGATGATGCCAAGATCTGCTGTCAACTGGAGGGGCAGCCAGGCTTACCTCTCTCTTGGCTGCAGGGGTCAAGTGTCTGGATCGCTGGCCACTTTGAATCCAATTTGGAGGGAAAGTTCTTTATGCTGCTGCCATTCTGAAACATGGTGCTCTACAGCTTTCTCCTCAAAGTAGTCTTTCACTTTTGCAGTTTTGAGGCTGCAAAGCATGCTAACTTGCTGCTTTCTGTGATGTCACAGGCTATCTTTTATATTCTCTGGTTACTTTTCAGCAACTAAGATCTCCTCAGCTCTATCTTTCAGTCAATAGACTCTCTGCTATTCATTCACACCATAAATCTGGCTAAAAGCCCCCAACAATAGCCCCCATCACCTCAACATTTGACGGCCTTGAAATCCCTTCTGCTAGATTAATTAGTCAGCTGCTCTTAATCTTAGGTTCAGGAAAAATCTCTGGACACAAACAAAATGCAGACAAACTTCCTGCATAGCACACATCATCTGGAATCTAGCACCCAATGCAGTCCTTCTTCCCAGCAGAAACCTCCTGAGCCTGGTCTTTACTGGCAGGATTTCTATCAGTCTTCTGGTCTCTGAGCTCTGACCAGAATCTCTCATACAGCACAGCCTACGGTTTTCCAGCTCTACTCCTTCAGGAGATATCTCTGAACCTCTTCAAACTCTTCCCACAAGCCATTTTCACAGGCTCTTGAACCACAATGCCTCAGTACAGTCACAGCAACAACCTCACTTCTCTGGTACCATGTTCTGTGTTGGTTACTTTTCTCTCATTGTTGAGGCAAAATACTTGACATCCAAAATGAAGGAAGGAAAGGTTTATTTAGCTCACGGTTTACAGAGGTTTCAATGTATACTCGGCTGGCTCCAAAGCAGGCACATGGCAGAGGAGCAACAGTTCATGGCAGCAGAAGATAGCAAAATCAACAACAGCAAAAGACAGGAGCACGAGAGAAGAGTCTTCCTGTTCCTCACATGTATGTAAGCTACCCATCCTAGGCTGAGTGTAGCAATAATCCTAGCATTGGACCATCAATCAGTTACAAACTCTAGAAGCCCACCCGCATGACCACATGAGGCTTTGGAAGTACATCCAGACACAAAACCATAATATACATCTTCCTAATGTGTATGCCATGTAAACAGTCACTACACTGCATCGCTTCGGAAATCCACATGGGAAATAAATGTGCACACAATTATCAATCGGTACAGGGCCTGAGCTCCCAATCACCTGCCAAAGGTTAGGCCTAGGAATGAAACAGACAGACAGAAATCATCATGCAAAATGGGGAACTGGGATGGTCAAAGTCTGATGAGGCGGAGATCAAGAAGCTCCTCTACATTTGTTGGAATTTTAACATAAGTAATGAGCTTACAATGGGAAAAGAAGGTAAATAAAAGGCCTATCTGCTGATGTAGGCAGGGCCTGTGAAGTGAGGAGCAAAGCATTCTAGCACAGTTCAGGACCGCAGCTCAAAGTTAATAAGTAACCTGCTTAGCAGTTACTAGTTGGTCCGAGGAAGTACCATCCATGGCTGCAGTTTTTACCAGGTTTGAGCCTCTGCCCTGATCAGTGGTATGGGAGTAGGTTTCACTCAAATGCCAAAGGGAACCTCTCTTTCCCAGTCACACAGGCCTTGGACTTTCTCATATTAGTATTTTCCAATTATAAATCAGTCATAGTCTCTCCTGTTCAGCCTCAAAGTGCTACTTTTTCCAAAGATTTTTCTATCAAATTTGTAGAACCAGTGGGTGCAGAAGACCAACAGTCCTAACAGGTCAGGAGCTGGTATTTCATCATGTAAATTCTGGAGGGACCTAAATAGTACCAAAATTCCCTACAAAATGGGGACAACGCTCCCTACTTTATGTTCACTACCCAATGCAATAACAAATAAGAATCATCAATGAACGATGGATTACTCTGCAAAGGTTTCCAAGTGCCAGCTTTCCCAGGACACCCAGGCTCCACATCTGGGCATGTAGTACTTTCCTGTGAAAAACTTAACCAAGAGTTGATGATGATTTCGGGAAATCAGCCCTTTTGGCAATGCCAGCTCCTGCATGTGCAGCATCCACAGCCCGGTCCCACAGGGAGAAGGGGACATCCCTGTTTCCCCTGACGTCCTGGGCACTATGAAACCTGGACTACTAATCACAACTCACTTTCTTTGATTTTACAGGGCAATGAGGCTGCTGCCTTGGTGCTGATACGGCTGCTGGTGGAGGGTTTCTTGGCTGTGCCCTAAATGTTTATCCTACACAGGCTCCTCTGAGATCGTATCAGTCAGCCCTGCATCACTATAAGAAAACACCTGAGGCAGCTAATGTAGAAGGACAAAGAGTTATAGCAACATCATTCATAATAGCTAAATCTTGGAAGCAACCTACATGTCCATCAACAGATGAATGGACAGGAAAATGTGGTGTCTTCCACACAAGGGAGTACTACTCTGCCATAATGAAGGACACACTTGAGGCATGTGTAGGAATGAGACCATAATGCTAGCAAAATAAATCAGACACACAACCTTAAACACCGCATGGTTTCTCTTGTAGAAGAAACCCAAACTAGAAATAAAGAGCAAAACAAAGCCAGCTAACAGGAAACAGATCTTTTGAAAGTGGAAAGGGTACCAAGAGATGGGGGGCATCAGAAGAATTGAATGTGTTATGTACACTGTCCGACTCCCCACAAGGAATGTAATTATCACGTACCACAAATACGTGTGCATGAAAACTAAAAATAAAGAGTTTCATTAGCCCACAGTTCTGGAGCTTTGAGTCCAAGGCTGGGGGCGGGGTCCAGCCTCTGGGGAGGGCAGCGGGCAGCAGCACATCTGGGCAGGGGTGCAAGTGAGGAAGAACGCAGGTGGCCAAACAGGAAGTTCAAGAGCGCCGGGTCCCTTGATCCTCACCAAGTTTAAGGCCCTAGTCCCAATGGCCACACAGGGGTGACACAACCCACACACACACCACACACCTGCATTTATCCCTGGACTCTCTGTGTCCACCACAGACAGAAGTAGCCCAGCACAGAGAAACGCTGAGTCTGTCTGCTGCTTGATCCCTGTCCACTCCTCCTCAGTGACCACTGGAGAGAGGAAGAATCTCCATGACAATCATCACTTCCTGTTAAAACACCACCCCCATCCCTGAGCAAGGCAGGAAGGTGTGGAGAGGCGCTGGGCAAAGCAGTGACCAGGAGGGACAGCACAGCTGGCCAAGGGGCTCTGCAGAGAAGGCTGAGGGAAGGCTGTGAGGAAGGAACCTAGAGGACAGGTTGGCTTTGGGGCACGAGAGGGAGCCAGGGCCATAGGCCCACCACCCACAGGAACTTGGAGAATCACATTAACAATTATCATTCTGTATTAGTAGAAAATAATAAATCAACAGGCATCCACTCACACACCAGGTCAAACGATCACATACACTAACGGTGGTCTGACCATACCATGGCATATTATGTAGCCTTCAAAAAGAAGAAAACTCTGAGAAATGTGGCACTGTGGTGAACTTCAGGGACAGGGTGCTAAGTGAAATCAGCCTGTGACAGAAAGTCAAACACCGTAGGACTCCACTTCCAGGAAGTCCCTGGAATAATCAGATTCACAGACAAGAGCATGGCAAGTGCCAGAGTCGGAAGGAGGAATGGGGACTTCAAGTTTCCTGGAGGCAGCGTCGGCGGGGCAGACAGAAATGCTCTGGAGATGGCAGTGGTGATGGGTGCACAGCAAATGAATGAGATGAAGGCCAGAGAACCAGACGAGGTGGAAAATGCAGAAGATGGTAAAAGCCATGTGTGCTTCATCACAAGCACACGAGAAAGTCAGTGTAACCGGAGGGGCTCACTGGAAACACGAACTACAGAGGCCCAGCCTTTGTGGGTCTGAGATGAACCCTGAGACTCTGCACCCTGACCAAACCCTGGGTGCCCAGGCACATGTGTTCCAGGGAATTCGCTTTGAGAAACGCTGCCCTGTGCCCCTCCTCCAGCCCCGCCTTCAGTCTTCACCACCTTGGCCACTCACTGTGATCTCGGTCATGGCCTCAGCCCTCACCCATGACACAGCCCCATGGACTTGGCTCAGGCACCTGATAGTGCCCCACGCCCTACAGACCCCATCCGACGGGGCCACTGTCACACCTGTAGTGTGAACAGGAGCCTGAGGCTCAGAGAGAGCTGGTGACCCGAGTGCAATCTGCTCTCACTGCCACCACTGCCACCTGTGCACACCTGCAGAGCGGTCGCACGGGACACACACATTCACATCCCAGAGGAGGTGAGAGGCGAGCAGCGCGCCTGTGGGGCC
The DNA here is from genome assembly GCF_034190915.1 of Cavia porcellus. Taxonomy (NCBI): domain Eukaryota; kingdom Metazoa; phylum Chordata; class Mammalia; order Rodentia; family Caviidae; genus Cavia; species Cavia porcellus. The sequence goes on along the minus strand of NW_026947510.1, from coordinate 25,552,504 downwards.
GGGGCCCAGCCCCACCGTGAGCTCGTCTCAGCATTCTTTCCCTCCTCCGCTGCTCACAGTCCTCACTGCGCTGGGTCCAGGACACAAAACATTAGTGCTCCTTTAACTCTCTTCTAGCGTTTACAACTAATGAGAAATGTATCCTATTACTCTGCTCCTTGTGGTTTCTCACCCCGTGAAAGCTAATAAATCTGTTTCTCTCTCTTTCCCCGACTGCTGCTGCACAGTGTTTATTCTGAAATGTGATTTGAGGTTGCCAGCAGTTGGCTCTGAGAGGCAGTGATCGCTGCGGTCCAGGAAATACACAGCGCGGGGCAGCGGTGTGGAAACTGGACTCTGTGCATGCCTTTGCTCTTTGATGGAGGAGACCCATCGGGTTGCTCTGCAGGAGCGCAGGCTCTGAGAAGGAGCTAAAGGGCGGTGTCCCCTCGGGAAGCAGGGCTGGGGGCTGCACTGCTGGGGCTTCTCGTTCCACTCTCCCATAGCCTGCTGCACCCTCACAAGGTGGGGGTAAGACATGACCATGCCCTGGCCCTGCATGGTAGCCAGATTGTGTGAGACACTCATTCTGTTGAGGCTGGCCCTGCTGGCCCTGAAAGCAGCTGCCCCCTTGAGTTCAGTGGTGTGGAGAGCCAGATCCTCCTGCAGAGGTCCCACGTACCTGTTCACCCTAAAGACCAAATCATGGTCCCTGAGCTAGCTGAGGTCACAAAACTATTAGGGCTAGAGAAGATTTCACCCAGAAGTGGCCAGCGAAGGGTATGAGACATAGGTACTGTTTTCTGATGCAAGGGACACTGTGAGGCCCCAAGTTTCAAGCCCACTGGTCCCCCTGCCTGACTACATCACACTGAGGCTCTACGGGAGGGCAGAGAGGAACAAGAAAGCATCTTTGTAATTGTGACCAGTGCCCAAAAGGGTGACTCTTGCCTTTGGGAAGTGACTTCACTAGAGGGCTTGTTTCTTGAGGTATGAGTGGTAACGGAAGGGAAGGGCTGACAGGAAGGAGACATGGAGGAGGGAGGAGGGGACCAACAGGGACAGAGACAAGGAGCAGGTGTGCATCACAGGAGACAGTGGTGAGCCTACACAGCCTGGTCTACAAACCCTTTCACAGTTCCCATGTGGCCACTGGCCATCTGAGAGACACACCATGCATCAGAAGCAGCTCTGAGGCCTCACTGGCCAGGGCAACACAGAAGGTGCAGGGGAGGAGGGCCAGGAGCCTCAGAACAGATGTGGGTGCAAATCTCTCCTCCACCACCAGGAGGCTGTAGCAGAGACAAACCACTCCATCTCTCTGGGCTCGGGTTTCCTGTCTGAAAAATGGGAGGACAAAACGCACAGCTGTCGCGGGGTGAGAGCAGTAACAGGGATACCATGGAGTCCACCCCCAGCACCAGGCAGCTAGAAAGGACTGTTACTGCTGTGACTTTATTAGAATTGAGACAGTTTAAGTTTAGGGGCCAAACTATAGGCCTTTTGTCCTGTCACTCTGCGTATGGTCCCCAGGAGAGAAAGCCAAGCATTTCAAAAACAAGGTGCAGCTTGGGTAACATGTTACCACATGTTTCAGCCCCTCCACCTCTGAAATCTGGGTTCTAAGTGAGGCTGTCCTGGGCCTGAATTCCTCCTGGCTCATCTGTCTCCACTCGCAGACTAAGGGCACCTTTCACCCCCACACACTCACTGTGCACAAACACACGTCAGGGGCAGTCCCATCCACCTTGGCCTTCAAGTCCCAGCTCAAATGTACCGTCTCCTGGGAAGCCTTGCTGATGTCCTTGTGTGACCATGTGCTTCCTGTGGTGGGGATGCACACCCCTGGAACCCTTTCCCACCCTCCCTGCCATGCTCGAGGTACAGGTTTCTATCCCCATGTACACAGAGCTCCCAGCCTGGGACAAGAACCCTGCCTGCATAACCCAGCATAGTGTGAAGACAGGAAGCGGAGATCACATGTCTGCTGCGCTGAGCCTGCATCCCAGGACACCAAGGTGCTCCACAAACATGCATTCCTCATCCACATGATTCTAAGCACCCTCAAGAGCAGCGCTGTGCACAATAAAGCAAAGACTGCAAAACCTGCATTGTAGGACCTGGTGGAGAGTGGAGGAGGCCTGTTCTGCTCTGTACAGTGCTTTCAACTTTCCTGCCCGTTTAAAAACACGGGGGAAAAAGGATCCTCCAGCCTTTGCAGTACCCTCGTTCCCTCCCTGGAGTCTCACCCTGGCAAATACCACAGATGATTCCCACCTCTGAGTTCCCTCACCTGTCACCAGGAGAGACAGTGAATCAGACAAGCTGAGCTCACTTGTGAAGTCCACGCCACTGGAAGTGGCTGACGCAGGGGCTACATCCTGCAAGCCCACTGCTGGGTCAAGGATAACGCTCAGGACCAGTCTCAGGGAGGCCGGGAGGGTCCCTGAGCAAGGCCAGGGCAGCCCGAGCAGGCAAGGATCAAAGTCAAGGCCACAGCGCTCTACTGATGGAAACAGAAGCACTTAGTATCCACAGGATCAGGTCAGGTGACCCTGCCTACTTCTGAACTGCCAGCCCTATGGAGGAGCAGGGTGGAAACTCTAAAGGCCTCCCTGCCTGGGGTTTCTATTCACATGCCTTGATGAAGCTGGGTCCACATGAGGGGCGTGTCCAATTGCAGCCTGGCCTGGGTCTGCACTGGGTGGGGGGCTGCAGACCAGGGCCCACTGATCTCTAACGGCCTCACGGCTTCCTGTAGCTTTTGCTCCATTTCAGTGAGGTCAATTCATTTTCCCAGACCTGCTTCTTGCCTGAACGCCTGGCTTGCCTGTGTTTCTCCCATGGCTCAATGGCAATTACACGGATGACACCCTGACAACCACAGAATGGCGCACTTCCCAAGGCAGGCAGAGCACTGATCTTTCATTAAAAAAAAAAAAAAGTAAAAACAGCACCAACGACCTGATCAGCTGTTCAAACAGTGTCAGAGAGGAAACAGCTTCACAAACAGCCACCCAGCTGACCAAAAACATCCTGGTGTCCCCAGACACCTGACTCCAGGCCTCTCTGATGTATCCAACTGCTCACACTCCCCTGTGAGTCCCACACACAGCCTTGAGGACCACGATCTCCGCAGGGCCCTGCACCCTGTCCAGGGCAAACCTGCATTTCACAGGCGCTGCCACTTGCTCTCCTCAGCCCCAGCGCAATAAAGAAGCATCCCTGATTTATTTTCCAGGTTGTAAAATAATTTGCTTAGCTTGTCAGACGGCTGGGAGAGAGCTTCAGAGAAACACTCCCTCCTCATTCTGCGGACTCTACCATCTGCTGGAAAATAAGAAGGGCTCTCTCTGCTCCCTTCCCGTTGAATACATTTTGTCCAAGGAGGACCAGTGTCCCAAAGCAAGGTGCAGCGAGCCCTGACACAGGGACATCCTCCCCAGCATTGGATACAGACGTTATCTTGGCTGAAAGAACAAGAATAGTATTTCATGAAAACATGAACGTGGTGTTTCCTGCCGCAGTTTCTCCCCCACTCACAGGCCATGATAAAGCCCTCTTGGCCTCTCCCCAGACCCTGATCTTCCTAGAGAGGACAGGAAATGGCCCCCCAGGGCCCCCGGTTTCTCAGTAACAGCTTTTATCCTCCCCGGCCACTCTGAGGAAAAGCGCCCATTTGTGCCAGGTTCTGTGCCAGGACTCCCTAGGTAGGGCTCTCTGTTACCAGCCTGCTGCCACTAGGACAATCCACCCCCTCTTCTCTGGCTGGCCCCCCAACACGCCTCTGAAATGAGGTGCCATCTTCATAGTTAATGTCACCACAAACCTGGGAAGAATGCTTGTTTGGAAAGTCAACAGAGACTGAATGCCACTGGAAATCTCCCCCAGAGTGAGTCACCAGCTCCAAGCTCCAGAGCGGAGTGATGTGTGATGTGACATCCCTTCACAGCTGCAGGGGACAAGAAAGGGAAGGAGGCTGCACCTCTGGGCCCCTCCCAGGCACTGGAGGCAGATGTTTACTTCTGCAGAGAGACTTCTGAGGATCAAAGGCTAGAAGGGATCATCTCCTTCAGTCCTTGGAGTCTCCACATTACCACCTCATGTGACACCAGATACTGCTGTGCTGACTTGATTCCAGGAGGCAGAGTGAAGCCTTGCATGCTGGGCTTCCTCCAGCACAGGGGTGGCCTGATTATCACCAGTGAGAAGGCAGGCAGCACCAGTGGAGGAGATCGGGAGACAGGCTGTCTGAGTTCAAATCCTGGCTCCACTACTAGCCCAAGCCCAGAAATTTAGCAAAGCATATGACCTCTCTGATCTCAGGTTCCACATCTGTACAATGGGAACAGCAACTATACCTGCTGAGTAGGAGTGTCAAGATGATGAAATTAGTTAGCAAATCCAAAGACTTGGATCATGTGGGCCTAAGGAACCTTCCCTCTGCTTGGTTCTGTGCAATCATCAATAACATTGGTATTGGTGGAAGTTTCATGGGAAATTCAAAGAAAAACGTGGTGCTCTCCATGAACTCTTCCTTCTAGGCTTCAGACATTCAACAGATCCAACTGTTAGGTGCCTTGGCTTCCAGCCACAGGAGGGCAGATTCAGATACAGATTACTATCATGTAGACAGCTACCAATGCTGAGGTCAGAAGAAATCAACAACAACAAGAAAAACAAATAACCCCAGGTAGACTAGGTATGGCGGTGCACACCTGTAATCCCAGTACTTGGGAGGCTAAGCCAGGAGGATCACTATGAGTTCGACTGGACTACATAGTGAATTCAATGCCAGGAGAGAACCTTGTCTCAGAAAAGAAAAAATTAACCCCAAGTCAACAAAGACATGCTCACTCACTGTATTTCTTTCTGGTCTTCCCCTAAAGCTAAGAAACTCACATTTTGCCACAGTAATAGAGGACTGCAAGAGGAGTCTCTTAAACAAGAGTTTAAAGGTCTCTGGGCTTGGAAGCTTCCTGTCCCTGGACCAACTGGGTGAGGTAATACCAAGCTAGCTGTGGTCTCAGCACAAAGTTGTTCAGTGAGGCCTCAATTGTATCTGTCTGTCCTGTAAGGAACCTCTGCATCTTCTGTCTACACCACAGGCAAGTGGCTGGAGGCTGAGAAAGAACAGACTAGCCAGGCTGAATTGAGCCAGGCATGCTCCCTAGGCCCTCCCGGAGCCCTGGAGTAGGCAGCAGCCCTGCCCAATGGTGGGCTCACCAGCACAGGGGATGTACAGCCCAGTTCCCCGTATAGAACTGTGGCCCTTCACCTCTGGCAGAAGTGTATGCTCAGTCACAGCAACACCAAGCCCTTCGCCACAGCCCACGTTCCCCACCCCATGCCTTCTGCAGTGGACCCTACAAGTCTCACACCCTGCCTGGACTCAGCTGGCCCAAAAGAAGTAAGGGACAGACAAGGCCAAGTCTGACATGCTCAGAACACCTCCTGTGTGCCTGTGTGCTTTATGTCTGTTAACCAGAAAATGTACAGGAGGCAGCTGAGATCATTGGAAGCCAGGTCCAGAAGTCGTGTGAAACACTCCATGTTTACATCTGGCAGGTGCAGAGCTTGGCCTCAGACGGAGTTCATCTCCTCAGGCTCCTTCTATGCAGGACTATTTATCTTCTGTCTCTCTTCCTCATGCCCCTAAGCCCACTGCAAGGTTCTGCATACAACAGGTGCATAATAAAAGTTCTCGAGAGTCCTGACAACCCCTCACTCATTAGGCATCCACCAGCTTGCTCCAGATGAGCAGAGGGCACACCCAATCTAGGCTTTGACAACCCCGAGTGCCCCAGGACCCCAAGTTCACAAGCAGGCCAGTCTGGGACATGGGCCTAACTGACTTGTGTGAGCCCCCAGAGAGGAGGAGGAGCCAGCCTTGCCCTTCCCAAAGGACTGGGGCACCAATCAGATGCAGGTAAAGGGGCCGGCACCCCTGGCTTCTGCTCCTATGCTGGTTCTTCACAGTATGGTCCAGGGGCCAGCAGTACACAATGTCCTTGGTCCTGTGACCCACGAAGATGCTCTGGTCTGCCCTAGACCGCCTGGTTTAGAATTCCCTGTGAGGTGAACATGCTCAGATTTGAGGCACGCACATTCAAGTGCGAAAGCTGCCTCGGGCTGTGGCACAAGCACTGTGCTGTCATCCTGCTCTACTTAAAGGTGACACTATGCCTTTCTTAAAGGTGACACTGGCTTTGGCTGCATCTCAAAGAGACAGAACCAGATCGACACAGAGCTGAGGGCTTCTGAGACAAATCTAGCGTTTACATCTCCAGCTCCTAATCTAGTGTACACTGGGGACTTCCCATGATAGGGAGGAGGTGCAGCCTCTTGGAATTCTCCTGTCCCCACACTCCACTTGGTCATCAAGAGTGACTTTGAAAAGAAAAAAGGAAACCATCCCCTGCAAGGGTGCTATGAAGTGTCTGCCACCAAATCATGTCACTGTTTCCTATAAAAACAGGAATGTGGATCCCTCCCTGCCCTACCAGACACTGCTTGAACAGCTCTGGCTGGTCTTCCATCCTTGGTTGGGGGAAAGAGCACCTGCAGACAGCATCAAGTGACCCACAATCTCATGTCAGGGAAGGGACTAAGGGGCAGCATCTCACAGTTAAAGGAGGGCAGAGGGACCTGGTGGGCTCCACTTCCTCCCCAGCAACAGTCAGTAGCTATCCCCGTGCTTCCCACCCCTGATCCCAGACAAATGGAAAGCTGGAAACTGTCACCCCAGCCTGCCACACAAAAGCCACCAAACTCACCCTATCCTGAGACCACCCTACAAGCCTCCTCCAAAGCGCTACAGACCCAGTGGCACTGTGCAAAGTCAACGCTCCACGTTGGTGGGTGGCAGACTCTGTCCTGGGACCACAGCCTAGTGCAGCCCACCTGGGTGCCAGAAATACCAGCTCTCCAATACCTGGACTGCCACTCCTGGTTAACAGAGAACCTCTCTCTGATTTCAGAACCAAGGTTAACTCCTTCCCCCACCACCTATTCCCCAAAGCCTTGCAGGAGGCCTGTGCTTCTGGACTGGATCCCCCTCCCACTCCCCCAGTACTTTTCTAGTCTGCCTCAGGTCAAAGCACAGGGTAACCCCACTGGCCCCAAAGGCAGAGGTCCCTGAGGTAGGCAGTGGGCGCAGTACGTAGAGGAACCCCTCTACATGCGACCCCTCACCACCACCACCCCAGTCTAGATGGACACCTGCAACTGAGATGCACGCCTGCAGGGGCAGGCAGAGCGCAGGTTTGGGCACCAGTATCTAAGAGGCAAGCTGGGCCCTTAGCCTGCAGGCTCCTAGCAGGAATGCAGGGGCCAGGGCAGCCAGAGAGTCCCTCCCTGTCCCAGCCCCCGCTTAATCCTTGGTCTGAAATAGCCCAATAGCCTGAGTAATCCTGGAGGAAGGCGGTAGAGAATTAAGCGGGTAGTTCAGGAAGACAGGAGACACAGAGGCGTCCAGGGGGCGGAGCACCAGGCGTCAGGGGCTGGACCCAGCACAGGTTCTTTTTTTTTTTTTTGGGGGGGGGGGTCCTCGACTCGCCTGCGACCCAAACGCGCTAATGCTCGGGACCTAACCTCACCGCGCTGCCCCCCCCCCCCAACAGAGTGGGCTGCGCTCAGATCAGGGGCCGTCTACCGGCCGCCGGAGCCCGCTGTGAGTCTGCGGACGCGGACCCTGGCCCGAGCCGGCGCGCCCCGCGATCGCACAGCTCTAGTCTGGCGCCGTCCGTGCGTCCGCGCGGAGCCCGCGGGTGAAACCCCTTGCCCCGGGAACCGCCCGCGCCAGGGTGGGGTGCAGGTCGGGGCCGCCACTCCACTAGGGGTCCGCGGGTGGCCCACCCCGGCCACATACCCTCCTCGCCCAGCCCAAGGGACGCAGAGCCCCTCAAGAAGTTCGCACGCCCCATCTCGCGCGCCCCCGGGTCCCGCTTACTTGTCGCGGCGGCTGCCGAGCTCCGGGACGGCGCCAAGCGGTTGTGGTCCGGGGCTGGGTCCAGGGCTCGAGTCGACGCGGCGGGCGCACGCGGCCAGGTGTCGCCGGTGCGGCTCCAGCAGGCCGGCGTTCTCGCGGCTCAGCCGCGCCACTTGGCGCTCCAGCTCCTCGATGCGCCGCCGCCGGGGCGCCAGCAGCCCCTGCTGCGCCGCGACGATCCGGGTCAGCTCCTGCCGGTACTCAGCCGCCCTGCCCGGGGGATCCGCAGCGCCGGCCATGGTCCCCGCGCGGCGGGCGCGCCTCAGCTCCCGCCCCCGAGCTCCCGCGCGGGTCGCTCCCCTCGCCGCTGCGCGCCGCTGACCGCTGCCCCTGCCCCGGGGACGCGCCGGGCCGGCGGGGCGCGGAGCTGCAGCTGCCGCGGCGGGCAGGGAGGTTGCAAAGTGCCGGCTGCGACGCGAGGGGGAGCGGGAGCCAAGCGGCAGCACAGGAGGAGGAGGAAAAGGAAGAGGAGGAGGAGGGCGCCGCCTGCCGGGACCCGCCCTGCGCCCCTGTGCCCCGCTTGTCCCCGCGCCCTGCGTTCCGCGCCCCTCACGCTCCGCGTCCCACCCCAGGGACCCCTTGGCTCTGCGCCGCGGGTGGCCCTACTCTCAGCTGCTTTCCTATCCCAGCTCCCCTGATCTATAAATTTAATCCCTCAAAATTCGGCAAAATATATCTTCATACTATCAGCCAAGACTTTAGATAGTGTGAATAGAAAAATAAGTACTAAACTTATTGAGAACTTAGCCTTTTTAAAGATCTTTTAGAACACAGAGTTTGCTTTCTAGGCATACACGACTTTTTCAGACTATCCCTTCCTCCTTGCAACCAGAAGGTGGCCCTGAAGCCACCAGGACTCCTAGGCTGTTGAAACAAACCACCCTTCTCTGAACACTCCACTAAACACCCCAGGGCTCAAGGAATGGACCCTATGTAGGATGAGCCCCTAAAGCTTAGGCACTGAAGTCCACAACAATTTATTCTGCCTTTTTGAGCCTGTTTCCTCAACTGTGATGTTTTATATTTCCTGTTTACGTTAATCTTTACAATTTTTGTATTCCAGATTTCTTTGGGCTAAGGTCATTCGTGTTCTCTTCTTGAATTTTGAGAGTTGGCTTATCCACTGTTTCTTTTTTTCTAGCAAATGTATTGAAAGCTATAAATTTGCCTCTGTATAAAGCCTTAGCTACATCCCACACTTTTCTAACGTTGTTATTTACTTTTTGATGACTTGGCCTCCTTTAAGGCTGGCACTGCCCTGGTTCCCCTGGCACTTGACACTTCAGAACCGCCTTGGTGCATGTCACTAATCTCCGACAGAGAGAGCCTGCGGAAGGACTTTATGCTATGTCCCTCTCCCTGCCCGAGACCCGAGTGCCCCTGATAAGCATGTGCACTGGGTGTGCCCAGCTACAGGCAGTCATAAGGCACAACTTGACTCTACAGAAAAACGACTTGTGACCAAGGGGTCTGCAAAACAAAGGTTAGCTTGGGCAAGGCCAAACTGGTTTGAGCTGGTTTGTATGCCATCTTAGCCAGTGTTTGTTCTTCAGCCTCATTCCCATCTCATTGTACTGCATTTCCATAGTAAAGTTCCTTCACACTGGCACCATGACGGTTTACAGTTTCTTTGGCAACCCAGACACAAACTGAATATGGTCAGATGTTGTTGGGGAGGGGCGTGGCCACAAAATGGGATGCTTCTTGAAGAATCATAATATTCTGCTCATTCACCTGTCTGCTGGTTCCTGCACTCTCCCTGTAGTCTACCTGATCTTCCTTCCTTCGCTCATTGGGGCAGGAGGGGGCTCAAATTAAAGGTTAGACTCCGGCTTCCTACTTTCACTGGCCACTGAGTGGACACATGTCAATCTAATTGTTCTCTATTGTCCTAATTGGCTCTTTCTGGGGAAAAAGAATCCAAGTTTTGGGGAAATTCTCAGTAACATTCGGCTCTCCTTGAGTGCCCCCTGGTAAAGCCAGGGGTACAGAGAGAATGATGGGGACCTGTTCACTGGGGTCCTCAGTATCACCAAAGGCTTGTTTCAGGATGATGTTATAAACACATCCTTCTGGATAAAAATTTATAACTGGAAACTGGTCCCTTGTTACTAGGGACTTGACATGCTGTAGAAATTAGTATTATCTGTATAGATCCTGTGACTACCTTATGAAAGCACCATCATATTGTATCCCATTTGTATATGTAAAAAGTATCATTTTGCTTTAAACATTTAAAACAGACCACCAATTTTGCAGCCAACTCTACTATTCCCATTTTATAATCCACCTGATGCTTTCTTCTCCCAAAGATGTATGTTGCCCAGACTTCACTCGCTATGCAAGCCCTGGCTGTAGCCTCAATCATGGTCTCTGCCAGGGTTTGAGGATGGAGCTAATTCAACTGAAATCCTGGAACACATCTAGGGAGATCAGAGTCGATGGATGGAGAGGGGAAGTTGGTTCCTGCTCATGCCCAGGACCTATTTGGTGCCCCTTTCCTTGCCCCTGCCAGCAGATTGGAGCTGACCTGCATTTCCTTCTCCACACTGCCTCCTTCCTTTCTGTACTCACCACCTTGTCCTGCAGCACACAGACTACCCAGTTGGTGCCAGGCCACCTTTGGCACTGAGACCTGGGGTAGAAGGAGAGAGATGCAGTCCTGCCTCTCAGGAACTTCCCAGCACGGTCAGCGTAGGAGAGAGTGACCACAAACAAGGGGACAAGATGCCATGGGGAGGGTGCTCTGGGACTTCCTCCCATCTTAGAACCATGAACCATGCACGACACTGCCTGGGATCTGCTGATTCGTGGGACCTTGAGCAAAGGAGAAAGTCACAGTGCCAGTGATCCCAGAGTGTGGCGGGTATGACCTGTTTCTCTGCTCTTGTCAGCCCTGTCCCTGTGCTTCTGTGCCATGGGCACCAGGGACACTGAGTGAAGGGATGACCTCAGCCTTGCCATCTGTCTTGATTTACTGGTTTTCCTTGACCTCTATTCCTGCATGCTGGGTTGTTGCAGTTCCAGCAAAATCTCTGGAGCTGAAGGTCACAAGATTCTGCCATCAGCTGAGAAGCCACAAAAACTAGTCCTCCTGCTCATTGGTGGTGGTGAAGCTGGGGACAGTTGGCCCCACCAGACTTGGGAGGCCTCTTACTCAACAACCATGGACGGCTCATTGATGGGCATCGACTGGCCAGTCCCTGGAGACACCAGGAACAATAGACTGGCCTCTACCCACTTAGAATTCTGCTGGGGAGACCAAAGTGGATAAGTGAGTGGACCAGCAGGCACATGACACAGAAGTCTCACAAGGCCCATGCTCAGAAGGATCCATACTCGGGTCAAGGCTCTGCTGTCTGTCTTGACAGTCTCAATTTCTGAACAAGAGACACGGCGTTTTTATTTTACACTAGGTCTGCCAGGTCGTGAGACCAATCCTGGAGAACAATAGGGTGCTGGTGAGTATATAACAGCAAGGAAAGCCTGGCACAGTCATGCCTACCTGTTAATCCCAGCGTTCTGGGAGGCTGAGGCAGAAGAATGGTAAGTTCTACCCAAGTCTGCAAACTTTAGCCATTTGGCAAGACCTTGTCTCAAGATAAAAAACTCTTGAGTAGGGGGATGTATTTCAGTGTGAAAGCTCTGGGTTCCACTCCCAGTACCACAAAAATAACAACAAAACAGCAGAAATTAAGCACTACTGTCGTCCCGTTTGCATGGTGTAGGTGTGCTCCACCATGCCCAGGTTTCCAGCTGTGGTGTGACTTCAGGGACTACGGGTGGTGGCCATCAGAGCCTACGCAAGCAGACTCCAGACCCCAGTGATGTGGGCAGAAAGCAAGCAGTGGGTCCGTTTGAGATTCAGACAAAACCTGACAGGGACAGTAATGCATAAGTAAAAACATTTCCCTTGAGTAAATAAGAGGAAGGGGCAGGAAGCAAAGGTTCCAGCTGCACGCACCTCCCTGCTCTAGGTCAGGGTGTGTACCTTCCAGCACCCTCCATCAGAAGCAAGGAAGTGTCTCCTTCCCCACATGCCACACCTTGCTGGCTTGGCCTGACCCACCATCCACCTGGTTCTGTGAGCTCTGTTGCCACATCCTCTGGCATCCCTGGCTTTCATCCCCACCATCGGCCCCCAGATGTGCTGAGTTCTTGAACCTTCCTCCCAGACTCTGACTCTTAGCCACTCAGCATCTCTCAAAGTCCCCTATATGGAGCCTTTGATTAGGCACATGATGATCAGATTGGGCAGGCGGAGGCAGGAGGGGGTGCTTTGGTCACACAAAGGAGTCAGAGAAAACCGAGGCTGTCTACCTCAGACGCTGTACCTGTCTAAACTCCACAGTGCCTGATGAAAGAACTCGAGCCTCTGGGTTCTCACCAACACTCTGGAGATGTTGTGAGATGGACCCTGTCTCCTCACGCCCCTCCTGGTGCCAGGCCAAGAACACACCACAGGGGACCCCTGTATACCAACCTCAATCTCTAACTGTCCCTGAGAAGGGACCTAGGACTCATTCCCTCTTAGGGACAGGGCGTTGTCATGATGTGTCCTAGCACCCGATAGCTCACAGCTCAGACTGTCCTGGGAAGCTGCCGGTGCTCATATGCGCTGCCCTGGAAGATGCAGGCGATGCTCCCCTGCACAGACAGCCCTTGTCCTGGGACTGGGTCTGCACAGCCATAGCACAGCCTCTCTCTCTGTCTCTCTGTCTGTCTGCCTGTCTGTCTCTGTGTCTCTCTGTCTGTCTCTGTCTCTGTCTCTCTCTCTGTCTCTCACTTTCTCTCTCTCTCTCTCTCTCTCTCTCTCTCTCTCTCTCTCTCTCTCCCTCTCTCTCTGCCAACCGTGCCTCCTCACGCCCCTGCTGGTGCCAGGCCAAGAACACACCACCGGGGACCCCTGTATACCAACCTCCATCTCTAACTGTCCCTGAGAAGGGACCTAGGACAGCCCCTTTCTGCTGCTCTTCCATCCCTGTCTTCACCCCATTTCCTTTTTACCTTCTTTTACTGGATACGCACTCTATTCTGTGACTCTAGTTAAGGTCTCCCTATGTTGCGTACAGAGAGATTCTAAAATCCAGGAGATCCATTAACTGCTTTTCCAATATTATACTTACCCACATTCAAGACCAAGTACTTTAAATTTAATTGCAGGGGGAAAATATATAAAAGAAGATCTTTGTACCTCAAAGGAAATAAAGGTAACAAAAACTTCAAGAGGGGACAGAGAAAAAAACAATATTACGTATAAATTAATTTATTCAGGGTCTTAGTAAGAGCGCCATCTTTTCACTATTACAGTCTATTGTAGGAAATTCATTTCTTCCTCCTTACAAATGTTCTCCCCAGAGCTCTTCCACTTGCTTTTGTAATCTGAGCTGGCTGCTTCCTGGGCCCACTGCTCAGCTAGCACCAGGGATTTCTTGGCATCGCACTTGCGGACCAGGTCCACTATTCCTTGGACCTGTGAGCTCTTGTTTGAGTCCATTTTCTATTTTGTAGAGCACCTCCTCAAGCAATTCTCCCAGTGACAGGCGGGGAGAAAGCCTTTGAGTCCTTATGTGCCTGAAAGTATGTATTTTGCCTACATACTTCATTGATACTTTGGTTGGGTATAGAATTCCTGGTTAAAAATCACTTTCCTCAGAGCTTGGAAAGGTTTTCTTGTTTCTCCTCTCTCTCTTAGTGCTGCTGATGCTAGTTTATGTCTTGTTCCTCTGAGGAAGAGATTCTCTTGTGGGTAGAGTAGTGTCCCTGATGGTGGATATTTTTGGTCATCCCAGTGACCAGGGAGACTGTAATATTCAATGGGCAGATCCGAGGGGCTTAGGCTACAACACGCAGGGAGGTCCCATCCAGGAAAAATTTTCGTACCAATTTGTGTAATATTACCTTATGTGAAGATTGTGATATGCAAGACTAATAGAGACAAGGCAGAACCATGAAAACATAGATGCATAAATTAAGAGCAAGGGAGAGTCTAGAAATGGACTCCCACTTCTCTGGCCACGGAATTTTTGACAAAGATCCTAAGCCAACTCAGTAAAGGAAAAGATAATATTTCAGTGTTAGTTTTGAACTTATATATCCATGTACAGAGGAATGACCCTTGACCCAGACAGTACAAAATCTATAAAAGTAAACTTGGACAAGATTGGAGACCTAAGAACTAATATATAGAACTAAATATATAGAATTCTATGATAAAAGAAGAGAAAGTCTTAATAATCTTGAATCTAACAAAGATATCTTAAACACTTCAGCAAAAGCATTAACTTTAAAAGACAAAATCAATAAATTAGACTTCATCAAAATAAAAAAACTTGCTCTTCAAATGATGCTCTTGAGAAAAAGAAAACACAAGCTGCAGCCAGACAGAAAATATTTGCAGACTGTACACCTGACAAAGGACTTAGAACTATCCACAGAACCCTTACAACTTAATAATAAAACAACTAAATTAAAATGAGTATGAAATTGTGACATATTTCACCAAAGAATATAATACACAAATGGCAACTCGGAACATAAACACACCATTAGTCATTAAGAAGATGCAAATTAAAACCACACTGATCTATGCAGGGTATCAAAAGCGCAAGCAACAAAAGAACAATTTAATAAATTGGACATTATCAACCTTAAAAAAACTTTTGTGCTTTAAAGGACAAAATCAAGAAAAAAATGCTAAGACAACCCACAGAATGGGGGAAAAATTTTTGGCAATCATCTGATTACATATTGCATCTAAAATATAAAAGAATGGTTGCAACTCAATAATAAAAAAGACAAATAACCCAGTTCAAAAATTGGCAAAGGATCTGAATATACCTTTCCTAAAAGAAGATATATAGTAAGCACTAGAAAGATGCTTACTATCATTAACCATCAGGAAAATGCCAGTGAAAACCACTTGCATCCACTAGGTTGGCAAGAATAAAAACTGAAGACGGTAACAGGGATTGATAAGCATACGGAAAAACTGGAACCTGCACCGCTGCTGGTGGGATGGAATAACGGAACAGCTGCAACAATCTGGCAGCTCTTCAAACATTTAAACATTTCAACCATATGACCCAGAAATCCCACTCCTGGTTACAAATGTACAAGAACTGAACACATCATGAATCTTGAAGACATGTTGTGTAGAAGAAGCTACTCCAAAGAGCTACATATTGTGTGGTTCCATTTATATGCCATGTTCAGAATAGATGAAATGATACAGACAGAGGAAATGAATGTTGTCAAGACTTGGAGAGATGGTCGTACTGGAGGATAATGATTTCTCTCTGGGGTGATGAAAATGTTCTGAAATTGATCATGTGGTGATGGCCTCATATATCCAGAGATATTAAAAGTCATTGAATTGCACATTTTTAAAAAGTGGTGAATTTTATGTCATGTTAACTGCATCCCAGTAAAGCTGTTGAATAGCAAAATTCACGAGACACCACTGCCTGCCAACTAGAATGGCTTAAATTAAGAATATCTGTGATCTCAGCACTCTGGGAAACTGAAGCAGGAAGACTGCAAGTTTGAACCCAGCCTGGACAATATAGTGACTTAGCAAGATCCCCTTTCAAGAAAAATGTAAAGAGCTGGAGATCTAGTTCAGTGTGAAGACCTTGGATTCAACCCCCACCGCACGTGCGTACACACACGCACACATGCACATGCACATGCACACGCACACACACTGAGCTGCTTCTCCAAACTTCTTCAGGCTAAGAGTCTAAGCCACTGCTCCTCCTTTCCTTGCTCAGATAGGATGGGAAATGGAGCTGGCTTTGAACAGAGCCAGTTTCCCAAGACTGTCTCCAGCAGGCAGTACGAACCTGAGTGATGTGCAATAGTAGAGGGACGGTGAGTGAGGAACCAGCCCTCCCAGGCATCCTGGGCTGGACTCGAACCCTGGTCACAACTGCCACTGGCTTCTCACTTGGCCACCTCCAGCCAAGGGCCTGGCCCAGAGAAGCCACAGCACATGTGTTTCTTGCTGAAGGGACCAAATGCGTAATCCACTGCAATGGAGACAATTGAGACTGGATTCTCGGTCCTTATCACTGAACTGGACCCCGGACAGAAGTTACAGAGAGGGGTGGCTCTCTGTCCCAGCACAAGATGGGAAGTGTTTTAAAATAATGAGTGTCAGCTGTCAACTTTTTTATTTTTAACCAGGGACCAAATACACCAAATGCCTCATGTTTGGCAGGTAGGTGTTGTGTCCCTGAGCTAAATCCCTTGCCTCAGTTGTCAACATTTTAAAGGCAGACTTCACATTTTAAGAACAGAAAAAGAAAAACTACATTTGGATGGTGGTGCATGCCTGTGATGCCAGCAGTCAAGGAGGCTTCAGCAGATGGAGCTTCTCTCAGCATAACCGAGGTAACCTTATGAGACTCTGTGTCACAAAATAAAATAAAGCTGAGGGTGTAGCTCAGCTGATCCTTTCGAGCCTTCACATCCTTGGTCTGATGGGAGTTTCTCAATTTTCTACCCTAGATGCCTGTGAGCCTCCAGACCCTGGAGCTGGAGGCTCTAGCATAGTCCTGACCCTCACACGTGGACGCTGAGCCACACCTGTGTGTGGGACAGGCAGGATGGAGAGTTGAGGCCACTTTACTGCTCGTGTTACAAGGGCAGAACCAGCCCCTGCAGCTGGCTCTGCCCCAGGCTGATTAGAAGCCACGAGGCTGGAGGGGAAGTCCTCCACAGAACACCCGAGTGTGGGACTGCAGGATATGCTTGGGGACCCTAAACATCTCCTGAGAGACATGGGTTTGGGACTTGGTGGTGAAATCGTTAGCAGGTGAGGGCAAGTGGATAGAAGTTAGGTTACTGAGGGTTGCCTTTCAAGGGGACATTGGGACCTTGGCTGCTACTTTTTCTCTGCTTCCCAGCAGCAATGAGGTGAGCACCTTCTGCCATGCTCTCTGCCATGACATGTTTTCTCACCATAGGCTCAAAAACAACAAACCTTTCTTCTATTTAATTGATCATCTCAGACATTTTGTTATAGTAATGGAATACTGACTCCCACACTGTACAAATGAAGAACTGAGACCAAAGTTGCTCAGAGCTTTAGGGACAAGAGGGGATCATGGCCTTGATTCCTGACCCTGGTTGAGTTGCTCCCAGTGGATTAGTGAATGCCTGCCTTGTCGTGAGCAGTTCTCACATGCTATCATCCAGAAAGGGGTACAGGGAATGTCTGGCAATGCCCTTCCCTGGGCACTCACAATCCCCCCTCACCATAACCTACATTTTCTTGTCTTGGACACCTCGTGTGTTCCCACATCTTTGCATTTTCATACATGCTAGAGGTGTGTGGGAAGGTGACTAACTCCATAGCCTTGTATAAGGTTTTATATTTTGTTTCATACCTATGGGTGATCTTTGCAGACTATAACCATAATAATAATAAGTGGACAGGCAGCAACCAATCTTGGGCTCTTTTCTTTCTTTCTTTCTTTCTTTCTTTCTTTCTTTCTTTCTTTCTTTCTTTTTCTTTCATGTTTTCTTTTCTTCTTCCTCTTCCTCTTTTCCCTTTTCCTCTGCATTTTCTTCCTCCTCCTCCTCCTATTCCCTCTATTCTTCCTCCTTCTTCTCTTCCTTTTCATCCCACTAACCCCCTCTCCCCTGACCCTCTCCCTGGAACCTTAAGGCTGAGACCATGATTGTTTATTCTCTGCAGCCTCAGCTCCCACTCAGGCCCACCAAGAAGAGCTCAGCATAAAATGAATGAACGTGGCAACAGATGGCTGAGAAACCCATGATGTTACCAAGCTGGAATGTTCCTTACTTCCTGGTACAGACCTGAGTCAGCAAAGCTATCCTTTCTTCCCAGAGCCTGTGGGCAGGAAGATACCTGCTCAGAGCTCCCAAGGATCTCAGCACTCTGAGCACACAGGGTGGAAGCCCAGATCAAGGATGACAGAGGACTCACCTCTTCCCTCATACCCTCCCTGCTGCCCCTGGTGGTCCTCTCTTCAATTTTCCTGAATTTGCCAAGAAGGCATGGACAGCTCTTATCTCTGAGCTCCAGGTTTGCTTCCTGTAAACAGGAAGTTGAATTCTCTTTGCTAGATTGCTCTGAAGATAAAGTGAGGTTACCCACAGGCACACAGAGGCAGTACCTGGCACATGGTAGGGGCATAGGACATTGGTCCTTCCTGGCCTCTGAAGTGGGATATATCAGTGTCCACCCCACCGAGAAAGAAGACAGATGCTTAAACAACACAAGGAGGAAACTGAGCTAACCTGTTCAAAAATGTGGAGGGTACAATAGAAAAACAGAAAAAGAAAATACCATTTCCAAACCACTAGGGGCAACACACACACATGGACAATTTGATCAATTATTATTATTGTTATTGGTTCTGAGAATCATACCCACAACCTCACGCTTCCCAGGCAGATACAGAGTCTGCTGAGCTATATCCCCAGCCCAATTTGATCAATTTTAAAAGGACAAAAAAGAAACATGATTAATGGATAAGGAATAGTAAGATTGCTTAGTATGTCCAAACAGAACAAAAACTACAATAAATGTAAACTTTTCCAACTTGCCTATGAAAAGGCAGAGACTCTCAGATGGCAGGTGATTTCTTTTTTAAGTTTTTCAATTTCCTGCAGGGCTGAAGATTAAACCCCAAGGCCTTGGTATCTAGTCCTTTTTATATTTTTGATTTTAAACCAGAGTCTCGCTAATTTGCCCATTTGCCTAGCTGGGCTTGAATTTGACATCCTTCTGTTTCAGCCTCACAAATTACTGGGATTATGAGCTGACTTTCCTTTAATAGGAGGGGAAGAGGTTCATAAAAGAAGTCATCAGAGTTAGAACAATAGCTGGAGAAATCTGGGCCTACATTCCCCCTTGGTATAAATGAGTAATTAATGTCCAGAGTTAATGTCCAGAGGTTTGGCTAAGGACACATGGCATGCTAGTGGCCAATTTCCCCATTGGAAGCTTGTTTGTGGCCATGTAAATACTGACTCCATGAATTTTGTTATGACTGTATACACAAAATGTGTGTTTGATTTATTTAGTTTTATTAAGAATTTTTGGCTTTAATGGGATTGAATCCAGAGCTTCACACTGAGCTATATCTTCAGCTTTCTTTCTTTTTTAATTTAGAGGCAGCATTGTGTTAAGTTCCCCGTCAGGGCTGGAGCTTGTGATCCTTCTGCCTCAGTTTCCCAAGTGATGGAATTAGAAGTGTGCACTACTGTGCCTGACTACCATGTACAATTTTTTATCATATCAGTTAAATTTAATTATATTAATAATGCTACTAAAATTTTTCTTCTAAAATGCTCTTAGTCTATATTGAAGTTTTAAGTCACTCTCCATAAATTGAAAGTAAGCCATAAAATGAAATAAAAAGAAAAATACTTTCAGTTGAAAATTTGTCAGTCTAAACGATGGGTCTGATGTCTGCTCTTTCTCCATGAAAAGTGGAGACTTTAAAGAGCTAAAATGAAAGACCTGTGGGCCCCTAAGACCTTTCCTTCCTCTAATCAGAAGGACAGAAGACCGAGAAGGGTGACCCAGCCTCTTCCTGTGCCCTGTGTCCTTTAATGTGAGTGGTCCAAGCACCATGAAAGTTTCAGACCTGTATCTCAGGGTTCCAGGCCCCATGAGGCTTGTTCTGATAGAGCCTCATATCAAGTCTGTCTACTGCGAAGGCATGGGAGCCATGGAATTAAAGAGAGGTAACTTGTAAGTCACTGAGCACAGCATCCTCCAGTGAGACATTAATGACCCTGAAGCGGGACAGCTTTAATTAGCCCCTCCCCCAAATGCCATCCAGGCAGCCTGCGGCCCAGGAGTGGCCTGTCCTGGACTTGATGTCTCCATCCATCTCCTTGTGGGCAGGGTCCTCAGTGTGCACAGTGAAATTGAGCTCTAGAGGGGGTGGGATGGGCCTAAAGGCCACACAGTGACTGGCCAGGTTTTGCACCCCCAGGGACTCTCCCAGGCCTGCATGAATATTCACAGGCCTGACCCTGCGCTCCCCCTTCCAGAAGTCTGCAAGGAAGCCCATTATGGATTCATGCAGCACCTACTGCATTTCTAATTAAGAGAACACAGTTATTCTAATTTTAACATCACTCTGGTACTACCTCCAACCACCTCCTTCCACTTCATTTATGTGAGGGATGTTTTTGCCTTGGAAGATCAGGAGACACCCCCGGCTTTCTTGCCTATTGCTTAGTATGAGTCATCTTCGGAGGGTCCTCTGTAATGTGGGTGACTCTAGCTGCCTGTCTGGGGTACCTGACAGATGTTTCCCCCATTAAGAAAAAAACAGGCACCCAGGAGTTTCCAGACTGGGCTGCAGGCTGGAGGGTTCAGCCTCTAGATGAATGAATTCCCACTGCCTCCCAGGCCTGGCAAGCCCTGCTACTGACGCATCTTCCTCCTCCTCTCCCTCTCCCTGCTTCAGTTGAGGGCTGTCGGATAAAACACAGGGCATCCAGGTACAGTGAAATTTCAGGTAAACAATGAATGATTTTTTTTTCTCCCTTCCCCCACCCTTTTTTTAAGTGCAAAAATGTCTTAGAAGTTGAACGGAATACATTTGAAAATTTTTATCTAAATCCTGGCTTAACTGCATACCCTCTGCCTTGATTTACTTTGGCCCCCACTCCAGCCACACTGCCCCTTGTTTAAGACATAGTCACACCTACAGCTTGCTGTGGCAGTCCTGTCCCTGAATCCTACAGTTGTCCCTTGGTGCTAACTTCTTTGACATTGAGATCTCAACTCCAGTGGTGGCTATGGAGGAGGCTTCCTGAGCCCCAAACAGAAGTGGGGTCCCCGACCACCATCATCCTCTCCTGCACCTAGCTTTACGTTTCTCATGGCATTTAGCAATGCGTCTGAGACAGATGTCTTCTGTCTCCCCTGTTTGAATGTCAGCTTGGGAAGAGAGCTGAATCTTTCAGGCAGAGAGCGGGCACAGAGTAAGTACTTGACATGTTCGTCTGTGCACAAGAGGTTTCAGTCTGCCTACACTGTGGCTGGGGAAACTAAGGCTCAGAAAGAGGATGGGGACTGGCCCGAGGTCCTGACTGGCCTTTTCTGCACAGTCCCTTGTGACCCACGAGTAAGGAGCTTTTCTATGAAGCATGAGGAGAGAGAACAAGGTGCAGAATCAAGTGTAGGCAAGTGAGAGGGCTGGTTGGGCTGCCGAAAGAGGAGAGAAAAGCTCGCAGGAAGGAGCTATGTTTCCTTATTGGTGGTTCACCTGTGATGACACAGGTACAACTAGGTCCTCAATGGCGCATAGACATCACTTTTTGTAATTTTAAATTATTGTGCGTTTAGTTTGATACGCATCAGAGAAAAATATGTAGTGGATCACTAAGTTCGTGATTTCTGGGATATACTTGCTTAGGACAAGGCCAAGTTGAAAATAAATCAATTGTCAAGAAAACATTAAGAAGAACAGAGAGGGGCTGGGTATTTAGCTCAGCAACATAAGTGCCTGCCTTGTAAGCACACAGTTGTGAGTTCGATCCCCGGTACCGATAAAGAGAGAGAGAGAGAAAAAAAAAAAAAAGAACAGAGAATATCCATGAATGTAATAGATACTATAGAGATAAAAATAATCATAGTGCTGAGATTAGTAGTGATAAAAGTAATAAAAATGTGAGCTCTTGTGTCAGTCAGCTTTCTGTTGCTGTGACAAAATATCTGAGATCATGAACTTCTAAAGAGGAAAGGTTCATTTTGGCTCATGGTTTCAGGCTTCAGTCCATGGTGGCTTGGTTCGGTGGCAAGCAGCACATCATGGTGTTTGTGTGTGGAAGGGGAAGGTGCTTACCTCATGGGGTCCCCATATCCAACTCCCTCCCACTAAGTCCCATCCCCTTGGAATTTTCCCAACCATGCCACAGGCTGATGACAAAACTATGAACATATAGCTCTTTTAGGAACATTTGTCCAAAGATAGCAGGTCTTCTTTATTCTGTGCCAGCCCTGTTCTGAGCACTTTCCATGAATTTATTCATATATTTCCAAACTCATCCATGAAAGGTGTCCTTACTGACTCCATTTCCCAGGTAAGGAAATAAACACAGAGAGGTCATGTGACCCACTCACAGTCGGTCATGTGACCTATGAGAAGTGGAACTGAGATTGGGACCTGGTGTTCAGGCCCCAACACTTGAAGACAGAAAATGGTGGCCAAGGCACCCCTCACCTTCCTCTCTTTAATGCTGTGAGCATAGCCCTCTCTATAGCAGGGAGCCTCAGCCACTCTTACATCCCATCCTCGAATAATTCTGTCCCCCTCCAGCTGTCAACCAGAGTGGGATATCTCTTAGTGGGCTGAACAGAGACAGCTACATCAGGGTGCTGCTGCCAAGCAGGCCCTGCAGGAATTAAATCCTAGTGAGGATTCTGACTCAGCAGCTCTCAAAAAATACCCCAAAGAAAGTAGAGGACCAATGACATAATCAGTTAGCTCACAGTCGACTGCACAAAGATGTCCCTTTGAGTGTTGTTTATTACTGAAACACTGGAAGGGAATAAAGCTAAACACCCATCACCTGAGCACTAGTTAAGCCACTTGTGCTACACCTGTACAATGTAGCTGGCTTGGCTCACACCCATCACACCCTTCTCCCCATGCTCTCAGCCCGTCACCGACTGCAGCCAAACTCTCTAGCCCAGAGCTTGTGCACAGGCTGGCCCTGCCACTGGTGCTCCCTCCTCTCCTCTCTTTACCTGGTTAACTTTCATTCACTCTGCAAACCTAGCTGTGTCATAGCTTCCCTGAGAGCACCCTCCCTTCACATGTAGATTTTAGTTCCTCTATGAGGAGCCAACGTGGGCCAAGTCTCTCTGAAATGTGAATCTCCCAGGAACAGTTTCTAGGCCCATATACTAGAATGATTCTTGTTTTCTCTTTCTCCCTAGTTGGGCTCTAGGCCTGTTAAGGTAGGAATTGATGTTTTGTGCCCAGTGTAAGTCTAGAACCTAGCACAGGGCCTGGTAGGCATTGAATGTTCACTGGCTGACGTACAAAGAATGACTGCTGGATACAGATTCAAATGCACTGATATGGCAAGGTGCCCGGGATACATTTGTATGCATGGAGAGTGCAGGTTACAAAATCTCTACAGCTATATATATACACACACGTAAGAAAAAATCTTGGAAGAACAAATGACAAACTTGTGCAGCCATTATGGAAAGCAGCATGCAAGTTCCCCAAAAATACCCTAACTGGGTTCAGGTGTATCTGCCACCTACTGCTGTGATAATGCTGCTTAACAAACAGTCCTTAAAGTCAGGGCCTCTAAATAATGATCTGTGTTATGGGTCTGCAGGTCAACTGATCTGGGATGGGCAGATATGTTTCCTTTTCAGACTTGGGTCCTTTCTAGGTCTCTTTCTTTTGGCCAAGGAACATATCACGGCCAATGCAACTTCTGTGGGCTGGAGGAGCTGTAGAGCCTCCTAGAGAGGCTGTGAGGAGCTGGGAACAGGGAAGCAGCCTGCCACCTGCCCCCTGCAGGAAGGCACTCTGGGTTGTGGGCAGGACAGATGGCAGGAAGGCCTCTTTAGTGGCAAGAGAACTCCTATCACCCAGAGAGGTAAGACACTTTCTCTGTTGCCCCAGGACATGGTGGGCCATATTCACATCCCCTGATCTCTAAGTTCCAGTTCACCAGTCTAGAACTGTGCTGCTCAGACCCAATTCTGTGCTCTTTCTGAGTCAGTGTGTCAGACTTGCAGGTGGAAGGCTTCCAAGGTGCCCAAGGTGGCAGGACACACATGTGTGATGATGGAGCGGAGAGACAAACATGAGGCCAGGGACAGGGAGAGAGGGAAAGGCAGGGAGAGAGAAAAGGAAGCAAGGAGGAGTCAGTTAAATTTTTATCAAACTTGGGGATCCTAAACTCTCCACTCAGTACTGTATTTTTAGCGCTAAATGGTGCTAAAAGCGTTTGCTGGCACCCTTTAGAGCAGGAGAGCTGCTTCACTAGGGAGCAGAAGCTAGGCTCTGCTGTGTCACTGGATTCTCACTGCGCCTCACTGAGTGAGTGCACTTGCTGGAAAGATCCACCACTTTCCCCAGCAAGTGCATTTGTTCCCACTTTAAAAGGCTGCTTGCCCCTGGGGAGAGCACCACAGCCTATGACCTGCCAGGCTGGCTAGGCTGTAGCATCCGAGATGGGGAAGGGAGGACGCTGAGCCATTTCTATTTCATCCAAAAGGAGCCAAGGCACTCAGCTCCTGGGAGTCCAGAGGACCTTGAAGGTTTCTGGTGCACAGGACTGAGATGTCCTTATTCCTAAGCAAGATACAGGAGAGCTTGTCTCTACACCTCCTTGTGCTTCTGAGGGGCCTCGCCTAGGGCGATGCTGACATCTAAGGAGTGTGCTGTGTGCCAGGTGGCTGTGTGGAGCATCTGGCATTGGCTGAGGGTGTTGTGGGTGGTCTGGGAACAGTTACAATCAGGCCTGTTTTACCAGCCGGCGAGGGAGGTGGAGTTAGAGGATGGTGACACTGGATGGGAAGTAGTACAAAATCAGGGACCTGTGGGGCTGGAGGAAGCCCAGTGGAGCTCTCGCTGCACCCCCTCTTGGGGGTGAGAGCCTTCCTCTTGGGGACAGGCCCCCTCATCTTCCTCTTCATCTGTGACAGTCTGGCTGGCCACTTCCTCCCCAGCCAGTGGCGGCACAGTGGGATTCCTGAGGCGGGTTACCAGGGCAGGTCTGGGAGACCTCAGAGCCTGGGGTGTGGGAGGGCTGAAGGGATCTGGGACGAGTACCAGCTGGCAGAAGGGACAGAGCCCAAGAGAGAGGACTGAGGTGGCACTAGGGCAGGGCCCTGCTGTGACCTAGGATTGAGCTCTTGGAGGTGAGAGGGGAAACTCAGGAGCCAAAGATGAAGGAAGACTGTGCTACCCCAAGAGGTCCATCTGGCAATGATCACACTCCTCCTAAGAAATTATACAGAACCTTAATAAATAAAACAAGGAGAAAGGATCTTATGGACCTTCAGGTTGTCAGTGTGAGCTCAAGTAGTAGGCAAGGCACAAGTCATCTGCCCTCCAGCTTCCAGACATCTTTACGGCCTGGCTGGAGGCGGAGGTGGTTCACATTTGATTCTGAGAGGCACATGGGCCCTGTGGAGTCAGTATCACAGTGGTCCATGTGGCCAGCTCTGTGCAGCCTCCAGGTCTCCCTGGGAGTGGCATGGCTTTCTGGCTCAGAGGAGCTCTATACTCCCCGGAGCTGACAGGAGCTGGGCAGAGGAGGGCTCCCGACTGTCACCTCCTCAGGGTGTCTTTTCTGGAGGGCAGGCTGCTCCAGGGCCTGCTGGCAAGCTGCCTGGGGCCTGGACTGATCAAGGAGAGGACATCTCCTTCTGAGACTGGGCGGCAAAGGCTCAGATCTGCTAAGGTACTGCAGCGTCCCACCTATCCAGGAATGAGTGACTCTGGGTCTTTGTACTGAGGCAGAACATGGCAGCTTCACAGAACAAATTGGTGGGAGGTCCCTGCTACCAGCCAGAGGATGTCCCTTGCTGCAGAAGAGCTGAGGTCAGAGTAGATGGATCCCCACTGGGGGTGGCTCAGTAGGCATGAAGCCACATCTACCAGCTGTTTGTACAGGTTCTGAAGCACAGGCCCAGAGGACAGGAAGCTTTTCACAGTGGTCAGGAGGGCTGAGTTCTCCAGGGGTTCCAGGTGCTGCAATCCTCAGGCTAAGGCAGGCAGGCCCAGGGGAGTCACATCCATTGGCTCCCACATCTCCCAGCAACAGCCAGATGAGGAGAAGTTTTCACAGGGGGAAACCCACAACAAGGTTTGAGAGTAGCTCAGTGGGAGAGCACTTGCCCAGAATGCCCGAAGCCCTGGGTTCCTTCCCAGCATCACATACACACACCCATGCACATGCACACATGTACACATGCCAAACTCCCAAAGCAACTAGAAAGTCCTTTCCCTGAGATCACTACATGAACATCATCCTCAGACTCCTTCTAACTTGAGTTTTTAGCTGCTCCAAGTATTTAGGAGGGAGTGACTTATAGCAATGCTAAGAAAATAAAAAAAACACAATTGGGACAGTGTCCAGAAATCCTAAACAGCCAGGAATGAAGGAATGAGCCAGCCAGTCCTAGCTTTGCAAGACTTGGAAGGGAAATTCTGTTGTTGTGTGAGACAGGGTCTTGCTCTATGGTTCAGCCTGGTTTTCAATTTTCTATCCTCTTGACACAGTCTCTCCAGTGCTGGGGTTATGAGTGTGTGCCACCACACCCAGCCCTGGAGGGGAAATTATAAAAAACAAACTTAAAATTCCAACATATGAGAATTAGCTAAATAGCAAAACAACACTTCCATTCTGCAAAAGCAAAGGGACAGCGAGGGTGGCTGGGGCACAGGTGTATGGGCCTTGAGGGCCTTGTTCCAGCATGAATGTGGCAGGGGCGTTCCTGACACCAAGGCATCTGTGGGGAGCTGCCATCAGCACCTACTGAGCACTGGCTAGCAGGAGGCACAGGCTGGGCTCCAGAGCCCTGAGGGAGGACTGGCTTTGAGAGCAGGAAGCAGTTCATTGAAAGGGGTCGGTGACCTGGCAGTGAAATCTAGGGAGGAGACAGGAAAGGAACAACTCAGGTCACTGGACATTTCTCCGATGCTCATCAATCAGTTCTAGTGTCTCTGAAGTGCTAGCTACATGCATGGGACACTTTCCTAACCAAACCTTTTTTTTTTTTTTTTAAATAGTACCAGGGATTGAACTCATGACTTTGCACTTGCCAAGCAGATGCTTTGGCACTGAGCTATACCCCTGGTCCTAAAACTTTTTTTAAAAATATATTAGCAAATCTGCTTTAGAAAGTACTATACTAATTTACAGTGTACTTGGGCACAGCAATTTGGCTTTTTAAAAAGTAGCTTCATTAATTGGATCATCATTACTCCTTTTTGATAGTGCTTACTATTATAAAATGGTTCATTTTTATATTTGCATTGTTTTAACTATTACTAGTAAAATGACCATATTTCCATATATTCATATATATCAATTGTTTATCTTTGCTCTTTTATTAAGGTCTTAGTGGTAGTCATTTATATTTGAATAAATTGTTAGATATTGAATCTTCATATTATATTTATTTTAGTAATTTTACTGTTGCTTTGCTTCAGAAGAACAGAAATTACAAGTTTCTTTTTAAAAAGCCAAGGATTTTATTTTATTTTATTTTATTTTATTTTGAAAGTATACAACAGAACAAGTCAGAATAAAGCCAACTAAGAATTGTACAGTGAAACTGGTACAGAACTTCACAGCAGGTTACCGGGATAACAGTAATACGTATCATAGTATATTTTGTTATCTTTATAACAGTTGTTCTTTCAATCACGTATATCAAAATGAGATGAAATATAGAACACTATAGAACTTATCAAAACAAAATACTGAATAGAGCAGTACCATTAATCAGAAAAGAGCAAAACAGTAATAAAAATATTTGCCTTCAAAGAAATGGTAAACGGAAGTATTTGCTATGGTCAACCTCCCAGGAGATGCTCAGATTTCTGGTTCCCATTTGCTAATGGGCGGGGGGGGGGGGAGCAGGAGGATAGGGGAAGTGGGATATTTGACTCTAGGCCATGTAGCAGTAGGTCACTATTGCTAAGCAGGGAGGCAGGATGGTCATTTGTTTTCACAGCATCCTCAGTTCCAGCATGGCGTGGATCTCAGGAGACACTGCTGGTTCTCCCCCTGGAAGGGCTACAGTCTGCCACCCTGCCTCCGCTTACCAGGGAGGGGAGGTGCTGGCTTGGCTTCCCAGAGTCCTAAGTTCCAACATGGCATGGATCTCAGGAGACACTGCTGGTTCTCCCCCTGGAAGGGCTGCAGTCTGCCACCCTGCCTCCGCTTACCAGGGAGGGGAGGTGCTGGCTTGGCTTCCCAGAGTCCTAAGTTCCAACATGGCGTGGATCTCAGGGGACACTGCTGGTTCTCCCCCTGGAAGCGCTGCAGTGGGCCACACTGCCACCACTTACCAGGAAGGGGAGGTGCTTGCTTGAAAGCCAAGGATTTTCAACAGTCTGAAAATTTAATAGTGGCCATTCCCATTTTTGATTATCTACCTAAGTATCTGTGCTAGGGATCGAGCTCAAGGCCTCATGGATGCTAAACATGTAATACTGAGCATGTAAAACAGTATTTTACACTTTTAGTGGAAAAATGACGCACTTACATATAGTCTACAAATAAATATTGAATTTCATTTAGTATAAACAAAAAAATAACAATGTAAGTTAGTGAAATGTATTCTCTAAAATTTTTTTTTTCTTGCTGCTGTTCATTGTTGCAGGACCATTAAAAAGGTACATATTTGGTATTTTTCTTACCTCTATTCAAAGTCACTTTGGAAAGACCAAAATTTGTCAATTTAATATGACCCTCATTAAAAATCAGTATATTGCCTGATGTCAAATCCCTGTACATAAAACAAAAGGCAAATAGATAACTAAAGAAAAGACTAGTTTTATTTTTTAAAATTTTTTTTGTTTTTTTTTGTAACAAGTTCTTGCTATGTAGTTCAGGCTGGTTTTGAACTCACAGCAAACCTCCTGCCTGCACCTCCTGAGTGCTCAGATTACAGGCATGCACCACTGCGCCTAGTGAAAATCTAGGTGTTTTGTTTTGGAGACAGGGTTTCACAGTGCAGTTCAGTCTGGCCTTGAACTCACTTTGTGGCGCAGGCTGGTCTCAAACTTGCAACAATCCTCCTGCCTCAGCCTCCCAAGTGCTGGGATTTCGGGCATGCACCACCACGACCAGCTGAAAATCTAGTTTTAATATTAAAATAGCTGAGAAAAAAAAAAGAGTTATAGAGGAGGCAAATTCTATTTATTTCCTCTAAAATAAATGTATTTATTAGTGGCTTTGCAAACAATGGGAGAACTTTCAAAAGAAGCTCTTTGGTACATCTGAATCCACAAAATGTTAAATGATTTAATTTTAGATTATCTGTGACATTGTTATATTTTCCATGAAAAATAAATAAATCACATTACATAAAATAATCCACAAGCCAGTTCAAAATTGTGTATCTTCTTTTCTGTTAATGTAAGATTAAGCTTTAACAGAGCAGAGTAACTTAACCTTTCTTTGCACAGAACAAAGTAGTGTAAATCAGCTAGGACTATACAGTATGGAACTTTTGTATGAGGGCAAAAGAGTGGAAAAGAACTGAAATCTTTCCACTGAAATATTATGTTCATATTCAAAGTAACATAATTTCAAACACAGGGAGACAAAACAGTAGGTAAGAGAATTTCTAAACTCACACAAGTTACTATTAAACCTTAATCTGGAAATATGGGCAAATGGTTACAGTAAATATTTGATATCCAAACATTTAACACATAATTTGATTTACCTCTGGATGATTTCATGTCTATGAAGTTAGTTGAGAGCCAGCCCTACTTCAGAAATATACTTCACAGCCATCTCTTCATCAAAATAAGCATATATATGAAGAAGAGACTTGACATCTCCACCAAAAAGATATTCCATTACCTATTAAAAAGAATTTAATAGCATGAAATAAAAATATGCTTACTGGGCCAGGGATTTAGCTCAGCAGCACAAGTGCCTGCCTGGCAAGTGCAAGGAGGGTCATGAATTTGATCCCTGGTACCAATAAATAAATAAATAAATAAATAAATAAATATGCTTACTTATAGAGTATTTGGGCATTATAGTATAGTTGTGTAACAAAGCACATTGGGGGGGTCTTTTCTTGAGTCAGTGTTGCTGTGTGCAGTTCAGGTTGGCTTTAAGATCACTTTTGTAATTGAGGCTGGTCTTGAACTCACAAGGATCCTTCTGCCTCAGCCTCCCAAGTGCTTGAATTATAGGCATGTGCCATCACTCCTGGCTATAAAACACAAAGAGTGGACAGACAGCTTCAAATACACTGCTGCAAAGATGAAAAGATTGACATAGGACATATTTCAGCCTGCTCTTTAAATAAAAGCACATTCCAGATTTCACAATAGAAAATGTGAAGAGAAAAAGGAGGCTTGTTTAATGAGATCATTGGTTGTACAGCAGCTTAAATACTGATTTATTGCAAATGGATAGAATTAAATGTAACCAGCAATCGTGTGTTGCAAACTTAAATGAAAACCCTAAACTTAAGCCTGGTAAAGGTCAAATTAGTGAAAAGGGTCCAGAAGATACATGAAATGAATAGATAATACTAACGTTTAAAAATTTTAGGAATGAAATTATCAGAAAATAATGAAGTTCCCGCCTGGTTAGGTCAAACTTGAAATCAGTGCTGACAAACTAATCATTTTGCTGTGATAGAAAAATTTCAGCAATCTGTATTTCGAAGCAAGCGACAACCACCAACTACTTAAAACTTTTTGGATTTAGAAATATCACTCTGCTGTGGGTTAGACATGAATCAGAGCAGCGGATTCAAAAGTTCCTTTGCACGCAGTTTGCTCCTTCGTTAACACTGGACCGGGCGAATATGGTCAGGTGTTGCTATTTTCCCTGGGCAGTGGATGATTCCTAAGATACGGAGAGAAAGGCAGGGCAGAGGCCAGACACCTCACCGACTGCTGCGGCCAGCCCAAAACAAACAGTCGGCTCTGCAGGCTTCAGCAAGCCCTGCGGCCCCCAATCAGGGGGCAGAAAAGAAGACGGAAGGACCTAACTCCCTTTCTCACCTCTTCCCACACTTCCTACCTTGACTGCGTACAACTTGTCGCCTTTCTGCCCCAGATACACTTTCCCGAAGGCACCACGACTAATGGGCTTCACTATGGTGAATTCTTCAATGGAGGGTGGTCTTGGAACCGGGATTGTATTCATCCACTCCCCGGTCGCCGTGCCTTCTGTATACTCCTTGCTCCCGGAGGAGGGCTCCATCGCAGGACAGCGCCCTGGACTCGCCCTCAGCCTCGGCTCCCGCCAACTGCGTTCAAATTTAGGCCACGCCTACAGCGCGCGCAAGAGTGACGTCACCGCGGTGCCGCGCGCGACCCAAGGCAGCCCCGTCCATGCCGCCCCAGAGCCGCGCGAGCCGATTCCGCGAGCGCCGAGGTGCGGGCTAAGCCGCTGACCTCTCGAGGGCGGTCGCCACGGCCCACTGACATCATTTGTCATGAGGGACGAGGCACAGACAGTTGTTGGAGAAGAGTGGGGCAGCTGGGACCCCCGAGACCCGAATCACGGGTTGTATGATGCGATTGCTGCGCGACTGCGGGATCCGTCCGGGCCGGAAGTTCCCCCTCCCCGGCGGCTGCCAGCCCCGCCCCGCGAGACGCCCGCGTCAGCTGGGCTGTCCCCCAAAGCTTGGCCGCTGCTGTGCGAGTCTCGGGAGAGGGAGACGCTAGACGTGCAGGATGCGTTGACCCAGTCTAGTGTGATATTCCAGGATAGAATTCGCCTGACGTGAACGGACAAAGGCCTACAGGGAAACCTCCGATTTATCGTGAGGAAAAGAGTACACTACATTGTAGCAACCAAACGCTGTTAGCTCGCGGCTCAGCTGTGACGAGGAAATACGGTGAGAATGTGATAAGGAAGCTGGAGGACGTCTGAGAAAGGAGAAGTAGGGTGAAGCCCTTTCCTTAAAGTGAAAACACACAGCCGAGGGGCTTGGGGATCCCATTGCTTGCCAACACAAAAGCTCGGGGCCGCCTGCAGACGTACGGCTGGCCCGTGCCCCGGAAGTGATGTTGCCTCCGCGCGTTGGCTTCCGGGGCAGCCTGCAGTGGTAGCAGCCGTAGCGGGAGGCGGCCATTTTTGTTGCTGGGTAGGGAGAGGGGCTGGGTAAGAAGAAAAAGGATGTAGGGACGGGCGCAGCGCCTCCCTGCCGGGCCGAGGACGGAAGGACAGTTTCGGCTGGCGAGAGGGGTTGCTGAAGCCCGGAGGACATGTTTTCCCTGTCGAGTACGGTGCAGCCTCAGGTGAGCCCGGCCCGTGGCCGGTTTCCAGTTGCTTTCGTAGAATGTGTTTCGGAAGCGAACCGAAGAGGGAAGTGATAATCCCACGCGAGTTCTGCGGGTGAAATTGGATAGAGCTGAGAGTGGGGCCTGAAAGCTGCCAACGAAGCATTTGGGGGCGGAGGCGTGATATAAGCGTGATGGGGACCGTGGCCTACCAGGTTGATCGCGTGAGATTTCTGCCCGAGAATCCGTCGAGCATTGTCCCAATCACGATTTCCGGAGTGGGGGTTGGGGCTATGGCTGTGCCTTGTTTACAGAGGGAGCATGTAATGTTCTTTGTTTCCGACTCTTTTCCTTTTCAGTAGAATTTTAAACCGAATATTCTGTAATTTGAATAACTACCAAAAGTTTTTCTCTTTTTGGTTTGAAATAATATGAAGATTAGTAAACTTCCCGCATTTTGAATTTGGATTCAGCTTCATCTCCATCTTTTTGTAAAGCAAAAAAAAAAAAAGCAGGGAAAAATGATTTTTGGGAGCGCTCTATTACCCTTTTCCAAGAATAATCACTTGTGACAATGCTTTGTTCTTAATTCACTTCAAAAGTCTTTTTGGGTGGTACCATTTTGATAGATTTCATTTTTTCTTGAAAGTGCTCACAATTAGCAGACAGGTATTTTTTGAAACCCTTTAAATTTTGTTGTTTAAATTGACACCATTAACTTTAAGAGTATGGTTGTGTTTCTTTGTTTAGAACTCTGTGATGCTAGTAGAGTAATGACTGGATAATAGAAAACGTTGTGTTTGTTGGGTAGTGGGTGAACAAAGCAAATGTAGAATCTTTTATTAGTTAGTTCAATGAAGTAAAGAGGAGTAAGAACTAAGTGACAATGAGCAGTTATCTTAGACTTAGAGCAGGGTGTCAGAAAATCCTCCGGGAGCAAAGAGTTTTATAGATTGGAGGAACAAAAAAGACTAATTTCGCTGGAACGTTAGTGATTAAAGGTAGCAGTGTCAGGCATTAGATTTGCAAAAAGCCTTAAGAGAGTTTGCGTTTCTGCTTCATTTTAAGCCCATTAGTTACGGAGAACTGGTCTTGCTGTGCAGTTCATGCTGGCCTTGAGCTTACAATGTAGCCCAAATAGTTTCAGACTTGAATGATCCTCCTGCCTCAGCCTCCCTAGTAGTTAGGATCACAGGCAAGATTTTCAATTTTTACTAGATCACTCCGACTTCTTCCCATGTGGAATATGAGAGGGCAAGAGTGGAACTGTTAATTAAGGATGGTATTGCAAGAATCCAAGAAAGGAATCTTGCCCTACTCTTCGTGGCAATGATTATGAAAAGAGACAGTTTCATGAGAGACAGATGTTTCTGGTTTGATCATCTGGCATACAGAGGAGAAGGTGCTGTGTACTGAGATGATAGTGTCTTGAGGAGTCTTGGCATTTGAGAAAAAGTGTGACATGGCCTGTTCACATCAAGAGTGCCCAATTTTCTCTCTCAGCTGCGTGGAGAGTTAGTGCTTTGTGGTATTGATAGCGATGGCAAAGTGAGTTTGTGTCCTCTTGGCAATCTTAACTAGGCTTTCATTACCCAAAGACACATATTTTACCATAAATTTTATACTTTTTCCTCTTCTATAGTAACATAGGTATTTATAATTTTAAAAAGATCATCTGATAGTTTGTTTTGTTTATATAGCAGTATATCAGGGGTTGAAGAAGGCCTGTGTGATGAGGTGCCTTTTAACTGGAATTTTCAGTTTTATTCCCTGGGTTAGAATTCTTTCTTATGCCAGCTGTGTGACCCTAGATATGCCACTAATTTTACCTGCATTCCTACAGTCTTCCTCTGTTAAATGAGAAGTATCTTAGTCTGTATCAGCAGCAGAATACCTTAGCCTAAGCAATTTAGGTAATGTGCAGAAATTTATTGCTTCCCAGTTTTGGAAGCTAGGAAGTCTGTTACCAAGGTGCCAACGTCTGACAACATGGTAGAAGAGTACCAGAGCAAGAAGGGAGAATCTTTCGGTGATAACTCTTCTTAAAGATTTTAAAAGCAGGATGTGATGGCACATGCTTGTAGTCCTAGCACTCAAGAGGCTAGGAGAACTGGTCTTGCTGTGCAGTTCATGCTGGTCTTGGCCAGCCTGGGCTGCAAAGTGAGTTCAAGGACAGCCTGGACTGCATAGTAAAACCTTGTCTCAAAAAGACCAAAAAAAAAAAGTCTTAAAGTCTTCTTAATATATTTAAATCACAGGAAAATTATAATGGTGACTAATTTTTATGATTATTATGACGATTAAATGAGATGAGTAAAACATTACAAGACATGGTTTTTAGATCCCATTTAGCTTACTCGGTTATGCAAATATTGTTTCTTAAACATTGCTCTGTTTTGCTGGGATACAATATTGAATAAAATTGAAAAAATGTTACAATATAGAAAAATTCTTATTCTGCATGGAATTTACTTTCTAGTTGGAGACTGGTAAAATAAAAATAAAATGTTTCTCCATAATCTCTGTGGTCTTCCTGGCACAGAGTTTCTAAAATTGTTACAGTTACTTGAATTACTCCTAATTCATGATCTTTTGTTGATCACATGAGTGTTGAAGCAAATTGAGATGACTTGAACTTTAAATAGCCTCAGAATGGGACTAGGAACCAAAAAGACTAAGTAACTAGGGAATGTTCTTCCATTCTCATACCTGGAGAGGAAGAAGGGCAAGGCTGGAGTTTCAGCTGTATTAGAAACTATTTTTCT
This sequence comes from Cavia porcellus, assembly GCF_034190915.1. Lineage (NCBI taxonomy): Eukaryota > Metazoa > Chordata > Mammalia > Rodentia > Caviidae > Cavia > Cavia porcellus. The sequence continues at coordinate 25,517,804 of NW_026947510.1, read as the reverse complement.
ATTTTTGTTTTGAGACAGAGTCTCTCTGTGTAGTTCAGGCTAATCTTGAACTCACTATGTAGTCCAGGCTGATCTTGAAGTTAGCATGATGCTCCATCCTTAGCCTCCTAGTGATGCAACTACAGGTGTGTGCACCATCATGCCCAGCTTCCATTAGAAACTCCTACACCAGGAGATGGAGCTGGTATGGCGAGTTGCTGGAAGCAGGAACCTTGTACAAGAGATTGTTTTATAGTTTGCCTGATGTACCTTTTCATTTGGCTGTTCATTTCTGTTTTGTAGTGTAGACTGGTAAATGTAGTATTTTTCTGAGTTCTTTGAGCCAAGTAATCAAACTGGAAAGGATTGTTTATAACTGGTTGGTCAGACATGGTTGGCCTGGGAATCATTGCAGACATTTGAACCCGGGGCAGTGTTGTGGAACTAAGCTCTAACCTGTGGGTGGTTTGGGTGCCATCTCCCAGTGGTTAATGTCAGATAACTAATGATGTCAGACAGACAGCTAATAATAGTGTACAGATAATTAAGTAAATATATGTGAAATATTACTGAAAAGTGTCAAGAAGATAAATAGAGCCGAGAAACTAGGTAGGAAATAACCTTTTAGGAGAAGATTGTTGAAATACTAGGGTGGGTAGGGGACTTTAGAACATGAGCTGAAGGGAAAATGAGAGCAAGTTGTGTTCTGAATGGCAGTGCAGAGGCCTGGGGGAGCCTGTTGGTGTTGCAGGAAGAGCAAGAAGCAAAGAAGAGAGAGGATTTGATGGGTCACATTTGTTAGAACTGGCTTTTTCTGGAAGTAGAAGAGAAGCTGTTGTGGGGTTTCGAGCAGAGGAGTGATACAAACAGATTGGTTTAAATATGGTCTCTTTAATCTTGCACTAGGAATATACGCAGCCACATAAGGGCAGAAGCAGCGACTTTGGAAGAGTTGCAGAAATTCACATGTAGATGGTGGGGATTTAGAACAAGGTGGTGATAGGGAAGGAAAAGCATAGAATTCAGAAAGTGTTTATGGTTAACTTTTTTTTTAATATTAGGGAAGTATTTCACTCTGTGACAGTGTCATATATTTTACAATTCTTCTAATGGTATATTTCCCCAGCTATTGAAGAATAATATTGGTTGGGCATGGTGGTGCATGTCTGTAATCCCAGCACTTGGGAGGGTGAGGCAGGAGGATCTCTATGAGTTCAAGGCCTGCCTGAACTGTAGGCCAGTCTGCACTACACAGTGAGACCCTGTCCCCAAAACCACCTCCTCAAAAAAAAGTATTAATAAAAATTACTTCTAGGGGCCAGATGTGGCTAGAATTACTCCTGTAATTCCAGCACCTGGGAGGTAGAGGCCAGGAGGATCTTGAGTTAGAGGCCAGTTTGGGCTACATAATGAGTTCAAGGACTACATGTTTATGATAATACTTTTGATTCATAGATCAAAGTTAATAAACCTGAAAGTAGTAAATGAGTGCTTGTTGTTTTTAACATGTAACCTGTATGCTTGTGGAGGAATAGTACTGGGATCAAACACAGGGCCTGGAGTGTGCTAGGCAAGTGCCCCACCACAGTGCTATACCTCCAGCTCAAAATACAGTTTTACTATTTAGCATATTTTTAACTTTTTTTTTTAAGAGGGTAAAACAAAACAGAATAAAGCAGATCAGAAGAAAGCAATGTAAGTGACACAGGATTTCAAAAAAGAAAACAGGAGACAATAGTGGCCACCATAAAGTCTTGGCATTTAGCTAGTTGTCTATCTTGATACACAGTGAATTCATACAAAACAAAATAGTAGAAAAGTGATCAAAACAGGATAATGAAAGCATTACAGGCCTTCAAAACCAGACAATAGGAAAATCAGCAATGGCTTCCATAATGTGTCTTGTTCTCTTCAAAATAACTGTCGCTACCTTCATATATGTTCAAATTAAATAATACAAAACAGACTAAAACCACTCTAAACAAAGAATAGAAACATTACTGGATTTCACAGCATGACAATAGGAAATCAGCCATTGTTACCATAATGTCTCTTTTTCTTCAAAGTAGCTGTTTAGACCTTCACGTATAATACAATCAGTGCTGGTAAACTGCTTAGTAAAAGTTCTAGGAATGTATAAGCCTCTACATGTACATCTGTCCTTTCTGCATTAGAGGGAAAAACAAAAACAAATTACTAAGGAAACAGGAAACAAAAAGGACAACAATAGCAAAGAGCCCAAAACAATGACCTTCTAAACAAGGTGGTAGGAACATAACTAAGTATCTTAGTTACCTTTTACTCCTTGCTGAAACAAAATACCTGATGCCCAAAGTTAGGGAAGGAAAGGTTGGAAGTTGCAGTTCATAAGGAGTTGCCTCCAAGGCAGCATAGCATGGTGGGACAGGCATTCATGGCTGCTACAAACAGCAAGAGCCAAAGCAAAAAAGACACCTTCATCCTGCCAATACTTTGTATCTTGGCTCCACCCATGGATGGGTGAAACACCACGAATCAAGCACTAGACAACAAACTAGTCATAAATGCTAGACTTGGTCACATCCATAATTACATGAGGCTTGGGGCCACTGACATAAACCATGACACTAAGGTTATTTTCATAGTAATCTTCAAGGGCCGAGGATTTAGCTCAATGGCTCAAGTGCTTACCTGGTAAGCGCAAGGTTGTGAGAACCTAAAACAAAACAGTACATATTAATCTTCAAAAGAGTTCCTCGGATTACCAGACGAAAACGTGCAATGTTGATCCAATCCTATGAATGTTAACTGTTTTGTTCCAAAACTAATAGAATCGTAACACAATCATCTTAGCTATGTTAAGTGTATTTATACAATTTATATGTTTTTTCTTTTCTCTTTTTTTTTTCTCCTTTTCCCTGGGTTGTTTTTTTCCCCTTTGAGTGGATTCTCCTTTTACAGTATTTATTGAGGATTTTGTATCTTATATATTCTTAACCTTTTGTACACTAGGGAGGCAATATGGTATTTACACATGTGAGTTTGATTTATTTCACTTCCGAGTATGGTCTCAGGTTGCATCCATTTACCTATAAAAGTCTCAATGAGGTCACTTTTTTTTTTTTGTACTGGGGATCAAGTTCATGACCATGTGCGTGCAAGGCAGGCATTTATGCCACTGAGCTAAATCCCCAGCCCTAATGTGATCATTCTTTATAGCTGAGGAATACTCCATTGTATAAAAGTGACACATCTTTTTTATCCATTCCCCTGTTGATGAACACTTAGGTTGTTTCCAAGATCTGGCTATTACAAATTGTGCTGCTGTAAACATGGGTGCACATATATCATTGTGATAGGATATTTTCACTTCTTCTGGAAATATGCCCAGAATTGGAATAGCTGGGTCAAATAGGACTTCCAATCCTAGCTTTTTGAGAAACCTCTAGATTGATTTCCACAGTGGTTGTACCAGTCTGCACCCCCACCAACAGTGCAGAAGTGTTCCATTTTCCCTGCAGCCCCTCCAGCATTTGTTGTTGGTTTTCTTTGTCCTGGCCATTCTTTCTGGAGTTAGATGGAACCTCAGTGTGGTTTTAATTTGCATTTCTCTAATGACCAATGATGCTGAACATTTTTTCATGTATTTATTTGCCATTTGTATTTATTTATCTGTGAAGTGTGTATTCATCTCAGATGCCCATTTTTGGATTGGGTCTTTGAATTTCAAGGGGTCTGATTTTTTTAAATTCTTTATATGTTCTAGACATATAAAGAATTTTTAAAATACTTTATATGTTGTAGGAGTCCTTTGCGAGACAGTTTACTAAGATTTTTTCAAAATTCTAAGTTTCCTTTTACTCTGTTGGAGATTTATTTTGACATGCAAACACTTTTAATAAGACGTAATTCCAGTTATTGATTCTGGGAAGTGTTTCCCATGTGGTTTGATTTTTGTTCATGAATTCTCTTGCCTGTCCCTGTGTCTTCAAAATTTCCAACTACTTTGTCATCCAGCATGTTTAGTGTTTCTGTTTTAATATTTAGATCTTTGATCCATTTTGACTTTAGTTTTATGCATGGTGCTAGGCATGGGTATAGTTTTAGTTTGTGGCATATGGAGAGCCAGTTTTTCTAGCACCACTTATTAAAGACATTATCTTTCTTCTGGTGAATGTGTTTGGCCCCTTTGTCAAAGATAAGGTGGCTGAGTTTTGTGTAGTTGTAGTTCTATCTTACAATCTATTTCATTGATCTTCAGGATGGAATACTCTGTGCTCGACCACTAAGTGCATTTGTTCACAGATGTGATTCGGTTCTGTTATTTCTTTGTTGATTTTCTGTCTAGTTGATCTGTCTCTTATTGTCAGGGGGTGTTAAGGTCTCCCATTATAATTGTGTTATTGCTTATTTGATTTTTCATTTCTGTTAATATTTGTTTATATAGCTGGTGCTCCCGAATTTGTTGCATAGATGTTTAAGATTGTTATCTCTTCCACTTGAAGTTTTCTCCTAACTAGTACGTAGTGATTTTCTTTTTCTTTTGATCATTCTTGATTTGAAGTTCACATTGTCTGCAAACAGAGTAGTTACCCTTGCTTTTTTTTGGTGGGTAGTTCCCGTTGCATGAAGTATTGTTTTCCATCCTTTGACTTACAGTCTATGAGTTTCTGTTTGGATTAGATGTACATGATATGATTGGATGTTGTTTCTTGATCCATTCCACCAGTCTATTTCTTTGAATTGGTGACTTGAGTCCATTTGCATTAATGGTTATAACTGATATATATATGTATATATATATATATATATATATATATAGGTTTATTTTTGTTGTGTTATCTTTCTGCTGTTGATTCTTTACTTTTACCCTCTATTTGTTTGCCAGGCTTAGTGCTTTTTTTCTTGTTGGCATTCTTGAAGTTATATATTTTATGTCTATCTAGAATATCTTTCAATATTCTTTGCAGAGTTGGTTTGGTGGTTATGAAGTTCTTCAGCTGTTCTTTGTCATGGAAATATCTTATTTTTCCATCAGTTTTGAAGGACAGTTTTTCAGGGTACATCAATCTGGGTTAGAAGTCAGTTTTTTTTATGATCTGAAATACCTCATTCTGTGTTCTTCTTTACTTCATTGTTTGTGTTTAGAAGTCTGCTGGGCTTTTGCTGGGCTTTCCTTTATAGGTGATTTGTCTCTTCTCTGTAACAGTTTTTTTTCCCCCATGAATCATCAGCAATACTTTATTTTTTTTTTAATTAAAAAAACCAGAAAAAGTAGATAATACATAATTTTTAAAAAATAAACAGAAATCACTAGTTGACAATTACATATTGTCTTAGAAATAGTTGTTCAAGTTACAAAGTAAAGCATACAAAGTGGGCATTCATACAGTGAGACTGCAAACAGTTCTGTTCAGCTATCCAACAAAAACTTAGTAATATGGTTATCAATCCTATACACTTAAACATACATGCAGTTATATCCTTGGAACACTTTCTTTTCCTCTCTGTTTTATAAACACAAGTACACATTTTGGGTTTTATTACTCCTACATTTCTTATTACTTTTTATACTAGAGATACAATGTGATATTTATAAATATGATCCTTATTTATTTCACTAATAAGGATAGCCTCAAGTTGTCTCCATTTGCCTATGAAGGCCTCAAGATCATCCTTTTTATAGCTGAGTAATATTCCATTGCATAAAAATACCACATCTTTTTCATCCACTCGGTGGTTGATGGGCGTCTTGGTTGTTTCCAAGATTTGACTATTACAAATTGTGCTGCTATGAATATGGGTGCACATATATCACTGTGATATGACCTTTTCAGTTTTTCTGGGAAAATACCCAGGAGGGAAATAGCTTGATTGAATGGAACTTCCAATCCTAGTCTTCTGAGAATTCTCCATACTGATTTCCATAGTGGCTGCACCAGTCTAGTCTCCTACCAATAGTGGAGCAGTGTTCCTTTTCCCTTCACAGCCTTGCCAACATTTGTTATCAGTTGATTTCTTGATGGCAGCTATTCTTTCCGGAGTGATATGAAATGTAAATGTTGTTTTAATTTGCATTTCTCAAATGACCAGTGATGGTGAACATTTCTTCATGTATTTATTTGCTATTTGTATTGTCTTCACCTGAGAAATGTGTGTTCATCTCAAATGCCCATTTTTAGAGAGGATCTTTGAATTTGGGGGGCTTGATGTTTTTCAGTTCTTTATACGTTCTGGGTATAAGTCCTTTGAGGGGTTGTTGGCTAAAATTCTTTCCCATTCTGTAGGTTTTTCTTTTTACTCTGTTGGTGATTTCTTTGAAGTGTTTCCTGTGCAGTTTGCGTGTTGTTCATGAATTCTCCCTATATCTCCAAGACTTCTACCTACCTTGTCTTCCAGTAGATTTAGTGTTTCTATTTTAACATTTAGGTCTTTGATCCGTTTAGACTTTAGTTTTGTGCATGGTGATAGGCATGGATCTAGTTTAAGTCTTGGGCATGTAGACAGCCAGTTTTTCCAACGCCATTTATTAAAGAGGCTATCCTTCTTCTAATGAACATGTTTAGCCCCTTTGTCAAATAGCAGGTGGCCGAGTGTCTTTGAGGTTGTGCTCAAATCTTTTAATCTGTTCCATTGACCTCAGGTCTATTTCTTTGCCAGTACCATGCTGATTTTATCATTGTGGCTTTGTAGTATAGTTTCAAGTCAGAAATTGAGATGCCTCCTGCCTTGCCTTTGTTGTCCAGAATTGCCTTTGTAATTCTGGGTTTCTTCTGTTTCCAAATGAATTTTAGACGTGTTTTCTCTTGGTATTTTGATTGGAATTGCGTTAAATCTGTGTAAGAGTTTTGGGAGTATGGCCATTTTCACAGTGTTGATTCTTCTAGCCAAGAGCAAGGAATATCATTCCATTTTCTAATGTCCTCTTCAATCTCCTTTTTTAGTGTAGTATAATTTTCAGCATATAGGTCTTTTACATTCTTAGTTAGGTTGATTCCTAAGTATTTCATTTTTTTAGATGTTTTGTGAAGGATGATATTTCCATAATTGGGCTTTTTGTGTACAGGAATGCTGTTGATTTTTGAGCATTGACTTTGTATCCAGGTACACTGCTGATTTGTTTATTAGTCTTTTAATGGAATTTTTGGGGTCTTCTATATAGAGTATCATGTCATCTGCAAATAGTGATAATTTAGCTTCTTCCTTTCCTATCTTTATTCTATTTATTTCTCTCTTTCTAGTCTGATTGCTCTGGCTAGTGTTTCCAGAACTATATTGAATAGGAGTGGTGATTGTAGACATCCATGTCTTATTCCTGATTTTAGTGTGAAGCTTTCAGTTTTTGTCCATTTGGTATAATGTTGGCTGTTGGTTTGTCATACATGGCCTTTTTAAGGTTTGGTAGGCACCATGTATTCTGGGTTTCTGAAGGGTTTTTATTATGAACATGTATTGGACTTTATTGGGAGATTTTTCTGCATCTATTGAGATGACCATGTGGTTTTTGTTTTTGGCTCTATTGATGTGTATTACATTTATTTATTTGCGTATGTTAAACCATCCCTGCATTCCTGAGATGAATCCCACTTGGTCGTGTTGTATAATCTTGATGACTTGCTGCATTCTCTTTGCCAGTATTTTATTGAGAATCTTTGCATTAGTGTTCATTAGTGAGATTGGCTTATAGCTCTCCTTTTTGGTTGGGTCTTTCTCTGGTTTTGGTATGAGAGTAATACTGGCCTCCAAGAATGATTTAGGGAGGATTGCTTCCTTTTCCATTTTATTGAAGAGTTTAAGGAGTATTGGCATCAAATCGTCTCTAAATTTCTTGCAGAATTCAGCTGTGAACCCATCAGGACCTCACTCCAAGCTCGTCTTAACCTGAAAATTTGTGCTGAAAAGTCTGCCGTATTTCTAATAGGCTTTCTTTAACAGCTTTTTAGTGTCCTTTTTCTATGCTATATGTCTGAGATATATGTCTGGGTGTAGATTTATGTTGATTGTGACTGTTTGGCATTCTGTATGCCTCACTTATTTCTATATCACATTTTTTTCCCTATTTGTGAGAAATTTTCTGCTATTCTGTGAATAGTTTAGTTACGTCATTTGCATTGAATCCTGCATCTTCACTGATGCCTATTAGGCTTATATTGTTTCTCTTGGCATCATCTTGAAGCTGCTGGATTGTCATTTCATGCTGCTTTGTTTTTTTAAGTTCTACCTTTTTATGATCTCTATCTGTGATCCTGTCTTCCAGGTTTGAAATTCTATCCTCAGCTTCATTTAAATGGTTTTGCCAGCTTTCAATAGTTTTTGTTTCTTGGCTATCTCTTTGAATTTGTTTAATGGATTCTGCTTGTTTTCTGCATTGTTCATTCAAAGTTTCAATCAATTTCCCAAGCTCCTGTATTTTTTTTTTGTCTATTTCTTGTCTAGCTATGTTGAGCAATTTATTTACTAAGGTTACTTCTGTCTTTACATAAGACATTATTTCTAATTTGGTTTCCTCTGTAGTCTCATAGATTTGTTTCTTTGCTTCATTTGCTGTCTTTTCAGAGGTTCCTGGTGTATGACTTTTTTATAGTCCTCTATTTCAGTGTTGCCTGGACTTGCTCCTGATGGACTAGATGTTTGAGATTACACTTTGCCTTTTCGTTTTGTTATTTTTACCTTTTGGATAAATATTTGGTCTTTCAGTCCGAACAGTTTCAACTGTCTATAGTATGAGTTTTTGGGTCCTACTGTGCGGGTGTCGTTTGTCCAGTTGTTGGATAAGACAATGTAGAGGAGAGCCAGTCACCTGAATTCCTCCTACAGGGCCTGTTGGGTGAGTCCTATATTCTTTCTGGGCTAACTAGCCTAGTAGTATTGATGTAGTTCAACTCTTGGTTCCTGCTGTTGCTATGTCTTCAGGTTGTTGCAGGTCAGCAGCTCTCCCTGCCTATAGTATTTGTGTCAGCTGAGGCCCTACTGTGTCACTGGAGGTCTCATAAGCTCTTTTAATTTTCTGCAAGTTGGCGGAGGCCTTATTGGCTCACTCCTCAATCTGTTTGATGTTATCTGTATGGAGGAGGGGATTCCCACTCTCTTGCCAGGTTTGTCAAGGTCTTATAGTTGGAGGGAGTTTCACTTCTACTCTTATTTACCCTCTGCAGATCTCTATTTTAGGAGCATACTCACCACACTGACTGGAGCCTGCTGAGGTCTTCTGTTTGGGTAAGGGGTTCCTGAGTCTCCCATCCATCCAGCACTGTACTTCCTTGTAGTCCAAAGTTCTGGGAGAAGGGGTTGGATACAAAGATCCTCTGCAGTACTAGGTCCAGGAGGTGGGTGGTTTCCCTAAGGGATGGGCCCACAGTGGTAGTCCTAAGTGATTAGGTTGTGCTGGGGCATCCCAGGTGTTCATAGGTAAGGGATGGGCCCAGTGGTGGCAGTCCCAGGTGGCTAGGTCTTGCCAGGGCTTCTCAGATTTTCACAGCTTAGGGTCAGGCCCAGTGAAGGCAGTTCCAGGCAACCCAGGCCTGCTGGGCCAGCCCACTGCGGAGGGGCGGGCCCTCTAACAGCTTTTAATATTCTCTTCTTATGTGGAATTTTTCGGATGTTGATTATTATACGTCTAGGTATCGTTTTATTTTGGTTTTGACTATTTGGAGTGCTGTATGCTTCACTTTATCTGTATGTTCAGTTTCCATTCCAATTTGGGAAATTTTCGGCTATTGTATAAGTAGTCTTTTAATATCATTTGTGTTGTCACCTTTTTCGTTTATATGTATCAATCTTATGTTGTTTTTCTGTGCATCATCTTGTAGCTGTTGAATTGTTATTTCCTGACTCCTTGTTATTTTTAAAAGATCTTTCCTTTGCTGTTCACTAGCTGCAGTCTTGTCTTTGGAGTCTGAAAGTCTATCTTCACTTTCATTGAGGGGGGGTTTTCCCAACTTTTGATGGAAGTTTGGTTTTCTGGATATCTCTTTGAATCTGTTTCATGCATTCTGTTTGTTTCTTATATTAATTGAAGGTTTACATCCTTGTACAGGTTCCTCTATTTTTAAACTATGTCTTCTTTAGATGTGGCCATCATTTCTTTTACCTGGGAGATTATTTCTGATTTGAGTTCCTTTATAGCTTTCTGGAGTTATTTCTTTACTTTACTTGCTATTATTTCGAGTTTCAGGTGTATGGCTTACATTTTCTTCTATGTCCATGTCTCCTAGGCTTGCCTGGGATGGGCTGGAGGTTGAGATTACATTTTGCGCTTTCATTTTGTGATTTTCCTATATTCCCTCAGGGAAGCTGAAGGCAAGGTCTATCTCTACTGTAGGAATTTCCCCAGTTGAGTGTAGGTCCTTAGACATACCTTACCAGGTGGCTCCCAGCCACTTGGGGTTATTGGGCGAACCCCAAGTAGACCCGGAGGGACCTTCCTGAGGATCCTCTAGTGATGGGGGATGCTGCACAGTCCTCCCAGTCTCCAAGTGATGTGCACAGGCTGCCCAAGGGGATAGAGATCTCTCCGGGGGCTTTTGGCTCTCAAGGCAGAGTGCAGGCAGCTCCAGGCCACTTGGGGGTCCATAGTTTTAACTTTCAACATATCCTAAATTCTGACAACACAAAGGAGATTTAAAAACATATGCTACTTAATTAAAACTTTTCTTTTTTTCTAGGTTACAGTTCCTCTCAGTCATCTTATCAGTGCCTTCCATTCACCAAAACCTGTGTCTGTTTCAGTCAGTGCATCAGTTTCTCCAAACAAGCATCGAGATGTAGTTCCAGAGCATGAGGCTGCTGGCAGTGAGGTAAGAGTTTTTACCCTGGTTGTGTGAGGAAGTCTTTCTGATGCGATAATTTATAATATTGTTTGTTGAAATATCAGCCAGCTATCACTACCTATTGCTCATGAGTAACTCACTACTATTACCTTCCAAGTCTCAAGGAAGTCAGTATAGTAAGACATCATTTGCTAACTCTCAGAAGCTTTGAGTAGATTAATCTAGGTTTTGTTAAAAATTTTTTTCTTTTCTTTTGGAGATACAGTCTCGCTATGCAGTTCAGTCTGGCCTTGAATTCACTTTGTAGCTCAGGCTGGCCTCAAACTCCCAGAAATCCTCCTGCCTCAGCCTCCCAAGTGTTCAGGTTACAGGTGTGTGCCACCACATCTGGCTTAGTCTAGGTGTTTGAAAGTAAAATACACAAGGTAGAAAACTGTACTTCAGTATTCATATGATTAGAAATCCAGTGATTTCTGGGATATGGGGAATTATGAACCTAAGAACCTTCCTGTTTCCAATTAAGGTAGTTACTTACAAACTCTGAATGTGGTCTATTTCGGGGGGAGAGGAGGGTACTGTGAATGGAACTCAGGACCTCAGGCTTCAAGCACTGCACCACTGAGCCAAATCCCTGGCCCCAGAATATGTTTTTAAGAAAAGATACTATGGGGGCTGGGAATTTAGCTCAGCAGCATAAGTGCCTTCCTTGCAAGTGTGAGTTAGATCCCTGGTACTAATAAAAACGAAAAAGACCAAAAGAAAAGAAAAGATAGTATAATAGTTGAGGTTCTGAACAGCCTCTTTAACCTGATGCTTTTAATTCTGAAGTCAGGAGTTCTGGCAGAGGACAGTGGAGGAATAGTAGAAAGTGAATTCTAGGTACTTTTTAAGGCCTGTCTTAGAAAAAAAATTGTGATTAGATGAAAAGGTTGTCGGGGCTGGGGATTTAGCTCAGCGGCATAAGAGCCTGCCTTGAAAGCAGGCAGTCATGAGTTCGATCCCTGGTACCGATAAAAAAGGAAAAAGACAAAAAAAAAAAAAAAAAAAAGATGAAAAGGTTGTCATCTTTACACTGTCTTTTTTTTTCTATTTGCCTGTTTACCATTGTTTTTCTTTTTTCTTTTTTTTTTATCGGTACCAGGGATCAAACTCATGACTGCCTGCTTGCAAGGCAGGCGCTTATGCTGCTGAGCTAAATGCCCAGCCCCTTACCATTGTTTTTCTATAGGCAGTCCATTGTCTCTCTGCTGTTCTGACACCCTTCACTCAAATTACAGTCCAAGTGCAGGGTGGTGTGGTGGTGCATGCCTACCATTCCAGCACTCAGAAGGCTGAAGCAGGAAGATTGCTACCAATGGAATGCCAGCCTGGATTACATAGTGAGACCTAATCTCAAAAAACAAAATCCTCAAAACACAACTACTCATAAAATAGAGTAGTTAAATCAGTGTAGTAAAATGAAAATTGTATGAATGTGGTGTTTCTCTCAAAATAACGTATTGCATGTTGTGTAGTGGGATAATAGAGTGGAGGAAGATTGCAGATCAGGAGTGTTACATATGTCAAAATTGCTATGTACAGCTGGGCAGCATAAGCAGCTGCCTAGCAAGCACAAGGTCATGGGTTGGATCCCTGGTATCAAAAAAAAAAAAAAAATGCTACATGCAGCAGAATTACGCTCACTAGACATTTTGGAAAATATTAGTGTAGGTGAAATAAAATTACTCTGTGGTTGTATTCTCCAGAGATAATGCTGTTAACATTTTACATTTATTTTCAGGTCTGTTGATCTTTTTGTACTTGGTGATAGTTAAATTAGACTGTACATGCTGATATTTAAAATTTTAAAGTTTTATGTGTCACGAGGTTTGAATCCAGGGCCTTGATTGTGCTAGGAAAACATTTTATCACTAAACTACTCCCCTAGCCCTTACAGGTTGATTTGAATTCCTGTTTGTTCATTTAGAACTCTCTATGAAATTGTTTATGCTAGGTATTTTCTATATTTTTATTTATTGATTTTTTTTTTTTTTTTTTTTTTTTGAGATGGGGTTTGCCTTTGTTGCCTAGGCTTGCCTCAAACCAGCAGTTGTCTCCTGCCTCAACTTCCTAAGCACCTGGAGTTACAGGCATGTGCTACTGCACCCAGCTTTTTTTTTTTTTTTTTTTTTTTTGTCTTTTTGAGACAGGGTCTCGCTATGCAGTTCAGGCTGGCCCTGAGCTCACTTTGTAGCCCACGCTGATCTCAACTCACAATGATCCTCCTGCCTCAGCCTCCCAAGTGCTGTGATTATAGGTGTGAGCCACCACACCTGGCCGTCTCCCAGCTCATTTTTAGTAGTTTTAATGACTGTAGTATAAACTTAGTGTGATGTCTTATGTTGGGTATTGTTATGGATTAAAAACTGGTGGTCAACTTAACGCCAGCTGGATTACATCAGCATGGTGTTGAGTGTAGGTGTCCCATCTGAGGAAAGTTGCCAGCATAAATAGAGACGTGGAAAAGGAGAAACTAAGCGTTGAGGCGTTGAGGTGTTGAAGCATTGTGGGTTCTCCTACATGTTGCTGTTTGAGCCATTGGTTCTCCTGGAGAAGCTCTGGCCCTCACATTGAGCATTGCTTCCTGGCTCCGGAGAGAAAGACGTGTGCTACTTGGTCTCCAGGATGGACTCGTCTTGCTGGATTCCTGGCATGTACCTGACTGTGCTTATGGTCAGAAGAGCTCAGGGCCTCTGTGTCGCTGAGGATGGCCATGGTGCTTTTCAGGAGAGCCCTGGTCTTTGTTGTGAGTGTGACTTCTCGGCTCCATTGTGGAACCCTCAACCTACCAGCATAGCTCCTTTACCCCGCTGGCATAGAATTTTCTTCTAGCTTCCACCGCTGACCTTTGGGCCTTCCCAGCACAAATCTGTAAAAGAGACTGGTGTGAATCCTTCTTGTGGGCTCTGGACCTCCAGTTGGACTCTTTTTTGTTTTTTTTTTAAGGAGAAAAAGGAAAAAAACAGAAAAAGGGTACAAGTAATACAAAATTTAAAAAATAAACAGTAAGAAATCACTAGTTAATAGATTACATATTCTCATCTTAGAAATAGTTGTTCAAGTTCCAAAACTGAAGCATATAAAGTGGACCTTCAGACAGTGAGAGTGCAAACAGTTTTGTTCAATGATCCAAAAAACACTCAGTAATATGGTTATCTATCTTACACACTTAAACATATATGCAGTTACAACCTTTAGAGCACTTTCTTTTCTTTTCATTTCTTTTGTACAATGACAATTACACATTTTGGGTTTTATTACTCCCACAGTTCTTATTTACTTTTTTTGAAGAGAGTAAAACCAAATGCGACATATCAGAACAGAGTCAGTCAAATCAAAAGGATGCACATAATAGATAATGTAAAAACAAAATATAAGTTGATCAACAGTGGTTACCATACTGCCTCTTGCTATTTTAAGAAGAATTGGCAGTTATAATAAAATTGAACTAAACAGTAAAGAATAAAACCAAAGCATTGGAGACATTACAGGACTTTAAAAGAAAATAATAGTCAACCGGAATGGGCATCATAATGATTCTTATTGTCTTCACAGTTTTGCCTATACTTTCGAACTTGGTACTATCAAGCAAAGCAGAATAGAGGAAAATCAGTCAAAACAAGATGGTGAGGGCAATACATGATTTCAAATCAAGTTAATAGGAAATCAAAGTAGGTTACTATAATGTGACCTGCTATTTTTTATTTATTTTCCCTTAATTAAAAAATAAAATAAAAAAGTAAATAATTAAAAAATAAAGGGGGGGGGCTGAGATAAAAGAGGGCATAACAACAGAACAGCGCAGGTCAAAACATAACCATTTAGGCATAATAGTGTTTCACCACAAGATATCCTGACATAAAAATAGTTACCATAGTGTCTCTTTTCTTGAATTCTTTGAGCGTAACTTCTTATACTGTAGTACCAAACATATCAAGACACTATAAAACCATTCAAGAGAATGACATTATTGCAGGGTATTTAGAACCAATTAACAGAAAATGAACAATGATTTCTATATAAACTCCTTGTCTATAAAAGTTTTTGCTTATATTATCATATATAATAAAATCCAATAAGATACAACCTTTTAAGACCAATGGAGACAGAAGAATACCAGTTTGATGGGACTTCAAAGCCAGATGATACTAAATCAGCAGTAGCTATTATGATGTCTTGTTTTCTCCAAAATAGCTGTTTCTACCTTCCTATCTTCTCTGCCTCATTTCTGTTGAGCTCTTTTTCTGTTGTTTGTTGTCAGCTTGTCTTCTTCATTTTGTTTTCTGCCCCATTCATTGTAGCCTCTCTGCCAATTTTTCTGGAATCTTGGTATTTTCCTTTTTTAGACTATCCTGCAGTATTCTCTGTAGAGTCGAATTAGTGGTTGCAAATTCCCCTAGTTCCTCTTTAACCTGGAAGCACCTTATTTTTCCATCAATTTCTAGGGACAGTTGTGCAGGATATATCAATCTTAGCTGGAGGTTATTATCTTTCAAAGCTTGAATTATTTCCCCCCACACTCTTCTTGATTTGATGGTTTGTGCCGAGAAGTCTGCTGTAATTCTGATGGGTGTTCCCTTGTAAGTGATCTGTTTCTTGTCTCTGATGGCCTTTAATATTCTGCTCTTATATTGGATTTCTGAAATTTTGACTATTATATGCTTGGGTATAGCTCTTTTTGGGTTGTAGGTGGCTGGAGTCCTGTATGCCTCATATATCTGAGTATCTTTGCCATTTGCTAAATTAGGGAAACTTTATTGGATTATTTCTGTGAATAGTTTTTGTAGTCCATTTGTTTGTGTCCCCACTTCTTCTCTTATGTTCTTAATTCTTAAGTTGTAGATCCTCTTATCATCTTCTAGTTTTTGTATTGTTGCTGTTTGTTTTTTTGTTATTTTTAAGAAGTTTTTCATTTCATGCTCCCATATTACAAATCTGCCCTCCAGTTCAGATAATCTGTCCTTAGTTTCTTTCAAGCTGTTATGCCAGTTTTCGATAGAGTTTTTAGTTTCCTGGTAATCTCTTTGAACCTGTTTTACGTATTCTATGTTTTCTGTATTTTCTCCATCAGACAATTCTCCCCTTTTTTTCTGTTCTTCCATTCCACCATCTGTTTTTTCTTGGGCAGTGCTTAGCATTTCTCTAACTATTCTGCTTATGTCTTGTTTCAGGTCATTAATAACTTCATTCCTGAACTTGTCTATGAGCCTCTGGAGATAGCGCTTTATGTCTATTGGTGCCGTGTCTGCTATTGCATGTTTCTCAGGATTGGGGGCCGAGGACCCTTTCTTGTTGCTCCCTCTTCCCATATTCTTTGTTCCTTATATTTAAGCATTTATAGGAGGCCCAACTTCCTTCCCTGTCCACCACAATCTGTTTGAATTGCGTCGGCTAGGTGTTCCCGCCCACCGCAACGGCACCAGGGAGACACAGACCTGGGCAGTCTATGCCGGGCCCGCCCCTCCAGGTCAACCTACCAAAGGCTTCACCGCTAGTGTGCACAGGGACCTGAGTTGGGCTAGCCTGTTGGGTCTCAGCCAGCGGCGTCTCGCAGGCCAAGCACTCCCCACCAATCCCGCTTGAGAGGGAGATATGTGACTGAAGTCAGTGCAGCATCTCATTCTGGGAAGTCTGCCTAGTCCGAGTATGTCCTCTGCTGAAGCCTCTTTCTCTATGGAAGGGTCCCAATTTGCTCACTCACCGCAGGTTGATGCAGGGCGCCCGGCCAGTCCCGCTCCCAACTCCTTCCGATGCTTCTCATTCTCCGAGCTTTCACGCCTCTCTCCCCGCTGTGCTGACAGGGACCAGGGATGCAACAGCTACTGCAGGTAATTCAAATCACAGTTTCCAGTAACGTGGGGCCCGGCTTCCATGCTGAGACCTTATCTGTTCCTGCTGTATCACTGGGATTACGTTTTCAGTTGGTTTCTCTTAATTTAGTTCATTCCTGGGTCGGCAAAGAATTTCCCCCCTTGCCTAGGGCTTCCTGCCCGGCACCATTCCTAGATTTCAAGTGCGGTTTCTCAGAGACCCTGCGAGGCTGCTGCTATCTATCTGCCATGTTCTTCCAGTTGGACTCTTGGGAGACACTGTCGTGAGCTCTGGGTTTTCATCTGGACTCATGTGAGACATTGCTGTGGAATTCAGGCCCTGGGCTAAATATTCTATGTCTTTGGTGTCATGGATAGATTTCCTGCATTTTCTTGTGTTAACTGTGAGTGACCATCACAAAAGTAATATTAGAAACTCTGTGTCCTGATTCTAATTGTTTTCTGCACAACCCCTGACTACAACAGGTATTATTTCTTTTTTGTTGTTGTTGCCAGAAACAATACCATTGTTTCCATCCTTCATTGGTAAATCTTTATTTTATCAAGTGAAATTGCTGAGTTGATGTTAAAGGGCATTTTTGGTGCTTGAAAAGTAACTAGAAGCCTGGGTGCAATATAAGACTAATGGTGTGAAACACAGATTGATATCCTTCAGGACCTCGTTAGTCCTTGTATTTGTCTTTGGAAAGTACCATGTTATGTCAAAACCTTTCATATTGCTGAACACCCTAGTTGATCTTACTTTCTTTACTATGTGATGACTTCTTTGCTTTCATCAGGCACTGCTTACCCAAACATCCACTCCAGAATGGTAACAATAAAACATAACAAAGTAAAACTTCGTGGCAGCAGTGGTGCCATACCAGTGATACCAGCATACTGGGAGGCTGAGGCAGGAGAATCACAAATTGAAGCTTAGTTGGGCAGTTTAAAGATGTAGAGACCCTCTCTCAAAAAATTACAAAAGGGCTAGGAACATAGCTCAATGGGAAGCACTAGGTTCATTTCTCAGTAGTATAACAAAGAAAAACAGTAACTTTTAAGTTTCTTTTCCCTTTGTATCCGCACCCCCCAACCCTCCTCTTGTTTTTTTTCATCACAGGACACTAGGCAGGTGCTCTATTACTGAGCTGCATCCACAGTCATTATAAATGTTTGGCTGATTGTTGATGAATTAACACTAAGTGAGAGTACCTTAAGTGATAAGAAGGGGAAACTATAAAACACTTAACCTCATTTGTGAATTATAATGCTTAGTTCAATGATGATACTGATTTGAATAAAAAGGTACATTTTTTCCTCATTCATACTGAAATGTCATTTTCTTATTTAAGAATACCGTTAGGGATATACTTTTTCAGCCTTTTTCAAACTTCACAGGACCTCAGTGAAACTAGAACTTAAGGATATATGTTATTTTTATTTTATAGAAAAAATAACACAATTTTGTAGCAAAATAATAGAATAGGAATAGTTAATACATTACATGGTGTTATCTTTAAAGTAATTACTCAAAGTATAAGATACGGGTATAAAATTTCTCCAATATTAGCACATAAGTTCCTTTTTTAATGAGCTAAGAGAATCTTAATAGTACAACTGACTTGCATCTTTCCCCTTTTACCTCTCATCCTTTCTCTTTCCCCAGCCTTTTTCTTTTTCCATTTGAACAGTTTCTTCCCATTTCACAGTATCTATTGTATATTTTAGACCTTATTTTACTCTTTTGATTTCTTATGCAAGGGATCCAGTATGATGTTTGATTAATTTCACTTATGAGTGTGGTCTCAAGTTGTATCCATTTACCTATAAAAATCTCATGTGTCCTTTATGGCTGAGTAGCACTCCACTGTATAGAAAGACTACATCTTTTTTATCCATTCTCTGGTTGATGGGGAGCTTAGTATTTTTATCAATTATATTTTAAATATTAAGAAATTAATGTCTTCGATTTGAAAAATTTTTTTAGGTCATAAATACTCTTCAAGTGTCTCAATAATGTTACTGTTTGGTTAACTTCATCTTTTACAGCCTGCACTTAATTTAAGGGACCTTGGATTGTCTGAATTAAAAGTTGGACAGATTGACCAATTGGTAGAAGATCTACTTCCTGGATTTTACAGAGGCAAAAGTATTTCTTCCCACTGGCACACATCTCATATCTCTGCACAGTCCTTCTTTGAAAATAAATATGGTATGTTTATATATTTTTGGTTCTAATGAAACTAAGCCATGTAAGTATTATTAAAAAAATAGTTAGAAATCATTTATTAGCATTTACTATGGACCAGGTTCTTAAGGTTTTTTTTTTTTCCTTTTTCTGGTAAGTTTTCATATTCAAACAATGTTAGATTTACAGAAAAATTTTAAAGGTAGTGTCAAGGGTTTTTGTATACTCTGCACCTTACTTCCCTTTAATTTTGACATTTTCCATAACCATGGTACATTTATTAAAACAAATTCACATTTGATATATATGTAGTATATATGTTTATATATTATATGTATATATTTTACTTATTTAGTTGTGAAACTGGCCTCTAACTTGGGATCCTCTTGTCTCCCAATAGTGCTGGGATTATAAGGTGTGTACCACCATGACTTGTAACAGTGTTTTTAATTAAGTGTGAATTGTTTGGATTTCAGCAAAATTTTCTTTAAATCACTTTTTTTTATTGCTGATACTCTGTTCCTGGATCTAAAGCACTATACTGTATCACATTTAGAAAAAGGTGTTTTATTTATTCATTTGTTTTTTAGAGTGGGTCTCACTCTGCAGTTCAGGCTAGCCTTGAACTCACTTTGTAGCCCAGACTAGTCTTAAATTTGCAATGATCTTTCTGCCTCAGCCTCCCAAGTGCTGGGATTACAGGTGTGCACTACCACAACCAGGGAAGAATGTGTTTTTTATTGTCCTTATTTAAACTTAGTGAGAATACATTGATAAAGAAATATTCTTTGTATGAGATGTCTGCATCTTTTTGAAGCTTTTAACACGCTGACATAATAAGTAGGTTTGCACTGCAGTCTGTCAGGTTAGCTTCCAGAAGATCTTTTTGGATAGCACAGAAGGAATATTGGGGCTTCCTCAAAGGTTTCAGTAGTTGATGATTTGATTCGAAGCTATACTTTGCATAAACAATTCATTTGCTAATTCTTTTCTTTAGTCTTTCATGCAGTATGAAGATACAAAGAATACAAGAGTGAGGGGAAAAATAGTTTTGAGCTTGGAGACTCAGATTGACAGCCCCCTTTTATTGTTTATATAAAACTCTTGAAACACTTGCTCTGTGTTGTGTTCAATAGGATAAACTTTTTAGTATTTATATTATTATTGCTCTTCTAATCTGCAGCATGTAATTCTAATTGGTATATATCAATAATAGCTACTATTTATTGGCTACAAAGCAAGTCCCTGGCATCTAAAAAGTAGGAAAGGGTTGACATTACTTAAGAGGAGGAGTTGGAAAGGATCACTGTATTCATGCTCACAGCTTTGGAGGGAACTGTTTACATACTCACTGGTTATGAAAACTTGAAAAGGGAAAGATAGCAATAGCTGTGGTTTGCCTTTTTTTTTTTTTATCACTAAAGCTTTTGAAATTGTCTCTACCGAAGAGCAATTTCTTATCTTTATGTTCTAAAGGTAATTTTCACTTGAACATATATACCTTATACCTGTATTGATTAGAATTTATACCTCATACCTCTATTGATTAGAATGATAGCTGTATATCAGATGTAAAAGTAATGTGTTAAGTGAGTGTAACATGAAGAGCTCTTAAACTAATGATACTTTAGATACTTTTATGAAAGCAAGGTCATATCACAGACCAAAAATTGTGAAACTTACATTGTGACTTTTCTGGGGCTTTTTGTGGTTTTTTTTTTGTGTCTTTTTCCTTTTTATCGGTACTGGGAATCGAACTCACGACTGCCTGCTTGCAAGCCAGGCGCTTATGCCGCTGAGCTAAATCCCCAGCCAATATGTGACTTTTCATAGCATTTGATAAAAATTCTTAATATTTCATGTGATTTTTATGTTTTTGGTATGGAAAAGCTGGAAACTTACCTTTAACAATTTCCCTCCAGGTCACTTAGATATGTTTAGTGCTTTACGTTCCACTTGCTTGTTTCGACAACATCCAAGAACTCTTCAAAGAATTTGTTCAGATCTTCATTACTGGCCAGGTATGAAGCAACACTTGTAATTGTTTTGAGAAATGTAATAGGTTGCTTAACATTTTAAAATTTGTTTTAATGATGCTAGTGATTATGACCACTCATTTGCAATAGACAGTAGGACTTAAAGAGTGTTTGAAATCTATCAGTTTAGGTAGTTCTATGTTATTTTAGATCAGGAAAATGTATAATAGGAGGTATAAATTTTGTGTGTGGGTGACAAATATCATAGTAAATCCAGCTCCTAGATATATATCTACAACTATTTCACAATAATTGACTAAAATTTGTTTACTAGCCCTCATCAAAAGCCCATTGAAATGAAAGAAAAAATATTAAAAGGAGATAAAAAGTCTAGAGGAACACCAGAAGAGTTTTAGTAAATTAAAATATGTGAAAATAAATTGAGAGTAAGATCAAATTTTATTTGTTATTCATCAAAATTTTTTTTAATGTAAAAGATGATTTGAAGAAAGGGGAAAGAGAGAGATGGCAGACAGGTACTCTGAATGAGTAGGAAGTGTTCAGAAGAGAAATATTCATCATTCATTAACTGGTTGCGAGGCAGTAGCAATAGTTGTTAAGTGATAGTGATAGCTATGAATGAAAAAGACGTCTTCATGGAATTTAGGATCATGTGTCATGAAAGATGTGTATGTTTCTAATTCTAGTAGAACTCAGGAAAACCTCTAGACTTGGAGTCAGTAAGAGTGAGCTTTGGTTATAAACAGTTGAAAGATTGCCAAAAATAGTCTTTTCCTTCTCTTCCATTTCTTTTTTTTCTTTTTTTATTTTTGGTACTGGGGGATTGAACTCATGACCTCACACTTAACAGGCAAGTGCTTGAGCCACTGAGCTGAATTCCCCGGTCCCAAATTGCTGAAATAGGAACGTGAAGAATCTCCATTTCTGTTTTTAAACAAGATAGCAGTGATCAGTACTCACAGCAGATGGGTTTCTTCAACAGTACTATGTAGTAAATGTATGTGAGCTACAAATCACAGACTACTGTGAATGAGCATGACACTACAATTGTGTGTGTGATTCATGACTGAAGCAACCTATTTGTGTTTGTCATCAGTGCTCAGTCCAGGAATTTCCAGACAGGTTCCCGTAGACACATGCACATTCACATTTACTCCTCACTGCAATGTGTTTTTTGCCAATTGTAGCCTAAAGTTAAGCCACATCTGCTCCAGGATTGGCCCATTCTTGAGATGGAATTTTGTTTAAGTGGCTCATGCTGGCTTCACACTTTGTCTTTTTGCTCCAGTCTGCTGAGTATATGGAATTCTAGGCATGTACCACTGCATGCAGCTGTGCTGATTTTTTTTGTTTGTTTGTTTGTTTTGATTGAGACAAGGTCTTACTGTGTTGTGCAGGCTGGCCTTAAACTTGCTTATGTAGCCCAGGCTGGCCTCAAACTCATGGTGATCCTCCTGTCTCAGCCTCCTGAGTGCTGGGATTATTGGGCATGTGCCACCAATGCTTCAACCATGTGAAATAATAAAAATGTGTTGAAATAATTAGATGTAAGTTGACAAAACTGACCCAAGAATAGGTAGGATAATAACTGTTGATTGAAGAATAATAATTTTTAAAAACTTCATTACTCCAAAGTTCAGGTAATTTTTGTTTGTTTGTTGAGACAAGGTCTCACTATGTAGTGCACGGTGGCCTTAAACTCAGTTGTGTACCCCAGGCTGCCCTCAAACTCGCAGTGATCCTTCTGCCTAAGCCTCCTGAGTACTTCAGATGATTTTATAATTAGATTGTTTATCTAGAATGATAAATTTCCTGTTGTTTAAAAGATTTTCTTTATATGTGAGTATGTGTATTTATGACTAGCTGCTAGGTAGTCTGAAGCAGAAAAATTGAATGATTGTATCCTGCTTAGGGTACATAGTGAGACACCATGCTGAAAAGCATTTTACCGCTAAACTATAGTCCCAACCCTAAAAGTTTAGTAAAAAGCTGGGCACAATGGCATGTGCCCTTGGTCCAGGCTGCTATGGGAGCTGAGGTTGGATCATCACTTCAGTCCATGAGTTCACGGTTACTTAGGGCAACATGGCAAGACCTCGGTCTTCCCTATTTAGGTTGTAAAGTTGCTGCTGTTACTAAAATTGATCATTAGCAGAAAAAAGAATGCAGTATGTCAGTTTCTTAATAAATACCAAAATCCTAAGTAAAATCTGACAAAACCAAGTCTAGACTTGTGCTAAAAAAAAATGATCAAGGAATATAGATATAATTTTACACTAGTAAACCTGTTAATTCATGTTGATTGGAGACGAAAAATGCTATGGATTTTGTGTGATATATTTTAATTGCTGTGTTTTGTGAAAACTCTTAGAAAAGTTAGAAACAGGGTAAACCTTTTAAAAGTGTCTTTTTTTTTTTTTTTTCTTCCGGTACTGGGGATTGAACTCAAGACTGTGCTTGCCAGGCAGATGCTTATTCCGCTCAGCCAAATCCCCGACCCTTTTTAAAATTTCTTAACATCTCTTATGTTGCCATCAGTGTGAGAAACAAGATGGCTAGTGCCTTGTTTTTAGACAGGATTTGGGAGTTCTGAACATTATGATTAATGAAAGAATTGAGTCATTAAAGGAAGGAGCAAAGTTTCAATTTGTAGAACATACAAGTATTTGCCAGAAAATCAAAGGGTGTTCAGATAGTGAGTTCATTTTTTTTCATACAAATAGATACATGAAAACAACAGCTTTCTGTTAGCAGATTTTAGTAACAGTTTGTTCAAAATCCAGTGTTTATCCTGACAAGAAATATATGTTTATACATATATACATGTGTGCATGTAAAGCTTTACTGACAAAAAGAACTAAGAGACATTCTCTAAACAAAAGAGAATGTCAAATGAATGGGAAAGCATGGCATTATAGCAGTATCCATTCATGTCAAAGTTTATAAAGTTAGCATATGTCTAGTAAAATCTCTAAAAGACTTGTAGAAATTTGGAATCATAATTTTTAGCAGTAGAAATCAAAAGAATAGTATCATGAATAACTGTAAAACTACAGAATTTAAACTGGTACTGGCCTATAATATAAAAAAATTAAGAGTTTGAGTCAGTGAACAAGTGGTAGGTTATCAATAAATGTGTTAGGTTAGCTGGCTATCCATTTGGGAAAAAAGATAAGTTCTTATTTTATATTGTACCAAAAAATAAATTCCAGATTTTAAAGTTTTGAATGCAATAAATAAATAAAAATCTTAGTTTGAGAGTGGGGACTCAAGACAAAAATAGAGAAAACGTTACATATTTTAAAAGTATGGTTACATTAACATATACATTCTTGTGTTATATAATTGAAAAACATAATTAAAACATGTTTACAGTGTACTTCTCTAAATATATACCCATACATACTGTATATATGAAATATATGTGCACTATAAAAGATTATTACCTGTAACATCTATAGTCTACAAAGAAATAAAAATGTGAAGTGTGCAAAGGACATAAATGGTCACTTAAGAAAAATAGTAAATAAAAATACAAAAGGATCTTTTTAAAATTTTCTTAGAGTTTTAATCTGGAGTTTCTAAGATACCAATTTTTTTTCTTTTTGCCAAATTTATGTAAATTAAAAAGGTTTTATGACCTAGTATTGGTGAGAGTATGAAGAAAACACACTTGTTCATAACTAGGCACATACAATAACAGCTTCTTCAAAGGCAATTTCTTAGTGTTTCACTTCTAGTAATTTGTTCTGCATGTGTTGAAGGATGTATGAAAATGTTCACTACAATGTTGATTTTAGCAATAAAAAGGTAATGAGTCTGTAGCTTGTTGGTAGAACATGTGCTTAGCATATGTGAGATGTTGGGTTTAATCTTCAGACCAAAGGAACAAAAAGAAAATAATAATAAAAGAATAATGCCCATAAGTGAAAAATGGTTGAGTAAGTTGTAGTTAGATAAAACAGAAAACTGTTAACTGACATTTAAATGGAATATACTGTCTGTCCTCTTCTGAGGTATATACTATTAAGGAAAGAAGTTGGATTAAGATTTGAAGAATTAGGAAACACTGATTTTTGACACTTTTTTGTTTTTAAAATATTTTGTAATTACCAAGAAAATACCAAATTAATTTTGGATTTGCTACCTTTCAATGATCTACATGTTTTAGAAAAAGCATTAAAGTTTGAGTGATTCCTGGTACCAGAAAAGAAAGAAAACAAAAGATCAGAAAAAAAATTATCAGTTTTGTGGTCCTGTTTTCTAAATTATACTATGAAATAACTATTTACTCTTCTACCATGAACATGAAATAAAATATTTAAAGTTCTTTTTTTGTTTGTAAAAAAGGTTGATAGAAAAAATGTGAAGTGTATTATTGAAGTGTTTGGCAAAAGAAATATAAAAAACAAGATAAACTAAGACATACTGATAAGCTTTTTAGAGTCCTAATTAAGCATTTTAGTTTCTTTTAGCAACTTACAAAGTAAATGGTACTATTTTGTTTAGTTTTTATACAGTCTCGGGGTTTTAAAACTTTGAAATCGAGGACACGACGTCTGCAGTCCACCTCTGAAAGAGTAGCAGAAACACAGAATGTAGCACCATCCTTTGTGAAGGTAATTAGAGCTTTTTTAACATTTCAGAAAGGAATAATTTTCAAATTATTAAGACAGCAAGGACATATAATATTTTATTTCTTTTGTTGACTGATTAATTTTCTCTTGGTATTTCCTGATAATAAGAAATGAATGACTTACGTAATCATTATACCTGTTGTAATTCCCCTAAGTATGAGCCTTGTCTCTACTTGCTTATTACACAGCTGCTTTTATTTTTCCTACCAACCTATGAATGCTTTTGTGTACCTTGTATAAATAAAGTTAGAAATGCTATGGTCAGTCAAAATCTTCTTCCTTCTAGTCTTACTATGTTGTTTTTACCTCCAGACCTACCCATCAGTCTTTACAAAATAATCTAAAGTCAAGTGCTGGGGATATAGCTCAACGGCACAAGTGCCTGCTTGGTAACTGTGAGGTAGTGAATTCAATCCCTGATTAAAAAAAAATGTTAAGTAATAAAATGATGACCCAACTCAGTCTGATTTACAGGGCATTTCAAACCTTTACTGACCATTTTTTTTGGTTCTCATTTCTGGTATGCCACTTAGTCTTTTCCCTGTCCCATGCTTTTGACTGCAAGATGTGTCAAATTACACACAGTTCTTAAATGCTGTTCCGTGGCTCTGTCATGTTTTTCCTCTATATAGTTACTATGTCCATTCTCTGTAAGGTCTTTGTGGTTTTCCATATATAGAATTTCTTTTGCTACGATAACTAGATACCAAAATCTTTTTTCTTTCTTTGCACTTTATTTTTTTCAAATCCATTTTATTCAAACATAAAAGTACAATAAAATTTCAAAGCACATCAATCAGAGGTAGTAATAGAACATACATTGTACGTTGTCATCCCCAAATCATTCACCCAGAGTACAAGACATCTGTGTTCAGTTGTCCAAACAATACCAATACAGATCTTTCTCTTCAGCGAACTCAGAGAAATCAGTAGTCTAACTGTCTTAACTATTTTTATATACATATACACATATATATGTTTTTCTTTCAGCTTGTCACACTAATGAATATGTTCTCAGGGTATATCCATTTACCTATAAAAATGTCCAGTTTATCATTAATTATGGCTGAGTAATATTTTATTGTATAAAAATACCACATGTTTTTTATCCATTCCTCAGTCAGTGGCCATTTAGGTTGTTTCCAAGATCTAGCGATTATGAATTTAGCTGCTATAAAACATGGGTGCACATATATCTCTGTGGTATGATGTTTTTAATTCTTTTTGGGAAGATACCCAGAAGGGGAATAACTGGGTTGAATGGGTCCACCAATCTTAGTTTTTTAAGGAAGCTCCACACTGCCAAAACCATTTTTTAAGAAAATATTTATATATTTTTTCCTAGTGGGCTAGAAACTTTAAGAAGAATGACTTAATTATCTTTATATTTTTAGAACTAGGCTTAGTATGTGCAGGGCAATATTTTATTTTCTTATTGTCTTTTTGAGACAGGGTTTTGCTGTGCAGTTCAGGCTGGCCTTGAACTCACTTTGTAGTCCGGGCTAGCCTCGAACTCACAGTGATCCTCCTGCCTCAGTCTCCTGAGTGCTGGGATTACAGGTGCATGCCAGTACGCCTAGCCATGCAGAATAATACTTTAATCTTAATAAGGTAATGAAATTTTTCCTCCAGCAGAGATAAAGTACGGTGAATATCAGACCATTATAATCCTAAGCATTATGTGGCAGTGTTTTCAGTATAGTGTAGTGCAGAGTAGTGATACTTTCTTTATGTTAATAATTGATTTGTGTGCGTGTGGGATCTAGAATTAGTATCCTGGTCAGTTGATTAATTTGATGTTGAATCTTAATTTCTTCACATTGGCAATAGAAATGAAATTTTAGACTTGCAATTAATTTTTAGTGGGTGATCATGACATAAATGAGTATTATCCCTGTCTGTACAGTTGACCAATAAATACTGTTGTGTTATTTCATGCATGTAGGGGTTTCTTTTGCGGGACAGAGGATCAGATGTTGAGAGTTTGGACAAACTCATGAAAACGAAAAACATACCTGAAGCTCAACAAGATGCATTTAAAACTGGTTTTGCAGAGGGTTTTCTGAAAGCTCAAACATTAACACAAAAAAACAATGGTAAGTTGATTTGAGAAAAATAACTGAAAAGATGTCATAGGCCTACATTTAAACTATTACAAATGACTTTTCTGAAATCATTCATCCTGTTTCCCAGCATTCAGGAGGCTGCAGCAGGAGGATAACTAAGAGTTTGAGACCAGCCTGGGCTACATAGTGAGCTCAGGGCCAGCTTGCAATTAAATAGTGGGGTCCTGTCTCAAAAAACAAAAGTTCATACATCTTCTTACATGGGTGTATTCCATTATAAGTTAAACTATGTTTGAGTAGAAATATTGGCAGTTTACTTTCTCAAGAGATAAGTCAAGAACAGAAAGCATATGTGGTTTCGTGAAGTTTTGAGGAAGAAGATGCTGAAAGGCTGTGGCTGTGCACAAGAATGCTAGCTTCCAAAATTGCACATTATAAAAGTATAATTATCAGTATCCTGATACTTGCATTTTGTTTAGCTGCAATATCTCATTGGTGGTATTCAGCTTAAGCCTTTCTCTCTCTCTTCCAGATTCTTTAAGGCGAACTCATTTAATTCTTTTTGTTCTGCTTCTGTTTGGCATTTATGGACTCTTAAAAAATCCATTTTTATCTGGTAAGGATGCTTTTATTTATCTGCCATGTTAACTTTTTTCTTTCTTTCTTTCTTTTTTTTTTTTTTTTTTGTGGTAATGAATCAAACTCATGTCCCCGTGCTTGCCAGGCAGGCACGTGTGCCCCTGAGCTAAATCCCCGGCAACTTTTTTATTTCTTTAAATATTCTTTTCCTTTTCACTGTTTGTAGATTATGTAGGCTTTTTGTGTTTCAATGATGAAATACCCAAGGCTGACTATTGAGTACTTTTTCTAAAAGAAAGAGGTTGATTTTAGCTTGTGGTTCCGGGGGTTCGTGGGTGTGGCACCTGGTAAGGAACTGCTGGTGGATTGCATTACAAGACTTTTCATTCCTAGTGGTTAGTTTTCTAGGGTTTTAGAAAATGATACATGTGGGATGATCAAATTTTAGCATCATGTAGGATGTTATAATAACAATGTAAAGCAGTCTTGTGCTTCAAAGACAAGCCCATAAATTGAATTTTTTCTTAATCAGATGAATCCAGTATCTTTTCAGTTTGCAGTTCTGAAATAGTTATAAATACCACATGTAGGTGGTTCTAATTACTTTCTCAGCTATCATTCAGTTTTTACCATATGTTCATTCTTTGTAATTATTTAAGATCCTTAAACAGTTCATTAAAAGGCTCAAACTGTTAGTGTCCATTCTAGAATTACTGTTTTATATATGTATTTTTCCACTTGTGTGTTCCTGTTGTGTTAGGCATTTCTTCTGTTAGAAATTTTTTTTGTTTTTGTCTAAGAAATTGAACCCAAGACCTGCACTCAGCTATATCCACAGTCCTTTTTACTGTGAGACAGAGTCTCACTTGAGTTGTCCAGGTAGGCCTGAGCTTGAGATCGCCCTGCCTCAACCTCCCAAAATGTTGGAATTACACACATGTACCACCATACCGAGCAAGCATTTCTTTCTTTTGCCTTTAAATTTCCACTATGTCTTAATGGCAATCTTTTAGTTTCATGAAGTTATTAGAAATCACTGTACTCATTTGTAACTGTTCCACTTGACCTGGGGAGCAATTTTTAAAAACTTTGTAACAGTTGCTCAGGGTAGCTTTGAAGTATTTTATCCTACCAAACTCTTCCTCTCATATGCTTAAAGATGTCATTATTGAAGAATACTTAAAAAGTGAAATCATTTCTTTCCTTCTTTTAATTAAATGAATGGACTGGGTTTTTATGCTGTGTTTAAGGCAATATTTCACAATGTAGATCTGTAACCAGTTGTGTCAGAATAATTGAAGGTGCTTGTAAAAAATGCAACCTCCTGGGCTCTTTCTCAAATCTGCAAACTATTAGTGTGTAGCACGGTTTTGAAGATTTGCATTTTAACACAGTTTTCAAGTGGTTTTTCAAAAATTCATACTGAAATTTGATAACCATTGATTTTAAGCTTTCTATTATTAGTCCAAGAACAGGAAAATAATTTTTGGTTTTAAAGGAAAATACAAAAATATGTGTCTTTAATGTGAATCACTTGCTATTTGAACATGATCTAGAAATCAGAAGACCTATTTTCTGTTCTGTACTTTGTTTCGGTGTATGTGAACAGAGATTTTTCCGATGTTTAATTTTGGAGGCTTTGGTTTCTTACATCTAAAAATTAAGATGATTGAAATTTTATTAATCTGTTAAATATTAACATCTGTTTTCTTCCATTTAGTCCGCTTCTGGACTACTACCGGGCTTGATTCTGCAGAAGATCCTGTTCAGATGAAAAATGTCACTTTTGAGCACGTTAAAGGAGTAAGTTTTCTTTGCCTTCTTTGTACATTATATAATTGATACTCAAAGGACAGCATTTGATTCTAAAAGTTGTTCTGAAACAGATAAATTTAAAAAACTAGCAACCTTAGAATCTTTATGGGGACCAGGTTAAAGAAGAGAGGGAGAGGGGCTGCGTTTTTATATAAGGTTTTTTGTTGTCCCCCTTTTCTTGGTCTTTTTAAGACATAGTTTCACTATGCATTTTAGCTTGGCCTTGAACTCACTTTATAGGTCAAACTAGCTTGGAGGTCACAGTGATCTTCCTGCATCAGCATCCCAAGTGCTGGGGTGACAGGCATGTGCCACCACATCCAGCTTTAAATAAGGTTTTTCAGGTTTAAGTATGGAACTAAATAGGTAAAAAGATAGTAGGAGATAAGGATTTGTGTAGGAGCACTTTGGATAGTGTCTTAGAAGCCATTATAAACACAGCCTTTTAGTCTGTGAAAATTGGTTCCATAAAATTTTGAACAAAGATATGGTGTGGTTTAACAGTGTAGTTGTTGTGTTCATAGCCTCTAAAGTCTAAAAAGTACAAAGTTAGATGACAGCCTGTTGCTGTCATCCAGATAAGAGATGATGCTAAGACAAACATTAAAGTGAAGTTGGTAAGATGTAGTTAAGTCTTGAAGGTAGGTACAGTAGGATTCCCTGATTAGAAGTTAAAAGTATAAGAGAAATACAGATCAAGAAGACCACAAGGTATGAGCAGAGCAGTTAGAGGAACAACATTCCCATTTCTGAAATTAAAAAATTAGACTGTGGATGGAAGCAATATTCAGAATAAAGATAAGGAATTCAGTTGTAGTAATGTTAAATGTGAGGTGAGAGCACTGAATATGCACTTGAATACATCTTTTAGGAATTTTGGGGAAAGTTCAAACTGAAATGAAAAATCCTGAAGTTTACATTTAAGATATGAACTCTATGTGTTTAAATGAGATTACCAAGGAAGTGAGTACGTCTAGCAATTTCCTCACCAGGGAAGATGGGCCAGCTAGCTGTGTGAGGTGATGTTGATGGTTCCAGTGATAATTGACTTTCTTTTTAGCAGTGTGTCATTGGTGTACTTGATAATGAACAATTTCAGTGTGATAACAGGTGTTAAATTGTGAATGTTCATCAGCAGAAAATAAAGTGGGGTATTAGTAATGTAGTAGGTGAAAGCTGATTGTGAAACCAGAGTCAGGATCATCGACTGAGAATATGGATGGAAGAGCAATGTGTAATTTCTGAAAAAGGGAGTTTTGTGACAATGGGAGAATGAGTGGATTAAGGAAATATGACACTTGGAGCCACTCAAATTTGGATCATAAATTTATATCAAAGACCAGTCAACATAAATATTTCTGATTTTAATTTTTTTCTTCAAATGCAAATTCTGAAATTTTAGTTCTATACTGTGCTTTATTAATAAATCTGATATGTGTTTGATTTTATGAGTGATAGAGACTGAGTAATTGCCTTTCAAGGAATGTTTAGGGAGAAACTTTCTAT
The DNA here is from genome assembly GCF_034190915.1 of Cavia porcellus. Taxonomy (NCBI): domain Eukaryota; kingdom Metazoa; phylum Chordata; class Mammalia; order Rodentia; family Caviidae; genus Cavia; species Cavia porcellus. Next base: position 25,486,437 of record NW_026947510.1, on the reverse strand, counting down.
AAGAAAAATTGAAATTTATGACCTACAGCTTCCAACTCTGATGTGGAATTTTAATAAGGGCTGTTAGCTGGGTGTGGTGGTTCATGCATGTAATCCCAGCGGCTGAGTCAGAAGGGTTACAAATTAGATACCCTGGGCAATTTAGCAAACCCATGTCTCAAAATAAAAATTAAAAGGGCTGGGATGTTCTCAGTTTAATGTAGAGTTTAATCCCTTCTACAGTAATCAAATTTTTAAGAAATTAGAAAGGCCTAGTACCATCACCACACACACACACACACACACACACACACACACACACACACACGTGTGCAAATTAATATGGGCTCCTTAAAATAATTCATTTTTTAATCCTGTTTAGCACCATTTTCTTGAATAGGTTTTATATTCCATTGGTAATACTTTGCCAAAAAGATTGAAAGAGAATTTGAGAAGTAAGTACTCTCTTGTTTTACTCTTTCACTTTAATGTTGGCATTATATCCATGTGGAATGTGGAGCGCAGGCTGACCTCAAACTTGAGGCAATCCTTCTGCCTTCTGCTGGGGTTTCAGGAGTGCACCAGCACACCTGGCTGATTTTTTTGACCAGTTTTTTTTTATCAGTCTTGTTTTCCTAGGTGTCTGCCTTTGAATACTTTTTAAAAAAATACTCTCTTTTTAAGTTAATCAGCCACTAGGTGAAATTTATTGCAGAATAATTTGTATGTTTGTGTATGGAAAGAAGAAAAATAATTACATAATCTAAAAATGCAGTTAGGAAATTAAGGAAGAAAAAGACAAAGTTAACACTCTTGCAAACCATATGCCTGTTTATCTTCATAGTGCTGAGATTTCAAGTGTGTGCCACTACATCTGATCATTATGTGGGGAAAAAATATAGTCTTTTAATAATGCAGCCAGAACATTTGAAGCATAAGTTTTTTGAAATGTGACATGTTCACATAAAGGTGTCCAAACCACAAATCATCACAAAGTGAGCACACCTATGTCAGTAGTGCCCAACTCAAGAAACAGGGAGATTATTAACAGTCCTCCAGAGCCTCTTGTTAGCTTTTTTCTACTTACTGTTTCCTCCTCTCTCTGTATAATCATATTCCTGATATTTTACATTAGTTTTCCCCTGCTTCTGAGGTTTTTTTTTTTTTTTTTTTTTCAAATAGTTGTAATACCTGTAGAATGTGCCCTTTCAGGTTTGGCTGCTGAGCTACATTCCCTGCCCTCCTCACCCCGTTTGGCTTAGACACAGACTGCAGAGTAGTCACAGCCGTGAGCAGGCTGCCTCCCTTCCAGCTCAGGAAGGCAACAGCGCCAGCACCATGGGAGATGGCAAGTGACACACAACCTCGTGGTCAGGCAGACAAGGGAAGTGGGGGGCTGTTGCAAACAGCAGTGCAGGGCTCTGCCAAGGGCAGGCTCTGTCTTATCACTGGATGATTCTGCCACAGGGCATAATGCCACACGTCCAAGGCATGCTGTCCACTGATTTTCACATGGGATCTTCCTGTTTTTAAATATTGGCAACTAATCCTAGTTGTTTCAATGGCTGGAGTGAGCCAAGCAGATCCCATCTGGGGCTGGACCAGCTCCCCCACTTCCTGATTTCCTCCAGTTCCACCTGCTGTCCTGCAGTCAGGGACCCAGGTGAGACTGAAGAAACTGGAGGCTGCTGTCATTCTCAGACAGCTCCTGGAATTGACTGTTTTATTCTTAAGCAGGAGCAATGTGCGATTGTGCACGTGTGTGTCTATGCAGGACTGTTTCCCTGTGTCTCTCTGAGGATGCACATGCCTGTGTGTGCCTGTGTCTGCATGGATAAATGTGAGCCTCTGGCCTCTGTGCATGTCTGTTTAGATGTCTCTGTGTAGCACACACAGGCACACACAGACAGGCCAGAGTTGGCAGATACATGTTTCTGTCTTTGAAAATCTGCCTTTCTGGCCCTGGCTTGGTGTCGCTCATGTTGGAAACGGTTTATTTTGGCTGGAGGTAGTTCAGTGGGATATGCACAAGGCCCTGGGTTCCATCTCTAGCATCACCACCAGAAGAAGAGAAGGAAGAGGAAAAGGAAGAAGAGTAAGGAGGAGGAAGAGGAGAAGGAGATGGAAGAAGAGAAGGAGGAAGAAGAGAGGAGAAGGAGGAGGAGAGGAGGAGAAATAATAAGCCCCCTCCTCCCTCCAGCCCTCCCTTCTTCTACTGGGGACGGAACTTGGTCCTTTTACTTTTTATTTTGAGACAGGGTCTTGCTAAATTGCCCAAGTTTGCCTCAAACTTGCAACTGCGCTGCTTCGGGCTCCCAGTAGCCTGCATTTTAGGCTGTGCCACTTTTCCCAGCTGTCTATTTCCTCTTAGCAGGGCACTCAAAGCCACTGTTCCTTCCTTGCCATGTTTCACAGATGCTCTCTTCTTTCGTAGTACAGTGTGACCCAAGGGTTACCAGAGATTTCAGAGCCCCGTGAGCAGAAAGAAGTTCTAGGAGCTCAAACTGCTTTTCGGAACCAATTTACAACTCCTCTGCTTTAAAGAGGGCCTACAGGGCCGTGGTCTTGGAGGAGGACAGGATGGAGGGAGCTGCGGGGGCCCCAGCAAAGCCCCACCAGTGTATGGTACATAAGTGCAGACTGTCACATGACTGGTACAAGTCGGGCACCATGAGCTTCTTCTCGCCATCAAGGCACAGCCCAGCACACAGGCGCAGACCAATGCCATTTCTAGAAGGTGGTGAGTCACTTCCGCCTATTGCCTGGCTAGCCAGCTGGCCCCGCCGGTCCTGGATCTTTCAGCCCATCTCTCAGTTCCCAGCATCACATGCACCTGTGCTTTCTGTCCACTCCTGTGCTCCCCACATTTGGTTGAATTCCTTGAGTCTCCCTAGCAGACCGGGCAGGAGAGTCCTCCTCTACATCATTGCCCAAGGCCTGAGCTTGGGGCCAGCAGAAGGACTGCTGGGAACCAGGAGGAGAGGGGCCCACCCTTGACAATCGCCGATAGACATAGACAGCTGCCGTTCTCTTGAATTTAGACTTGGTTTTTTAAATTGTGTTTTTGGTTTTTTTGGTACTGGGACTTAAAGTCATGGCCTCGTGATTGCCAGGTAGGCATGACACCACTGAGCCCTATCCCTGGCTCTGTTTTTTGTTTTTGAGACAAGATTTCACTGTGCACTTCAGGCTGGCCTTGAACTCACTTTGTAGTTCAGGCTGGCTTTGAACTTGCAGTGGTCCTCTTGCCTTAGCCTCCCAAGTGCTAGGACTGCAGGCATGTGCCTCCGCACCTGGCTATTAGACCCATTTTTTTTTTTAACTTGGATTTGGATCTCACCTGACAGCTCTCTGGCAAGGCCATGCAACTGTCTAGCCCTGGGCTCCTGAGCCCTGACCACCACCCAAAGCCCAGTCCAGCCTTTTACCAGGCCATGCACAGCCATGGCAAAGTTGTACTGGAACTGGAGCCAGATGGATGCCTAGGGAAGACATCAGACATAGTTTCAGGAAACAGCCAGTACCCCCAAAGGGGCAGACAGATGGAGGCTGGCCTCAGATTTCAAGGTCCTGAGGCCTCTGTCCCTTGCCCACCCCCAGCTTCACACACGGCTGTCATCCCAGCATGGCATGCTGCCATTCCCTGAGGCACAGGGATGTGGAAGCCCCTACGATTACCCTCATGTAGCATCCTGACACCCTCAGAGGGCCTGGGGCAGAGTCTGCGGTCTTGAGGTATCTGTAGATGAATCACATGGCCAGTGTCCCATGGGAATATCTGGGAAGTCCCTAGTACTGAGGACAACACCGTGGCCCCACCAGTGGGAAGAAAATGAGATTATCCTGTGTGCTGCAAACTCTGGTTCACCTTTAGGAAATCCTGTCCCTGTGCTGGCCCTGTTCCCAGGATGGCAGCCCTATTGTCCATAGGCTGCTTCTAGCCTCACAGAGTGTGAAGTGAAACACAGAGGGTTTGCCTGCCTTCCAGCTCGAAACCTGAAGGGCCAGGAGCCCTGAACAGGGCTAGCAGCAGGGATCTTTGCCTGCATGATGGAACATGAGGAACAGTGATGCCTGCTCTCACACGTGCTCCCACCTGGGCCCACCCGCTGAGGCACCCTGAGGCTGGGGCCATCCTCCTGAGTCTCCAACATAGAGCTCAGAACCTTGTCTTCACAGGGCCCCTGCTCAGGTATTCTGTTATGGCAGTGCCACCCAGACTCCCTAGGCCTCCTCAGCCACCTGCAGTGCTTGGTGAGGGGAGAAGGCAGAAAGGTGCCAGTGGTGCCCAGGCACCAGAGTCCTGTGAGACAATGTGGCAGGAACGCTGCTGGCCTCAGGACACTGGCCTGGCAGAGAGGACGGAGGGGTCCTGATGGGCTGCTTACCTCATGATAGTGCCCTCAGAGGTCCAAGAGTCTCACTTGGTGATAGACCAGTGGAAGGTCAGGCCAGGCACAGCATTTCCAAAAGAGAATGGGCTCTGGCTGTTGGTGATCCCGGTGACATAGACAGGCATCTAAGGGAGAAGCCAGGCCTGGTAACCACTAGGGGGCCCGGAGCTGGGGATACCCTCTCCCCCAGGAAGCCTCCCGCTGCTTTATGCAGGGTGCAGGTGTGGAAACTTCTGATAAAACACCCCACAGCCCAATCAGCAGCAGGCCCAGCCCTGGCCCACCCTACCCCTATCCTGTCATGGGTTTGGTGCGTGCTGAGGCCCAATTCTGAAAGGATCCCTTTTGGTTCTGGGTTGTCCGCAGTGACCAACAGCAGCACAGCCCATCTGTGCCATGTGCTCCCCTGGCATGGGAAGGTGGCCTTGGGCAGTGGTTAGGAAGGGTTTGAAAATAGACTCAAAAGGATGAACACCAGGCCTTCAGGAGAAGCCTCGTGGGCACCCACCTGATGTGGGGTGGGGAGTAGGGCCTGAGTCAGGCTGGCAGACAATTAGAGCGGCTCCACAGATGAAGTGGGAGGAGAAACCTCTCACACCAGAAACCCTGGTGGCTCATTCCAAGCCAGGGTTGGGAGCCCAAGACCTCCAGAGCCCACAGCTCCTGTCTCACCTGAGTGCCTGTCCTCATGTGTGTGATGGGGACCTGGATCCTCACTGCCTGGAGCTGCAGCACCTCCACTTCCACAAGGTCCTAGGACAACAGTCCCAGGGATCAGGCTGGCTGAGGGGGCTGGGGCCCCTATCACACAGGCTCTGTCACACAGACCCTCCCATGCTCATCTGCTCTAGGTGCAGCTTGTCCCAGGGAACTCCCTGCTGCTCTGTAACCTGTGGATGCATCTGACCCAGCTGCTCGAGGTCAGCACTGCAGACCTGACAGAGAGACCAGGCAACTCTTCCCAGGCTGGGCAGCACCCCGAGGCTGGGTCCCAGATCTTCCCACTACCCTCCCTCATCCCAACCGCTGACTCCTAGTCAGCAGAGACCAACTTTCCTGGGGTTTCCACAGTGCTGCTGACACATGCTGAACTCAGGATACTAAAACCTTTTAGCCTTTTCAACATGTGTGTACACGGAACTCATCTCTGGGCCTCATAATGGGGCAAATGCCCAGCACTCAGCAGGCACTCAGTGAGCATCCCTTCCCTTCCTGCCCTCTGCTCCTCTCAAGGCTTTGTCCCCTCCTGTCCTGTGGTCACTGCTGGTTCCATGACCTGGCTGGATCCAAGGCACTGGAAACCTCAGAATCACATTCTCAGCTGGTGGCCCTGGAGTTGCCGATCACTCTCCTGGGCCGGACAAGGTCAGATGCAGAGAGCAGAGGACCACAGGAAGCTCAGGCTGGGCACCTCTGGCTGAATTTCTAGCTGCCTGCCCTTTTGGCCACCTGGGGAGGTGGAAGGCGAGCCAGTTCCTGGAGCCAAAACTGTTTGTTTGGGGTTTTGAAAGAATCAAGGTACGGCCTTCCAGGCTCCTGTGCTTTACTCTCTGGGCCACCTGTCTGCACGCTGCCACACCACCAGGACAGATTTATACACTCAGTGCCTTTTTGTCATCTTTGTGACACTGATACGCAGCAGTTGTGGCATCCAGCCCAACCACTTCAAAAGCCTTTGTGGTTTAACCGGGATACTTGGAGGCCAACGCTGGAACAGCTGGAAAAAAGAGTCAGTGAGTGAACTCCACGTGGAATCAAAGTCAGGCTGGGGACCCCTCGGGCCCCTGTAGGGCAGCACATTCACCCACACCTGCAGGTGCAAGGCTTAGATGCTTTGAGTGTGGAGACCATCTGGGTGGAGGAGGGCGAGGATGGACAGCTGAAAGGGCTCTTGTCAAAGGTGGTTTGGGTTTGGGTGAGCAAAGCCAAGTTCTGGAGAAGGGCTTAGAGGGGAAAGCAGCTGTCAGGTGGCAGGGCGAGGAGGGGGGCTTTGCGGCTTCCTTTCAGGAGCAAGACTGCATAACTCCTGGGAAGGCTCTTAATGAAAAGTGGGACAAATACAAACCGCCAGAGGGGAAACCTAAGTGTTGTGGTGGTGACAGTGCACAGCTTATCAGTGTCCCTGGAACCTCTCACCAGGGTTCTGGTGACTCTCTTTCTGCCACCAGAGCCATCACTTTTTTGTGTGCCTGACAGAAGCTGAAGATGAATCTGACAAGGCAGTGTTGCACTGACACCGGCTGTTAGAATGTGGCTTACTTCTATATTGACAAGGTTTTACTTGTTCCCGGTTTTACGGAGTGTGAGGGACTCAGCACGCATTATCATGTAACACTCTAGTTTCTAGAAGCTATGGCTGCTTCTCGCTGCCCTTACTTTCCCCCTCTCTCCTGCCCTCACCAGCAGGCTCACATCACTTTTGTCAAAAAGACTTGATTACTGCAGCTCTGAGCCATGGGAGCTGAGGCGGCAGCAGAAACACCACTAGAGGAAGAAATATGCTCCCACGCTGACAAAATCATTTTGTGCCCGTCTTCTGGTCTTCTGTCTAATCCTGATGAGGTGGTACTCCATGATTATAGGGCTTTGATGTGACAGCCAGAGATCCTGCTAAGGTGGGTGTCAATGTAGTGAGAACAGATTTAATTTTTCACTTTAAGCATTTTAAAGAAACACTGTTTGACTTGGGTTTGGCCTTTGATCAGCTCACCTTTCCTACCTGGCCTGCCTTTCCTTCACCTCCCCTGGTGTTTGCTGAAGCTCTGCTGGGGTGTAGTGGTCTTTCTCTGCTTGCCCATCTTGGCATGCTGGGAGGTGGAGCTGGTGGTGAGTGACAAGAGGAATTCTGGGTTTAGTCAGTAGCTGGAAGATCAAAGTTCCCCAGCTGAGCAGCACAGCTTGGCTGAAAAGTTAGGATAAAAGCTTCGAGGGTGGACTGTGGGTCTAAGAGGAGGGAGACCAGCAAGAGGGCAAGACCTGACGCAGAGAATGAGTTGGGAGAGGCAGGCACTGCACTCTGGTGGAGAACACTATACTCTAGGCCAGGGCCTGCTCAGAGGTGGGCCAGCTATCTTCATCATAGTCCAGTTTTGCCTTGTTTTGGAACGGGAAGGTCTCCTACCACAGGAAGGTGCTTGCCTGGCACTGAGCTTCAGTTCCTTCAGGCCTCCCTGATGGGGAGTGCACATCACACCCCTCTGCCTGTGCTCTGCAGGGGTGGACCTGGAGCACTTCAGTCTCCAGGTCAGGAGATAGAATTGAACTTGCCCAGAGCACACTGATTGCTGCTGGCACAGGGAGTGTGTCTTCAGCAGGGACTGCTGAGGGTTCCCTTGGGCCTGTGGTTAAGTGGCCTGGATGGTGGAAGGGCAGGAATGGTAATCTGGAATGAAGGGCACAGTGTTAGAACCACGTGACTGGAGAGTACTGGGACGGGCAGTCCCGGGGTGGCGGGAGCTGGCTTAAAGATGGACCCGAGACATGCTGGCTGCAGGTCAGGACAGGTCCTCTTGTCATCATCCAGCAGCACTGACCACTTCATCTGGAAATAGTCCCTATCTTTATTTTGTGTCTTCTGATTCTCTGGCTTCTCCTTTGCTGTCACTTTTGCAGCTACCTCCTCTCTTACTTTTAAAAGTGTTGGTGTTTCTTAACTACTGTTGCTTTCGTCTCTGACTTCGTGTCGTTTCCTTTTATTCAATACACGCACACTTCTGGAGTAGTCTCATTTCTTGCCAAGGCTTTAACTGTCCTCTGTCTGCTCGGGTCTTCTAATCTTTTCCTCCAAGTGAGAAGTGAGAACTGAAAGGCAGAAGAGGTCCCACTTGAGAGATCGAGTCCATCTGCCACCGGAACTCCAAGCCTGCTTACCTGATGCCTTCCCTGTGTCTTCACCTGGATGGCCCTCAGGAGGCCCTTGCAGCTGTCACCTTTCTCCCAGGAGCTGTTCATCCCTCCAGCTTTCCTTGCGATCATGACTGATGCTGGCTTCTCTGCCGTCCTGTCAGAAAACAGGGAATCATCCCTTTGTAGTCACAGATGGTGACTTTTCAAATCCTCTTGATGGTACCTCCCAGGAATTTCTTGAACTGATTCCCTTCTTTCCATTTCCACAGTGACTACCCTGGTTAAGATTGCTGGATTTTTCTTGGATCACAACGGAAGCCTTTCATCCCAGTCTCACTGTTTCTACTCCTTTCTTCCAGCTGGAGCCAAGTGCATCTCATTTCTGCTTAAGCCCTGGCCAGGTTCTCTCTTGCCTTCAGCTCGCATCCCCGCTGTTAAGACTTTCAAGGCCCCCTCCTACCTGCTAGTCTCACTCTGTGTGCCCTGTCCACACCTCATTAGCTAGCGGCTCTAGCTGGCTGCTTCCTAACCCCCTTCTCCAATGCCTCCCTCTGTGCTCCTGGAGCCCATGTACCTTTCCATGAGTAAAACTGTGTTGTGGCTGTCTCCGCTTACCTGCCTCTTTCACCAAATTCTACACACTCTTACAATCCTGGGGCAAGGCTTAAAGTGTCCAGCTGCTTATTTACCTGCTTGTTTCGGTGCTAGAAACAGACACATATGGCCTCAGATGTACATTCTGCCAATGAGCTAAATCCCCAGCCCCAGGTTTGCTGAATAAAGGGTGGGGAAGCTGTGGAATGTCCCTGTGGAATCCCTGCTCAGAAGAATGACAAGACTGCTGGTACTATCAGGAGCATTAGTTGCCAGTCTACAGGGCAAATGGACAGAAGGGGAGACCTTGGGCTTTGTGGGCTCAACTTGATGTGAGCAGTTAGAGATCTGAGCTCTTAGGTAAGGGAGCCTCTCGGGTTTGTGACGCCAGTACCGATGGAGGCTGGGTGACATGGCCCAAGGCATAAACCAGCAGGGTGGAGCTTGGTCCTGGGCACAGTGTGAAGTGCTTTCTGTGAGAGATTGTGTCTCCAGAGCTAGAGGCTGGGACTCCTGTAGAACTGTGAAAGTCAGGAACAAAGATGGTGTTTACTGAGCATGTATGACATGTCAGGAGCCCTGCTGTGCTCCTTACACACACTCTGTTAGTTCTTTTTGTGTTTTTAGTCCTTCTCTTTTAACACTGCTTTAATAAATGGAGGAACTTAGACCCCAACAAATAAATAATTTGTCAAGGCAGATTTTACAATGTGTTTGTGGTGAGGTATGAATTTGAACCTAGGCAGTCTGACTCAGGAACCACAGTTTGAGCCACGGTGCTGTCCAGCCCTCTGTGTCTGTCCTTCATTGTCTGGGGCTTGCAATCTTGTAGGAACGCCCTTTCCCTCTCCTTTGTTGGCACTGAGCCTAGGGTGGTCTCTGGTACCATAAGCTGTTGAGTTTTGGCCTGGTGCTTCTGGTCTCCACTTTAATGTTCATTTTGGGATAGGGGCACGGCTGGCCAGGAGATGTGGCGTGGGATGAGTTGAGGTTGCCCATCTGAGATCTATCTTAAAGAAACCTTCAGTCAACATCACTTTGGACACCTCTAACCCGTACATGTATTTGAAAGCACAGGGGCACCACATCTCACCACTATGGGAACTGTGCCCCTTGCCCACGTGCCAGGGAGTCTCAGTACGGAGCTGTATCACTTTGATTAGTGGTCTGTGGGGGAAGGGGCTGGGGGAGAACTCCCTGCAGTCCTGACTCGTCTCATTTCCCCTTACTTTTATCTGTCACTGCAAACACTTTGCTCCCCTCCCGAACTAATTCAGTTTGCAAGTATTTAGACGCATTGCCAAACAGGGCTTCACAGAGCAGAACTGAGTCGCATCTCTTTCTGAGTAGGAAAGGAAGGGTATGTGAATGCACCTCTGCCTCCTCAGGAGCCAGGGAGAGGCATGGCTGACATCCAGTGAGTGTGGACCTCTCCTTGTCTCCTGCCTGCAAAGCAACCTTTTGATTGGCTGACAGACAGTGGAGGGCCCACCCTCCAGTGTGGTCAGTGATCTGGGCATCCAAAGGGGGTGAGAATGGAAGGAGGGGGTACTGAAGTGTGCTTTTTCCCCCCATTCACAGGCAAAATGGAAAGTCAGATTTGGTAGCCTCTGCATAAGGAGTGAGTAGGTCTGTGTGCTGTGTCTGCTGCCAGCCTGGCCCATAGTGCTTCTAGATCTGCAAGTGGCCAGCAGGTTGCTCGGCAGCCTTCTTGGGCCTGTGCCAAGTCCATGAGAACCCGGACTGCTGAGGGCTCATATTTTCTTTTTTGTCAGAAAGACCCTGTTTCCCTGCTCAGTCTCCTGTGACCCCTGTGAGATGGTGGCAGGGAGAGTGGCAGGAAGAGTGTTCCACTGGTGGTGGAATACAGCTCAGAGATCCCTCTGTGAGGTGATGCTGAGGGCATGTTTTTATGATAGCCTCCAGACTGCTTTTTCCCTTGCTTTGGCTGGCTTGGGATCTAAGGTGCCCTGTGGCAGCTGCAGGCGCAAGCCAGTCTGTGAACACTTTCTCTGAGGTAGGGAGTGGGGGTGCTGCTTGCCACAGAAGGCAGAGGAGCCAGCTGAAGGCCATGGTCAGGGCCTCCGTCCTTTAGTTGGGGGCCATTGAGTCAGATGAGTGTCAGCCAGGCTACCAGTGCTCACACAGTCCGGAGGCTGGCAGGAGAGGATGTTGTGGAGGTTGTGTAAGAATTGTAGATGTTTCTTAGAGCTATAGTCTAAGCTCAGAGAGGGTGGGACCCAGACCTTGTGCCCTCCCTTCAGTTTCCCTGGAGCCCTCTGATCAGCAGAGGTACATTGGATTAGCCCAAGAAGGCAGCTTGCGTGGACAGGGTCACGTTTCAGCTGCAGCTAACCCTAGTCACTGGACACAAATCTCTCCCGGCTGCATCTTCCTGCCTCCCATCCTCCAGCCACAGACAGGGAAATGAATCCTGGCCCTCACCCTGAACACCTCATGGCAGGCTTGTCTCTATTGAGAGAGGGCCATTCCTCGTGGAGTGAAGCTTCCTGCAGAGCCTGGGATACTGTTAATTAAGGAAGAGCCTCTGCAGCCAGTGCAGCACAGCCTGCCATGCTCAGATGCAGTGGCAGTGTCCTTAACCTGACAGCCCCCGCCCCCCAGCTGAGAATTCTTAGGCTTGGCAGAGAGAAAGGTGTTCCCACTCCTTGCCTGAGAGCCCAGATGCTGCTGGGGCCTGTCTGCTGGAAAACATCAGGAAGCCCCTGCTGTGAGTCCTGGGGCCTAGAATTGGTAATACAGGGGCTCCTGATTGGGGTCTTGGCTAGAGATTTTGAATGTCCTTATATACAGTCCCTAGGGCAGAAGCAGCTGCCCTAGTCTGCTGCCCAGTCTTTGTTCCTACAAACTCTAGATCAACAAACTCTCACACTGTGACTTTCCTCTGAGCTTTTATTTGACTTTGTTCCTGGAGGAACACTAGAGGCAAAGCTACAAGTCTGGCCTCTCCTTGACAGCAGAGTCTCTTTGTGAGCATTTGTGGGCTGGAACCCAACTTCATCTCCTCACTCCTGCTAGAGGGCGGAGAGTTTAACTCATTGTGGTAACTATAGGAAACCTGGAGGGGAAAGTTTACCCTTTTAAAGCATCAATTACAATAAGGATGTTTGCTCAGTGATGCATCGGGCTGTGAGGTGTTAAGGTGGTGATCACCTCATTCTTAGGCCCGAGACAGAGCTGGGGGCAAAATGGTTTGTTACTGCTTGATTCCCCATCAAGTACTGCTGCTTAGAGTCTGGCACCCAGGTTTTGATGGACAGAGCTCCTCTGGGCCATCTGTGAGGGTCTCATCACCTCCTCTCTGCTGGCTGGAGTGGCTGGATGTGCTGGGACTCTTGCCTTAGCCTAGATTTGGGCTGGCTCAGCCAGTCCCTGTCTGGCTTGTCAGGAAGACACATTGAATCCTGTGAATCCATTGAATGCTGTGGCTGTTCAGCAAGGTCCTTGGAAATCTGGTTCTATGCTTCATGGCAGAATCTGACAGCCAGACTCAGTCTCAGAAGCAGCTGGGATGGACTGTGTGATCCATGTCCACCTCCCTGGCGTTTCCCTGGCATGGAGCAGAGCTTCAGTGGAGCCTCGAACTAGGTACCACCCCTCTGATTTAAGACCTGGACTGAACTCCTTGGTACTTGGAACATCTTAGTTTTGTCAGGTCTTGGCCATTAGAGTGTGAAACTAGAGGGGTCTGTCTTCCCAGCTCCAAGAAGAAATCCCTGGTGCTCCTGGGAAGTATTTTCCTTTGTGTGACATATTTATGTATGTATGTGTGTATTTGAGACAAGATCTTGCCATGCAGCCCATTCTGGCCTTGAGCTCACAGCAGTCGCCCTGCCTCAGCCTGCTGAGGGCTGGGATGACAGGTGTACACCAGCATGCCCAGTGAGATGTTTTTGTAAATCAGTTTTGGGGTCCTTTTTACTCTTTGTGTGAACCTCAGTGTTTTTGATATTTGAGGTCTGAAATAGGTATGAGGGAGTATATATAACATACAAATGTGAAGTGTATAGTGTGATAAATTAAGGATATCCCTTTGTTACCACTGCCTAGCTCAAGATCCAGGACATCATTCAGAGAAGTTTTGTTCTGTTGAAGGGACAGTTTTGCCTGTTGCTGACTTTCGTAGAAATGAACTCATACAAGATATACCCTTCTGTGTTTGACTTCTTTTGGACAAAATAATATATGGAAGATTAATCCACGTGTCTGTATGTATCAGTAGTTTAGCCTTTAAATTTCAGCACAATATTCCACTATGTTGTATTTTCCTTTATGCTTGTATGTTGTTGGAACATCTACCTTCCTTGCTAGTACATGTTTGTTGAATGAGTATGTGCATGTTCATTTTGAGGTGGGACTTCCTTAGGCTGCTGTAGCTTGCCAAAACTCATCCTTCAGTAAAACCAGATTCCAGTCTTTGGCCTTATGGTCTTCCCTGTCTGTTCTGGAAGTCTAAGGTCCTGTGGTAGGAAGAGGCTGGCACTAGGTCTGTGGAAGTGGCCTTTGAGCCACAGTGGCTCATTTATTTCTTCTCCCAGCCAAGGTGTGTTGACTGTGTGCTGTGTACTCCCACTAGTCAAGGTTCTGAGGACACTGCAGTGAGCAAAGGAGAAAACCCTGCCTTTGTGGAGTTTGTGTTGCAGCGCACGCAGCTGGCACTGTCTTCAGCCTTTTGGACTCTGATCCTGGAGAAAATCTTGTCCTTGTCCAGTCTCTTCTGTTTGGTGGGTTCTGCGGAAGTTAGGTGGCAGTGGCCTGGCCACCTTGACGAGGCTTCTCCAGGGCTGGTGGGCTTTATCTTCCTTTTCTGCTCATAGTGATAGAGGCGGTGTTGGTGGTCACTGCTGCCGCTTGGCAGGGAAAGGTTCTCTCGGTGTCGGTGCTTCCCTCCCACTCTCCTGGAGTCTGATTGCCTCAGCGAGGGGAGAGAATTATTCTCCAACTTTCCATGCCTGCTGGGGGAAGGTGAGTGACCTCCATTTTTCCAGTGCTTGCCAATCTGTCCTCCAATCCCCAGCCAGGCTAATGCAGACATTATCTTGTAGTAAAGCAAACCACTAGTTCTCCTGTGCAGACAGATGCTGTCCAGCTCCAGCTTGCGGAAGACAGGTCAGCTCCGTGGGTCACTCCTTGCAGATGTATGGGCAGGTGGGGATGGCAGGGCTCTGGCACCTGAGCCACCGAGCTCTCGAGTGGAGGTCGGTGGATTCCAGAAGAGAGGATGCCCTGCCGTCATGTTCTCCCTTACCTCATCTGTGTCAAAGGGTGGCTCCTCCATGACAGTTTGGTCTGAAGTAGGTTTCATTTGCCAGGTTCCTAAGGGCACCCTGGAGACTGCCAACGCCCCACCGAGGAAAGTCAGAGAGTAAGGGCCTTGGGAGTTGAGGTCCAGGGAACTCAAGAGTCAGCTCGCCTGGTGGCCCATGCCTGAATGGTGTGTGGACTTAGCTTTGTAGGGCTTTGGGAAGGGCAGGTTGGAGTGGGCAGGAGCAATTCTAAGTGTTCCTGGCTAAAGGGTGCTATGACTCAGACTTGATAGTGCTGTCAGACTGTTTCTTCCAAACCCTGGGAGGATGTTGGTTTGGGGAAGAAAGCCAGGCAGCCCAGAGAATCCTGAGAGCTGGACAGGCCATTTTCTCTGGATTCTTTCTCATAGGCAGCAATGCAACATCATGGAAATAATTACTAATAAATAACAGTGATGACTACAGACAACTCTGACTTCAGAGGTGCGCCAGGGTGCATTAGGGAAGGACTGGAGAGCAGTGCCTGGTGGGCTGGGGGCAGCCTGTGCTCAGACACTCTTCTCTCCCCAATCCTGACCCCTTTTTGTGATGCCTGACTTTCTTGCTCTTGACCTTCCTCATTGAGTCAGCCAAGGCCAGCAAGTGGCATGTGGTTGGTCTACTTTCTTGGGGTGAGTAGCCGAGGCTCCCATCTCTGCTGTGCAGCACATGGGTAGTGACGAGATATGGAAGTTCTTCGTTGTGAGGCCCCAAAAGCTGGAAGTGCACTCCTTTCTCTGGTTTACACTCTGCAGTTGAGACAAGCTCCACCCATCAGTGCTTTGGGGTTTGAGGGTGACAGGATCGGCTTCAGCTGGACCCTGAGTCGGGGAAGCCCCACATCTGTGTTGCTCAGCTCCATCCCCCACCAGCCCTGAGCTCTGCTTCAGTGGCCTAGTCAGTTTCAGATCAGCCTACTTTGTCCACTTCCTCTTGGTTAGCAGAGCAGACGCTCTGCCTGTCAGAGCTGTGAATAATGTCCTGGTGTGTGTGACTGGAGGCAGGGTGTGGGGGGCTCCCTCACCCTCCCCTCCCCTCCGCTCCAATATTTACCCAGGGATGGGAGTCAGATGCAGCGACCTCAGGGGTCACCCAGTTAAACAGCTTCTGCACCCCGCTGCATTCTAACTGTTGCCATTGTGCTGTGCTCCGGAGCCTGTTCTTCCCCACTGTCCGCTGAGGCCCATGCTAATGGCCGTCCTCTCTGGCCCTGCTGGGAGGCATGGTCTGGGGAGAGTCTCATGCTACCTTCTTTTCTCTAGAGATCTTGGGCCTATTATCAAGTGGCTTTAGCTATGAGGAGCACAATCTCCTGCCTCCTCCTTCCCCTGCCCCAAATCTGGCTGGTGAAAGAGGCCCAGGCAGTGGGCTTGATTGTTGAGACTGAGGGTCTTCATCCATCTTGAGCCCTATGACCAGAGTAGTGGGGCTTGTCCTTCTTCTATAGCTGCCCTATAGATTTCCGAGTACTCAGCCAGTGAGTGTCATACTGTGTTCCCTTAGTCCCACATTTAGGGCCTGGAAGCTTCCAATATATCCTGTTGGGTTATGCGTGTTTTACCCAAAGATTGGTCAAATGTGAAATCAGTTTGGTCCCCTGGAGATCAAGTGAGATAAGGTAGCAAGTGTGCTCCATTTGTTGATTTAAGAGTCACATGTGCCACTAGTCAGGTGCATGCCTGTCTTGTCATCCTGTACTGCCAGTGCTTGGCAGGCTGATGCAGGAGGATCACCATGAGTTCAAAGCAACCTGAGGTATATAACAAGACTTTGTCTCAAAGAAACAAATAACTGAGGAGAGCGATGTAACTCAGTGATAGAGTACCTGTACCATGCACAAGGTCCTTGGCTTAGTCCCAGTACTGAAAAAATTGTACATGTACATGTGTCTTCATGAAGCCCCTCTTATAAATGTTACTTACTTTCCCCTGCAGCCCTCCCCTCTTGAGGGACACTGCTGGAAACTGCTACTGATGGTGCTAACCACCTAGTGCATCTTGGAGGTGTTGGCATTCAGCAGCAGCCTAAAGTCAGTGCCTGTTGAGGGCTGCTCTTGGCCTGGTAAGTACTGTGCTGGTGACTGTAGTGACAACCAGGTGGTCAGAACAAAAAGATTAGGACGCGCATACCTAATTACATGGAAAGGTAGATATACAAACACTATAAAGAAGACACAAGACAAATGAGAACCTGAAAAACAACATAGAGAGACAAAATAGGTAGCATTTGATAGCATTAATATTTTTGAAAGAAAATATTAAAGTCAAGTGTTAAGTTGAGCTGTTCTACTTGGAACTGGTGTGAAACCCTGCCTACGTTTTCCCCCTAATTCATGAGACACCCTGTGTCTTGTCTGAGAGCCATGAGCTCTGTAGAGCACACTTTAAGAAGCATTGATCTATTTTGATTCTTGTAGGCCAGGAGTGTGGCCCCAAAGGGCCGAGTGCTTACGGGGTTTGAAAATCAGGGGAGCTGGGATCAGGGTACAAACCAGCTAGAGGGTAAGGGAAGCAGCTGTGTCCTGGAGTACTTGTGTCAGAGCAGATGTCAGGCTGCAACCCAAATCCTGAGTGCTAGGAGGATGCCTCTCTGCAGTGACTCCAGAGGATGTTGCAGGCTAGCCACAGGTCACAGCAGCCCCAGCCCGGCTAGAGACTGTGGTAGGGCAGCAAGGAATCTCAAGGACAGCTCAGATTCCAAGAGCTCCTTGTGTGCCTGACCAAAATGTGAAGAACTCTCAGCAGAGGTAAGACGGAGTGTCCGGAAACCTCCTGTTACCTGCTCAGCTTCCTTCTCCTGCCCTGCTCCCTGCTGGGACTTCTGCCATTTTAGCCCGGAGAGAGCTCAGGCTAGGTCCTGGTAGTGGATACAGCAGTTTATACACAACCAAGTGGACACTGCCCCTCACTCCCACTTACAGGAAGAGCTGGCATGGGGGCATGGAAAGAACACAGAAGAGGTGTTTGTCTTCTTGTTTCCTTAGATAGAGACTGAGCAGTGCAGGCCATAAGGTTTATAGGGTCTCATGGTGCCAGGACAATTCATGTTCTATTTTTCCAGTGGGTGTCTGTGGTACCTGCATGCTTCATGTCAGTCTATGGGGGAGACTGGGAGCAGAGAGAGCTGGCAGAGGGCTGAAAAGCTGTGGGGCAGTCCGGCACTGTGGATGGCAGACAGCATCTTTTGGAGACTTTGAGAACCTGCTTGACACTAGAAGTCTGAGGTTGATTTTACCTGAGAGGACCAGCAACCTGACCTAAGGGGCATCCCTCTGCCCCCACTGTGCTCTGGTCTCTGTCGGGAACTCTCCAGAACAGCATGAATGAGAACACTTCCAGCTGTGCTGCTAGATCCAGATGCAGGTGACAGCTCTTCATCTATACCACAGGGAAATCAAGAGGAAATTACATGTCATTTGCCCCTTGCACAGAAGTAGTTGCCAAATCAGACATTGCTGATCAGACTTGTGCAGGGAGGACTCAAGGGAAGACTTATGCTGCATCCTTGTCCTCTGAGCTGTGGAGACTTCCAGATGATGGCCTGGGTACCCCCAAGGCTTTGTCCGCCTGGCTGGGTCTTGAGCCAGGCCTTGGCCTTGAGCCCAGCCCAGTGCGACATGGCAGCTGTGGCCCAGGCCAGGCCTCAGAGGCATGCGTATAACAGGCGGGAAGCAGTCAGCTGTGATGCACACTCAGCAATGAATTAAAGAATGAATGAATTAATTCATTCAGCTGTGATGCACACTCAGTAATGAATTAAAGAGATGACGTTTAAAAGGGAAGCCCATTCATTTGTAAGGAAGAAAAAGCAGAAACCAAAAAGCTGCACCATTTGAGGTAAGGGAAAGGGACGTCAAGATGGATTCCTCAGGTCTTTGTCCCCAGCTTCCCTTGATCAGTGAGAAGGCCCCTCCCTCCCAGGTCACTACCTGGAACTGGTCACCTCCTGATTGGCTCTCCGGACTTCACAGGTGGACCCCAGGTCACAGCACCCTGCCCCTGCTCCAGTGCCTATGCGCATGCCCCTGGGTAGGCTTTGTGTTCTCACTGCCTGCTTGTCCTTGGCAGGCCTTGTGCCTGGGACTGATGGATTGGTTAGGAGGAGCCTCACAGACAGACTTCCTGGAGCTAGTAATTAGGCAAGGGGATTTGTGTGTATCTAGTGCAGTCATGTAGTGACCCTAAAGTGAGAACATTGTATGTTACATAGGAGTTTTAGGATAGATGCCCACTTTTGCCTTCTTTGCAGCTCATGGGAGGTTGTGAGGGACAGCTGCCTTGGTTTGAAGTCCCTGGCTCCCTTTGTGCTCTGTCAGCTCTTCTTCAAGTCTTTTGATGTCAGTTTCTTTTAACTGCTTCCAAGGAATTCCTCTAGGCCAGCTTTTTAACTCTTTCTATTTAGAGTTAGCCAGAGAGACTAGTGAGGCCCTTATTCTATTCTGCCTTGTCTATGGATCCTTTCCTCTGTACAGTCAGGCATTAAGGCTCAGCCTTGTCTGCTGGGAATCTCCACGGTCCTCTGACTGCATCCCAGTACCAGCTTCATGGAGGCTGATGCACTAGCACATTGTGAAGTTCTGTGTTCTCTCTAGGTCCAGTTTTGGAGGCAACGGTTTGCCTTAAGTCTTCAGATTTCTGACAGAGACAAGACTTGTGGATCTTCATTTCAGTTGTTTTGTTTTATTTTTGCTTTTGCTTTTGTTTAGGTGTTATGGGGACAGAACCCAGGATCTAATGCATGCTGGCAAGTTGCTGCCACTGAGCTACAACCCCAGGCCTGTTGGCTTGTTCCATGTTGGTAGGACAGAAGAGCAGTGTTCAGGCTCTTCCAGACGAATAAAGAGGAGTCCTCCCATTTATTGTTCTTGGTGAGTATGTAAGAAAACCTAGATCTTGGTGTGCGCTGTTCCTGGGAGTAGTTGCTTCTAGGCTCTTAACAGGAATGTGTGTGTGTTTTCACAATCCTCTGTGTGCACATCTTTAAATAATTTTATATGTGTTCATGCCAGTTTTTACTAAGATAAATATGAATTTATACTGATTGCTCTAGCTCCATTCAAATTCCATATTGTGACATTACTTTTAAATTTCATTCTCTACGTATTCCTTGCTGCTGGATAGGATTTCAGTTGATATGGATCCTTGTCCGGCGCCGCGTCTGTCCCGCAGAATGAGCCACACGAACACTTTGTCTCTGCAGGCTCCTTTATTGACTGGGCTACAACCTCAATACACGTCCGTCCTTGACGGCTTCCTACATGTTGTGCGTGGGGCACTTCCTACACTTGGGCTTATATAGCTAATGTTATCCAATCATGGGATTACACGTGGGGACAGGCGATTGGGCGGCAACAAGGAAGCAATCAATCATTACCATATATGGCGAGGACAGTAAGCCGAGCAAGAACCAGGAAGCAGGATGTGTGCGCCATCTTGGGCACACGATGGGCGGGGGAGCAGCGAGGCGGTAGGCGGACACCATCTTGTGGCTATATTCTCATGGGTAATACGGCAGGCTCCCAACAGATCCTTATTTAACTTTGACAGTATTTTTTTTTTAATTGGTTCTGGGGATTGAATGCCTGACCTCGTGCTTCCCAGTGAGGCACCTATGCCGCTGAGCTAAATCCCCAGCTTTCATGGTATTTTTTGAAATTGAACAACATCTCATTGCATTTTCTTGATTCATGACCATGTAGTGCATGGTGAGGAATGATATATTTGTTTCCAATAACTGAATTTTATCTCCTTTAATTATTCATTGTTTTATACAGCAAAATCAATATAATCCTAAAGGAAAGTGACCTTGATAGGGCCCTGAGAGAAATCACTTCTCTGCCCTAACTCCCAGACACAGTTACCACCACCCACTGCTCAAACAAGTGCAGGGAGGATGAAAAACAGCAAAATGGTGATCATCTGTCAGGAGCATCAGTTTCATTGTAAGACTTGAGAGAAACAGCAGTCTATGAGGAACCATCTCCTCTACTCAGAAATATGGGAGAAAGAAAGCCAGTGCTGACCTCTCACCTCCCTGGTCAGCAAAGACAGAGGGATAGTGGGTCTTTCAGGCCCACAGAGTCCCCCAGAGTCAGCTGACCTGTGCAGGGCACTGCACCCTCCAGGAACAAGTTCCAAATGCCTTGGCACATGGCCCTTTCCTGCACAAAATGGGCTCTCCTTCCATGCTCAGGAATCCTGGCACCCCAGGTTGAGCAGAGCCCCAGGCATCCAGGATGAGGGGCACCAGGTACAGGACTCAGGACAGAAAACACATTGGGCAGCGCCAGGGTCCTCTGGGGAGACTTCAGGGCAGAAAAGAAGGGTGAGAGTGGGCACAGCTCAGCATGGTGGGTGCTCCAGGTGCCATGGCCAGATGCTTCTTCTTAGGCAGACCCAGCCCTTCCCCTGGAGGAGGATGTTGGGGATCATAGTTGACACTGGAGGAGCTCCCCCACAGCAGCCAAGGGCTTGGTGACAGTTGGGGAGGGCAGCCACTTGAGAGGGTCACTGGTGAGGCGGCTGCAGGGCAGGCTTTACCTGAGAGAGTGTCCCGCCTCCCGGCATGGCAGCTGCTCCATAAACCCTGGGCACCAGGACCTTGTTGCAGAAGCAACTCAAAGGAAGCTGAGTGGAGAATATGAGTGTGTTGGATTTCAAGGACTGTGGGAGGGGTGCTTTTCTTTTCCCCCAGTTCCTGAAAACTGCCATTGTTATATAAAAGAACATTTTAAAGGGAATATTCCCCAAGTGTATAAAGACTGCAGTCTCAGGCATCATGGCCAGGATGGGGTATAACCCATGGAAGGTCACTGACTCTGCAAGTCTCAAGAAAATGATCACTGAATGACCACTGTCCTGCTGCTACAGCCCCACCTGCTCCAGGGGGGCGGGTTTCATATTCAAGGTAAAGCTTGCAGATATAGAGGAGGTGCCACCATTCTCCACAGATCCAAACCCCTCATCTCTCCCTCCAAGTGGTGGCCAGTGTGCCTGCTTCTTGCACTGAACTTTTCTCCCTGGGATGAAACCCCCAGGGAATCATGGTGGGAGAGGCTCCGTGTCCCCCAGTTCCCATCTGCAGTGTGTCGTGCCCACCTAGTCCTGCTACTTTCAGAGTGTCCTGCCAGCTTGGTCCAAGGAGCTCCCACTCCAGCTCCTGCACCACCCCAGCCCCTGTCAGCAGTAGGAGGTGGGGCTGGAAGGCTGTGAAGAGGAGGATCAGAGACTGCCTGCAGGCCATGTGCTGCCACCGCCTGCTAGCCTGGGAGCCAACACAAGGTGGCCCCAGTGTAAGTGCTGCACAGCAGAGAAGCAGACCACATTCAAGGAGGCTGAGTGCTCCGGGCACTTTCTCAAGTGCGCTGCTTGATGATATCATTTTCAATTGTCAGGGTGTAACTGTAGGGAGGAGATGAAGGAGGCAGGAAGGGCACGTGTGGGCAGAGGGAAGAGCCTCAGGTGGCAAGGAGGAGTTGCTGTGGGGTCTACTGCAGCCACCACCATCTGCCATGTTTCCTAGTGAGCGTCCATTACACATGTCTGCTTGCATTTGTGGACATGACAGTGAGGTCAGCCACACAGGTGGAAGCCATAGTGAGTCATCTTGCAGCCCTTTGTCTAGTGAGCTGCAGGAGAGAGGAGGGGGAGGCAAGACCACTAGTGCATCCTGTGGGAATGAGGGCGCACGCCCTGGGAAGGCTGTGCGGGCACCAGGAGCTCAGATCCTGTGGGAGGAAGACGGCAGAGGAGCAGGGCGGAGATTCACCTGCCAAACACTCTGCACCTGCCAGCAAGGCTCTCCCTCTCCTCGGCCTCCATGCACTGCCTATCTCCTGAAAGGGCTTGCCCTTGGCTAACCTTGCGGGAAGGGACAAAACCAGGACTCTGTTCCAAACTCAGGGCCTAGCCACACAGCCTCCTGTGTCCCAGCCTCAGTTTCCCACTTGTGGAAGCACTGGGGCTGAGGTTGGGGATCGAGATGTTGCTTATTGTGCCCTTATTGTGCACAGCTGAGAAGGTGGCACGCCCTCTTTCTGTCCCCTGAGGATCAGGGTGGCTTGTGCTGGGCCTGCTCCAGGTGGGGGATGCGGGGATGACACGGGCTGCTCTGTAGCTGCGTGGCTGCATGGGCTGTGGCTCCAGTGGGAACCAGGAAAGGCTTGCTCTTCTCATCTGGTTTTGAAACTGGAGACCGGAGGTGACCTGAGGGCTGTGGCCAAGTGGACCTACTGCCACTCACATGCCAACCACCCAGATCCCCAGCTGCTGTCCCTGCCCAGGTGTGGACAATGGTGAGGACATTCCCCAGGAGACACTGATTGGGATCTATGAGCGAATCCAACAGCAGGAGCGGAAGACAAATGAGGACCACATGTCCCAGCTGCCCCCAGAAGGTGAAGAAGCTGATCGTGGGGAAGAAGCCCATACATGCTTGGCCCTCAGGCATGGGGCCGCCTGCCCACCATTCTGGCCTCTGGCAGGCAGAGCTGGCGGGGGACTCCCAGGCACTCAAAGCAGTGCCTGCAGGCTTGAGGAATCCTGGCTGTTTGCTCGGGTTGCACTTGAGGCCCTCAGGTCCTTAGTGATGGCCCAACTCTGCTAAATCTAGGCTCTTTCCTTAGTGATCTGAGCCCCCTGTCCCTGACAGGGCACTACAGTGAGCTTTACACCTTGGCCACTCCCTGGTATCCAGGCTGGTGGAGCTGAGGACCTGGCGCCCTGGCTGGGCATTGCTGTGCACATCCCCAATGTCCCAAGGTGATTGTGGACGTTAACATCGGTCCCTGTGCTGTTTTGCCACAGATCAGATCACTGTATCACCGGCTTGGCTTGTGAGTACCTCTCTGCTTCTCCTTCTGGCCACTGACCACCCACCCTGGGGAGCCTCCATGTGTCCTGACGTGTCCCTAGCCAGTTCCCCGTGCTCTAGGAGCCAGACTTCTGGCTGCTGAGTTCATGAGTGACCAGCATTTTCTGCTTCGTGGTTCCCTGGACTGACCTCTGGCATCCCTGAGACCACAGCCACAAGGGTCAGGCTTGTGGTGGAGACACAGCTTTCAGCCCTTGGGGTGGCCTCTGTGGGCGTCCACACCATTGCAACAGCCTGCTCTTGGCCTTGCGACCCAGGGTCTATTTCTCCTAGCTCTGTCTCCATCATGCTACTTGTGACTGCTGCCTGCTCTGTGACCGCCACTAGCCTGGCAGATTGAGGCATGTCCCCATCTCTGTCCCCATCCCTGGTGCCCCAGCAAAACATCCAGATCCCCTCCAGTCCTCTTCCGTCCTACTTCTGCCTTCACACTTCCATTCTCAGGCACCAGGGTACACAAGTCCCCTTTGCCCTGTCTCCTAACAGTAGGTCTGTGTCCTTTGAGAGCCAAGGTGCTCCCCAAGGCAGGCCCAGGCCTTCCTGATGGGTCCCCTAGTGCAGGGCCCCCCATCTGGCAGGTTGGCTGCAGGTTTCAGGGCAGCACCACTGCAGTGACAGTAGGGTGCCTGAGCCTGGTGAGCTTCTCAGAAGGGGCCTGCTGCTCTCAACCCCCAGCCAATTGCTGTGGCTCCTAGGGACAGTGTGTTCTGATTGGCTCACATGAGCCCTGCCCCCTGGACCAGAGGAGGACCAGAGAGTTCTCTCCTCCAAACAAAACTAAGGGCTGTGAGGGTCTCAGGTGCAGGCATGGCAACTGTTCCCCAGCACAGGGAAGGCTCATGCTGGGCCTGTGCGTGATCTGGCTTCTCTCCAGGGTTAATTCTTTAAAGAGCAAGGGCCCTTACTGCCCGTCCAGGAGGACAGGCACTTCCTGCTTGACAGGGCCCTAAGGGGGCCATGCACAGCCATGGCAGCATCTCTTTGCTATACCATGGGACTGAGGTGCCAGCTGGAATGACACTGAGACTCAGATGGATAGGAAGCACTGTCCCCAGCGTAGTGTCTGCCCAGATCAGCTGAGCCCAGACTGCTGGCCTCTGGGCCTGATCGAGGTTCCCGGGTGCCCTGCAGTCCTTGGAGTGCTGAGACTTAGTGTGCCTCAGGTCACTAAGACCTCTCAGAAAAAGAACTTGATGACATACAGCTTCCAGCAGTCCTTGTACGGCCTACAGATCTTGCTCTTCCAAAACCATTGTGAATCTGTGCTGAGGGTACCTGTGTCCCCTGCCCTGAGGCATCTTCCTCCACTCTGTGCCCACCTCAGTACAGCAAGCAGCTGACAGTGTGACTGGCCATGGGTCCCAGGTTCCCAGGCACAACCCCAAATCCTGGAGCACGGTTGAGCCCATATTTAAATCTTCACATCAACATTTAAACATCTCGTACTTCAGTCGAAAAATCAGAAGGCTTGGTGTCCCTGGAGTCCCTTCCTATGTGGCAGCAGGAAAGCTGTGGTGCAAATGGACTGGTACACATATCCAGCACACCACAGTGGCTTGCAGCCCCACTGGGCCAAGACCCCCAACATATCCAGCAGGAGATGCTCAGCCAGGGGATTCCCATGACAAGAGCCAAAGTCCAGATGGCACTAGGAAGGCACCACTGGGTGTCCCAAGAGCTCAGGGAGAACACTCAGGGGAGAACAACTCCCAGCCTGTGGTCCAGCACTGCCTGAGTGATGGGATGATGCCCCACCCTCTCTGTTCTGCTCTGGGACTCAGATCCTGGCAGTGGGTGAGGGTCCCAAGGTGAAGGCCATCTTCCTGACCCTCAGGCAGGCCTGGGCACCTTCCCTTGCACTGGGCTGTCACCCTCACTTGGTGTGCAGGCAGGGCCCAGGTCAGGGACATGTGACCATCCATGCTCACCCTGATTCTGCTGCTGAGGCAGAGCTTAGAGCACTAGGCTCTAAGGCTACCATGCCCCAGGCCCTGTGACCAGCATGGCCACTTCATGGATGTACTGCACCCATGCC
The DNA here is from genome assembly GCF_034190915.1 of Cavia porcellus. Taxonomy (NCBI): domain Eukaryota; kingdom Metazoa; phylum Chordata; class Mammalia; order Rodentia; family Caviidae; genus Cavia; species Cavia porcellus. The sequence goes on along the minus strand of NW_026947510.1, from coordinate 25,461,412 downwards.
CACCCCTCTGCTTTACAGACTACCCCAATAGCATCTGGCTCACAACTGCCATGGCCGGGGAAGACCCCAGAGTGTGAATCACCTCCAACACCCCTACCTGCAAGCCCAGAAGTTCACCACTGACCTGTGGGAGTCTGTGGAAGAAGTGTGGGAGATGGAGAAGCAATGGATAGAACCACAGGGAGGAGGTATCATCCCTCATGTCTCCTGGATTCCCCAGGCCACCTGTGCTCCTGACTTGGCCTTTCTGTCTCTGACCGCAGGAGAGGTGCCTCTTGTCCTTTCTGGCCTCCACAGCCACTTGGAGGGACAGCAATACCAGGTGAGGGGCTGGGAAGGGGAAAGGAGAACCCGCTTCCCTGGGGACACAGTCCTGCCTGTGTGAGCACAGCCCTTGCCTAGGGACACTTCCTTGCTGGTCAGTCACCCATGGACAAAAGCCAGCAGGATCCGAGGTCAAGAACTTTGCCCTCACCATGATCCTTTGCCACTGGTCCTGAGGGTGCAGCCCAGATCACTCCCCAGAGACAAGTGCTGTCCCCACCTCTGTCCTCTCTGCAGAAACACCTGACTGAGCTCTGCTTCCCTGCCTGACCTTACCAGCCTTGACCTCTCTGCCTGCCCAAACTGAGCCTGCCCTGGATGCAGCCTGGCCTGCCCTGTGTCCTGCCCACGTCTCCATCTGGTAGATTGTGATGTAGGCCAGTATCAGCCCCGAGAGAAGGCCATGGTCATCTGTGTCTCCTGCCATGACTGCTCTCCCCAACAGTGACCCCCTCACTTGCCTGTCACCCTCTCTGTTCCAGCACAGCTCAAGAAGCAGAAGGCTGTTTTGCAGGCCAGCATGTCCCAGTGCTCCAGCCTCAACAAGGAGCACAGTGGGCCAGGGGTTTAGCTCAGTGGTTCAAGCTTCTGCCTGGAAAGTGTGAGGCTGTGAGTTCAATGACATTACCAAAAACAAAAACAAATAAACAAACAAAACCAAGCAGCCCCAACACAGGAAGCTAAGCCAGGCCTACCTGGATGACAGCTACATGGGTGGCAAGTGCAGTGTGCTCAGAATCTTTCTGTGCCACATCTTAGAAGCTGGTAGGAGCCTGGCCATAGCTGCCTCCTGCTGTAGCACTGGCAGTGGAGTACAAGATGAGGCCACGTGACCCAGCAGCCACATGGCTCTCACAAGGGTGTCTAGCCAGCCAGCTTCCACTGGGGGAAGAGTCTCTGGAGAGTTGTTGCAGGGAACTTTCCTTTCTGATGGCCTGTGAGACCGTCAAAGGCTGATATAGGCCTTGGCCACTGAGATACTCAAAGGCTGATACCCGCCCTCTTCCCTTCCTGGGGCTTTCTGCCACTCTGCCCTGGCCTTGGCCAATGTGGGACCCCCAGAGTCTGCTCAGGGTGCCATCCCATTCCCCACCCATGACCCTGCCTCCCACAGTTTACTCATTTCTCAGAAAGGTTTTATCCTTGTTTTTCAGTGGAAAGTTTTCTTTGCTTTTGTTATTTTTTCCCCCATAGCAAACCCCAAAATTCATTGCCAGCATGAGGTATAAGGCATGGCTTCTCAACTGGGTACTGTGGGCATTTTGGCTAAACAACCCTAGCTTTGCATGAGACTGTGCAGCACCCCTGGCCTGTCCTCACCATCCCTGGCATCTCCACAAGCAGCTGGGTGATGCTCAAGCCTGGGTTGAGAACCCCTGGCTATCCTGGTACATGTTGTGGGACTGCTTGGGCCTCTGCTGGTATGGTCTGGCTCTGTTTGAGTTTGCACAGTGTGGTAGGACCTGCTCCCATTACTTAGGAGCTACTAGAAACTCCTGTGCTCCACCCAGGTGTCAGGGGCTCCGTGGCTAGCCACAGGCTCTCCACTTGATTCCTGCTGCAGAGGTCTGTATGCTGTCCCAGGCACCCCTGTGCCTGGAGAGCCTGGAGTACACCGAGGAGGGATCCTCGGAGGCTGCTGGACAGCCAGCTTGGAGGCTGCAGGACTCTTACTCTGCATGAGCACCATGCGGGCAGTGTGATGCCCTGGCACCCTGTGATCCTCATCATGCGGAACCTGGGGAGTGACACCATGACAGTTGCTGCCTGTGACCTTCCTGGTCCACATCCTTCCAGGATATGACACGCCAAGGACCCAGCTTTAGCCCACAAAAACTGGACCAGGGAGGGTCCCAGTCTGCTGAGCCTGGGAGGAGCCACTCTCACTCCAAGCTGCAGATGGAAGGGTACTAGGCTCTGGCTTCAGCAGCTGCCTCTTATCCAGGGACACAATAGCCAGCTTTGAGTAACAGTGGCTCCTCCCAGGGAGGCAGGAGGGAGAGGATTACAGGGAGCCATCATGGCCATGGTCACAGGGAAGGACTCATCAGATTTTGTATAAGAGCTGGTGTGTTTCACTTTGACACCCCGATGACCTGCACAGTATGGACTGTCCTGGAAATGCTTGGTTCCCACTTCTGCCACAGGTGCTCCTGTCTTTCTGGGGTGATCCACTTCCTCCATTTCCTGTGATCTCACTTAGACCCCAGCCCACTGGACCTCATCCTCCCACAGCAGGCCACAGGGTTGGAGTGGGGCAGTGCTCTGTCTGGTTGTGCTGTAGTGAGGTTCTGGTCCCCGTGGGGGATCTCAGCCAGGCCTCCACGGGATGGCAGGATGGTTAGCAGCATCGTGGGCCTCCACCTGCAGGATGCTGAGCCCACTTCCCACCCCTGGGTCTCCACACCCCAAACCAGAACTCCCCAGGCAAGGGGGTGAGATGGGGCCTCGCTGGGAATTGTTGCTCCAGGGCCGGAGAAAGAAGGGTCAGAAAAGTCTCACAAAACCCAAGGCTCCTATATTTTCTTGCTATTACTTTTCCACCCCTGACAGCAGCTCAGCGTCTGACCAGCACCCCCAGATAAACTCACACAGGCTGGGGAGTGGGGAAGCTCTCAGGGATGGTGAGGAAGGCCTGTCATTTAACAGCACGGACACTGCAAGGACACAGGCAAACACCCAACCCAGGCACCATGGAAGGTAGTCAGGCAGTGCTGATCTGTCCCAGCTCCCTCTTTCAGCCCAGGCCAGCTCTAGGCTGGGCACCAGTGGCCGAGCACTCACACAGGGATAGGGTTGTGACCCTGGAGCCAGCCCCTGGTTTTGAACAGTCAGCCCAGGCTCCCATGGGTCTATTCATAGTTAAATTGCTTTCCCTTTTGAGTCTCAGGAACATGGGTTCACAGTGTGTGTGGTCTGTGTCTGGTCCCCTTCTCTCAGGGCAATGATTCTGACTCACACATGTGTCATACAGATATATATCTCCCAGGCCTGCCAGCTGCTGCTGTCAGCACAGAGGCCTCTTGTGATGGCCTCAGACACATGGGTGGCCAGGGTGTCCCTCCTCAGCAGAGCTGCTCAGCAAGGGAGATGAAAGGAAAGCTTCCCAGGAAGGCAGTGATATGAGTGTGAGGATCACCAGGAATGGAACAAATGGCGGTCATAAAAACTCAAGTTTATCATTCTCCCAATTACTCATGAAGTCAAACCAACACTTCATAGAGGATAGCAGTCCTGTGACACAGGCCCTGTGGAGGTGCAGGCAGAGATGGTCACCCAGCACCCTGAGGTGCCCAATGCCAGGGGCTGTGCACTTGAGGGCAATGAGGGTGAGTTCATGTTAGGCACCTTCTGTCACAATGGAAAGAAGAATAATGGCCAGGTACAGTGAGGTCCACGGTGAGCACAGAAATAAAATGTAGGAAACAGCAGCACACAGCCTGGGAAGGCAGAAATGTCGCACTGTTTCCCTGCACACACGTGGCCTGGTGGGTCACTGCTGAAGGGAGGCCTGGCTGACCAATGGCACACGCTGGAAGGCAGCAACATACATGCAACAGGATAGAGGCTCAGCAGGGTGAGAGACGAGAATACTAATCCAAAGGGAGGAGGAAAATCAGGGAAGAGCAAACAAAGGGTGGGTAAAACAGAGCTGGAAGATAGGCTGGAACCAGCTGAGTGAACACAGGGCAGTGATTTGCATTCATCACCAATTTCAAAGCACAGACTGTCAGGTGAGATTAACCATTGCACCTACAAAGAAGCTGCTTATTAGCTTTATTTTCCTTTTATGTAGAAATAGTTTCAGATTTTAAGAAGGTCATTGAGTTCCTATACACTGATCACCTGGCTTCTTCAGACAGGAGGAACGTAAGAGATCCGAGGGACGATGAGTGACATTAGGAAGTGGACGTTCCTGCAGTACTGCTAAGTACAGTGGACAGTTCACCTGGGCTTCTCCCATCTGTCTTTTACAGGACCTATCTAGGACTCCACATTGTGTGCAGTGGCGGGACACCGCTGTCTCCTCCCATCTGTGGCTGTCCTCTGTCTACCAGGAACGCTGTCCTTGTTCCTGTGCACAGGTCACTTGACTGCCTGCCTGTCATTCCCTCATGCTGAGACTATGGTGATGTGTTTCTGTCAAGAGCACTGCAGAGGTGACGGTCCCACCCCAGGTGTCTCACTAGGAGGGTCATGATGTCCCTAAGCCCAAGAACTGCTGATGTGATGCTGCATCTTCTTGATGGTAGTGTTTGCCAAGATTTGCACAGGAAATTATTTCCCAGCTCTGCTATGGATACCATGGGCTGCTACTTGGTAACTACCTACGTAGACTACCTCACTTCCAACTTCTGCTCAGTCAGGGCCCTGTGCTCTACTGGAATGTGCCTGTCACACTTCAGTCTCTACTGTGTGCCTAAGGGGAATTTTCTCCTTCCGTGTTGCTATCTCTACCTCAGTGGACCAGAAATCCCCTCTGAAGATAAGAGTACAATTTGGTCAAAAGAGGATACACAAAGCTCTGGCCAGTTCAATGCCCAAGGCAGTTGCAGTGACAACAGGAGTGTCAGGGAAAGTCAATTTCTGAGTGAAGACTGCATTCCCAAGAATAAAACAGGTTGTTTCAGGAGAAAGACACCAATTGACCACAAGTGTGTAAGAATTCAGAACACGTGTGCACAGAGCTTCGAAATGTGCAAAAAACTGATAAAAGGACAACTGAATACAGAATTATAGTCAGACATTTCAACGTCCTCACAATTTAATAGAAAAATTAAACACAATTTTTAGGGATCAAAAGATTGCATGTTATGGACAAACTTGTACCAACTGCCACTGACTGAAGCATCCCATCCAAACAACAGTGTAGTATTCACTGCTGCCAAGTGTACATGGAGGAAATGTTTCCAACACAGTCACAAAATAAACCCCAATAAATTTAAAAGAATTTCAATTATGCAGAGAATTTTCTCTCACTATGATGAAATACTATGATGAAATACTATGATGAATACTATGATGAACACTATGGTGAACACTATGATGAAATACTATGATGAAATTCACTATGATGAAATTTAGAAATTAACACTAGGGACAACACTATTTACCTAGAACCTGAAAGAATAAACAGTTAAGAGGAAGCATGGGAATGGAGCTCAGTGACAAAGTGCCTGCCCAGCAAGCGCAAGGCCCTGAGTTCAATTCCCAGGGCCAAAAATATAATCTAAAACAAAGGAGAGAATGTTAGCGGATATGTTTGAAAGCTTTGATGCAGGGAAAAAATTTCCTGAAAGACAAGAAGGGCCCAAGTCTATGGGCCTGTGCCTCATTTCCATGGAAGACACTGAATTCGTTAGACCTTTCTGAGTAACTTCAGGCTTGATTAGCTTCACTGCTGAATTTTACCAAACACTGAAGATAGAAGAAGTATCAGTTTTATACACTGTCATAAGAATTTGAGGAGCAAAATTTCCCAGTTTATGAGGTCACTGTTATTGTGATTATTCAGAGCAGACACAAGTATCAGAGAGATAACTACACATCAATACCCTTGAAAAGAACAGACACAAGTGTTCTTAAAACTTAAACAATGGAGAGAAACACCTCTTAGAGCATCACTGAAAAGCACTAACTAAAGAGATTTCCACAGTAGTGACAGTGAATTATCATCTGAATTATTCAAGGTGATAAAAGCTTAAATTCAACAGAATGATCAGTACATTTACAAAATACACTACTACAAAATTACCTGAGCTAAAAAAAAGACATGATACACAACGTAAATGAGTGACTTAGCAACGAATTTGAGTCCATAAATGGTACCAAACAAATCCTAGAGAATTAAACTTGTATCCAAAGTGTGGGCAACAGAAATGACCACAAGGACAGAGCCCTGGAGTTAGAAGACAGGGCTGGTGTCAGTGCCCAAATACTCAGGGACACCTTACAAAACTGGAACATGGACAGTAGATCCAACAGCTATTAGACGGTGCACAGACAACTAGAATAAGTGAAAAACCACAAGACAGCACAGATGGCATAAAAATCTGTGACAGAAACAATAGCAGAAAACTTTCTGAATATGGGGAAGTAACTTGACATGCAGATAAGAAAGACAGATGAAACCCCAAGTAGCCACAATCAGAAAAGGATCTCCCCATGACATATGACAGTTAATACCTGGGAAGTCCAAGGTGAGAACAGAATCTTATAACCTCATAAAGAAAAGCAAGGAATCACTTATAAATGTAAAACCATTAGAAATACAGCACACTTCTCAACACAAACCATTAAGACCAGGAGAGCTTGGAGTGAGGTATTTCAACACATAAAAGAAAGCAACATCCAACCCAGGTGATATATCCTACAAAACTCTCTTTCAAAACCACTCTGCAGGACTTCAGGGCAACCACTTCCCTCGCTGGAGCCCAGCCAGTCCTGTCTGAAACACACTGTGGATGGCCTGGCTGCAAGGCCTCTCTAGCTTCCCTGGCCTTGAAACTGTCAGATTGTTTGACATTGTTAGTGTAGAAACAGGAGAAGTGACTGGGAGCCCCTGGTTTAGAGGGGCAGTGATCTCAGTGCCCAGGGATTTCCCTGAACTCTCAGAGGACGAGCAGGAGTTCTCCCAGGGCCTGGCACATGTATGACCATCTTGATGTTCACCTCAGAGACAGAATACTGAACTCCAGTTGCAGGAGGTGTGTTGCCTCTCAGGATTTGGCAACTGTAGATAGAGAGCTTGTCTGCATGGCAGGATGTAGGTGAAACCTCCAGAGGAGTCTTCAAGGTTAGATGATGACACTGTAAACAGCATCCCTGCAAACTTTCCTGGTCTTGACTATTTCAGGAGCATAACACTAACTTTGTCATAAAGGTGCAGAAACATAGACACATTCATTACCAGACACACATTCATTCTTTAGAATATTTCTATTGATGAGTTATTAACTTTACTTTTATAAGTGTTGTTATATTACACAGTGGCTTACCAGGAAAAAAAACAAAAAAATATAAAGTATTGAATTTTTAATATTTATTGAGTGTTTATAATAAAGCATCAAAATTTAAAACATCAACAATTTTTTGGCATAAAGTCTACAAAAAATAACAAAAATATTCCTATACAAATTACACTGAAAATACCAACAGCAATTTACAAAAAAGTAATCTTCACTTCAATTATCACATCTAAATCAGTCTGTGCACATGACCACAGCGTATTCCATAGACACATAATACTCACACTGGGAGCACACGTTTTGCTGTCCTACTCTTTTTGTAGGATATACTTGATATCTCAGTTTTGCTGTTTTGTCAAGGTTATTGTGTTACAGAGTGTGCAGCCAACAGGAACATAAAATATCAAAAGAAGTTCTTAAATTCTTACTGTGTGTTGTGCCTTTAGAATACACATCAATGGGGCTGGGGGTTTAGCTCAGCAGCATAAGCACCTGCCTTGCAAGTAGGCGGTCGTGAGTTCAATCCCCGGTACTGATAAAAAAATGAAAAAGACAAAAAAAAAAAAAAAAAAAAAAGAATACACATCAATATATTTTCACATCAAAGATAACATCAAAAATAGAAACCTATGTGAACTGCAATGTAAACAAAAACAAAAATCTACCACATAAATAAGCTTTGCTTCAACTGTCATATCCAAAGCAGTCTTTGCACTTGTCATACCCAAGGCAGTCTTGCATGTTCCATATACGAGGGACACTTCCACTGATAGCATGTTTTGTTTTCCTGTATTTTCTTGTAGGACACAGTTGAGATCTTTTAGTTTTCCTCTTATCATCGTGGATCTAGGAAGCTGTGTGTGCCTATTCACCTGTCAGCTCACCAGTGCACTCCACAGTACTTCACATAATTCACTGACAAGAAAAGCTGGATATTTCTCTGCTGTAAATAACCTCATATGAACTGTAGTCCCAAACCTTAAGAACATTTCTGTTCATAACATCATCTGGTTTATTATTCTATGAATAAACACCTTGTGGCTAAGTTCAAGGCTAAATGTCTAAATTGAAAGCATAAAAAGTCCTCACATGCACAAGGGCATGCATTATGCCAGAGTTGACCCATCATTTTCCATGAGGCCTTTACATTCCTGCAATCACTATGAGAAATCCCTCCTAAGCACACAGATCCATAAATGCTTTCAGTTCAGCACCATGTCATAAAACGTTTTTGAATATGGCTAATGGTGCATAGAGAACACTTTACTTGAATTTTAACCTCTGTATATTTCACAGAATCTTGTAACATTTCATGTGCTAAAAATTTCCAACTTTGAATAGCAGTATCAGCATTCGTCCAATACATTTCACTCTTGCCAAGTCCCTCACTATATTTTGAACTTAGTATTAACATTAGATCATTTCATTTGGTTATGTGGCCATTTTGCAACATTTTCACTAGTCAAATATGTATTCACATTGTTTTGTCATCTTAACAAAGGAGGTCGGTATCAGTATCAGTTGATCTTTGCTCCACTTCACTGTCCCAGGAAGTTTGACTCACATGGCCAATTTCAAAGTCCTCTTCCTCCTCTTCATCAACATCCATCCATCCACAACACTCTTCTGTTATGAAAGTGTTTTGTCATAATGGATCATCTTCATCATTCATGCATGAGTAATCTGATGATTCATTCACTTGTGACCTCCTCCAAGATATAGTTTTCACATGCCATTGTACAGAACTGGGCTATTTCCACCAGAAAAATCAAAAGAAAGCTTTTAAAAAGACAAATCCTGGAGTAATGGGATATTATTGAACCCTCTTTGATGCTTGAATAAACACACAAAAGCAGTTAGATGGAGCACAACGTGGGTGAAAATCCCATTTTGAGACTTTTGCACTTGCTCACACACCTCATTGTTTGACACAGCAAGTGGATAATCACATAAACTGCTTTCCAGTGTCCCTCAGGGGAAGGTAGTGACATGCCCAGCTGGCTATTGCACTAAAGTAAAATTTACTGGTACAGGATAGGCCTGCTGCATGTAGTTATGTTGCTACCTACACTCTTAATATGTCCCTGTGTCTCCTGAAACCTTTTCTTAACCAAAGACCCACTCCAACAGTAGAGTGGCCAACTCTTCTGTATTTGGCACAGAGGACTTTTACTTTGTACTTTTTCTACCTTCTTGCTTTGCATCTAATTGGGTGAGGTTTCCCATCACGTCTCCCAGTCTCTGCTTTTGATTGGGAAGACACTGCCCCTTCATTAGAAGGGAATTAGAGCTTGCAAGAGTTTGCCTCTGTCAGGTGGCTGTTTCATGAGCCTTGCAGCATCTTGTCCTTGCTCTTTTTTGTCTTCTTCTTCTTTATTTTTTAAAATTTTATTTTATTTTATGTTTTTCGTATCAGGGATCAAACTCAGGACCTCACACTTGCCAGACAGATCTTATGCTGCTGAGTTAAATCCCTGGCCTAAAAAGAGGATAAAACCAAGGAAAATAAAACAGAACAAAACCGATCAAGATAAACCAGTATAAGTGATACAGGTCTTTAAAACTTAGAAAATCAGCAATAGTTACCATAATGCCTCTATCATCTTCAAAATAGCTGCAGATACCTTTGGACCTGGTAAAAATCAAACAACAGAATAGAGCAGAAACAACAAACACAAAACAATGACTGCAGTAAAGGACTTCAAAACAAGCTCACAGTAAGTCCAGAATGGCTACCATAACACGTCTTGCTATCTTTTGAACAGTTGTTCATGGCATCAGATTTAATATAATCAAACAAAATGAAAGAATAAAACCCAACCAACAAAGCAATGAAAATGACATGGTTTCCAGGCAGGGCCCACCCCCTTGTGAGGCCTGGTTCTCGCTCCACAGTCTGCGAATGCTGCTGACTGGGAGAGAGGCTTGGGCGTGGCTGTCCCCACTCCAGCAGCAGCTGTCCCGCTCTTCTGCAGGAGTCATTCGTTTTGGAGTGAATGGGCTCGTCACCTGTGTAAAAGCTACTTATGTTTTCTTTGAGGATGCCGTGGATATAACTTTGAAAATCCCAAGGCCACCCCAGGGTGGTATGAATCCGTGGCAGTTAAACATAGCCATATATAGGATGCTGCCCCACATCTGGGGAGTGAGTTTGTAGTTTCCTCCACGTATGCCAGACTGTGTCTCAGGAAATACAGTACTACAGGGTGCATTGTTTTCTTTTCAATATGTGAGCCTCTAACATGTAGAATACAAAACCAGTCCTGATTTTCATAAAGGTCCACGTATTCAGTTTTAACAGACTTTTCTTCAGACTTGAGTTCCTGCAAAAAAATTCTCCTTTGTGAGCCAGGGTCTTGCTCTGTAGCCCATGCTGGCCTTGAACTCACAGTGATCATCTTGCCTCAGCCTCCTGAGTGCTGGATCACAGGCATGTGGGACCAGAGCTGGTTCTTCCATTTCAACCTAAGGGACTCCTCTACCCAAGGCAGGCCTACTAGGAAGGACGGACATTCTTCAGTGCTTGCATCTAAGAATGTCTGAGCTTTCCCCCTCATTTTAAGGACAGTTTTGCTGGATGTGAAATGCTTAGTTGAGAGAGCTTTTTGTTTTGTTTCACTGTTTCATTCACACAGCACATGTCCACCTGTTTCCTTCTGTCCTCCTGTAACAGAATATCCTGCACCCCAGTCAGTATACTGCAGTTTCTTAGTTGTCCAGGTAACAGTTCTGTCTCTAAGAAACGGCTGGTCACTGTGATGCCTAGCTGGTCACTGTGATGCACACTGCATAAACCAGCCCCAATCAACAAGCCATTTTGCCCCTGTACTCCCCACTTGCTTATCCTATACAGGCCTCAGACCATCAGAGATCAGGGCCTGATATTCTGGGAATGTACCAATCAGTGCCCGTTGGTGTAAATAAATGTGTCTCCAACTCTTGGGTGTCCTTTCTGTGACTGTGCTTGCCGCTGCTCTCCAAGGATTTTGAGGATAAGTCTAATGACTATGTTTTTGGGGAATTGCTGTCAGCTGCACAGGCATTAATTTATTTGTCATATTTTATACACTGACCGTTACGTTATTCTAATGTAAGTGAAGTTGCAGCATCACTTTGACACCAGTAAGAATTAAGAGCAAAAGGAACTGGAGATGCTGAGTGTAGACATCATGGGATCTCTAAATGTAAGAGGTATTACAGATGCTGAGAACAGATTCTCAGAACAGAAACAAAAGGGATATTGAAGCATCCTACAGGTTTGAATTTCAAAAACTCAAGTGTCAATCTCCATAACTCACATTAGTAAGACATTTTGTAACATTTTTCTGTTAGAAACAAAAGACCCTCATGGCCAAGAGTGTGAGGGGTGAAGTTGAGGTGACCAGCTCTGCCTGGGCCCACTGGCACCATGACTTCACAAGATCCCCTGTGAGGTCACAGCAGATAGCTGTATAAGGTAGGGTTTTCAGCCCAGAGACCCTTTGTGGGTGAAGTGGAGTGGTGTTTGGAGAGGAGTTGGTGGTTGGAGATTCGAAATTTTGATAATTGATTTTATAATGTCTAGTTCCATCAAGGCATCCTTTGTGGCATGTAAAACATCTTTGCTGGACGTCATGTCATCGTCCACAGAAATGTCATCGTCCACAGAAATCTTCTGGGAAGACTATGACATGCTGTTGCCCCTTAGTGAGGGTAACTTTGCCACAGTAGTACTCACTGAACATGTGAGCACAGGGATGCTGGTAGTTGTGAAGGTACTTCACAAGAACAAGTTGGGGCCTACTGCTGTTAAACAGGAGGTCAGCATTCTAAAGGACCTTCAGCACCCCAATATCATTCAGTTGCTGGAAGTGTCAGAAAATAGTACCTGTATGTTCCTGGTGTTGGAGTATGCGCGCGGGAAAGACCTGCAGCGCTTTATCAAGTTTGCTGAGACACAGAAGCTGGAGGAAGAGAGGGCCCGGCTGATATTCCGAGAACTCCTGGAGGCTGTGTGGTACTGCCATGACAGGGGGATTGTCCATGGGGACTTGAAACCAGCAAACATATTAATGGACCGTGAAGGCCACCCCAAGCTCAGCGATTTTGGCTTGGCTTTCAGGTTCCATCCTGGCCAGGAGGTGACCGCGTGTGGAGGTACCCTATACTATTCCGCCCCTGAGGTATTCTTAAAAGAGAACTACCAAGGCCCACCACTGGACATTTGGTCTTTAGGCATAATTTTATATGAAATGATCGCTGGGGTAAACCCATTTAATGGGAGCCAAGGACAAGGGATAGAGAATGCCCTGAAGGGGCGATACCAGTTTCCCCAGCACTTCTCCAAAGAACTACAAAGTTTAATAAAGGGTCTTCTCAACCCTGACCCAAGCATGCACCCTACCATCGAGCAAGTAAGGCAGCATCCATGGCTTCGGCTGGAATCTGTCCCTCGTCATCCTCCTAAACTGCTCCCCAAAGCCACAGAAAGGGCAATACTGCACATTATGGATGGGAAGGGGTACAACCCGCTGAAGGTGATCGATGCAGTGAAGTACAGAAAATACGATCCTTACATGGTGCCCTTCCTGCTACTACGGGGCATGGCACTCCGGAAATTCCACTTCAGATCTGAGGCGAAGCCCACACACAAACATAAGGCTGAAGATCTGTTTGAACAGCCCACAAACAAAGATGAAAATCGGCTATCTTCATCTCCTCCCCCTGTAGCTTCCCCACCAGCTAGGAGGGAGAGTGAGCCCTGCCTCTTCACTGGCCACTTCCTCCCCGAGGTGAAGCCTCTCGGCCAGCAAAGGAAGACAGTCTCCCTGCCAATTGACATCAGCAGGACTCCCCCTGCTCGCACATCCTGCCAGCGCGGTCCAAACTTAGTTGGTACCTCTGGCCAGCCAGGCCCCGCTAACCTCATAGCATCCCACAAACCAAGTTGTGCTGCTGCTACTACCAAGGCCTGCCAGCCCAGCCATACTACTACCATCAAGTCCTGCCAGCCAGGCCCTTCTACTCCCAAAGCATCCCGTCAACCAAGCCCTGCTTCTCCCATCAAGTCCTACCATCCAGGACCTGCTACCCCTAAAGCATCCCATCAACCAAGCCCTGCTTCTCCCATCAAGTCCTACCATCCAGGACCTGCTACCCCTAAAGCATCCCATCAACCAAGCCCTGCTTCTCCCATCAAGTCCTACCATCCAGGACCTGCTACCCCTAAAGCATCCCATCAACCAAGCCCTGCTTCTCCCATCAAGAAAATCTTCCGTGCCTCTACTAGGCCATGCTGGCAGCCCAACCCTGCCTCTCCCGGTGAGTCCTTCCAGCACAGCCCTGGGACTCCAAATGCTGCCTTCACTGCTGCCCCAGCCCCTGTCAGCAGTAGGAGGTGGGGCTGGAAAACTGTCAAGAGAACCATGAGAGACTGCCTGCAGGCCCTGTGCTGCTGCCCCGTATCGACATGCAAGTGTCACAAACACAAGGTGGTCCCAGTGTAAGTACTGCACAGTAGAGAACCAGAGGTCACTCAAGGAGTCTGAGTGGTCCGGCTGCTTCCTCAGAATGTGCTGTGTCTCGATATCATTTTCTTTTTTTTTTTTTTTTTTTTTTTTTTCTTTTTCCTTTTTATCAGTACCGGGAATTGAACTCATGACTGCTTGCTTGCAAGGCAGGCACTTATGCCGCTGAGCTAAATCCCCAGCCCTCGATATCATTTTCAACTGTCAGGGAAGAACTGTAGGGAGGAGAGGAGGGGAGGGAGAAGGGCAGGTGTGGGCAGAGGCCAGGTGTGGGTAGGAGGAGTTGCAGTGGGGTCTGCTGCAGAGGAGGCTGGAGTGACCACAGCCACCATTGTCTGCTGTGTTTCCCAGTGAGCGTGCATTACACATGTCTCCTTGCCTTTGTAGTGCAGATCCATGATCCCTCCTATGGACGTGGTCATCCTGACAGTGAGGTAAGCCACACAAGTGGAAGCCACAGTGAGTTGCCTTGCAGCCCTTTGTGCAGGGAGCTGGAGGGGAGAGGAGGAGTCAAGATCACTAGTGTATCCTGTGGGCGAGAAGCAGAGGGAGGGGTTGGTGCACAGCATGGGAAGGCTGCACAGGCACCAGGAGCTGAGAGCCAGTGAGAGGAAGACAGGAGGAGCAGGGGGGAGAGTCACCTGGCTTGTATCCTGCTGTCTGAGGGAGGCTGCCCCAGGGACAGGGAGGGCTGGGCACCATGGACCTGACCACAACCTCCCATGAGGATGCAGGGAGACCTGGGTACCATGGACCTGACCACACCTGACCACAACCTCCCATGGGGATGCAAGGAGACCTGGGTCTGTGTCTGGGTGAAACTTTCCTAGTACAGCTTCAGCGTGATCCCACAGACTCGGGCCTGGGGCATCTCTGTGTCTTCCGTGCTCACCTCTCAGCAGGCCTGCGTGAAGGCCATAGGCCAAGAACACACCTAGTGTCACTTCGAGGATGGTGAGTCCAGGCAAAGAGAGGCAGTGCCATGTGTTCCATAGGCCAGAACCTTGTGGTCAGCCCTGGTCACCACACAGAAGCCTTGACTTGTGCATGTTGTGAGCAGCCCGGGGACATGCCAAGGCTACTCTGAGCCTCCATCCACCAAATTCATGATGGCAACCGCTGCAGCCCTGCTCCTAGGCAGGAGTGTGACATTGCCCCTAGATCCCAGGCCCAGCCATCAAGTACCCTCTTAACTCTACAAACCTCTGTGATCATTGCAGCATTCCTTTGGGGTCCTCCCTTGTCCCTAAAAAGGGTGCTGTGCTGTCCACTGCCACCGTGTGGTAGCAAGATGGAACAGCAGTGGCAAGGAAGGGCTGGGTTCCAAGGTCTTGGGAAAACTTTGTGCCCTCACCTTGGGGCTTCTGGGCCTCTTGAGAGTTTGAAGATGGGGAGAGGGGCAGGCACCCCAGAAAGCCTGAGATTTCTGACAAGGTGAGTGTATGTGTGAAGGATGCAAAAGATCTGAGGCGTCTGAGCACTGCCCTGGTTTTATCCAGAGCCCTGCTCCTGGCAAAAAGGAACAGCCTGAGTAGACCAAACCCTGCCTACATAAGCAGTGCTCAACCGCTCTGGCCTGTTCCACACCTCTAACTTCACACTGTTTCTCTGACTTCATGGTTTTGATTCTTATTGTGCCTGGCAGTAGGGTGTGTTCTGGGAAGAGCAAGGGGTCATCTACCATCACCCCCACACATCCCCATGAAGAGACATGGACCCAAACCCTGGTCTTCTGAATGCTGTCCCCAAGTCTGTGTCTGCAAGCCTTTGAAAGGAGCACATTGCCAAGTCTTGTGTCACTGAACAGAGACTAACATCCAGCCTCGAGGGCACACAGGCATGCATGTTGTGGGGACAGAGTTTGGAACAAGGAAATCTCCACACATGGGGGTGTTGCTTGCCACCGTGGGAACAGTGACATTTGGTAAAGAGAAGACATTGATGACTTCCAAACTGTGGTCTGTGTTTGCAGCATCTGGGGCAGGATCTGAACCAGAGTGTTCAGGGCAAGTTGGAACATGCACATAACACATGTCATCATGCATCTTGCTTCTGTATTTTCTCACTTTCTATTTTCGTACTTGCTTTGTGCCTTGAGGCTTGTAAATTGCTTATAGTCAGTAGCTTATTGCCAGCATTGCGACCTCTTTAGGAAATGACTACTTTTTCAGAGATGTTCTGTATGGGTAGCTGGCTTTGGAGTCTATTTTCCCAAGATTTTGCCTTTTCTTTTTTCTTTTTTCAAAACAAGAAACTATGGAATTTCTTTTTTGGTACTGGGAATCAAACTCAGGGTCTTGTGGTTGCCAGGCAGGAGCTGTGCCACTGAGCTCCATCCCCAGCTCTGCCTCTTCAGTTCGGTAGGAATGAAGGGCTGCTGCCTGTTTGGCCCAGCAACCAGTTCTTTGGTTTTGGACTACAGGATTGTAGACAACCGAGGTGGTGTTGTTCAAAGAAGATCAATTGATGCCAATAACTCTGCCACTTTGGCTAAAATAGTACAGTCTGCAATAACAACTGCATCCAGCACAGGCCAGGAAATGATAAGCTGTTTTGACCAAGAACATGCCTGCTTTAACCACAGGTATGAGATTTATAGTTACACAGCCAAATCTAAGGCAAAGCAGAATATTATATACAGTAAATATATATACTCAATAGAGCAATTTACCCTAAAGGGAGAAAATTTATTAGGGATACCAAGAAAATACAGAAAAATAAAAGAGAGATAAGAAGACTGAAGTACAAAGGGAGATTACCAGGCCTTAGAAAACGAGTGATAAAACAGGAGCAAAAAGCAGGACCAAAAAAGAGAGAAAAATACAAAAGCTGAGAACAATGTACACAGGCAGGAAAAACAAAACACAAAGACAAAAAGTTCTCTGACTTTAAACCTGTGGCAGGCCTCTGCGGTCTGTGGTCTTATTGCAGTGTCCAGTGCAGAGAAGACAGTGGAGGCACTCCGAGCCCAGCTGCGTGCTGTCAGATCCCAGCAAGCCTGCAGTAGTGTTTCGGGCCCCTGAGTTAGCTAGAAATACTATAGGCAGGGAGACAGGGCTAGGTCCTGGAAGCAGCCAGTGCAGGAGCTCAGATACCTTGCAGCTAAGGGGAGACAGGCACCTCCTGCTGTGGGCCAAACCTCAAGACAAAAGATCAAACAAATACATCCATAAGGACTGATGTTCTAAATAGCTTCTTAGCACCCCGCGGAAGTCAGGAGTCACCATTCCAACCCCCTAGGGAAGATTCACTGCTCTCTAAGAATGCCTGCTTTCTAAGTGGCTCACTTCCCCATTTGTCCCCAATTTAATGAATTTACCTGAACTATTAATCTTATTGGTTAACTATAGTTCTGCCCTACCTTATGCCCATCTGCCTTGTGAGTTCCCAGTTTTGCCCACAAGTCCATCTCATCCCATGATTTTCCTCTATAAAAGTCCCTGGGAAAGACAGAGTCCCACTGCTTGGGACTCCTCCTGTCTCTCTCAGACAGAAGCTTGCTTTCTCTCAATAAATATATTTTACTCTTTACCTCTATTGTTCCTAAAATTTACTCTTTGATTTTAGAGAACATGAATTCACCTTCAGCCGGTTGTACCCCTTCCCAGCCATAATGTGCGGTATTGCCCTTTCTGTGGCTTTGGGGAGCAGTTGAGGAGGATGACAAGGGACAGATTCAAGCTAAAGCCATGGATGCTGCCTTACTTGCTCCAAGGTAGGGCGCATGCTTGGGTCAGGGTTGAGAAGCCCCTTGATTAAGCTTTGCACCTCTTTGGAGAAGTGCTGGGGAAACTGGTATCGCCCCTTTAGGGCATTCTTTGTCAACTGTGTTTTGCTCCTCCTGACATAGTAGGTCAGGAGTTTCACTCCCCTATATCATTTGGAGGTCTTCCACTGAGATCATTGGAAAGAGGTGAGAATTTGCTTTTGCTTCATAGACTCTCAAGTGGGACTTATTTAGGTAACAAATTTTTATGCCTCCAAATTTGCTTTTATATTTGCCAGTTACTTTTGATAATTGCTTGCTATTTGCCCGTTGTTTTAAAGTGCTTTGTCTCATATAGTTTTATTAAAATAATGTAAATCAGCTGGGCATGGTGGCTCATATCTGGAATCCCAGCACTCAGGAGGCTAGGGCAGGATGATCCTTGTGAGTTCCAGACCAGCCTGGGCTACAAAGTGAGCTCAAGGCCAGCCTGAACTGCATAGGGAGACCCTGTCTCAGACAAAAAAACAAACAAACAAACAAAAAAAAAATGTAATATAAATCCAAGTTTAAACACAGGAAAATTAAAAGGTCATGATATTTCTTTAATGCTATATACTAGCAAAAAGAGCTTCCTTATGTTTGTATAATGCCAAAGTACCTGTAATGCTACCTACTGTTCTGTATGTGACCCCCCCCCCGCCCCCCTCTGGGTGACCTCATATGTTAATCAATACTCCCTTCTGTAAAAAATTGTAAATCCCTGGGAACCTAACCTAATTGATATGTTAACCATTGTTGCCCTCTACAAATAACAGATGTGGTACTAAAATAAGCTGACAAAGGTTTATTAACTACTGCTAGGCTACTCTGTCCTCTGCTAAGGAAAACATTTCCTTAGCAGATTTCCTGATCCACCCCCATAACCCTTTTATAAACTGTGCTCTCTACAAAAGAGCTAGAAAGCTTTAAGGGGGACACACAGCTTTTGCAAGCTCCACCTGTACTGTGTCAGTGGGCCTAGGATAAAATAAATCAGCGCTGTTTTTTTAAAATAAAAATATGTATGCCCATTTTTGAATTCAAGTTTGGGCTTTGGAGGGCTTGTTTGTGGATTACAAGATTAAGGGGCTCACCTGGGAGTACTGGGGGACCCCTCCAAATTATTTTTTCACCGATCGATTGGCTTAACATCTGTAAGTATTTGGTTTTTTGCCTGTTTGTAATCTGAGTGTGCACATTTGTAACTGCAGATAAAATGAGACAACTTCCAGGGGCCTTTTTGCCCATTTTGTAATTTAGGGCTTTTGGGGCCCATTCGTAACTTTGGGTTTCGGCCCGTGTAGGGGTTTTTGCCCATTTGTAATTTGAATGTGCACAGTGACTGCAGACAAGCTCGCGCTTTTTCTGCACCGGATTCTGGGGGCTCTCGCCTACTTGTAATGTGTGTGGCCTATGCCCGTGTGGGGGACCTAGGCCCATGTGTATGGCCTAGACCCGTGTGGGGGACCTGGGGCTGTGTGTATGGCATAGGCCTATGTGGGGGACCTACGCCCATGTAGGGTGTTGGGGCCTGTTTGTGTTTTAGGGCCCGTTTTCACCCAGCAATCCCTGGTACTGATAAAATTTTTTTTTACTAACTTAGGGGCTTGTTGTCCATTTCTGTTGCAGGATCAATGTGGCTTATTGGACTCAAGGTTCATAACAAAAATTATTTCCTTTAGCTTGCCAAACTGGGGGCAGAAAAACCTTCATTTATGTCTTTAATGTTGGTTTTATCTTTTGTGGCACCTTGTTTAATGTTTTTATCCTCAACTGATTACTTGCAACCTCGGCATGCCTTTTAAATATATTTTTCTTTATGGTTAAAATGTGAATATATGTGCGCATATATATGTATATTTATGGTTTTTAAAAATCATATTAACTTTTGCAAGTAAAAACCAGGTCATACTATAATTGAGCCAGTTAAAAAAGTTAGTTTTTAAAATGTAGCATTTTAATGTGGTGAAAAGAAATAAAATGATTACATAAGTTTTAGACTATTAAAAGAAAGTCATTTCAAGCATTTTGTTAAAGGTTTTAACAAAACCTAAAAATCAAGAGAAAAAGTAATTGACTGATAATAAATTTTAAAAAGTGGTTTTGTCTTAAAATAAAAATGTAAAAGAGAAAATGCTTTTTGTGCTATGGCTATCAAGAGCAAAGAGCTCAAGAGGATGATTTGCAATATTGTGAGTTTGGGGGAGGGGAATTTCCAGGAATGCTATAGATTATAAAGACAAAGTTGAGATTTTGATTGCTTGCAAAAAACAGAGAAAAAAAATTCGTCTTCTACTACAATAAGCTGATCTAAATTTAAAAGAAATAACTATTATGCCTAATGTGACTGGTGATTATAGAGATAAAATACAAGTTCTTGCATGTGCTGTGGATATCTGGGAGATTATGCGGCACAATTACTTTTGTTACCTATGAAAAAGCCTTTTTTTGTTAAGTATGTACTTTCAGTAAAACAGTGGCCTGCCATGTGGGCAATGGCCCACCCTGGGACAAAAAAACAAAAACAAAAACACAAAAAACAGTGTGCCATCCAGATAAAACCTGCCTCTGATCCAGAATGCCAAAACCATGTTTTCCTTTTGTCCCACCCCAATTGGACAACCAGAGGTGAGGAGGTTCCTTATGGGTATTGCCAGTTGTTCTCAGTAGCCATTAGGGCACCCCAGAAAACCTACCTTTTTCCCAAGAGAGCAGAGGTGAGGCAATTGGCTCAACAGAGACTTATTAGTCTCCCTCGGGGTTTTCTGAAAAGAGTGCAAAAGGCCTATCACATTTATACACCAGTAGTGCCTAAAAATGCAAGGGCCATTAATATTGCCTTTGTAACCCAGTCGGCCACTGATATTAAGCAAAAATTGCAAAAGTTTG
This sequence comes from Cavia porcellus, assembly GCF_034190915.1. Classification (NCBI taxonomy): domain Eukaryota; kingdom Metazoa; phylum Chordata; class Mammalia; order Rodentia; family Caviidae; genus Cavia; species Cavia porcellus. The sequence goes on along the minus strand of NW_026947510.1, from coordinate 25,440,977 downwards.
AGAGATTTGAGGAAATGCCCTTCAGTCAGTTATCAGAGGTTGCTTAAAAGATATTTGACAACCGGGAGGACCCTAAAGACCAGGCTTAAGAGGATTCTGCTGGGCAGAAAAACTGCATTGGTTGTTGGACTTTCCATAAAAAAATAAAAATAAATGACTCTTTCCTCCCAGCAGATGCAAGCCATCCAACAGATTCCAGTCCCTGTGACTAAAAACCGAGTGGAAAAATTTCTAGGAGCCATAGGACTGACGCAGAGTTTGGGACCCTGGCAGAGGCCTGTTGCCTATCTTTCCAAGAGACTTGATTATGTGGCAGCCAGATGGCCACCTTGCCTGTGGGTGTTTTCCTCTGTAGTCATCCTGATAGAGGAGACACAAAAACTGACTTGGGGACCAAAACTCTTATTTTGTCTCCTCCTATTCGCTGGAGACTCTCATCAAAGCTACGCCGGACCAATGGCTGCCCAACTCCCAAGTCATGCATTATCAAGCATTACTTCTAGATCTGACTACCATCAGTTTCAAGGGGACAGCGGCTTCAAACCCTGCCACTCTGCTGCCTGATGATGCCCCTCCTTGCCCTTCCACATCTGTATTGGGGACCAGACTTGACAGATGAGCCACTATTCAGAGTTCCTTTGTATTTCTCTGATAGAAGCAATTACATTTATCCAGGTAAGTGGGTTGTGGGAGCTGCCATTACTACAGACTCTCAGATTCTATGGGAACCAAGCCTGGAGCCAAAAACATTGGCCCAACAGGCTGAACTCATTGCCCTCACTGAGACCTCAAGTTGTCAGTATGCATTTGTTACTGCCCATGTTCGTGGGACCATTTATCAAGAATGGTGCTTATTGGCTTCTGGGGCCAAAAGATTAAAAATGTTTCCCAAATTTTGGACTTGTTGGCTGCCAACTGGATGCCAGGAAGAGTGGCTATTATCCACTATAGAGCCCATTGAGCAGGAGATGGCCTTGTTATATGAGGAAATAATTTGGCAGATGCCACCACCCACAAGGCAGCTGTAGAATCAGTGGGGATTTGAGATAGCCCTGACATCACTGCATTCCCACCTACTTTGTCAGAGCCTATTTGCACTTGAAAAGACTTGCATTTGGGGGCTAATATCAAAGCTTGCCCAGTCTGTGAGTCTCAGATTCCCTCAGTGCCATTTGCTGAACCCAAAGCAGCCACTCACTAAGTGGGACTATGCCTAGAGAACACTGGAAGGTAGACTTTACAGAAGTGGGGAAGCCTGGACTTCAATGATATGAGTATTCACTTATAATGGTTGATACTTTCACTGGATGGGTAAAAGCTTTTTCTACAAAATCTGAGTCAGCTCTGATAGTAGTCAAAAAACTCTTATATGAGGTTGTCCCACAATTTGGCCTCCCCTTATCAATGGGGCCTTACAATGGGCCGGTTTTTATGGCCCAGATAACTCAAAAACTAACCAAAGTCTTGCAGATCAATTGGAAACTCCATTGTACTTACTGCCTCCAAAGTTGAAGACAAGTAGAAAAGATAAACCAGACATTAAAGATGGTAATTACTAATGGCCTTAGAAACTGGTGAGAACTGGGGAGTCTCCTTTCTTTTTTGACCTCTTGTATGCACAGTGTACCCTCTATGTTACTGGTATTTCCCCTTTTGAGGCTTTATATGAGAGAACTCCTCTTATACCTAAGATTTCTGAGGAAAAATTAGCTGATTTAGCTAATCAAGATCTTATTAAGTCTCCCTAAACTCTTTAGCCAGTTCTGACTTCCACCCACTGGTTATTTTGACAACAACATCCTCCACCTGCAGCCCACTGAGAGAACAAACACCCTGCTGTAGAGCCTGAGTCACCTGTGCTCATCAAGAGGCTTCACCGTGGATCTCTTGAGCCACTGAAAAGGTCTCTACATTGTAGTCCTCAGCACTCCAACTGCTATCAAAGTAGCCAGAAAGCCTGCCTCGATGCATCATTCCCACTTCAAGCAGGTCCTGGCTTCCAAAGGTGATCAACCTACAGATAAGTGGACTGTCATTCCCTCCAAGGACTCTTTAAAGCTCAAGACTGCCAAATGTAACTAATAATCTTGTGTTCTCCCTTATAGAAACCCCAAGGAAACCTCTATCTGGCTTTTAAAAAAATTGTTAATTATGTGACAAAACAGTGAATTTAAATGTTGGTTTTCTTTCTCCTTTTGGTTAACAGCTTTAATAATGACAGCTGCAAGAAATTTGTTAATCTTCCTATTGGGCCTTGTATTATACTCAGATTGGAAAACTATGTCAAAGATCAGGTTCAAACTATACAGCTTACGATTTTAAAGATGCAAGGTTATAAACAGATACTTATGTCTGAAAACCCCATGAGCCAATGATTTGGTGCACTGACTAAAATCAGTGGGGAATGCTGTACACTAGCAAAAAGAGCTCTGTTACGTTTGTATTATGCCAAAGTACCTGTAACGCCGCCTACTGTTTTGTATGCATTTTCCCCCCTCTGGGTGACCTAACTGATATGTTAATCAATGCTCCCATCTGTAAAAAATTGTTAATCCCGGGGAACCTAACCTAATTGATATGTTAAACATCGTTGCCCTCTACTAATAACAGATGTGGTGCTAAAATAAGCTGACAAAGAATTAACTAATGCTAGACTACTCTGTTCTCTGCTAAGGAAAACATTTCCTTAGCAGATTTCCTGATCCACCCCCATAACCCCTTTACTTTGTAAACTCTGCTCTCTACAAGAGGCTAGAAAGCTTTAAGGAGGACACACAGCTTTTGCAAATTCCAACTGCACTGTGTTACAGGGCCCAGGATAAAATAAATCAGCGCTGCTTTTTGAAAATAAAAACATGTCTTGCCCATTTTTGAACTTGAGTTTAGGCTTTGGGGGGCTTGTTTGTGGATTACAAGATTTAATGGCATATTTTTATTATTTTATTCTTTCACATGTTATATTAGTTGCTAAAGTTACTGGTATTCCTTGCTTAACTATATTTAGACAATAGCACCACAGATAATAATAGAACACCCTGAATAGTCTTTAATATAAATTTCTATTAAATGGTTTTCTTAAATGAAATCTAGTTCAGACTTAGAAAACATACATGCCTGCAATAAAACATGGGACTCGTTCCACCATTTAAGAAGCACTAGGCTGGTGGCCATGCTTCCGGATTTGGAGCACAGGTTTCATTGAGACAGACTGGCTCTGCTCCTCCTTTATACTCCAGAGGAATGTCAAGCCTGTTCTGTTTCCTTTGTTTCACTTTATCTCTTACTCTCTTGCCACTTTACATTTTCCTAATAAAGGCATATAAAAGTGGGAAAAACTCTAGATTATTCCAACCTTTTCCTTTTGAGTTAAGCCCATAGAAAATGAGCATTTGCTAATGCCAAGAACAGGGAAGTCATCTTAGATGAGGGACACATACCCCATCTCTGGGTCAGATGAGACATCAGAATTGTGCCTATTCAGGAGAATACACATGAGAGCCGTGTCCCAGCTCAGTGTTCTGGGCAAATCTCCTTTGGAAATTAAACCTGAGACACAGTGGGGAGAACCAGTTTCCATGTGGCAATGGAAGCAGCTATCCTTAAAAGCAGCACACATAGGGGACGTAAACCTATTTAGAATAAGGAGGCTTTCCAACCTCTCAAATTATGGACTTAAAAACCTTTATTATAAATTGATAAATGTGTAGGTAATGATCTTGCAGTCTTTTAATTATCCCTCATAGAATTTTGACACACAGTGGTCACTGTGCCAGCTAATCATCCTTACAGCAACTGCCACCCTCAAAATCAGAGGCTAGCTTTCCCCAGCATCTGTTAGGTGAATCCCCATTGAAGCCAGTGGCCAATGGATTCAACAGAATGTTGACCAGACAGGCAGCTGGATTCCTTTTTGGAGACTGATTTCTGGTTATCTGAGGCAATAGAAACTGAGAACTGAGGGTTCCTGGCCAGAGCAACACCTTGGTTGGCACCCAACATTTCCTCAAAGGACATTTGCTCATGACCACTTAAAATCTCCCCTTTTCTATTATCCTTATTTCTCTGCTAGTAGACTAAAAACATTCTAAACTTTTCAATAGATCTTTAGATCACTTAGACTACCCATCCCTTCAGAGATTATACTGAGGTAGCTTGCAATGATTGCTTACATTCCATAGCAGCTAGTAGGGAAATGATTTACCTATGTTAATTAAAACTAAATAGACTTGAACAATTATTTATAAGATGACAATATGTAATCTATTAACTAGTGATTTCTATTTTTTTGAAATTCTGTATTACTTGTACTCTTTTTCTGTTTTTTCTTTTCTCTTTAAGTAAAAGTTTTTTCTTTTGTCTTTAAATAAAATTTTTTAAAAAGTAGGACTTCCGGGACAACATGGTGGACAGATAGCAGATACTACGGAGGCTCTCTGAAAGGCTTGGTTCAGAAGTCAGGAATGGTGCGGACTAAGGAGACATAAGCCGGTAGAGATATGCTCTGCTGACTCAGGAACGAACTGGGCTGAGAGAAACCAACTTGGAATGCAGTCCTGGTGCTAAAACAGGAACAGAAAAGCCTCGGTGTGGAGTCTAGACCCCGCACCAAAGGAAGCCATGATTTGGGTTTCCTGGCGTGCTGCGGCTGGCTGCCTCTACATTGGCTCGGCAAGGAGAGAGACGCGCAGAAGCTCTGAGAACGGGAGTCTGTGAATGGAGTCGAAAACAGGATGGCCAGGGAGGCGTACACTGACTTGTGGTGAGGTGAGTGAGAGAAACTGACACTCTACCACAGTTTGACTCCAGTGGAGGACTTTCTGGGCCCGGGCAGTCCTGCGGGAGCAGGGCGCGGTGGCGACTCCAGCCACACATTCCCCTCTCGGACGGGATTGGTGAAAAGTGCCTGGCCTGCGTGACGCTGCTGGCGGACTAGGTAGGCTGGCCCAACCCAGATCCCAGAGCCTGACGGTGGCCCGGAGGGGCGACTCCCACGTAGGCTGCCTAGTCCGTAACTCCCTGGTGCGCTGCGGTGGGTGGGAACACCTAGTCAGCGCAATTCGATCAGGCTGTGGCTGACAGGGAGGGAAGCTGGGCCTCCTGTGTAAACTTGCATATATAAGGAACAGAGAATATGGGAAAAGGCAGCAACAAGAAAGGCTCCTCGGCCCTCAATTCTGAGAAACAGGCAATAGCGGACACCGCACCAATAGACATAAAGCCCATATGGAGAGCCTCATAGACCAATTCAGGAATGAAGTTATCAATGACCTGAAGCTAGAAGTATGCAGAATAGTTAGAGAAATGCTAAGCACCACCCAGGAAAAAACAGATGGTGGAATGGAAGAACAGAAAAAGAGGGGAGAATTGTTTGATGGAGAAAACAGAAAGCATAGAGTACGTGAAGCAGGTTCAAAGGGACTATCAAGAAACTAAGAAGTCTATCCAAGACTGGCATAACAGCTTGAAGGAAACTAAGGACAGACTATCTGAACTGGAGGGCATGCTTGTAATATGGGAGAATGAAATAAAAAACTTCTTAAAAATAACAAAGAAACAAACAGCAATAATACAAAGACAAGAAGATGATAAGAGGATCCATAACTTAAGGATTAAGAACATAAAAGAAGAAGTAGGGACACAAACAAGTGAACTACAAAAGTTACTCACAGAAATAATCCAGGAGAATTTTCCTAATTTAGCAAAAGGTAAAGATACTCAGATGTATGAGGCATACAGGACCTCAGCTACCTACAACCCAAACAGAGCAACACCCAGGCATATAATAATAAAAATTCCAGAAATTCAATACAAGAACAGAATATTAAAAGCTGTCAGAGACAAGAAACAGACCACTTACAAGGGAACACCCATCAGAATTACAGCAGATTTCTCTGCACAAACCATCAAATCATGAAGAGCATGGGGGGAAACAATTCAAGCTTTGAAAGATAATAATCTCCAGCCAAGATTGAGATATCCTGCACAACTGTCCCTGGAAATTGATGGAAAAACAAGGTGCTTCCAGGATAAAGAGGAACTGGGGGAATTTGAAACCACCAATTCAACTCTATAGAAAGTATTGCAGGATATTCTAAAAAAAGAAAAATACAAAGAACCCAGAAATAGTGGTGGGGATGCCACAACGAATGGAGCAGAGAACAAAATGAAGAAGACAAACTGACAGCTACTGACAGAAAAAGAGCTCAACAGAAATGAGACAGAGAAGATTGGATGATAGGAACAGCTATTTTGGAGAAAATGACATCTTAATAGGTAATACTGATTTAGTATCATCTTGTTTTGAAGTCTCATCTAGCTTTTGTTCTTCTGTCTCCAATGGTCTAAATAGGTTGTATCTTATTGGAGTTTATTATGTACGATAGTATAAGCAAAAACCTTTTAAAGACAAGGAGATTATACAGAAACCATTGTTCATTTTCTGTTAGTCGATTCTAAATACTCTGTAATGCTGTCATTCTCTTAAATGGTTTTACATTGTTTTGATAAACTTAATGCTACCGTATACGAAGTTGTACTCAAGGACTTCAAGGAAAGAGTCAATATGGTAATTACTTTTGGGTTGGAATTATCTGGTGGTGAAACACTATTCTGCTTAAATGTTTATGTTTTGATCTGCGCTGTTTCGCTGTTATGCCCTTTTTTATCCCAATCTCCACTCCATTATTTACTTTTTTATTTTTATCCATTTAATTAAAGGGAAAAAATAGCAGGATATATTATAGTAACCCACTTTGACTTTCTATTATCTCGATTTGAAGCCTTGTATTACTCTCACCATCTTGTTTTTGACTGATGTTCCCCTATTCTGTTTTGCTGGATAGTGTCAGGTTCGAAAGTTTAGGCATCAGCTGTGAAGATAATGAGATTCATTATGACGCCCATTCTCGTTGACTTTTATCTACTTTTGAAGACCTACAAAATCTCCAATGGTTTGCTTTTGTCGGTTTTGTTCTTTACTGTTTTGTTCAATTGTATTATAACTAATGATATAGGCAATTCAATTAGAGATAGCTGGAGGCATTATGGTAAGCACTGTTGATCACTGTGTATTATGTTTTTACACTATCTATTATGTCCACCCTTTTGACTTGACCGATTCTGTTCTGTTATGTCACATTTGGTTTTACTCTCTTCCAAAAAAGCAATAAGAACCGTGGGAGCAATGAAACCCAAAATGTGTAATAGTCATTGTACAAAAGAGAGGAAAAGAAAGTGCTCTAAACTATATAACTGCATGTATATTTAAGTGTATAAGTTAGAAAATGATATCACAGAGTTTTAAATCATTGAACAGAACTGTTTGCAGTATCATTGTTGGAATGTCCACTCTACAAGCTTTAATTTTGTGACTTGAACAATTATTTCTAAGATGGCAATATGTAATCCATTAACTAGTGATTTCCTACTGTTCATTTTTTTTCTGTAAATCTGTATAACTTGTACCCTTTCACTGTTTTTTTCTCTTTTCTCCTTAAATAAAATTAAAAAAAAATTAACTAGGATTTTCTGTGTGACTAGAAGACTGATGTACCTCTTTCTAACTTAAAATGTGACTGCTAGATGATAATTTATAAATTTAACCTGTGAGCTTCAAAGATATAGAAATTTAAGTGAAGTATAGCCTTGTCCTGTTACTAAGAAAAGTTACCTAGATAATTAAGTGAGAGACAAATGTCTGGAGACTCTTTTGCCCAGATTAAGGAGTAATGCTCCTCCAGTCAGTTGTTCTATCTATCTCTAGAGGAGAGTTACTCTAAAAAACCTGAAAAGTACTCTACCACCAACTCACCTTTTAATGTATGCTCCCTTATAATACATGTTTACAAAGTCATGCTTCCTTCGCTAAACATTCTTTATGGAAACAAAGCTCACGAGCTATCTGGGAATATAGGATTGTGTGCCAGTTCCAGGGTGGATAGGCTGACAGAAACTATGGTCCATTCTCTCCAGAAGGCATTCACCTGCCCTGGAGCAGTTTCAACCCAAGAGACACGTGGGGAACATCTATCAAATAGGAAAAAAAAAGGACACCTTATTTTAACTCATTTTATGCATAACTAGATAGCTCAATATCACTCATAGCTCATCAAACGGTTCTTAGTTCAATGCCTGGGTACAGAAAAGGTTTCATACTTATGCCTTGCTTTTACATTATAGACATGGACAACAAAATGTCAAAGCCCATTCTCCTTTGGAACACATTCTTAGGCACTAGATGTTCGAGCCTTCCATGTTGAAAAAGATCCAATTGGTATTTCTCTGCATGAGTGTGTGGCCTACCTACCCCCAAGAGCCTTAGTGGAATACAGAGGTAAGTATTAATTATGATCCTCTTTTACAACTAGAGACATACAATAAAAAGGAGGGGAAAAGGTCAGTGCTGTCCTACATTCAGACTTTCTATGCATTGGGAAATACTTCTTATTTATATTCTAAATGTAAATGTGAGTAACAGGAAAACTCAGCACCTTGGGCTCTTAAGGCATCTTCTACCCAAGAGCTGAAAATTGCACCTCCTGAACCTTTAGAACCTGAGGACAAAATAGCCTTAATCAAATCCTCCCCCACTTTTACTGAACCTAAGTTTTCCCCCACCTGCCCTTCCAGCCTTAAGGATAAAGCTTCTAGGCCAGCTGTAATCCAGGCCTTTCCAGGACTATACCCATCCTTAGCTGAGTTTAAGCAAGCTCCTCAAGGGTAGTATCCTTTGCAGGGAGTACATGGATGATCTGGAACTTCCAGAATTCATGTACCTTTCTCTCTTGGTGACCTAAAACAAATAAAATTAGATCTTGGGAAATTTTCAGATGAGCCTGACAAGTACATTCAGGTCCTTAGAGGACTTACTCAGGCATATTAAGTAGATTGGAAAGATGTAGTGTTACTCTTAAATCAGACATTCATTTCTAGTGAGAGACACGCAGCATTACAGGCTGCTATTGCCTTTGGATATGAATACCATATTGTCAATTTTAGAAGGCCAGAAGATAAAGGGAAATAACTTTAGCAACTAGTTTAAATTTAACTTGTGCAAGAATAAAATAATAAAAATATGCCATTAAATCTTGTAATCCACAAACAAGCCCCCAAAGCCCAAACTTGAGTTCAAAAATGGGCAAGACATGTTTTTATTTTAAAAAAGCAGCACTGATTTATTTTGTCCTGGACCAGCGACACAGTGCAGTTGGAGTCTGCAAAAGCTGTGTTCCCACTGGATCACAAACAGTCCCTATGCAAGACTCTTACTGGGCCCACAACCAGGTGAGTGATTGGATTAGAAATCATTTCCAGACATGTGTTCTTGAAGGCTGAAGAAGAGTGAGAACTAAATCATTCAATTATTTTAAGTTATCAGTTATTCAATAAGAAAAGAAGGAACAATTTTCTGCCTCCTTAGATGGATTATGAGAGGCATTGATAAAGCATACTTCTTTAGATTCTGATTCAATAGAGGGACAAATTATCCTTAAAGATAAGTTTATTACACAGTCAGCCTCAGCTATTAGAAAAAAGCTACAAAAGATGGCTTTTCCTCCAGATACTCCACTTGATACTTTATTTATTCATTCATTTTGTGTGTGTTGGAGTTTGTGGATCAAACACAACACACATTTGCCAGGCAAGTGATTTTGCCACTGAGCTAAATCCCCAGCTCACTTGATACTTTAGTAAAAGTTGCCTCCTCAGTATTTTATAACTGTGATGAGAGGGAGGTCAAAGAGAGAAAACAAAGAGACTGAGAAAAAGCAGCTGCTTTTGCACAGCATTAAGAGAAACAGACCCTAAGTCTGATTCTCAGGTCTCTAAGAAGAGCTCAACGATGACTTTCACCTGCCATCACTGCCACAAGCCAGGTGACCTTAAGAGGGACTGCACTCAAAAGCCCCCTGGGCCATGCCCTGACTGCAGAGGTGACCACTGGATGTCAGACTGCCCTCTCAGCCCAAGGCCCCACCAGGGTTCAGATTCATCCTACCTTTACCTCTTATCAAAATAACAAATACACCTCAAAACCTAGGCCTCAGTCCGCTTGAAATGCCTTATGGATGCCCTTTCCTCACTGATGATTTTCTCTTTGTCAGAGAAACAGATGCCTTATAAAAAGACATCACCTCATTGGCTAAATTCCAGCAAACTCTTCAAGAGCTTACAGAAGCTCAGCCTACAGAGAAAGGAAAACCTATCTTCCACCCTGGAGATTTAGTGCTGGTAAAATCCCCTCCCTCATCAGCCATTGGGAAGGACCTTACACTGTGATCCTGTCAACTTCTTCCATGTTGAAGACAAGAGGCCTGGACACTCGGATGCATCACACCTGACACAAACCCTGGAAACTTGAGACTATCACTGGACGTGAACAACCACCCACATACTCCTGTGAACGCACAGAAGACCTAAGATTCCTCTTCAAGAAGAAAACAAAGACTTCAGGTAAGTAAGGCTACTATTAGCCCTTTTACTGTTCCCTTCACCACTGAAAGGAGGATGCAACTCCTTTTTAATGTGGGCACAAGCATATGCAAAATCATTACAACACACCTCTTGCAGGATATGTGGCTCACTGCCCTTGTCCAGTACATCAGGACTTCCTTGGTGGGTGTCTCCACTTCAAGGATGTGATTGGAATAAATTACAGGACTATAGTAATGATATAACAAAGAAGTTCAGTATTCATAGTTCAGCCCACAATTGCATAGTAATAAAATGGCCTCTGAATATTATATTCTTAATGATCCTGTAAATTACATTGCTAATGATCCTGGACATAATCAGATTTTTTTTCTTATAATGCCACTGGAGCCTCTCTACAGGCCTGTAAGGCCCCTGGTAGATAAAAAGAAAGCTCCTATCCTAAGGGCCAACAACCATAGATATCAATATGGCTATTTTCAAATATGGGATGAGTATCTATGATTAACTCCCACCATAGGACATCTCAGTAGAAAATCCCCCTTATGTTGGGAGCAAAAACACCACTTTTATTCTGGTTGGCCTAATGCCACTACCCACCTTGGGTGGACACCCCTTGAACAATGTGGACACACAAGTAACTTTTCAGGCTAATGACTGGTTTGCAACAGACTGGTTTAATGGCCCTGGAATCAAATGGGGAGCTCCCAATGGCACCCATTGGTCTTGTGGAGCCAATCTGTGGCCCTGCTGGCTTCCTGGATGGATAGGCAGATGCACAGTAGGATTTGCATGGTTGCAAGGCAGGAGTATCAAAAATATCGAAAAACCGGCAAATTTACCCACGTACAACATGGATGGTCCAGAAGTGTGTTCCACTGGTATGATCATTTGGCCTCTGTCTTTATCCCTTCCCTAGGATTAGAAGACATCATGCAACATACTGAGGCCTTGACTAACTATACTGAGTGGGCCTTAAATGACACTGCTGCTGGTCCCTATTAAATAAGGGAAAAAATTAATGAGACAGGCTGCCTTCAAACTCCGATGACATTAGACATTGTAACAGCAGCACTAAGAAGCATTTGTGCCGTTGTAAAAACTGAATGCTGTGTATATATACTCCTGACTCTTCTGCTAATATCTCAGTAGCTATTCAAGACATTAGATACCAAATTAACAATATGTAAGATTCTTAAGACTCCTGGACCTTGTCTTTCTCCTCCTTATGGAAAGCTATTACTAGTTCCTCTTGGTGGAAATCTTTGTTACCTATACTCATAATTGTCCTACTGGTTTTATTCTTTGGCCCATACATACTTAGCTGATTCTTTGTCTTTGTCTCCTCCAGACTTAGAGCTGTATGCCTACCCAAGATGAAAATGCCTGGTATCTATTGAGGGCCTCTAGACAGGATCTCTGCAGAAGTATCTCTGACTGCTGGTCACCACTACAACCCTCTTCAGCCTGAAGAAGCCAGACCGGTCATCACCCATGACACCCTCATGGCAGTTCTGGTTACTTCTTCAGAGAGGGGACTGTTATAAGCAGCTGAGTTAGTTAGAAATACTACAGGAAGTGAGACAGGGCTAGGTCCTCAAAGGAGCCAGTGCAGAAGCTCAGATACCTTGCAACTAAGGGGAAGACAAGCACCTCCTGCTGTGGGCCAAGCCTCAAGATAAAAGACCATACAAATACATCCATATCCTAAGGAGTGAAGTTCTAAAGAGTTCCCTAGCACCCTGAGGAAGTAAGGAGTGGCATTCCAAACCTTTAGGGAAGATTCACTGCTCTCTAAGAATTCCTGCATTCTAAGTGATTCCCTTCCCCTTTTGTCCCCAGTTTAATCAATTTTATCTGAACTATTCATCTTATTGGTTAGTCATAGTTTTGTACCACCTTATGCCCATCTGCCTTGTGAGTACCCAGTTTCCCCATGTTAAACTCCTTTTTAATGCCATGATTTTACTCGAAGAGTCTTTAGAAAAAATAGAGTCCCTGGCAACCTGCTTGGGACCCCTTTTGTCTCTCTCTCAGACAGAAGCTTGCTTTCTCTCAATAAATATATTCTACTCTTAACCTCTGTTGTTCCTAAAATGCATTCTTTGATTTTAGAGGACATGAACTCACACTGGACATAGTGGGTTGGGAATTTCATTCCCTATATCAATAGGATCAGGGCTGAGTGCTGATTCTGGTGTTTTCAACTCCACGAAGGTTAGGCTGATCCCAGCCTCTGGCTGTGGAGCTGACTGAACTGTTCAGCCCAGGACACTCTGGATGTGTCTCACCAGGCTGACTTCAGCTCTCTGACCCTGGACATCTCTTGCACTTGTCCCTCACCCAGCCACTGTGGGATTTCAACACTACGAGGACTGAGATGAAGCCAACCTGCAGCTGCTCAGAGTCTCAGATCAGTTGAGCTGTCCCTAAAATGGCTTCTAAAAGGTAGTTGATGGCAGCCCACTGAGGTACTGTAAGTGTGGAGAGCAGTAGCTTATATGCTCCAGCCAGCTGCTGAGATCCTTTGGATTGAGGGAAGGGATGGTCATGCCAGTGTAAACCAGCAGCCGTTATTGAGATAAAGAACAAAGAAACATATTGTGCATACTTAGATTATGTAATTTGTTTGCTGCTTGTCCTTACAGGACCTCCTGTTTTTACCTTGGTGGGGGAATGTTTGAAGGTCTGCACCTTCTACCAAAACGCCATCAACCAGATGTGTGCAGGACAAAATGGAGTCAGTGTGGCTTCTTTACAGGTGGCCATTGCTCCCTTCTGCTGCTGAGGTCTCGCAATCCTTCTATAGGCACTGTGGATTAGTCCCTTCTTGTAGCTTTTCCATTAGTTCTTAGTTCTGTAGTTAAGAACTACAGTACCTAGAGTGCATTGCAGTTGTTTGTATATCTCTCTCTGCGGCAAGACTGTCTTTTTCTTGAGATGCAAAGTTTTATATGTTCTTGTCTTCTCTTGTTTCTTTTTGGCTGTCCTGGGAATTGGACCCAGGGGCACTGTATCACTGAGGTACAACCCTAGCTATTATCATCATCATCATCATTTACTTTGAGATGGGGTCTCACTAATTTGCCCATGCTGGCCTTCAACTTGTGATTCTCCCACCCAAGTCTCCAAGTTGCTGGGGTTACAGGACTGCATTACCATTCTTGGCTACATGTTTATCTTTGAATCTCTGCCTACTGTATAATTCCCTACTGTTAATGCCCACCAGAATGTTTTCTTTTTTTTTTTTTGAGTAATGAAAGGAGTGAATGAATTCACAAGGTATGAGCCCTAAAAGCAGGTTCTGGATGTGGAACGGATAAATCAGCAAGCAAGATACCTTTAATATGAACTCACCTCAAACACTAAATCAATCTGTAGGCAAGAGGACTGAGCATCAGATTTTTTGGGTTGGGGTGTAATTTGTTGGTAGAATGCAAGGCTGTGGGTTTGATCCCCAGAACTCAGAAGAAACAAAAAGAAAACAAAAAGCAAGGTATGGTGTGCACACCTGTAATCTCAGTGCTCTGCAAGGTGGAGCCAAGAAGATTCTAAGTCTGAACCTAGCCGGGGCAATTTAGCAATACCCTGTCTCAAGCAAATAAAAAATAAAAAAGGCTAGGGATGTATCTCAGTGTGAAGACACTGGCTTCAATTCTTTGTGCCAATAAAATAAAATAATAATGCAAGTTCTATAGATAGTGTATAGCCAAGCTTGAGGTTGACAAGATTTCATTTAGGTGCTTTGGAAATGAGATTTACAGATAATTGGTCTTGACTGCTGTTAACAAATAGATTTTGTGTTTTGGTGGGCCAGGCATGGTGGTGCACATCTGTAATTTCTGCACTTGGGTAGTTGAGGCGAGAGAATCGTTGCAAGTTCCAGGCCAACCTGGGCTACAAATTCAGCTGACGGTCAGCTTGAACTCATAGTGTAGAGAGTGTCTCAAAAAAAAAAAAAATCCATGGAAGCATACATAATGCTCTCCTGAATCCTTAAACAAAAAGTGCTGAGCACAGTTGGGTAACGGCCTTGAGAATTCAGTGCTGGTGCCATGACCGCCCTCCCTCCCCACCTCTTACACCTCCCACCACCTTCCAAGAGGGCCACAGGTTTTTGGACAGACATATACCCAGCAGTATTGCATGGTATGTGAAATGACAATCAGTGCATGTTTCCAGCAGTATTATTTCTCCTTAACATAACATCAACTGATGAGTGGAAAGGTAATATTTCATTTATTATTCAAAGGACTTCTAGAAAGTCTCAAAAAAGTCTACAGATTTATCACTGCCTTTGAAAGCATATTGCCATGATCCAAATCCTAAAAATGCTACGCTTTCTCCATCCTTCCCTGAAATCACACTTAAATTCAGTATCACCAGTGCTGGTTTACATTCAATTCAAGGCAGCAAGGCTAAAAATAGCCTCAATGACACACACAATGCATTTTCCTAGGAACAGTCTATGGGCTTATTAGTGTCTCAGCCCAACAGGCAATTCTCAGCTGATGCCAGAAATGGGTACCTTTTCCTATCAGGTACACAGACAACTGATGTAATTTGCCTTAAATAGCTAAAGTGGGAAGGGGACTGCTGTTACAGTTGTTCTGACTTCTTAAAAATGCTTATCTTTTTCTGGCTGTGGCATATCAATTAAGAGCTGCCATCTAAAGTTAAAAGTAATTTGCACAGCTTTCACTTGGGCTTTCATGTGTGAAGCCAGGGTCAGGTGTAACTGGAGAACGCACTGGACAAGGAGCTGGGAGCCCCGGGCACAGCTCCTTGCTGAACTGCTGCTGTGACCTCAAGCAAGGCACAAAATTACTAAGCTTCAGTGTTTCATTTTTCAAACGAAAGGGCTGGATTTTCTGGCCAAAGATTTTTGTAGTTCCAATAGTCAAGAAGATGAAACGATGTTTCAAGATATTTCATTGAAATTGCTCACATAGAGAAAGGGCCTTCTAGGAAGATATAGTTATGTTTTTAGATAAGAAGCGCTCATGGTGGGGTAGGGGATTATTGCAAATGTGAACATGAATGCAACCTGTGAGATGATCAGTTAGAATGGAAGGGCACTCTGTGGATTCCTTATCTAACATACAAGGAAGCCAGAAGCCTGAGAGGAAAGGCATCTCTGGGACTGCAGACTCTGGTTCCATGGTCGTCTCGCTCTTGGCAGCAAGCCCAATGCTTCCTTGGGTTCATAAAACCAGATGCCATTAGTCAGTGTGAGTTTTTAGGCTGTGCAGAGGTGAGGAATTGTTTTTCTGGAATTGTGACCACCTCCTTCATGTATCTTACAATGGCTTATAGGACAGAAGGCTGGAGTGGATCATCTTGTAGCTATGAAACACAATGTAGTAGTACTGTGGTTAGTCAGCTTTTTCTTGTTTTGACAAAATACCTGACATAAACAACTCAAAGATTTATCTTGGTTCCTGGTCCCAGAGGTCTCAGTCCACGTCACATGGCTCCATTGCTTCTAGGGATGCAGGGAGGCAGAAGCACCTTGGCAGAAGGACATTGAAGAGGAAAGCTGCTCACACCATGGCAGCTCAGAAGAGAGAGATGGAAAAGCCAGAGGAGAGGCAGGAACCAGATACCATGCCACTGTCATGCCTGTAGTGTCTGCTCCCTTCAAGTCATCCTCATCTCCCGTTTCCACCACTTCCCAGCATTGCCATTAAATTATGATCTCATCAATAGATTAATGCAATGATTAGGTTAGAGATCACCTGGTCAGTTACGTCTCAAACCCCCACTTCTGGGCGAATTTTTTGGGAGACACCTGAGATCTAAATTGTGAGAAGTATCTAACTTGTCTCGTGAAAAATCAAACTGAGGATTGGCTTCATTAGCTCAGAGCTAGAAGAAAAACTCTTGTTAACTCTTACTGTCCTAATACGTTAGCTACTTTGGCACCAGATTTTGATTTTCTGCACACTAAACAATTCTATAGTTTCCTATAGGTAACAGGACTGTGTCCTACAATTTAATTCAAGTCTGATGCTACCTACCTAGAGATAATACAGACTTTCCAGTTGAAAAGCTCAGGATCAAAAGACTGACTCTGCTTCAGACACCAGTCCTGTCTGGTGGGTTTCTAGGTTTCCCACAAATTCTGTCTGACTTGACTGTAAATCAGAGGTTCCTACAACTCCTTCCTCAGACCTGATAATTTGTAGGATGGCTCAAAGAACACAGTTTACTGCCTAGGTCACCAGTTTTTGTAAAGGGTAACCACTCCAGAACACCACGTGGAAGAATGTGACACTTCCTTCTTCTCCCTCTTGGGGGCACCACCTCAAGGTGTTCAACTCTTGGAAGATCTCTGAACTTTACTTTTTGGGATTTTTAAAGAGGTGATCTTACTGCCATGACTGGTTTAATCATTGGCCACAGGTGATTAAATCAATGTGATGGTTAACCCTGATTGTTAGTTTGAAAGTTTTCACCCACCACTCTCTGCTTTCACTGATCCTTGCAAAATACTTTGTTACTCTGCTCTAAAAACAAAACATTGTGAAAAAACTGGTAATAGAAACACCTTCAAACTTGAATAACTTTTCATCACTAGAACTCTGAACTTACCTAAGATCACAGCAGCTAGAGCAGCGATGAAAGCAGATTACTGAATTAACACAACATACAGTGTACCTATCCATGTATGTCAGCATGTACTTTGCAAAGGCTTTCCTTGAATTTGTTTAGAATGCACCTTTGGAAATTCTTTGCAGTGTATGAAAGAATACTGCTCTTGATTCCTTTTACTTCTTCCATTCACATCCTTGTGATAGACTGAAAACTCTGCTTGGAACCATCCATGGTGACAAAGTGAAAGTATTCAATGTTTACCTCTATGTATCTAAATAAATATCTATCTAGAGATATCAGTATATAGGTAGAGCTATAAACACATATGTATGCCCTTAGCCGCAGTGCCATAATTCATGATAGGCATGGAAAAGGAGTAAAATAGAAATGTCTTCTCTCAGAGAACTAAAAATCTACTGGCAGACCCGAGGACTAAGAAAGAAAAATTAATAAATGATTAAGATTATGTTGACTGTGAATAAAACATTCATACTTGGGCCCCTGACTTCTTAAACATATCCAGGTAAACAAAAGGACCCTAGTCATGGCAGGCTGTGAGAAGGCAATCAGTGACCTGCCTTTCTAGAACAACATCCTAGTTAAAATCAATTTTAGAACTCTCTGGCCTGAATACCAACATATAAGAAGAATTCAAGTGCTAGTGAGGGGACAGAATCTTCATCACTTAAAGAGAAATTAGTTTCAGACAAGTAAATCATCCTGCTTGCTTCTGTGGCCCTGTGTTTTTGAGCACGAGTGGGCCACAGAGAGTGAAGACTTCCACATGTACCCTGTGCTGTCCTCACTTTAACACCTGACCATGGAATTTGTTTGATCTATAAGATGAATCTCCTTGAAGCTGACCTATATTCACTTCTAATCTCAGGGAGCAAGTTGCCCATCCTATATTAACTATCTAAGAAATTGACTTGAGGGCCATGTAAAAACAATTCTGAACTGTAAGTTACTCAAATCCTTACCTCTGAACACACTTGCACTTCTAACCTATACTACTTTTTTTCAAGCACAGTCATCTCACCTTCTCATAAAAGTTGTGATTCTATCAATCTGATTGTCTTGAAGTATGCTAAAATCTATCATAAGCTTTTTACAAAAAATCTTGAAAAGTGAATCACTTCCTAATGAACTACTGTGAAGCTTGGACCATGTCAAATTGTCAGAAGTTTCAGACATCTCTGCCAAATTTCATGTCCCAACTGTGCCTCATTAACTTTTGAGAACAGGCTTCTTCCTGTACTGTACAGATTTTTATCCCTTTTTACATCTCTTCTACCAGACCATCAATGATTTTCAGCCCTGAAATTCTTTTTTGCACTGCCAAGCCCTTAGTGATACCGGTTCACTTTCTGGTTGACACCTGTTAATTTTGACACCTGTTCACTTTCTGGTTAAGCATTCATTGCTCAAAACGATTACATGTGGTAACACACACTTAAAAGCTGCCCAAGACAGTCTGATAACAGAAAAGGGTTAAGCGGGACACATAAGCATGGGCAAGTAAAAACAAAGGTAGCTCATGACCCCTTGACCCTCTCCCTCTTTTATGAGGTAAGGGGGCAGGTCCTGGCCTTAAGTCTGCCTCTGCAGTGTTTCCCAGCACAGGAGTTGTTTGATGTGATTTTGGATGAGAAGCAGCTTGAGGACACTTGTGAGCACCTGGCCAACTAACTGGAGGCCTACTGGAAGGCCACCCACCCTCCCAGCAGCATCCTCCCCAGTCCTTTCCTTAGCCACCTCAGCTCTGCCCATCAGTGCCGCCCTACTCTCTAATTCACAGGTAAGGGCAGTTCTTTCTTAATCTTCACAGAGAAGCTACAGGTGACACCACTGGGTTCCAAGCCCAGACAGCCAGCTTGGTGCATGCTCCAGTATCTTAATAGTATTGAAAGTATGGCTCACATCATGAGTCACTTGGTAACAATATTCACAGTGTGTTGTACATCTAAGAAAGCACAATAAATACAACATATTATGGACTTTTTTTTTTGTCCTAGAGATCATACTCACGACTTTCAGTTGTCAAGCAGGCACTTGTGCCACTGAGCTAAATCCCCAGCCTGATACTACAGACTTTTAAAACTAACTGTGTGGTCCTTGAGACAGTAAACTGTCTGCATTCAAGGTCTGGTTCCACCTGAAACTGCATGTACCATTCAGGTGAACTTACTTCTTGGCTTGCTGGCCTTAAGAACAGTAAGGATACCCTAGCAATAATTACAATCTGTTGTAACTGTCTCATCTTTTGTCTTTTTTTCCCTTGAGATCACCTTATCTCCTAGGTTACTGGATTAAACAGTGTATGTAAAGGTCCTGGAGGAGTGATGTTCCATGTCAAGTGTCACACATGCATTTTATTTTAGTTGTGGTTTTTGTTAATCTATGTTCAAGCAGAGGTAGGAAAGTTTATGTTCACGTATAGAAAAATCTCTTGCATGTGTATTTCAACAAAAGAATATGTAATAGAGCAGTAACCCTTCTTCACTTATTCTTAATAATAAAATAAACTGATTAGTATGTGTACTGTTTCAAGCACTTAATAAAGCCCAATATGACACAATACAAACTGTACTGATGCCACTGGATATTAAAGGAATTTAAGCAACTGAGCTACACTAGACTTCATTTCAGCATTTTAGATCCTTTCAAAGGACTACACTTGAATGTCTTTGCACAATGACCACTTAGTTCTTTATACTCTGACCTTGGTTAAGCCCAAGGTCAGCCCAGTTATGTTCCTTTTGTTACCAGGGTTCTCCAGGTGATCTGGTGACTGATTGCTCCACTCCTGATTGGTCAGCTTCCCAACCTGACAAATCTTGCTTGGAACCTGTCAAAAAATCCCACCTCCATTCCTCCTCCTCAGCCCCACATCACAAACATCACAGCAGTATGAGTCAATGCCTCTCCAGGCAAGAGACATTTGACTCTGAAACTCAGGAGAGTGGAGACTCTGCCTACATGCAGCCAAAAGATTATTCCCGTGAACACATGGACCACTATGCCCCACATTGTGATCACAACCACCGAGATGAGACCCACGGGAGCAGTGACCACAGACACAGAGAATCTCGACACCACTCCAGGGACATAGATCGAGAGCAGGACCACAATGAGTGCAACGAACTGCAGAGCCATCACAAATCAAGGATCGCTACTGTGACAAGGATGGAGAAGGAATATCCAAAAAACGGAACGAGGCTGGGGAGTGAAATAGGGATGGTTACGTCCGCCAATGACCTTTGCCTTTTTGTGCTTTTTCCTGAGTCTTGTATAACAGCACATTCAAACAAAACTTTTCAAGTCTACCCTCAGTCATGTGACCCGTCTTGTATATTTTGTATTGCTGTTGCTTCAATAGCAATGGCATGAAATTAAGAGCATTAATTTCCATTTTGATTTTCCTAAGTGCTATACACATTTGCCTGGTGCAGCTGCAGTCCTCTGGTTTTACACTAGACCCTTCAGAAACTGGTTTGGGTAGCTGTTACTTGGGAAAAACCTGCCATCCCAACAATGTTAGTGTTTCAAGAAATACAGGTTTATCCAGCAATCGAGAAGCAACACAGATCAAAAGTGGAATTTGTTTCTCCAGATTTTTAATACTGAGATACCTGATGAGCATATTCATTTATTTATTCATGGACCACTGTTTCTTGCTTGTACCTCTGGCTGACTAAACTAGGAACAGATTCAGTCTTGCCTTACATAAATGGGATCATAAAGTTAGAATCTATTTTCTATGTCCTCGTACGTGTACTGTACAGTTTGTAAATGTTATTTCTGCAAACCTATTACAATATATATTTGATCACAAGATTTTAGTCTTAATGCCAAGTCAGCAGATTTACTTTATGAATTACAGGGACTAGAGATGCCCACATTCAGGAAAATCTGTAATAACATTGCCTAGACATTCTCTCTGCTCCACTAGAAAGCCTGTATATATTGTAAATATGTGTGACTGCTTGATTTGAAAAGTTTCCATTTCTGAACATTGTACCATCCTTGTGTTTATAATTCTAACCATACATTATGTTAATATAACCAAACTCCTCAGATTGTTCTATTCCATGCATTTCACACTGATTGTGAGAAATGTGTTCTTAGTAGCTAGTGCCTGATAGTCACAGCACTGGCCCCAGTGTATGCACGTGCATGTGTGTCTGTGCATAAGTGTGTAAGTGGAATGCTGAAGATTAATGAAGAGCTAAGAGACTGAAATCTAGAATTCCGCCCTCCTGGCTTTGTAACTGTGCTGTGTGCTGTTTTGCCAACTTGTTGAGCAGTCAGAGAATGCAAGGGAGCCTTCTGCCACAGGTAACGAGGAAGGTTTATCTGCTGTCTCCTTGTTATTGTGTAACTACAGGTGATTTGTACCGTGAGGGTCTCACTGGAAAGGTACAATCTTTGTGTTCAAGTATTTGTTTTAGTAAGAGACGATTACACGCTTATGGAATTGTTTCCTAACTCCTCCCAGCCCCTTCTCTAACCTTGCCTACTGTTCCTGCTGCGCACCCCCCAGTTACCTGCTGTTCCTCCACATCACCAGCTTGACCAGCTTCCCTGTCTGTAAGAACACAGAAGTGCTTCTTCTAACCAACATTTCTGCTCTTCAGGCGGTACCAGGACAAAATGGGGAGACTTAGAGTGAGTCAAATAATATTTTCCAACATCACGCATCTACTCTGAAGGGAAACCTAGAACACCATCTCCATTCCTCAAATAACTGCTTATTGTGTCACCATGTCTTGCTTACTCTGACTGCCCCAGGTTCTTGTCCAATATTCTTGGACCTTTAAAAGTAAAAGCTTCACATTTTTAATGATTTCCCCACACTGAAGACAATAACATTTAAAAAGTGAGTTATACATAGTGTTTTACAAGCTAATATATGAAAAATTTCTCTTAGAACCAGTTATCTCACTACTGTCGATATGACTACAGAGTATAAAAAGTCATTAATTTCTGGCAAAATTTTACCTCATCAGAGAACTGTAACATCTCAACTAAAATTGCTTTTATAAAACATTTTGCATAAACTCTCACCATAAGATGTTGATCATCAGTCCAACCCTTCTCCTCATGTTATTTCCCATCTAAATACAACCAGTATTGATCCTCCTTGCTGCTACTACTAACCCCTTTCAAAGGGCCGTGCTAAGAGCCAGGGATACAGCTCAGGGGCACAGCGGCTGCCCGGTGGTGCAAGGTCCTGAGTGTGAGTCCCCGTACCAAAAAACAGAACAAAGCAAAGCAACCACAGACAGTGCTAATAAGAGTCCATCTTCTTAATTTTGTGCCTGATTCTTAAGTTTCTCACATTACTGCAGACGTGTTAGTGCAAACCAGACTATTCACCAAATAACTCCATGAGGGATTTGATACAGAACATTTACGCCAGCATGTGAAGACTACCAGTTGGTCAGTGTGTAAACAGGACGTAGTGAACCCACAAAAGAAGAAATGACCCCAAGCATATGTGGAATGACACACAGTCTTCACAGGGCAAAGGCTTACTCTTCAGATACTCCTTTGTAGAAGTGTACTTAATCGTTTGTCAAAACCACTGCAGTTCTTCCTACATTCTTTCTCTATTTCTCTTTTAACTTGATGTTAGAAAGAGGTGCTGCTAAATGTAGGATGCCTTAGTCATACTGTACTTGTGGACAATATTATGAGAGCCTGGAACGCATTCCTGCTAAACATTCACTGTCAGCTACAGTGAGCTGTTTAACAAACCTGGTTTCAAGTCACTCACATAAAATGAATAAAGAGCCTTCTGCACTGTTTATTAGTAGTATTAATTCTCAAGGAGTGACCTTTAGATTCAGAATGTGACATATTTCCCAGCACCTACGACTGGTGGTTCATCTCACGTATAACCAGCTGATGTTCCTTCAGTAATCTTCTCATAGTTAACCTCAAAAGATTTTTTAAAAATATGAACTTCAGTTACCTTTGTTCCACCTTACCCATGCAACAATTATTTATTCATATTTTGAATTTTCATTTTTAAAATGAAGTCCATCCTAGTGACAATTCAGCTCATCCTCTCCCCTCTGTTCTGTGATGTACTGTTACTAGTTTGGGATGCCTTAGAAAAAAGCAAGATGTGGGATTTAATGAATTGCTCCCCCCCAACATGCACACATATACATACATAAACTAATATATATGCGTAGGCATGTAAACACGAACACATTTACATCTATACACACATTTACGCATGCATCCATTGATACATATTAATAAATACACATATATTTACATATAAATAAACATAAACACATACATATATAAAAACATGAATAACACACATATACACACATGCTTAATATAAATAGAAAATTTTGAAGTTATGAGAACATTAACAATGATTACTTATGATATAGAACAAAAAGACAATTTGCTAAATTTTGGAAGTTTTTAGGTTTGTTTTACAGTATATTTTTTGTAATTTTATAATTTCCTAAATTAGTTCATAAGTTGAAGTAATATGAGAAAAGTTATTTTTATACTTAATGTTAGCCCAGAATGGTGGGTCTAACATGTATTTTTATAAACATAATTTTTGAAATTATTCTTTTGATTATTTATAGATAAATATAAAATATTCCTAAAGTGTAAATCTAGTTGATTGCTATTGTTTAGAATGTGTTCCACTTGCATATGTGGAACACTTTGGCAATTCTTTGTGACTTAGAAGATATGAAAATTTTATCTAGAAAATATAATTAGGAAAAACATTGTATAATAAAAGCGTTACCTAAATATTAGTGGAGAATATTTCTTTTCTTAGTTTGGGTTTTGTTGAAATGTGCATGGACTTTATAAATTGGCTCTTTCTGCCCCCCGCTGTTCATTCCTCAAAATGCAAACAAAACAATGAAGGGGAAAACATCAATATTGACAGCCCATGTCTGAATCACACTCTGATTGTCAGGTATTTCAGGACCCTGAGAAATCACTGAAAGAGTTGCCGGCCCAGATGAAACACTGTAACCAGAAAAGGCTGCAGCTAAACTCCTCCCCCACCCTGCCCCTATGGACTTGATTGTAATTCTATATCCCCATCCTTAAGGACCTGTGCGCCAATGAGATACCTGTGCATCCCTAATGGCCTTTGGGGCACTGCCCTAAGCTTAGACTATTTAGATTTCCCCACGCCACGTGTCCGGGGGAGTTCGCCAGAGAGAGTTCGCCAGAGAGAGAGAGAGACCACCCGCCCCGGGCGCAATGCTGCGCCCGGGGCCGGCGGTGACGGGGGCCCCCTCCCCGCAGTCCCGGAATAAAGCCACCGCTGACCACTACTTTTACGGCCGTCCACTCCGCTCCATTCCTCCCACGGACTTCTTCTCCTCTCCTCCCCCTTCTCCCAGACCTAACAGATGGTGCCCTGTGACTCGGCGGCAGGTGGCTGTTAAAACTTCTTCACTTCTACAGTCACAAATCCACTACCACTCTGGTGAGTAACTCCCCTGATAACTTTTAAAACAGGCTGTTTCTTTCCCAGCGTGCGCTCTTTCATCCCTGTGTCCCCGACCCGCGCGCCCTTCTTCCGGCTCCCGCTCACAGCCTCGGCGCCGCCGGTCCCACAGTCATCAGACGCTCCCGCGTGGCCCGCGAGGCCTAGTCACCCCAGGGGGGGGGCCCACGCCCGGCGCCTCTCCCTCCCCCCCCAACCACGTTATAGCTCCCTTTCTTTTGCCGGCGCAGCGGCTCTGGGCGCGAGGGCCCTTTACAAAACTTTTAAAGCAGCTTTCTTTCCCAGCGCGGCTCCTCTCCCTCCCTGCCGCACGCCGCCTCCGCGCGCCGCCTCCTCGGCGCCGCTGGTCCCACAGTCATGGGACAGTCTCCCACATGGCCCGCGAGGCCTGGTCACCCCAGGGGGGGCCCGCGCCTGGCTCCTCTGCGCCAGGCGCCTCTCCCGCCCCCCTCCCACCACGTTTTAGCTCCCTTTATTTCGCCGGCGCAGCGACTCGAGCCCCGGCCCTTCCCATTCATTCATTCCCACCGCCGTTCTCCCCACTTTAAATGAGACCAGACAATCAGACCTAAAATTCACATCAAACTGCTTTTAATTTTAAAAACAGCCTTTTTTTCTTTCTTTTCGCTCTCACATTGCGTTCCAATTCTGCGGGCCTCTCTGGCTTTGGTCTCCAGCCCAGCCCATTTCCTGTTTCACCACCCGCGCGGCCGCGGCGGCAGCGTCCCTGCGCCATACCCCGCCCGCCGTAGCGCCCAAAAGCCATGGCTTTTGCAGCGCGCCCAGCTCTGGCACGGCCGTGAGCCTTTCAAAACAAAGCCCGCCTAACTTCACGCTGTGCCTCTCCCGCGGCCACACCCTGCCCCACACACCGGGCTCCCTGCAGTAAGCAAGCCGTGCCTCCGACTGCCTCTGCCGCTGCGCCACCCCTCCGGGGTGCGGCCACCATTTCTGCTGCCCGCCTCGTCCGTCGCCCTGCTCCTCCGGGGCACAGCCACCACCTTGGCCGCCGCCCCGCCCCTCCGGGACACGGCCACCCCCTCTGTCGCCCCGCCCCACGCGCGAGGGGCTCCGCGCGGCAGGCAAGCCGTGCCTCTGACTGCCTCTGCCGCCGCCCCGCCCCTCCGGGGCGCGGCCACCATCTCTGTTGCCCGCCTCGGCCGTCGCCCCGCCCCTCCGGGGGACCGAACGCGGGCCACAGCTCCCTTTGGCGCCAGGCGTCAACTGGGATCAGCAAAGCCTTGCCTCTGACTGCCCCTGCCCGCCACGGCCACCATCTCTGCTGCCCGCCTCGGCCGTCGCCCCGTCCCTCCGGGGGACCGAAGGTGAGCCGCAGCTCCCATTGGCGCCAGGCGTCAACTGGGATCACCATTCGGGGCCTCCAAGCCCCACCCCCTTACGTGATCGCAGCGAAACGACGTCATTTCCCTGCGCCACTTAGCGCGTCACAGTAAGCCTCCGTTCTCTGCTTACGGTGTCCTGCGCTCGCCCCGCCCACTCTGCCTGCCCCTCCGCGGCACCACACACAATTAACGCATCACAGTAAGCCTCCATTCTCTGCTTACGGTGTCCTGCGTTCGCCCCGCCCACTCTACGGTCCCTTGCCTACCTCTCCGCGGCACCGCACACACAGCAGCTCAGCGGCTCTGCTCAGGCATGCTTTTTTTTACAATTTGGCTCCGCTCAAGAGATGCTTTTTTTATTACAATTCTCAAACCATTTAATCAAAGCTACTGGCCACCTGATAATTTTACCAGCCTTGTTTATCAATCAAAGCCTTCACCAATCTCCTGTTTAACAACTAAGCTTATAAATTCCTTTTTGCTGGAAACCACTAGCTCTATTTCAAGACAAGGGTTTTCTTCAAAGTTTTATTTTATTTGTCTTGGTTCATATTACTGCAAATAACAACTTTAAAATTAACTGTGTTCACAATCTGACAGTATTAGATCAGTTTTGATTTATTCATAAGATTGCTAAACCTATACTTACTTAATTCTACTATAGTCCAAATCCCAAACAAAAAGTCAAAACTTGACCTTCAAACCTTAGAGAGATCTTAATATGGTTTTTTATATTTTTAACACTTGTGACACTTGGAGTTCTGAGACAGGTAAACCCCCACAAGGTGGAGCTGCCTGCCTCCTCCATGGACCACGCTCAAATGCAGCAGAAGATACTGGACAAAAAATGCCCCATCCTGGCACTCTTTGAGACCTTACTCCAGGGCTACTAGAATGTCCTAGCCACCAGAGAGTGGGTAAGCCATTCTAAGTTCTAGCCCTCATAGGATATGTCGACACTGCCAGATTCGTCACCGACAGAAAATCCGCTGCTGAAGACTGAGGAAGTTCAGGGCAACAGCAGCCCCCTTTGTGGGTGTCCGTCTCAGATTCCAAGTCGCACTACAGTCTCAGGTAAGACATTCTCTATATTTGTGGACATAGAGGCCATATATACAGGATTCTTCCTGAGTATTCAGGTTGCTATATTAAACCAATCTCTATGACATGGTATTGATAGTCAACCTATGCCATTTACAAACAGGCCCATTTTTATACAGGCCCCAGTCCTAAATCATAAAATACTTTTATTCCCTTTTAAACTGCCATTCTGGTTTCACATCGCTCAGGCCCTAGATCTAACCATCCTTTTGATGCTCATCTCTGCCTTATGACTCACAGGTTGTCATGTTTTGTTGTCCAGTTTGATTCTTAATTTCTTACATTCTATTAATAATCATTTCTATAGCGGGAGTCCTTAACACGGTTGCCTACAGACTCCGACATCATATATACCAGAGTCAAGCCTTACCTACCTACCTTTTAACATTTATGCTTTCATAGGGGGGAGTAAACACCTCTCATAACTTCACTCCTCCTAATCCCATGTTTATTTTTCAGAATTCTGCCTTGCCACCTCAACGTCACCCTGATAAAATACCATCTCAAAACCAAAGTCACCTTCCTATCTACCTCACCTGGGTCCTTAAATATAATAGTGCCATGTCTCCTAATAACATTATGTCTCTTTGTTTTTCCAGTCTGACATACATACATTCACCAGTGAAGTTGTCCTGGCTAAAACACCTGGCATCAGTGTCTACCTGGGCATCAACCTTCATCCCGTCAAACTCCCCTAGACCCCAATACAGCGCCCTCAGCCAGCAGGAAGTAGTTACAGAGAGAGATCTTCGCCCCTTTTCCTAATAACCAGAAGACGGGATATGAAAGAGTTGCCAGCCCAGATGAAACACTGTAACCAGAAAAGGCTGCAGCTAAACTCCTCCCCCACCCTGCCCCCTATGGACTTGATTGTAATTCTATATCCCCATCCTTAAGGACCTGTGCGCCAATGAGATACCTGTGCATCCCTAATGGCCTTTGGGGCACTGCCCTAAGCTTAGACTATTTAGATTTCCCCACGCCACGTGTCCGGGGGAGTTCGCCAGAGAGAGTTCGCCAGAGAGAGAGAGAGACCACCCGCCCCGGGCGCAATGCTGCGCCCGGGGCCAGCGGCGATGGGGGTCCCCTCCCCGCAGTCCCGGAATAAAGCCACCGCTGACCACTACTTTTACGGCCGTCCACTCCGCTCTATTCCTCCCACGGACTTCTCTCTCCTCCTCTCCCTTTTCTCAGACCTAACAATCACCTCCCGTAATTTTATCATTGTCAGTTTTCAATATGACCATGATGTCTTAATTATATAATTTCACTTGCTATTACTGACATAAAAGTGAATTCTTGCATCTCTTAACATGTTGACTAAATATTAAATTATCCAAAGCTACACTGATTTTTTTGTAAAACCTCTATCTATGGAATATAATCCTAGGCATTACAGGTACCGTATAAAGAGTGCAACACAAATAAGTAAAATAAATACTTTAATTTCATTTAATCTATTTTGACTAAGTGAATCCTTTAAATACTCTGGTTTTTATTCTCATAACCCCCTGATACATTGTATGGAGTATGTACTCTCTTATTGTTTAGATAAGAAATAGTGACATGGAGGAAATTTGGAAAAATTTAGTAAGTTTAAGCTCAGGTGGAGTTTGAGTCTAATTTCTTTTTTGAAAAATCCATACAATAATATGCTTATGAATTGACATTAATCAGTTAAACCAGAGTAAGTTGGTAGCATGTAGTTTGTAAAATGTCACAACTTATTATTTTTTACTTACAGCAAAACTTGGTCCCCAATGTTACATCACAGTTCAAGGATCTGCCCACCTTAGTGTTCTTTAGTTCAGAATAGTTCAGCAAATATCACTGAATACTAATTTTGGAGCTAAACACTAAGTCAAAGGAGTACAAATATAGTACCAACCTAATGGTTCCTCAGAAGATTTAAGGAAGATAAACCTTATAAATATTTGAAATAGCTGTAATAGAATACAATATAAATAAAGGATGGAAAGTTTATCTCTTCTTCTATGGCCTGAGACTATGCTGAGGTATAAGACTGGCCACCCTTTGCCCAGGTCATTGTGGGAAGTATTGGCAGACGGCACCTATGACGGATATGGTGCAATATTCCTCTGGAAAAAGAACATGTTTAATTCTCATCACCACAGAAACAGTAAATTCAAGAAGTTCAGATTCTTCTGTTAGGTAGCTCATTGTTTACAGAAGTATGCATAGTGGGTGGGCCATGCCATTGTGCTTGTGTAATTTAGGGCACCCTGAGGAGTCACTGCAAATGAACATGAACTCTGGCTACATGTACACCATTCCTTATGAAGACTTCTGTTTCTGAACCAGGAGTTTCTTCATTTCTGTCTATGTCCAAGAAACACACTCATGCAATATTTCACAAATAAGGATTATTTCACAGTGAAGATAGCATGGTAATATACATATAATTTTCTAGAAGAAAAAGTTAAAATGCACTGCATGGACAAGGTGAAAAGACGTGAAGACTGCTAGGAACTCGATAGGTGACTCTCCTGCCTAAGAAGAAGCTGCACAAGAGGAGTCAAAGTCACCTACTGTTCCAACTGTATTGGGGTATTTTGAGACTGAGCAGCAGGAAGTAGATCTGAAATTCATGCTCAAATGGTGCTTTGGTGGTAGCACCTTTTTTTTTTCTTGAATGGAAGAGGGAAGAATGTAGCTGATATGGGCAGAAAAATGATGGACTCCAAAAATTAAAAAAAGAAGTGCTTTTATTAGCTGAGCTCAGCAGCAACACTGTCCCAGCAGGCAGTCAGGGAAGTATACTCTGAGCTAGGGGCTACAGGGAGTTATAAAGTAGCAAGCTGCAAGGGGAGGGCTCAGAGTCTTAGGATCAATTTGTTCCCATAAAAGGAACCAGGGAGGCAAGGAAGGGGTTACATGGTGGGTATGTTACAAGGTTACAACATAACTGGCAATTATACAAGTTTTACGGGAAGAGAACAAGTTATAATAAGTACAGCACATTTTGGGTTTTTGAGCTTATAACATTCAGCTGCTTTTTGGTCATTCAGTCAAATCTTTGACTCTGTTGTGTTATCATATGTGGGTAACTGGTTATATCCTGCTTTACTAAGTGTAAACATTTTAATAGCTTGAAATTGGTCCTGGATGTGATTCAAGAGGCACTTTATAATACATGGCCCAATGATTATGGCAAGTAGGAAGAGGATAATTGGTCCTATCAGAGCAGAGAGCAAGGTGGTCAGCCAAGGGGACAGTGAGAACAAGTTTTGAAACCAATTCTGGCCAATTTGTCATTGCTGCTCTTGCTCATGGGTCTTTGTTTCAGTTTATGCTATCTCGTATGACTCCAGAGTGATTGGCATAAAAATAGCAAGCCTCTCCTAAGGTCACACATAAACCACCTTCTTTCATGAATAACAGATCTAGGCCCCTACAATTTTGGAGAACCATTTCTGCTAGAGATCCTAGGGACTCTTCCGGTTTGGATACAGAATATTTTAGTGTTGCCAAATCTTTGTCTATTAGGGTACTTAGTTCTCAGTAGTTTTGGTCACCAATTATTAAGCTTGTAGCTCCCAATACTGTGGCTCCAGAGAGACCTAGTCTCATCAAAATTAGTATTAACACAGGGGCTGCTTGATCTTTAAAGAGATCAGAGTCTAAATTTAAGTGTTCTCTTCCACTAGTGCCAGAATACCAGTAAACTTGGGGAAATAAATGTACAAGAATAAATAATTCAGTTTGTCTAGTATGTACATCAAGCATGACATAAGGAGTTAAACCTGAAGTACAAGCAAACCAAGATCCTGTAGTGGCTTCCAGGTTTTGACTCAGCATATAAGAGATATTATATATTACATCAGAACATAAGTTTTCATAGGGGCTAGACTCTGACACAAATTCCATTATCTTGAACATTTCCTAAGGTAAGGATGCATTTTTGTCCCCACCAACAAGGAGAGGAGTCTCCCAAGGAGGAGGAATTTTTAATTTGAAAAGAGGTGTTGGAACCAATGGATGCAGTCTGGGCCAAGTCTGTATAAAAAGGCTGTTGTGGGTCTAAACACAACCAGCAGTCACGAGGGAGACTGGGATTACTATGGTTGAGGTATTGGAATATTATGTCTAGGGGACTATATAAATCAGAGACAGGCTGATGAGGTCGTGATAAGGGGGTAGCTAAGTTGGTTGTAGGAGTAGTAACAGGAGGAGTAGCTGTAGGAGGTTTTGAGTTTTTCTAAGGTGGGGAGCAGGCAGAGTCACCGATCCAGTAGGGTGGCTCGTGGCCTGTTCCTTATAGATGTGGAAGCTTGTCCCAGGGTCATACCCAGGTATATAGAGTTGGATGTCCCAAGTTTTTCCCGTGAACCAAGAGTGGTGATGGACTTGTTTAATAATAAATGTATGGGGGGGGGTACAATTTGAGTCTGCACAGCTAGCAGGTTTTGAGGATCTTTTAAGATCTATGAAAGGATCATTATTTCCCCATGGGCAAATAGATTTGCAACCCTAAAAGGCACAACAATGTTGGCTGTGCCCTTCATTACAGA
Source organism: Cavia porcellus (assembly GCF_034190915.1). Lineage (NCBI taxonomy): Eukaryota > Metazoa > Chordata > Mammalia > Rodentia > Caviidae > Cavia > Cavia porcellus. Next base: position 25,409,466 of record NW_026947510.1, on the reverse strand, counting down.
CCTTCTCTTTGACAGGGTCTCCAGAGGAATGTTCTTGGGGACAAACATAGTATTCTATGTTCTGTAAGGGTTGTCTTCTATTTTGGGTGTGACAGTCATAGGGGGCAACATATTGGGGCTGGGTCAGTGCACCATTATTTACTCCTAAGAGTGAAATTAAATCAACTGATGAGAAAAGGGGGGTAGGGGCTGGAGGTTTAGCTCAGCAGCATAAGCACCTGCCTTGCAAGCAGACAGTCGTGAGTTGGATCCCTGGTACCAATAAAAGGGAAAAAGACAAAAAAAAAAAAAAAGAAGGAAAGAAAAGGTGGGTAAGAGGCTGATAACCCTAGGGGTTGGGACAGGTCTGCATTTAGGCCAGCATGAGGGGTGGTGTTTTTGCTATAACTTTACTTGAATATGCATTAGTTAGTTTCCAGGTATAAAGGGTTGGATTATGGCTAGCTAACAAAGCAAGTTGTACATGACAAGCAAAGAGAATTATCAAGAGCATTTTGACAATTTAAGTTTAAGGGGGTTCTCAGTCTGTGTTACAGTCCACTTACCTATTTCCTGGGCATCCGGTGGGATAACTTAGATGTGAGAATGATGTATCCAAGTAGGTTTTCCTGCTACTTTGACAGCCATAGGGGTGCTGAGGACGTTGGTGTATGGTCTGATCCAGTGAGGTTCAAGAGAAGAATTGCAGAATGACACTTAAGTAGTACTTGATCTCCTGGATTAGCAACAAGTGGAGTTTCTGGTGTGGGCAACTTGGTGGTCTTGCAAGAGTTGGTGGATGGTAGTCAGTACAGGTTGAAGAGCCTTTAGGCCCTTAATTAAACTGTGGTTAGCAGTCTCTGCCAAATGAGTACTATCAAGGCAGGGGATGAGGGGTGGCAGTCTCCCATAGACTGCCTCAAAAGGGGTTATTCCATTTATATACAGAGTACAATGCATGTGCAGGAGGGCAAAAGGAAGGAGACTCACCTAGTTATTGCCAGGCTCTAAGATTAATTTGCTAAGCGTTTCTTCTATGGAGTTTGGTTCATCCTTTCAACTTGACCTGAACTTTGGGGATGGTAGGCACAGTGAAATTTCCAATCAATCTGTAATAACTGAGCAACTTTACTAGTGATGGAAGCTATGAAAGCCAGGCCATTGTGGGACCAGATAGATAAGGGAAGGCCAAATTTAGGAATTATTTCATATAAAAGCTTTTTGACAATAAGTGAGGCCGATTTGCTCTTTGTCAGGTATCCTTCAGTCCATCAGGTGAAGGTGTCCACCAAAACCAGCAAATACTTATGTCCATGTAATCCTGGTTTTCCCATGTCTGTGAAATCAACTTCCCAGGGTTCTCCTGGAAAGGTTCTCTGGTATCGAATTCCTTCTGAGATGGTGGTGGTTTTGGTATTTACTTGTAGACATTGTGGCCATCTTTGACTGACTTCTTTAGCCAACTGAGTCAACTTAGGAATGAAGTACCTGTTCCAAAGCAACTCAGCTAATTTTGAGCTCTCTAGGTGTGAGGTCTGGTGGACTTGAAGAATCAAGTACTTTCCCAGAGCAGCAGGTACTAAAATTAGTCTGTCTGGCAATTGGAACCAATTTTTGGGGGGCTCTTGTTTTGCTTTCAATTGTCTTTCCAGCTCTTGATCTGACTTGGAATACACCAATTGGGGCAAACAAGGGGGTGGCAGAACTGGCAGCAAGTGGGCTGTAGGCTGTACAGATGACTTAGAGCTGCCTCTCGAGCACTCCTGTCAGTGAGTGCATTTCCTATTGAGACTGGATCTTTTCCCATTTGGGGCTCCTACAATGCACCACTGCTATAGATTTGGGGAGCCAGCTAGTGCCTAACAAGTCCAGGATAAAAGGAGCGTTCTTACTCTTTGAACCAGTAGAGGTTAGGAGCCCCCTCTCTTGGTAGATTGCCCCATGTACATGAAAGATAGCAAAAACATAATGGCTATCTGTGTAGATAGCTGCCCTTAGGTCCTTAGCCAACTTTAGGGCCTCCGTGAGAGCAATGAATTCGGCCCTTTGAGCAGAGGTGCCTTGATCCAGGGGTTGGGCCCAAATTACTTGTGTTTGAGTGGTTACAGTCACCCCTGCCACCTGTTTACCTTCAAAGAGGAAGCTGCTACCATTGGTGAAATATTCAACATGTGGATTTTCTAATGGATGATCAGTAAGGTCTTGATGAAGACTGGCAGTGGTAGAGAGCAAGTTCATGCAATCATGGATGGGTACCTGTGGGTCATCATCTAACAGCAGAGTTGCTAGATTTAAGATGGTAGTCTCCTTGAATTCAATAAGGTCAGAGTTAAGCATCAGGGCCTGATACTGTACAATCCTTGAGTTTGAGAGCCATCTGTGGGGTGGGACCCTGAGGAGGGTTTTGATTGCATAAGGTGCCACAATTTGGAGTTTCTGTCCAAAGGCTAATTTGTTGGTCTCTTTTACTATCAAGGCAGTGGCCTCAATGGCTCAAAGGCAATTCCGCCAGCCTGAAGAAATTGAGTCCAGCCTTTTAGAGAGATAAGTAACTGGGCAGTGCCATGGCTCCAACATCTGAGTTAAAGTCTGATTTCCCAAGTGGTTGATCATAATTTGAGTGCATGGGTAACAGTGGATATTACCCATGGCCCCCTGAATGGCTGGAGTATTCTGGGATCTCTCTCCAAGAGGGTGCTGCAATACTGAATAACTGGCTCCAAAATCCAATTTTATGGGTTGCCCTCCCACAGTTAAGGTTACCTGGGGCTCAGGGGGAGTGGATGAACCCTGAAACTGTCAATCTTTTTCCAATAGGACCGGAGGGGTGGTTTCCCCTTTCTCCAATTTGGCCTTTAACTTTGGACAATCCTTTTTCAAATGGCCCAATTCTTTGCAATACAAACTTTGATTCTTGTCTACTGGGGTCATTGTTAGTTGGTCTTTTCCCTTTTTGCCTTGAGTATATCCTTCTGCTAGTACAGCCAAGATTTTGGTTAATTTCTTCTCTTGTGAGTCTTCCTTGTTGTCAGAAACCTTTTGGGCTATCTCTATCAACTGACCTGTCATCATTCCTTCAAAACCCTCTAATTTTTGCAATGTTCACCTAATATAAGAGGCCAACGGAGAGACAAATGCTATATTAATAGCTCATCTATTCTCTGGTGCCTCCAGGTCAAAGGTGTATATATACCATAGGACTTGAGGGGGGCACTCAAGGAAAGCCATTGGAGACCCAGAAGCCAATTGTCTTACCTCAGTTACTTTTGATAGATTAGTTGGCTTTTGGGCGGTAGCTCAGACTGCCATTAGAAGAACCTGGCGATAACAATCGAGAGCCTCCTTACCTCCATCTGTGTTGGGGTCCCAGTTGGGGCGGGTCAAAGGGAAAACAGCATGGAGCCTCACTGGTTCCCATATGGGTTCCCCATTAGTGTCAAGGACAGATCTACATACCAAAGTGCGAATCCACTAGAGTTCCTCAGATGTGAAGATAGTCTGCAAGAGCTGTTGGCAGTCATCCCAGGTTGGCCAATGAGTGAAAGAAATGGTCTCAAGAAGAGATATTAAAGCCTAAGGGTTCTTAGAGAAAGGTGATTCTGTAATTTCCAGTTGTATAAATCACTGGTGAAGAAGGGGACAAAGGTAAAGAAGGATCCTGAGAGGAGTCGAGTGGAGGGACTTCTCAAAGGGGCAGAATGGAGGGTAGGTCAGTGGAGTCAGGGCTGAGTGCCGAGGAGGATGGTGGGGGACAGTGGCTGTGAGTACAGGGTGGACTGGGAGGGACAGAGACCTGCAGGGGGGTTTCTAATGAGCTTGGGGAATCCGGATGGTAAGGAGGGGGCCGTGAAAGAGGAGGGGAATCCTCCGGAGGAGGTAGAACAGCAGGAGAAGGTGACACCTTAGTTTTCATCATTGCCCCAGGGTCCTTCCCATAGGAGTTTTCTTACCCATGAGGGTGGATCCTGGATCAAGTCAGTCTAGACATTGATATAGACCACTTGACTAGGATGCATGGCTGGCTTATGAGGAGAACCAAAAATGACTTGGTGGACCTGTTGAGAGACTTGGAAGTGAAAAGTTCCCTGTGAGGGCCGTCCAATGCCACAGGAAGGCCATTGGAGTTCACAGCATGTTCTTAGCTTCTTAGGGTAGACAAGACCTCCATAGCTGGCAGCTCGATCCCTGAAATCCTTAAAATGATTAAGAATGAGTTGCAAGGGTGACAAAGGGGAGGAAGCTGTCTGGCCCATAATAGTAGACACTTGAGACAAGGGTGCAGATGAGTGAATACAGTATGGCAGAAGCTCACCACAAAGACAAAGACAAGATGGCAGAAGCCTGCCACAAAGACCAAGAATCACCCAAAAAGGGCTGTGGAGCAGGTCCTTGATTTTGTAACCAGGAGCTGGCTGAAATTACCAGGTGACCATTCTCCTATTTGTTGATTGTAGATCTGACCCTGGGGTTTTAAGATAACGAGTTTTGTTTTCAACTGAGTAGTTCAAATAGCCCCACAAAAAACACCTAATTTTAATTAACTCGAGTTAATCAGCTGATGTAAAAAACACTAAAAAATGGCATAGGGGCTGGGGATTTAGCTCAACAGCATAAGTGCCTGCTTGTAAGCGCATGGTCGTGAGTTCAATCTCTGATACTGACAAAAAAAAAAAAAAAAAAAAAAGAAAAAGAAAAAAGGTTTACATATTAGGTCTGGCTTAAATTGCAAAAATTCTCAGTAATGGATGAATCAGGGACAGAACAAGAAGACAAAGGTATATGTGAGCTAAGACAAGATTTTGGTGATGTCTCACCCAAATGGGAGCAAGCCTGAAAACTTGACTCCCCAAGTATGGTGCACCCAGTGGAGGAGGTTAATTCCTCCTTCAAACAGAATGAAAACAAAAGTAATAAGTACCTGCTGGTAGAAGAAAGAAAGCCATATTCAAAAAGATTCTGATGTCATCCAAAGAGTAGGAGCCTGGGGGAGGAGGGTAAATCCCATAAAAAGTGGAATCCCAGACTGAGGAGCCCCCAAATGATATGGGCAGAAAAATGATGGACTCCAAAAATTAAAAAAAAGAAGCACTTTATTAGGAACCAGGAACCAGGGAGGCAGAGAGGAAGTTACATGGTGGGTATGTTGCAAGGTTGCAACTTAACTGGCAATTACACAAATTTTACAGGAAGAGAACAAGTTATAATGTGTACAGCACATTTTGGGTTTTTGAGCTTATGATAGCAGCCATGGCAAAGAAGAAACAGATAATCAGAGTAGTACTGTATCTATTAAATTATTCACATTTATAGTTAAAATGCTTCAAACAAGGACGCTCATGAGTCCAGCAGTACTCAGATATACAACTCAGACAAAGAAATGAAAAAACATGAACTTATAGACAAATATCCTTCAAGAGCATGAACACAGATATCTTTAAAAACTAGTAAGCGAACCCAACAATATGTAATGTAAACATGGCATTATGTCATGGTCATATAGGGCTTGTTCTGAAAATAGAAGACAGTTTCACTACTCAAAAAATAATAAATGTTATGAACCATATGTTATGGTTTGTGTCTATATGTCCCCCCAAAGCCTCATGCAGTCATGGGAGCAAACTCTTAGTTTGTGATTGATTCATGGACCAATGCTGGGACTATGGGTGTGAGTGCAACACTCACCCTGGGCTGGGAAGCCTGCATACAATATTAGGGGGAGAAAGAGGCTTGCTCTTCTCCCTCCCTTTTTGCTCTTGCTGCTTTTGCTTTCTTCTGCTGCCATGAACTTTGCTCCTCTTCCATGCCACACTGCTTTAGGACCAGCTGAGTATGGACTGAAACATCCAGAAACTATGATCTTGCCACAACCCACATGGCTTTGGAAGTTCCTTGGGTGAAGGACTGTGAGATGATGAGAAAAAAAGAAGAAACAAAAGCTGGTGTCAGGTGTAGATCTTACTCTCTGGATGGGAAAAAAGGAACTGCCTTCCCTCACTGAAGGGGCATTTATTTTTACATTTAGCAGCATAATGTCATGTGGTGTCCCTCTGCCTAGCAACCCATTGTTTGGATTATCTAGGGGCTTGGTGTTTTTCTGGGCTAAAACCCCTTTTTCACATGGCTTGCCCTTGCTACTCTTTGTTTTTGGGACGCCCATGCTCCAACTATGCATGTGTGATCAATTTCCAGCTTCAACAGCTCCCTTCATGAGCTAAATAAAACTTTTCTTCCTTAATTTTAGGTGTCAGGTATTTCATCTCAGGAACAACATCAAAAAAGTAACCAATGCATCATATTAATAGATTAGGAATAAAAGCCTATAATGATCTCTGTAAATAAAAAAATTGACATAATTCAATATTTACTCATCTAGTATAATAAATTTTGTCAACCAGATTGTGTCAGCAAAGCTCCTCAGCCAGATAAAATTCTTACAATTGAAATGCTATTTATTAGCAAAAGACTGACTTTTTTCTAATATCAGGTAATAAATAAGAATTATCTTTATTTACTGATTTCTTTTTTCTTTTCCTTCCTTCCTTCCTTCCTTCCTTCCTTCCTTCCTTCCTCTCTCTCTTTTTCTCTCTCTCTCTCTCTCTCTCTCTCTCTCTTTCTTTCTTTTTTTGTACCAGAGATCAAACTCACAACCTTGGGCTTGCCAAGCAGGCACTTACACCACTGACCTAAATGCCCAGCCCATCTTTACTTACTGATAACACATCGTATAACTAAGAAAATCTATAAAAAGAAATATGTCATATTAGCAAAACTGTATTTGAAAATCAATTACATACTATTTAGCAATGAGCAATTGGAAATTAGTGTAAATATTGTCTAAATTTCATCAATTTTGACATAACTATAGCACATTATGAGTGTATATTTTGTCAAAACTACAAACCAATGATGATTAAAGAAAATCTGAAAGAAAGATGTAAATCGTGCTCTAGTCATGCACTAGGAGGCACATAAGGTGATAAAGTAGATTCTCCCAAAGTTAGCTTATGGAATTAATATAATTTGAATAAGTATATAATTTTTCAGTCAGAATTGATATATCCAAAATTTAAAAGAAATTCTAAGAAAGGAAAATAAAAGGAAAGAAAAAGAAAGAGAACAGCCAAAATCAGGCTGAGAAAGGGAGAACAAAGTTGGAGGGCTCATATCACCCAATTCAAAGTTTATCGTAAAGTGATAGAAATTAAGTTACTGTACTATTGTTTTTTTTTTAAATTTTATTTAAGGAGAAAAAAAAGCAGAGAAAAGGTACAAGTTATACAGATTTACAGAAAAAAATAAACAGTAGGAAATCACTAGTTAATGGATTACATATTGTCATCTTATACAGTACTATTGTTTAAAAGACATACGCGAGTCTACAGAACTGAAAAGAGAGCTCAGAAGCAGATGACTTATTGCCAATTACTTTTTAGAAAGTTTCTCAAAGGCAATGCAACTGACGAAAAGAGTCTTTTCAACAAATGGTACTGGAGATATCCATACACAAAACAAGAGAAAGAATTCCATCTATTCTTTGCATAATAATTAAATAATTTCAAGAATAGTTGAAGTAATATATTTAAATACTAAAAAATAAAACAGCATTGCAACTGTAAATTTAATCAAAAACACTCTCTTTAAAAGGAAAGATTAAAAGTGGAATTAAATATAATTAAGAACTTCAGAATTTTGACCTGTTAAAAAATTGAAGGGATAAGCCACATACTAGAAGAAAATGTTAGCAAAATACAGTTGAACAGTTAAATTCCAATAGTAAAAGTTAAATTCCAATAGTAAAAAAGGAAATAAAAATGGGGCAAAAGATTTGAAAGGAAATGTGCATATGAAAAGGTGCTCAGGACATCAATTCTTAGAGAAATTCAAATTAAACTACTACGAGCTACTACTACACATCTAATAGAATGACCACAGCAGCAACAAAAAGGACTGATCACATCAAAAATGCTGAACGAAAGAACTCTTCTCTTTTGCTGGTAGAAATCACATGGTACAGCCACTTTAAAGGGAAAAATGTCCATAGCAGCTTTATTTGTAATATTCCTGCAAACTGGAAATATATAAAGAGACATTCTTTATTCTTACCATTGTTGCACATTTACCACTCTCAAGCTTTATATCACCAATGATCTTTTAGTGATAAACATATTAACAATAACGACCAATAAGGATTTTGAATTTATAAAGTGTGAGATTTTCACATTCTGATGATTAGTGACAGTGTACATATTGGCACACATGTACTTTTAAAATATTCATACATTTTAGCATTATTTTAGAAGCTGAAGTCTATACTAACTCTGGAATGCCAGTTTCTTCACTTCACTCACAGGATAAACTCCTGGCAAGCATTAAGACACATTTACAAAGGACATGATTGTGGCTCTCTAGTGCTTTCTCAGTAGAGCTAAATTCAAGATATTATGATTTTCTTCAAAACTTTGGTTTACTCAACATTTTTTCGAAACAGGAAATTCCAAGGCACTAACAACTCATCTGTGCTACAAAGAGACCATTTTCTAGGCAGAAAACAATATTTCTGACTATGCAAGATGTCATCAAATTTTGAATCACATGTTTTGGGGTTATCTCTGTACACAGGTCCTTTTATTTGACTGAGTATGATTTAGAAATGTGGGGAAACAAACGTTGGTAATATCAGAAGTTAATCATACAACCATAACAGATACAGTACTGAGGGGCTGTAAAGTGTGGTTAAGTAAGCCCTCATTTCCTGAGTACAGGGCGAGGCTCTCCTAATGTCTTTACCTCTCAAAGCCATAAGATGAATAATGCTTTCAGCTTCTTTTCTGCACATATTGAACACTGGTAATTTTGTCTTTTCTTCTTATGAAGTAAAGTATATATTGATTCTCTTGACTTTGTATTTATGTCTACATCCATTTAAAACCCTGTGATAAAATAAAAAAGGCGAAAATAGTAGATAAAAATTGCACATGTACAATAAAATCTAGAAATACAACTTTGGAGCTGATCTTCCTCACTTTTTATGCCTTCTGTGAAAGGAAGTGTCACTCATATTTTAAGTTGTTGGTAGAATCTAGTATGTCCATCGAGGAGGAACTCAGGCATCCTAATCCTGTAGTTCAGTGATGGTGAACTAACCCATCTCCCCTTTTCTTCATCTCTTGATCGCCTTGCCTTTTGAGAAAAATCTATGTTCCTGTTTCCTATCATGTATATTTTATTTTGCTCTTTATTTTCAGTTTAAACCATGTGGTATTAAGCTTATTTGTCTCATTTTATTCACTTAACCTTATAGTCTCAAGGCATCCATTTTCTTACAAATGACTTGTTATTTTTCTGTATGACAGAATAGTATTATATTTTGTGTAAATACTACATTTTTTCTCTATTCATCTGTTGATAGACAGTTTTTTTCCAAGATTTATTGTGAATTGTGCTGCGATAAACACAGGTGTGCATGTATCACTGTAATATGACCTCCTTAAGTCTTTTTGGAAGATATCTGGACTATCTTGATTACTTTTGTTTTATAATCTTGAAAGACTATAGTACAGTTTCTTCAATTTCATTTCATTTTTCCAAAATTATTTTTCTTTGAATATTCATTTAAATGTTAAATTCAGCTTATGATTGTTTCTGAAAGAAATATGCATCAGGATATTTAATCCAGAGGTCAGCCCTGGGAGAATTGGTATTTTACTGATATTACTATCATGGCTCTACTTTTAATTTTGATTGTCTTTCAATATTGTATTTTATTTTTCAGCATAGATATTCTTCATAATTTGTTAAATATATTCCTCAGTACTGCATGATTTTGATGCTATTTTAAAGACATTTCAATTAGATTTTCTAAATGGTTAAAACATGTAGAATCATTATTTTTTCTAAAAATGTATGACATGCTACATATTTGCTAAATTTATTCAGTCACACTAGCAGATTATTTGATTACTTAGAATAGTGTACAGTAATAATTATGTATTCTATGATCAACAGTTATTTTAGTTCATTTCAAATCTTTCCTCCATTTTTTCTTACCTTATTGCACTGTCTAGCATATTGAATAATATATTTGCTACATGTATGAAGAATAATCTTATTTTCTGTTCCCTGAGTTTAGAAGAATTGCCTTCAGTCTTCCACATTAAATATTATATGAACTAATTTGGTTTTGTTTTACATATATATAACCTTAGGTTGAGAAAATTTCTTTGTTCTTTTGAGAGTTTTTCATGCATGGATACAGGTTTTGTCAAATGTACTTTCTTTACCTATATGGTGATTACATACTTTATTTTTATTTTGCTCATCTGATAAATTATATTGGCTCGCTATTGACTATTCAACCAGCCTTACATTCTAGAACAAAATTTACTTGTTTGTGGTATTTTTTAAAATACTGTATGATTTAGTTGAACATGTTGATGAAATTTTTATATGATTAAAATGTCTTTATATATTATAATTTAAAAGGATTCTCCATTGTGTCATGTCAGAAATGGGCCTATGGGAAGGGTGCGACCTGGAAGGGTATATTCTTGTCTCTGGAATCTCCCTTCCCTCTGCTTTCTGGTTGCCATCCTGAACAGCTTTGCTCCATCAGGCCTTTTCACCATGTCATTTCTGCCTTGGAGCTGCAATACCATGGGTCCACCTACTGAAACCGCAAACCAAAATGAACCTCAACTCATTTAAGTTACAGATGTCAAATATTTTCTCCTAGGTATTTAAACCAATATCTTTGGTGCCCTTGTTCCATGTTTTTGTTTAAAGGTTATTTGTTCTCAGGAAATAAATTAGAGTGGATTAAAAATGTACTATTTGATGCCTAAATATTTTCTCTAGTATTCATATAATGCTTGATTTAAATTGAAGAAAACAAGCCAATCTTATGTTTTTGGAATATATTGCCTTTAGTAGGAATTCTAAAGGCTTCAAGCAATTTCTTCTTTTCTCATAGCATGTTTAGGAATGCATTATTACCATTCTAAGTAATTAGGAGTTTTCTCAGCATACAACTGGTTTCTATAGACAAAATTTCACTGGTAAAACTAAATATGTTTTTCATGTGATAGCAAAATATATGTATTAAAATATAAAAGTGATTTTAATTGTAAAGAATTATGTTATGAGTGTAAGAGCTGCTATTAACACAAGGGATCTGGATTATCTTGGGCCTGCCTCACTTCTGAAATCATGGCAACCTGTATTGGAAAAATGCTAGGTGTCATTTCATTAAAAGGGAATTTGTTATATTGAAATGTAATTCATTATTTCTGAAATGGCTGCTGGTTGCTCTCTTCTGTGTCTGCCCTGAACCACTGGGTTCCTTGTTAACTTTTGTATGTTTTCACCAACATGCCTTAGTTTACATCCTAAGGTTTGGGAACTTTGCTCACATAGCACACTTCAGAGTCTAGATTGGGCTTTCTCAGAATAGAATTTGCTTTGCCAGTGGGCAATACAGTTCCAAGAACAAGGTCTTATAACGGGAATTGGTACTGACTCCTCCCAGTTTTCTCTACTCTTGGTAAGTTATATCCTCCCAAACCTAGCCTTCTGTAGACCCCCAGAAATTTTATTACAGCATTCTATGCACTGTTTTCCTGCACATCTTGCTCATTTTTGCTTCTCTGGAGTGGTGTACAGTAAAAAGTCATACTACATATTGAATTTAGTGTAGAGAATGGAGAATAGGATACTAAGAGCCATTATTAATATTAATGAGATGGAAAGATAACTTGGCAAATAAGGATTTGAATTTAAATTCAATAAATACAATGAGTAAAGTTATTATGCAGTCATTATATTATGAGTAAAGTTATTTAATTTCATTAATTAAATAGCTGTTATAGGTTGTAGCTGTATGTTTCCCCAAAATCTCAGATGGTAACAGGTTGGGATTTTTGCAGATGGCTGAATCTAAGGTAATGCTGGGATTTAGAGTACCTTACCCTGGTGTGAGTGCTGTGCACCCTGAGGACAGAGAGCCTGAATGAAATATAAGGAACAGAAAGAGGTTGCTGCCATCGCTTGATACTGCTGTTTCTGTTGCCTACTGTCTGCTCTGTGATTCCCTCTGTCATGCCATCCTGCATTGGAGCCAGGTGATTATTGACTGACACTTCTACAAACAATGAGCTACAATAAACTGTACATCCCTTAACTTTGTGTGTCATAAGAAACATAACTAAGACAATATCCAATATTAAATGAGTCTGAGAAATAAAATTGAAGCATACCTTTGACATGGCCATTAGAAGATCACGTATTAATTTACTGAGTACATTTTCAGTAAGACAGCAAGCACAGAAAGTCCTGCAGAATACTGATCAATATAAGAGCAGAATAGGCAGAATAGGCAGATTGTTGGGGATGCCTAAAATAAAAAATTATGAATCCATTAAAAATAATTATTGTCATGAATTATTTGAAAATTGATATAAACATTATTTAATTATTATTCTTCTTCCTGAAAGTGATGTTGTGTGTTATTGATATTTTTCTTTATCCTCTTCCTGGTTTCCACAAAACCATTCTTGTTAGTCACTATTAAGTTCTGAATCACGTCATCTTTCTTTCTTTTTCTTAATGAGAAATAGTAATTTTGCCATAGTAGTGAATTCTTAGAAATGCAGCTGTTGATACACTAATCCTCCTATCAGACCCTTTCACAACAATTGATTTTTTAGTTTTCTAGTTTGATAATATTTATATTAGACAAGCATTCCTTGTGTTTTGTCAAAATCAATTATAATTTCTATTATATTCTTATATATATAATAACTTTCTTTTATTTATTTTTAGTCACATATTCTTAGCTAATTTTAGTTCCTGGTAACTCAGGGAAATTTAATTTTTAGGCTTATGTCACTCAAAGAAAATCTCTGAATTAGAAGAGTAATTTTGCTTTCTAAACTGGTATTTATAGTGCTACCTCAGTTCATGAACTGAATCAAATTTCCCCCAAGTAGTCAATGTATGTAAGGTTAACCCATTCTGAACCATGTGTATTTTTAAATAACAAAAATATAAAATAAAGTACAGCACAGTACAGTACAGTGTGAAGACAAAAGAACATCAACCTTGCTTGAGATGTCTTCTGTGTGGAGGACAAGGAGGTGGGTGAGGAGGAGGTTGTTTGGAGAGTCCCCTTACCAAGGACAGCAGAGAGATCTCCTCAGGACTTTCTTCCTTTTTGTTTCTTACTTGTAGGGTCAATTTTGATGAAAGAAATCTGTCTAATGTCACTTGTTTTTTTCTTTTCTTTTTTTTTCCTGCTCTGCCTCATCCTCCAGAAATGAGAGACTACATTATCATTCACGATACTCAACACTCCTGTTTGTTACAGTCAGGTTGGGGTGGTGCTTCTCCAAGAAATCCTGGGACTCATTTCATTTTTCCATTTTCACATCACTGCTAATCTCCTCCCCATCTTCTTCTTCCTCAGTGGATGCTCCTCAACAAACACCTCCTATTGCTTACTCTGGAGTTGAGAGAGTTCTTCCACTGGAAGCTCCTCCCTTTGGTCTACAACAAGCTCCTCTATGTCTGCACCATTGACATCCAGACCTATACTCTTGCTTGTGGACACAGTCTCCTCTGTTACCTGTGCATCAGACCTTTCAAAATCAGGTTCACGGTACATTGAGGCCACAGTCTTCTCCAGGTTAAGTTTAAGGTCCAGTAGGTGACATCTTCCAAGGCTTTGTCAATGAGGTTGATGCCATGGAGGGCATTGAAATGTTTCTCCACAGCTCTTCCAGAGTCAAAGATGTCTTTGGTGACATTAAACCACTTGGCTAAGAGTGCCTTTGTGTAGCGTTTCTTGAATTTGCAGATCACTTGATGGTCATAGGCTGCAGAACAGGTGTCCTGTTGTTGGGGAGGAGCTTGCCCTTTTTGGAGTCATACTCAGTGTCTATATCATTCACCAAGACTGGAGGGTGTGTTGGAGCATTGTGCCTTGGAAGAGGTACCTTTCAGAAGTTTGTAGAAAGATTGTTTCTTAACAGTAGATGTGAACAATTTTGTAGTCATTCCATGAATAACTGCCTTGTGACCCAAACTTTCTCATTGACCATTCCCATGACAAGAAGTCTAGCTTGGTTCACCTTTCTGTTCCTTGAATGCAGGAGTGGTCTGGGAATGGTCCACCAGCAGTGACTTAAGTTTCAGATCAGCACTTGTGTTCCTCCACAGCTAAAGGGTCAATCTGTCCTTCATGGGCTTGTACTACCATAGTGTGTTTTCCTCCTCTGTGATACAGGTTCAGTTTGATATCTTCTAGAAAAGCCCCAACTCATCATGGTTGAACATTTGAGTGTTATATCTTTCTGCCTTCATGAATTCTGTGAACTGTTTCTTGTAGGCTTGTCAGCAGCCTTGTCAGAACTGGAAGCTTCACCATGTCTTATACTGTGAATGACATATTCCTTAACCTAGTTCTTTACCCAAAGAATGTTGTGGTTTTCAATTTAAAATGTTGAAAAAATTAAATGTATCACTATTTTGGCAGTTTATGATATGTCACCATAATATTGATATTGATATGAAAATGTAAATATTTCAATAGCCATTTTAAAATCAGAATTATTCAGAAAAAAATAATAAAGTTATTTGAAGTAACTATTTATGAACATTCAAAGGTACTTATTTGTTGAAACTTGAGTTACTACTTATTCTTATACAAATGAATCACAAGAAATAGCCAAGGAATAGTTGAAATTGGTTAACCTGCCAGTTGGATCTCATATAATATTAATTTTGATTATATACTAAAATAGTAATAGCTAACATTTAATGAGTGCTTACTTTCTGAAACTATAATTTAATGCCATATAACATATATTCATTAAATTATATTCTGATTTAATCTCCATAGCCAAATTATATAGTAAATAATATCATTATCAGTTTAAAATTGAATATATTGAGGCTTAAAAATAGTAAATAAACTGCCCACTGTCATTCCACTAGGATGTTTCAGAAGGAAATCTCTGATTACATAGCCTGTAGTCTTAACCTGTGTGGTATACGGTTAATTATATTTACACAGTGATTAGATTTTGGTTTTACAGTACCTAGTCACTAAACAAATACATTTGCCTGGAAAAAAGGGAACAATAATCTATAATAATGACTACTATATATTTTGTTCCAAATCAGAACATGAGTTAATGAATAGCTAAGAGACTAGAGCTGAACAGAATCTTTGATTTTGTGACTGTCTCACACCTTTAGAGAATAAAGATTGTTGTAAATTTTAGATAAACATGATGAATTATAATAAATCAATCACATTAGTCTTATCAAGTCATTCATAAAAGATATCAGAACATACATTTTACTTCTGCCTATTCCTAGAATATTGTTCTTAAAAAATTCTAATAATATGTTTAAGAATTAATTAAAGACCACGAAAGAGCTCACAGAAAACTGATGAACATATTCCCCTTATGATGAACATAAGTCATATGTGGGCTTTAAACTAAACAAGATGCAGGTAATTTTATTTTAAAATCAATATCATTAGATATACATTTTTCACATCTACAGAAATGTGATTACTTTCTCCAATGTACTTTTTTCTTATTTCTGTAAATTGTATCCAACACAATTAATATTTACTATTTCAATGAGAAACAAGTAATAAAATGAAAGAATATTTTTTTCAGCTGCACTTCTGTTCCATTTTAGAAATGTACACGTTGCTATAACGTGAAGCACACATGTACTTGAAAAAAAAACTTGTATTTTGGCTTTGTGGATATGATCTAGATACTTCCAAAATAAACCCAACGACCTCGGGATTCTCCAGATAATTAATATTATTCATATTTCTCTTACCTGCAACTCCAGTAACCTGCAGTTCCACAAAGGAGAAGATATTTGTTTGCAAAATATCTTTTCTTCTTCTTTGGGGAGCTGATCTTAAATATCTTCATCTGCAGAGAATTTGATTTTGTGATCATCTTCAGCATCTTTACCTCCAAATATTTCCTCAAATAAATAATTTGGGGTAATATGCCCTATTTTCTTCAAAGTAGGAAAATAGGACTACACTATGGTTGCTTTCATAACAAGTGACTGGGAGACTTTCTTCTAGTGCTTGGCTTTACTTGTAAACACATTACAGAATGAATAGAAATTAGTCTTAGGAACTGAGCCAATAAACTTTATGTGAGGATAATCCTAGGTGTGACTGGATTCTAGTATAAAAGACAACAATCCACATAATGGTGCTGGACAGGGAGAATAGCATTGGTTATGAAATGAGCACACAAACATTACCTTTTATAGCTGATACTCACAGGCTTGATTCTACAGGATTTTGCCTAACATGTTATTTATACTCTAATGTGTTCTTCATGGAAAGGAAGGGGGTTAGGAGAAAACAATTAAGAAGAAAAATGGCCCTGCATGGAACCTGAATCTCTATTATCTAGTTTCAATTATTGAACTTGTCTTTTATTTTTTATCCTTTTTTATGTATTTAAAAGAAAAAAAAAACAGAAAAGAAAAACAAAAAGGAAAAAAAGACAAATAAACAACAACAACAAGCTCAAAACAAAAGCAGTATCAGTGTCATGATTTATGTCAGTGACCCCCAGGCCTCATGCATTTGCATTATGCATTTGTGATTGGTTCATTGTCTAGCGCTTGGATTGGGGGTGTAAGTGCTACACTGGCCTAGGGATGAAGCCAGGATGTAATGTAATGGCAGGAAGAAGGTGTGTCTTGCTATCTTTTCCCTGTTTTCTCCTTGTAATTTGCAGCCACCATGTTCTGTGGCCCATCCTGCCTTGGAGCCAACTGAGTATGGACTGGAACCTCCAAAAACTGTAAGAAATAAACCTTTCCTTTCCCAACTTTGGGCTTCAGGTATTTTTTTCTCAGCAAGGAGTAAAAAGTAACTAAGATAATCAGTTTTCAAAATAAGATGATAGAAAGGTAACAATGGTTGCAACATTATATACTGTTACTTTCAAATGGGTTACTTAGGTTATCAGATATAGACATGTAAAATTGATCTAATCATGTGACTATTAGCTGTTCTTTTCCAAGAACTAATACAATTAGTAGTATACTTATTTTAGCTATCACACACACAAACACACACACAATTTATGGTTTTCTCCTTTTCCCTTCCCTCCTTTCTCCTTTCCC
The DNA here is from genome assembly GCF_034190915.1 of Cavia porcellus. Classification (NCBI taxonomy): domain Eukaryota; kingdom Metazoa; phylum Chordata; class Mammalia; order Rodentia; family Caviidae; genus Cavia; species Cavia porcellus. The sequence goes on along the minus strand of NW_026947510.1, from coordinate 25,392,309 downwards.
CTATCTCAGATACTTTACTTTTTTTGAGCAGTTTCTTACCCTTTCACATTTATTGTAGATTTGGGTCATATTTGCTCTTGTACTAGGGAGACAATATGGCATTTACATATGTGAGTTTGATTTATTTCACTTATGAGTGTTGTCTTAAGTCATGTCCATTTACTTATAAAGGTCTCAATGCAATCTTTCTTTATGGCTGAGTACTACTCCATTGTATAAAAATACCACATATTTTATTTTATCCATTCCTTGATTGATGGGAACTTGGGTTATTTCCAGGGTTTAGCTGTTACAAATTGTGCTGCTATAAACATTGGTACACATATGTTGCTGTGGTACGATGTTTTCAGTTCTTCTGGGAAAATGCCCAGAAGTGGAATAGTTGGGTCAAATGGAACCTACAATCCTAACTTTTTAAGAATCTTTGCACTGATTTCACCAGTGGTTGTACCAACCTATACTCCCACTAATGGTGGAGATGGGTTTCTTTTTCCCAATAGGCCTGGTAGCATTTGTTAATAGGTTGATTTCTTGGTTTTTTGTGCATAAAAAATGTTTATACTATCACACTTAATAAAATCCAATAAGATACAACATGATATAACCAACAGAAACAGAAGAACAAAAGCATGGTAGGACTTCAAGGCAAGAAGATATTAAATCAACAATGACTATTATAATGTCTTGTTTTCTTCAAAATAGCTGTTCAAAACATCACAGATAATAAAACAAAAAAACCATTCCAATTAATGAATGAAAACATTAAAACATTATAAGCCTTCAAAGCAATGTAATGGTGAATCATGATTACCATACAATCTTATGTACTCTTGTCATTACTTACAATGGGGAGACTATACAGTATTTATACATGTGAGTTTGATTTACATTGCTTATGAGTAAGGTCTCAAGTTTGAGTCTATTTTTTAATAAATATCTCAGGGTGATCATTATTTATAGCTGAGTAGAACTCCAAGGTATAAAAATGCCACAACTTTTTTATCCATTCCTCAGTTGATGGACACTTAGGTTGTTTCCAAGATCTGGCTTTTACAAATTGTGCTGCGGTAAACATGGGTGCACATATATTACTATGGTATGATATTTTCAGTTTTTCTGGGAATATGCCTAGAAGAGGAACAGCTATACCAAATGTGACTTCCAAACACAGCTTTTTGAGAAATCTCCAGACTGACCTCCACAGTGGTTGCACCAGTCTACATTCCCACCAAGAGTGCAGGAAAGTTCCTTTTTCCCCACAGCCTCTCTAGCATTTGTTGTGGGTAGTTTTCTTTCTTTTATTTAAAAAAAGGAGATTAAAATAAAAGAGGACATAACAACACAGGTCAGAACAGAACAATTTAAGCAACATAGTGTTTCACCACAAGATAACCTGACATAACAGTAGTTACCATAGTGTCTCCTTCCTTGACATATTTAAGTATGCCTTTCTGATAGCATCAAACATAACAAGACAGTGTAAAACTATTCAAGAGGATAAAAGTGTTACAGGGTATTTAGAACCAACTAATAGAAAATGAACAATGGTTTCTATATTATCTACTTGTCTATAAAAATTTTTGGTTATACTATCACATATAATAAAATCCAATAAGATATAACATGATAAAACCAATGGAGACAGAAGAACAAAAGTTTGATGGGACTTCAAAACAAGCTGATTTTAATCAGCACTAGATATTACGATGTCTTGTTTTCTTCAAAATAGCTGTTCATATCATTACAGACAATAAAATCAAACACCCCAGAATAAACCATTCCAACTAATGAATGCAGACAGTATAAGGCTTCAGAGCAATGTAATGGGGAATCATGATTACTATAAAATCTTATGTAATCCTACCCTTTCTTACACTAGGGAGACTATATGATATTTATACATGAGAGTTTGACTTATTTTGCTTATGAGTATGGTCTCAAGTTGTGTCCATTTATTTATAAATATCTCAGTGTGATCATTCTTCATAGATGAGTAGTACTCCATTGTATAAAAATACCATAGATTTTTTATCCATTCCTCAGTTGATGGACACTTAGTTTGTTTCCAAGATCTGGCTATTACAAGTTGTGCTGCTACAAACATGGGTGCACATATATCACTGTGGTATGATATTTTTAGTTCTTCTGGGAATATGCCTAGAAATTGAATAGCTAGAACAAATGGGACTTCCAATCCCAACTTTTTGAGAAATCTCCAAACTGACCTTCACAGCGGTTGCACCATTCTATACTCCCACCAACAGTGCAAGAGAGTTCCTTTTCCCTACAGCCTCTCCAGCATTTGTTGTTGGTAGTCTTCTTTCTTTCTTTCTTTCTTTTTTTTTTTTTTTTTTGGTCATTTTCTTGATCCTGGCCATTCTTTCAGGAGTGAGATGGACTCTCAGTGTTGTTTTAATTTACATTTCTCTAATGAGTAATGATGATGAACATTTTTTCATGTATTTATTTGCCATTTGTGTTTCTTTATCTGAGAATTGTGTATTCATCTCAGATGCCCATTTTTGGATTGGATCTTTGAATTTTTGGTGTCTATTTTTAAACATTTTTTATATGTTTTAGACAGAAGTCCTTTGTCTGAGGGACAGTTGATTAAAATTTTTTCCCAGTTTGTGGGTTTTCTTTTCACTATGCTGTAGATTTCTTTTGAAGTGCAGAAACTTTTTAATAAGATATGATTCCAGTTATTGATTCTGGGAAATAATTCCCATGTGATTTGATTCCTGTTCATGAAATCTACCTACCCATATGTCTTCAAGGTTTTTACCCAATTTGTCTTCCAATAGATTTAGTGTTTCTGTTTTAATATTCAGATCTTTGATCCACTTAGATTTTAATTTAGTACATGGTGATAGGCATGGGTCTACTTTTAGTTTTTGGCACATGGAGAGCCAGTTTTTCCAACACCATTTATTAAAGAGACTATCGTTCTTCCAGTGAACATGTTTGGTCCCTTTATCAAAGGTAGGGTAGTTTAGTGTGTTTGTAGTTGTGCTTGTATCTTCTAATCTATTCCATTGATCTTCAGCTCTGTTTTGATTCCAGTACCATGTTGATTTTACTACTGTTGCTTTGTAGTATAACCTCAAGTCAGGGATTGTGATGCCTCCTGCCTTGCATTTGCTACTTAGAACTGTCTTTGTTATTCTAGGTCTCTTCTGGTTGCAGATGAATTTTAGGAGTGATTTCTTGAGATCTCTGAGGTATGCTGATGGTATTTTTATTGGGATTGCATTGAATCTGTATAACAGTTTTGGGAGAATAGCCATTTTCACAATATTTATTCTTCCTATCCATGAGCAAGGGATATCTTTCCATTTTCTGAGATCCTCTTTAATTTCTTTTTTCAGTGTATTGTAATTTTCCCTATGTAGATCTTTCACTTCTTTCTTCAGATTAGTTCCTAATTATTTCATTTTTTTGCTTGCTAGTGTGAAAGGTGTGGCTTCTTTTCTCTGATTTTGTTGTTAGTGTATTCAAATGCTAGTGATTTTTGAGTATTGATTTTGTATCCAGCCACATTACTGAATTTATTTATTGTATCTAAGAGTCTTTCAATGGAGTTTAGGGGGTCTTCTATGTAGAGTATCATGTCATCTGCAAACAATGATAATTTAACTTCTTCTTTTCCTATCTTTACCCCTTTTATTTCTCTCTCTTCCCTAATTGCTATGGCTAGTATTTCCAGTACTATATTAAATAGGAGCGGTGATAAGAAACATCCTTGTCTTGTGCCTGATTTTAAGGCAGTTTTTGGCTATTCAGTATGATATTGTCTGTTGGTCTGGAATAGATGGTCTTTATTATATTGAGGTAATGACCATCTATTGCAATTTTCTGTTGGATTCTTATCATAAATGAATGTGTGACCTTATCAAAAGCTTTTTCTACATCTATAGAGATGATCATGTGATTCTTACTTGTGGATTTATTGATATGGTGGATTATATTTATTGATTTATGTATGTTAAACCATCCCTGCATGCCTGGGATTAAACCTACTTAGTCATAATCTTGATGATTTGCTGCATTCCATTTGCCAATATTTTATTGAAGGTTTTTGCATCTCTGTTCATTAGGGAGATTGGCCCGTAGTTCTCTTTTTTAGTTGGGTCTTTCTCAGGTTTTTGTACTAGAGTAATATTTGCTTCCAGGAATGACTTAGGAAGAATTGCTTCCCTTACAGTTTCATTGAAGTGTTTGGGGAGTGTCACAAAGACTTCTTTGTACTTCTTGTAGAATTCTGCAGTGAATCCATCTGGGCCTGGGCTCTTCTTTGTAGGTAAGGAATTAATTACATTTTCAATTTCATTAATAGAAATTGGGTTATTCAGCAGTTTTACATCCTCATGACCTAGCTTTGGTACTTCATATATTTCTAGGAATCTGTCTATTTCTTCTGTGTTATCAAACCTATGAGAGTAGAGGTTTTCGAAATAGGTGTTGATGAGCTTCTGTATTTCTACAGTCTGTAGTGATTTTGCCTTTTGCATTCCTTTTTACATGAATTGGAGCTTTTTCTTCCCTTTTTAAAAAAAGTTTGGCTCGGGACTTATCAATTTTATTTATTCTTTCAGAGAACCAACTCTTTAATTCATTGCTTCTTTGGATTGTTTTCTTGGTCTCTATTGCATCAATTTCTGCTCTGATTTTCATAATTTCCTCCCTTTTTTGGCTTTGGGATTGACTTGCTCTTCTTTTTCTAGATGTTTGAGATATAGCATCAGGTTATTTATTTGTTTTTGTTCTGTTTTCCTGATGTGGGTACTCAGTGCAATAAATTTTCCTCTCAGGACTGCTTTCATAGCATCTCACAAATTCTGGTAATTTGTATTTGTATTTTCATTTTCTTGTAGGTATTGTTTAATTTGTTCTTTAATTTCCCCTGTGACCCACTGATTACTCAAGGGTGTATTATTCAGTTTCCATGTGTTTGCTGGATTTTTGCAGTTTCTTTTATCATTAATTTCTAATTTCATGGCACTATGACCTGATAATATGCATGGGATTATTTCAACTCTTTTGTATTTATTAAAATATGTTCTGTGGGCTAATATATGGTCTATTTTAGAGAATGTCCTATGTACTGCTGAGAAGTATATGTATTTTGATGTTGTTGGGTGGAACACTCAGGACACATTTACTAAGTCCATTTGTTGACAAGTTTGATGCAGTTTTTCATTTCTTTGCTGATCTTTTGTATGGTTGATCTGTCTCTTTGTGACAAGGGGATGTTAAGACTCCTTCTTATAACTGTATTATTGCTTATTTGATTTTTCATGTCTATTAAGACTTGTTTCACACAGTTGGGTGCTTCCATTTGTGCACACATGTTTATGATTGTATCTTTTCATCTTGAAGTTTTCCCCTGACAAGTATGTAGTGACCTTCTTTATCTCTTTTGATCATTCTTGGTTTGAAGTTCACATTGTCTGCCAACAGAATAGCTTTTTTTCTGGGTTCCTGTTGCATGGAGTGTTGTTTTCCATCCTTTGACTTCTAGTCTGTGAATTTCTTTTTGAGCTAAATGCATTTCTTGTACATAGCGTATTGTTGGGGTTTGTTTCTTAATCTACTCTGCCAGTCTGATTCTTTTTATTGGTGAGTTGAGACCATTTACATTCATGGATATAACTAATATGTACTGACTTATCCCTACCACGCTAACCTTCTGTTGTTGGTTTTCTGTTGTTTAATTGTTTGCCCTGCTTAATGGTTTCCTTCTGCTGCTGTTCTTGGAATTGTTGCTATCTTTATCCCTTTCTAGAGTATCTTTCATTACTTTCGTAGTGTTGGTTTGGTAGCCATGAATTTCTTCAATTGTTCTTTGTCATGGAAATATTTTATTTCTCCATAAACTTTAAAAAATAATTTCATAGGGTACATCAATCTGGGTTGAAAGTTGTTTTCTTTTAGGACTTTAAATACTTTCCTCCAAGCTCTTTTTTACTTGAAAGTTTGTGTTGAGAAGTCTGTGATTCTAGTAGGCATTCCTTCATAGGTGATCTGTTTCTTTTCCCTGACAGCTTTTAGTATTTTGTTCTTGTGCTGAATTTCTGATACCCTAATTACTATATGTCTGAATGAAGATTTATTTTTATTATGGTTAACTAGGGTTTATATACCTTATTTATCTTTCTATCAGATTCTTTTCCTCAGATTTGGAAAATTTTCTGCTGTTATTTCTGTAAATAATCTTCATATGTCATTTATGTTTACCCCTGTTTTTGTTAACACCTATTGGCATTACATTGTTTTTCTTTGCATCATCTCACAGCTATTGAATTGTTTTTTCCTAGTTCCTTGATATTTTTAAGAGATCTTTTCTTTCATGACTGTAGACTTCCCTCCTATCTTAAAGGTCTCAGGATCTATCTTCAGCTACATTGAATCAGTTTTGCTAGATTTCAATGAAATTTTTAATTTCCTGGTTATCCCCTTGAATTTGTTTCATGCATGCTATTTTTGTCTTATATTGTTCATTGAAGGTATCCACCATTTTCTTAAGTTCTAATATTTTTTATCTATATCTTCTTTAGATACAGTTAACATTTCCTTCATTTCTTTTTTTAATCTGGTAGATCATTTGTGACTTGATTTCCTCTACAACTTCATGGAGTTGTTTCTTTATCTCAGTTTTTATCATTACAGAATGTTCAGTTGTGTGATTTCCTGTGTCTTCCATTTCAGTGTCTTCTGAATTTGTTCTCAGTGGGCTGAAGGCCTGAGGCTGCATCTTTCTCTTTCACTGTGTCGTCTTCTTCTTGGACGCATGCAGCTGGCCAGGCATCTTCACAATGGATTGCACTGGAATGCTACACTGGGCAGAGCTTTGAACCTCCAACAGCCCCATGGCTATCCAGGGCACACCCCTGAACTATGGTGCCAGAGCCTTGCACCCTATAACCTGTGAGGCTGGCTGGGTGTTCCCCTGATGGATTATGCTGGTTGCACTGGGATGCTGGGTTGGACAGAGCTTGGATCCTCAATTAGGCTAGCAGAGACACTCCCACAGAGTGTATTGCCAGGGCCTTTTGCCTGGCTGGGTGGAGTTCAAACTTTGGGACCCAGGTGGCTAACAGGAATGCACCCCCAGAGTGTCACACCACTGAGGTTTTGGTCCTGGTTGAGAGGAGTTCAGAGTCCTGGACCACATATCCTGCCTGGATGCATCTCTAGAGTATGGCACCAGGGCCTTGCTTCTGGCTGGGTGGTGTTCAAAACCTCTGAGACAAACATGACTAGCTGGGATGCACAGCTGAACTATGGTGCTGGGGCCTTGTGCTCTGAAGGGTGAGCTTAAATTCTCCAGTACCTGTCAGCCAGGCTGTTTGCCCCCTGATGGGCAACTCTGGGACTCTGGGCTAGGCAGGATTTGGTACCTCTGTGACCTGAGAGGCTGGCTAGGCATTCTCTGATAGCTCTTGCTAGAATGCTTGGCTAAGCAGAGCTTGGATTCTCCATGCAGCTAGTAGGGATGCTCCCACAGTGTCATTGGGGCCTTGTGCCTGGATGGATGGAGTTCTGAATGTGTCTTTTATGTAAGACAGCTCAGTTAAATAAGAAACGAGCTAGCCTTCAGCAAAATTCTTTACTGCTGTCAGTAGATATAAATTAAGTATAAAATATTTGAGTTTGAAAGAAACAAAATCACGGTTTTGCTCATCTAAGTTAGGGCTCTATGTTTTATTGCTCTATTAAATATTGCTTTATGGATTTTTTAGCTGTGTGTAGGTAAAAAATTATGTACTTTCTTACATGTACTTATACTGATGTGTTCTGTTTTAAGCTTTTAAGAATATATTGTCCGGGATTTTCAAATAACCCATCAATATATATCCTAAATTTATTATGCACAGTAGGATGTAATCATTAACTTTACAAAGCTTATATTTTAGTTCAAATTTATGTGCATCTCATAATAGCATGTCAAGATAATATGCATGCTGAACTTGTGGCACAGACTATTAATGTTATAGTATTTCCATTAGAATTAATTGAGGGTCATCTAGGATGAGTCAAAGAAATATTCCTGAAGTCAGAGGATGCTTGGCATATGATTAACTTTTAATGATAATAATGACAGTTGATGGTAAAAAGTGTGTGTGTGAGTGTGTGTAATTTGGCTCCATAGAATTGCATTTAGAGAAGGATAAAATGTAAAAAGGTTAAGAACATCAGAATAAAGACTCTAGAATAACTGTTGCAGCAACAAAGGAGGCATCATGAAGAATTTTCCTTGCTATTATGGAGTTACATTAACAAGATGAACAAATTTACTTACTCTGATGATGAATCATATGCATATGCTATAAAGAATAAGGCAAACAGGAACTACTCCTACTGTGCAGAGCCAGGCATTTCTACTGACCAAGTCTCTGTAGTCATCCGCAGCAGACCACAATGGCTATCATGGCTCAGTCAAGGCTCAGTTGTTAACATAGGCTTCTAGGCGAGTCCCTTTGATGTGGCTTTTAAGGCTCCTCAATTTCCTAGAATGGGTTAACACTTTTATCATCCACATCAGCAGCTTTTTCCTTGTTTCCATGGTTTCTGCTGTTTTTCAATCTTACAAATATCTGGATTATTATGATATGGACTATCATACTTCTGACATTCAATGAATTTCTAAGAAGTAAAGGTAAGGCACCAGTGAGCTCAGTCATCTGTTATTAGCCTGAGGACTAAGGCCAAGATTCATAGGCTGAGTGGGAAAGCAATTTGAAACAGTGTTTTACATTCACCTAAGAAGGCAGAAATGTCATCTGCTGCTTGAGGTAAAGACTTATTTTTCAAGGTAAATGTTACAGCCTCTTGTGACAGTGTGTGAGTCAAGCATGAATCTAAAGAACAGCAAGATACAGTATCTTGGAATTTACTCTCATTCGTAGCACATATTTGTGTATTATTTGTGTAAAATAATTTAATTTGTGAGTTCATTGTGATCACCAAAACAGATGAAAAATATGTCCTTCATTCCAAAAAATAATATAAAACCAAGTGCTTCTTTTTGTTTCAGATTCTTTTTGAATACTAATGCATAAAGACAGATTAAATTAATCTCAACTGTCATAGGCATAGACAGTTGGCAAATGAATCATGAAACAGTTTCATCTTCATATGTCAAGTTTTTCTTAACAGCAAATTAAAATTTTAAAGGTTTTAAAAAATAAACATGCACAACTCTTAGAGTTCAATGTCAAAATACAAATTATTTTGCCTTGAACTTCAAATATTGTGACCTTCTGAGGATGCCTTCTAGGTCTTTTATATGTATGTTTCAAGTACTTATTCACTGTAATACTTTATCTTCAAATCAATTGTTTTGAAAAAGAGAAAGGCTTGTTTTTAGAATCACATAAAAGTCATTATCTGTTTTCTGAAGCAATGCAAATATTAGCGATATTGTTCCCTACTTCCTGTTCTTTCTCATTAATTAGCTTCTAGCAGCTCTAAACAGAGACACCAGAGACCAATTATAGAGGCAGATTCTTTGAAGCATCATAGGGGAAAAAATTTTGGAAAGAGAATATAAAGCGTAAACAACAAAAGAAATAGCAACCCATTAAAAAATGAAATCTAACTTGAATTAATGGAACACATCCTCATAAAAGTATTGTGTCCAGTAGCAGTGGCTATGTGGAATGCTGCTGCTTCTTGAACTTAAATGAGCATGCACATCTTCCAGGGATCTTGTTAATGTAGAGTTTGATACAGTAGAAATCAGGTAGGGATCAAGAACCTACATTTCTAAAAACATCCATGTGATGCTGAAGTGGTTGATCCATGGATCACACTTTGACAAGCAAGACATACACTATACATTATAAACTCAATATCTTCATTTTTTGAAAATATAAATCTAATTGTAGAAAATAAAGCTATCTCCAGGCAGGTAGAAATGAGAGCCCTCTGGCTGCTCATATGCTAAACTAATCTCCACGTCTGCTTTGTCATACGTGCTCAGGATCAGGGGAACAATGTGACAGGACTAGATTCCTGGGAGTGGCAACTGGCTGGGAAAAGCTCAGAGGAGGGAGCTAGGTCCCCATACTTCATGGGCAGGTTGTTTTCAACATTTCCAAAAGGGGACTTTGCTGTATGCTGGCTTCTGATGGATCTAAAATGTTTAAAAAGCAGTACTGTATGATTATAGTTGAACTACATTTTTATTTATTATTTAAAAACTTCTTAGAAATTGGTTTTTTAATAGATGTATTGGAATTATGCCAATTATGTCACTCTTATTTATAGGACAAAGAGCAGAATTACAAAACCCTGTGATAGTTAAAACTATGTTGTCCCATTTGTCTTTTTTGCACTTGTAGCTGGTGGTGTGATGAACAACTGGCCCTCAGCCAAGCCACTCCACTTTGCTTTGGAGCCAGCTGAGTAAGGAACGAAACCTCCAAAATCTAACTTTCAAAAAATTGCAGAAAATATATGGAAAAATTGAACTGTATTGAAGTCACATGAGCAACCAATTATTGAAAATTCATACCTCAAAAATACAGTGTCAAATATATATATATATATATATTCAAAAACTCAAAGGAAACAAGTATTGTCACTGGCAGCCTATGCCTTGATGGTGGCTTGTATTCGTTGTATAGCAGATCATGTGCCATGTATACACAGAGAGATTTTCTTTAAGAGCAGGTCAACACTTTCGAATTCTTCAAATTGGAAATTAGGACTTTAACCCAAGCATTCCAAACTCCAGAATTTGTGGTCATTTATTGATAAATGCAGCCATGAATTTGTTTGTAAAACTCATGGATAAAGTTAGTCTGGCAATGGAGAGTATACCTCTGCAAGTAACAGGAGTACTATATATGTAGAAAAAGATTGCTTGGTTAAGAGGTTGACCTGTGGACTTCATATAGTAAACACATTGGCTGTGAAATATAGTTTTTATGGTCATATTCCCATTATGAAAAGTACAACATCAATACAAAATCAGATATTTGAATTTACATAAAGACTACATGCAGCAAAAGTAGAACATTTCTTACTGTGCCTAGAGGTTATGGAATTCAAATGAAATGTGAATGAAATGAAAAAGGAGCTTGATAAAGCCCAGAGTCTCCAAATACAGTTAAATGACTGTAAGCACTGTAAAATGATCAACTATGAGAACTTTGAAACTGCATGTGAAGAACCAAATAATGCAATACTTTGGGAACAGCAGGCACAAATGCTATGAAATGAACAGACACAGCAACTACAGGAGTTAAATTATAGACTTAAATTGCACTCCACTGAGGTAGATGAAAAGACCAAATCCTTGGAGAACCTGTTAAGCATAGTATTAGCACAAAGACAGACACATTTACCCATGGAATAGATTAGAACATGCAGAAGCAACCTCAAACACCTTTAGCCATACGACTTTTGACCAAGTGGTCATCATATTTGATGGAGAAAAGGTTATCTCTTTAACAAATAGTGCTACAAGAACTGGAAATACATGTAAGAAGAGTTTCTCACTATGTATTAAAATCCAATCTAAATGGATCAAAGACCTAGAAATCTTGAAGACATATGTGTAGGCAGAAACTCCATGAACAGAACCTGATCACATGGAAAATACTCAGAGGAAACTAAACAGAGACTCAACAAATATACTCTCACTCTATTAAAATGCTTTTGCACAACAAAATAAATCACCGAGAGAGTCAAAAGACAGCCCACAGAGTGGGAAAATTTATAACCAGTTGTCCCTCAGACAAAGAACTTATATCTAAAACATATAAAGAATTGCAAAAATATCCCCCCAAAATTAAAAGACCTTATCCAAAAATGGACATCTGAGATAAATACACAGTTCTCAGGTGAAAAAATACAAATGGTAAATAAATATATGAAAAGAATGTTCAACATCACTGGCAGTTTGAGAGATACAAAGTAAAACAATACTGGGATTCCATCTCACTTCAGAAAGAATGGCTGTCATCAAGAAATCAAACAATAAAAAATGGTGGCAGGGCTGTGGGGATAAAGGAACTGTCTTCCCTGCTGGTGGGAGTGGCACAACCACCATGGAAATCAGTGAGGAGATTCCTCCAAAAACTAGGATTAGAGGTACTATTTGCCCTAGTTATTCCCCTTCTGGGTATCTTCCTGAGAGGATTAAAAACACCACATAAAATGGTTTGTATATGCTTATGTTTCTAGCAACACAATATGTAATAGGTAAGCCATACAAGCAATCCAAGTGCCCATCAACTGAGGAATGGATAAAAACTGCTCAACAATAAAGAAGGATAAACTTGAGACACATGTAGGTAAATGCATGCAACTAGAGATCATACTTATAAGTGAAATAAATGAGATCCACATGTGTAAACATTGTATTGTCTCCCTGGAGTGAGAAACTGAAAGAGCAAGGGCCAAAATGTACAGCAGATACTGTGAAATGGGAAAAAAATTTTCAAATGGAAAGAGGAACTAGAGTAGGGGAGGGGGAAAGGAAGGAAGGGAAAAAGAAAAAAAAATCCCAGAATTGTTATACTACTAGTTTCTGTTAGTTCATTGAAAAGAACTAATGTTTTTGGTGATTTTACTCTGAGTACATACTTTTTTTTGGTACCAGAATCAAATTCTCAAACTCACGCTTACCAGGCAAGCACTCGAACCACTGAGCTAAATCCCTGGCCCTCTGAATACGTACTCTGAAGAGAACAACAAACAATATATTAACTATTATTATTCTCCTGTTATTTTGTTACAAAATTTTGTTTTATTTTCTCCACAAAATAAAAAAAAATAGAAACATTGAATGTACTGGAAGAAAAAGTTGATAAAATACTTGAAACAGATAGATAAGGACTTGTTGAACAGGACCCCCCAAGAAATAATATCAAAAATTAACAGATGGGATCATATCAAATTTAAAAATTTCTGCATACCAAAGGAAACAGAGTGGAGAGATAATCTAAAAAAATGGGGAAAATTTTTACTACTTAATCCTCAAGTGAGAGGCTGATGATCTAGAATATATCACGAATGCAAAAAAATTATACTGTCAAAAATACCTAGTGAAAAATGGGGAATTGAAATTGATAAACATGTCACAGAAGAAGAAATACAATTGGCCAATAAATAAGTGAAAAAATTTTCATCATCTTTGGCCATTAAAAAATGCACATAAAACAACACTGAGATCCCACCTTACTCAAGTAAGAATAGTCATGTTCAAGGACTCAAAAAACAACAAATAGAAGGTTGTGGGGGAAAAGAAAGCCTTCTGCATCATTGGTGGGAATGTATACTACTACTCCTTTTATGCAAGAGAGACAAAGAAGAGAGAACAGAGAAAAGAAGATACAAGGCCTCTATCGCATTCACCAGAAGGATGCAAGAGATGCAAGCACCCTCTGAAAGGAAAAAAGAAAAATTGTGGGCTTTATTTGGAACTGACAGGGGTGGATTTAAAGGAGTGGGTGGAAAGCCTACTGACAGCTGATTAGGAGAGGATTGTCACTTGCACGAAAAGCAGGAGGTTCAAGTTTAGGGTTTTCGAAAACACAAAAGTCAGTGTTGCAGGAAGGTTCTGTCCAGTTCTGTGCTGAACAGCACATGGGAAAAACCTGTCAGTAAAGTTGCTCTAGAAATCAGTATGGAGATTTTTCAGAAAGCTAAAATTAGAAATTCCATTTGACTCGACTATAGTTTCCCTAGGTATCGTTCTGAAAGAGCTAAAATACCCTGTTACAATAATATACGCTTGTCTATGCTTATGGCAATACAACGCACAGTAGCTGAACCAAACAGTGTATATGCCAATCAACAGATGAATGAATAAGAAAATGTGATTTTATCTGACTTTCCCCCATTCCCTCCCCTCCTTTCCCCTCCTCTCTTTTGCCTTTCTTTCTTTCTTTCTTTCTTTCTTTCTTTCTTTCTTTCTTTCTTTCTTTCTTTCTTTCTTTCTTTCTTTCTTTCTTTCTTTCCTTTCATTATCTGTTCCAGCTACAAGGGATAAATTTGAATTATTTTTAGGAAAATGGATAGATCTTGGGATCACAATGCAAGTGAAGTACACCAATCTCACAAGGTTAAATGTTGCATTTTTGTAAGACAAACACAAAATATACAACAATTTAAAAAGCAAAATAAAGAGCTACATGAGGAAACAGACCCATAAACTCTATAGAGATGAGGAGGGAATCTGGAGAAGAAGAGAGAGGGGAGGGAAGGGAGTGATAGGGGGAGGGAAGTGATCAAAATATGTGTACATATCAAATCTCTCAGTTGGGTGCAGTAATCACTATGTCACAAACATACAATAAAAATAAATAACAAATTCTTAATGCCTCAAGACAAATAAAAAAGCATGTTGCAGTTAAAAGAAAGCATTATACAAGGAACAGGAATCTGTTTGGCTTGTAAGTGAATCATACAAAACCACACAAAACACTGGAGTGAAGTACATTAGATATTTAATTGAAGTTCACTAAGTAACTGACATTTATTTTTAGCATAATTAGATATTATGTATATTTTTCAGCATACTGGATTATAAGTTTTTTCTAAAATATTCTTTATCACTAAAAACTCAGATCAGTGACTTTTAATGAACAACATGAGTCTTTATTGGAAAATGTTTTATACATTAGATGTCAAGTGACTAACACAGAAGACAAACTAATTTTCATCTATTTAAGAAAATTGCACACATTAAGTTTTTGAGTAACCTTTTTATCTTAGAACAGTTTTAGATTTACAGAAATGTTATACAGAAAGTACTGAAAAACCAGTTTCCTTTATTATTAACATCAAATCTTAGAATGTTGTATCTATTATTATTAATGAAACAATATTATGATATCTAGATTTCATTATTTTTTGCCTAATTTTTTTCCTCTGCTTTGCCTGCTCAGCTAGGATATCATATTAGATTTAGCTGTTATATTTCCTTAGGCTTTTTTTGGACACTTTCTCAGACTTGATTTTATTTTTTGATGACCTTGGTAGTTTTGAGTTGTAGTGTTTAGTGTTTTATACTATCCTTTTATACTATCCTTTAATTAGTATTTGCTTAATTTTTTTTCTCATGAGTTTCTGTTTTCTGAGAGTAAGACTACTGGAGTTGTATAAGTTTTTATCACACCATGTCAAAATACTTACTACAAACCTGATACGAATATCTTACTGATAGCGTTAACTTTATTTACCTGATAGAGGTAAGTTTTTCCAGATTTTACACTGCAAAGTACTCTTTTTGTCTATGTTTCTGTAATATACTCTTCAAAATGGAATTCATTGTATGCCTACTGCCTAGTCTCAAGAAGTAAAGTAGTATTTTCCATCTGTTTGAGGGCTGTGTATCTACGTAAATTACCAGGAATTATTTTGTATAGACATTTATCCAGTCTTTTCACTTTCTTCTTTATTTATTCAATTGTTTTATTATATTACTAGGGATTCATGAATATATGTTTTGTATTGAAATCCCATCATATTTTATCTGTGTTACATTGTTGCAACTTTTACATTAGAAATTCTTTGGTTGTTTTGTATTCCTTTCATATATTGATATATTCTGAGTTGCTGTTGTTTGCTTATTTTGCTTATTTTCTGCCATTGAAAAGATACTCAGTCCATTATGTAGCTTTTCTGAATTAGTCCCAGAATCAGCCATTTCTTTAAGAGATGCTGATTGCTTCTGGACAATGAGGTTAAAGACCAAGATGGGATGGTAAGCAAAAATACTGCTGTGGTGAGTCATTGCTTCTAATACATTCAGGATATATATATGCTGAAAACATGGCTCATTCCATGTGCCAACTACTTAATCACTCAAGTACAAATATATTGTGGTTTTCCTTGTGTGAAACAACTTTCATCAATAAAATTGCAGGTCTTAGATACAGTTGCACTTGACATTAGTCTCACAGATTATTGTCATTTCAAAAGTCTTAGATCAACCTTCTTTCTTCACATTTTTCAGCGAACTTATTTTTTATATTTGCAATATAGTGAAATTAGACTCCTCAGTCATATTAATTTTTTAAAATTTCTTTTTAGTTTAAAGAGAATAAAACTCAACAAAATGAAACAGAATTAAGCCAATCAAAACAAAACAATGAAAGTGATCCAGGACTACAAACAAGTTTATAAGAAATCAAAAATGACTACCATAATGCCTCTTGTTATCGTCAAAATAGCCACCCATACCCATCAGACATAATAAAATCAAACAATAAAACAGAATAAAGCCAATCAAAACAAATAATGAAAGTGGTGCAAGACTTTAAAATAAGATAATAGAAAATCAATATTGGCCATCCTAATATATCTTCAAAATAGCTGGCCATATCATCACACATAACACAATCCAACAAGACACAAAAGAATAAAACCAAACCAAACGAATCAATCAAAACAATACTTCAAAACAAGGTAGTTGCTAATTAGCAGTGGTTACCACCTGCCCTTTTTAGACACTTCTTCTACTTTCATTTTTGCAATATCTATTTCCACTTATTATGGATCCCACTACCTCCTTCAGTTTTTTTATACCAGGGATACAACAGATGTTCACCCATGAGAATCTGAACAATGATCTCATGTTGCATCTATTGACCTACAAAATTCTTGAGATTATCCTTCTTTATAGCTGAATAATTTTCCATTGCATAAAAATATCATATATTTCTTATCCATTCTACAGTTGATAGGTAAGTTATCTCTGCTTTTTTCTGGATCTTCTTCACATGGAGCATTGTCTTCTCTCTTCTGATCTTTAGTCCATGATTTTCCTTTTGAGTCAAATGTGTTTCTTGTATACCACATATTGATGGATCCTGTCTTCTGATCTTCTCTGCCTGTATTTCTTTTTATTGGTGAACTGAGGCCATCTACGTTAACAGTTACAACCAATATACACTGAACCATCTCTGATATGCTATCCTGCTGCTGTTAGTTCCCCACTCTCCCCCTTTCTTCAACTGCCTCCCCTGCTTGGAGATTGCCCTTTGCTGTTGTTCCTGGAAACATGATCATATTTTATCTCTAGAATATCCTTCAGCACTCTTTGAAGGGTAGGTTTGGTGGTCATGAATTCCTTCAGTTGTTATTATGTAAGTATTTTATTTCTCCATTAATTTTGAAAGATGGTTTTGCAGCATACATCAGTCTGGGTTGGATATTGTTTTTTTTCAGGACTTGGAACACTTCACTTCAAGCTCTTCTTGACTTGATGGTCTGTGTTGAGAAGTCTGCCATGATTCTGATGGTTTTTCTTTCATAGGTGATCTGTTTTTTTTTTTTTCCACTAATAGCCTTTAATATTCTGTTCCTGTGCTGAATTTCTGGGATCTTGACTATTATATGTCTGGGTGTAGATTTACTTGGACATGGCTAATCAGAGCTCTATATGCCTCACTTATTTGTCAGCTCCTTTTCCCATGCTTGGGAAGTTTTCTGCTATTACTTCTGCAAATAATCACTTTATGTCATTTGTGTTGATTCCTGTTTTTTGCTAACACCTATCAGTCTTAAGTTATTTTTCTTGGAGTTTTTTTTTTCAAATGTTAAATTGTTATCTCCTGGGTCTTTGTTATTTTTGAGACCTTTCCTTTCATGATTGTTAGCTGCAATCCTGTCTTCAAGGTTTGAAAGTCTATCTTTAGTCTCCCTCAGGTGACTTTGGCAGTTTTCAATGAAGTTTTTAGTTTTGTGGATACTTCTTTGGATCTGTTTCATGGATTGCAATTCTTTCCTATATAGTTCATTCAGGATCTCCATTATTTTCCTATGCTCCTCTATTTAAATCTATGTCTTCTTTAGATATGCTTAGCAATTTTTTCAAATTGTTTATGATTTCTTCTTTTACCTGAGTTAAAGTGTAGGGGAATGGATCAGGCCCCCGAGTTTTCCCTAACCTAGCTTCCTGGGGAGGCAGTGGGGAGTTGGATGGGTTTCTCCAGACACACCCAGATACACTGAGTTTCTTCAGATGATAGCTGGTGGGTTTCTTGGACACGGCTGACTGCTTCACCTATCCCAGGCTGGTTACTATCCATAATGGCAACTGTTGGGCTTGTAGGTTCTTCTTGGTCATATTCTGTATTCAAATGATGGCTGAACTGATGCATTTTAGCTTTCCATATATTAATATTTTGTTTCGGTGTTACGAAGTTTTATTGGTTTTGAAAAAGAATAGCATTATGTATCTATCATAATAATATCATACCCAGTAGTTTTCCTGATCTCAAAATTATGCATATATTTATTCAACCTCATCTATGCACTCCTCCAGGGAAACACTCATATTTTTGCTAACTTTATTGTTTTAGCTTTTCTAATTGTCATAGAAATGGAATCAAACACTAGTCATTTAGAAATAAGCATTGAACATTCATCTATATCTTTATGAGACTTCATGACTCATACTTTTAAATATTAAGTAGTATGTCATGGAAGATGTACCGCAGACTGATTATTCATTCATATAGTGAAGAATGCATTAGTTACTCTCTTCTTTTGAAAATTAAAATATAACATGCAGGCATACTTTTAAAATCAGTTGGATAAGTACTTATAGGCATGGTCTTGGGTGATATGGAGGGCTATGTTTGATTTTGTAAGCAACCGCCAGTCTGTTCTCCAGTGTGTACCAATTCTCACTTGTAATGAATAAGAGATCTGCATCTTGGCCAGAAGTGACATTTGGGAGAGGCAGAAATACTAACAGGTGCAGTGCTGGTTTATTGTTTATATATGCATTTGTGCTTCTTTTGAAAGATTTTTATTTCTCCTTCAGTTTGAAGGATAAATTTGCCAGCTATAGTAATCTAAATTGGCAGTTACATTCTTTCAAGCCTTAAAATACATTATCCATGCCTATTTTGCCTGAAAGGTTTTTACTGAGAAATCTACTGTGTTTGCCTCATCTGTGATTTACTGCATCTCTCTTGGAGATTTCAATATTATTTATTTTCCTATAGCTTGGAAGTTTCACTATAATGTGTGTTGAAGAGGTTCCTTTCTGGTCATGTTTATTTGGAATATTCAGTGTCTCCTGGAAATGCATGTAGATATGTTTCCTAGGAGTGTGAAAATTTTCTGCTGTTATTTTACCAAAAAGTTTTCTATGCCTTTAGCTTCTACCTCTCTTTTCTCCCTATACACATTGTTCTTAAATTTGGTTCCTTAATCACATCCCAGAAGTCTACATACTCTATCCATAATTTCTTAATTTTCTTTATTATTGTATGAGTGTACTTATACATCAATCTTGTCCTTAAGCTTACGTTTTTCTGCTGCTTCATCATACATCAAAGGAAATGCTTAATGGAATAAACAGCATACAGAATGAGGAATCTTTGTCAGCTACTCTTCCAAATGAAGCTGAATACCTAAAATACTTTTTTAAGGCTCATAAAATTTAACACTAAAAGAACAAATAATCCAATCAGTATATAAACCTAACAGACAGTTCTCAAAAAAGTAAAAATGCCTAATAGTTTTATGGAAAATAGTTCAACATTTTCGATTGAAGAAAAATGCAAATGAAAGCTACACTGAAATTCTATTTTGTCCCATTAGAATGTCTGCCATTGAGAATACAAAAAGTACTAAATGCTAGTGAGGATGCAAGGAAAATGGAATCATGGTTCTAGTTACTGTGGAGATACATGTGAAGGTCCCTCAGAATAATGCTACTATATAATCAAGCTTTGCCACTCATTGATATATACTTAAGGGAGTCAGAGACAACATTTTATAGAGATAAGTACTCATCTATGTTTACTGTGACACTACTCATATTAGCCAAGTTATGGAGTCAGCCTAGGTATTTCTCAATAGATGAAGGGGTAAAGAAAATGTGGCATACGTATATAGCAGAATGTTTTTCAGCCATAAACAACAAAATGTTCTCATTTGCAAAAAAAAATGGATGAAACTAAAGATTATTATTTTATGAGAAGTAAACAACTGAGAAAGACAAGCAACCAGTTTTTTCTCATATATGGAATCTAGCATAAAAAAAGAGAGAACATGAACATACATGAAAAACAGAGAAAAAGATGGGGAATGGGTAGAAGAAGGTAAGGCAATGATGAAGAGGAAATTATTACCATATGTTAAAATATAACGATGAAGCCTATTATTCTGTGTAGTTAATTGCTTAACAAAAAATTACAGCAAAATATATACCAATGCGCATGTAGTAAGTTTCATCCTTAATTTAATTTGCATTTTCCTATGACAGAATGTTGAGCAACTTTGGCTTTTCATATTCTAATTTTCATTTTAGTAAGATGTCTATCCAGACTTTTTGACATTTATTAATTGATTATTTTCTTTATTATTATTATTATTATTTTTGAAATAGGGTCTTGCTATGCAGTTCAGACTGGCCTTGTAGCCCAAGCTGTTCTCAAACTTGCAATGATCCTCCTGCCTCCCAAGTTGCTGGGATTACAGGTTTGTACCACCACACCTGGATCATTTATTTTCTTTTTATTTAGTTATTTGTTCTTTAGTCCTGGTGATTCATTTATTTTGATATTGTTGGGATTTAAGAGTTTCTTACATTGTTGAAAGACAAGATTTTTAAAAGTCAGATAAGTGTTTTGAAAATATTTCCTCCCATTATAAAGCATGTCTTTTTATTTTGTTAGCAGTGCCTTTTGCAAGGCAGATATTTTAAATTTTAATAATGTACATCTGAATTTCTTAATGGATCAAGTTTTTTCACAATTATTTTTTATTTAAAGAGAAAAAAACAAAATGAAACAGTAAAAGGGTACAAGTAATACAGAATTTCAAGAAAAAATATACAGTAAGAAATTACTAGTTAATAGATTACATAGTCATCTTAGAAATAGTTGTTCAAATTACAAAATCAAAGCATACAAAGTGGACATTCAAACATTGAGATTGCAAATAGTTCTGTTCAATGATCCAGCAAAAACTTAGTAATATGGTTTTTTATCTTACACACTTAAATATACATGCAGTTATATTCTTTAGATCACTTTCTTTTCCTCTCTTTTTTTACAATAACAATTACACATTTTGGGTTTTATTACTCCCACAGTTCTTATTATTTTCTTTTGAAGAGAATAAAATCAAATGTGACAAAGCATAACAGAGTCAGTTAGAAAGAAGGATGGACATAGTACATAGTGACTGATTTTACAAAACATGATGTAAAAACAATACCAGGTGATCAACAATGGTTACCATTATGCCTCTTGCTGTCTGAAAAAGAGTTGCCTATATCATCAAGTATAATAGAATTGAACAAAACAATACAGAACAAAACCAATAAAACCTAAACATTGGAGACCTTACAGGACTTCAAAAAAGCATAATAGTCAAACTATAATGGGCATCATAGTGCACCTTAGTGCCTTCAGAGTGGTTGCCTCTACCCTCAAAATTGATACTATCAAACAAAACAGAATAGAGTAAAATCAGTCAAAACAAGATGGGGAGAGGAATATGGGGGTTCAAATCAGGTTAATAGGAAAACAAAAAAGGTACTATAACACACCCCGCTATTTTTTAATTTAGTTTTTCCCTTAATTAAAAAAATAAAAAAATTAATTAATTTAAAAAAAAAGGGGAGATTCAGATAAAAGATGACATAACAACAAAACAACACAGGTCAGAACAGAAGAATTTAAGCATCATAGTGTTTCACCACTGGATAACCTGAAAAACAGTAGTTACCGTAGTGTCTCTTTCCTTGAAATATTTGAGTGTAACTTCGTATACTATAGCATCAAACATATCAAGCCAGTGTGAAACCATTCAAGAGAATGAAAGTATTACAGGGTATTTAGAACCAGCTAATAGAAAACGAACAACGGTTTCTATATTATCTCTTTGCCAATAAAATTTTTTATACTATCTCATATATTAAAATACAATAAGATACAAAATGTTAAAACCAAAGGAAGCAGATGAACAACAGCTTGATGGGACTTCAAAACAAGATGATATTAAATCAGCACTAGCTATTATGATGTCTTGTTTTCTTCAAAATAGCGATTCATACTATCGCAGACTATAAAATCAAACAATCCAGATTAAAACCACTCCAATTAATGAGTGAAAACATTATATGGTTTCAAATCAGTATAATTGGGAATCATGATTACCACATACTTTTATGTATTCTTATCATTTCTTATACTAGGGAAACTATTTGGTATTTTTACATGTGAATTTGATTTATTTCACTTACGAGTATGGTCTCAAGCTGCATCCAATTATTTATAAATATCTCAATGTGATCATTCTTTACAGCTGAGTAGTACACCATTGTATAAAAATACCACAACTTTTTTTATCCATTCCTCAGTTGATGGACACCTAGATTATTTCCAAGATCTGGCTATTACAAATTGTGCTGCTATAAACATTGGTGCACATATATCACTGTGGTATGATGCTTTCAGTTCTTCTGGGAATATGCCTACAAGTAGAATAGATGGGTCAAATGGGACTTCCAATCCCAGCTTTCTGAGAAATCTCCAGACTGAACTCCACAAAGGCTGCACCAGTCTATACTCCCACCAACAGTGTAGGAGAGTTCCTTTTCCCCCACAGCCTCTCCAGCATTTGTTGTTGGTGGTTTTCTTGATCTTGGCCGTTCTTTCAGGAGTGAGATGCAATCTCAGTGTGATTTTAATTTGCATTTCTCTAATGACTAATGGTGATGAACATTTTTTCATGTATTTATTTGCTGTTTGTATTTCTTCATCTGAGAATTGTGTATTCATCTCAGATGGCCATTTTTGGATTGGGTCTTTGAATTTTGGGAGTCTGGTTTTTAAAAATTCTTTATATGTTTTAGACAGAAGTCCTTTGTCTGAGGGGGCAGTTCACTAAGATTTTTTTCCCCCAGTTTGTGGATTTTCTTTTCACTGTGCTGGAGATTTCATTTGATGTGCAGAAAGTTTTTAATAAGATGTGATCCCAGTTATTGATTCTGTGAAGTATTTCTCATGTGGTTTGATTCCTCTTCATGAATTCTCTACCTACTCCTACGTCTTCAAAGTTTTTACCCAATTTGTCTTCCAATAGATTTAGTGTTTCTGTTTTAATATTCAGATCTTTGATCCATTTAGATTTTATTTTAGTACATGGTTATAGGCATGGGTCTGGTTTTAATTTTTGGCATATGGAGAGCCAGTTTTTCCAACAAAATTTATTAAAGAGATTGTTGTTCTTCCAGTGAACATGTTTGGCCCCTTTATCAAAGATAAGGAGATTGAGTGTGTTTGTAGTTGTGGTTATATCTTCTAATCTATTTCACTGATCTTCAGCTCTGTTTTGATTCCAGTACCATGTTGATTTTACTACAGTTGCTTCGTAGTATAAGTTAAAGTCAGGGATTGTGATGTCTCCTGCCTTGCATTTGCTACTTAGAACTGTCTTTGTTATTCTAGGTCTCTTCTGGTTGCAGATGAATTTTAGAAGTGATTTCTTGAGATCTCTGAGGTATGTTGATGGTATTTTTATTGGGATTGCTTGAATCTGTATAACAGTTTTGGGAGAATAGCTATTTTCACAGTATTTATTCTTCCTATCCGTGAGCAAGGGATGTCTTTCCATTTTCTGAGATCATTTTCAATTTCATTTTTCAGTGTATTATAATTTTCCCTGTATAGGTCTTTCACTTCTTTCATGAGAGTAAATCCTAAATATTTCATTTTTTTGTTACTAGTGTGAAGGATGTGGCTTCTATTATTTCTCTCTCTGTGATTTTCTTGTTAGTGTAGAGGAATGCGATTAATTTTTGAGTATTGATTTTGTATTCAGCTAAGATTTTCTTGTTAGTGTATAGGAACGCTATTTATTTTTGAGTATTGATTTTGTATTCAGCTGAATTTATTTGTTGTATATAGGAGTCTTTCAATGGAGTTTGAAGGGTGTGGCTACTCTTATTTCTCTCTCTGTGATCTTGTTGTTAGTGTACGGAAATGCTATTGATTTTTGAGTATTGATTTTGTGTCCAGCTACATTGCTGAATTTATTTATTGTATCCAAGAGTCTTTCAATGGAATTTTGGGGTTTTTCTATTTAGAGCATCATGTCATCTGCAAATAATGATAATTTAACTTCTCGTTTTCCTATCTTTATGCTTTTTATTTCTCTCTCTTATCTAATTGCTATGGCTAGTATTTACAGTACTATATTAAATAGGAGCAGTGATAAGGGACATCCTTGTCTTGTGCCTGATTTTAAAGTAAAGGCCTTCAATTTTTGGCCATTTAGCATGATACTGGCTGTGGTTTGTCATAGATGGCCTTTATTATATTGAGGTAAAAACAATCTATTCCAATTTTCTGCAAGGTTCTTATCATAAATGAATTTGAACCTTATCAAAAGCTTTTTCTGCATCTATAGAAGTGATCATGTGATTCTTACTTTTTGTTTTATTGATGTGATGGATTACATTTATTGGTTTATATATGTTGAACCATCCCTGCATGCTTTGGATCACCCACTTGGTCATGGTGTATAATCTTCTTGATGATTTGCTACATCCTATTTGCCAATATTTTATTGAAGATTTTTACATCTGTGTTCATTAGGGAGATTGGCCTGTAGTTCTCTTTTTCAGTTGAATCCTTCTCAGGTTTTGGTACTAGAGTAATATTTGCTTCCAGGAAAGATTTAGGAAGGATTGCTTCCCTTTCAATTTCATTGAAGAGTTTAAGGAGTATCGGCACTAGGTCTTTTTTGTAATTCTTGTAGAATTCTGCAGTGAATCCTTCTGGGCCTGGGCTCTTCTTTGTAGGTAATGACTTAATTACA
Source organism: Cavia porcellus (assembly GCF_034190915.1). Lineage (NCBI taxonomy): Eukaryota > Metazoa > Chordata > Mammalia > Rodentia > Caviidae > Cavia > Cavia porcellus. The sequence continues at coordinate 25,367,502 of NW_026947510.1, read as the reverse complement.
TTTTCAATTTCATTAAGAGAAACTGGGTTTTTCAGCAGTTTAACATTTTGTTGACCTAGCTTTGGTACTTCATACACTTCTAGGAATCTGTCTATTTCTTCTGTGTTATCAAACCTTTGAGAGTAGAGGTTTTCAAAATAGGTGTTGATGATCTTCTGTATTTCTATAGGGTCTGTAGGGATTTCACCTGTTTCACTCCTAATTGCATGAATTAGAGCTTTTTCTTCCCTTTTTAAAATAAGGTTGGCTAGGGGCTTATCACTTTTATGTATTCTTTCAAAAAAGCAAATCTTTGATTCATTGATTTTTTGGATTGTTTTCTTAGTCTCTAGTACATTGATTTCTGCTCTGATTTTTATAATTTCCTCTCTTGCTTTAGCTTTGGGCTTGACTTGCTTTTTATTGTCTAGATGTTTGAAGTGTAACATCAGGTTATTTATTTGTGTTGATTCTGTTTTCGTGATGTGGGAAATCAGTTCAATACATTCACCTCTGAGGACAGCTTTCATTGCATCCCACAGATTCTGGTAAGTTGTATTTGTTCTTTCGTTTGTTTGTAGGTATTGTTTAACTTCTTCTTTAATTTCCTCTGTGACCCACTGGTTACTCAAGTGTGTGTTATTCAGTTTCCATGTGCTTGTGGGATTTTTGCTGTATCTTTTATCATTAATTTCTAATTTCATAGTGCTATGATCCTATGACATGCATGGGATAGTTTCAACTCTTTTGTATTTATTTAAATATGTTCTTTGAGTTCATATATGGTCTATTTTAGAGAACGACACATGTACTACTGAGAAGAATGTGTATTCTGTTGTTATTGGGTGGAATACTCTATATATCTATTGAGTCCATTTGTTCACAGGTGTGATTCAGTTCTTTTATTTCTTTGCTGATTTTCTGTCTGCTTGATCTGTCCATTGGTTTTAATGGTGTGTTAAGATCTCCTGTTATGATTTTATTACTGCTAATTTGGTTTTTCATTTCTGCTAATACTTTTTTTTTATATAACTGGGTGCTCTGGAATTTGTTGCACATATATTTAAGATAGTTATCTCTTCCTCTTGAAATTTTCCCCTAACAAGTATGTAATGACCTTCTTTATATTTTCTGATCATTATTGGTTTAAAGTTCACAGTGTCTGCAAACAGAATGGCTACTTCTGCTTTTTTTGGGGGGTTCCAGTTGTGTGAAGTATTGTTTTCCATCCTTTGACTTTCTGTCTGTGAGTATCCTTCTGGGTTAGATGGGTTTCTTTTATATGTTTGAATGTTGACTCTTGATCCATTCTGCCAGTCTGTTTCTTTTAATTGGTGCACTGAGACCATTTACATTAATGATTATAATTGTTATATGTTGGTTTATTGTTGACATGTTATCTTTCTGCTACTGTATCTTTATCTTTCTGTTCTGTTTAATTGCTTTGTTTAGTGGTTTTTTCCTAAGTGTATCTAAGCTGTCTTTCAGTATTTTTTGCAGGGTTGACTTGGTAATCATGAAGTTCTTCAGCTGTTCTTTGTCATGGAAGTATCTTATTTATCCATCAGTTTTTCAGGGTACATCAGTCTAGGTTGGAAATCATTTTCCTTTAGGATCTGAAATACTTCACTCCATGCTTTTCTTGACTTTATTGTTTGTGCTGAGAAGTCTGTTGTGATTCTGATAGGTTTTCCTTTATAGGTGATCTATCTTTTCTCTCTGAAAGCTTTTAATATTCTATTCTTTTGTTTGATTTCTGGGATGGTGATTATTATATGTCTGGGCATAGTTTTATTTTGGCTATGGCTATTTGGAGTTCTATATGCTTCATTGATTTTGATATCAGTTTCCAATCTCATGTTTGGGAAGTTTTCAGCTATTACCCCTCTAAATATCCTCTTGACATCCTTTATGTTGTCCCCTTCTTTTTCATTTATCCCTATCAATCTTATGTTGTTTTTCTTTGTGTCATCTTTCAGGTGTTGAATTGTTATTTCCTGATTTCTGGTTATTTTTAAAAGATCATTCCTTTCCTGTTCACTGGTTGCAATCTTGTCTTTGAAGTCTGAAATTCTATCTTCATATTCACTGAGGCAGTTTTTACAACTTTCAATGGAGTTTTTGATTTCCTGTATATCTCTTTACATCTGCTTTATGTACTCTGTTTGTTTCTTTTATTGTTCATCCAGGGATTCTATCTTTTTGTTTACTTCCTCCAATTTTTTAACTGTGTCTTCTTTAGATATGTTCAGTATCTCCTTCATTTTTTTTGTCATTTCTTCTTTTATTTGAGAGATTATTTCTAGTTTGAATTCCTTTAAAGCTTCGCAGAGCTGCTTCTTTATTTTGGTTACTATTGTTTCAGGTGTTTCAGGCATATGGCATGTATTTTCTTCTATGTACATTGCTCCTAGGCTTTCTTCGGATGGGCTGGATGTTTGAGATTGCATTTTGGTCTTATGTTTTGTCATTTTCCGACATTTCTGTGTTTCAAGTGTTGTTCCAAAGCTTCCCCTGGGCATGTTCAAATTTTTCTCCTATATCTTGGTCTCCCGGGACTCCTCTGGTAGATTAGCTTCCTCCTTGCACAGTGTGGCCCCCCTATTAAAAGAAGGTTGCCAGGCTCCTCTCAGTAGACCTAAAGCCTTCTCAAGCTTCACAGCTCCCCACTCTGTCAGCAAAGCTCCCCTGAGGGAAAGAAGGCCACTTGGTGTGGTCCAGGCAATCCTGAATCCCACTAAGCCCAATCTAGTGTGGCCACAAGCCCAGCAGGTCCCCAGCCCCCTAAAGCAAAGATCTCATACTTTCCAGGGAATTGGATGTTGTGTAACCATCCAGCTCCTCGGATGGCAAAACTCCCCATGCTGATAGAGGGTCCCCCTATGGCCTTGGTAGGCCTCAAACCTCCTCATCAGGGCTGCTCCATCCTCCAGCAATGGCACTAGTGCTGGTGCTCTCCAGGCCGAAAGGAGGTCACAGGTAAGGCCGGAGCAGTTTCCCGAAGCTTGACCAAGTTCCCTCCTTCAGGTGGGGCAGCTGCCATGTGCCCTCCAGGTGGGACAAGGTGGTCAGCAAGGCCAGCAGGGTCCCACAGCTTGGCCCAGCTCCCTCTTCTAGGTGGGCAGCTGCCGTGTGCCCTCTGGGTGAGAGAGGGCAGTGAGCAAGGCCGGAGCAGGGTCCTGTGGCTCGGTCTAACTCACTCCTCTAGGTGGGCAACTGCAATGTGCAAGTTTTTGGAGTTTTCAGCCTATACTCAGTTGGCTCCAAGGCAGGGTGGCATGACGGGACCACAGTTCATGGCAGCTGCAAACAGCAAGAATGGATCATGTTTTTAGTATGTATCTACAAGCTACTCATCAAACTAAAGGTAAAACAAAGTTTCTTTTGTTTTTTTTTCTAGAAATTTTATACCTTGGTACTTTAAACTTATGTCTATGATTCATTTTAAGCTAATTTTTGGGAAGTGTGTGACTTTTGATGAAGCTTATTTTTTGACACAAGTGTACAGTTAGTATAGTCTGTTTTGATGAAAGAATTGTTTCTTAATTGAATTACTTTTGAGCCCATTTCAAAAATCAGTTGAATATGTGTACATTATTTATCCATTATCATGTAAGTTTTTAGAGTAAGTTTTGCAATTGGATGATATAAGGCTTCTAGGTTTTTAAGTTCAATTTACTATCCTAGCTCTTTTGGATCTACATTTGAAATAATGTATTTATTGATAATGTGAATGCATTCTGAGAAATACATCATTTGGTAGGTTACCTCTTTGTTGCACAAACAGTATGAAGTGTACTTGCCAGCTAAGACAGCTGTGATATCACTAGACCATAAAATCATATAGGACCACTATTGAATATACAAAATGTTATGTGCTGCATTGCTGTAGCTCATAATTACTTTGAGGCATCTAAAAATTCCTTTCTAAGATTTTGAATTTTTATTCAAAAAATTTTTTCAGTTTTTAATTTTTATTAGTACATGTTTGTAGTACATGTTTGTATTACATGATGATTACATTCCTTGCAGGATGTTGGTGCATGTTTATGACACTCTCAATTCTTTTTTTATATTTTTCCTTCCTTTCCTTTCAAATCATTCCCATTTGAAAATATTTATCTTTCTACTTCCTATTATCTACTTTTAAAGTTATTACTTAAATGTCTCATATAAGAGAAACCATGTGATGTTTAAGTTTTCATGTCTGATTTATTTCATTTAACCTGGCCTCAAAGTGCATCCATGTTCCTACAAATGAATGAAGTTTCCATTGTGTATGAATATCACATATTCTTTATCTATTCATATGTTAGTGCAATGTAAGGGGCTTCCAAGATTTAGATATTATACATTGTACTTTATAAATATAGATATATATGTATCATGGATATATGAAATCTTTAATTCTTTCAGGAAGATACTTAGAAGGGGAATAAGTGGGTTGAATGGGATTTTTCATTTTAATTTTTTGAGAAATTTTCATACTGAGTTCCATGGTGGTCACACAAATTTGCAATCCGATCAAAAATATACAAGGTTGGGAGAGAAAATGGTGGCTTGATAGGGATTAAGAGTCTCTGTGGGGAAGGCAGCTCAGATGATAGAATTTGACAGCATGGAGAGGATCAGAGGATTGGAGGATGATTTTTATTAAGCCAGGAGGAAACAAAGGGAAAAATAAAAGTAGGAAGAGGAAGGAAACACATGGGTGGAGGGCTGTAGTATGACATGCTCACAGAAGCCGTTCTGCACTGTGCTGGGGGTGCCCTGGAGTCAGACGATCCAAAGTTGCACTGAAGCCACAGCTGCTGATAATGGGAGTCGATGAGTCCTGAGCCCTTGACAGGAAGATACAGCACAGTCTAAAGTGGAGCCAAGGAGGAGAGCTTTATTGGCTCTCAGTATTGGAAATTGGGTCCCAGGGCCCCACTCCGGAGGAAGCCATGGAGAGGACCATGTGCCTGGGTGCCAAAGCCGGGCACCACACCATGCAGTTTTCTGAAGAGGCAGGATGCTGATCTAGATGTGGAAAAACCACATCAAGGTAGAATCTATGTCTGTGAAGGAAGGAAAAACATGAGTGTAGGGATGGAGCCTTGCACACTCACTGATTCTGGTCCATGCTTTACTGGGAGCACCATAAAGTCAGGTGATTCAATGTTGAGCTGAAGCCACAGTCGCCGATAATGATAATGGGAACTGTTGAGTCCTGAGCCCTTGGTGGGAGGATACAGCGCAGCGTGGAGTGGAGTGAAGAGGAGAAGCTGTATTGATTCTTGGTGAGTGCTGGGTACTGGCCCTGTGACTGCAGTCTCTGGCTGGAGGACATCTTGGAGTTGGGCAGAGCCTGGCGCTGCAGCATTGTCAGTCAGCTGTCCCTGGTGCAGAGAGGATAGGTGGGCTCCACGGGGGCTGAGCTACACCTCTTGCTGGGACCCAATAGCCAAGGACAAAAAGGTCATGACTTGGTGATGTCCACAAGGTACAACATAAGTCCCTGAAGGAAACTGTGGGTAAACTGGCTCAGAGGGTAGAGGCTAGCCTGCACCATCCCTGCATCCTTGCCTGTACCTCAGAGAGCAGCAAATTGGGGAGGGCAGCAAAATCCCAGTGAAAAAGCTTTGGAAAGACCCTAAGCAATATGGAGAGGGCCAGAAACTTCCAGTATACACCTGTGTGAAAGAAACCAGAAACATGACAAGAGATAGAAATTAAAAAAAAAAAAAAAACCAAAAAAACCTTCAGCCACTGATCCTGGGAAAATAAGCCCAGGAGAGGTAAATACAGAAAAGAACCAGTGTAGTAATCATGTAATATTAGACACAGCATCAGTGGACATAAAGAAATACATTTGTGACCTCATAGATGAATTTAAAGCTGTACTTCTGATCCAAGTGAGGCAAGATATAAAAAGATTAACTAAAGAAATGATAAGCCCCTCCCAAGAGAACACAGATGGAAGAATGGAGGAACCCAGAAAAGGAAGAGAAACCTTTCATGAAGAATATAAACAAAATCTAGAATACACGAAACAAATCTGAAGACATTACCAGGAAACTAAAAACTCCATTGAAAGCTGACAAAATGTCTGACAGAAACTAAAGTTATCTTTTCAAAATTTTAAGGAGATTTATGATGTGTGATTGTGAAAGAAAAATCTCTTAAAAATAACAAGGAAACAGGAAGAAATAATTCAAAGGCTAGAAGATGACAAGAGGATTTATAACTCAAGAATAAAATACATAAATGAAGAAGCAGGAGTAACCACAAATGAATTACAAAGAATATTCCCAGATATAGTTAAGGAAAACTTCCCAAGCATAGGAAAAAGAAATGATATCCAGATAAATGAGGCATACAGAACTCCAACCACCTACAACCCAAACAGATCTACACCCAGACATATAATAATCAAGATACCAGAAATCTACCACAAGAACAGAATATTAAAGGTGGCAAAAGAAAAGAAGCACATCACCTACAAAGGACAAATCATCAAAATAATAACAGACTTATCAACACAAACTCTCAAATTGAGAAGAGCTTGGGGAAAAATAATCCCAGCCCTGAAAGAAAATAACTTCCAACCAAGGCTGATGTACCCAGAAAAACTCTCTCTCAAAATTAATGGAGAAACAAGATATTTCCAAGACAAGGAGGAACTGTGGGAGTTCATGGCCACCAACCCAGTTCTACAAAAAATACTGAGGGACATTCCAGAGAGAGAGAGAGGAAAAAATACCAAGATTCCAGCAACAGTGGTAGAGAGGCCTCTATGAATGGGGCAGACAGTGCAATGAAGGAGTAAAGTGGATGAATAATATCAGAAGAATAGAATAACAGAGATGAGGCAGAGATGGTAAGCTATAATTTTTAATATAGATAGCCTTGATACACTAACAAAAAAGAAACACAGGTAGAGTAGATTAGGAGGCAGGATCCATCAAGAGGCTCTGAATAGGAAATACACTCAACCTGAAAGAGGGTTAATAAACTGAAAGTCAAAGATGAGAAAACAATGCTATATGTGACAGGAAAGCAGAGAGAAATAGGGACAACTCATCCAGCAGCTGCAGATAGGTTGGAAAGTTATGACAGTTCTATGCAGTGTAGAACTACACAGCTGGAAGGAAGGAAAACCTTTGTGGCTCTAGTAAGTTAAGGAGTGCAGCTCAAGAGTAAGCTCAGGGGTCAAAAGGTTCAGCAACACTCAGATAGACAACAGGTTCACTCCCTAGTCTAAAAACTATAGGAGCTAGTGGGACCCAAAATATACAAAGCATCCTGAGAACGGTAAAGGTGAGGAAATGCCTAAAAAAGGAAGGCAGAGGACATTGTTATCAGTGTATCAGAATTTAAAATCCACAGTAGTCTTATTGCTTTGTTTAAGTTTCATTATATTTTGTTCCAGTCTGTCTACTCATATGAGATTTGAGGGCACAGACAGTTAACCCAAAAATAACAGGTTATACCATGATAACTATCCTTAATTTCCGATTAACTTAAACTGAAACTCTGCTTACTTACATTGTCTTACTATGACTGATCTTATTTGAAGCTGGTTTGTTAGACCGCTATTTTGCCTTGACTGATTTTATTTGAATTTGGTATGCTTGATAGTATCAAGTGTAAGAGTAGAGACAACTATTCTGAAGATGACAAGATGTAAAAGATATCCATTCTGGTTTTGATTTTTAACTGCTTTCAAGCCCTACAATGTCTCCAAAGATGTGTTTTTATAAAAATCGCTATGTAATTCTATGCTTAACTATATAATGCCTGATGATGTGGGCAATTCTATTGAAAATAACAAGAGAAAGCATAGTAACTACTGTAGATTACCTAATATTGTGGCCATATATGTCTTTGTCATTTCATGTTTTTCTAGGAATTTGTTTTGTTGTCTTGTTTTGATCTTTTTTCCCCTAAAATACAGAAAGGATATATATACATGTAGAGATTCACACATGAGAAGAATTTCTAAACTATTTATGGGAACAGATTATATAATGCATGATGTAATGAACAGATACTCTGAAGAAGAATAGTACTAAGAGACTAAATGCTAATTCTGTAGCATCATGATATAAAATCTAGCAATACAATTATTCACTATTCAGAGTGATATTAGTCTAGTCTCTGATCTTCAGAGACTAGAAGCATACATATGCTGAAGCATATGTAAAGATAAGGACAGCTACTACAAAGAGAATGAGAGACATTATGATAGTCATTATTGACTTCGCCAAAGTCAGATCTTGAAGACCTAAAAAGCCTTCATCATCCTGTAATGATTTGATCAGTTCTATAATGTTCAGTATGTATTCAATGTGTGTGAAGATGGGGACAACTATTTGGAAGAAAACTAGAGACAATAAGATAGACAGTGAAGATCTCCAGTGGACTTGCTTTGAAATCTGTGTTTCTTTAAATTGCTGCTTTTTGAACTGTTTTGTTCTGTTTTGACATGTTTAATCTTACCTTCTTTAAGATAAAAAACAAGTATGTAGGACTGATAATCATATTACTAAGTTTTTGTTGGATCATTGAGCAGAACTGTTTGCAGTGTCATTATTTGAATATCACTTTGTGTGCTTTAATTTTGTAACTTTGAACAACTATTTCTAAGATGACAATATGTAACTTATCAACTAGTGATTTCTTCCTGTTTATTTTTCTGTAATTCTATATTATTTCTACCCTTTTTCTGTTTTTTTCTTTTTAAATAAAATAAATATATACAAGGTTTCCTTTATCCCTGAAGCCTCATCAGGCACTTATTATTTTACTTTGATGATAGCTATTCTTTCTGGAGTTAAATTAAAAAATTTGTATTGTTTCATGTTCCAGTTTTTTATTAGACATATCATACTACTTTTCTTATTGTGAGACAAAAACACTCAATACCCAAAGTTAAAGGACAAAGGGTTTATTTGGCTCATAATTTGCAGAAATTTCAGTGTGGTTGGCTAGGTCCAAGGCAGGATGGCATGGCAGAGGGACACTGCAAAGGAGAAAGAGTTCATGGCAAAACAGACAGTAGACAGCCAAGCATCAGGCAGCAGCAGCAGCAATGGGAGCAGCCGCCTGTATGTTATATCCAGGCTGTATACCCCTTAGTGCCACACACAAACCCAAGGTGGGTACTGTTTATCTAGAATCACACTTAATCCCAGCGTCACATACCTTGGATCCAGCTAGCTCTGAAAATCCCTACTTATGACTGCATAAGTCTTTAGGAAGACATCTAGCTATGAGCTGTAACATTGTGTGTTTCCAGTCTCAATGATTATATTCTTAGGAAAGTGGCATATGTATAGCGCACCTCTTAATTATTTATGTCATCCCTTATTGTCTCTCCATTCCATCTCTTAATCACCCTCCAGTTAAAGAAGCTTATTTCAACTTAATTATTATTATCTTTTATTTTGCTCTTTATATTTTGGGTTTCTTGTGCAAGGGAAAGCATACTCTATTTAGGCTGTGTGTCTCATTTATTTCACATGACAGTGTTTATTTTGCTTTTGTCTAACGGTCAGGAATGGAGAACATTTTTTCATGTATCCATTTGTTATTTGTACTCCTCTGAGAAGTACTCCTCTGTTCATTTTAGTTGCTCATTTTTAAAATTGGGCTCTTTATTTTTTTCTCTTAATTCATTTATATCATCTTTATTTTTTTCACTACAGTTTTGGGGTTTGCCACATACAGATAAGGAGATATGTTCTTACACTTAAATTAAGTAACTAATCTTATGTCTCTATGTCACAGTAAATGATATTTCCTTACTTATATTTCAGGTTCCAGTTATCCATTCCCAATATGGTTGAGAGAAATAATTGTATATATTGGTAGCATTCACTGTGACTTTTGTATGCATCTTTATTATGTTTAATATTTTCATGCGTTAGACTTTTATGTACATAGCCATTTTCATTGTAGTTTTAGGCCTTCTATTTAAATTATATATCTTTAAATTTCCTTTTTTGTGCTATGTGTACTTAAGTGGACATACAGTATAATGCCAAATAAGAATTGTATAGGAAGATATCCTTAATCTCTTTTCAATTTTAAAATCTCTCCAATTTCTTACCATTCAAAAATGATACTAGCTGCAGATTTTAGATAGACATGCTTTATCAAGAAAGGAAGTTTCCCTTTATTGCTACATTGCTGAGATTTGTATCTTTTAGCTTTGTTATATTTTATTTTAAAAAACAAAACAGAAAAAAAGGACAGAAATGATACAGAATTTCAAAAAAAATAGGAAATTAACACTGGTTAATATATTGAATTTTGTTCTGTTAGAATTAGTTGTTCAGGTTACAATATCTAGGAATAAAAATGATCAATCAACCAATGACAGCAAAGTAGCTTTTTGATAAACAGAGATTAATAATATAGTTGTTTATATTATATTCATATATGTACATGTATTTATATATGTATACCTGCATAATATAATCTTTTCCTTAATTTATTTTCTCCTTTTCCCTATTGCAGCTGTTATTTCTTGAGTACTTTCTTACCCTTTCATTATTACAATAACTACTGCACATTTTGAATCTTATTACTCTTTCAGTTTTTTATTTTTATTACTTTTTACATTAGAAGACAATGTGATATTTATAAATGTGTGTTTGATTTATTTCAGTTACTAGTATGGCCTCAAGTTACTTCAATTTACATATATAAGCCTCAAAGCATCTTTTTTATAGCTGAGTAATATTCAATTATACAAAAACATCACATCATTTTTATCTGTTCTGCAGTTGATAGGCATTTGGGTTGTTTCCAAGATTTATCTATTACAAATTGTGCTGCTATAAACATGGGTGCACATACATAACTGTGGCATAACAGTCTCAATTTTTTCTGGGAATATACCCAGAAGGGGAATAGCTGGATTGAATGGCACTTTCAGTTCTAGTTTTTTGAGGAATCTCCACATTGATATCCACAGTGGTTGCACCAATCCACACCACCACCAACAGTGGAAAAGTGTTTCTTTTTTCCCATAGCCCTGCCAACGTTTGGTACCAGTTAATTTCCTGATGGCAGACATTCATTCTCGATTGAGATGGAATCTCAATGTTTTAATTTGCATTTCTCAAATGACCAATGATGCTGAACATTTCTTTATGTATTTATTTGTCATTTGTATATCTTCATCTGAGAAGTGAGTGTTCATCTCAGATGTCCTTTTTTGGAGATGGTCTTTGAATTTGGGGGCCTGATATTCTTCAATTATTTATATGTTCTACATAGAAGTCCTTTGAGGGACACCTAGCTAAAATTCTTTCCCAATATCTGCGTTTTCTTTACATGCTGTTGGTGATTTCTTTTGAAATGCAAAAGCATTTTAATAAGATGAGATTCCGGCAGTTGATTCTTTGAAATACTTCTCAAGTGGCTTGCATTTTGTTCATGAACTGTCTGCCTACCTCTATGTCTTCAAGATTTCTACTACCCTTGTCTTCCAGTAGATTTAGTGTTTCTCTTTTAATATTTATATCTTTGCTGCATTTTGACTTTAGTGTAGTACCGATGATAGACATGGGACTAGTTTCAGTCTTCAACATGTGGAAAGCCGGTTTTTCCAGTACCATTTATTAAAGAGATTATCTTTCTTCCAGTGAACATGTTTAAACCCATTGTCAAAGATAAGTGGCTGAGTGTTTTTGTAGTTCTGTCTGAATCTTCTAATCTGTTCCATTGATCCTCTGGTTTGCTTTTTTTCCCCCCAGCATCATGATGATTTTATCACTGTAGCTTTGTAGTATAATTTCAAGTCCGGGATTGTGATGCCTCCTGCCTTGTTTCTATTGCCCATAATTGCTTTTGTTATTATAGGTCTCTTCTGTTTCCAAATGAATTTTAGGAATGCTTTCTCTAGATTTGTAAGGAATGTTATTTGCATTTTGAACAGAATTGCATTAAATCTGTATATTGGTTTTGGGAGTAGGGCCATTTTCACAATGTTGATCTTTCTCAAATGAGAGCAAGGGATGTCTTTCCATTCTGACATCCTCTTTAATCTCCTTTTTAAGAGTACTATAGTTTTCTTCATATAGTTCTTTCTTTTAATTTTATTTAAGGAGAAAAAAAAGCAGAGAAAGGGTACAAGTTATACAGATTTACAGAAAAAAATAAACAGTAGGAAATCACTAGTTAATGGATTACATATTATCATCTTAGAAATAATTGTTCAAGTCACAAAATTAAAGCTTGTAAAGCGGACGTTCCAACAATGATACTGCAAACAGTTCTGTTCAATGATCCAATAAAACTCAGTGATATCATTTTCTATCTTATACACTTAAATATACCTGCAGTTATATCATTTAGAGCACTTTCTTTTCCTCTCTTTTGTACAATGACAATTACACATTTTGGGTTTTTGTTACTCCCACAGTTCTTACTACTTTTTTGAAAGGGAGTAGAACCAAATGTGACATAACAGAACAGAGTCAATCAAATCAAAAGGGTGGACATAATAGATAATGTAAAAGCATAGTACAAGGTGATCAACAGTGGTTACCATAATGCCTCCCGCTATCTCTAATAGAATTGCCTATATCATCAGTTATAATAAAATTGAACAAAACAGTAAAGAACAAAACTGACAAAACCAAAACATTGGAGACATTGTAGGTCTTCAAAAGTAGATAAAAGTCATTGAGAATGGGCGTCATAGTGAATCTCACTATCTTCACAGCTGTTGCCTAAACTTTCGAACCTGGTACTATCCAGCAAAACAGAATAGGGGGACATCAGTCAAAAACAAGATGACGAGAGCAACACAGGGCTTCAAATCAAGATAATGGAAAGTCAAAATGGGTTACTATAATATATCCTGCTATTTTTATTTATTTTTCCCTTAATTAAAAGGATAAAAATAAAAAAAGTAAATAATGGAGTGGAGATTGAGATAAAAGAGGGCATAACAGCAAAACAGCGCAGATCAAAACATAACCATTTAAGCAGAATAGTGTTTCACCACAAGATAATTAATTTTTTGTAGTCTTCTTAGTCCCAATTGCATTAATTTCTGCTCTGATCTTTATAATTTCCTCTCTTCTCTGAGCATTTGGCTTGACTTGCTCTTCTTTTTCTAGAAGCTTTAGATGTAACATTGGTTTATTTGTGCTTGGTCTGTCTCCGTGCTACAGCAATTCATTGCAATATATTTCTCTCTCTTGACTGCTTTCATCACACAAGTTTTATCCCTCAGGTTTCAGTATGTTGAATCTTCATTTTTATGGAATTGTAGGTATTGCTTAATTTCTTGTTTAATTTCATCTGTAACCCATTTGGTTTTCAAGAGATTGCTATTTAACTTCCATGTGTTTATGTAAGCTTTACAGTTTCTTTTGCCATTAATTTCCAGTTTTGGTGCACTATGGTCAGGTAATATGTATGAGATAATTTCAATCGCTTTGAATTTACTTAAGAATGTTTTACGGGCTAATATATGGTCTATTTTAGAGAATGTCCCATGAGCAGCTGAGAAGAATTTTTATTCTGATGTAGTTGTGTGGAACACTCTGTAAACATCTACTAAGTCCAGTGGGTTCACAGGTTTGTTTCTGATCTGTTATATTTTTGTCAACCTTTTGTCTAGTTGATCTATCTCTTTGTTACAATGGGCTATTAAGGTGGTCCCCTACTGCAATTGATTGTGTTATTACATATTTTGTTTTTCATCTCTGTTAGTACTTGTCTTATATACATGGGTGCTCCTTTATTTGGTACATATATATTTATGTTTGTTAGTTTTTTCTCTTGAATTATTCCCCTAACAAGTATGCAGTGAACTTGTTTGTTTTCCTTAATCATTTTTGGTTGGAAGTTTGCATTGTCTGCAAGCAGAATAGCTACCTCTGCTTTTTCTGGATTCCTGTTGCATGCTATAATGTTTTCCATCCTTTGACTATTAGTCCATGAATTTCCTTTTGAGTCAGATGTATTTCCTGTATACAGCATATTGTTGGATGCTGTTTCTTGATTTGTTATGTCAATCTATTTCTCTTAATTGGTGAATTGAGCCATTTACATTGATGGATATAACTGATATGTACTAGCTCAATTTTGTCATGTCATTTTCCTGCTGTTGGTTTCCTGGTTTCTCCCCCTTTTTAAAAATGCTTCCCCTGCCTTTTGGTTTCTTTCTGTTGTTCTGGAAATTATAGTATTTTTAATCTCTATCTACTATATTTTTCAGTACTCTTTCTCAGGTTTTTTGTTGATCATGAATTTCTTCAATTATTCTTTGTCATAGTAGTGTCTTATTTCTACATTCATTTTCAAAGAAAGTTCTTCCAGGGTACAATATATCAATCTGAGTTGAAAACTGTTTTATTTCAGGGCTTGAAACAGTGCGCTTCAAGCTCATGGTGATTGAGGGTTTATGCTTAGCAGTCTGCCATGATTCTAATAGGCTTTTTAAATATGATGAATTATGTCTTTTTTCTAACAGATTTTAGTATTTTGTTTTATACTGAATTTCTGGGATCTTAATTATTATATTTCTGGGTGAAGATTTACTTTGGTTATGACTATTTGGTGACTTGTATGCATCTCTTATCTGTGTATCTGATTCTTTTTCCATGTTTGAAAAATAGTCTGCTATTACTTCTGTGAATAGCTTACCAGTGTCATTTGCATTGATCCCTGCAACGTCAATGATGCTCATTAGTTCCATATGGTTTCTCTTTGAATCATGTTGAAGCTGTTGAATTGTCATTTCATGGTGTCTTATTATTTTTAAAAGTTCTTTCCTTTCATGATTGCTAGCTACAGTCCTGTCCTCAAGGTCTGAAATCTATCCTCAACTTCATTCATACAGTTTCACAAGCTTTCAGTAGAATTTTTATTGCCTGGATATCTCTTTGAATTTTTTTCATACATTCTAACTCTTTTCTCTATTGTTCATTCATTCATTTTCTCTATTGTTCCATAATCTTCCTATGCTCCTGTACGTTTTAATCGATATCTCCTCTAGCTATGCTGAGCAACTCCTTTATTAAGGTTGTCATTCATTTCTTTATGTAAGAGATTTTTCTAATCTGATTTCCTCTGTAGCCTCATGGATTTGTTTCTTTATTTCACTTGCTATCTTTTCAGAAATTTCAGGTGTCTGGCTTCTAATGTCCTCTACTTCAATGTGTCCTGTACTTGCTCCTGATGACTAGATGTTGGAAATTGTATTTGCCTTTTCATTTTGTCATTTTCACCTCTTAGTTAATGTGTTGATCTTTTCAATTCCACTAGTTTCAACTATCCATCCTATGTGCCTTAGGGTCCTACTGTGTGGCTGATGTTTGTCCAATTGCTGGGTCTCACAGTGAAGAAGAGGGGCAGTCGCCTGATTTCCTAATGCAAGACCTGTTGTGAACCATACATTTTTCTAGGCTGACTAGCCTAGTAGTTATGGATCTAAGTCAACCCTCAGTTCCTAGTGTTACTATGTCTTCAGGCTTTTCCGGGCCACCAGATCTACCTGGCTATAGGGTACACCCCAGCTGGGACCCTACTGTGTCACTGGATGTCCTATAGGCCCTTTTGATTATCTTCAGGTTGGGGAAGGCCTTATTGGCACTCTTCTCAACCCTCCTGGTATTCACTGTATTGAAGAGGGACTCATCCACACTCTTGCCAAGGCCCTACAGTAGGGAAGTTCACTGCCACTACTTTTTATCCACTGAGGCTCTCTGTCTGAGGGGAAACTCACCACAATGTTACAAGCCAGGTGAGGTTCTTTGTGTGGGTGAGGTGTTGGTGAGGCTCCACCAGTCCACCAATGTTCTAAGGTGGTGGAAGGGGTCACTACTTGTCCATGGGATTCTGTGGTCTTTTGGGTGGTGAGTGAGGGTGGCTGATGATTCTGCTGACTCCTAGGTCCATGAAGTGAGGAGGAGGGATAAGGCTGCAGTTCCCACCAAAACCCTAGGTCAGTGAAGTGAGGAGGAGAGCAAAGCCAACATTCCTGCAGACCCCTAGGTTAGGAGTTAGGAGGAGTGGTGAGGCAGATGACCCACTGGCTGCTAGGTCAGTGGACTAAGGAAGCAGGTGAGGTTGACATTCCTATAGACCCCTAGGTCCTTGGAGGGATGGAGGTGATGAGGCCAGTGGTACACTGGACTCTAGGTCTGTGGTGTGAGGAGTGGGGTGGGTAATTGATACATTTAGTTCCTTAAAATTTAAAATGGTTATTTATACAGTTGAACTAATATTTATCATTTTAAGATGTTTCTTAATGTTTATTTTTTCAGAATTTCATTTTCCATCTTTTCTGCTTTTTGCACTTTAATTGAACATTTTACTTGAGTTTTCCTTTATCTCTTTCTTAGAATATCCATTTTATTTTTTCCAGAATTTTAATTTACAATTGCTGTGACAACCTCTAATAGAGTATTTCTAGTATCTTTCTTTTATTTTTGACTTTACCACAGTTTATTTCATAAACTTTATGCTATTATCATCCAGTCCTCTGTTATCATGATTAATCACATCATTTATTTCTAGTTCAAGTGAAAATAAGACACTTGTTTTGTTTTTTCTTTATTTGTCCTTTAAATTCTTTCTTTACATAGATCCATGCTGGTGGCCTATGCTATTTTCAATCCATTACATAATTTATTTTAACATTTATTAAATAAAAATATACTGGTCATAAATTTTACACTTCTGTTTGTGTGGGAAAATTTATATTTTCTCCACTTTGGATTATTAATTTGTCTGGATATAGAATTCTAGGTTATTACTTACTCTTTTCTATATATTTGACTTCAATCTTATTTTCTTCTTTTGTAGATTCTAGCCATGTCCAGTATAGTTCTTATCCTTCTTCCTCTAACAGATAATTTATTTTATTATCCATTTCTCTACTCTGCCCACTTCCTGTCCTTTTCAAAGATGTTCTCTTTGTTTTTTGCTTTTGGTAGCTGAATATAGTATATCTAGGTGTCCATTTATTTTTTAAGACCTATTCGTGGTGTCCTATGAGTCTCATATTTGTGGTTACGTATGTGTCATTAATTTTACAATTTTTTTGTTCATCATTATTTAAGTAGTTCTTTTACTTTATTTGTCTCTCTTCTGCTTTCCAATCATATCATGTTTAAAAATTTACTTTGGTTCTTGAGTGTTCTTTATAATATTTTCTTCTCTTGCATTTATGTTTGGGGTGTTTCTGTGTATATACTCAAGCTCACTAGTTTGTTGTTGTTTGATACTAGGAACCAAAATCATGACCTCAGGCTTGCCAGATAGGTGCTGTGCCATTGAGCTACATCATTGACTCACTACTTTTTCTTCAATCACTTTATATTTACTAATGATCTCCTGGAATACTTTCTTCATTTCCATTTTTGGTTTTGACAGCTAACATTTTTTATTCATTCTTAACAATTCTATTTAATTTTGTGTATTTTAAATGTCCTCATTTTAGCCTTTGTCATAATAATTATGGTAATTTACTTCCAAACGTCTATTACTTGTCTATCTCATTCTTATGCCTGGTTTTCTTTTTAAAAATGTTCTACATTGTTTTTTTCTTTTCAGAATTCTTTGTAATTTTCTGTTGTCATTGAGTAATAGTAACCAAACAGCCTGCTTTTTTGGTGGAGTCATGGTCATGTTGTAGGGGTTTTTTGCTATAGTTTAACATTAGCAGTAACTGAATAGTCTATCTTATTTTTGTCACCCCCTTTGTCTTTGAGGTCCCTTAAATAATACTCAGAAGAAATCTATGTAGTTTAGCTCTTTCAAGTGATGATTAATTTTATGTTTCAAATGGACTAAGAAATGTTCAGATACTTGATAAAACATTATTTGAAGGGTTGCTTTTGAAAACACAACTAGCTAGATATGTATGATAAATAGATTAAAGTTATGGGTCAAATTACAGAAAAGGAACATATTGGTTCTATAAGTTTATTTAGATTGTCAACAGTCAAACACATTCATAGTTACATATAATTTTCCTACTTTAGCTAATTCATCAGATCAGACTGCCCATTATACACACAATTGTGGTTTCAGGGACACTGTCAATACCATCTGTATCTTTTCTATCTCAAATTTTCCTGTTTTCTGAAGTCCATTATTTAGAGCAATCTGTACTCTGATACGGAAATAAGAGGAAAGTGACTTTTCAGACATATGCCACTGTCTTTTATAATACAAATGGATGATTATCTAATGTCATCTTATTTCCTGTTTATGGTTATTTAATTATCTGACATCATCTTAATTCCTGTTTATTTATACACTGCCAATTTTATGTCTTTTTGAAAACTTCTAGAATCTTGTTTGTATTCCAAGTGTTTTGAAATTTCATGAAGCATAACTTGGTGTGAGCCAATTCCTAGTCAGTACATTAGCTTGGATATTTTAAATAGAGAAGTCATACCATACACTATATTTCCCTGGTTTCTTTCCATGTGTATGAATATATATATATATATATACTTTTTCTGGAGTTATTAACTCAATTTTGTATCTCCTTTATTGACTCTGATTTGCTGGTTTCCCTCCTGTTTTTGTCATGTTTTTTTTCATTTTTAATCTGAATCATATGTGAGATTGCAAATATTTGAGCATTTCTAACAAATGTGACAATTCTACATGGCTCACCTATTTTGAGAGATTTCTTTCATTACACTATATATTTATCTCATCAGGTGAGATTTAAATTTTTTAAATTATTTTTATTTAATGTCGAGATTCATTATATTTTCTCCTTTTAAAGAAGTTTTCCTTTTACTTCACTGAACTTTTTTATTTTGAAATCAATGTTTGTTTTGGCTTTGGCTTCTTATTTTCTCCTTGAAGGTATTATTCAAGGAACTGGCAGTGTTTAAACAGGAAGTGATAAGGCCAGTTTAGATTTCCCAGACTTGAGCACTAAGTTACATGTGTGCATTTTAACCTGTTGGTAGCTTTAGGGTATCATCACCACATCTGCTATATCTCCCATTTCCTACAGTGGTCTCCTGGGTTGTTTTGTATGACTGGAGTAGGTGCACTTGTCAGGCTCTGTGGAGAAAGGATGCTGATATCAAGCTGTCAGTCAACCTTCTGGTTTCTGTTTTGCATGGTATCCGTTCTTCTGCTTGTGTTCTTGGTACTCTTGGTCCTTCTTAGTCATGGTCTTTCCCAGGCTCCCAGGCTCCTGAGAAAATACACTTAGCATTAAGTTTATCTTACACTTCTAAATGGACTTCCAATAACCCTCTGCTTTCTTCAGTCCAAGGACTTGCTGATACTTCTCATTCCACACTGCTGCTAATTCTTTTGTCTGTGTATATGTATATATACATATGTATATACATTTTCTATCAGCTTAGTAGGATTTCCAAATGTAATAGGTATAGATGAATATGCACCTAATTTACTACATTTAACCAGAAATTCCACAATTTATTTGCTTGATAATGTTTTATAGTTTACATCTAAATATATGACATCCATAATTCATTGTTTAATAGAAAAGATGATTGTATCTCATGAATTTACTGTTCATGTTTAGGTAACAGAAACCTAAAGAAGATCAGATCTTAAATTCTTCAGTCTTAAAAACTTATAACTTATGGAATCTGAGAAGCTTGTATTCCCTGGGGTAGGGATTGGTGTTTCTCTTTGTGACACATGCTGTGCTTACTCTTGAATGAAATGATTTGGTGAGCACAATTTCATACAAAGAGCCATGTCAGTGTAAACTCAGGCAGGGTGTATGTTTGTACATCGTCATCATTCTTGGTACATAGAGAGGATCAGCTCAAGGGCAACGTCTTCATTTTAAAATAATCTGTTTTTTTTTGAAACAGAAGTTAAGTATACAAATAAAGTAGTAATCTCTGTACAATTGGAGCTTTTAAAAATTAATTTTAAACTTATATGATTTAATAAAGAAAACTTCAGCATGTACTTTCAGAAATTTGGAGACTGCACTACTATTGCAAGGGTGTTGGATGACATTACTTCAGAACTAACAATTTTTCCTCACAGGTTACTCAGCCATGAAAGATATGTCTTTGGGTGAAAATGGATTGTTCGATTTATATTTACTGCTCAGATAGGCCATATTTGAATGTCTGCTTACTTCTGAAGTAAGTAAATATATGTGTATCAGTTACTTGGAAAAGCTGGCAGAGTGGAGATTTCTG
Source organism: Cavia porcellus (assembly GCF_034190915.1). NCBI lineage: Eukaryota > Metazoa > Chordata > Mammalia > Rodentia > Caviidae > Cavia > Cavia porcellus. Next base: position 25,347,349 of record NW_026947510.1, on the reverse strand, counting down.
GCGTGGTTTTTAAAAGGGTAGTACTACTAGGCTTTCCTGCCTCTCCGATACCCTTCATCTTCCTATAGGAGATACAATGCTTACTGGGAAGAAAGGGACAAAAGTCTTTAAAACTTTACTATTCAGGGATTATTATTTGTCAAACAATTCAAAAATCTTGGGAAGGACTTTATAATGTTTTTTCATGGAGTATGTTTTATAAAATTTGTAAAAGATGTGTTTTGTAAGGAGTGTGTGTGTGTGGGTGTGTATGTTAGCAGAGACCGAATCCAAACCAATCTTAATCTAATGAATACATGCAGAGAAAACTATATTTACAAAGAATTTGTTTTATTTCTTGATTCCTGTAGGTGGAGCTAAATCCTCATGTATATGTTTATAAGTGTTGGCATTCCTGGCAAGACCTTTGAATACTGTATTATGTCTGTTACTGAAGGCTTTTAACTCGTCAGAATAAGTGGTGTTGCAGTGTACAAGATTTGGTGCTGAAGGTCAAGCGAGTGATATGGGCAGAAAATTGACGGACTCCAAAAATTAAAAAGAAGCACTTTATTAGCTGAGCTCAGCAGCAGCACTGTCCGGAAAAAGCAGTCAGGGGCTGCAGGTAGCTGTAAAACTACAAGCCACAAGGGGAGGGGGTCAGGGTCTGAGGATCAGGTTGGTTCCCTAAAAGGTAACTTGTTGAATTTTTCTCGGAATATGTAGGTCTGGTGGACATCAGGGAGTGGGAGGAGCAGTTACAGGAACAAAGGAAATAGGGAGAGGGTTATGCTGCGGGTGTGTTACAGAACGGAAACTGCTTATAAGGCCACATTGAGTAACAATCACAGCATCTTTTGAAGTTATGGTCATAAAGTTGCAGCTTAACTGAAAATTACACAAGTTTTCCAGGAAGAGAACAAGTTATAATAATTATAGCACATTTTGGGATTTTGAGTTTATAACACAAGCAAACAAACAAACAACCCAAAACCCCAAACCAAATGTTTTGGATACCAAAGTCCAAGATCTGCTTCTCAGTATTGCAGAGAACTCCTGTCTGGATAGAAGATGCCATAAATGTTACTGTTCTGTCTTTTTCCAAAGGTCCTGTTTGAGTTCTTTTTTGTAATTTGTAAAATTTTAAACTGCTAAACTGCCCATTATCCACTGTCCTTATTCCTGGGTGTTTCCTGGTCTTGTTTGTTGCCCTGGACAACTAATTGACCATAAATGACAAATTGTAATAGCCCACACCAGGGGAAAATCAGTGAGAAGGAACCTTGCCTACCTGTGCCCCAAGAAGTCCAATTTATTACTTCCCTATCTGGTTTCAAGGCGAGTGTGAACACAGTGTAAAAAGCCAACAGGAAATTTTAAAAAAGGAACAGACAAGAAAGTTTTTAAAGAATCTGTGTTCTTACCTTTGCTCATAGAAATATATTTATTAATTCTTTTTTTTTTTTTTTTTTTTGTCTTTTTCCTTTTTATCGGTACCAGGGATGGAACTCAGGACTGACTGCTTGCAAGGCAGGCACTTATGCCGCTGAGCTTAAGTCCCCAGCCCCACATTTATTAATTCTAAAACTAGGCAGGGAAAGTCTATAAATTTAAAAAGCAAAGGCTTAATAATATTTAATTGTTTAAATTTTCAATATTAATGTAGAAAATATTCATTAAGTAAATTTCCCCACACATTAGGTGTTTTTTAAATTATCAGAAATGTATTAATACAATTGATACCTCAAAATCAGAAAAAAATGTTTACATTTTTAAGGACTTTTTTTTCTGTTCAGCTTTCATTTTTCTAAGTAGCATACTAAGTCACAAGCAAAAAACCCATGCTATTGATATTAATGATAACGCAAAATGTTATCTTGAGCTTAAGAAATCATAAATACTGTGTAGTTCAAGAAAGAAGAGCTACTGGCATAAAAGTAAATTCCTGGTCCAAGCTTATAAAATCATTTACTAAAATCTCTAATGCTTCAGTGAATTTTAACATTATAACATTTTAAATAATCAATGGATCATTTATTTGGATTAATAGGTGATTTACAAATTTGTTATTCATATATGTGTCTTAGATTTATATTCCAAATAATTCTCAAAAATACTAGAGTTCACAATATTAGTTTTTATAGTTTAGAAGGTTAAAGAAAAGATATCTTGGTACTAAAGAGGTAAAATATGAAATCCCTGGTTAACACACAAACAATCAATGATCAGGATTATTTTTTAAAAAATACTATTATTAAGTCTTTTAAATTATATATGAGATACTATTATTAAGTCTTTTAAATTTATATGAATGATTCCTTTATTAGGGCAACATTAACAGAATATTGTTTTTATCCACTTTTGTTAGCACTCCATTAAAAGGAATGACTTTATGCTCTGTGTCTTCCTGGTCAGTTAACAATTTTACATGGATTTGTAAAGACACTCCACTGTAGAACCTTTTGTAATTATCTAGAGTTCATGCGTTTAGGAAGCTTTTGAGGTATCTAAAGCTAAGTCAATATTTTTAATGGTGAGAATTATATTGAGTAAAATAAATGTTTGCCTTTTTTTACTTAGGTTAAATGTTTGAGTCTTTAAGCATATGATTTGCTAATTAACACAAGAAAGTAAAAGTAATTTTAATCTCTCATTTGTATTGCTTTTTTCCTACATAGAGAAATGAACCACTAGCAACTATAGTTTTATTTTCTTGTGATAATAGTGCCATTATCTTTGATGTGTTGAGGAAATTTAAATTGATTTGATATAAAACTTGTGGAAAGTTATCCAGAAGCATAAGAATAAATTCCAAATTAATAAAATTATGTAGATGATAAAAATTTGTTGAAATAATTGAAGAAGTCCATATTTTTCATAGGTTTTTATAATACATATACATTTTAAAATTTTAATTTGAATATTCTTTCTTGCGGGTTTAGTATGTACAAATTGGCCATATAAAAATCTGTTATTTTAAATTCCCCTTGACATGGTTTTCTGAGGGCCAAGAGGATGAACTGAGGGCAATGGGTCTCCAGCGTCTCTTGCCTGCGGCTCGTTTAACAAGGCCTGGCTTGTGCCTTGCACAACTACTAGCTGGATGCGATCATGTCCTTCCTGACATTTTCACTCTTTACACTGTCCAGTCTTAATATGTTAAACAAGATGAAACCTGGGGCAGGATGACTTTCTTTTGAAAGTATTCAATCCTCATCGAATTTAAATATTTAACTCCCCCTTTGACATTTAGGTCAATTTAATATTTTCTTATAAAATTTATGAAATTCCCAAAATAGTCAAGGAAAAAACGTATTCAGCCCTCTAATTCAATTGTGAATTGAGAAATGGCAATGAAGATTTCATTTGGTTATGCTTTCATGGACATGCCTGTTGCTAATTTCATGAAGCAAGGTAAGTAGTCCTGCTAAAGAAATCATGGTGCGCATTAGAAAAGATCCTTTACTGGCTCTTTGTGGTCTGTGAAACCCTGCTGCATTCAGCTTACTGTCCTTAGCGAGAGGATGAAGCCAGTGGATGGGAGTGAAGAAACAGATAAAGCCAACACTGAGGCCTCAATCCAAACCACGCAGCCTCACTTCTGGTAATAAATGTTACCATGGGTAAACTTAGTTATACCTGCTGCAGCATATTTCTTCTCATTTTTGTGCAGAATCAGTCACAGACTGTCCTGGATTGACAAAGTCTGAATTAGTAAGGTTCAGATTCTGGCAGAGGCCCATCATTGTTTTGACAGAAGTCAGTCAAGCACATGTCAGTTCTTAAAAGGCTACAATAACTGTCCATGCATTTTATAACACTTTTGTTTTGCACTTCAGCTGCTCTTTTCACCATATTTATCAGTAATTCCATTGTTTAGTTGCCTGGTCATTTCCAAATATTACAGTATTACAGACCATTTGTGTAACATGGAATTCCTTGTGTCCTACATTCAAGGGCAGATTTTGAACTTCATGATTTGGAGACACCTTTCTGATTCTCACATCACCTCCCATGTGCTCTGCTCACAGGGCCAGCTATCACAATTATGTAGGTGCTGCAGCCCACATATTTCCACAGGGCTTTTTGAAATTCTGCCTTGTGTGGAGTATAACAGAAGAATACAAGTTTTTCAAATGTTAGAACTATAAAAGTTCAGTGAAGCTATATTGCCTTTTTGTTTAATCTAAAAGAGACAAATATTCTTCCTTTTCTACAAATACAGAGCAGGTTCAAATACACAGGTAGGTTGTAGAAAGAGACAGATTTAGGGAACTTTTAAGGTGCTGAATCATAGAAGTCTTTTATGTATTTGTTTGACAATGTACTAAAAAGTGCACCTTTTTAAAGCAAGAAGACATATTTTTTGTTCTTTGGTCATTAATGTAGTTTTATTCCTCATAATGTTGAATTACATTATTCCTTTCAGGAAACCACTCATGTTGCTTCCTGCTCCTTGGCGTAACGAAGTCATGCATATGCATGGCGTGTCCCGAGTGTCATTTTGGGAAAGACTGTTGTGTTTCTGGGGAGAAATGAGGTTAGATCCTTGGAGCCACAGAGGCACTTTATTTTGCAGCGTTTAGTTTATGGATTGAGTCCGAAGATGAGAAAGAAACTCCATTTTAAATACTATGTTGCCAGTGTGCAAATGCTCCATTTACTTACATCTTCAAATTCAGCTGGGAAGTCTAATTAAAAAAAGATACATGTCAATACTTCTTTGAGGAAACATAACCAAAATGTGCAATTTAAATATCACACTTTCTTATTATTTTAAAAGATGTTTACTACCTATTGAAATTTGTATTTACCTTATATGGAGATCAAAAAAAAAGTCTTTAAAAACTTTTTGGGGCAACAGAGAGGAAAAAATGAAATATGTCATTAAAAGATGAAAGAAATTGGAGCCTCCTAACTAGAGGGCTCCAGAACTACCAACAGATGGTGCAACAACCTACTTTATACTTAGCACTGCTGGAAAAAATAACTGAAAATGACATTTTTTTCCCTTGGTTTATTAATCTTTAACGTGCCTAAAAATATAACAATTTTATTAATAGCAACATTTAAATCATAATTGTGGAAGCTGTAATAATTGTATTAGAATAATGATACTGCTATTATACATGATATCAACATTTTATGCTAAAAGGGACTAGAGAATTCTGGTCCAAATTCTTTTTCTGTAGCTTTTCCAGCAGGGTAAAGTCTTCAAAAGAGCCCTTATCTCTAACCTTATCAATGACTCAGTGGTTGATTTAACATCATTGTCTCTCAGCCTAATCCCATTTAGCTCCAGTTGTCAGAACATGGGGGTATACAATCATTAAAGTCAATATTTTTCAGCAAATGTTTTCCTTAGGAAATTCTTCACTTCTGCTGAGGGAGCATTCATCTTCTCAGAGTGATAGAATTGTTAAAGAGAACATGATCTTCCTCCGTCTGAGTTTCTAGCTGTGAATCAGCATGTCATGTTGCCTAACAACTCCTTTTGAGCCTCTGGTTATCTCTGAAATAAGATAGAAAAATTTTCACACATATTTAGTTCATACTCTGAAGGTATTTTCTACAGATTCAACAATATCATACTAATGGACATAATTAAGGGGAGCTAGCTTTTATTCTGCTGCTAGAGCTCTGATGGTAATATATGTTACTATTAAAAATATAGGTTGTCATTAAACTGCAACTGTTACAGTATACAAAAAGAAGAGAATGAAAGCTTGAGTTAAAAAAGAACACACAATGCTCCAAAAATTAGCACTGTAGATGATAAACTAAAATGACAAAAAAAAAAAAAACTGGTGACAGACATGGACTTTAAAAATTATTTTATTTTGTAATTTGCATTATTTATTCTTAACAAAAATAGCATAAAAACTGTCAGAAGGACCATCAATGACAATTTATACTTAAAACAATAAATTGTAAGCATTTGTCACAAAGATGAGGGAAAATAGAATCTCTGAAAAACTAAAATAACCTATTGGGTGTATTTATACTTGAATCTTAGTCATGGAGAATATGTTCTATTAAGTAAAGAGGGCTAGTAGTTTAACAATGAAGTGACCTTCAGTGTATTATAATTAGGAAATATAAGATTAACTATAACTGGGAAAAAAATAAGCTAATGCATAGAATTTTAAAAAATATTTCAAAATATGGTTTCTTTTGGAAGTCTCTAGAAATTAAATTTCCAAGATCACTGTGATCATTTACCCAGATTAGAATTTGACCAAAGGCAATACATTAGGATATGTATTTCAGAAGCAAGATTAAATAAGTAAATGTCGATAAAGCACTTTTTCCATTGCTTGTAACAATTATTATTTATATTACCATTAGAACACAGCAAAACGACCTTCAAATTTTTAGGTATTCTACTTTTTAAAAGAAATTTTATTTAAAAGAGAAAAAAACCCATGAAAAACAAAAAGCAAAAGAGAAAAGCAACAACAACCCAAAATAATGACTTCCAAAACAAGATGATAAGAATTTAGCAATGATTTTTACATTGCATATTGTTAGAGTTGCTTAGGTTACCAGATAGAGACATGCAAAGTTAATCTAGTCATATCCTTACTAATTGTTCTTTTCCAAGAATTAATAGAATTAGTAGAATAGATATATTAGCTATCTTATGCATATATATAAATTTATATTTTTCCTTTCCCCTTTTTTCTTTCCTCTCTTCCCCTATCCCACCTACTTTTTCCCTTTGAGCAATTTCTTACCCTTATTCAATATTTACTGTAGAGTTTGGATCTTATGTACTCTTAACATTTCTTACAGTAGGAAGACAATACGATATTTACACGTGATTGCACTTATGAATGTAGATACAAGTCATGTTCGTTTACTGATAAAAGCCTCAATGCACTGCTTCTTTATAGCTGAGTAGCATTCCACTGTTTAAAAATACATCTTTTTATGCATTTATGCATTTAAAAATACCACATCATTTTATGCATATGTTGTTGGGCATTTGGATTATTTTCAAAATTTGGCTATTACACATTGTCCTGCTATAAATTATGGGTGCACATATATCACTGTAGTATGATACTTTCAATCTTTCTTAGAAGATATGTTTTCTAACATAGTTGGAGAGAAATTCTTACCTGGGCAGAACATGTGCATTGTGATTGGAGTGGTACATTCTCAGTGTGCATCGCCTTTGTTGGTTTAACCATAATTTTCATTTTATGCTCTAAATGTCAAAACGGACATACATCTAACAAAAAGTACCAACCTCCACTAATTTGTAATAGTCCATATTTCAAGCAACGACATTACACAGACCTCAGTCTTTGAGTGTTTTTCTTATAAAACCACTAATAACTCATAGATTCTCTTCCTCCTATATGATGTAAACAGTAAATGGAGACCAACTAAATGAGAAAAGCAAAGGTTATTTATTCTGACTTTATCTCAGCAAAAGAATCAGTTGTTAACACTTGTGTTTGTTTGACAAAGACTCAAAGGCAGATAGGAGACTGTGAGAGACTTACGGTGGGAAAAGGGAAACCTTCAGGATGATCTGACTGGAATGTGTTGGCTCAGGGAAGACCTGAGCATAGCATAGCTCCATATTGAGATTGCCCAGAGCCATGAGAGGTCTAAGATTTTACATGACTGGTAACCGACACATTGTGCTACCACAGCTTCAAGGCTGCCAGCAGAATACATGAAAATCAGGAATAGATAACAGAAGACATTATTGCTTTTGGTTCAGCAACCAGCTTGAGCAATCTGGTAGGTGCACTGACTAGAATTGGGGTACCCTATGTGATTGGTTAGGGAAGCATATCTGGTTTTTTTTCACTTGCTCCTAAGTGGAATGTACAGGCAAAAGTTAGGGAAAAATAGAGAAGTTGTCAAGTCTAATCTATTTAAGGCTGATTGTGAGAGAATTTGTGGGTCATAGCTCCAGATTCATATATTGTATAGCTGTTGTCATTTTATATATTCAGTCTCTCAGTATAACACAGCTCTATTGATACTTCTTCACTTTCTAAGAGGGAGAGATTTTAGGTGATAATGCTATAAATGAAAGGTGTAGGAGAATTGTTATGGTGCTTTATTTGCATGAAAAACTCTATGGATGGTTTCACTTGGATTTTTTAATAGGTAGTATCTTTACAGTAGTATTTACTCAGCACACTGATTCTATTGCTTCCAGCTGCTCCAAACCTAAGGCATAGACTCATGTTGAATTCATTTCATTCTCATCAAGTAACTGATATTAACTTTCTCAGTATAGTTGTACAGCACAAATGCTCTAAAATAGTTTGCAAATTTTAAATTTTAAATAAAATATTTACTTTCATGCAAAACTCTTTTCTTATGAAGCACGCTACTAAACAACTTGCTTTGTGGATCCCAGAGAAGTTATTGAGGAATAATGAATGGAAAGAAGGGTGAAGAGTAAAAGACTGAAAAGAGAGACTGACCAATGAATGTCTGTGTAACTTCAACCAAATCAAATGCTATGAAAATTAATCATTAGTCAAACTAATTGATTTATAAGATGAACAGTATACTCAGGATAAAAATAATGATATGAAATTGAAGAATAACTGCTTTTGAAGTTATTGAAAAGAAAGAAAATATCTGCAGTGACTAAAGTTAATGGCCTGCTCCTGCTCTGCTGTCAGATTTCTTTCTTTGGAATACATATATATTCCCTGTCTCTTCCCACCATGCAATGTTAGCTCACTCATCACAGTAGGATAAAATTATGATGAGAATATTGTTCCCATATTTTGAGTATTCCCTGATGTGCCTTTTGGGTGATGAGAATGATTTTTCACTTAGTATGTAAAGAACCTGATTTTAAAAATGAAGCATTTCTCATATGTTCAGGACCTAAATGCATGATATCAATTCACGTTTTTATGAAAACACTCATTTGAACCTCTCAAACCCCATTGTTGATGGCATTTGCTTGTACATAGCCATGTGTGTGGCTGCCTGAAGATGGAGACTCAGCGTCACCCAGTTGGCAAAGAAAAGGGCCATGAAAGGCCTAACATCGCCACTTGCCACAAATATGGGCTGGCGCAGTGTCATGGGTGCCAGGGGAACACGAGATTGTAACATTAAAGAACATTGTTAATCATGGGGCAGCAGCCAGGCTGAGTGGGAGTCAGTGGGACTACATGAGGTCTGGGTAGAAATACAGATGATGCATGTGCGGGAAGGAGTGTGGCAGAAGAGAAAGCTGAGGTCTCAGCTTTTTTATAATGAGTAGAAAGTGGGTGTGCCATTCACTCTAGAAAGAGATGTTGAAGACATCTTCTTCATATCTTACCTCTTCTGGGCTGTGCTATTCAAATACCCTTGAAAGATGTAGTCATGGGGAACCAGTGCTCCTGCTCTCAGGATGCACAGAAATATGAGAGATAGTTTGTACAATTATCTCCCCACACTTAGATGAAGTTTTCCCATGGCCATAGATCTTTTTCAGCTGCTCCAAAAATCTGACCAACAGAGGCAGGGGACACATCTGCTCAATGTGTTCCAAAAGCAGGTTTTCTATGACAGCGCTTGCAATCAAAGCCAAAGCAAGAAAATGCCTAAATTCCACACAAGCACAGTTCTGACATGCACATGATACCCCAAGGAAGGAAGTGCCATTTCCATTTAGTGACATATCTATTGGAATCTGCATTGGCTGAGGGTACAAGATGGCAGTGCCCTCACTGTGTCACCTGGCTTAGTATTAATGACTGAGTATGAACCTTGATCTGAGCATTGACCGAGGGTGTCTCTGTTTGCACAAAGCCAGGCAGTCTCTATCTGCCCCACGGAATGATTCAGAGAGAGATATATGAGTGTGGGAACACCCAGAAGTGCCGTGTGTGTTCTGGGAGGTACAGAAGTTCTTTCCTGATGATCCAATGAACTTCTCATGAACTAGTGGGAAAACAATCAAATTGCAGACAGAGCCTCCAATTTGGGAACACACCACCAGCAGCTGGTTAAATTTAAATGGCTCACTGTGATTTGGGGGAACCACACAAGAGAAAGAGGAAGGTCGCTATGGTCCTGCTTTATGTGGCTCTCTGGATCTAAGGTATTCCACTCCCATTTGCAGTAATGGTTATCCTTTTCACCATTATTAAGTCAGTGTGTACCATTCCAGAAGCCAAGACTTTACTTTTCAGTCAGTCACCCCCTACTTACATCCAGAATTTTTCTTAAGAAAAGTTCAGATACAATCTTGAACAACTATTTGTAAAATGACAATATGTAAACATCAACTAGTGATTTCTTACTGTTTATTTTTTTCTCTGAACATATGTATTATTTCTACCTATTTTCTGTTTTGTTTAGTCTTTCCTTAAAATTAAAAAAAAAAAGAAAGGTTCAGATACAAGAAGGATGAAGGTATTTTTATAAAACTTCTAGAGCTCATTGTTTTCTTTCCTTTGCTACATTTTGTTTCTTTCCTTTGAGCATTGCACAGGATTTACAAGCATGTACAAAAACAAATCACCATCATATGGTCTAGGACCCTGTGTCAGTATGCTTGTGTTGCTATATCAAAGTACCACAGGTTGGATGGGTAAACAACAGATTTTTAAAGTATTTAATCATCTTTGGAGCATTGAAGTCTTAGACAAAAGAGAGAAGCAGGGTCCGTTTCCTCGGTGTGAAGACAGGGAGTTCTAATGGTGTATCTTCTCAGGGCTCTAATCTTTTTATGAGGTTTTCATTTTCTCTGCCTCAGCTAAATCTAACAGCCCCCCAAGTTCTCATCTTTAGATATCAACAACAAAATTCAATATTTTTTTTCCACGGGACACAATTCAGTCTATAGCACATCTCAGGTCACACAAGCAATCCAGATGGCTAGACCAGAAATAAGTTTAAGTCCAAGACTGTCTTTTGGTCAGGTTGCCACCTAAAGTTATACCAACCAGATGGTCCTGGGGTGGCTATTAGGGAGAAAAAGAGATGTTATACTGGGAATAAAGATGGTGGAGTCACAGATGTTAAAAGTAGGTATTTGTAGTATCCTTTTTATTTCTGATCATTACCAAGGAGATCGCAGCATTTTGGAGAAACTTGCTTTTGGTGCCTAACCTCTCTGGCCATGGGTGTGACCAGAAGGAAGCGAGGGCACTAGAGTCACAAAAAAGTCCATTCATGTTTCAGGAGGCTGCTGGGCTTGACCATCTCGTGTGCTGTGGATGGTTGGTAGAATGAAGGGATCATCAGAGAGGCACTTTTGGCTGTCAGCCTACTATTGAGCTTCTTTTTGTATAGAAGATGCAGTATTATCAGGCTGCAAGCAGGATGCTGGGAACACAGCCCATGTTAGTTTCAAAGGCTTAGTGGTGTGGCTAGAGTCAGTTGATTGGGCTAGAAGAATAATGCCACAGTAAGATAAAATGTTAGCTGTGTAGAGGCCCAAGTGACTGCCCCAGAGGAGACCTCTTATAATTACTATGGCAAAATATACAAAAAATTACCATTTTAACTACTTTTAAAAGTTCAGAGACATTAAGTACTTTCGCATGGTTGTGCAACCATCACCTAGAATTTTTTTTATCCTTTGAACACATACACTAACTCCTCAGTCCCTCTCCCCCCGGGCCCCGGTAACTGCCTTTCTGTCCTCTGTCCCTATCAGTTTGACAGTTCCAGGTACCTCCCTCAAATGGGGCCACTCAGATCTTGTGCTTTCCTGACTGGCATATTTCACTTAGATACTGTTTTCACGGCACGTCTATAGTGCAGCACATACTGAAACTTCTTCTTCTGCAGATTAATGCTTCTGACGTACATTTTTAAACATAAAATTTTCTCTTTTTTGCATTTTAAAATTTTAAAGAGGAGGAATAAAGCCAAGGAAAATAAAACCATTAAGATAAACTAGTATAAGTGATACAGGACTTCGAAGCCTTACAAAATCAGCAGGTTACCATAACACTTCTTGTCTTCAAAATAGCTGCAGACACCTTAGGACATAGTAAAAACCTACAGAACAGAATAGAGTAGAAGCAATAAAAACAAAACAATGAATGCAATAAAGGACTTCAAAATAAGCGAACTGTAAATCCAAAATGACTACCATAATATGTCTTGCTATATTTTAAATAGCTGCTCATATTACCAGATTTGACATAATCAAACAAGACAAAAGAAAATAAAACCCAACCCAAGAAAACCATGAAAATGATATGGTTTCCAGGGAGGCACCACCACCTTGTGAGGCCTGGTTCTCTTCCCCTGCAGTCTGTGAACGATGCTAACTCACAGAGAGAGGCTTGGGTGTGGCTCTCTCCACTCTGGCAGCAGACTGTATGTGGCACTGGCTTCCAGGCAGGGATCACCTCCTTGTGAGACCTGGTCCTCTCTTTAAAACTTAAAATTTTCATTCCTACCTGAAATCAAAGTCAAGTCTATCAGATCCTATGGCCAGGTGATTTATATTGTGTAAAATGGTAACTTTTGTGGACAGCTTAGAAATTGTTTTGGGTAAGTGGTAAGACCAGGATAAACTAAAATCTAAATCATACTATAAATAGAGATATGGTGTCATAGCAAGATTAAATTTGATTCTACTACCAAGATACTAAAGTTTGACCTTTGTGTACATTTCTTAATAAAATAAAAGTAGAGTAATGTGCTACTAAAAAGTTTATTAATGCTCAACAGGACGAGTAAGACCTTGTTCTGAGAGGAGAGTCTTCCCACAGAGACTCTCGGCTTTTTATGCCTGTCAGTGTCACTGTGGATTGCGGACAGCAGTAAATCTGCGACTCGCCACATTGTAGCTAGCACAGTCAGCCTTTATTTCTAATGTTCACTTGACCTCTTTATCCATTTCTTTCCATTCCCATGCCAGTATCACCTTGTTCTTAAGGAGGCTATGTTTCAGTCAGTTTAAGCCTCACTAACAAACGAAGTGAAATCTTCAATCTACAGACCCAGGGAGCAGAGCAGCTGAGTTGAAAAGGCTTGCCTCCAGAGCACAAATTAGGTGTGGAACATGAAATGCTACTCCAGAGTGCACCTTCCGGGCACGCACTTCAGCTGGAGCCAGCATCTTTCAATGAACCCAGAAACATTTACTTAACCGTTCCCTATAGTGGTTTTGCGAATAATTTTCAAATCATTAGTCACTAGCAGTTTACCTGCTCTGTAAAATCTACACAGCTTCTTCTCATACCCACTAGGATTATCCCCTTTCAGCTGCACTTGACGGTTTTTTTATTGCTTTTAATTTCAGTAAGTATAAAATTTATACATCTACCAATGGATGTCACTATATAAGTGCCTCTTATGTTTAAGTGTGCAAGAGGCCTTCTCACAAAAGAGAGTAGAAAGACATGAAGCATATCCATCTAGCTTAAATTTATCCACACCGCAAATGATGTGCTACTGGATTCTGCTTCACCTTTTTTTTCGCGGGGGGTGGGGAGGGCGGGTAACCAGGGATCGAACTCACAACCTTGCACTTGCCAGGAAGGCACTTACACCACTGAGCTAAATCCCTGGCTTGAATTCTGCTTTACCTTTAGGATTGATTCTCCTACCATTTCCAGTTGGCTATGATGAAATTACTCAGAAATATATTACTCCAACCTTGTGGCTTCTGTTCCAGCTCATCAGATGCACTGAGGATCCCAGCAGGAGTTTCTTTTGTGGTGGGAGAAAGGTGAGGGTATAGAGTTCCAGCAAACAGAACAAGCAGTGCTGCCATCAGGAAGCTGGACTTCAGTCCTACTCCTTTCAGTGGACCTTGGTTTTGTGCAAATTCCCTAATGAAAATGCATGTGTTTTTTTAAACTTATAAATATGAAAATAGTATTTCCTCCTTCCACCTTACCTGTATGTTATTTAACGGTTGAAGGAATGGTGCCATGTTTATCATCTTGGGAGTGAGAATCGAGAAATGTCTTTAAAATAACTAACCTAAGGTCACATTCCCATTTTGCAGACTAACCCTGGCAGTTTGGCTATTAATGCTTCCAAGATGGCATTTAAAGAAGGATGCAAGCATACATGTATTTATATAAACATCTAAATGCATTAAAGGTAAGTATTCAGGCATGTGGACACAGAAGTTTTCATTTGTAGGACCATCCCATGGTGGATGCTGAGTGGCTGAAAGTCTTTGGGGAAGAAGAGGCCCATAGGACCAAGGTGTTCCTGATGGCATTGATAGGCATACTCCTGGGATACCAGATGTCTGTTAAATAGGTTTTTTTTCCTCACGGTACACTATAATAACCTTCTGGAATACATATCCATGATTGATTTTTGAAATGTTGAGTAATCACTTCTGGAATGGCCTTGATAAAGGCACAAAATGTTTCCTACAATGCCCACGGGATGTGGAATAAAGTTAATGTGGGTTCAGTTCCTTATCCCGGTGTCAATGCTATCAACTGACAATGTCTTTGCTCTAAGCACTTTCAAAAGCTCTGTAACTAAGAAACTCCAGGAGGAGGAGGTGAGTGTTTGACCCCATACACCTTCAAGATTTACTGAGTTCAGAAAGATGAGTTAATACATCAATGATTGTATAAGAACATTTTAGTATCGCTGTAGTTGCACAATCAACCTCTCCATGGTAAGACATTAACAGATTATCAGCTAGAGAAAAAATACAAATCTCAACAAAAAATTGATGTTTACTATTTTCTAAGACAAATGCCATGTCACGTGGCACACGATGCAAGTAAGCATTTTGAACTCACTTCTGACCACAAGAACCATCTTCCCTTCCCTACCACAGGATCTTAAGGGCTCACCTTGCTGTATTCATTTGCATTTTCTATATATTTCTGGGGATTCAGCAAACGGTCCCTGAGCTCTCTCTCCTCCCTCACTTTTAAAGGCAAGGTCTTGTTATGCTGTCCAGGCTGGCCTTGACCTGAAATTCCCTCCTGCAGTCTTCCAGGTCACTGGCCTCATAGGCATGTGGGCCTAAGGCTGGCCTCACTTTTGTGTCATGATTGCCATGAAGTCCTTTTTCTACTGTGGCCTCAGGTAAACCCATGAAGGAATGGTATATGGTATTTGAGTGAGCCACAGTTCCCACATCTTAAGGAACTGCCCCCCCCCCCAATGATTATAGTAGATTCACTATGCCTGTCTTTTCCTATAGTATTTTTCTTTACATATCACACTTTTTAAAAGTCCTAAATCTATGATCATTGAGTACATAACAATTTCAGTGAAAATGTGTACTGTGATAAATCTGATAAATTTCGAGTCAATTTGTATAATTTATCCTTTCTTGATTGT
This sequence comes from Cavia porcellus, assembly GCF_034190915.1. NCBI lineage: Eukaryota > Metazoa > Chordata > Mammalia > Rodentia > Caviidae > Cavia > Cavia porcellus. The sequence continues at coordinate 25,332,100 of NW_026947510.1, read as the reverse complement.
TTTCTTCTGATGCTGAGAATAATCCAAGACCTCACATACTGGGCAAGTATAAGTATTTTTTATCACCAAGCAAATGCCCTAGCTTGTAATTCATCATTTTTTTTTCTAATTGATTTTGAGACTCTGTCTTTAACTAGGGTAATGATATGCTTTTAAAATTTATTCTGCTTGGTTGTGTAAGTTGATGTTTTATAAAACCTAATGGCCAGGCATGGTGGCAAAGACCTGTAATCCCACACTCAGGGTACGCTGAGGCAGGGGGCTAATACATTTGAGCTCAATCAGGGCAACTCGGTGACTTAGTGAGGTCCTGAGTCAAAAAAGGCTGGTGATGTAGTTCTTAGTGCATAGGTACTGGGCTCAGTCCTCAATACTGCACAAAACAAGACAAGACAGACAAGACAAGACAAGACAAGACAAAACAAACAAACCCACTGTTTTCCTTCCTATGTTCTCTTTCGTTTTTTTCTAGAATAAAAAATATACATATGCTATTCTGTTTGATATTTACTTAAAGAAACCATACACTCAGTTCACCTTCCAAGATTTTTTTGGTTTTTGTACTTCAGATTAGATAATATTTTTATTTGCCAAATTTCTTCTGCTAAGCTTGTGAAAACACATTTTCTATTTTAATGATAACATTTTTTCTTTTAAAAAGCAAAACAGAAAAAGGATAGAAATAATATAGAATTTCAGAAAAAGTAAGAAATCAATACTAGTTAATATATTGCATATTGTTATCTTAGAAGTTGTTCTTCAGGTTACAAGATCCAGGCATAAAAGTGATCAAACAGTGATAGCACAGCCTGTTCTTTTTGATGAACCAACGGAGATTAGTAGTATAGCTATCTACCTTGCATATATATACATACATATAGTTATATATTATACCTACATACATATAACCTTTTCCTTTTTTCCTTTTCTCCTTTCTCCTATCTCAGTTGTTCTTAGTTTGCAGTAGCTAAATCTTGGAAGCAACTAAAACCCCCATCAACTGCAGAACGGATAGAAAGATGTGGTGTTTTTATACAATGGTATATTACTCAGCTATAGAAAGAATAATCTTGAGGCTTTTATAGATGAATGGAAGCAGTTTGAGACTATACTTATAAGTGAAATAAATCAGATTCATATTTGCAAATATCGTATTGTTCCCTAGTGTAAAAAAGTAATAAAAATAAAAAACTGAAAGTGTAATAAGATCCAAAATATGCAATAGATATTTTAATAATGAAAGGGAAAGAAAATAATAACACTTTGAACTTTAGAACTTTCCATTTGGTTCTTTGTTAAATTTGTCTTTGCTGAGACTTCATATCTGCTTATTTATTAAGATCATATCTTCTTTTAATTATTTGAACATATGTATAATGATTCAATATTTATGCCATAATAATGTATAATCGTTCACTTACACAGTGGTCCATATTTACTTATTTCTTCATATATATATATATATATATATATATATATATATCTTCTTATTGTGTCCTGCAAATTGCAGAAGATACTTTGTACAGACTGTAAGTAATGCTTTATTCCTGTTAGTTACATTTAATTACCTTGTGTTTGTAACTTTTTGCCATGCTGATCCATGCAAAAAAATCAATGTGTCTCTCAGTGCCCTCTAAATTGGTCAAGTCAAATTGCAGTCTCTTTCCTGTGAGGATTTTATTACAGCTTTTCAAACACTTTTGTTAAGATGGAGTTGGAGTAGGAATCACTCTGGGGCATGATTTTATGACTAAAGTGAAACCTTTCTGGTGTGTCAGCCTTGATAATGAGGTGGCAAAATCTCTTTGTCTTGTAGCAACCTGGGTGCCTAGAACACTTCAGAAGATCTTTAGGATCACTGATTATCCCCTCCACCCCAATACACACACTGCAGCATTCATTATGTCAAAGGCTTAAACAGTCACAGTAGAAACACATGCAGTCCATTGCATGGGCAGGTAATCAGAGGAGTTGCCAAAGGGACTTTGGCACTGCCCCACAACTACTCACTGCTTTGTCACACAAGTCCCAGTAAATTTCAACTGCTTTGAACTGTGATCTCTGCATTTGTGTCTTGTTGGTATTATGATTTTCTGCTTGGGTGACAGTTTGCAGTACTGCTGTTTAGAAAATTAGAACAACCCATGAAGAACCAAGATGGTCATGGGTGGCCGTGTTCTTGTGCCCTAGTCCAATGCCTGGAAATAAGTACTTTATAAATGTACAGTGTGATTTTATGTTTGATGATGATGGTAAGTTAGTACACAAAAGTTATTCATCATAGTCAAGGACATATTTAAAATTCTGTTACATTAATAATAATTTTCTAGAGTAATGTTTCTGCAAAGGAGTATTTTATACATAGTATTTTTATGAATAAGATTGCAGCAAATGATTTATTAAAATTATCAATCTTTCATTAATTATAGGAATTACATCCATTTTTTACTATCTCCATTTTAATGATGTTAAAGAATAAAACATGGGAGGATAAAGAGCTTATTTAGTGTTACATATTAATAAAGGCAGAAAAGCAATTTAAAGTCAATTTTGAATGATTTCAAAACTTATCATCCTAAATACATAATTTATATTCCCTGCACCCCCAAGTATGCACAAAATACATGAGGAAGGAGAACTCAAATGTTGCTAAGAAACAATTTCTTTTTTTAAGAAATACTCCATAAGAGCTACCTATTTCCAAATTTTTGGAAGAAACTTCTAAATGGTTTCTTTCATGAATTTACAATTGCTAATTGTTGAAGAAAGAGAAAAAGAAAAAACAAACCATACAGGAAATTTTTGTTAAAGAACTCACTGCTGACAACTGTATAATCAAGGAAAAAGGGGTTCTCGATAGTTTGTGAAAGATTGAATGCTCATAATTTTCCTAAAACTTAAAAAGATATGGCTTAGATATTTTAATTAGCTGTTACTGTAATCTTTCTGTGATATACACAATTCTGTAAAGCAAAGGACGTACATCCCTTTCTTGTAGAACTGTAGGCAGTTACAACCCAGCTGGCTAAGCTGAGCACAGAATCTGGAGTCAATGTCCCAGGACACCTGGTGAGTTGCAGGCAGGTCCACAGGCCTCTCTCTGAAGATCATGGAAAACTTGGGAGCTCTTTTAATAGCAGCTCAGATGAGCATAATGTGGCTAGGTACATCTGCACGAAATTTTAACAATTTTGGTATATAATTCTTTCCATCTCTAAAGCAATTGACATGGCTACATCTAACGTTACTGAGGAAGGAACATGCACTCACGTTGTGCCCTTACTCTGCAAGTACCCAGGGAGGAAGAATAGTAAAATGTGAGAAGTAACAATCACGATGATCCAATCTACTTAATGAAACTTTCCATCACGTTGACAATGTATTCTTTACCAAAGTAAGATAAAGCAGAATAATCTGTGTTCACCTTGGCTGTCCGATCAAACATTTGCATCTGGGAAGAGTGATATGTTGGAAACCTACAGAATAAGAGTTTGAGAAATATCAATTAATTCCAAGTCGTTTAATAATTCCGGACGATCTGACCCAGTGTGCTAAAGTGTGAACATGTATGAACAGATCAATAATACTGTCTTTGTTCTTTTATTTTGTTCAGGACTTAGAATGACTTTGATATAGAAGAATACAGAATGAGTGACACGCTTATTTTTTTTAAATGATAGTTGTATTCATAGTATTTGTGGTCTTTAGTTTAAAATTAGAATACCAACATGAGCTCTGGATATATTTTCATGTAATAAAGTGTAGGAAGTAGTTTAGTCTGTTTCTTAAGGTTCAAAAATTATATGTTAGCTTCTCAAATGTTTAGGAAAATATTATTTCGTATTCTCTTATTTTTTCTATTCTCCACATGTTTGGAAATTATTGAGTTTTCCAATTTATGGTAAAAATAAAAATTCTAAATTCATTAGTAGATTTTATAAATAAATGGACTATTTATGATTAAATATTTCTAGCACATTAATACAGATGTTTAAAGGTTTTAGTATGCTATAAAATCATACTTAGTTGCTAACGTTATCTTGAGGTATGTTTTATTCAGCAGCCTCTCTAATATAAGCTGTCATTTACAAATATGGTTTTATTTAAAATAAGATATAGTATACATTGAATAACAAATAGTTCAATAACTTAAGTTCTATAATTATCTCCTAAGAGTATCTTGCTGTCAGTAAGAGGCAGATTTATTCCAACACATTTAACTAACAATAGTAAATGCCAGTATCTTTAGCTCATTCTATAAAAAATTCTATGTAATTCTAGGAAATTATTTTTAATGTAGAATCATTTTTCTTAATAGACATATATTCATTCAAGACTTTATTTGCTATTTTCCAGTCTTTCGGCATAAATATCAGGGACATCTGAGTTTTGAAAGTGCTAATTTCCTCCACATGCTCATATGCTTTGGCTTAACACACAGGAGTCTGTTTGCTTTTTGGGAACAGAGGCGGAAAGAAGAAAAGTTATAGAGAAAATAATAGGGAAGGAAGAGATTATTCAACGAGAGACATAAAAATGCTTTCTTAGGTAAAAGATATGGTCATAACTTGACTCTGAAATTTAAAAAAAATAATAAATCTTTGTACTATGGAAAATGTGATATTTTCCTGACATCTTAACAAATAATACAATCTAATAAGTGAATTTTCATTTTTTAAAAAAAGAAAAAATAATATGTAGGCCATTCTAATGCATTAGGGAATTATTTACTTTCTCTTTTCCCCTCTTTGTGCTCAGTATTTAAATCTTTAGACTTTACTGTTACTAGGTCTCTCATCTGGCAACTTATTAAAATATTTTATTCAGTGTAGAAATGTGAACAGTCTGTTCACTTGATTTAACTAGTACTGAAGCATCTCATTTTATTTCCTTATGAAGGTACCAGAGGTTGTATAACTGTTAGAAGAGATAAGCAGGCTTTTGGATTTCAAGACCTGTTTTCTAAAACTACATTCTTTTTCAGGCAATTTCTTCTCAGGCTGCAACTAGAGACTTTTCCCTGTATCTACAAATATTCTTGCTTATAGAAGAAATGGCAGAGGGTCAAAATATATAGAAACAAAGCACAGAGCTTATTGGAGATGGAAAAACCTTCTTGTAATTTGCTAAATGTGCTATGTCTAAATGCTTTTAATGCACTGGTTGATAAGGTTGTTGTACAGGGAGACCTGTGCTACAGTGCAGGATGACCCCTGAGGACTGTTGGGGGCACAAATATGGAGTGAGTTCCCAGCTGACTCGGTCTCCAGACACTGAACAGGCAGCCTGCCTACTCTAGTGGACTCCTCGCACAAGTCAGCCACTCTGGCTGAGTTTGGAGTCCCTTGTGCAATAGTATGTATGCAGTGTGATTAATCTGGCTTTCCTGCTACATCTCTGTTTATTTTGCTTGATTATTTATGAGAGTATTTATGTTGTTTAATTCTGTATCCACAAAATATTACCAGGACAAATCCATCCAAAAGAAAGTTTTAACCCTTAGAGTCTTGTGACCACAGACATTTTTTTTAACTCTAAAAATTTGTTTTTTACTGTAAAAATTTCATTCTACAATTATTTCAATTTATGACAAAAAATTATAGCTGCAACTTATAGTGGCCATACTGTGTGAAAGAACATAAAGTTTTCTGAAATTCTTTTAGGCATTAAAAAAGGAAAAAGCAATTCCTGTTAATCTCATTGTGATTCTTGCCTTAATTACATCTGCGAAGAGCCTATTTACCAATGAGATCACATTCTGAGTTTTTGGGCCAGTATGAATCTTGTCTACACTATTCAACTAACTTCTTGAGATTTTGAATAGGCTTTGTTATCTCTGCTAATTAGAAAATAAAAAATTGAGTAGAAAATAATTGAAGAAGGCATTTTCCTCTATTTTGTCGAAGAAGGAATAAACTAAATTTAAATTGCAGAATGTCACAGCAGAGATCATATTCCGGCATGCCAAGTGTCAGGTATTGTAAGCCCTTCTGCTCTGCTAGCTAATGTGGCATCTTTTCTCATACTTCACAGCATTATGAAAGCTGGTGATGCCCACATTAGAAGCTTTGCATTCATATGTCCTCGGTATTGGTGTCACTGAAGAAAAACAAAATGGCAGGATTTTGTGAGACTTCCCTTCCCTGTCCTCAGATGACTGTGACTTGAATGATAAAAAAAGGCTTGCCAGCATATGGAGGCTCTGTCCAGGAGATAAACTCACACAGCCTGTGTATGCCAAGCCTGCAGGTACTGTAGCATGTGATGCTCAATTAAAACAGACAATCTGGCTCTCATCATTTTCCTAACAGATCCTGATAGGAAAAATATGCTTAATAACTGCAGGCAAAATACTGCAGGCTGCTGCAGGAAGAGTGCGGCTCTTCTCAATGCTTGACCTTTTATATTGTGGTACTTACTTATGCGTTGTTCTCCTCATGTTTTATTCTCAGTATAATAAATATCTGTGATTCTTATGTAATATTTTAAAAATTTCTAAAATAAAAATAGTTAATCACCATTAATATTTTAGTTGACATCTTTTAAAATAAATACTACTGGTAGGGATACTCACTCCAAGCAAGGGTTGATGGAATTAATAAGGGAGGATGAAAGAAAAAGGGGAGCAAAAAAATAACCCCACCCCTCTGCAGGATGGCAACTCCGCCTTTGAGTCTTTATTCCATCATTGTGTGGTTTGATTTGAGGAGCTGACTGCTCCATTTCCAGGCAAGAAACGTCTTTGTGGACTGGATGAAAGAGAATTTACACGTATTGCACATTTTAGGAAACTAAATCACTACCAGTAACGGGCAGTGACATGACACTGAGCAATCTGCAGATCAAAGAATTCTATCAGTCACCTGTTATTTATGCCATTAAACATTTTAAACAACATTGTCAGCATTTTCACAAGACTTTCAGATTTCCTACTCTTTCAAACTGCAATATTTCTGGTCATCCTATCTTTATCATCATATCAGACCAACAAAATATTAAAGTCAAATAGGCATTGCTTTTCTTCCCTCCTCTCTTTCATGTGGAAATTGAAAGGGTTGCTGGCCCAGGCCGGATACTGTAGCCGGTAAAGCCAAGGAGCTCCTATCTCCCCCACCCTTAGGAATTTACCTCTGGTGCCAAACTAAGACCAATGGGCTACCTGTGCATCCCTAATGCCCCCTTAGGTTCCACCCCAGGCCGAGGCTACTTATGTGCCTCACTCCACGTGTTCCACGGAGAGATTGCTGGCCCGGGGTGGAGATGCCACGCACGAGGGGGTAGGGAGTGTCTCTCCCCACATTCTCAAAATAAAGGTTAATTATATTTCATACTTCTTATTTTTTCAGCCGCCACCGGTCCTCCCCCCACAGTTCTATCAGAAATCATTGCAAAAGTTTTACCAAAACTTAAATAGTGGCCTTCTCTTGTCACTAGAGGACTATAACAAAAATTGTACCTATAATAATAGACAAAGCAATTATTCACACTTCATCATTATAATGAAGCTGTTAAATTAAAAGCTAGTCAATATATGCACACATACAAAAGAAAAAATTTAGTAGTCTACATATGTGGACTATTAATTCTGCAATGAGTTATCTTTCTAAATGAAAAGACAGAGACTTTAGCCTATCCAAATTGATCTGGAAATAAACTATAACAGCATTTAGAATAAACTTCTGGCACTAAGACCTAAATATGACCAAATTGAAAATGTTAATGAAACAAGATAAATTATGTGGAAATAGAAATAAAATTAACAAAAAATTTAAAATATCCTATTTGTTACTTAGCTATATTATCAAAATAGAAATGAATTCCACATTAGGTGGCCTGAAAATTTGGAAATCTGCTGTCACATAAACTTGGGGAAAGACCTCACTTTCAAATGAGTAAGGTATAGTTTGGATCATTAAGAAGCCTCAATTTTGACTGTCCTTTGTTACTGTCATTTATTTGTCTGTTTTGTTTCTTGTTTTTCTCGTAATTTGTTTTGTTTTTCTCTCTAACATAGAATAGATGTACATGTATAAGCTTATAATGTCTAGAACTTCTTCCAACCAATTCTTGGTTACAAGAATTGATTGTATTATGTGTGATGTATGAACAGCCACTTTGAAGAACAAGAGACATTATGGTAGGCATTGCTGATTTCCTATCATCTTGTTGTAAAGTCCAGCAATGTTTTTATTCTTTGTTTAGAGTGATTTTAGTCTGTTTTGTATTATTTAATTTCAATATAAATGAAGGTATGGACAGTTATTTTGAAGAGAACAAAAGACATTATGGTAATTATTGTTGATCTTCCTATTTTCTGGTTTTGAAGGCCTGTAATCCTTTCATTCTTTTGATTGGTTTTATATATTTTATCTTATTTGAATTCATTGTGTATGAAAATATGATCAACTATTCTGAAGAAAACAAGAGACATTATGGTAGCTACTGTTGATTTCCTGTTGTCTTGGATTGAAATCTTGTGTTGCTTGCATTGTTTTGTTCTGTTCTGTTCTGCTTTGTTTTGTTTTATTCTCTTTAAACAAAATTAAAAGCTTCTTTTTAGCTGGGTGTGCTGGTGTGTGCCTGTAATTCCAGCACTTGAAGGGGCTGGTGGTTTAGCTCAGTGGCATAAGCACCTGCCTTGGAAGCAGGTGGTCGTGAGTTTGATCCCCGGTACCGATAAAAAAAAAAAAACAAAAAACAAAAAACAAAAAACAAAGAATGATAATTCCAACACTTGGGAGGCTGAGGCAGGAGGATTTTTGTGAGTTCAAGACCATCCTGGGCTACAAAGTGAGCTCAAGTTCAGCCTAAATTGCATAGGGACACCCTGCCTCAGAAAGACAAAAGCAAAAGCCAAAACAAAAGCCTCTTTTTAAAGTAAGAAGCATAGGAGAATATATTGTGTGTAATCTAAACTCAGTATAACTGTGTCAGGTTTGAATATGCTACCTTATCTACATCAGTCACATGATAAGAACTTTTCTCATTTTTTCTGTCAAAATATAATAATCTGAGCTCGCAGTAAAACAATAGTTGATGCTTTTACCATTAAAATCATAATTGGGAGTTTTCTTACACTGATTCCAACTTTGCTAAAGTAGAGATCAGATTTTTGCATTTTCTTCCATTAGGAAACATTTTTAAAAATTAGTGATACCAGAATATCTCTATATATGAACAGGGTCATAATAATCTAAGGTCAAGTGGTATATAAAACATTGTGCTGTCTGTATTTCATCATTTAAAATGATTATAATTAATGATAAATTACTAATATACCTGATAATGAGCTAGAATAATTCTTTTAATTGGCTACCTTAGTCTGTCAAAGTTACCAGAAAAGCACATTGTGCAAATGAGAAGTAAATATGTTGACAATATTTATTGTTATGCAATTTCCCCCGTTAGTGGCAAGCTTTTTTCCCCCCAGAAATTGAACTTAAGACCCTGGCAGGCTTGAACTCAAGCCAGGCAGGTGCTTATGCCGCTGAACTATATACTCCTGGCCTACTAGCAAGTTTTAAACAAAATAAAATTTCAGTACGGCCTTAAAATTATTCCTTGGAGCAGAAGACATGTTTTAAACCAAGAAATCACAAGTGAGATTGAAGTGAATGCAAAGACAGTTTTTCTGTAGATTAGATTTGCAAATGAGGAAACAGGTCCAGCAGGGTCAAACTAGTCTTTTCCCAGAAGAAAGTGGACTTGGGTTTTGACAACTTTGGAAATTGGAATCTGTCTGAAAAACGAGTTTTCATAAGTTTTGTAAATCCATTGGCATGTCCAGGTCAAGAGACAAAATGGATCACCCTGGTGTTTCTCCAGCCTTGGAAAAGACCGTCATGTTCTGGAGTATTGTTCTTTCTGGCTGAGTGCCAATCTTCCTCCTGTCAGTAGACTTCTGAAACCTTGAAAAATATTTTGCTCTCATTTTGTTGACCATTGTGCAGTTATTTTGATTTTTCATTTTATCAATATTTTTTGTGGTTATAAACACCAAAGAAACATTAGCATTTGTATCTAAGAGCTCAGTTATTGCTCAGAATTTGAAAGACATTGAAAGCCTTAAGAAATTCGTAGAATCAAATTTACTGGTGATATGGTCATTACTTTTCAGTAAGAGTGGGTGAGCCAGTTCTAGCTATAGATCATGTGCTCGATCTTAATTTTATATTGGTAAGCTCCATTCATGTGTGGTAACTAAGTTGATTCCTGAAGTTCTAGGATCATTTTAAAATTTTGAATTGTGTTATTAACCATTTTTGTAAAAAATTTCCCCAATACTCACTTCTAGCAATTACTAGATAATTAGAACCTTCTCTAAAACCTACATCTATACAGATATATACAGTGCTGAAATTTGTTTATGTTTTCACTGACATGCAGCATGAGCATGGAGAATTTGTTGATATATTTTTTCTTAAGTTTCTTTTTTTTATTTAAGGAGAAAAGAAAAAAAAACAGTGAAAGGGTACAAGTTATACAGATTTACAGAAGAAAAAATGAACAGTAGGAAATCACTAGTTAATGGATTACATATTGCCATCTTTTAAGTTTCTTTTTCTATGCCATATGATACATACCTCATTATACATACCTAGGCACTATTTTTGCCCAGTAATTCAGCACATGATAATGAACTATTTTATTCTTCATTTTTTCTCAATTATTCTTGTTTCTCTCCCAAGTCATGTTAGCAAGTTTGAGTCCAGAGCCAGAGCCAAATTTCTTCAGACCCAGTCCTGCTTTGTTCACTTACAAATATACATAATCTGAGGAAATTACATTGTCTTTTGTGAGGGGCCTCACTTTCCTTCATGTGGCATAGAAACAATGATAAATAGGACAACTTCATACGTTGTATTTAGGAATAAACACCATATGCAGAGTATATACAGCAGTTTCTGCCATGTAGCAAGCATTGCAAAACATTAGCAGTGCTGATCAGATACCCAAAGACACAATCCTGAGGCCATTTTGATTGCTAAAATCACGCAAGATCAAAATCCCCTGAGTGCATAATTGCAAAAATCACAATCTCAAAAGATTAAAATCTCCAGTTTTGGAATCCTGAAAGCCTAAATCACCAAAATCACAGTTCACACACACACACACACACACACACACACACACACACACACACACAAGGCTCTATAAGCAAAAGCAAATTCTGGAGAATAGAACAATTAAATATAAATGAACTTGTATGTTTAACCTTTGAAAGGATAATTTAGTGGGAGTCACTGGAGCTTGGCTGGGAGGATTTATCATCTTCCCTAAGTCCTTCCCTGACTTCTTTTCCAGCTGCCTGGCCTGAACAGCTTTGCCTCCATTTTTCAGTCTTGCTTGGAGCCAGCTAACTATGGATTGAGGCCAAAATATATCTCTCTTTGCTTCCATTGTGGGTGTCAGCTATTGTCTTTTGGCTACTAGAAAGTGACATCTCACTTTTGACTTTATGAATGTAAAGACTTTATGTCTTTATGAACATAACTTGGTCATCACTGTAATATCAATGCAAACAGTGTTAGTTTTCTTGAATGTTTACATTTACAAAAGTTATTACTGCCTGTTTACTGTGTGAAATGGCCTAGGAAGCATTCTATCCTATTTTTATATTTTAAAATTGAGTCTCTTTTAAAAAATGTACATAAATATCTTTTTCATTTTTCATTTTTATCGGTACCAGGGATCGAACTCACGACTGCACACTTGCAAGGAAGGTGCTTGTGCCGCTGAGCTAAATCCCCAGCCCCATAAATATCTTAAAATTATTATTATTGTTATTAGAGACAAATTCTCTCTATGTAGTTCAGGCCAGGCTTGAACTAACTATGTAGCACAGACTGCTCTTGAACACACAGTAATCCTTGTGCATCAGCTTCCTGAGTGCTGGAATTAAAGTTGGGTGCCACTAGGCCTAGTTATTAAGCTAGTTTTCTAGAATTGTATTTTTTATATTTTTTAATCTTTCAAGATTTTATACTTTAGAGATTTTTAAGCCTTAAGAATTTTGACCTTTTAAATTTTCAGCATTTAAAATTATGGGATTTAGGCTTGCACCTTTTCAGATTATGGTTGAAACCCAATGTTAGTAGCTATCATCATTATTACTTTATTATTATTTCATTTTTATCCTCAATACGAAACATCTTCATATCATATCTTTTGTACTATACCTTGTAACAGGCTTGGTTATATATAAGTACCTCATGAATTTTGGTGACTGAATGATAAAATTAGAAGATAAGAAATTATACCCATAGATGAGTACATATTATTTGCATAGGCATGATTTGAATGTGATATTATCAATAAAAATATTGCATTATAAGTATTCTGAGTAGGTTTCCATAGGTGTGAAATATAATCATGAGATACTTGTGAAATAATAGTAGAGACATAAACTCATAACACAACAATTGAAAAGTGATATAATTTCTGAAAAGTTTTTGGCCCAGACAGGACACTGTAGCAGGTGAAGCCTTAAAGGCAGAACCAAGGAGCTCCTATCTCCCCCACCCCTAGGAATTTACCCGTGACTCCTATCTCCCCTACCCTTAGGAATTACCAAACAAAGATCAATGGGCTACCTGGGCATCCTTAATGCCCCCTTAGGTTCCATCCCAAACCAAGGCTACTTATATGCCTCACTCCATGTGTTCCATGGAGAGATCGCTGACCCCGGGGTGGAGATGCTGCACCCCAGGGGATCGGGGGTGTCTCTCCCTGCATTCTCAAAATAAAGGTCATTTATATTTCATACTTCTTATCTTTTCAGGTGCTGCTGGTCCCCCACAGTTCTATCAATTTCAAATGCCAGGATTTCTCCTGAAGTTCATACTCAGTGGAAATAGACAAAAATATAGACATCAGATATTTTAAGGAGACTTTAAGGGTAATAGAAAAGTAGCAAACAAGAAGAAAGTGGAGGAAGTGGAATAGCTGAAGCAGAGCAAGGAAAAAGTAGGAGGAAGATGAATGGGAAAGGCGAGGCAAAGGAACGGAGGAAGCTTGCTTTCTGTTGGGCATGTTGAGTTTTAGCTATAATGTTTCACTAAAGAGTGAACTTAAGTTTGGAATGGTGCTGAATGTGTCAGTGGGATTCATTATTTCTTTTTTCTTTTTCTTTCTTTTTTTTTGGTACCAGGGATTGAAATCACAACCACGCACTTGCCAGGCAGGCTCTTAGGCCACTGAACTAAATCCCCAGCCCCAGGGATTCATTATTTCTGAGAGGGAGGTGATAAGAACATGCAAGCATTTGATGTTTCTTGTGATCCAGCTGAACTTACATTTGAGTCACCACAATTTTGGGTTAAAGGAGCACAACAGGGGATATATAACACTCACGCTAACTGAAAAAGTTTTGGCCCAGACAGGACACTGTAGCCAGGAAAGCCCCAACCGGAAGCCGGAAGCCCCTATCTCCCCCACCCCTAGGAATTTACCTGTGATGCCATCTTCCTGCCCCTGGAAATTTACATATGGCGCCAAACCTAGGACCAATGGGCTACCTGTGCATCCCTAATGCCCTCCTTAGGCTCCACCCCAAACCAAGGCTATTTACATATCCCCACACCACGTGTCTGCCAGAGAGATTGCTGGTCGCCAGTGGTGGGGGGTGCCCATCATCTTTCTCTGTGTTCTCAGATTAAAAGCCACTTTTTATTTTATACTTCTCATCTTTTGGAAATATTTTTCATCTTTTGGAAATAATCCTATCATTTGGTGCCGTGACTTGGTCGGCAGGTGATTGACCCCTGAGACACACCCAATTGAGTCCCCTAGCCGATAACCCGATAACATCCTGGATTAATTCCGAGCTTTTTCCTCTCCCGAGACATCCTTGTCACCAGTCACCTGCACTCAGCATTGGCCAGACTGATTTCAGGTGAGCACTCCCCAGGGAACTCTTGGCACTGGGCAGCCCCAGTTGACTGTTCCCCCTGTTCACATGGGTCTGCGCATTTTCACGTCCTTAGGACAGCCCAGGGCAGGGTTCTTTCTGGGCAAACCTGTGTCCACACTCTAGAAAATCTCTCATGTTCTTTGGGTTCAGATAGCCCAAAGCAGAGATTTTTGGACCGCCCACACTGAAAGGACCACCTCATTTCCCTTAAAACCTTGTGCTTTCACAGGCAAAACTGTTACTGACCCCACGTGGGCTCCACTCGTAAATCTGGCTTTCTTGGAAATTCCTGCAAGAGAGAAAAACAGCAATTATAAGGTACAGAAAGCACATGAGAAATACCAATACTGACTCATTTCTAATTAAGTCATCACTCTTTATCCATATGTGAGAATGACTAATACATTGATACCTTTTAATAATATTATCTTTATAATCAGGTAGCATGATAATAACATTCATTTTTATAAGAATATGTATTAGTGGTATACTTACATTTGTGTTAATGCATATATTAATTTCTCTTACATACCTATTCTCTTTACTTCATATTTTCAGAGTTTTATACCAATTCTTCAGGAAAGAGTTAAACTTCAATAATGTTGCAGTTTTCATTTTCCAAAAGAAAACAAATTTCATGGTATAATTGCAAATATCTATTATAGGTACATACCTTGTACTACCTAGAAATATTTAGTTATAAATGAATAGGAGGATACTACAGATTTTATGCCAAGAAAATTGACAGATATGCGAATAGATGCACACAAGAAAGCTTATTTCATTTTTGAGATAGCTTTACTTCATGTTCATCGTTGGATTACATCCTGAATGCATTACAGCTAAGTAGATTGTTTTCTACTTGCTTAGTCAGGAAGTACTTTCTAGACTGTAAATTTGATTGCACTTAAAATTATAAGATGATAATTGGGCCAATACATTGTGAGTGGAAGAGACACAAGGAAAATAAAAAAAAAAAAAGATACAAGACGGTAAGTATTTAGGGGCATACCCTTTTAGGAGTAGATTGTATAAATGTGATAAATAGAAAAAAAGGTGGTGAAATATGGAAAAATGAAAAAGAAATTTCTAATATATTTACTTCTTTTATTAGAAACACTAACATGTTTGACCAGACAAAAAATGAATTTAATTTATGCATTTTTACAGGATAGGGAGAAAGAAGGATAGGGAAAAATCTATTATGGGAAAATTGTTTTGTGATATTTAGGTGTCATAGAAGGTGAGTTGCTTAGATGTGGAATGGGAATTTGGAAGAGCAGTCTGTATCATATGAATATTAAGAAAAAGATGACTGGTTTTCCATATCACCAATAAAGTGTATATAGATATTCTTGCACATATTTGAATTTGAAGAACACATGCAATCCTATTATAAAAGACACTAATCTTCAGAAATGTTGCCCATTGTTTTATTTTTTACATTTTTTTTAATTTTAAAGAGTGTAAAACAGATGAAAACCAATCAAAACAAATTAGTATAAAAGAAACAGGACTTCAAAACTTTATGAAATCAAAAATAGTTACTATAATGCTTTTTGATATCTTCAAAATAGCTGCAGATAACTTCAGACATAGTAAAAATCAAACAGAACAGAATAGAATAGAAACAATAAAAACAAAAGAATGAATGCAGTAAAGGACTTCAAAACAAGCCTATAATAAATCCAAAATTGTTACCATAATATATCTGGCTATCTTTGAAATAGCTGCTCTTGCCATTGGATTTGACATAATCAAAGAAAACAGAAGAGAAAAAGCCCAAACCAACAAAACAATAGAAATGACACAGGACTTCCAAAAATAAGATCATAGGGAATCAATATTGGCTGCAACCCTGAGGAGATCTCCCCTAGATGCCACACTGCATACTGCTATCCTCTGAACCTATGATCAGACCACTGGCCCTAGACCTGCAATGGTAGTGAAACACAAAAAACACCACAAGCATCCAATTATATTTCACATTCATAGCTATCGTCACAGCCTGTGTTTCTTCAGATAAGCCTGTTGCTTACAGTGGGGTAGGAGGTTGGGGTCTGATACTTCTTGTTACCAGCCCTTGCACCAGAAGGGGCTGGGGTCTGACTGTTCCAATCTGGCAGCAACCCTTACATGGCACTGGTTCCTAGACTTGATTTGCTTGCTGGTGTGGCTTTGTTCTCTCTACCCCTGGTACACAAATGGCCTATTGTTTTTTTAATGATTAAAATTTCTCAGATATGCTTGTTTGAGAAAGTCCTACTGACTAATTGAAGCAACAATTTATAAAATGCATGTACATACAAAGCACACACATGCAGGTATCCAAGTCAATAAAACTCCTTCTTTTCCATGATACTGATGCTTGGTTCTGTCTTTTATACATATTTGTCATGTGCTATGATGTTTTTGGTAGAAATAATGGATAGTTAGGAAATTAATGCATGATATCATTTAAATACATTCAAAATTTTGTGGCTTAATTGTAGCAGGACAAAATGTTCTTTAAAAATATAGGCAACAACTTTGAAGACAGTAAGATTCACTATGATGCCCATTCTAGTTTGACTATTATCTTCTTTTGAAGTCCTGTAATGTCTCAAGTGTTTTGGTTTGATTGGTTTTGTTCTGTACTGTTATGTTCAATTTTATTATAACTGATGATATAGGCAATTCTTTTAAAGATAGCAAGAGGCATTATGGTAACCATTGTTGATCACCTTGTATTCTGTTTTTACATCATGTACTATGTCCATCCATTTGATTTGACTGACTCTGTTTTGTTATGTCACATTTGGTTTTATTCTCTTCAAAAAAAGTAATAAGAACTGTGGGAGTAATAAAACCCAAAATGTGTAACTGTCATTATAAAAAAGAGAAGAAAAGAAAGTGCCCTAAAGGATATAACTGCATGTATATTTAAGTGTTTAGGATAGATAACCGTATTATTGAGTTTTTGTTGGATCATTGAACAGAATTGTTTGCAGTTTCACTGTTTGAACGTCCCCTTTATATGCTTCAATTTTGAAACTTGAACAACTATTTCTAAGATGACAATATGTAATCTCTTAACTAGTGATTTCCTACTGTTTATTTTTTGGAAATTCTGTATTTCTGGTATCCTTTTTCTGTTTCTTTTTCTTTTTCTCCTTAGATAAAAAATATGTATATATATATATTCAAATTGTTTTGATTTCTAGGTAAAAGTCATGATTTCTGTGAGGAAATTTGCTTGTTATTATAAAGTTTTTAGTTTTGAGTTTACAAATTTATGTGATCATGTCCTTCCTAACATTTTAAATAATAAACCAAAAGAAGTTATTACTGTAGCCAATTTAGAAGAAGTAGCATGAATTGTCCTAAAGATGAAAAATGCCATATGAAGACTAGAAGATACATGATGGCCTGAAAACACCATAAATGCAAAATATTTTCTCAATGAAGAATGTACATCATCAAACATTTGTGTGGTGACCAAGGAAGGTTAGTTATAGAAATATGCAAAATAAAATGAAATAGGTAGATTATAAAGTGCTATGACTTACTTGTATCTAGATGTCTCCACAAAGCCACGTGCAGTCACAGATGGGGGTTGTTGGAGGTGGCCGGATCTAGGGTGTGTGGTGCTGGGGTCAAGATTGTATGCTGGAGTTGATTTATGGCAGAATGCTAAGACTATCTGAACCTCCTTGGGTATGAGTGCTACCTGTCCCTAAGAGTGTGTAGTCTGGATAAGATACAAAAGACAGAAAGAGTGTCTCTGCTTGTCATAATTGCTAGCTGCTCTGCTGCCTCCTGCCCACCATGAACTCTTTTCTTCCTTGACATCTGCCATCATGCCACTCTGCTTGTAACACAGACAACTGTGAACTGAAACCTATACAAACTGTGAGCCAGATAAACCTTTTCCCTTTAACTTTAGTTGTTGAGTATTTCATCTCAGCAATGAGAAAAGTAACCAAGATGCAAAGAGAACCATTTTTATGAAGTTTTAGTAAAGCTATACAACATACAATATCCTCAAGTTTTTAGTTTAGTGGCAAACTATAGGAGTGGAGTTCCAGAGGGCCATATAAATAATTCAGTCATTAAAAAAAGATAAGAAAAAAGGAAAAAACAGATTTAATGATGGTCATCAGAATCACTATAGGCTACTTTAGATTTTCCATAACTCGTTGGAGCTCCTGCATGTATGTCTATGTGATGGTAAAGATGGAAAATTAAAGGACTTAACAATCCACAGAATATTAAAAGTTAAAAATATTAGTTTAAACCACTGATTCATTTTTGAATTCACATATTTGTACAAATACTTTTTAAGGAACAGTATTATTTGGATTCAGAGATTATAGCTACATTCTATGAAGTCAGACATTAAAATTTTTTTAAAAGATGAAAAATGTGGCTAGATTCAGGTTCCTTCTGTGACCCTGCCATCTCTGCAGAAGACCTCATGGGACCCAGGAACTCCAGGCAGTGGTGGTGCATGGGGAAGGCTAGACCCAGGCCCCTCCTGTGACTCCTGCCTCACCTGCAGATGACGTCGTGGCACCTGGGACTCCAGCCAACTACATGCACCAAGCCATGATAGACCCAGGCCCCTCTTGTGACTCCCACAGCTTCTGCCAACCACTTCACGGCACTGGGAACTCCAGCCAGCTGCATGCATAGGGACGGGCCAGAACTGTGCTCTTCTTGTGTCCCACAGTCTTGGCCACCCACCTCAGGACCTAGGAACACCAGTGACATGTGCCCCCACAGTCTCAGTGTTGACATTGGAGATCCCCCACCTCCTGGATCTAGTATTGCTGTTGATCTTCAGGTCCCACACTTCCCTGCAGAGTCTTGGACTGCAGTGGAATAACCATGCAGTATCAAGGGAAGACTAAGTAAGAAAAACTCAGCAGGCTTCCATCAGTGAGGTGAGTTTGCCCCTAAAATAGGAATAGAGTTTGCCATCTTCAGTGGGTAAACAGGAGCAATATAAATGCCTCTCCCTCCCCCAAAGTAGGCCATTTGCAAGCTTTGCAAGTGGGTGTGTGAGTCCTTTCTCCACACAGACAATATCAGGTAGGTTAAGGATGGTGCCAATAAGGCCTCCCCCAACCTGGAGAGAAATAAGGTGCCTCTGGCACCCCTAGAGACACAGTACAGTCCCAGCCAAGACAGACACTATAAGCAGGGAGATCTGGTGACTCTGAATAACCTGAAGACATAACAACAGTAGAAACTAGGGATTGATTTCCATCAGTACTCCTAGGCTCTTGAGCCTAGGAAGAACATAGGACTCACCCAACAGGTCTTGCAGAGGGAGTTTAGGTGACTGTCCACCTCTTCATTGTGGACCCAGCAATTGGATAAACATAAACCTTACAGTAGGACCCCAAGATACACACTACCAACAGTTAACACTAGTGGGATTGAAGGACCAAATATTAACCCAAAAGGGGAAAATGGAAAAACAGTAAAGCAAAATGCAATCTCAAACATCTAGTCCACCAGGAACAAGTACAGGAGGCACTGAAATAGAGGACTTCAAAAGTAACACACCGGAAATCTCTGAAAAGATAGCAAGTCAAAACAAAAACAAAAACAAAAACAAAAACAAAAACAAAACAAAACAAAAAAACAAAAAAACCTCCATGAGGCTATAGAGGAAATCAAATTAGAAATAATGTCTTACATAAAGACAGAAATAACAACCTTAGTAAATAAGTTGCTCAACATAGCTGGAGAAGAAATAGATTAAAAAATATAGGAGAAAGGGAAATTGATTGAAACTTTGAATGAACAATGTGGAAAACAAGCAGAATCCATGAAACAAATTCAAAGAGTTATCCAAGAAACAAAAATTCTACTGAAAGCTAGCAAAACCTTTTAAATGAAACTGAGGATAGAATTTCAGACCTTGAGGGCAGGATCACAGATAGCGATCATGAAAGGGTACAAATTTTAAAAACAACAAAGAAGCATGAAAGGACAATCCAGCATCATCAAGATGATGCCAAGAAAAAAAAATATAAGATTAATAGGCATCAGTGAAGATGCAGGAGTCAATGCAAATAACATAACTAAAGTATTCATAGAAGTAATAGCAGAAAATTTCCCAAACATGGGGAAAATCTGATATGTTGATAAGTGAGGCATATAGAACACCAAACAATCACAACCAATGTATATCTACACCCAGACATGTAATAATTAAGATCCCAGATATCTAGCACAAAAACAGAAAACTAAAAGCTGGAAGACAAAAGACACAGCTCACCTATCAAGAAAAGCCCATTAGAATCATGGCAGATTTTTCAGCACAAATACTCCAGTCAAGATAAGCTTAGAGCAAGGTATTTAAAGTCCTAAAAGGAAACAGCTTTCAACCCAGACTGATGTACCAAGCAAAACTTTCATTCAAATTTATGGAGAAACAAGATACTTCCATGACAAAGAACAACTGAATAAATTCATGTCCACCAAACCAACCCCAGAAAGAGTGTTGAAAGACATCCTAGACAGAGTTAAAAATGACCACAATCCCTAGAACAACAACAGAAAGAAACCACCAGGTAGGACAAACAATTAAACAAGGGGAAAAGCAGAAAGCAAACAACTGGAACATAACATGGCAAAGTCGAGCCAGTATATATCAGTTGTATCGATAAATGTAAATGGCCTCAATTCACCTCTCAAAAGAAATAGGTTGACAGAATGGATCAAGAAACAGGATCCCACAATATGCTGTATACAAGAAACACATTGGACCCAAAATGAAGCTCATAGATTAAAAGTCATAAGATGGAAAACAGTATTCCATGCAACAGGAACCTAGAAAAAAACAGGGTTGACTATTCTATTTGCAGACAATGTGAACTTCAAACCTAAAATAATTAAAAGAGATAAAGAAGGCCACTACATACTCATTAGTGAAGAAATTTAAGAGGAAGAACTAACAATTATAAATGTATATGCACCAAATACAGGAGCACTCAACTATATAAGACAAATACAATGGACATGAAAAACCAAATACACAAGAACAAAATTATAACAGGGGACCTTAACAGCCCACTGTCACAAAGAGATAGATCAACTGGACAAAAAATCAGCAAAGAAATAGTGGAATTGAATCATACCTGTGAGCATTTGGAATTGGTAGGTGTTTACAGAGTGTTCCACCCAACTTATCAGAATATACATTCTTCTCAACTGCACATAAGATTCTCCAAAATAGACCATATATTATACCATAAAACATTCTTAAGTAAATGCAAAGGTATTGAAATTATCCCATGCATAATATCTGACCATAGTGCACTGAAAGTGGAAATTAATGGCAAAAGAAATGGCAAAACCTGCATAAAATACATGGGGATTAAGTAACAACTTTCTGAACAACCAGTAGGTTACATATGAAATTAAAGAAGAAGTAAAGCAACACCTACAATTCAATGAAAATGCAAAACATGATACTGCAATCTGTGCGATGCAATGAAATTGGTCTTAAGAGTGAAATACATAGCAATAAACTGTCATATCAAGAAAATGGAACAAGCACAAATAAACAACCTAATGCTTCATCTCAAGTTTCTAGAAGAGCAAGTTAAATTCAAATCTCATAGAAGAGAGGAAATTGTAAAGATTAGAGCAGAAATCAATGCAATTGAATCAAATAATGAATCAAAAAGTTTTGAGAGAATAAACAAAATTGACAAACTCTAGCTAGCCTTATCAAGAAAAAGAAAAGGGTAAATTACTACAGATCCAATGGAAATTCAGAAGATCATGAATACCTACCTTGAAAATCTCTATTCACACAGAGTGGAAAATACTAAGGAAATGGACAGATTTCTAGAAACATAGAACTACCAAAGCTCAACCAAAAAGATATAGAAATTTTGAATAACCAAACATCAGCTATTGAAATTGAAAATATAATTAATAACTTACCAACAAAGAAAAGCCCTGGTCCTGATGGGTTCAAGGATGAATTCTACAAGAAATTTAGAGAAGATTTGATGCCAATACTCTTTAAACACTTCAATGAAGTTGAAAAGGAAGCAATCCTTCCTAAATCATTGCTGGAGGCAAGTATTACTCTCATACCAAAACCAGAGAAAGACTCAACCAAAAAGGAGAACTGTAGGCCAATCTCACTAGTGAACAGTGATGCAAAGATTTTCAATAAAATACTGGCAAACAGAATGCAGCTAATCATCAAGAAGATTATACATCATGACCAAGTTGGATTCATTGCAGGAATGCAGGGATGGTTTAACATACACAAATCAATAAATGTAATCATCACATTAACAGAGACAAAACCAAAAACCACATGATCATCTCAATAGATGGAGAAAAACTTTTGATAAATTCCAAAACATGTTCATGATAAAACCCCTTCAGAAACTTAGAATACATGGTGTCTACCTCAATCTCATAAAGGCCATCTATGACAAACCAACAGCCAACATTATAGTAAATGGACAAAAGCTGAAAGCTTTCACACTAAAATCAGGAGCAAGTTAAGGATGTTCACTATCACCACTCTTATTTGATATAGTTCTGGAAATATTATCTAAAGCAATCAGACAAGAGAGAGAAATCAAAGGAATAAAGATAGGAAAGGAAGAAGTTAACCTTTCACTATTTGCAGATGACATGATACTCTATATAGAAGACCCAAAAAACTCCATTAAAATGCTACTAGATGCAATAAACAAATTCATCCGTATAGCTGGATAATAAATCAGCACTCAAAAATCAATAGCATTCCTGTACACAAACAAAAACTCACCAAGAGAGCAATTATGGAAATATTTCCTTTCGCAATAGCATCTACAAAAATGAAATCAACCTAGCTAAGAATGTAAAAGACCTATGTGATGAAATGTGATGAAAATTATGTTACACTTAAAAAGGAGATTGAAAAGATTATTAGAAAATGGAAGTATATTCCTTTGCTCTTGGCTTGCAAGAACCAACATTGTGAAAATGGCCATACTCCCAAAAATCTTATATGGATTTTATGCAATTCCAATCAAAATACCATTAACATATCTCACAAATCTAGAGAAAACACTCCTAAAACTCATTTGGACAGAAGAAATCTAGAATAGCATAGGCAATTCTGGGCAAAAAAAGAAAGGCAGGACACATCTCAATTCCTGACTTCAAACTATACTACAAAGCAACAGTGATAGAATTGGCATGGTACTGGCAAAGAAATAGACCTGAGAATCAATGGAACAGATTAGAAGATGCAAACACAATTACAAAGACACTCAGCCACCTGATACTTGACGAAGGTGCTAAACATGTTCACTGGAAGATGGATAGACTCTTTGATAAATGGTGTTGGGAAAATAGGCTTTCCACATGCCAAACATGAAAAGTAGACCCAGGCATATCACCATGCACAAAACTAAACTCTAAATGAAACAAAGATCTAAATATTAAAACAGAAACACTAAATCTACTGGAATACAAGGTAGATAGAAGTCTTGGAGACATAGAGGTTGGCAGAGCATCCATGAACAAAATGCAAACTGCACAGGCATCACTTCAAAGAATCAACAGCTGGGATCTCATATTATTGAAAAGTTTCTGCACTTCAAAAGAAATCACTCTGTTGGTGAACAGAGTGAAAAGAAAACCAACAGAATAGGAAAGAATTTTAGCCAGCATCCCCTCAAACAAAGGACTTATATCCAGGACATATAAAGAATTAAAAAACTTCAAATTCAAGACCATCTCAAAAAATGGGCATCTGAGATGAACACACATTTCAGATGAAGATATACAAATGGCAAATAAATACATGAAGAAATGTTCACCTTAACTGGTCCTTCAAGAAATGCAAATGAAAACAGCATTGAGATTTCATCTCACTCCAGAAAGAAAGGCTGTCATCAAGATATCAAACAACAAATGTTGGCGAGGCTGCAGAGAAAAAGAAACACTTCTTCATAGTTGGTGGGAGTGTAGACTGGTGCAGCCACCATGGAAATCACTATGGAGATTTCTCAGAAGAATAGGATTTGAAGTTCCATTCGACCCAGGTATTCCCTTCCTGGGTATTTTCCCAGAAAACCTGAGAAGGTCATGTCACAGTGATATATGTGCACTCATGTTCAAAGCAGCACAATTTGTAATACCTAAATTTGTTTTTTTTTTTTAAGAAATAGCCCTTTATTTAACATTTTAAAACTTTATTTATTAATATTAAGAAGAAAAGGTAAAACAAATTTTCACAACAATATAATAAAAAAGTAACAATTGTTGATAAATTACACATCGTTATCTTTAGTCACTCAAGTACAAAATATGGGCATAAAAATTTCTTCAATCAATATTAGCACAACTTTTCCTATTCAGTGAACTAACTGACACTAATAGTATAACTAACTTCCGTTTTTTTCTTTTCCCTTCTATCCTTTCTCTTTTCCCCTATCTTAGTTTCTTCTTTTTATTGAACAGTTTCCTTCCATTTCACAGTGTCTATTGCATATTTTGAACCTATGGTTGCACATATGTCACTGTGGTGTGATGTCTTTCAATCCTTCTGGGAAGATACACAGAAGGGGAATACCTGGGTTGAATGGGACCTCTAATCCTCATTTTTTGAGGAATCTCCACACTGATTTCCACAGTGTTTGTACTAGTCTACTCTCTAACCAACAGTTGAAAAGGGTTTCTTTTTCCCTACAGACCCAACAGCATTTTTTTATTGGTTGATATTTTTTTAAATTAAATAATTTTTAATGAATAAGGGAGAGGATGAGATAAAAGGGGGCATAACAACATAACAACACAGGTTAAAGCATGACACTTTCATCAACCTAGTGCTTCACCACCAAATAACCAGACTTAATAGTAGTTACCATAGTGTCTTTTTCTTTGAAACATTTGAATATAACTTCATATGCTATAGCATCAAACATATCAAGACTGTGTAACACCATTCAAGGGGATGAAAGTATTGTAGCTAACAGAAATAATGATCAGTGGTTTCTATATTATCTCTTTGCCTATAACAATTTTTGTTTATACTACCACATATGATAAAATCCAGCAAGTTACAACATGATAAAATCAAGGGAGATAGAAGAGCCATAGTTTGGTGTGGCTTTAAGACAAGATGGTATTAAAGTGGCACTAGCTATTATTATGTCTTATTTTCTTTAAAGTAGCTGTTCATTGCATCACAGGCCGTAATATCAAACAGCCCAGGATAAAGCCATTCCAATTAATGAGTAAAAATTTTATAAGGCTTCTAGGCCATATAATGGGGAATCATGGTTATCACATACTTTTATATATTTGATTCATTTTCTACACTAGGGAAACTATTCGGTGTTCACAGATGTGAGTTTGATTTAGTTCACTTATGAGTATGGTTTCAAGCTGCGCCCATTTATTGATAAATACCTCAATGTGATCCTTCTTTATAACTGAGTAGTACCCCATTGTATAGAAGTACCACAGCTTTTTTATCCATTCTTCAGTTGATGGACATTTGGGTTGTTTCCAAGATCTGGCAGTTACAAATTGTGCTGCTATAAACATAGGTGCGCATATATCACTGTGGTATGATGCTTTCAGTTCTTCTGGGAAGATGCCTGGAAGTGGAATAGCTGGGACAAATGGGACTTGCAAACTCAGCTTTTTGAGAAATCTCCAGACTGACCTCCACAAAGGTTGTACCAGTCTACACTCCCACCAACAGTGTAGGAGAGTTCCTTTTTCCCCACAGCCTCTCCAGCACTTGTGGTTGTTGGTTTTCTTGATCCTGGCCATTCTTTCAGGAGTGAGACGGAATCTCAGTGTGGTTTTAATTTGCATTTCTCTAATAACCAATGATGATGAACATTCTTTCATGTATTTATTTGCCATTTGTATTTCTTCCTCTGAGAAGAGTGTATTCATCTCAGATGCCCATTTTTGGATTGGGTCTTTGAATTTTGGCGGTCTGATATTTTTTAATTCTTTATACATTTTAGACAAAAGTCCTTTGTCTGAGGGGGAGTTCACTAAGATCTTTTCCCAATTTGTGGGTTTTCTTTTTACTATGCTGTAGATTTTTTTGACTTACAGAAACTTTTTAATAAGAGGTGGTCCCAGTTATTGATTCTGGGAAGTATTTCCCGTGCAGTTTGAGTCCTGTTCATGAATTCTCTACCTACCCCTATGTCTTCAAGGCTTCTACCTAATTTGTCTTCCAATAGATTTAGTGTTTCTGTTTTAATATTCAGATCTTTAATCTATTTAGATTTTAATTTAGTACATGGTGATACGCTTGGGTCGAGTTTTAGTTTTTGGAAAATGTAGAGCCAGTTTTTCCAACACCACTTATTAAAAAGACTGTCATTTTTCCAGTGAACCTGCTTGGCTCCTTTATTGCAGATAAGGTGGTTGAGTGTGTCTGTAGTTGTGGTTGTATCTTCTAATCTATTCCATTGATCCTCTGCTCTGTTTTGATTCCAGTACCGTGTTGATTTTACTACTGTTGCTTTGTAGTATAACTTCAAGTCAGGAATTGTGATGCCTCCTGCCTTGCCTTTGTTGCTTAGAATTGCCTTTGATATCCTAGGTCTCTTCTGGTTCCAGATGAACCTTAGGGGTGATTTCTCTAGATCTATAAGGTATGTTGATGGTATTTTTATTGGGATTGCATTGAATCTGTATAACAGTTTTGGAAGAATGGCCATTTTCACAATGTTTATTCTTCCAATCCATGAACATGGATGTCTTTCCATTTTCTGAGATTGTCTTCAATTTCTTCCTTCAGTGTATTATAATTTTCCCTGTATAGGTCTTTCACTTCTTTCGTAAGAGTAATTCCTAAATATTTCATTTTTTGCTTGGTAGTGTGAAGAGTGTGTGCTTCTCGTATTTCTCTCTCTGTGATTTTGTTGTTAGTGTCTAAGAATGCTATTGATTTTGCACGCAGCTACATTACTGAATTTATTTATTATATCTAAGAGTCTTTCAATGGAGTTTAGGGAGTCTTCTATGTAGAGTATCACGTCATCTGCAAATAATGACAATTTAACTTCTTCTTTTCCTATCTTTACCCCTTTTTTTTTTCTCTCTTGTCTAATCGCTCTGGCTAGTACTTCCAGTACTATATTAAATAGGAGTGGTGATAAAGGACATCCTTGTCTTGTGCCTGATTTTAAAGTAAAGGCTTTCAATTTTTGGCCATTTAGTATGATACTGGCTGTTGGTTTGTCATAAATGGCCTTTATTATATTGAGGTAAAGACCATCTATTCCAATTTTCTGTAAAGTTCTTATCATGAATGAATGTTGGACCTTATCAAAGGCTTTTTCTGCATCTATGGAAATGATCATGTGATTCTTACTTTTGGCTTTATTGGTATGGTGGATTACATTTATTGATTTACGTATGTTGAACCATCCCTGCATGCCTGGGATGAATCCCACTTGGTCATGGTGTATAATCTTCTTGATGATTTGCTGCATCCTATTTGCCAATATTTTATTGAGGATTTTTGCGTCTGTGTTCACTAGGGAGATTGGTCTGTAGCTCTCTTTTTCGGTTGGGTCCTTCCCGGGTTTTGGTACTAAAGTAATATTTGCTTCCAGAAATGACTTAGGAAGGATTGCTTCCCTTTCAATTTCATTGAAGAGTTGAGGAGTGTCAGTATTAGGTCTTGTTTGTATTTCTTGTAGAATTCTGCAGTGAATCCGTCTGGGCCTGGGCTCTTCTTTGTAGGTAAGAAATTAATTACATGTTCAATTTCATTGATAGAGATTGGGTTATTCAACAGTTTTACATCCTCTTGATCGAGCTTTGGTACTTCGTATGTTTCTAAGAATCTGTCTATTTCTACTGTGTTATCAAACCTTTGAGAGTAGAGGTTTTCGAAATAGGTGTTGATGATCTTCTGTATTTTTATTGAGTGTGTAGTGACTTCACCATTTTCATTTCTTATTGTATGGATTTGAGCTCTTTCTTCCCTTTTTAAATAAGGTTGGCTAGGGGCTTATTGATTTTATTTATTCTTTCAAAGAACCAACTTTTTGATTCGTTGATTCTTTGGATTGTTTTCTTAGTCTCTATTGCGTTGATTTCTGCTCTGATTTTTATAATTTCCTCTCTTCTTTTGGCTTGGAGCTTGACTTGCTCTTCTTTTTCTAGCTCTTTGATGTGTAGCATCATGTTGTTTATTTGTATTCGTTCTGTTTTCCTGATGTGGGAGCTCAGTGCAATAAATTTTCCTCTGAGGACGGCTTTCATTGCATCCCATAGATTCCGGTAAGTTGTATCTGTATTTTCCTTTTTTTGTAGGTATTGCTTAATTTCTTTTTTAACTTCCTCTGTGACCCACTGATTATTCAGGAGTGTGTTATTCAGTTTCCATATGTTTGTGGGATTTTTGCAGTATCTTTTATCATTAATTACTAATTTCATGGCGCTATGGTCCAATAGCATGCAAGGGATAATTTCAACCCTTTTGCATTTATTTAAGTATGTTCTGTGAGTTAATATATGGTCTATTTTAGAGAATGACCCATGTACTGCTGAGAAGAATATGTATTCTGTTGTTGGGTGGAATACTCTGTATATATCTATTAAGTCCATTTGTTCACAGGTGCAATTCAGTTCTTTTATTTCTTTGTTGATTTTCTGTTTGGTTGATCTGTCCATTGGTGTCAATGGTGTGTTAAGATCTCCTGTCAGAATTGTGTTACTGCTGATTTGGTTTTTCATTTCTGTTAGTACTTGTTTTATATAACTGGGTGCTCTGGAGTTTGGTGCATATATATTTAAGATAGTTATCGCTTCCTCTTGGAGTTTTCCCCTAACCAGTATGTAGTGACCTTCTTTATCCTTTCTAATCATTATTGGCTTGAGGTTCACAGTGTCTGCAAACAGAATAGCTACCCCCACTTTTTTTTGGGTTCCTGTTGCATGAAATGCTTTGTTCCATCCTTTGACTTTGAGTCTGTGAGTATCCTTTTGAATTAGATGGGTTTCTTGTAAAGAGCATATGGTTGGGTTTTGTTTCTTGATCCATTCTGCCAGTCTGTTTCTTTTAATTGGTGTATTGAGACCATTTACATTAATAGTAAGAACTATTATAAATTGGTTTATTGTTGACATATTATCTTTCTGGTGTTGCATGTTTATCTTTCTGCTCTGTTCAACTGTCTGCTTTGTTTAGTGGTCTTTTCTTAAATGTATCTAGGCTGTCTTTCAATATTCTTTGCAGGGTTGGCTTGGTGATCATGAAGTTTTTTAGCTGATCTTTGTCATGGAAGTATTGTATTTCTCCATCAAATTTGAAGGACAGTTTTGCAGGGTACATCAGCCTAGGTTGAAACTCATTTTCCTTTAGGATCTGAAATACATCACTCCATGCTCTTCTTGACTTTATTGTTTGTGCTGAGAAGTCTGCTGTAATTTTGATAGGTTTTCCTTTATAGGTGATCTGTCTTTTCTCTCTGACAGCCTTTAATATTCTATTCTTTTGTTCAGTTTCTAAGATGGTCATTATTATATGTCTGGGTATAGATTTATTTTGGTTGTGACTATTTGGAGATCTATATGCTTCGTTGATCTTGATATCAGTTTCCAATCTCATGTTTGGGAAATTTTCAGCTATTACTTCTCTAAATATCCTCTTGACATCCTTTATGTTGTCCCCTTCTTTTTCATTTATCCCTATCAATCTTATGTTGTTTCTCTTTGCATCATCCTGTAGGTGTTGAATTGTTATTTCCTGATCTCTTGTTATTTTTAGAAGATCTTTTCTTTCCTGTTCAGTTGTTGCAATCTTGTCTTTGAGGTCTGAGATTCTATCTTCACATTCATTGAGGTTGCTTTTTACAACTTTCAATCGAGTTTTTGATTTCCTGTATATCTCTTTGCATCTGTTTTATGTATTCTGTTTTTTTCTTATATTGTTCATCCAGGGATTCTGTCTTTTTGTTTAGTTCCTCTAATTTTTTAACTGCCTCTTGTTTAGCTATGTTTAGCATTTGCTTCATTTCTTTTATCAATTCTTCTTTCATCTCAGAGAATATTTCTAGTTTGAATTCCTTTAAGCCTTCCCATACTTGCTTCTTTATTTCAGTTACCATGATTTCAGGTATTTCAGTCATGTGGGATGTGTTTTCTTCTATGCACATGGCTCCTGGGCTTTCTTGGAATGGGTTGGATGTTTGAGATTGCATTTTAGACTTTTGTTTTGTCATTTTCCTATATTTGGAAGCTTCAAGTGTTGTTCCAGGTGTGGGAGAGAGATCCACCAGCCTGGAATGGGGTACCCCATGATGGACCCACTCGCTGGACCCAGCAGGGAACTATGGCCTGCTCCTCAGGACAGGAAGAGTGTCTCCTCAGGCTGGGTGGAGCTCCCAGCCAGCGCTGCCACAGTCTATGATCTGGCCTGGTCCCCGGGTCTGGTGGGGAACCGGCCTGGGTCCCCAGGTCAGGGCGAAAGTTCCCACAGGCTGGGCAGAGCTCCCAGCTGCAGCTGTTACTCTTATCCTTTCGGCCTGGTCTCTGGTCTGGTGGGGAGCCGGTCTGGTCCCCCAAGTCGGGGAGAAAGTTCCAGCAGGCTGGGCGGAGCTCCCAGCTGCAGCTGCTACAGTCTCTGAACTGGCCGGTCCCCGGGTCTGGTAGGAAACTGGCCTGGGTCCCCAGGTCAGGGTGAAAGTTCCCGCAGGCTGGGTGGAGCTCCCAGCTGCAGCTGTTACTCTCACCCTTCCAGCCTGGTCTCTGGTCCAGCTACATTTGGAAACAACCAAAATGCCCATCAACTGCAGAGTGAATGAAAAAGGTGTGATATTTTTATACAATGAAAAATTACTCAGCTATAAAAAAGGATGATCTTGAGGCCTTCACAGGTAAATGGAAATAACTTGAGACTATTCTCATAAGTGAAATAAATAATAATAATATTTGTAAATATCCCATTGTGTCTCTAGTGTAAAATATAATAAGAATTGTAGGAGTAATAAAATGCAAAATATGTAATTGCTATTGTGAAAAAGAGAAGAAAAGAAAGTGCTCTAAAGGATATAACTGCATGTATGTTTAAGTATGTAAGATAGATGACAATATTACTAAGTTTTTGTTGGATCATTGAGCTGAACTGTTTGTAGTCTCACTGTTTGAATGTTCACATTGTGTGCTTTTATTTTGTAACTTGAACAATCATTTCTAAGATTACAGTATGTAATTTATCAACTAGTGATTTCTTAGTGTTCATTTTTTTTGAAATTCTGTATTACCACTACCCTTTTTTCTGTTTTGCTTTTTTTCACTTAAATAAAATATAAAAAGATGAAAAAATGTATCTTTTCAGTTTTTAAAAAAATCTTAGAACATGTAGTTGTTCTTATTCAAAGTACATAAGCTCATTTATTATTTAAAAATGAACCAATGAATAATGATTTAATTTTTTCTCAGTTATAATTTTGAATATATGAAGGAATATAAATATGTGA
Source organism: Cavia porcellus (assembly GCF_034190915.1). NCBI lineage: Eukaryota > Metazoa > Chordata > Mammalia > Rodentia > Caviidae > Cavia > Cavia porcellus. Next base: position 25,300,708 of record NW_026947510.1, on the reverse strand, counting down.
TTTTATATTATAAATGTCTTTGTAATCCTGTTATTTGTATATTATATTATCAAAAAGCTTCTGGGAATCCTCTAAAATTCTAAATTCTAAATAGTTTCAAAAAGTTCCAATAACATTGTTAGAGGACATAGACATGAACCAGCCTCCCAAGTCTCAGGAATCATTTTTGTGGAAATATAGTCTATTAATCCCAACAGCTAACATTTTTGATATAAAAGATTATGGATCTAGTTTTTTAACCGCAATGAATTAAATGTTAAGTAATTTTTTGATAGCCTATTGTTTTTCAGAATGGTTGGATAAAAATTTTTTCCAGGCCTTTTCCTATATTATGAGGGAATGGCTTTATTTGAAAAAAGTGTGTTTCATATTGAAAACATAAACATAAATATTCACATATATAATAAATCCAAAATGGCACTTAAATTTCAAGAAATGGAAATTAGTCAATGGATTCCAAAGGTGACAATCATGTTATAACCATCAATAATTTTACCTGGAATAATGACTTGAATTATCAATAATTAAAAATAAAGAAAAGTCACTTTTTAAAAGTTCTTCAACAAAACAAGAGTAAGGAAAAGAATGAATTTATAGAATCTGGGGAACCGAGGCCACACAAAGTGAGTAGAGCACATCAATACAGGCCTGTGGAGAGTTTAAGATCATTGCTCCCAGTGGCTAAGTGCCTATACAGCTTCCAGATACACTGGACTAGGCTTATGAGGTTTTGCAGGCCTGACTAGACCACACTCACCCACCTTTGTTCAATCAGGGGAGCTGAGGGCACACAGAGATGAATTCCAGCTCGTTGGCCCTAGCCAAGGGAGAGCTTTGGACCATAACCCATGGTGGTTAGGAGCTTGCCCAGCTTCCTAGAACACCAGAGGTGGCACAGGAGATCCTGTGGGCCTGACTGGACCATGCTCAGCAACCACCATTCAGTACCAGGAGCTGAGGATTTAGGAGGTGATTTCAACAAGCACAGGGAAGGTTTGGAACATCACTTGAAACACAGAAATATAGGAAAATGAAAAAACAAAAGACCAAAATGCAATCTCAAACCTCCAGTCCATTCTAAGCAATCCTAGGAATGATGTACATAGAAGAAAATATAAGCCATATACCTGAAGTACCTGAAATAATAGGAACTGAAATAAAGAAGCAACTCCAGGAAGCCTTAAAGAAATTCAAATAAAAAAATAATCTCCCAGGTAAAAGAACAAATAATAAAAGTAATGAAAGAAATGCTGAACATATCTAAGGAAGACACAGTTAAAAAATTAGAGGAACAATGCAAAAACATAGAATCCCTGCGTGAACAATATAAGAAAGAAACAGAATACATGAAGCAGATACAGGAAATCAAAATTCCACGTACAGTTGTGAAAACCACTCACTGAAAGGGAAGATAGAATTTCAGACCTCAAAGATTAGATTGCAGCTAGTGAAAAGGAAAGGAAAGATCTTTTAAGAATAACAAGGAGTCAGGAAATAAAAATTCAACAGCTGCAAGATGATGCCAAGAAAAACAACATAAAACTGATAGGGATAAGTGAAAAAGAAAGGGAACACATAAATGATATCAAAAGGCTATTTACAGAAGTAATAGTTGAAAAATTCACAAACATGAGAATAGAAACTGATATACAGATCGGAGAAGCAAATAGAACACCAAATAGCCATAACCAAAATAAAACTACACCCATACATAATACATACATACATAATACATACATACATACATACATAATAGTCACCATTTTTAAGTAAAGGCAAAAGATTGGAAATTATCCTATGTGTGTTATCGGATCATAGCATGAAATTAGAAATTAATGATAAAAGAAACTGCAAAAAGCTCACAGACACATGGGAGTTGAATAATACACTCTTGTGCAATCAGTGTGGATCACAGAGAAAACTAAAGAAGAAATTAAATAATACCTACAAGAAAATGAAAATACATATTCAACTTACTGGAATCTGTGGGATGCAATGAAAGCTGTCCTCAGAGGAAAATTTATTGCACTGAGTTTCCACATCAGGAAAACAGAGCAAAAACAAATACACAACCTGATGCTACACCTCAAACATAGATAAAGAAGAGCAAGTCAAGCCCAAAGACAAAATAACAGAGGAAATTATAAAAACAAGAGTAGAAATTAAAACAATAGAGACTAAGAAAACAAATCAAAGAATTAATGAATAAAAATAAGAGTAGAAGTCAGTGTAAAACCATTCAAGTGGATGAAAGCATTGTAGGGTATTTAGAACCAGCTAACAGAAAATGAACAATGGTTTCTATATTATCTCTTTGCCTAAAACAATTTTTGTTTATACTATCACATATAATAAAATCCAGCAAGATACATCATGATAAAACCAATGGAGACAGAAGAGCCATAGTTTGGTGGGGCTTCAAAACAAGATGATAGTAAATCAGCACTAGCTATTATGATGAGTTATTTTCTTCAAAATAGCTGTTCATCACAGGCAATAATATCAAACAGCCCAGAATAAAGCCATTCCAATTAATAAGTGAAAACTTTATAAGGCTTCAAGGCCACATAATGGGGAATCATGATTACCACATATTTTTATATATTTGAATCATTACTTACATTAGGGAAACTATTTAGTATTCACACATGCGAGATTGATTTATTTCACTTATGAGTATGATCCAAGCAGCACCCATTTATTGATAAATATCTCAATGTGATCCTTCTTTACAGCTGAAAAATACTCCATTTTATAGAAATACCACAACTTTTTTATCCATTCCTCAGTTGATGAACACTTGGGTTGTTTCCAAGATCTGGCAATTACAAATTGTGCTGCTATAAACATAGGTGCACATATATCACTGTGGTATGATGCTTTCAGTTCTTCTGGGAATATGCCTAGAAGTGGAATAGCTGGAATAAATGGGACTTCCAATCCCAGCTTTTTGAGAAATTTCCAGACTGACCTCCACAAAGGCTGCACCAGTCTACACTCCCACCAACAGTGCAGGAGAGCTCCTTTTTCCCCAAGGCCTCTCCAGCATTTGTTGTTGTGGGTTTTCTTGATCCTGGCCATTCTTTCAGGAGTGAGATGGTATCTCAGTGTGCTTTCAATTTGCATTTCTCTAATGACCAATGATGATGAACATTTTTTCATGTATTTATTTGCCATTTGCATTTCTTCATCTGAGAAGTGCATATTCATCTCAGATGCCCATTTTTGGATTGGATCTTTGAATTTTGGGGGTCTGAGTTTTTTAAAACTCTTTATATATTTTAGACAAGAGTCCCTTGTCTGAGAGAGAGTTCACTAAAATCTTTTCCCAGTTTGTGGATTTTCTTTTCACTATGCTGGAGATTTCTTTTGACATGCAGAAACTTTTTAATAAGAAGTGGTCCCAGTTAGTGATTCTGGGAAGTATTTCCTGTGCGGTTTGAGTCCTGTTCATGAATTCTCTACCTACTCCTATGTCTCCAAGGTTTCTACCCAATTTGTCTTCCAATAGATTTAGTGTTTCTGTTTTAATATTCAGATCTTTGACCCATGTAGATTTTAATTTAGTACATGGTGATAGACATGGGTCTAGCTTTAGTTTTTGACAAATGGAGAGCCAGTTTTTCCAGCACCATTTATTAAAGAGACTGTCGTTCTTCCAGTGAACCTGGTTGGCCCCTTTATCAAAAATAAGGTGGTTGAGTGTGTTTGTAGTTGTGGTTGTATCTTCTAATCTATTGCATTGATCTTCAGTTCTGTTTTGATTCCAATACCATGTTGTTTTTACTACTGTTGCTTTGTAGTATAACTTAAAGTCAGGGATTGTGATGCCTCCTGCTTTGTCTTTGCTGCTTAGAATTGCCTTTGCTATTCTAGGTCTCTTCTGGTTTCAGATGAAATTTAGGTGTGATTTCTCTAGATCTATAAGGTATGTTGCCGGGATTTTTATTGGGATTGCATTGAATCTGTATAACACTTTTGGGAGAATGGCCATTTTCACAATGTTTGTTCTTCCTATCCATGAGCAAGGGGTGTCTTTCCATTTTCTGAGATCATCTTCAATTTCTTTTTTCAGTGTATTATAATTTTCACTGTATAACTCTTTCACTTCTTTCATAAGAGTAATTCCTAAATATTTCTTTTTTTTGCTTGCTAATGTGAATAGTCCAGTTTCTCTTATTTCCCTCTCTGTGATTTTGTTGTTCGTTTATAGGAATGCTATTGATTTTTGAGTATTGATTTTGTATCCAGCCACATTACTGAATTTATTTATTGTATCTAAGAGTCTTTCAATGGAGTTTAGGGGGTCTTCTATGTAGACTATCATGTCATCTGCAAACAATGATAATTTAACTTCTTCTTTTCCTATCTTTACCCCTTTTATTTCTCTCTCTTGTCTAATCGCTCTGGCTAGTACTTCCAGTACTATATTAAATAGGAGTGGTGATAAAGGACATCCTTGTCTTGTGCCTGATTTTAAAGTAAAGGCTTTCAATTTTTGGCCATCTAGTATGATGCTGGCTGTTGGTTTGTCATAAATGGCCTTTATTATATTAAGGTAAAGACCATCTATTCCAATTTTCTGTAAAGTTCTTATCATGAGTAAATGTTGGAACTTATCGAAGGCTTTTTCTGCATCTATAGAAATGATCATGTGATTCTTATTTTTGGCTTTATTGATATGGTGGATTGCATTTATTGATTTACGTATGTTGAACCATCCCTGCATGCCTGGTATGAATCCCACTTGGTCATGGTGTATAATCTTCTTGATGATTTGCTGCATCCTATTTGCCAATATTTTATTGAGGATTTTTGCATCTGTGTTCATTAGGGAGATCAGTCTATAGTTTTCTTTTTTAGTTGGGTCTTTCTCAGGTTTTGGTACTAGAGTAATATTTGCTTCCAGGAGTGACTTAGGAAGGAATGTTTCCCTTTCAATTTCACTGAATAGTTTGAGGAGTGCCGGCATTAGGTCTTCTTTGTATTTCCTGTAGAATTCTGCAGTGAATCCACCTGGGCCTGGGCTCTTCTTGGTGGGTAAGGACTTAATTACATTTTCAATTTCATTAACAGAGATTGGGTTATTCAACAGTTTTACATCCTCTTGATCTAGCTTTGGTACTTCATATGTTTGTAAGAATCTGTCTATTCTGTGTTATCAAACTTTTGAGAGTAGAGGTTTTCGAAATAGGTGTTGATGATCTTCTGTATTTCTATTGGGTCTGTAGTGATTTCACCTTTTTCATTTCTTATTGCAAGAATTTGAGATTTTTCTTCCCTTTTTAAAATAAGGTTGGCTAGGGGCTTATCAATTTTATTTATTCTTTCAAAGAACCAACTCTTTGATTTGTTGATTCTTTGGATTGTTTTCTTAGTCTCTATTGCATTGATTTCTCCTCTGATTTTTATAATTTCCTCTCTTCTTTTGGCTTTGGGCTTGACTTGCTCTTCTTTTTCTAGATTTTTGAGGTGTAGCTTCAAGTTATTTATTTGTATTCGTTCTGTTTTCCTGATGTGGGAACTCAGTGCAATAAATTTTCCTCTCAGGATGGCTTTCATTGCATCCCACAAATTCCGGTAAGTCGTATCTGCATTTTCATTTTCTTTTAGGTATTGTTTAATTTCTTCTATTACCCACTGATTACTCAAGAGTGTGTTATTCAGTTTCCATGTGTTTGCAGGATTTTTGCAGTATCTTTTATCATTAATTTGTAATATCAGAGGGCTATGATCTTATAACATGCAAGGGATGATTTCAACTCTTTTGCATTTGTTTAAATATGTTCTGTGAGCTAATATATGGTCTATTTTAGAGAATGATCCATGGGCTGCTGAGAAGAATGTGTATTCTGATGTTGTTGGGTGGAACATTCTGTATATGTCTATCAAACCTATTTGTTCGCAGGTGTGATTCCGTTCTGTTATTTCTTTGCTCATTTTCTGTCTGGTTGATCTGTCCCTTGGTGTCAATGGCGTATTAAGGTCTCCTGTTACAATTGTGTTACTGATCATTTGAGTTTTCATTTCTGTTAATAGTTGTTTTATATAACTGGGTGCTCTGGAATTTGGTGCGTATGTGTTTAAGATAGTTATCTCTTCCTCTTGGAGTTTTCCCCTTACAAGTATGTAGTGACCTTCTTTGTCCTTTATGGTCATTGCTGGTTTAAAGTTCACGTTGTCTGCAAACTGAATGGCTACTCCTGCCTTTTTTTGGATTCCTGCTGTATGAAGAATTGTTTTCCATCCTTTGACTTTCAGTCTGTGAGTACCCTTCTGGGTTAGATGGGTTTCCTGTAAACACCATATGGTTGGATTTTGTTTCTTGATCCATTCTGCTAGTCTGTTTCTTTTGATTGGTCCATTAAGACCATTTACATTAATGGTTATTACTGTTAAATGCTGGTTTATTGTAGGAATGTTATCTCTCTGCTGTTGCATCTTTATCTTTCTGTTCTGTTTAATTATTTGGTTTGCTTAGTGGTTTTTTCCTTTGTGTATCTAAACTGTGTTTCAATATTTTTTGCAGGGTTGGTTTGGTGTTCATGAAGTTCTTCAGCTGTTCTTTGTCATGGAAGTATCGTATTTCACCATCTATTTTGAATGATAGTTTTGCAGGATATATCAGTCTAGGTTGGAAGTCATTTTGCTTTAGGATCTGGAATACTTCACTCCATGCTCTTCTTGACTTTATTGTTTGTGCTGAGAAGTCTGCTGTGATTCTGATAGGTTTTCCTTTATAAGTGATCTGTCTTTTCTCTCTGACAGCTTTTAATAATCTATTCTCGTGTTGGATTTCTGCGATGGTGATTATTATATGTCTGGGTGTAGTTTTATTTTGCTTATGACTATTTGGAGTTCTATAGGCTTCACTGATCCTGATGTCGGTTTCTGATCTCATGCTTGGGAAATTTTCATCTATTACTTCTCTAAATATCCTCTTGACATCCTTTATGTTGTTTCCTTCTTTTTCATAATCCCTATCATTCTTATGTTATTTTTCTTTGCATCGTCTTGTAGTTGTTGAATTGTTGTTTCCTGATTCCTTGTTATTTTTAAAAGATCTTTCCTTTCCTGTTCACTAGCTGCAATCCTGTCTTCAAGATCTGAAATTCTATCTTCACTTTCATTAAGGCAGTTTTTACAACTTTCAGTGGAGTTTTTTATTTCCTGTATATCTCTGTGCATCTGCATTATGTATTCTGTTTGTTTCTTATATTGCTCATCTAGGGATTCTATCTCTTTGTTTAGTTTCTCCAATTTTTTAACTGTGTTTTCTTTAGATGTATTCAGAATCTCTTTCATTTCTTTTATGATTTCTTCTTTTACCTGGGAGATTATTTCGAGTTTGAATTCCTTTAAAGCTTCCTGGAGTTGCTTGTTTATTTCAGTAGCTATTACGTCTGATATTTGTATGACATATATTTTCTTCTATATACATCACTCCTAGGGTTTCTTGAGATGAGCTGTAGTTTTGAGGTTGTAGTTTGGTCTTTCGTTTTGTCATTTTCCTATATTTCTGTGTTTCAAGTGTTATTTGAAAGCTTCCTCAGGATCTGTTGGAAATCCCCTTCTATGTTTGCAGCTACTGAGACTCTGGCACCACGCTACCCCAAGCCACTCGGCCTGCAGAACCAATGGCCCTCCTCTGCCTGCTCAGAACTCCATAGTTCCAGACAAGCTGGGCTTCAGGGACACTGTGCGCCCACCTGCCCCTTGGAAGCTCCGCAGCTCTCCAATCGCAGCTGGGATGTGGAGGCAGATGTAGATGCCTCAAACCCACCTCTCCACTTCATTGCACCTGGAAGCCTGGAGGGACCCAAACAGTCTGGGCACTCACCACAGGTGCAGGGCCTCCGGAACCCGCGATGCTCCACCACCCGCCGAGATATCCACAGTCCTCCAGACACACAGGGAAGCCGATGGAGGTGTCCCAGATCCACCCAACCCCTCCTCTACCGTGTGTGTACTTTAAACTTTGGAGTAAGACATTACAATACTAACTGAGGTTTTCCTTGGAAATATTTTCTGGCAAGATTTTAAAATGTTTTCAGATTTGAATCTAAGCTTTTAAAAGATATTTGCTCATGATGTTAAATTTTATTACTCAATATACTAACTATATTCCAAATTTGAAAACTTTGTCACTAAATTGGTGTTAGGTGTCTTCAGGCGAGAAATGTCTTTGTAGTAACATGTAATTTATACATTAATTTTTCAACAGAAATTATTTTAATTATAAAATATCAATCTAAAGAAGGAAAACAAAACATTTTTTTTAAATTTCAAACATTTCTGGACACCTGTTTTTACAATAGTTTATATCTAATGAAGGTGTTGGTATTACAAGGTTGAAAAAACAATGGCCTCTGTAAATGGCTAGTTTTCATTTGTTTAAGCAAATATTTACTTATTATCACCTTATCACTAGTAAGTTTGCAAGCCACTAGTGTAGAAAACGAAACAAATAAATGCTTGCCTGTAAAGAAATGTTGTTTTTGCTTAGTGAAAATCTAACTGAATGTATTTAGAATCACTTTTTTAAATGATCACAAGTATTGATAAATGGTATTCTTTATTCCCATTAATGGTAGTTTCTGAGTTATATAAATCTTATTATTGATTCATAACAATGAATATGATATAGGATTAATTCAAATTTCAGTCTAACTCAAAATAAAAAAATCAACTTCTGAGCCTAATAATTATGTTGTCTTCACCATAATATTTTAATGAAAATATCATGTTTGTAATTATATCATCTTTGTAATCAATAGCAATGCATATGATTGTCCTACAAAGATATTCTTGAGTTCAACATATGTAATTTGTTAGCTCTATGAAAATGGAAATCATAGTCATTTTTTAAAATATGGCTATGCATAGTTTAATGACTGGATATGCTCTCAACAACACATCATGAAATGATTTTGACTGTGAATATTAGAGTATACTCTCCCAAGCCTAGACGTCAATCATTCCACATGGTCTCCTGCTGAAATCTTTTATCTACAAGATATATGACATTGCTGCTGGTGTAACATGGAATATTGCTTAGCAGTAAAACTATATATAATTTGAAACGATATACTCTAAAATTATTAAAATTACAGCACTATGGATGTATAAATCAGTGACAATTATTTATTATCATTATCAAGTACTGTCACTATTAAATACTTAAAGATTTATACATATTATACTTTTGTACAATTGTCAGCTCAATAGATTTGTTTACTATGGCATCATCATAAACCATGCATATGACCTGAAGGCTAATATGTCACTAGGTGATACAAAGTTTTGAAAACCACTACAGTTTTATGAGATCACTGTCCTACATGAGGTCTGTTACTGATCAGTGTCTTTATGTGACAAATTCTGTAGATAAATTATACTTTTAAAAGACTCTCAATGTCTATATTCATGAAAGCATATAAAGTAAAATTTCAAAGCAATACTGGAGAAAAATCAGTATAATGTCTGAAAGGGTTTTGGCCCAGACAGGACACTGTAGCTGGTAAAGCCTCAGGCAAAACCAAGGAGCTCCATCTCCCCCACCCCTAGAAATTTACCTAGGGTGCCAAAAGAATACCAATGTGCTACCTGTGCATCACCAATGCCCCTTAAGTTCCACCCCAAACTTAAGCTACTTATATGCTTCCACTCCTCGTGTTCCATGGAGAGATTGCCGACCCTGGGGGGAGATGCCGCACCCCAGGGTGTCAGGGGGTCTCTCCATGCATTTTCAAAATAAAGGTCATTTATATTTCATACTTCTTATCTTTTCAGGCACCGCTGGTCCCCACAGTTTGATCATATGGTTCCCATACTGGGAGCAGTAGATAAGAGACTCCTGGGGCTCTCCCAGTTTGAGCCCCCTGCCATTCAGAACCAGGACCGGACTATATTCTGCATTAATTCCTCACTTCTACACTCGGGAGCTGGGAACTTGTCACTGCTTGCTTGCAAACAACACCGACCCAATTTACTACAGGTGAGCAACCCCCAGACTTTGCTGCTGGGCCAGGCCCCAGGCGGGTTTTTTCCCCCTTCCCATGGGTTCCCATGATGGTCTCACATCCTTATGTCCTTACACAGCCCAAGACAGAGTTTCCCTGGAACAACCTGGGTTCTCACTGAGGAACTCTTACGTTTTTCAGAGCTTTTTAAGTTCTCATGGGCAGAGCTGTTACTAAACCCCATGAGAAATCCACTTGTATATTGGTGACAGCCAATTATTAATGAGCTTTGGAACCAAAATACTGATTGGTCTAAAACAAGTAAAAAGTGACGACTTAAACTTAGTAGACCACGGTCCATTGCCACAACTGGCTATAACTCCATGGGCCAGACCCCACACTAGATTTTATCTTAGGGGCCACTTCCTGCCCCCCCAAATCATAATTATCTATGGTTTATCACACTGACATCAAGTTTACAAAACTCTCTATCTTTAAGCCTTTGTTTTGAGAATGTGTGTCCTTTCCCTGCCACTGTGCCCTTTGTCTCCTCGCTGCTTCCCCTTTCCCACCATGCACCAACCCATTCCTCACTGAGATAGGAGGTGAGCCCAACCAGTGTTGAGAGATATGTGCAGGCTGCTTTAAGCTCTCATGCCACGCTCCAGCCCAAACAGTGTTAAGAGATACGAGCGGGTTGTTTTAAGCTTAAATGGGCTGCTTTAAGCTTTCATGCCATGCCCCACCCAGCTCTACACGGTAGTTCAGCTCTCATGCTGCACTCCAGGTCCATGCAGGGCTGGCTCTAATGCTGCGCCCAAATCATCACGCCCTGCAAGTAGTTCCGGCTCCATGGGCGACTCAGCTCCATGTCAGGCCACCTCCCAGTTCCGCCCCCTGTGCACTGCACCTGCCACCGCCACCACTGTGGCCCCCCACCCTGCACATATTTCTGGGGGCAGTTCCAGCCCTGCACTGTGTGTTATATCCTGGTGTTTGTCCTGCCTTCACTCTGCATGCCCCACTCCCATGCTGGGTGTGCCTTGCCTGTGCACTGGACCACAAACACAGGTAAATAGCAGCTCAGTGCCTCAGCTCAGAGATGCTATTTTTTACATTCTCAAACCATTTAATAAAGGTTAAATAAGCCAACAATAGATAAGACTTTGGCTGATAAATGGGGAAGTGGCCACCTGGTAATTTTACCAGCCTGTTTATCAATTAAAGCTTCAGCAATCTCCTAAATGCTTAACAACCAAAATTAAGAGGTAATTATAAATTCCTTTTGCTTTAAACCACCAATAATATTCTATGTTAAGCTTACTGCCTATATTATACTGTATTGTCACCGATCTCCTGTTTAACACCTAAAATTAAAAAAAATAATTATAAATTCCATTTGCTGGGAAAAACTAGCTCTTTTCTAAGACAAGGGTTGCATGATACATGCAAAAAAACAAGACCAACACTGTGGCAGAAGCAAACTTAAACCTTTCCCAGCCTATCTGCCTGCGCTGGCTCAGCCCTCCACTGAGCCATAATTAACTATATTCAACTGATATTAAATAACACCATAGCTGATTTCTCTCCTAAATAAAAAGGTAAAAAATTAATTAAAAAGGCCATCCTCCAAAAATCAGATGGCATTAGATATTTTAACAACATAAAGAGATACTTATATATATATGACATAAATAGTATGTCTGTTCCTAAAATTCTCTGAACCTGTCCTCCTTATGAGAAGCCATTACTAAAATTATAAATACCCAGTTGATTATATCTGACTCCTGCATTGTCGATGTCGCTCCCGGCCGGCAGGAAGGACACACGACAAAGTCTGGCAGTGGACAACCTTTTCTTTTATTTTCCTTCTCCGTACAGCCTGCCCTGGGATCGCTCCCAGCCGAAGCCTCCTTTGGTCCGCTCCCCGCGGCTCCTTTTGGGCTTCTACTTCCGGGCTTCTTCTTCCCCCTCAGGGGTGGCACCAGTATATATACGGATACAGTGTCCAATCATGTTAAAGTAAGCAAGGCAAGCTGATTGGCTAACATCATCAGTTGCCAGGCAGACTATATTGTTGAGCGGGTTGCTTACGCGGTAAGCAGGAAACTAACATGCTCGATGGGAGGGGTAATCTACCTCAGGCTTTACTCTTTACTACAGGCCTCACGTCCGCCAAGTGAGGCGACCGGGCTCGGGGCTGCGGCTCCCAACATCTCCCCCTTTTTTATTTTTTATGAATGTGCGCATCGTAGCCCTTCTTGGACTGGGTGCAGAGGCTTATGCCCTATGTGTAGGCCCACCGTAGGTCCTTGGCTTAGACCCTGGTCGGCCGTCCCATGGTCCGCCAAGGCCCTGAGGCCCTCGTCTTTTTTCTAGGGCCAGGCACAAACTGGACGGAACCTGGATGCACACAAGCTTGCACTCATTTTCTCTCCGTAAAGAAATCCCCTCGGAGAGAAATTTAGACCTGGGCAGCATCTAACAGTCCAGCGGCTTACGTGCAGAATGGGGTAGGGCCTGGCTTAGGTTGAGTCGCACCGGGGGAGTACGCTCTTACCCGTCATTGACTCTCCTACCCAGCTATGTCATAATTTTTTTTTTTAGAGGAGGAGTGTGGGAAGCTCACCGTCCCTAGACTCGGTCGTAGGCTAGGCGAGCGAGCCATGCATATGCCTGAGGATCTTCTTGTCTATTTCGGGCTACCGCTATTTTTATTCATCTTGTTGGTTGGTCTGTGATGGATCTCCGGTAGGGCAGGTCTGATCTTCAGTCGAGGGCTTTGTCGCCCGTGTCAGTCTCTCCGGTACCCACAGTGGTTCTCGTCCCGATTCCTGTGGGAAAACACAAACCGCGCCTCGGTTCCAGCTGACCACTGGATCCGGGCCCATCCATTGTCCTGTCAGGACATCTTTCCACTTCACCTACCCTTTATGGTTGGGGGAAGGGTTGCAGTGCTCCACGGCTGGGGAGCAATTATCATTATTTAAATTTAAAAAATTGTGTGTGAATAGTGCCATGGATAATCGTGCCTTTGGGGCCAGGCCTTGGCCTACTCCCCCTTTTTGTTTTTGTAAAATTTTTTTGAGGCTTTTATGAGCCCTCTCAATGATTTTTTGACCTTGGGGATTATATGGGATACCATGTTTTAATTGAACCTCCATCATTTTGCAGAACTCATTGAAGGCTTTGCCTATATAGGCTGGTCCATTATCAGTTTTTAATATTTTTGGTTTGCCCCATGCGGCCCAAGCCGCCAGGCAATGATTGATCACATTAGACACTTTTTTACCTGTTTCTGCTGTTGTGAATATGACGTGAGAACAGGTGTCTGTGGAAACATGAACATATTTAAGAGTCCCAAACTCCTGTATATGTGTGATGTCCATCTGCCAAACATCACCAGGGATCAAACCTCGAGGGTTTACTCCCATCGGTATGGCAGGTTTGTATGTGGCACAGGAGTCACATAGTCGCACGATATCTCGTGCATCTGCTCTGGGAACATGGAAATGGTTTGCTAGTGTCCTGGCATTGACATGAAACTTATCATGGAAGGCACGGGCTCGCTCGATTGGTGTTAGTAAGGTAAAAATCTATAACGGGCGAGTGGCAGTGTCAGCAGCCGCATTCCCCTGTGCCATGGGCCCTGGCAGGGATATATGTGCTCTTATGTGGGTGGTGAAGACCTTATGGTGTCTGTTCTGAAGCAATGTCTGGATAGACAGGAACAGCCCAGCCACTGTGGAAGTGGATCTAATTAAACCGGCAGTCTCAAGCACTTGCATAGCATTGACCACATACCTAGAATCAGAGACAATATTAATGGCTTCTGAGAACCGTTCAAGAATCATTTTAACGATCTGCAGTTCCACCACCTGAGGCTGATCAGGTTCAAATTGTATGGTAACCGGGGGCTTGCCTAGGATCACATAGGCGCCTATCCCCGTCTTGGAGCCATCTGTGTATATTGTAGTTGCTGGGACTAATGGCTCAGAGGCAGTAACCTTTGGAAAAATTATAGGGTGCTGAGTGACAAATGACAAGATAGGGTCTTTAGGGTATTGATTGTTTATATCCCCATGAAAAACACATCTCAGAATGGCCCACGTATCTATGCAGGCAGCCAGGGTCTTGATCTGGCTGGCGGTATAGGGTACTCGGATGGCTTGTGGTCCTGAGCCAAAATGTTGGACAGCTCTATCATGCGCTTCAAGGGCCAATGAAGCGACTGCCTCCGGGTAATGCTCTATGACTTTTGCAGGTGAGACCTTAGGGTGTATCCACAGTAATGGTCCTTTCTGCCAAATCACCGCTGTGGGCTGTAGACTAGTCTGTAGCAAACAGACATCAAAGGGTCGCCCTGGTTCAATTTTGTGTAAGGTAGCCCCACCTAAGGCTTTTTTTACTCTCTGTAAGGCAGCTCTTGCCTCAGGAGTGAGCCTCCTGTGGGAGGCTATATCTGGGTCTCCCTTCAGAAGGTCGAACAGGGGTTTGAGATCTGAATTTGGTATATGTAAATATGGCCTAATCCAATTAATGTCTCCCAATAGCTTTTGCATGTCATTTAGGGTCCTAACGCCATCCGTCCTAATGGTGACCTTTTGTGGAGAGACTAGCATAGGGGAGATTTTCGCGCCTAAGTAGGTCACCATTTCTCCTCCCTGAATCTTGTCGGGGGCAACATGCAGATTAGCTTGTCTCAGGGCCTCGACCAACTGGCCGAGCATATTATTTAGCATGTCTGGGTCCCTGCCGCTGAGTAAAAGGTCGTCCATGTAATGCACACATCTTATCTTGGGAAAGGATTTCCGTAGGGGGGCCAGTAGGGAATCAAGGTAAATCTGACACATAGTGGGACTGTTGGCCATACCTTGGGGCAGCGTTATCCACTCGTATCTGAGATCAGGGCTTTCTTGGTTAATGGTGGGTAAAGTAAAGGCGAACCTATGAGTGTCCTCTGGACGCAGGGGGATTGAGAAGAAACAGTCTCTAAGATCTATAACATAAACTGGCCAGGACTGAGGGATGGCTGAGAGAGCTGGCAGCCCCCTCTGGACCGCCCCCAGGGACTGCATCTGCGCGTTGACCGCCCTTAGATCATGGAGCAGCCTCCATTTGCCAGACTTTTTCTTAATTATAAAAATGGGGGTGTTCCATGGGGAGGTTGACGGCTTAATGTGTCCTAATCTAAGTTGTGTACTGACTATTTTTGACAAGGCTAATAGCTTCTCCTTAGGCAGGGGCCACTGAGGTACCCAAACCGGATCATTTGACCTCCAGGTGATTTTGATCGAAGTGGGTAGGAGAGCTTCTTCAGCGGCCCCTAAGAAAAACCCAGCCCTTGCCTATCTTTTTTGTTCTCTACTGGTATTGGGGATGTCCGACCCTGTAGGGCATTGCCCAAGCCTTTGCCGGGGGTATATCCCTGGTTTCTGAGTATATCCTTAGCCTGGGGGGAGCAGTTTGACGTAAGCGTGACATCTATCTGAGTGAGGATGTCCCTTCCCCATAGAGACACTGGCAACTGCAACACAAATGGTTGGAAATGGCCCTGATGACCCTCCTCATCACACCAGAGCAGGGTTGAAGCACTAACCTGAGGAGCTGACACCATCCCCAGGCCCTGCAGCGTGTTATCTGCAGTGTTGGTGGGCCAGTTGGAGGGCCAATCCTTTCTAGAGATAATGGAACGGTCAGCTCCTGTGTCTAGGAGCCCTGTTATATTCTTGCCATTGACCTTAAGTGAGAGCATGGGCCTTTTATCAAGTATTATATGGAGTCCCTTGAAGACTTCCCCTGAGGAACCGAAACCTTGACTTTCTCTAATTTTCTGCTTTGAGGGGAATCTCTTGTGGAGACTGGGGAGCAGCAAGAGCTGCGCTATCTTGTCTCCTTTATTGATTACCATAGTACCCACAAGAGATTGAACCATAATTTTAATGTGTCCTGTGTAGTCTGAGTCTATGACCCCCGGGACTACTGTGAGACCCCGAAGGGCCGTGGAGGATCTCCCGATCACCAGACCCACGGAATTTTCGGGTAACGGTCCCTTAAAGGTGGTTTCAACCACTTGAACGCCCATATCAGGCACTAATATAAGTCTGGAGGCGACACTGAGGTCCACACCTGCTGACCCAGGGGTGGCCCTTGTTGAAGGCTGCCATCCTGAGCTGTCCTGTCTCTGGGGCGGGGGCCCGCCTGTGAAGGGGGCCCCCTCTGGCCGTTTTTTGGCCCTCTAGCATCTCGTCCACAAATACGGTTGCCCTGAGCATCAAAGACCGACCTACACTCCTCAGCTTTGTGTGATCCCCTCTTGCATCGCCCACAAACATATGGTTCTTCATTCCTAGGGCGAGGCCTAGCATCTGCATTGTTTGGGCAATGACGTTTAATGTGTCCTGGCTCCCCGCAGGCAAAACACCCTTTAGCCTTACATTCCCCTTCTAACCCGCGAGGTCCCCTCTGCTGTACAGCTGCGGCCAGGAGAGCAGCCACTCCCGAGTTGGAGAGCGGCCCCCCTATCTCTCTGCATATCCTAATCTAGGCGTTGAGGTCCTTGTTCTTATGAGGAGCTATCGCTGCCTTGCACTCCTTTGTACATTGCTCAAAAATCAGCTGCCTTACCAGCGGTCGAGCCACTCCCGGATCAGAAAATATCTTATCGGCAGCATCTTGCATTTGGGCCACAAAGTCAACAAATGGCTCTGTGGTACCCTGAATTATTTTTGAAAGACACAAGGAGGCTGTTCCGGCACCACTTACCTGCTTTCAGGCGCGGAGCCCTATGGCGTTGATTTGTTCATAGACAGCGCCGGGGAACTGAGTCTGATCATCAGCGTGCCGACCTTCTCCCATAAGCAGTTCCTTGTTTCACCCCCGGTTTCCCCGACTGGCGTTTCTCTCAGCCTGCTCTGCAGAGAACTCTGCGTACCAGGCTCGCCAATCCAGGTAACTACCCGAGGGCAGACACGCCTTTGCCAGCTGAATCCAGTCCGCGGGGGTGAGGGGCCCAGAAGACAGGTTCTCCAGCATGGCAATGGTGTAAGGCGCAGTCGGCCCAAAGGTTGTAACTGCATTTTTAAGTTTTCTAATCTGCTTTATCTCAAAAGGCTCCCATGCATTACGTCCCTGGCCCATAGCTACTTGTACAGGAAATATCCCGTAGGGGCCACTATCTATCCCAGGTGGTGGATGTACCTCATGAGACAAACGTCCCCCCTGCCATAGCCGCCTGTAAAGATACCGACCTGCCGGCGGTGGAGCATAAGACGGCGGCCATGATTGGGCGGAAAATGGGGGCCCGTGCATCACTTCCTGTTCTGGCGAAGGGGAAGGGAGCTCCCGGGCGGCCGCCTCGCGGCGAGGGATCGCCTCCGGGAACAGCCCCCAAGGTGGGGCGGAAGGCTTCGCCTCCCTCTCGCGCCGGGGAGCGCTCAGGAGCTCTCTACTCCTCCGCAGACCAAGTTGAGCGGAGCGCAATGCACGGCGCAACGCTGGGAAAGAACCCTGCGACTCCTTATCGAGCGACTTAGGCTCCTGACAGCTGGTCTCTTTGGCCTCCTTGCCATTCAACTTTCCCTCGTCCTCGGAGTCAGACGACTCCGAGGCTAGAGCCCCGTCCTTCTCCTTAGCATCTTTGTTCCCCTTGACGGGCCCCTCTCGGGAGCTCCCTGACTGGGCCTGCTCAAATACCCTGCATACTTTTGTAAGCTCTTGAGAGCTTTCTCCACAACCACCCTCGCTCTTAGTGTTGCTACCTAGCATGTTTCCCATCTTTTAATATGTTACTCACCGCGTGAGGCCCAAGGAATCCGCCACTTACGCGTGAGCCTGAGGGGAGTCTAAAAGCCCTGTAGGTGCGCGCCACCCAGAGCCCAGGCTTATCCCCAACTCACCTGTCTCGCAGCTCTGTACTGGAGCATTGTCCGCTGTCACGTCTCGGGGGTGATCAGTCCCCGTGCGGGCCTCCAAATGTCGATGTCGCTCCCGGCCGGCAGGAAGGACACACGACAAAGTCTGGCAGTGGACAACCTTTTCTTTTATTTTCCTTCTCCGTACAGCCTGCCCTGGGATCGCTCCCAGCCGAAGCCTCCTTTGGTCCGCTCCCCGCGGCTCCTTTTGGGCTTCTACTTCCGGGCTTCTTCTTCCCCCTCAGGGGTGGCACCAGTATATATACGGATACAGTGTCCAATCATGTTAAAGTAAGCAAGGCAAGCTGATTGGCTAACATCATCAGTTGCCAGGCAGACTATATTGTTGAGCGGGTTGCTTACGCGGTAAGCAGGAAACTAACATGCTCGATGGGAGGGGTAATCTACCTCAGGCTTTACTCTTTACTACAGGCCTCACGTCCGCCAAGTGAGGTGACCGGGCTCGGGGCTGCGGCTCCCAACACTGCATACTTACTTAATTCTATAGATACCTTCTACTGTAGTCCAAATCTCAAAAAAAAGGCAAAACTTGACCTTCAAACTCCATAGAAACCACCTTAATATGGCTTTTCACATTTTCAACAACAGAGATAACAGTGACACTTGGAGTTCTGAGACAGGTAAACCGATACAAGGTGGAGCTGCCCCTCCCCACCCCCCCCGCCCATGGACCATGCCTCAAATCCAGCAGAAGACATTGGGCAAGAGTGTGCCCCATCCTGGCATTCCTTTGAGACTTTACCCCAGGGTTACTGGACTATCCTAGCCACCAGAGTGTGCATAAGCCATCCTAACTTCCAGCCCTCACAGGAAATGCCAACACTGCCAGATTCATTGCTGACATCTTTTAAGAATGCTACCCTTTTTAAGAAAAAACAGGAATCATTAAATAATATGATCCAAATTGCAATCATACTTTTATAGCTACTGAATGATTGTGTGAAATATAATAAATCAACTGGAAAATGGAAGAATGTGTGTGTGTGTGTGTGTGTGTGTGTGTCTGCCTGTCTATCTCTGGTGGAAGTTATGAAAGCTTAGATTTTAGGTAATCTGCATTTCATTAAGTTTCTAGGTTGCAATTTGGCCTCAGTTACACTGTTTTGCAGACTGTGGGAGACAACTCCAGTGTTTCCCTTGGAATTCAAGACAATTACTGTGACTGAATATTTGGAGATTCATTTCCTTAAACTGATATGTAAAAAGGATGGGTAGGGTATTTGCTTCTTTTAATTAACTCTGACCATGGCAAACAATGCTAGCCCAAGTGCTAGTGTGCGGAAATCTATAGCCATCACACATGTGAGAGACATCTCCAGTGACTCCTTTTGGATCCCAAACAATTGCGGTGACTTTGATTACTTGGGGACTCATTTCCTTATACTGATATGTGAAAGGCTGGCTAGGATATTTCCTTCTCTCTTCAATTGGCTCTAAGCATTGCAATAAGGCTAGCCAAGGTGTTAACGTGCAAAGTCTAGCCATCAGAAAGCCCTGTTTCCTCACATGGTGCTCTCCACATTACAGGATTGAGCTAGCAAGATGCAGAGCAAATAGCTCTGGGAATGTCAACTGGGTAGGATCCTCAAGCTAAGAGGCTCTGATTCCCCAGGGCACAAGAGTTTGCATATCAAAAACATAAGCAATAGCCCTCCCCCCAAACAATTCCATTGCTACCTTAAGTTATGTAAATTGCTTCTTCTGCATATCTTTATCTCTGCAAATTACAGATATGCCATTCTTGCACCAGGCCAGCCAGCTCAAGTTACTCAGTAATCCCCCAACATTCTGACCATCACTCATCTCTGAGCTAGCCCACCTTTCTACACAAAAGAATAAATGCTGGGTGAGGCCTAGGATCAAGGACTTTGTCCACATGTCCTCATGGGAAATGTATTTAGGACCCCTTGGCTGCCCTTAACTTGGAATATGCCTTTGTGTTTTTACTCTCGCTGTGGATTGCACTGGTGGTGGTAGATTGGAATTGACCAGCTGGGATTCAAATAATGCCTCAATGGGATTACAAATATAACTTTTTGGGTTGTGAGGAAGACTAGAAAGAGGATTACAATACTTGGGTGACTGAACTCTATTTTTGGGTTTACAATAGCAGACCAATTATAAAGTGGTCCAAGATTTTCTTAGTTCTCCCTGTCTTTCCCAATTTCTTTAAATTCCAATTTTAATCTGAATTTCTGTCCCAACCCTTCAATTCAAAGCCTTTCATAGGCCCTATCCAGTAACATGTACCCTAGCAGTATTCCACAGCTCCTGATTTTCCCATTAGTATAAACATAGTTAATCTGAGCACAGCCCTGCAAAATGACTCAGGAGAGTGACACAATGAAGTGATGCAAGCAGCTATAATGAAAGATGCAACTGGCATTGTGTGTTGTGCCTCCAGATAATGGACTTACTATTTAACAGTGGTTTGTTCAAAATACATTAATAAGTGCATTAATAACAATAGTAATAATGCAAAAAATTATGACAACATGCAGGTATGGAATATTTGTATGGAATTGACATTTTAGAAGCTCTTTAATTAAATTATTGGCACAAATACTAGAAAATTTGATTCTTCCTATATAAAATTTATATAGTAATGAGTCATTGAAAATGTCCCTGAATTAAAAAGGTCTTATTTATTCTTTAGAGAATAAGAGAGAAGTCTTAGATATAGGATTTTCCTGTCATGAAAAATAATGCCTTTTAAATATGTATGCTTGTATAAGGGTGTGTGTGTGAATGTGTGTCACTAGATAAAGAAGTTCTCAAGTTTACAAAGACTAGTGTATAAAAGATATATATTGACAGGTAAATGGTCTACAAAATCTGCAGAAGATATATGACATTTTAAAAAAATTTATAAAAAATAAAAAAGGAGATTAAGATAAAAGAGGACATAAAAATGTAACAAAGCAGGTCAGAATAGAACAATTTAAGCAACATAGTGTTTCACCACAAGATAACCCAACGTAACAGTTGTTACCATAGTGTCTCTTTCCTTGAAATATTTGAGCATAACTTCGTATACTATACCATCAAACATATCAAGAAGGTGTAAGACCATTCAAGAGAATGAAAGTATTACAGTGTATTTAGAACCATCTAACAGAAAGTGAGCAATGGTTTCTATATTGTCTCCCTGTCTATAAAATGTTTTGTTTATACTATCACATACAATGAAATCCAATAAGATACAACATGATAAAACCAATGGAGACAGAACAAAAGGTTGATGGGACTTCATACCAAGATGATATTAAATCATCACTAGCTATTATGATGTCTTCTTTTCTTCAAAATAGCTGTTCATACCACCACAGATAAAATCAGAAAACCGAGAATAAAACCACTCCAATTAATGAATGAAAACATTATAAAAATTCAAAACAATATAATGGGAAATCATGATTCCCACATATTTTAGGTATTCTTATCATTTCTTAACTAAGGAAACTATTAAATATTTATATATGTGAGTTTAGTTTATTTCACTTATGAGTATGGTCTCAAGCTGCATCCATTTATTTATAAGTATCTCAATGTGATCATTCTTTATAGCTGAGTAGTACACCATTGTATAAAAATACCACAACTTCTTATCCATTCCTCAATGGATGGACACTTAGGTTGTTTCCAAGATCTGGTTATAGCAAATTGTGCTGCTATATACATTGTTGCACATATATCACTGTGGTATGATGCTTTCAGTTCTTCTGTGAATATGGCTACCAGTGGAATAGCTGGAACAAATGGGACTTCCAATCACAGCTTTTTGGGAAATCTCTAGACTGACCTCCACAAAGGTTGTACCAGTCTACACTCCCACCAACAGTGCAGGAGAGTTCCTTTTTCCCCACAGCCACTCCAGCATTTGTTGGTAGTTGTTGGCAGTTTTCTTGATCCTGGCCATTCTTTCAGGAGTGAGACTGAATCTCAGTGTGGTTTTAATTTGCATTTCTCTAATGACTAAAGAAGATGAACATTTTTTCATGAATTTATTTGCCATTTGTATTTCTTCATCTGAGAAGTATGTACTCATTTCAGATGTCTATTTTTGGATTTCATCTCTGAATTTTGGGGGTCTGATTTTTTTTTATCTTTTTTTTTTATTTAAGAGGAAAAAGAGAAAAACACAAAACAAAACAAAGCAGTGTAAGGTTACACATAATACAGAACTACAAAAAAAAAAAAACATAACAGTAAGAAATCACCTGTTAATAGATTACATATTATCATCTTGGAAATAGTTGCTCAAATCACAGTATCAAAGAATACAAAGTAGACATTTAAACAGAGAGACTGCAAACAGCTGTGTTCAATGATCCAAAAACATTAATATAGTCAGCTATTTAACATCCCTAAACACACTTGCTGTTATATCCGTTAGAGCTCTTTTTTTTCCCCCTCCCTCTCTTTTTTACAACAAAATTTACACATTTTGGATTTTATTACTCCTTAGTTCTTATTACTTTTTTGGGGGGGAGAGAATAAAGTCAAATATGGCAAAACAAAGCTGTAAGTCAAAACCAAGGATAGACATAGCACATGATGTAGAACAGAGTACAAGGTCATCAACAATGGTTATCAACATTGTCTCTTGTTTCCTTAAAAGGAATTGTCCATCTCATTAGATATTATAAAGCCGGACAAAACAGTGGAGAACAAGACCAATAAAACTTAGGCATTGTGAACATTACAGGACTTCCAAAGGAGACAATAGTCAAACCAGAATGGGCATCTTTGTGAATCTTATTGCCTTCAAAATTAGCTATTTCTTATGTTTATTTTAATTAAGGGGGTCTGATTTTTAAAAAATTCTTTATATGCTTTAGACAGAAGTCCTTTGTCTAGGGAACAGTTCATGAAGATTTTTTTTCCCAGTTTTTGGGTTTTCTTTTCACTATGCTAGAGATTTCTTTTGACATGCAGAAACTTTTTAATAAGACATGACCCCAGTTATTGGTTCTGGGAAGTATTTTCCATGCAGTTTGATTTCTGTTCATAAATTCTCTACCTAACCCTATGTCTTCAAGGTTTTTACCCAATTTGTCTTCCAATAGATTTAGTGTTTCTGTTTTAATATTCAGATCTTTGATCTATTTAGATTTTAATTTAGTACTTGGTGATAGGCATGGGTCTAGTTTTAATTTTCAGCATATGGAGACCAGCTTTTCCAACACCATTTATTAAAGAGACTGTCCTTCCTCCAGTGAACATGTTTGGCCCTTTATCAAAGATAACATGGTTGAGTGTGTTTGTAGTTGTGGCAGTATTTTCTAATCTATTCCATTGACCTTCAGCTCTGTTTTTATTCCAGTACTATGTTGATTTTACTACAGTTGCTTTATAGTATAACTTCAAGTCAGGGATTGTGATGTCTCCTGCCTTGCCTTTGCTGCTTAGAACTGTCTTTGCTATTCCAGGTCTCTTCTCACTCCAGATGAATTTTAGGAGTGGTTTCTCTAGATCTACAAGGTATTGATGGTATT
The DNA here is from genome assembly GCF_034190915.1 of Cavia porcellus. NCBI lineage: Eukaryota > Metazoa > Chordata > Mammalia > Rodentia > Caviidae > Cavia > Cavia porcellus. The sequence goes on along the minus strand of NW_026947510.1, from coordinate 25,277,314 downwards.
TTTATTGAAATTGCATTGAATCTGTATAACAGTTTTGGGAGAATGGCCATTTTCACAATATTTTTTCTTCCTATCCATGAGCAAGGGATGTCTTTCCACTTTCTGAGATTCTCTTCAATTTGTTTTTTCAGTGTATTATAATTTTACCTATATAGGTCTTTCACTTCATTCATCAGAACAATTCCTAAATATTTCATTTATTTGGTTGCTAGTGTGAAGGATGTGTCTTCTCTTATTTCTCTCTCTGTGATTTTGTTGCTAGTGTACAGAAATGCCATTGATTTTTGAGTATTGATTTTTTTATCCAGCTACATTGCTGAATTTATTTGTTACATCTATGAGTCTTTCAGTGGAGTTTTGGGGTCTTCTATGTAGAGTATCATGCCTGCAAATAATGATAATTTCACTTCTTTTCCTATCTTTACCATTTTTATTTTTCTCTCTTGTTTAATTGCTCCAGCTATTATTTCCAGTACTATATTAAATAGGAGCGGTGATAAGTGACATCCTTATCCTGTGCCTGATTTTAAAGTAAAACCTTCAATTTTTGGCCATTTAATGTGATATTGGTTGTTGGTTTTTCATAGATGGCCTTTATTACATTGAGGTAAAGACCAGCTATTCCAATTTTCTATAAAGTTCTTAACACAAATGAATATTGAACCTTATCTAAAGATTTTTCTGCATCAATACAAATGATCATGTGATTCTTACTTTTGGCTTTATTGATATGGTGGATTATATTTATTGCTTTATGTATGTTGAACCATTCCTGTATGCCATGGATAATCTTCTTGATGATTTGCTGCATTCTGTTTGCTAATATTTTATTGAGGATTTATGCATCTGTGTTCATTAGAGAGTTTGGTCTGTAGTTCTCTCTTTTAATTGTGTCTCTCTCAGGTCTTGATACTAGAGTAATATTTAATTCCAGGAATGACTTAGGAAGGATGGCTTCCCTTTCAATTTCATTGAAGAGTTTGAGAAGTGTTGGTATTAAGTCTTCTTTGTACTTCTTGTAGAATTCTGCAGTGAATAAATCTGGGCCTGGGCTCTTCTTTGTAGGTAAGGTCTTAAATACATTTTCAATTTCATTAACAGAAATTGGATTATTCATCAGTTTTACTTATTTTTTACCTGGCTTTGGTACTTCATATGTTTCTAGGAATCTATCTATTTCTTCTGTGTTATGAAACCTATGAGAGTAGAGGTTTACCAAATAGGTGTTGATGATCTTCTCTATTCCCACAGAGTCTGTAGTGATTTTGCCTTTTTGATTTCTAATTGCATAAATTTGAGCTTTTTCTTCCCTTTTTTTACAGTAAGGGTGGCAAGGATCTTATAAATTTTATTTATTCTTTCAAAGAACCAAATCTTGGATTTTTTTTTTTATCCTTTGGATTGTTTTCTTAGTGTCTATTGCATTAATTCGTGCTCTGAGCTTTTAATTTCCTCCATTCTTTTGGCTTTGGACTTGACTTGCTCTTCTTTTTCTAGATGTTTGAGGTGTAACTTCAGGTTATTTATTTGTATTCATTCTGTTTTTCTGATGTGGGAAGTCAGTACCACAAATTATCTTCTGAGGACAGCTGTCACTGCATCCCACAGATTGCGGCAAGTTGTATTTCTATTTTCGTTTGCTTGTAGGTATTTTTTAACTTCTTGAATTTCCTCTGTGACCCCCTGGTTCCTCAAGAGTGTGCTATTTCAGTTTCCAGGAATTTGTGGGATTTTTGCAGTATCTTTTATCATTAATTCCTAATTTCATGGCACTATGCTCCAATAAATTGCAAGGTATAATTTCAACTCTTTGCATTTATTTAAATATGTTCTGTGAGCTAATATATGTTCTATTTTAGAGAATTTATGATTCATGTACTGCTGAGAAGAATGTGTATTCTGATATCATTGGATGGAACACTCTGTATATGTCCATCAAGTCCATTTGTTCACAGGTGTGATTCAGTTCTGTTATTTCTTTGCTGATTTTCTGTCTGGTTGATCTGTCCCTTGGTGTCAATGGTGTGTTAAGGTCTCCTGTTATAAATATGTTATTGCTAGTTTGGTTTTTCACTTCTATTAATACTTGGTTTATATAACTGTGTGCTCTGGAATTTGGTGTTAAGTTTTCCTTTAACCAGTATGTAATGACCTTCTTTATTTCTTCTGATCATTCTTGGTTTGAAGTTCACATTGTTTGCAACAAAATAGCCTCCTCCACTTTTTTTTTCAGTTCTTGTTTCATGAAGTATTATTTTCCATCCTTGGACATTTAGTCTGTGAATATCATTTTGGATTAGATGGGTTTCTTGTAAATAGCATATGTTTGAATGTCTTTTCTTGATCCATTCTGCCAGTCTGTTTCCTTTAATTTATGCATTGAGTCTATTTACATTAATGGTTATAACTGTTATATGTTGGTTTACTCTTGAGATGTTATCTTTCTGCTATTGCATCTTTATCTTTCTGTTCTGTTTAATTGTCTGCTTTGCTTAGTGGTTTTTCCCTACGTGTACCTAAACTGTCTTTCAGTATTCTTTCCAGGGTTGGCATGGTGATCATGAAATTCTTCAGCTGTTCTTTGTCATGAAAGTATCTTATTTCTCCATCAGTTTTGAAGGACAGTATTTCAGGGTACATCATTCTAGGTTGGCAATCATTTTCCTTTAGGATCTGAAATACTTCACTCCATGCTCTTCTTGACTTTATTATTTGTGCGGAGAAGTCTACTGTGATTCTACTAGGTTTTCCTTTCTAGGCGATCTGTCTTTTCTGACAGCTTTTAATAATGTATTCTTGTGTTGGATTTCTGGTATGGTGATTACTATATGTCTGGGTATAGTTTTATTTTGGTTATGGCTATTTGGAGTTCTACATGCTTTGGTTAGGGCTATTTGGAGTTCTCTATGCTTCACTGATCCTGATGTCAGTTTCCAATCTCATGTTTGGGAAATTTTTCAGCTATTACTTCTCTAAATATTCTCTTGACATACTTTATGTTGTCCCCTTCTTTTTGATTTGTCTCTATCAATCTTATGTTGGCATCATCTTACAGCTATTGAATTGTTATTTCCTGATTTCTTATTACTTTTTAAATACCTTCCTTTCCTGTTCACTAGCTGCAATCTTGTCTTTGAGGTCTGAAATTCTATCTTCACTTTCATTAAGGCGGTTTTTACCCTGCCAACAGGAGCAAAGATCTTAAACTTCCAGGGCTCAGCATAGTGCAGGGACATTTACTCCAGGCCGCCCAGTCTCCAGAACTCTGTTTTATTGTTTTGTTATCTTTAAAGTATATACATTATAATGCACTATTAAACATGATAAAGTAATTTCATATATATGATATAGTACTCAAACATGATACAGCCAGTCATAATAATCATTAAAAAGTCTTTTTCAAAGCACAATAATGATACCATACTGAATGGAAGTAGCATTTTGGGAGAGAAAATGCATGTGATTAATGAGCAGCACAATATAGAATGTATGCATTCATAATGTATTATTACAACTAGGCTAAATTTTATAATTATACCCTCTGGATGTTTCTTAAATATGTACATAATTTAGGTGATACAGAATTTTGTGTTACAGACAAAGAGGTAATTTATCTAAAAACTGTTCAGTGTTTCTTGTTTGCCTATTGCTTGACAATAAATATAGAAAATAGATCTTTACCCTTAGGCTTCCTGGATTCACAGAATTAGGTAAATGGACCAACAAAAGTATTATGTTGAAAGGTTTTTAAATAGTAGTGGTGGTGGTGGTAGTTGTCATTGTTACTGAAATTTGAACCAAGAAATATTGGGGAATGAATTCAAAGATAGAACTAGTGAGTGAAAAATCTAACAGGACATAACATCTTTCAGAGGAACATGAATACAAATGAAAACCCAAGTGCTTTGAGAGTGGATAGTGACAGTAAAAAAAACCCTGAAATATCTTCAAAATTATTTGAAAAGAGAAAGAACAAAGTTTTGAGAAAGGATTGTATTATAATAATAATTCTATTGCTCTAAAATCATTGCAAGTTTTGTATCATCTTATAAATAACATAATCAGTGTCACTATTAAATATGGCATACTAAATAATGGGAACAAAGCACTGAAGTAACAAAATTTTGGAGCTACTTTTGGGAATTTCTGAAGCTGAACTAGAAGGTCACTGAGACTCAGAATTCATCCAAAGCAGGATTTAGTTTCATCTTGGATTTTTACTGAAGGAAACAGAAAAGGTTACAGCTAAAACAGCCCAAAAGACAGAAAGCTATGACTACTTTGCAAATGAGAGACCCATTTTCCTGTGTTAAGTAATGACCACTATTGTAAATATAATAGGTAACAATGGAAAAGCAATGTTTTAAAATGATTAGTTTAAAAGCCTATATTTAAAATCTAAATTTTGTACATTTTGTAAATGAGCCCACATAACTAAACTTTGTTGCATATCGTAATACAAAGGCCATTCTAAAGAAAAATAGAGACTAAGGTGAGATAAGAATTGTACCAACAAGAATTAAAGAATGTACATGGAAAGTAAAGAGAATGTGGATTGCAGAAGAGAAAATATAAGTTATCAAGCCAGAGACATTCCCTAAACCAGCAGTGTGTGACATTTAGCTCAAAAGAGTTATGTGAGCAATAAATCATCAAATTGTATGTTCAACAACTATTATCAAATTTCTTTCTTCTTCTCAACATTTTGGTGACTAACATATATGGAGCCCAACACTAAAGTAGAACAGAGTTAGGATTGTGTATCAATTTATTTAAACACAAAGCATATTTTTATAGAGCAACTTATAAGATTAATATGTCACACTAGGAACTTTCTCATCAAGATAAACTAAGAGGTTATACAAATTCTTAGGAAAGTGGAATTGAAAACAAACACCAGAATTTTATCATTTTTAAGTGGATTAATCATTAACAAAAAACTAATGATTTTAAAATACTTATTTGAGTAGGTGACTCTCTATTGGAAAACTACATCCAACATGTCATTGCCAGAGTGAGCAAATCAGGGAAGCTGTGGCACTCATTTGAGAATAAATAGCTCCCTAAGAAGAGGGACATTTTTTATTGCTTTGTTAGATGTGGTTAGTCACTGTAAGGAACTCAGTACTATGGGAGCATGCTCCACCATGGATGCCCTATATGTGAAGCGTGAAATCTCAGTTCAGTGGCTCCCAGTCTTAAATCACTAAACTTAAATTACAAATATTGTATGTGGAAAAACTATTGGTATCAAGAATGTAAACAATTCACATCACTCTGTAAGTAGCCATACTTTTAGAAAGGGCTACCTTCTAAAGAAGAGACCCAAATCAATACAATCTAAATGGCATAAGAATAGAAAATACCTCAAAAATTTTTTGGGGAGACTCAGTGTAGTTGCTATTCAAGTAATCCAAGAGAAACAACCAAAAAAATATGGACTAGCAAACAAGCCTTTAGCCTATTTTGCAAGCATATATCATAAGCCACCAGCTAAGTTATGTAGGCTCATAGTGAGCTCATAAGACAAACAGAACATGAGCTCAATTCAGTAAACAAGATAAACTGAAAATCTAGTTCTACACCCACTGTCTCCACCACCCCTGAGTCACAAGTTTGCATTCAGGTGTGGTTAGCTAATTACTGCTCTGTAAAAAGGCCAACCAATTTTTCACAATCTCCAAATAAGTCAGAAAAATATTTCTGAGTAACATTTGTATCAGACTCTCAAGAGCAGATATCTAATAACTGTGACAATGCAAAGGACCATCTCAGTTTATATCACAGAAATGTGTCTGCAGCATAATTTATGAAGCTCTTTATTGACTCAAAATACAGTTTTAAATACACAAGACTTTTATTTGAAAATCATACTGTGAATTACTGTTTCTAATGGGAAACAGATTATAAAGACATTCATCTTCCGGATCTCCAATTGTATAAAACAGGATTCACAAAGTTTAATTTTTTCTTTTTTCTTTTAAAAAAGATTAAGATAAAAGGATATAACAACACAGATCAGAATAGAACAATTTAAACCACATAGTGTTTCAGCACAAGACAATCCAACATAACAGTAGCTACCATAGTGTCTCTTTCCTTGAAATATTTGAGTATACCTTCATATACTATAGTATCAAACATAAAAAGACAATGTAAAACCATTCAAGAGAATGAAAGTATTACAGGGTATTCAGAATCAACTAACAGAGAATGAACAATGGTTGCTATATTATCTCCTTGTCTCTAAAAATTTTGTTTATGATAGTGTTTAAATTTTAGAAATTTATTACAGTAAAACACACACTTCCATAATCCTCCTCAAAATATCCCCTCTCACTTTGAACATACTTGTCCCATCATTCTTGCAACTTTCTGAAGCAGTTCTAGAAGTTCTTTTTTGTTAGCGTCTTTGCAAAATATGATCAAAAGTACAGTGAATGTTGCTACCAAGAGCCATCCAGTGGAAAATCAGGCTCATAAAAATATTGCAGTGTTCCTTCATACATCTTATTTACCATCTCCATCATCATGAAACATCAAGTTCATCTCTAAAACCAAAATGTCTGTGAAAGATAAGTGCTTTAAACTGATTCAGGACATTCAGGCAGCCATGACAGCACAACTAAAGGCACTCACAAAAGAGGACTTTCAGAACTGCTGCAGAAAGTGGCAAGAAAAATTGGATATTTTTCTTGAAGCTTTCCTGGATATTTTTTTATGAAGCTAGGAGAATCATTTTGAAGGTGATTAATGGCATTGTGTCTTTTAAAGTATTTTTAAGTTAAAACATTCACTGTGATTTTAGAGCACATCTTGTCTTGGTCTATCACTAACTGATCTATGAAATGGGGTAGATGTAACATTTGTTATGCCAAAAATTATGTGAGATGAAGGAGATTAAGAGACTAATATGATTTTTGTGATATAATATAAATTTTTAAAAAGTAGTTAAAATGTTTTATTTTATATATCTTTTAAATTTTTTATTTTAAAAAAAGCAAAACAGAAAAAGGATATAAATAATAAAGAAATTTTAAAAAACAAAGAAATTGAAAATAGTTAATATATTGCATTTTGTTATCCTAGAAGTAACTGTTAAAGTTACAAGATCTAGGCATAAAAATGATCAAACAATCAATGACAGCACAAACTGTTCTTTTTGATGAACTAACAGGGAATTAGTAGTATAGTAGTATAGTTATTTATCTTGAACATATATATATATATATATATATATATATATCCAGTTATAACATTTGTAAATATCATATTGTTTCCCTCGTGTATCGTATACAATTTGTGTTATATAAAATGCAGATTGAAATGTTCATTAAATGAATAAATGAAAAAAGAATAAATCCATTTACCAGAGGCATAACTAGTTTGTGAAACTGAGACATTTATCAATTTATTGGCAGATGAATATCTTGTTTAACCATCCTGATGTCTCATTCTGTTGAGACCATACCTCTATTGACAAGGAGCAAACCTTAACTGGAATGAAATCATCAAAACACTGTACAGAGCTGTTGTTGATCTCCACTTTAAACACAACAACTCTCTCTATGCTTTCTTTAGCCATGCAGCAAATATGAACCAGGTTTGTAGTTATTAAATCTCAATTATGTTTACTTTCCTAAATTGCATGCCAGTATCTTTCCAATAGTTTCAATAAAAATCAAACAAAATCCCATGATGGATTACTTTATATTTTCAATTCTTGTTCTTTTTTTAAATACAGTTTTGATTTAAACCACCTTTGTTCACAGAAGTTTCTAATTTTGGGGGAGTGGATACCAGGAATCAACCTCAGGACCTCTTCTTTGCCAGGCAGGCACTGCACCTCTGAGCTATATCACTGGCCCTAGAAGTTTCTACTTGAACTTTCACTCCATTTGCAATAATTTGAGAGAGTTAACTAATAAAATATATTTATTTTAGAATATTATGTGGTAAATTTTTGAATCTCACACTGACATTAACAATAACTGATAATATATACAGAAATTTGAAAAAACCCAAACCCAAAATAGTATTTAACCAAATAAGTAATGGCAGTAAAACATTCACACTTACAGAGAGAATAAAATTTCTTACATTGCTTGAGAGCTTTCCATAAATCACACAATAGTTATATTTAAACCCCACAAAGGAGTCTAAACAAAAATGGCTCTCAACATGATTGTGTTGGCCCTGTAATAATATCTATTTTAATGTTCAAGGTCTAATTCTTTAGTAATATGCCTTTCTACACCATATCATGTGGCATTATGCTATGTGGACTGACCACATAATTCACAGTGTGACTCATTCTGACATTAGATCAATCTATAGGCTTTTATACCTATATCATTGCAAAATTTGTGACTCACAAATTTAAACAAACCATATGTACTCAACATTTCTAAATACATATCTGTATTTAATAGAAATCCCTGAATACACTACACTAGCACAGACCTTGCTTCAATTTAGATTTTTGGTTTTATTTTTAACATACACTTCTAATACAACCATGGAAATATATCTACTGTGCACTAACTAGGAAAGCAAAAAGTTAAACTTTTTATTGCTCAATTACCTTGTCTTCCAAGTTCAAAATCCAGTGTTACATTCACCAAAGTTTGTTCTTGAGATATATTAAATTTTGTCATTATTCTGAGAGTAGCTGATTATAAGAGCACTTATAATAAGGGTTATTAAATTAAAATATTAATATGTTATCAATTTTTGGTAAATTGTAGGGGACTTTTAAAATAAATTTCAAAAGTTTTGCATTTCTTATATTCAGAAAATCTCTGTATTTCCAGTTTAATTTTATAATTCTAAATTCATAATTGTTATGGTATATAACATAAAATATATATACTTTAATGTTTATATATTCAAAATAAAACAGCTTAAAAACAGAAACATTTAAGGTGATAAATTCTAGGATGGTAATTTAGATGAATCTGTGCTCAGTGAATTTAACTATGTATTTTAACATAATCCAGAAGTTGTCAGGTTCAAACAGAGGATAAGGATTTTAAAGGTAGTAAACAGTTAATAAATTCATATGAATCGTCTTTAAAAGTTATTAGTCTTTATTTGTTTAAAGTTAACATTATTGTTGATTCTTAAAAGTTTTTATATCTGTTATTTAGGAATAAATATAGTGTTAGCATGAAAACAAAAAATAGATATTTCAGTTCCATGTATTACCTTTGTATTTGGGATACATATTCTGATATGTCTCTCTTTTTTGGAGATATGCAAAAAAACATTTAAATATCTAAATACTATGTCATAATCATTGTTTACCTAAAAAGAGTCTGTATAGGGCTGGAGATTAAGCTCAGTGGTACAGGAACTGCCTGGCAAGTGTGAAGTCTTGATTTTGATTCCCAGTACCAAAAAAAGAAAAAAGTCTGTATAAAACAGGCAGCAGTAAATACGGGTGTAAGGTATGTTTCTTCATTGAAAATGGAGACAAATTTAAGTACTACTGTAAAAGTATTCATGAAATAAAACAATAAGTCATTAAAAACTTCAAAAAGGTCAAGTATTCTACTATATCAATGACTTAGGGAAAATGTTTATCAATACTTAGTTCTCATTAGCAAAATCCAGTTCCTACTCAGACTGAAAAGTGTCATACAAATTGCCATATAAAAAGCAGTTTATTTAGAAGTCAGCACCTTCATTTCTTTTTTTTTTATTTTAAGGAGAATAAAATCTAATAAAATAAAGCAGAATAAAGCCAGTCAAAGCAAAACAGTGAAAGTGATACAAGACTTCAAAACAGGATAATAGGAAACCAATGATGGCTTTGATAATGCTTCCTGCTATCTTCAAAATTGTTGCCAATATCATCAGACATAGTAAAATCAAATAAAACAGAGCAAAATGAAAGCAGACTATTGAATGAAACAAGACAATAAAATGGAACAAAACAAACCAATGAGAACAATATTGAATGTCAAAAACAAGACCAAAGGAATCCTCCATATTTGCTATAATGCATACTGTTATTGTCTTAATAGATGCTCAGATTACCAGCCTTAGGCCTGCAAAGTCAGTCAAACAATACAAGCATTAAGCTATTTTTGTGCCTCAGTTACTATTGACTCAGCTTGTCCTCTAAATTGGCCAGTTGTTTATGGGGGAGGTGGGAGGTGGCATGATGCTCTTGATCTCAGCCTTTGCTCTAGACTGCTCATTGGAAGCACTAACTAATTTGTCTCTTTTCCTGGGTGCTACACAGTTTGTGTGGCTCATGGAAAAGCGAGTAGGCTTCTTGATATACTCTTCCCAGACCCAGCACAACTTCTGCCAACTCATGAGAAGGACACTACTGGTTTGTCTCTCTTCCTGAGCCCCACATGGTTTGCCCTTCATTTCTGCCTTGGTCAATATTTTGTAGCTGTAATATCTGTCTAATGCTGTGTTCTTTATAAAGAACTGGGGTTTATTTAGGATACAGTTTTGAGGTCCATGGGTATAGCAGTAATACCTGTGTGACTCTGGTGAGGGTCTTCTGACCTCATCACAACATGGCAGGTGGTGTCATCTTGGGAGCACATGTTACAGTGAGAGATCACATGGGCAGACAGGAAGGAAGAGACTGTGAGGGGGTAGACTCGTTGTTTTTATAACAACTTATTCTTCTGGCAATATCCAACATAATCTGTAAAATTAGAACTATCCATTGATATTGATGATGATGATGGAGCACTTTAAGATTTAATTATCTTCCTCTGAGTCCCTTATCTTAAAAATTCTACCACTTCAGTATCATCCTACTGAAAACCAAGCTTCCACAAATGAACATTTGGAGGACACACTCAAACCTATCAAAAACATAGCAGGTCCCAAGCATCCATCCTTTTGATTATGAAAATGGAGCTTATATATAAAAACATCATGACAGATCAAAGTTAACTCATACAAAAATTTTTGTGTCTTATTGGTACCCAGTGAGTTGACCTTCTGCTGGCCCCATGGACATGGGTCAGGGTCCAAAGCCCAAGGTAATAATTTTTTGTCAATCCTAAGACTGGGCTAGTACTATCCCAATCATGAATACCAGTGAAGCTAGTACTATCCCGATCATGAATACTAGTGAAGCAAATTCGTGAATTTGCCATGACAGAGAGCTAAATCACTACACTTGTCCTCCAATCACCAGGTGCCTCTCTACCTCATATCATGTAGTAACCCTGACACTCTCCACTAAGTAAAGATTAACTTGCCAGAATGAGTCAGAATCAAGGTTCTGGAAAGTTCTTGCACCTGTATTCATATTTTTAATGCTTCATAACCTTAGGGCAAACAAAATTTTCCATGAAGAAATCACTATGAACTGCCTTAGAATAAACAAGGATCTGCTACTCTTCTGTCACCGCAGGATGCTGTTTGAATAGGCCTGGTGTGAGCACCACTCATCCATTTGTGTTATTGGTATATCTAGATGTCACCAAAAACCTCATGCACTGAGGTACAGTGGCTTGTAGAAAGTAACTGGATTATGGAGCTACTAAAGCTAGTTAGTATTGGGAGACAGGTCCTGATTGAAAGACAGTATATACTGCTTTTTGCTTTTAGCCAGTTTTGTACTGAAAATCAGGGCAAAAAGCCCATTTGAAAGGTTTGCTGTTTCTCCAAGAAGGAAATACTGTAGCTGTGAAGATGGAGCAGAGACAAGGTTGGTTGCTGAAAAGTTTATCATTAAAAAGAAGCCATGTATTGTGGATTGAGGCACTAGGAAAAATAGCTCAAATGATGTCAAGAACCAAGTAAGACTCTTCTCTTTGGAGGCTTGAGGATTCAAGGCTGTAAGACTTTTCTTTGAGAATACAGCACCATACTCAAGAACAGCCACTGAAAAAATGGATCCTTCCAGATTTGGATTATAGGGTGTGGCCACCCAGGTACTCAGAGCCCTCTGCAGACATGACTTAAGGGGGCCTTGCTACTATCAAAGCAGATGACAGGAATTTGAATGTCAAACTTCTGAACAGATTTCTGTATTGTGCTAGTTTTAAGGGGCCAATATAATATTTGAGGTTTAGGAAGCTTTCATCCAGATTTCAGAAAATCTTGGAGTCCAGAAAGTATGACCCTGAGAGGACAGTTCATGAAACTATGAGAATAAAACTGGAGGTGCAGTGAAGACCTTAGGAAGTTGGAGAAGACAGGAACTTAGTACATGTGAAGAAAGCTTGTGAGTGAAGCCTGTCTAAAAGAAGCCACAAGAGTTACAACCAGTGTTGTATTGTAGGAAATAGGGCCTTCAATGTTCTTTGGAGTTCACTTCTTACAATCACAACTTGCTTTGGGAACTACCTTGCTGGCTTATTGTCTTGCTTTGGTTCCACTTTTATCTGCCTATTCTTTTGTTTTGGAATGAAAGTGTTAATCCTGGACCACTGAATGCTGGCATTGTTTAAATTCCTTTTTTAGTTTTTCAGGGCTCACAGCCAAGTTTGCCTTATTTTTCAGAGAAGATTTTGAACTTAGAGGGTTCAGCAGCACTGAAACTGTTAAGATTTCAGAAGGTGGACTAAATGTATTTCATATAAAAAGATTCACATGAGTCTTCCAGGGGACAGGCAAGAAATGCTATGACATTTATCAGGATGCCCCTCCAAAGTCTATTGTGTGCAGCCTATGGTCAGCAGGGACTTGTAGAAAATGATTACCTTAAAGGGTTACTAGCGCTGGTGTGGTATTGGGAGGTAAGTGCAAATGGAAAGAAGCAGGTTGCTGGTGGCATGACAAAGAAGGAAATACCCTGCTCTGTCTCTTCCCTTATTTGTTACTTCTTATTTGCCTTGAGGAGAGTAACTTCCCCTCTGCCAAGCTGCCTGGCTTGAAACCAGCCACATATGAATGAAACCTCTACAGACTATGAGCAAAATATACCTCTCCTTCTTTAAATGGTGGCTTTCACTAATAAGGAAAGTAACTGAAGCATTGGGTTCATGTGATGTCCTCTTACAACACTGTCTTATCATTTGTGGGATTTAGGAACTCCATAAATCTTAATAAGGAGTCCAGTTCTCCAAAAATGTCAGAATCAATTGCCTTTAGAAAAAGTAAGTACTGTGTGTCTCTTTAAGTCCTCCATTCTATTTAGGACTCACTCCCCAAAGCAACATTTATATATATATTTCAACCTTCCAGACCACACTTTCATATAATTAGTCCTCAAGTTTTAGTTGTTTTATACTATGGCCCATCTCCTTAAATTATCTCTCTTCATCCTTCACAGAATTAATGATATCTGTGCCTGAAATGTGGTCTATTTTCTAAAGCAAATCTTCTATAATGCAATATTCAAATTTGATTAAATACATGAATTTTTTATTGATTTGGTAATATGTGAACTAAAACTTATGCATTTAATTCATTTATTTTCTTTTGATATTTACCTATTATTAAGACAGAGTAACACACTTCTAACAAAGATTAGTATGTAAAATCTCATAACAAGTTAGAGTTCTTAAAAGATGTCATATATCATTGGGCATGCAGTTGTCATCTGTTCCAGAGGCTTGGCAGCCTGGGGTGAGTGCCCTCAAGCCCAGCCAGTTTAGGATCCTAGCTCAGCTCAGCCAGGGAACTTCGTGGCTTCCTGCTGCACTGGACCAGCTCAGCAGGGCTTAAGCCAGCCTGTGTTCACTTCCCTGCTTTCTGCCATGCTTGGTGGACTCTGGGGAATTGGACCTATCTGCGCCCTAAATTCTGGAGACTGGGCAGCCTGAGGTGAGTGTCCCTGCACCATCCTGAACACGGAAGTTTGGGATCATTGCTCCTACCAAGGAACTTCATGGCTTCCTGCCACACTCAACCTGCCATGCAGGGCTTGGGCCTACCTGCCCCACACCTAGTGACCCTCTCTGAATCTGGGGAACTGGGCAGCCAGAGTCCCAGGAGCTGAGGGTATGGAAGAGGATTTCCAACAGGCCCTGGGGAAGCCTTGGAAAAACACTTGAAACACAGAACTACAGGAAAATGACAAAATAAAAGACCAAATTACAATCTTAAACCTCGAGCCCATCCCAAGAAACCTTAGGAGCTATGTACATAGAAGAAAATATATGCCATACACCTGACATACCTGACATACCTGAAATACCTGACATAATAGCAACTCAAATAAAGAAGCAAATCCAGGAAACTTTAAAGGAATTCAAACAAGAGAAATAATCTCACAGGTAAAAGAAGAAATGATGAAAGAAATGAAAGAGATGCTGATATATCTAAAGAAGACACAGTTTAAAAATTGGAGGAACTAAATAAAAAGGTAGAATCCATGGATGAACAATATAAGAAACAAGCAGAGTACATAAAGCAGATTCAAAGAGATATACAGGAAATATGAAAGTGAAGATAGAATTTCAGACCTTGAAGACAAGATTGCAGTTAGTGAACCGACAAGTAAAGATCTTTTTAAAATATTAAGGAATCAGGAAATAACAATTCAACAGCTGCAAGATGATGCCAAGAAAAACAACATAAGATTGATAAGGATAAATGACAAAGAATGGGACAACATAAAGCATGTCAAGGGGATATTTAAAGAAATAATAGCTGAAAAATTTCCCAAACATGAGATTGGAAACTGACATCAGGATCAGTGAAGCATATAGAACTCCAAACAGCCCTAACCAAAATAAAACTACACTCAGACATATAATAATCACCATCCCAGAAATGCAACACAAGAATAGAATATTAAAAGCTGTCAGAGAGAAAAGACACATCACCTAGAAAGTAAAACCTTTCAGAATCACAGCAGACTTCTTTGCACAAACAATAAAGTCAAGAAGATCACAGAGTGAAGTATTTCAGATCGTAAAAGGATTGCCAACCTAGAATGATGTACCCTGAAATACTGTCCATCAAACTCAATGGAGAAATAAGATACTTCCATGACAAAGAACAGCTGAGGAACTTCATGATCACCATGCCAACCCTGAAAAGAATACTGAAAGACAGTTTAGATACACTTAGAGAAAACCCACTAAGCAAAGCAGACAGTTAAACAGAACTGAAAGATAAAGATGCAACAGCAAAAAGATAACATGTCAAGAATAAACCAATATATGAGTTATACCATAATGCAAATGGACTCAATGCAAACCTAAAAGAAACAGACTGCCAGAATGGATGAAGAAACAACATCCAACTATATGCTATTTACAAGAAATCCATCTAACACAAAAGGATATTCACAGACTAAATGTCAAAGGATGGAAACCAATACTTCATGCAACAGGAACAAAAAAAAAGTGGGAGAAGTTATTTGCTTGCAGACAGTGTGAAGTTCAAACCAAGAATGATCAGAAGAGAAAAAGAAGGTCATTACATACTGTTAGAGGAAAACTTCAAGAGGAAGAGATAACAGTCTTAAATATATATGCACCAAATTTCAGAGCATCTAGTTCTATAAAGCAAGTATTAATAGAAATGAAAAACCAAATTAGCAATAACACAATTGTAACAGGGGAGCTTAACACACCATTGACACAAAGGGACAGATATACCAGACAGAAAATCAGCAAAGAACTAACAGAACTGAATCATACCAGTGAACAAATGGACTTGATAGACATGTACAGAGTGTTCTATCCAACAACATCAGAATACATGTTCTTTTCATGAGTTCATTAGGACATTCTCTAAAATAGGCCATATACTAGCTCACAGAACATATTTAAATAAATGGAAAACAGTTGAAATTATCCCTTGCATGTTATCAGATCATATTGCCATGAAACTATAAATTAATGATAAAAGATACTGCAAAAATCCCACAAACTCATGGAAAGTGAATAATGCTCTCTTGAGTATTTAGTGGGTCAGAGAGGAAATTCAAGAAGAAATTAAAAAATACCAACAAGCAAATGAAAATACTAATAAAACTTACTGCAATCTGTGGGATGCAATGAAAGCTGTCTTCAGAGGAAAATTTGTGGCAATGAGTTCCCACATCAGGAAAACAGAACAAATACCAATAAACAACCTGATGTTACACCTAAAACATCTAGAAAAAGAAGAGCAAGTCAAGTTCAAAGCCAAAAGAAGAGAGGAAATTATAAAAAACAGGAGAAATTATGCAATAAAGACTAAGAAAACAATCCAAAGTATCAATGCATCAAAGGGTTGGTTCTTTGAAACAACAAAACAAAATTGATAAGCCTCAGGCCAAACTTATTTTAAAAAGGGAAGAAAAAGCTCAAGTTTATGCAATAAGGAATCAAAAAGGTGAACTCACTACTGACTCTGTAGAAATACAGAAGATTATGACCAGCTATTTGGTAAACTTTTCCTCTCAATGGTTTGATAACACAGAAGAAATAGACAGATTCCTAGAAAACATATGAAGTACCAAAGCTAGGTCGAGAAGATGTAAAATGGTTGAATAACACAATTTCTATTAATGAAATTGAAAATGTAATTAAGTTCTTACCTACAAAGTAGAGCCCAGGCCCAGACAGATTCACTGTTGAATTCTACAAGAAATACAAAAAGACTTAATGCATACACTCCCTCAAACACTTCAATGAAAGAGAAAGGCAAATAATTCTTCCTAAATCAATCCTGGAAGTATATATTACTCTAGTACCCAAATCTGAGAAAGACCCAACTAAAAAAGCGAACTACAGACCAATCTCCCTAATGAACACAGATGCAAAAATCCTCAAGAAAATATTGGCAAAAGGATGCAGCAAATCATCAAGATTATACACCATGACCAAGTGGGATTCATCCCAGGCACGCAGGAATGTTTTAGCATACATAAATCAATAAATGTAAGCCACCATATCAATAGAGCCAAAAGTAAGAATCACATGATCATTTCTATAGATGCAGAACAAGCTTTTCTTAAGACCCAATATTCATTCATGATAAGAACCTTATAGAAAATTGCAATAGAGGGTCTTTACCTCAATATGATAAATGCCATCCATGACAAACCAACAGCCTGTATCATACTAACCAGCCCAAACCTGCAGACCTTTATCTTAAAATGAGGCACAAGACACGGATGTCCATTATCACCATTCCTATTTAATATAGTACTGGAAATACTAACCAGAGCAATTAGACAAGAGAGAGAAATAAAAATGGTAAAGATAGGAAAAGAAGAGAAGTTAAATTATCATTATTTGCAGATGACATGATTCTCTACATAGAAAACCCCCCAAAATCCATTGAAAGACTCATGGATATAATAAATAAATTCAGCAACGTTGCTGGACACCAAATCAATACTCAAAAATCAATAGCATTTGTATACACTAATAACAAGATCACAGAGAGAGAAATAAGAGTAGCCACACTCTTCAAACTAGCAAGCAAAATAAATGAAATATTTAGGAATTATTCTCATGAAAGAAGTGAAAGATATTTATAGGGTAAATTATAATGCCCTGAAAAACAAAATTGAAGAGGATCTCAGAAAATGGAAAGACATCCCTTGCTCATGGATAGGTAGAATAAACATTGTGAAAATGGCCATTCTCCCAAAATTATTATACATATTCAATGCAATCTCAATAAAAATACTATCAACATACCTTATAGATCTAGAGAAACCACTGCTAAAATTCATCTGGAGTGAGAAGAGACCTAGGATAGCAAAGACAGTTCTAAGCAGCAAAGGCAAGGCAGGAGGCATCATAATCCCTGACTTGAAGTTATACTATAAAGCAACTGTTGTAAAATCAGCATAGTACTGGAATAAAAACAGAGCTGAAGGTCAATGGAATAGATTAGAAGATACAGCCACAACTACAAATACACTCAATCATGTTATCTTTGATAAAGGGGCCAAAATGTTCACTGGAAGAAGGACAGTTTCTTTAATAAATGGTATTGGAAAAACTGGCTCTCCATATGCTGAAAATTAAACTAGACCCATGTCTATCACCAAGTACTAAATTAAAATTTAAATAGATCAAAGATCTGAATATTAAAACAGAAACACTAAATCTATTGAAAGACAAATTGGGTAAAAACCTTGAAGACATCAGGGTATGTAGAGAATTCATGAACAGGAATCAAACCACATGGGAAATGCTTCCCAGAATCAACAACTGGGATCATGTCTTATTAAAAAGTTTCTGCATGTCAAAGGAAATCTGTAGCGCAGTGAAAAGGCTACCTCCACACTGGAAAACAATCTTACTGAACTGTGTCTCATGCAAGGGACAACTGTCTAAAACATATAAAGAATTAAAAAAAAAAACAGACTCCCAAAATTCAAAGATCCAATCCAAAAATGGGCATCTGAGATGAATACACAATTCCCAGATGAAGAAATGCAAATGGCAAGTAAATAAGTCAAAAAATCTTCATCATCATTGCTCATTATAAAAATGCAAATTAAAACCACACTGAGATTTTATTTAACTCCTGAAAGAATGGCCAGGATTAACAAAACTACCAACAACAAATGCTGGAGAGACTGTGGGGAAAAAGGAACTCTCCTGCACTGTTGGTGAGGGTATAGACTGGTGGAACCATTGTGGAAGTCAGTCTGGAGATTTCTCAGAAAGCTGGGATTGGAAGTCCCATTTGTTCCAGCTATTCCACTTGTAGCCATATTCCCAGAAGAACTGAAAGCATCATACCACAGTGATATATGTGCACCCATGTTTATAGCAACACAATTTGTAATAGCCAGATCTTGGAAAGTGTCCATCAACCTAGGAATGGATAAAAAAGTTGTGATATTTTTCAGACTTCTGGGAGAAAATGATGGACAGATAACAGCAGCCATGGAGGCTCTCTGAGATTGGCAGGTTAGAATCCAGGAATGATGTGGTGTGAGGAGTCCTAATCAAGGGGAGATATACCTTGCCAACCGAAGAATGAACTAAACTGGGAGAAACCAACTGGAAATGCAATCCCAATGCTAAAACAGGAACAGATAAAATCTCAGGACGGAAGCTGGAACGTGTGCCTCTGGAAGTCATGATTTGAATTTCCTGCTGCCACTTCTGCATCCCATTCAGCACAGCAGGGAGAGAGAGTGCGTGAAATCTCTGAGAGCGAGAATTGGCAAACCCTAGGGAGTTGAGAGTGGGACTGGTGGTGAGCCCTGCATTGACTTGAGGTGAGTGAGAGGAACAGGGACCCTTTCATAGACTAGGAGGCTCCAACAGAGGACATTCTGGGACTGGGCAGACTAGCCGGAACAGGACGCTGTAGTGATTTTAGTCACTTATTCCCCTCTCAAATGGGATTGGTGGGGAGTGCTTGGCCTGGTGATGCCCCAGACTAAGATCCAGTAGGCTAGCCCAAACCAGGTCCCAGAACCCGCCAGTGCACCCTAGCAATGAAGCCTTCAGTGAGTTGACCTGGAGGGATGGGCTCATCAGAGGCTACCCAGGTATGCTGTCTCCCTAATACACTGCAGTGGGTGGGAACACCTAGCTGACGGATTCAAACAAACTGTAACAGACAAAGAGAAATAAAAATCTGGGCCTCTTATATACACTTGTATGGAAGGAACAAAAACTATTGGAAGAGGGAGCAACAAGAAAGGGTCCTCAGCCCTCAATCCTGAGAACACTGATCCAGGAAAGGTAAATGCAAAGGAGAATGAAGACAGAAAACATGCAATATCAGACATGGCACCAATTGACATAAAGCGATATCTCCTGAGCCTCATAGATGAGTTCAAAAATGATTTAATGAAATAAAGCAAGAAATAAGTGGAATAGTTAGAGAAATGCTAAGCACCACCCAAGAAAAAACAGAAGGTGGAATGGAATAACAGAAAAAAAGGGGAGAATTGTTTGATGGAGGAAATAGAGAAAACATAGAATACATGAAGCAGGTTCAAAGAGATTACCAGGAAGCTAAAAACTCTATTGAAAGCTGGCATAACAGCTTGAAAGAAACTAAGAATAGATTATCTGAACTGGAGGACAGATTTGTAATGTGGGAGAATGAAATGAAAAACTTCTTAAAACTAACAAAAAAACAAACAGCAATAATGCAAAGGCTAGAAGATGATAAGAGGATCTATAACTTAAGAATTAACATAAAAGACGAAGTAGGGATACAAACAAATGAACTACAAAATCTATTCAGAGAAATAATCCAGGAGAATTTCCCTAATTTAGCAAAAGGTAAAGATACTCAGATATATGAGGCATACAGGACCCCAGCCACCTACAACACAAACAGAGCTATACCCAGGCATATAATAATCAAAATTCCAGAAATCCAATATAAGAACAGAATATTAGAAGCCATTAGAGACAAGAAACAGATCATTTACAAAGTAACACCCATCAGAATTACAGCAGGCTTCTCGGCACAAACCATCAAATCACAAAGAGCGTGGGGAGAAATAATTCAAGCTTTGAAAGATAATAACCGGGATTTAGCTCAGCAGCACAAGTGCCTCCTTACAAGCAGGCAGTCGTGAGTTCGATCCCCAGTACCAATTAAAAGGAAAAAAGACCAAAAAAAAAAAAAAAAAAGGAAGATAATAACCTCCAGCCAAGATTGATATATCCTGTACAACTGTCCCTAGAAATTGATGGAAAAACAAGATACTTCCAGGATAAAGAGAAACTAGGGAAATTTGCAACTACCAATTTAATTCTACAGAGAATATTGCAGGATATTCTAAAAAAGAAAAATACCAAGATTCCAGAAACAGTGGCAGAGAAGCCACAATGAATGGAGCAGAAAGCAAAATGAAGAAGACAAACTGACAACTAATGACACAAAAAGAGCTCAACAGAAATGAAGCAGAGAAGGTTGGATGGTAGGAACAGTTATTTTGGAGAAAACAAGACATCATAATAAGTAGTGCTGATTTAATATCATCTTGTTTTGAAGTCCCATCGTTTTTGCTCTTCTGTCTCCATTGGTCTTAACATGTTGTATCTTATTGGATTTTATTATATGTGATAATATAAACAACAACTTTTATAGACAAGGAGATTATACAGAAACCATTGTTCATTTTCTGTTAGTTGATTCTAAATACCCTGTAATACTGTCATTCTCTTAAATGGTTTTACACTGTCTTGATATGTTTGATTCTACAGTATATGAAGTTATACTCAAAGATTTCAAGGAAAGAGACACTATGGTAACTACTTTTTTTTTTTTTGTCTTTTTCTTTTTTATCGGTACCAGGGATCAAACTCATGACTGCCTGCTTGCAAGGCAGGTGCTTAGCTACTGAGCTAAATCCCAAGCCCTGGTAACTACTTTTATGTCAAGATTATCTTTTGGTGAAACACTATTTTGCTTAAATGGTTATGTTTTGACCTGCGCTGTTTTGTTGTTATGCCCTCTTTTATCTCAATCTCCTTTTTTTATTATTTACTTTTCCATTTTTATCCTTTTAATTAAGGGAAAAATAAATAAAATATAGTAGGATATATTATAGTAACCCACTTTGATTTCCTATTCACTTGATTTGAAACCTGTATTGCTCTCACCATCTTGTTTTGACTGATTTTCCTCTATTCTGTTTTACTTGATAGTACCAAGTTCAAAAGTATAGGCAACAACTATGAAGACAATAAGATTCATTATGATGGCCATTCTGGTTGACTATTATCTTCTTTTGAAGTCCTCTAATGTATCCAATGTTTTGGTTTTATTGGTTTTGTTCTTTACTGTTTTGTTCAATTTTATTATAATTGATGATACAGGCAATTCTTTTTAAGAAAGCAAGAGGCATTATGGTAACCATTGTTGATCACCTTGTATTTTGTTTTTACATTATGTATTATGTCAGTCCTTTTGATTTGACTGACTCTGTCCTGTTATGTCACATTTGATTTTACTCTCTTCAAAAAAAGTAATAAGAACATTGGGAGTAATAAAACTCAAAATGTGTAATTTTCATTGTACAAAAGAGAGGAAAAGAAAGTGCTCTAAAGGACATAACTTCATGTATATTTAAGTAGATAGGTAACCATATTACTGAGTTTTATTCGATCATTGAACAAAACTGATTGCAGTCTCACTGTTTGAATGTCCACTCTATATGCTTTAATTTTGTAACTTGAACAACTATTTCTAAGATGACAGTATGTAATCTATTAACTAGTGATTTCCTACTGTTTATTTTTTCTGAAATTCTGTATAACTTGTACCCTTTTTCTGTTTTTTTTTCTTTTTTCTCCTTAAATAAAATTTTTAAAAAAGTTGTGGTATTTTTATACAATGGAGTACTACTCAGCTATAAAGAATGATCACATTGAGATATTTATAAATAAATGGACATAGCTTGAGACTGTACTCGTAAGTGAAATAAATCAAACTCACATGTATAAATACTGAATATGTTCCCTGGTGTAAGAAATGGTAAGAATACATGAAAGTATGTGGTAATCATGATTCCCCATTATATTGCTTTAGACCCTTATAAATTTTCATTCATTAGTTGGAATGGTTTTATTCTGTGTTTTTGATTTTACTGTCTGTGATGTTATGAACAGCTATTTTGAAGAAAACAAGACATTATAATAGCTAGTGCTGATTTAATATCATCTTTTTTTGAAGTCCTAACCAAGCTTTTTTTATCTGTCTCCATTGGTTTTATCATGTTGTATCTTATTGGATTTTATTATATGTGATAGTATAAACAAAATATTTTATAGACAGGGAGATAACATAGAAACCATTATTTGTTTTCTGTTAGTTGTTTCTGAATACCCTGTAATACTTTCATTCTCTTGAGTAGTTTTACACTGTCTTTTTATGTTTGATGCTATAGTATAGGAAGGTATAGTCAAATATTTCAAGGATAGGGCTGGGGATTTAGCTCAGCGGCATAAGTACCTACCTTACAATGTGCAGTAGTGAGCTCAATCCCTGGTACCTATAAAAACTAAAAAGACAAAAAAAATTTAAAAAAATATTTCAAGGATAGAGACAGTGGTAGTAGCTACTGTTATGTTGGGTTGTCTTGTGGTGAAACACTATGTTGCATAAATTGTTCTGTTCAGACCTGTGTTGTTATATCCTCTTTTACCTCAATCTCTTTTTTTAAATTAAAAAAACAATAAAATCAATCCAAACAAACTGGTGTAAAAGATACAGCACTTCAAAAAATTACAACATCAATAGTAGTTATCTTAATGCCTCTGATGTCTTCAAAATAGCTGCAGATAACTTCAGATATAGTAGAAATCAGAATGGCATAGAATAAAAACAATAAAGGCAAAAGAATAAATTCAATAAAGGACTTCAGAATGAAGGTCCTGATTCTCTACTTAAATCGTATTCTGGACAATGGTAAATCCAAAATTGCTACCCTAATGTATCTTGGTATCTTTGAAATATCTGCTCATGCCATTAGATTTGACATAATCAAACAAAAACCAACCCAACAATACAATGGAAATGATATAGGACTTCCAAAACAAGGCCATAGGGAATCAATAATGGCTCCAAGCTCAGAAGAAGATCTCTCCTAGATGCCACACTGTGTACTGCTATCCTCTGAACCTATGATTAGACCATTGGACTTAGACCTGCAATGTTAGTGAAACACCAAAGCACTACAGGCATCAATTGTATTTCACCTCCATAGCTATCATCACAGCTTGTGTTTCTCCAGATAAGCCTGTTGCTTACTGTGGGGTGGGATGTTGTGATTTGATAATTCTTGTTTGCCAGCCTGCATAGGAGAAGGAGCTGAGGTCTGGTGGCAGCCTGCACACTCCTTCCAGAATGAGGGCCAAGAAAGATCCTAAAAGTAAGTGCTGTGGAAGAAATAGCATCTTCTCTGTGGGATATATGTTCTCAGAATTCTTAACCTTTCCCTACCTTTTGATACTGGCTCAGTTGGGAAAAAAAGAGAGTGATTATCTGAGTGGTGACTTTGGAGGGAAAATTTGCTCACATATGGCAGAGTTCCCTATCTCCTGTCTCTGGAATCTGTCTGTTTCTCATGTGTTTTCATTGGCTCTTGGCTTTCCCATTCTTATATTAAGTGCCTAGATCCACTGAGGTGGCATTCAGTGATGTTACAGATGTCTGCAGAGAGAAAGTTAACTTCTCTTGTTATAGGATTCACTATTCAGAAACCTAGTGTGCTACAATGCAACTGTATTTCACAACTTGGCAGTGATAAAGCTGATATTTTCATCTCTACCATACATTTGCACCTGCTTTTTAGCTAGTGTCAAGAATAGGTGGGTAAGAGTCATTAGTTTTCTTCAAATCCTAACAGCAATTGTATATCAAGACCATGATTCTCTATTTAAATTGTATTCTGGACCTACTGAATTAATTTTTCTTCAATTTACATATCAGCACCAGCATAGAAAATTTTGTCTCATCTTCAATTTAATATCATATAGACAGTTCTATGCAATTCCTAAATTAGGGCATATTCCCACAGCATATAAGCTATAGTATCTTAATGATCTCTAGGTGTAATGTCTTCTTTATTCTGTATTGGAACTTTGTGTAAGTGGTTCAATTGTCCACTTAACTCTGCACTGTAATCATGCTTCACCACTCATTGCTATGGTTTAAATATTTGTATCCGTTGCTCCCAAGTTGTCATCTGTTTAAGTTGGCATTCCAATGTAATGTGTCTGGAGTTGAGACGTTTGGGAAATAGGTCATATGAGTGGAGACCTCATAAATGGGACTAGGTCTCTTACATTGTTTAAACAGATGATATTGTTCTCTGTTTGTGTCTGTCACTGTCATGGTTTATGTTTGTGTCCCCCAGGCCTCATGAGTTTGCATTGTTCATTAGTGATGGTTCATTGTATAGTGCTTGGATTGATGGTGTCAGTGCTCCACCCACATAGGGGTGGAGCCAGGATGTGATGTAATGGCAGGAAGAAGGTGTGTCTTTCTCTTTGCTGGTTTGAGTTTGCTGTTGCTGGCCACCATGAACTGCAGTCCAGTCATGCCTGCCTGTCTTGGAGTCAACTGAGTATGGACTGAAACCTCCAAAAACTGTAAGAAATAAACCTTTCCTTTCCCAACTTTGGGCTTCAGGTATTTTGTCTCAGCGACGAGTATAAAGTAACTAAGACAGTCACTGTCTGTCTGTCTCTGTGTGCGCATTTGTCTGTCTCTCTTCTTCTCTCTACCATGTATGAACAGAGTGAAAACACAGTTGTTTGTAAAACCAGAAGAAATGCTTCACCAAAACCAACCACAAAGGCCAGGGAACTCCCGCATGAGGTTATGTGAAGCTGATGGGTTCCTTGGAACTGGTATTTATTTTCTGAATTTAGTCAAGTGAATCAATGGTGAGAACTTTTGAAAATTGCTTCACCCTGTATTTGATATTTTACATTAATTTAACACAGCTCTGTGGTATCTCTATACCGTAGAGGCAACAAGAGGCTCAGGCTTACCAAATAAGATGACAGAAAAATGCATTTTTCCTCCATTTCTTTGAAAGAAACCAAAAAAAAAAAAAAAAAAAAAAAAAAGGAAACAGATTTTGATATTTGATTCCTTTGGATATTTTAGTTTTGGATTTAATTGTCATGATCTTGCAAAGGAATTTTAATCTCTGAACTTGAATTTTGCCCTGGGAATTTGATAATGAGAAGATACTGGCTTTCACATCCAGGTACTTCTACACCCCCTTTTAAACTAGTGAATATACTTAAAGTTGTGGCTGGATTACACTTATGTGGACAAATGTGAGATGAAAAATGGAATGGGAGGTAAGTTTTCAGGCTTGTTTAGAAAGGATTTCAAAATAAATTTAGTTAATTAAAAGTTTTGACCTGTTTTAATATATTCTATATGAAAAATGGATGCTTTATAGCAGTGGTTGCAAGAAAAATCTAAATTTCTTGTGTTGGTTGCTCTTAATTACTGTGGCAAAATGCCCGAGGGAAATTGCTTACAGCAGGAAAGATCTATTTTGGCTCAAGCTATCAGAGATTTCTGTCTGTAGTCTGCAGACTCTATATGAGCCTGTGGTTTTGAGGAACGCTGCTTATTCTGTGGCATCCAGTTAGCAGCGAGAGGGAAAAAGCCAGGGAGGAAGTGATTGGGACTGATACAGTCCCCAAAGTCATGTTTCCCTTTAACTCAGCTCTACTGCTCATTTTTATTACTCCCCAACAATAGCATCAAATTATCTCATTAGTGTTCCCTTGATGAAGTTAGAATCCTCACGATCCAGTTACTTTCTAAAAGGCCATCACCTTGCCTCTAGGGCTGTTTGCAACCTAAACCATAGCAGCTCTTCTGGAAAGACCTCTGCTGAAGAAGCAAGCCTGTCCTACTGTGTCACTGATCTCCTCACCAGGAAAGTGTAGCCACAGGGCTGGCTGACCGTAGGAACTGTGGTGAAATCTGAGGCTTAGGAGAGCAGAGTCTGTGGTTTGGGTTTGGAGGTTCCTAATATGCTGGTGGTATCATGACCACAGCATTCCTAGCTGCTTTCCAGTCCCTCAGTGAGCCACAAGACCAATCACACAGTGAACAGGGAATTGCTATCAGAAAAAAAATTTTGATAGTTTTAAAATGTGTTGTTCCCCTTTTAAAGAGGCAAGAAAAATTGCAGTTAAAGATAAAAGTGTAGAAACTTCTTCACAGTCTCTTTCACAGACTCATCATGCTGATCTCAATTTCCTCTTGAATGCAGTGCTCCTCTGAGCACAGGGACACTCACGGAGCAGAGGTCACATGGGCAAAGAACTGCAAGCACTGCCTCATGACGTCAGAATGGCTCCTGGAATCGTGTTCTCCATTCTGTGAGCTACAGGGTCTAGTGCATGTCCAGGAAGGGCAGAGAAGTAGGGCCACGTTGCCCTAGTTCTCATGGGCACTTTCCCAGCCCACAGCAGCAATCACCTACTAGGGATCTGTGACATCCATGGCAGAATCACTCCCTCCCTGGCTCACCCAAAAACACACTGGCCAGCTCTCCAGGGAAGGTGCCAGCTCTGCCGCATGTCAGCCAAATCACCAGGACTAGAGGAGCACAGTAGACACTCGTGGGGAAGGGTCAGGTGGGTTAGGTACAGGGAAGTGTGCACCAAAAAGCCCACCTCAGGGAGACAGGGAGTGGGCAGAGATGGGGACCACAGATGTGTGACCTGAAATTCACAAGTTCAAGCAATATGTGCTGTCGTTTCCTTAGATTGCTCGTATAAATCCAACATACAATAGCAACTGCAGAGCGTTAAATTCCAACTGCAGATCCTTTCTGAGTGCAGGGCCCAGTATGACCGCAGCAGTCAGTGCCCTTGTGTTACATGCCTTCACAAGAAGCAGCGGCTGCTGCTATAAATACAGAAGAGGAAACTGACGGTACTTGGCCAGTTCTGTCTTGTCAATTCTTTAGAACAACCTGCCTGCAAGCAACCAATACTTTTCCACAATCTGCCTGCAGGCAGCAAATATTTTTCCACAACATATATTTTGCTGGAGCTTGGCCTCCTGGGAAGGCCTATCACAGATCAGCATGGGTCTACCTGGGTATATTACAGATTGATCTGGGGCTGAGTATTAAGTAGCCCACTCACCTGTAGCATAAGTCACATTCATCTATCACCCTTATCAGGCTTTTGGTCTCGTCAGTTTTGATATTATATTTCTTCATGATTCCAGTTGCACCAACTATAGTACTGAAGTTCACATCCAGAACCATGCAGTCTAAATAAGATTATAAATAGTTCTTCCATGTTTTAAATGATTCCAGGCCAATGAAGCAAGGTCCTAATGTCCCTGTTGCTTTTTGGCCCCCTTTCTTCTCTGATCCTATGCTCAGCCTGCTCTACTGTAGAGCTCAGCAATCATCAGTCACAGGTTTGATCAGGAGCCTCTTTCTCTCGTCCTGTGACAAGAGGCATATGCTCCCAACCTACATACTCAACAGGAAAGAGGAAGTAGAGTAGAGCCCAAGAATCCACAAATTAATCATCTGCAGAGCATGTTGACTTTTAGTGTGTCTCAATAATGAATGAGTTGCAGAATCAGTAAGAGCATAAATACATTGAGTCTGTAATTATAGGCACTCCTTTAGTGTGAGGCTTTGGCAAAAGCTGTCCAGACCAATTTCAGACCCCAGTCACAGCAGTAGGCCTGCAGTCCACACTCCATGCTGCCTGCTTGTGGCCTGTGCTGTTTTTGTGCTCTTCATTCTACCTTTGTTGCCTGCTTGACTCCTATGACCCACAGCCTGGGTAAGAGGTGACCTCCTCTGCAACTTCCTTTTATCCTCAGACCCCTGTTCTGCTACCCTCTGTGCCCTGTAGCAAGGGTGAGCAGGCTATAATTTTAATTACCATAATATACTAAAATATTGTACTTACATATCTATCTTCTCCTGCTGGAGTAAAAGCACTATGCAAGGGCAAGCACTGTACTTTACATATATTTAAAAGACCCAATCTCTAGCATAAGGCTTGGTCTAAAATACTATCAAGATCTGGTCACAGAATATAACATAACATAATCTTATGTTTTTCCAAGGGACTGAGAATAAAATTGTTGAAGACAATTTGAAAAATCAACATCTTTATTTTTTATTTTTGGTGAAAAAATATTGCCACATTAACACAAACATTAACACAAACCTAATCATTTTAAATCATGTATTTTAGTGTTGTAATACGCCCCAGGAAATCTCCACTTGGTCTGGTGCATTGACTGAGAGGGGTCACCAATCTCACCAACTTTTCTGGAGTTTAGAAAGTCATTCTGGGCCTCAATGACCTTTCACAACCGCAGGGTTGAAAATGACTACCAGAAAGCAAAATCCATGAAAGATATTTGATATAAAAGTTTTAAAATTGAGTGCTGCCAAACAGTTCTTTCCACCCATTTTCCTAAGGCTTTCATGATCTTATTAGTGATGAAGGAAGGAAAGGATGAGTTTTCAGTTTAATAATTTTGTATTTATATCTCTTAAATCAAGCTAGTGGGGTTGAATGCTCTGGTTATATTTAACTCATGTCCCTCACTTCCAAATTACATAACTATGCCTTGAAAAATAATATTTGCCTCATTTGGTTATCATTTAATATGCTGACAGGCTTGAAAATAATATGATTTCCCATATCAGTAAAACACATTTAAATCGTCAATATATTCCTTGCCTGCTTATTTGTACTCCTGTCTATATCATTGTATTCCTTGTCTATATCTCAGGTAATAATTTGGTTTACTGTTAAAAATGTGAATTTTAAATTTTTTAACTCTACTCAAAATTGTTTTCATCTATTCCCCAAATAAAATACTATACATATATATAAAAAATATTTAAATTGCACAAATAACTGGATTACTTGTTAGTGAAAAATGAGAGATGAAAGAACGTTTTTGAATGGCATTAAAATATGACCTCCAGCGTTATGAAACACATGCTCTCCTTCTGTGTTGGACACGGACCTCTGGTCAGTTACTGCTGTTTTCCGCTTCACAGCATTTAGCTGTCTCTACCCTGTGGTAGAGCTCAGGGTTCTCCTCAGACTCGCAAGGTTGGCCTTCTGGATTCTGTTGCTCGCAGGATTAAAATCCTGCAGCAAGTCTGGCCTCGGTCTCTAACAGCCTGTGGAGGAACACTGCCGCACTGGGAAGTGGCAGTTTCCTCTCCTGTGAGCAGAGCCTCCTCTTCACTGCCCTGCACGCCCTTTGTTGCCGTGAACCATCACAGCAGCGCAGATGCCTTGTGCTTCACCCCCTCGAGCCATCAAATCTGACCAAATCAGGACATTCTGTTGTTAACATTATTTCTTAGATTCATCTTTTATTATTTCTGCACATACCAGCAAAACCAAGAATATTTACAGTAAACTGAAAATTTATATTGAATTTATGTGGCCTGCATTTAATCACCTTTACAATTTTTTTTTTTTTTTTTTTTTTTTT
This sequence comes from Cavia porcellus, assembly GCF_034190915.1. Taxonomy (NCBI): domain Eukaryota; kingdom Metazoa; phylum Chordata; class Mammalia; order Rodentia; family Caviidae; genus Cavia; species Cavia porcellus. The sequence continues at coordinate 25,247,470 of NW_026947510.1, read as the reverse complement.
TTTTTTTTAGACAGAGTGTTGCTACACTGTTGAGGCTGGCCTCGAACCCACTGTGTGTCCCAGGCTGGCCTTGATGATTCTCCTGCTTTAATCTCTTAAGCATGTGCACCACCATATCCCAGCTCCTTTCCATTCCTAATCTTATTCTTCCAATATTACATCACTTCACTAGATCATCTTTAATGTCTCTGTAGTTGTCTCTACAAGACTAGTTAACACTTTATCCTGGTTCTACTGTCCTGGAGTCTCTGTTTATCTCAGCACTAACTGCTTGTCACTTCCTTTTGGCTAAGGCCCCAGCAGCACCCTGCAGGGAGTATCTTGTTACACTCTTTTCAAGATGCTGCCCTTCTAGATTCTGTCAACCTTGTCTGGTTTCCATGAAATGGGACTTGGTTAGTCCATCAGTTACTGAGTTCCATGACCCTTTGTCTGGCCAGAGCTGACAGAGGGCATGAAAGTCCTGTGTGATTCCCTGCAGATGCACGGAGCCTTTCTTGTACAGGTAAACCTGAGCAGGGAGATAAAAGGTTGCTAGACAAGTTGGTGCTGTGGGCAGGATTCTATGTCAGGTGAGGGGAAGGAACTGGAGGTAATCAGGTGAATAAGGTGTGGGGTTTGGGGCTGGGAGACAGGACTGTGAGCTCAAGTGCTCAAGTCCAAGATTACCAAGACATAGGACGCCTTGGCAGGGAGGTCCGGACCTCAGGCTGTCACACTTGGAGCTCTGCGTCTCCTGCAGGGAGTTCAGGCTACAGCTAGGAGGCTGCAGTCACCCTAGTGAGGCTCTTTCAAAGGTGCCTTCAATCAGTTTTGTGGACACACTCGCTGATTGCCAGAAGGCAGTGAAATCAAAGTAATAAAATCAGTCTAATTAAAAGTTAAAATACTCTAAATTTGTTTGCGTGGGGCACTTTTTAGTTTGTGTCTTTCTACAGAAATAGAAAATTCCATTTTTAATAACTAGTCAGTCAACAAGGAGATATGCTTTTTTTTTCTTTTTTAACCATGTGGCTATATAAAATGGAGGAGAAATCTGGTCTTCATTGACTCTCATGATAATAAATATCCACTTATTACATTATTACAGAACAAATTCTAAATTTGAATACTACAACTTTTTCAAGTTAAAGACATTATATCATTTTTTAAATTATAATAAATGTTTACTTTTCTCATCTAATTATTCAGTTGTAGTTCAAACCCTATTTAGGATTTGCTTACAGAGCATTTCTTTCTTTCTTTTTCTTATAAGGTAAGAAAATAAGAGAAAAAGGCAAATTCTGACAGTAACTAATTTTGTGCAAAAAGCAATATTTTCCTTACCCAAAGCAATGAGTGGATCCAGATTTCTATTCCAAAAAGTTTAGTGGAAGGATTTCCTCCTGCCATTCTGGTGTCTACTAGATGAACACTAGGGGAATATATTTTATATATTACTTTAACAATTGTTTTGTTAGCAATTATTATATTAATAATTATTTTAGAACTGTCCTATTTTAAGTTGGATACAGTTAGGAATTTTTAAAAAAATTATTTAAAGACAGACTAAATAAAACAGAAAATGGGTAGAAATACATATGTTCAGAGAAAAAATAAACAGTAAGAAATCACTAGTTAATATTTACATACTGTCCTTTTACAAACAGTTGTTCAAGATACAAAAGTGGAACATATAAAGTGGGAATTCAAACAGCGAGACTGCAAACAGTTCTGTTCAACTATCCAACAAAAACTGAATGGTTGTCAATCCTATACATTTAAACATACATGAAATTATCCATATCTTCATTTATGTTGAGATTAAACAAACTAAAGCAGGCTAAAGTCATTCTGAACAAAGAATAATAGTATTGCTGGATTTCACATTATGACACTTCAGGATCAGCACTGGGTACTGTAGTAATTTTTTTTTAAACTCTATTCAAAGAAAGACTAAATAAAGCAGAAAACAGGCAGAAACAATGCATACCTTCTAAGAAAAAAATAAACAGTAAGAAATCACCAGCTGATGATCACAGATTTTCCTCTTACAAATAGTCACTCAAGATACCAAAGTGGAGCATACAAAGTGGAGATTCAAACAGCAAGACTGCCACCAGTTCTGCTCAACTATCCAACAAAAACTTAGAAATATGGTTGTCAATCCTATATACTTAAACACACATGTGGTTATCCATCTCTTCAACTATGTTGAGATTGAACAAATCCAAGCAGGCTAATATCACTCTGAACAAAGAACAATACCTCTGTAGCCAGCTGTTACCTATCCACTATCTTTGCTCCACCAAACCTCCTACAGTTAGGAATTTTTTTTTTTTTTTTTTTTTTGTCTTTTTCCTTTTTATCGGTACCGGGGATCGAACTCATGACTGCCTGCTTCCAAGGCAGGCGCTTATGCCGCTGAGCTAAACCCCCAGCCCCAGTTAGGAATTTTATAAAGACAGATGAATGTACCTATGTACGTATAAATACATTAAATATTTATATATTATATGTTATTCTATTCTTCAGATATAATCTTAAGAAGACATATATATTAATATATTCTAATATTTTATATTGTATCCTAATACAATATATAAATTTTAATACAATATTTTATATTGTATTATAAAATTGTATATTGTATTCTCACTTGATGCTTTATAGTTTTATAATCAAGTTCAATGTACCATCAGCACTTCTAAGTACTTAGAAAAGATGTGACAGTACCTGCTTCACATATGAGCTTACAAGTGTCAAACATGTTGAAAGAACTGGAAAGTCTATGGGTTATTCTGAGTCAATGTAGTTTTTTTAATCCCTGTTTGTATTTTATTTTCAACACAGGGTGAATAGTTAAAGAAGTCCTTTCTTTGGGATGCTGGGATCACCCTTTTATATTCCTTAGATGTAGGAAGTGAAGTTCTCTGAATCTTTTTAGAAAATCAGAATGAATCAGGAAGGTGGATAGGTACTCAGTTTATCAGAAAATAACAGTATTTGATCCCATCAATTATTTGAGAACTGTCCTATGCTGAATATAGTTAGGAATTTTATAAAGACAGATGAAGTAATATTAATGGTGAAGTAATGCTTACCCTTTCAGGCAAAATGTTAGGCACCTACATTTTTTATTCAATTTAGTCCTTAAAATTTATAGATAAGATGTTGAATTTTCCATTTTCTTTTGAGGAAAGAGTGTTCAGAGATGTTGAATATTGATACAGATTCACAAATTAATGAATAACAGACATAGGATTTCAACTCAAAATTTCACATAAGTTCATGTTCTTTCCATGGGCACTACAGATTAGACCAGCCCTACTCAGCACTGATATTTTCGTCTCCCCTATTCCTACTACATTTGAAACTTAGAAAACAGTGAAGAAACTCTGAGTGTTCTCTGCAGTAAAGAATGAAAGTGATGCTTGTTCTAATGTATTTCAATTGTCTGTGCAGATGGAGATAGGTTAGCAGAAAAAGTGTCCATCTGTTAATTTGATTTTTTAAAAAATAAATCTCTATACATGACTAAGGAGAATGTTGTTTCATTGCCTGAAATTTTACAGTTTTTTCCATTTTTTGACCACTCCCTGTTACATTATGTCTCCTGCAGATGAGTGATTCTTCAGTGTGTACAGCCAAGAAGTCTTCTGTTCCCACGGATGGCAGCTCCTCACCTGGACCAGCCCTACTCCTGCAAGGAACTAAAGGTACTTGGCAGAGCCTGATCATGGTGGATGGGAGGAGACAAAAAAAGAAAGAAGAAAGAAAGAAAGAAAGAAAGAAACAAAGAAAGAAAGAAAGAAAGAAAGAAAGAAAGAAAGAAAGAAAGAACAAACGAGAAATCTGTGAAAAGGAAATAAATTGGCAAATACTGTAATAAAAATAAACTTTAAACTAAGTAATCTGTTTTTTAATCCTTAGTAAAAGCAAAAACAAAACAAAATACCCACAACAAGAGCAACAGCAACAAAACAAAACAAAACACACAAGCTCTCTACTAATAGATTCTCCAGATACCATTTGAGTCTATTTTGTCAATTCTAGTATGAGTTTAAAACATACAAGATTAATTATGCAAGCAGTAAGATTTTACCCTAAATTAGATTTAACTTGTGTGAAAGTTCACAGATGTAAGAAACAGGACAGCAGACATCATGAACCATCATGTATTTATCATGTAATTTCAACACCACTAGTTCAGAATCAATCTTCTTTTATCTTCAGCTCCCACTTTTTCTTTCACATTTTCTTGATTACATTGAAAAAATTACAGACATCTTAGCAACTAGAACCAATATTTACAAAGACAAGAAATTTTATAAATTAAAATCATGCAGCATCTCCACACCTATAATTGAATACTTTCTAATATTGTCAAATATTCAATTGGTGATCAGATTTCCCAGCTCGTCTCACTTATTTTTATTGTATGTTTTTGTTTTTGTTGGTATAAGAAATTGAACTCAGGGCTTCATGCTACTCAGTGATTTTTATATATTTCATTTATACATACTAAAGCCAAACTCAATTTTATCAGTTTGGTTGTGATAAAACAGTATTTGTGTTCCTGTATCTGCTTAGAATATTTCCACCGAGATACCTGAGCATCCCTCCAAGTTCTTTATTGCTTAATCATCTTCACCCTGCGACTCACGGCAAACATCACAGGAAACAATTTAGTTAATTTATATTAGAACTGGCCACACTCCTGTAGATAAAGCTTCGAAGAGGGTGATCTGTTATTATCAGGATGCTTCGCCCACCCAACCTCATGCATTGTTTAGGAATCAATGTGTGCACTCACCGCTTCCTGCCAATCCATGGCCACAGGCTTGGGGATTGTATTTTGAAGACATTCACATCCTTTTGAAAATAAACACCTTGAACCTATCTTGTAGACTGCTTAGCATCACTTATACATAATCCTCAACTTGCTATGCATGCAATAGCTGCATCATTTTAGAGTGCAAATGATAGCTCTATGCAAGTATTTTATTTTCACTTATTTTTAGCACAGAGCTCTACAGAACTATCATATCTGAGATAGAATCACAGGATTTGACTCAACAAGCAAGAGGAGAATAACCAGAATGGTTAGGAGAACTCTTATAACAATGTTCAGCAACTGCTCTTTTTCTTCTTTAAGGGTTAATTATAAAATTGTAAAATCCAAATATTTTCTTGATTTTATTACAGATATCTTTACCATCAGTCCTGAATCTCAGTCCAAATTGTGACATGAAGTCAGTCTGTGGCAAGCCATGTTTCATCAACCAGAGCCTTTCAGGATCTGCAGCAGCAGGCTAAATATGTCTGAAATTCAGACAAGATAACTGGAAGGAGGGTTTTGCTGAAGCAATAATGGGAAAGATCAACAAAGAAGTCAAGAAACAGGTAAATACATTATCCTTTCCCCTAGGTAAAATTCCTCCTAGGTAACCTTTATTTCTGCTAACCTCACTCAGTTATGGAAGGCAGGAGCATGGTACACTGTTCATGGTCAGAATCGCTTCTCTTCCTAGCCACTCGCTGATCTATGAGTTCTCAGGTGTCACTTATCTGGTGGGCTACAGGTAAAAGGCACATAATTAGAATCTGGACATAGGGGCAATAATTTTATACTGCCTTCAGAAATACAATACTCACATAAAACCATTAAAAGATGATGGAGCTGATTCTAGATATCACTAAGAGGGGTCCATTAAACAGGTTACCTCCTTGGGAGCTGCTTGAAATCCATGACTGGCTTCTTCTTATTCCAGTTTTCAGGTACTATCCTGTGCTTCTGTTGCTTAAGATTCTCCAAATGGAAATTGTATATATAAATGCACACAAATACTATGAGATATATGGAATACATTAATTGGTCATATTCTTCCAGATATTCAGTGACTTGATTCATGATTTATTTTCAAACAATATTTCCACATGAGTGAATCCATTTTTTATGTGAAACTATGAAGAGATAACTGTGGCAAATGATATTTTAAAAGGAAATAAACTTGAACACCTCAAAAGATCAGAATTTTTTTTACATTACCTTAGGTAAAGGATAAAATTTTATAATTATTGCATGCCATTATTTTATAAAATCACTGTAATTTAATAATTGATTAGTTAATTAAAGATTCTAGGGGTTGAACCAAGGGTCCTTAAATTGAGCTACATCCTCAGTACTTTTTAAGACTTGAATATTCACTACTTTGCTCAAGGAGACTTGAGTGTAGGTATGATGGTTCTGTAATCACCACTGATATTAAGAAGTACAGAGTTATTCATTCTTCAAAAATCCTTCTGGACATAGTATTTATAGAAAACTCTATGTTGTTGTCTGTATCATTGTTTTTATTTCCAGAATGACATATACATAGAATAATATATTTTGTAGCCTTTGAATCTTGCTTCTTTTCAATATAAAACATTTATTTTTTCACTATCTCTTTTCTTTACATGCCAGTCTTTATCATACTGGGCAACAATTCTAGTGTGATAATGAATAGAAATCATGTTATTTTTTCTTAGGTATAGGATAAATCATTGAATTAATATGATATTAACTGGGCTGGGGATTTAGCTCAGCGGCATAAGTGCCTGCCTTTTAAGCAGGCAGTCGTGAGTTTGATCCCCAGTACCGTTAAAAAGGAAAAAGACAAAAAAAAAATGATATTAACTGTAAAGTCTGTCAATGTTCTTGTCATATTTAAGATAGTTTCTCTTAGCCTGATATGAGTTGAATGTTTGGTGAGAGATGTAAATTAAAACATCACTGAGATTCCATCTAACTCCAGAAAGAATGACTATCATCAAAGAATCAGCCAATAACAAATGCTGGAGGGTTTTTTGGGAAAAAAGAATACTTCTGTACTGTTGGTAGGAGTATAGATTACTTAACCACTGTGGAAATCAGTATGGAGTTTTTCTTTTAAAAATTAGAATTGGAAGCCCCATTGAGCAGGGCATTCCCCTTCTGGGTATTTCCCAAATAAAATTAAAATTATCTTACCACAGAAATATATACATACTCATGTTGATAGAAGCACAATTTAAAATAGTTAAATCTTGGAAACAATTCAAATACACATCAACTGAGGAATTTATACAGTGGAATATTACTCAACTGTAAAGAAGGATAAATTTGAGACTAGGACCATGATCACAAGTGAAATAAATCAGACTCATCTATGTAAACATCATACTGTCTCCGTGATGTAAAGAACTGAAAGAGTTAATAAGATCTAAAACGCAAAATAGATATTGTGAGATGAGAAGCAATTGTTCAAAAGGAAAAAGAAACTAGGATAGGGGTGAGAGGAAAGAAAGGGAGGGAAAAGCCAAAAAATATAATTTAGGATAGTTATACTACTAGTTTCTCTTAGTTCGTTGAAAAGAAATATTTGTGCTGATATCATTTGAAGAATTTTTTAAGCTCTTATCTTGCACTCTGATTAACTACTATAAAAATAACAATACTCAGTGTATTAACTATTTTTCTTCTCCTATTAATTTGTTATGAAATTTTGCTTTCCTTTTTTCATAAATTAAAAATCTTTAAAAATGATTAGATTTTATTATTTTACCATTAATATTATGAATTCAATGAATTGAATTTAAGGTATTACCAGGCTTGCTTTACCGGGATAAAGCCTTTCATTTTAACATTGCTTTATCCATTTTTGTATTGCTGGGTGCTATTGACTTATGCTTTAATAAGAATAGTTGTATCCACAGTGTATGAGAAAGACTAATCTTTTTTTATAATTTGAAATAGCATTGCTGGTTTTGGTTTGGAGTAATATGATCATATATAGGATTTAGAAATGTTTGTTCCTCTTGTTTTCTTGAAACAATTGTATATACTTGATATTATTTATTCTTTAATATTCAGCATCATTCAATAATGAACTCTGATGTAGAAAATGGAAACAGCTGTGGTAAATACATTACAACATTTCCAGGCGTATGCTCTATGGATTACATTTCCATTTTTCTTCCTTTCTCTCTCCCTCCCTTCCTCCTTCCTTCCTTTCTCCCTCCTTTTTTCTTCCTCCTCTCTCCCCCACTTACTTTCTCTATATGTTGAAGACTGAACTCATAGCAGCTTGCACATTACGCCCCGCTGAGCAGGACCCCACTCCCAGCTGCTATCTTGATAATAGACTGGCAGCCTCCAGAGCCATGAAAAAATGAATACCTGCTGTTTACCTTGCACAGTTTGTGTTACTTCTGTAAATACATTCACGTACAGGGTAATACATCTGATTTCTTTTTTTCCAGTTATTTCAGTACATTTCATTGATCAAGGGATTAAAGTATGCATGACTGACATCACAGTTTTCTTAGAGTTAATGCTTTACCCTAGCAAGCACAGAGAGAAAACTTGCACACCAGTGCAAGCATCAAGCCTCGCTCTTGAACTATAGCTGCTGTGTCTATCTCCTCTACTTCTGCCAACTAGTCCAGAAAGGCTGGGATTCTAGTTTTTCAAAATTATATATATTTTGAAGATACTTAGCAGAAAAATGTTTCTATTATTTTTGCCCAGATATTTAACCATTCTGCTTTTTCCCTCCAACTTGAATTTTGCAGATTTCTTCTTTATCATGTCTGTACAGATAGAAGTTTTTATTTCTGGTCCTTCTCATGCTAACATGCTTTGCATATCACCCTCAGCATCTTTTTCCTGCATGCCCTTGGCTCACACCCAACTCATTTTCAGCCAATACTTTATATCCTTCATTTCTGTAGGTAAAATGTTTAAACTTGTGGGTCCTGTTGTGGTAATTTCTCCTTTTTATCCTAGTATACATACATTATAGTTCCTCTATTGGTTTACCAATATGTGTTTCTCAAGTCCACTGCTTTCCCATTCTGAGTGACAGTGGAATATTTCTAGAGGATTTATCTGCCCCCATTCCTGTATTCTCTCAGTCTGTCAGATACACTAGGCACTCTGTTTTACTTTCAAGTTTGAAATTTACTCACCTTTTCTCATTGTTAACAATTTCCTGTGGCATCCTCCTACCTAGTGGATAGCAAAGCCTTTAACTTGGTATTAAGTATGTAAAACAGATTCCTAACTACATCGCTCTTCCTAGGCAAAAGGATTCTTGTGGTCATGGTTAGTATAATGCTTTAATTTTGCATTCTCAATGCTTAGTATAGTTATCACTCAAAGTGGTTACTTTCTAGTATATTCTAAACTGAAAATATCATATTTTGATAATTATCAATAATACATGCATGTCTCACTTATAGAAGTTATTGCATTTTGCTTTTAAATGAAGTTATTTTTGATCAATTACATATTTTATATATTAAGAATCTTTAATATTTTATAATGCAGGACATATATGTGTAGTTTCCTCTATTTTGCCTGTATTACTAGGAGACACTCTTGTTTATACTTACGTTAACTCTCAACAAACATTCAGTAATTAAGTATGACAGAATAATACATTCAATGATAAATTTAATTTCAATGTGATATAAGCTATCTATACAATTTAGAATTATAATTTCATTTGATATATTGTATAAAGAAAATGGTTCCATAGGCCTGCCTGCTCCCTAAACCCTGGAGACTGGGCCACCTGGGGTGAGTGTCCTTGCACTATGCTGAGCCCTGAGAGGGAGTTAAGATCATAGCTCATGCTAGCAAGGGAACTTTACAGCTTCCTGCTGTACTGAACCTGCTCAGCAGGGCTTAGGCCTGCCTACACCAACTCTCTGGTTTCCTGCCATGCTAGGCCAGGTCTGGGGGAATTAGGCCTGCCTGCCTGCACCTGAACTCTGGAGATTGGGCTGCAGGGGTGAGTGTCCCTGACCATTCTGAGCCTCAGGAGGGAGTTTAAGATCTTAGCTCAGGCCAGCCAGGGAAGTTTGCTGCTTCCTGCCACACTGGACCAGCTCAGCAGGGTTTGACCCTGAAGGCCCAATCCCCAGTGACCCTCTCTCAATCTGGGAACTGGGCAGCCAGAGCCCCAGAAGTTCAGAGCATAGAAAAGGAATTCCAGCAGGCCCAAGGGTAGCCTTGGAATAAAACGTGAAAAACGGAAATATAGGAAAATGACAAAACAAAAGACCAAAATAAACTCTCAAGCCTCCAGCCCATCTGAAGAAACCTAAGGAGCCATGTACATGGCATGTATGAAAGCTGTCCTCAGAAGAAAATTTATTGCACTGGGTTCCCACATCAGGAAAAGAGAACAAATACAAACAAATAACCTGATGCTACACCTCAAACATCTAGAAAAAGAAGAACAAGTCAAGCCCAAAGACAAAGAAGGGAGGAAATTATAAAAAGCAGAGCAGAAATTAATGCTCTAAGAAAACAATCCAAAGAACAATGAATCCCAGAGTTGGTTCTTTGAAAGAATAAATGAAATTGATAAGCCTCTAGCCAACCTTATTTTAAAAAGGGAAGACAAAGCTCAAATTCATGCAATAAGGAAGTAAAAAGGCAAAATCACTACAGACTCTGTAGAAATACAGAAGATCATCGACACCTATTTTGAAAACCTCTACTCCAATAGGTTTGATAAGATAGAAGAGACTGACAGATTTCTAGAAACATACTAGTACCAAAGCTAGGTAAGCAGATGTAAAACTCATGAATAACCCAATCTATATTAGTGAAATTGACAATGTAATTAAGGGATTACCTATAAAGAAGAGCCCAGCCCCAGACAGATTCACTGCGAAATTCTAAAAGAAATACAAAAAAACTTAATACCGACACTCCTCAAACTCTTCAATGAAATTGAAAGGGACACAATCCTTGCTAAGCCATTCCTGGAAGCAAAATATCACTTTAGTTACAAAACCTGAAAAAACTCAACTAAAAAAGAGAACTCATTAGATAACACAGATGCAAAAATCCTCAAAAAAATATTGGCTAATAGGACGCAGCAAATCATCAAGACAGTTCTACATCATGAGTAAGTGGGATTCATCCCAGGAATGCAGGGATGGTTCAACATATGTAAGTCCATATATGCAATCCACCATATCAAGAAAGCCAAAAGTTAAGAATCACCCGATCATTTGTAAAGATACAGAAAAAACTTTAGATAAGGTCCAACATTCATTCATGATAAGAACCTTACAAAAAATTGGAATACATGGTCTTTACCTCAATATGATAGAGGCCATCTATGACAAACTAATTGCCAGCATCGTGCTAAATGGCCAAAACCTGAAGGCCTTTGCCTTGAAGTCAGGCACAAGACAAGGATGTCCCTTATCACTGCTCCTTTTTAATATAGTACTGGAAATACTAGCCATAGCAGTTAGACAAGAGAGAGAGAAATAAAAGGGGTAAAGATAAAGGAAGAAGTTAAATTATCATTATTTGCAGATGACATGATTCTCTACATAGAAAATCCCCAAAACTCCATAGAAAGACAAGTAAATATAATAAATAAATTCAGTAATGTAGCTGGAAACAAAATCAATACTCAAAAATCAATAGCATTTTTATACACTAACAACAAGATCACAGAGAGAGAAATCAGAGAGCCACACCCTTCACACTAGGAACCAAATAAGTGAAATATTTCGGAATTATCCTCACAAAAGAAGTGAAAGATTTATACAGGGAAAATTATCATACACTGAGACAAGAAATTGAAGAGGATCTTAGAAAATAGGAAGACATCCTTTGCTCATGGATAGGAAGAATAAATATTGTGAAAATGGCCATTCTCTCAAAATTGTTATACAGATTCAATGCAAACCCAATAAAAATACCATCAACATACTTCATAGATCTAGAGAAATCACTCCTAAAATTCATCTGGAATCAGAAGAGACCTAGAATATCAAAGACAATTCTAAGCAGCAAAGCTAGGCATCACAAGCCCTGATTTGAGTCATACAACAAAGCAACTATAGTAAAATCAACATGGTACTGAAAGTAAAATCAATATGGTACTGGAATCAAAACAGAGCCAAAGATCAATGGAATAGATTAGAAGATATAATCACAATTACAAACACACTCACCAGCCTTGTCTTTGATAAAGGGCCAAACATGTTCCCTGGAAGAACGACAGTCTGTATAATAAATGGTGTTAGAAAACTGGCTTTCTATATGCCAAAAACTAAGACTAGACCCATGCCTATCACCATGTACTAAATTAAAATCTAAATAGATTAAAGATCTGAATATTAAAACAGAAACACTAAATCTATTGGAAAACAAGTTGGGTAAAAACCTTGAAGACATAGGGGTAATAGAGAATTCATGAACAGGTATCAAACCACATGGGAAATACTTCCTAGAATCAACAACTGGGATCATGTCTATTAAGAAGTTTCTGCACATCAAAAGAAATCTCTAGCATAATGAAAAAAGATCCCACAAACTGGGGAAAAAATCTTAGTGAATGGTCCTTCAAAAAAGGACTTTTAACATAAAAAAAAATTTTTTTAAATCAAACACCAAAATTCAAGGATCCAATCCAAAAATGGGCATCTGAGATGCATACACAGTTCTCAGATGAAGATATGCAAATGGCAAAAAAATACATGAAAAATGTTCATCATCATTATTCATTAGAGAAATTCAAATTAAAACAACACTGAGATTCCATTTCACTCCTGAAAGAATGGCCAAGATCAAGAAAACTACCAACATCAAATGCTAAAGGGGTTGTGGGGAAAAAGGAACGCTCCTGCACTGTTGGTGGGAGTGTAGACTGGTGCAACTATTGTGGAGGTCGCCTAATATTTTCCCTAGTGTAAGACATGATAAGAATACATAAACCTATGCAGTAATCATGATTCCCCATTATATTGATTTGAAGCCTTATTATGTTTTCATTCATTAATTGGAATGGTTTTTTCTGCATTGTTTGATTTTATTGTCTGTGATGTTATGAACATCTATTTTGCAGAAAACAATACATTATTATAACTAGTGATGAATTAGTATCATCTTGTTTTGAAGTCCTACAAAACTTTTGTTCTTCTGTTTCCATTGGTTTTATCATATTGTATCCTATTGGATTTTATTATATGTGATAGTTTAAACAACATATTTGATAGACAAGAAGATAATATAGTAATCTTTGTTCATTTTCTGTTAGTTGGTTCTGAATACCCTGTAATACTCTCATTCTCTTGAATGGTTTTACTATTGTATATGAAAGTATACTCAAATATTTCAAGGAAAGAGACACTATAGTAAGTAGTGCTATGTCAGATTGTCTTGCGGTGAAACACTATGTTGCTTACATTGTTCGGTTTTGACCTGTTTTGTTATGTCCTCTTTTATCTTAATCTATTTTTACATAAAAATAAGAAAAATGAAATACTAACTATCCTTTTTAGGAAGGTCTGATGTAATGGAATATAAAAAAACAACAAAAAGGGGACAGATTTAAAATGATCAGAGTAATTGACCTTGAGTGTGGGGAATGGGAAAACAAGTTCAGAAGGTTTACAGAAGAGGAAAGGCCAGGGCTGGGAACTGAAAAGAGAAGAGTGACTTTGGGGAGAATGGAATTTAGTGGTTTTGGAAAGAGTAGGAGATAAGAGATAGAACTGTGCTTGATTGTGCAAGGTACTAGGTTTATAAAGCAATGAAGATCCTATGCTCACAGGCCAAAAATTGACCTCAGAATATTTTGCCAGTTAAGTTGAGCGCCTCACTTATGCGTCCTATTAACTTAGCAAGGAGCAACCTTGTTTGGTAAAGTTGGGAAAATTCCAGTAACGTTTCCTTTGCTGTTTATGTATTTAGATATAATACATTGCATAATGTGCTGAATGAATAAATAGCAAATGTTTGTATAGCACTTTTCCTTTTTTAATGTAAATGTCCAAAAGATATATGTTAATCAATTATCAGGGTATCTTAACTGAAACTTACTATTTGACTCAAAATTTGTGATGTCGAGCAGGTTGTTAACTAATAAAAAAATTTATGTACAAAAAAAAAAGAAAGAAAATGGTCCATAGAAAGGTAAAATAGTGCCTGACCAGATTCCAGACAAATTGGACTAGGCTCAGCAGGTTGCCCTGGCCTAATGGACCACACCTTGTGACCTTCTTTCAACTCAGGGGGCTGAAGCCATGCGAGGTGAGTTCCAGCACACTGGCACAGGCCTGAGGAGAGTTTAAGACCATTGCTCCCAGTTGTTAAGTGCCTGCCTGGCTTCCAGACACACTGGACTGGGCTCCCAAGGTTTCGAGGGCCTGACTAGACAAGGGAGCTGAGGGCATGCAAGATGAGTTCCAACATATTGGCATTCACTCAGGGAGAGCTCTGGACCTTTACCCACATTGGTTAGAAGCCCAACCAGCTTCCTGTAACATGAGAGGTGGCACAGGGGGTTCTGTGGCCTAACTGGGCCATGCTCAGCAACCCAAATTCAGTCCCAGGAGCCAAGGGGCTAGGAAACAATTTCCAACACACCCAGGGGAAGCTTTGGAACATTGCTGGAAACAGGGAAATATAGGAAAATGACAAGATGAAAGACCAAAATGCAATCTCAAACCTCCAGTTCAACCCAAGAAAGCCTGCAAGCCATGTACATAGAAGAAAATTTAAGCCATACACCTGAAATGCCTGAAATGATAGCTACTGAATTAAAGAAGCAACTCCAGGAAGCTATGATGGAACTCAAATTAGAAATAATCTCCCAGGTAAAAGAAGACATGATGCAAGTAATGAAAGAAATGCTGAATACATCTAAAGTAGAAACAGTTAAAAAAAATTAGAAGAACGATGCAAAAACATAGAATCCCTGGATGAACAATATAAGAAACAAACAGAATACATGAAGCAAATTCAAAGAGATATACAAGAAATCAAAACTCCATTGAAAGTTGTAAAAACCACCTCAAGAAAAGTGAAGATAGAATTTCAGACCTTGAAGACAAGATTGCAGCTAGTGAAAGGAAAAGAATGATCTTTTAAAAATAACAAAGAATCAGGAAATAACAATTCAACAGCTGCAAGATAATGCAAAGAAAAACAACATAAGATAAATAGGGATAAATGAAAAAGAAGAGGACAACACAAATAATATCATGATGCTATTTACAGAAGTAATAGCTGAAAATTTACCAAACATGAGAATGGAAACTGACATACAGATTAGTGAAAAATATAAAACCCCAAATATCCATAACCAAAATAAAACTACACACACATATATAATAATCACACCATCCCAGAAATCAAACATAAGAACAGAATGTTAAAGACAGATCACCTTTAAAAGTAAACATATCAGAGTCACAACAGACTTCTCAGTGCAAACAATGAAGTCAAGAAGAGCATGGAGCAAAGTATTTCAGATCCTGAAGGAAAACAACATCCAACCCAGACTGATGCACCCTGCAACACTGTCCTTCAAAATGGATGAAAAAATGATACTTCAATGACAAAGAACAGCTGAAGAACTTCGTGATCACCAATCCAACTCTGCAACAAACACTAAAAGACATAGATATACATAGGAAAAAATCACTAAGTAAGGCAGACAATTAAATAGAAAGGAAAGATAAAGATACAACAGCAAAAAGATAACATGTCAACAATAAACAAATATATAACAGATAGAAGCATTAATGTAAATGGTCTCAATTCAACAATTAAAAGAAACAGAGTGGTAGAACGGGTCAAGAAACAACATCCAACCATACACTGTCTAGAAGAAACCCATGTAACCCAAAAGGAAACTCATAGACTGAAAGGCAAAGAATTCAAAACAATACTTTATGCAACAGGTACCCCCCAAAAAAGCAGAGGTAGCTATTCTGTTTGCAGACAATGTGAACTTCAAACCAAGAATGATCCAAAGAGACAAACAAGGTCACTACATACTAGATAGGGGAAAACTTCAAGAGGAAGACATAACAATCTTAAATATATAGGCACCAAATTCCAGAGTGTCCAGATATACAAAGCAAGCATTAACAGAAATGAAAACTCAAATAAGCAATAAAACAATTGTAACAGGAGACATTAACACACCTCGACACAAAGGGACAGATCAACAATACTGAAAATAAGCAAGGAAATAACAGAACTGCATCACATCAGTGAACAAAAGGACTTGATAGACTATACAGAGTATTACATCAGACAGCATCAAAATATACATTCTTCTCAGCAGTACATGGACATTGTCTAAATAGACCATATACAAGCCCACAGAACATGTTTAAGTAAATGTAAAAGAATGGAAATTATCCCATACATGTTACCAGATCATGGCGCCATGAAACTAGAAATTAATGATAAAAGAAACTGCAAAAACCCCATAAACACATGGAAGTTGAATAATAAACTCTTGAGAAATCAGGGGGCCTCAGAGGAAATTAAAGAAGAAACTAAATAATACCTAAAAGCAAATGAAAATACATACACAACTCTCTGGAATCTATGGGACACCATGAAAGAAGTCCTCAGGGGAAAATTTATTGCACTGAGTTCCCACATCAGGAAAACAGAACAAAAACAAATACACAACCTGATGCTATACCTCAAACATCTAGAAAAAGAAGAGCAAGTCAATCCCAAAGACAAAAGAAGGGAGGAAATTTTAAAAAGCAGAGCAGTAATTAATGCAATAGAGACTAAGAAAACAATCCAAAGAATCAATGAATCCAAGACTTGGTTCTTTGAAAGAATAAATAAAATTGATAAGCCCCTAGCCAAACTTATTTTAAAAAGGAAAGAAAATACTCAAATTCATGCAATAAGGAATGACAAAGGTGAAATCACTACAGACTTTGTGGAAATACAGAAGATCATCAACAGTTATTTCCAAAACCTCTACTCTCATAGGTTTGATAACACAGAAGAAGTGGACATATTTCTAGAAACATATGAACTACTAAAATTGGATCTAGAAGATGTAAAACTGCTGAATAATCCAATTTCTATTAATGAAATTGAAAATGTAAGTAAGATCTTACCAACATAGAATAGCCCAGGCCCAGACAGATTCACTGCAGAATTCTACAAGAAATACAAAGAAGACTTAATGCTGATATTCCTCAAACTTTTCAATGAATAGAAAGGTAAAAAATTCTTCCTAAGTCATTGCTGGAAGCAAATATTACTCTAGTACCAAAACATGAGAAAGACCCAATAGAAGAAGAGAACTACAGACCAATCTCCCTAATGAACATAGATGCAAACATTTGCAATAAAATATTGGCAAACAGGATGCAGCAAATCATCAAGAAGATTATACACCATGACCAAGTGGGATTCATCCCAGGCACGCAGGGATGGTTCAACATACGTAAATCAATAAATGTAATCCAACATATCAATAGAGCTATAGTAAGAATCACATGATCATTTCTTTAAATGCAGAAAAAGCTTTTGATAAGGTCCAACACTCATTCATGATAAGAATCTTACAGAAATTTGGAGTAGATTGTCTTTACTTCAATATGATAAGGGCCATCTATGACAAACCAACAGCCAGTATCATATTAAATAGCCAAAAATTGAAAGCCTTTATCTTAAAATCAGACACAAGACATAGATGTTTCTTATTACCATTCGTATTCAATATGATACTGTAAATACTAGCCAAAGCAATTAGACAAGAGAGAGAAATAAAATGAGAAAAGACAGGAAAAGAAGTTAAAATATCCTTATTTGCAGACACCATAATACTCTACATAGAAGACCCCATAACTCCATTGAAAGATAATAAATAAATTCAGCAATGTAGTTGGATACAAATTCAATACTGAAAAATTAATAGCATTCCTAAACACTAACAACAAAACCATAGAGAGAGAAACAAGAGAAGCCACATCCTTCACACTAGCATCCAACAAAATGAAACACTTAGGAATTAATCTCATGAAAATAGTAAAAGATCTATACAGGGAAAATTATAACACCCTGAAAAAAGAAATTGAAGAGGATCTCAGAAAATGCCAAAGCATCCCTTGTTCATGGATAGGAAGAATAAATATTGTGAAACTGGCCAATCTCCCAAAACTGTTATACAGATTCAATGCAATCTCAATGAAAATACCATTAACATACCTCATAGATCCAGAGAAATCATTCCTAAAATTCATCTAGAGTGAGAAGAGCCCTGGAATAGCAAAGGCAAATCTAAGCAGCTTTAGACTCAAATATTAAAAAAAAAAATCTAAGCAGCAAAGGCAAGGCAGGAGGCATCACAATCCCTGACTTGAAGTTATACTACAAAGCAACTGTAGTAAAATCAACATAGTACACTGGAATAAAAACAGATATGAAGATCAATGGAAAAGATTAGAAAATATAACCATAACTACAAACACACTGAACCACTTTATCTTTGATAATGGGGCCAAACATGTTCACTGGAAGAACAAGTATTCCTTTAATAAATGGTCCTGGAAAAACTGGCTCTCCATATGCCAAAAACTAAAACAAGACACATGCCTATCACATGTACTAAGGTAAAATCTAAATGGATCAATGATCTGAATATTAAAACAGAAACACTGAATCTATTGGAATACAAATTAGGTAAAAATCCTTAAGGCATGGGGTAGGTAGAGAATTCGTGAACAGGAATCAAACCACATGGGAAATACTTCCTAGAATCAATAACTGGGATCATGTCTTATTAAAGAATTTCTGCATGTTGAAAGAAATCTCCAGCATTGAAAAGAAAATCCACAAACTGGGAAAAAATATTAGTGAACTGTCCCTCAGACAAAAGACTTCTGTCTAAAACATATAAAATTTTTTAAAAATCAGATTCCCAAAATTCAAAGACCCAATTGAAAAATGGACATCTGAGATGCATATACAGTTTTCAGATGAAGAAATACAAATGGCAAATAAATACATGAAAAAATGATCATCATTATTAGTCATTAGAAGAATGCAAATTAAAACAATACTGAGATTCTATCTCACCCCTGAAAGAATGGCCAGGATCAAGAAAACTACGAACAACAAATGCTGGAGAAGATGTGGGGAAAAAGGATTTCTCTTGCACTGTTGGTGGGAGTGTAGACTGGAGCAACCATTGTTTAGGTCAGTTTGGAGATTTCTCAGAAAGCTGGGATTGGAAATCCCATTCGTTCCAGCGATTCCACTTCTAGGCATATTCTCAGAAGACCTGAAGGCTTCATACCACAGTGATATATGTGCACGTATGTTTATAGCAGCAAAATTTGTAATAGTCAGATAATATTTGAAACAACCTAAGTGTCCATCAATTGAGGAATGAATAAAAAAGTTGTGGTATTTTCATATAATGGGAAACTATTCAACTACAAAGAATGATCACATTGAGATATTTATAAATAAATGAATGCAATTTGAGACCATACTCACAAGCAAAATAAATCAAACTCACATGTTTAAATACTGTACAGACTCCCTAGTGTAAGAAATGGTAAGACTATGTTAAGATATTATGGTAATCATGATTCCCCATTACATTGCTTTGAAGCCTTATAATGTTTTCATTCATTATTATTCATTGGAATAGTTTTATTTGTTTTGTTTGATTTTATTATGTGTGATTGTATGAACAGCTGTTTTGAAGAAAAGCAGACATTAATGTCAGCCTTTGCTGATTTAATATCATAAGCTTTGAAGTCCTACCATGTCTTTGTTCCTCCATTTGTATTGGTTCTATCATGTTGTGTCTTATTGGATTTTATTTGTGTGATAGTATAAACAATTTTTTAATGGAAAATGCGATAATAGAGTAGCCATTGTTTATTTTCTGTTATTTGGTTCTGAATACCCTTTAATACTTTCATTCTCATGAATGGTTTTATACTATATTGTTATGTTTAATACTGTTATGCATGAAGGTATGCTCAACTGTTTCCAAGAAGAATTCTCTACGGTAACTATTGTCAATATCCAGTTGTCTTATGGTGAAGTACTGTGTTGCTTACATTGTTCTGCTTTGATCTGCTTTATTCTGTCCTCTTTGTCTTAAATGCTTTAAAATAAAATAAATAAAATTTAAACCAAAAGCAAGGTAAAATATACATGATGTATTTTGGACATAAATCTTTACAATATTCTTTAAACTATGCTGTTGTCTCTAATAATTTACAACCCATATCTGTTATATAACAAGATATAAATATAAAATTGCTTATGGTAAGATATAGATATAGGCCTCTCTAGGGCTATTAATTTTAAATCTAATATCTAAATTTTTTTTTTACAAATGTCCAAAATAGGCGTTTTGAGATAATACTATCTTCAGTATTATCTAACCATAAAATCATCCTTAAAGTGTTTTCTGTTAATATTACTAAATTAAAAACTTGGTAGTGATCCATCTCAGGTTGATATCATCTTTTAAGCATCCCCTTTCACTTGTGCTGACATTCACCTGGTGCCTACCTCAGCCCTTACCTGTGCTCCCAGTGTGAAGGGTGCAAGTCATGGAGGCAGGACAGAAGAAGGGGAATCAGAGCTGGGTTTGGGTCTCTCTGAGTGATCTAAGAATTCACAGTAGGCTAGAAGCAGGAATCCAGTCTCTACCAACTTTTAGTCAATAATTTGAAAGCAAAATATCAGGGAATGGAAGGAATGTCTGAAGACTCTTGGAACTCAAATCACTTAATTTACTATGAGAACTGAACATTAAAACACAAAGCAGAAAGTACAATTGATTCAAAAGTTTTGTCTTTCCTTTTCTCTTTAATTTCCTCATGATTTAATTTGAACTCTTTTTCCTGTTTTCTTTTTTTAGTCACACTCTTTGCCATATTCCTTGGTTAAATAAAATATTGTCTGGAAGAAATACTATTGGGCAAGGAAACATGTTTGACATTAAGTAACTAACTAGCTCTGTGACACTGGTAGTTTTGTATCTCAGTTCATATTTGAATGTATATTTATGTCTATTATAACTAGATGTTTTATCTATTCTTATTACACTTTCTTTCTTTCTTTCTTGGTACTAGAAATCAAACTCAGGACCTTGTGCTTGCCAGGCAGGCACTTATGCCACTGAGCTATATCCTCAGCTCTCTGAACCTATTTCATTAGCTATTCAGCTATAACTATATACCTATCTATCTAGATATAGATATTCATCTGTACCTATAATATCTATATTTATAGCTATTATATCTTCATCCGTGTTAATATACCCTACATATATTCTAGAGAGATATAAATTCATCTGTAAGCTGTGAACAAACGCACACACATATATAAATACACATGTAGATATATGTGCTTGTGTGTATATGCAGTGAGCATATTTATTCAGTTGCTTATTCTTTGCTGCATAGTTAACAACAGCTCTGGAAGAATTTTAACCCAAGGAAGCAAAATGAGAGAGGTTAACAAAGTTATAAACAAACAAAATGCTCGAGAATTAAGAATTGAGAATTATATGTCCCAGTAATACTTTTGACTTCATAGTATTCTTAGAAATGTGGGATGATATTGCTGACAGAACAGTAGCTACTATAATTTCACAATTTGCAGTGGCTGTTGATTTTGAATTGATGCTGTATAGAAGCTTACCCAGAACTGGTTTAGACATAATAGTTGCAAAGAGGCCGTTGTGATGTTAACAAAATGAACTGGAAAACTGCAGCAAGTAACAAGCTAATTTATGATAGATTTCCTCACAATGCACACAGTTATACAATATGAAAATCAATTATCAGGACCATGTAAATTGTGGAACTGTTGATATGTTAAGAATTCTACAATTATAATAGTAACTCTTTTCGATTTCCTATTAACTTGTTTTGAAGTCCTGTAATACTCCCACGATCTTGTTTTGACTGATTAGACTCTGTTCCATTCTGTGGGATAGTATCAAGTCTGAGGGTATAGGCAACTACTTTGAAGGCAATAAGATTCACTAAGATGCCCATTCTGGTTTGACTATTGTCTCCTTTGGAAGTCCTGTAATGTTTACAATGTCTAAGTTTTATTGGTCTTGTTCTCTACTGTTTTGTCCAACTTTATAATATCTAATGAGATAGACAAATCTTTTTAAGGAAACAAGAGACAACGTTGATAACTATTGTTAATAACCGTGTACTCTGTTCTACATCATGTGCTAAGTCTATCCTTGGTTTTGACTGACAGCTTTGTTCTGCCATATTTGACTTTATTCTCCCCCCCCCCCAAAGAAAAGTAACAAGAACTAAGGAGTAATAAAATCTAAAATGTGTAAATTTTGTTGTAAAAAGAGAGGAAGGGAAAAAAAAAAGAGCTCTAACGGATATAACAGCAAGTGTGTATAGGGGTGTTGAATAGCTGACTATATTAATGTTTTTGGATCATTGAACACAGCTGTTTGTAGTCTCTCTGTTTGAATGTCTACTTTGTATTCTTTGATACTGTGATTTGAGCAACTATTTCCAAGATGATAATATGTAATCTATTAACAGGTGATTTCTTACTGTTATGTTTTTTTTGTAGTTCTGTATTATATGTAACCTTACACTGCTTTGTTTTGTTTTGTGTTTTTCTCTTTTTCCTCTTAAATAAAAAAAAAAGAATTCTACAATTAGCATGTAAAATAAGAAGAAGCAGATCTTATTTAGAGGGAAAATATAGTTTGGAAGCTAATCATGCCATGTTTGAACCAGGTTGGTACATCTAAGGTCTACTCACTACTCAGAGAGGCTGCTCACATCTTATCAAAGTCTCATGCTCTGTAGTCTATCAGTGTCTTTTACAGTCTCCCTGATTATGGTTTGGCTGACGGTCCTTTCAATTTAAATTGGACTCCTTGGAAGCCTAAGTCTTCAGACTGTTTTGTTTATGAGCTCGTCTTCTCCAGGAACCTTGCGTTCTCCTGTGTTTTACCAGAATTTCTTGACTAGTTGTGCTCTATTCATTCCCTTGATCTTCACCCAAGATGTGTAACCTGGGCTAAAGTGGAACCCTTACCTACAGACAGCTCAAGCCAACTTTGAACTTTTTTATTTTTAAAAAGGTTTTTTTGCAACCCAAAGGATGGCTGCTATCACTTATTTCTATTTTACCAATGAAGAACCTGAAATTTGCAAAACTAGAAGGTTGATCTTAAGTTTAGCTTCCTACTTTGGGTCAAGCACATTTTAAACCACACAGTGATGGATGGTTCTTACCATGGCCTTGAATGGGGAACTCTAGGCCATCACATTTCTTCTATGAGTTGTCACTCTGTTTTCAAATCTGTGTTCTTAAAAAAATTTATTAGTAGATGTTTGCCGTATATAAAGTAAAAATATGTATTCTTAATAGATATTTTATCTGAATACAAGATCAGATTTAGATACAAGAAACACATACAACTCAAAAGGAAATTCATAGACTAAAAGTCAAAGGACAGAAAACAATTGTCCCATGCAACAGGAAACCAGAAAAAAGCAAAGGTAGCTTACCCATCAATCACAGAATGGATAAGAAAGATATGGTATTTTCATACAATGGAAAGCTCCTAACTATAAAGAAGGATAATCTCAAGGCTCTTATAGGCAAATGGATGCAATTTGAGATCATGCTCATGGGTGAAATGGTTCAGAGTCACATGGGTGAACACAGTGCTGTCTCCCTGGTATAACAAGCTGAAGGAGTTAGTGGGATCCAAAATACACATTCGATATTATGAAAGTGATAGGGGGTAACACATTTAAAAAGAGAAGGTGGTCACCATTGTTAATTTTCTATTATCTTGTTTTAAATTCCTGTGTTGTTATCATAGCTTTGTTAGGTTTGGTTTTATTCTGTTTTGTTTTGTTTGACTTTACTGTGTCTCCTGGTATGGGCAGCTTTTTTGAAGATAATGGAATGTATTATGGTAGCCATTGTTGATCTCCTATTATCTTGTTTTGAAGTCCTGTTAACACTTCTATTCTTTGTTTTGATTAGTTTTGTTCTGTTTTGTTTTGATTCTATGTCTAATGGCATAGACTGATAATTTGAAGAAAACAAGAGACATTGTAGTAGTCATTGCTGATGGCCTATTTTATTTTGAAGCCCTGTATCACTTTTGTTGTTCTGTTCTGGTTAGTTTTATTCTGTTTTGTTTTATTTGGTTTTATTCTCTTTAAAATAAAAAAAAAATTACACTCCTAAAAAAGTTTCCTGGTCATTGTGATAGAGACAAGAAGTAGGAGAGTTGAGCTGTCACTAGCATGGCAAATTTAAAAGAATCAATGCTGTAAGCATTAGTACCACCTTCCTAGTAAAATGTAAGTTGCACAAAACTTATACTAGTTAGTTACCTTTAGTGAAGCAGTATATACAGGAAGAATTGAGGTTTTTATTGTTGTTGTTGCTATTACCAACAACAATTAAATTAAATGCTATTAAATTCAGATTTCAAATACTTATAGTTACTTTATTTTAAAGTGAACCATTAGTGCCATATTCCTAGTAAAACATAAGTTGCACAAAACATGCATCTAGTTAGTTGCTTTTAATGATGCAGTATATACAGAAAGAATTGTGACTTTTTGTTCCCAGCAATAATTAAATACAAACCATTAAATTAAGATTTTAATAGTGTATGCCTGTGATAGCAGAACTCAGGAGGTTGAGGCAGGAGGATCATTGCAAGTTTGAGACCAGACTAGGCTACAAAGTGAGCTCAAGGCCAGCCGGTACTGCATAATGAGACCATGTCTAAAACACACGCACACACACACACACACACACACACACACACACGATTTCAAGTCCTGATACCTTATTTTAAAGTGAATAAGACTGCTTTCCAAGATTGAGATGATAGCTATTGAACTAAAATGCAGCTTGATGCTTGTATTGTTTAGTGTTTCACTGACTTTGGAGGCCTAAAGCTAGGAATCTGATCAACTATTTAGAAGATAACATCTATAGAGAGCTCCTTCTGAAGGTAGAAGCCACTGTTAATTTCCTATTATCTTGTTTTAAGTCCTGTATCATTTTCACTGTTTTGTTTGGTTTGGTTTTATTCTATTTTGTCTTGTTTGATTTTGCTATATCTGATGGAATGGGCAGCTATTTCAAACATAACAGTATATATCATGGTAGCCATTTTGAATTTACTATTACCTTGTTTTGAAGTCCTATATTGTGTTCATTAGTTTGTTTTTATTGGTCTTAGTCTGTACTGTTTTGTTATTTTGAGGACAACAAGAGGCATTATGGTAGCCATTATTGATTTCCTACTATCTTGTTCTGAAACTCTGTATCACTTACACTATTTTGTTTTAATTGGCTTTATTCTGCTTTTATTGCTTAGTTTTATTCTCCTTAAAATAAAAAAACGTTATAAAAGCAAAAAAAAAAACCCAAGTCATTCATTTGCTTTTCATTCACTCAACTCAATTAATTTAAAAATACTTTTATTTTAGGAGGTGCAGTGGTTTGAACCAGAGCCTTTTGTGTCCTAAGCAAGGAATCTACTACTTAGTTACACTCAGTGCTCAATTGTTATTTTGATTAAACTCTTTTCATTTGCTAGACAGAGAAAGGGCATTAAACAGCAGAGAATGTGTTTGAAAAATTACAACACAGCATGTTTTGGAGATATGGAAATACAAGTTTTATTATCAGTTATAGAATTATTAAGAAATCTGTCAGGACACACAATATATATATATATATATATATATGTATCAAAAATAATTTTATGTCAGATATGCATTTAATTTATTTTGAATGGACTAAAGTTGCAACTTTTAAAGTTTAAACTTTAAATTGTCTCAAAATTTCCATGTTTCCCATAGGAAGCACTAATATTTTACAAGGAGAAGACAAAAAAAAGTAAAAGAAAATCTATATGTCCTTTTCAAATGCAAGCATTTAAAATTTTTCTTTTCTTTTGGTTTCTTACTACCTTACTATGTCAATACTTGATTCCTAGATAAAAACAGAATCATATAGTTTAACTTATTGAAAATGCTGAATTTTGTATTTGTAACACAGAGGTTGAAATCTAGTTCTTTTAACACTGAAGATCTTTTTTGTCTTTTAAGACAATATGTAATGTCTCTTACTTATTAAATGCTGCATGAAATGTTGCTGTCCCTGTTTTGGTTATTAATACATTAACATTGGCATTTGTTACTTTTGTGTTACTTAATAATCAATTAAATTTTAAAATTTAAAAATACAAAAAACGATAGCTAAGTATCTTTTAAATAACCACAGTATATTAGAACTTTGTCAAAAGGTCTACCTTATTTAATTCCCCTGTTTAAAATGCCATTTTCTAGAGAGCATCTATAGAAAATATATATGGATTTGAAAATTCTTTTTGTTTGGTAGAAACATAAAGATTTCTGCTTTGTGAAATAAGGTGAAAGGTTATAATTTTGTTGTTCAGTAGCACATTAGTGGTATTGTTCTAATGGTTGAAATGAAATACAGCTTCAGATTCTTGAAAGGATTCTCCTTGAAAATCAAAAAAATACATCCTTTCTCCTCAAATCTGTGTCATCTCTGATTCATGGAATACTATGAAATTCAACCTGTGACAGTGTTCAAAATTAAGCTTGAGAAGAATAGGAGTTTCCTCTTGCTATTTGGTAGAGCACCTAGATCGTAAGCCAGGCTTCCCTAAATTCCCAAAGAAAGCCAAGTACTCATGTGATGAGGTCAATTTATAAGGAGACGAGGCCCTGGATAGAAAGTCCAACAGAGCCTCTAGTCAGCACTGAACCTTGGGAAAGCCAGCCCCAGTTCATCTAATGCATTGATAAACTGACCAATTTGTGAGAGGCCTTCCTTTAACTTTTGACTTATACCATTGTGAAAAAAACTTGGTTTTAAGTCAGCGGCTTTGGAGTGTCTTTCTATATGCCTTAGATAAAGCAGAAGAGAATGTGGTACTAGCAGTGAAGGGACTGCCCCTGTAAAGGACTAAGCTGTCACTGGATTATTGGAAGACAAAACATGGAAGCAAAGACCCCAAGGAGATCTTTGGTAAGGGTTTGATTGACAGGGAGAAATCTGCAATTAGAGTCTGCAGACAAAAGTTATTATTGATTAGTATTGCAGTTAACCAATAGTGCCACCTTTGTTAACTCAATGTTTAGGAAATATTCCTAATGCATTGATAGATTTGGGCAAGAAGAGTTTTTGTCAATCATTTATTTTAGTTTCATATAATAAGGAATAAGTAGAAAGAAATTAGCTAAAAGTATATGAGGGAATCAAAATGTACAGGGAAAATAAAGGAATCAGAACTTATTAGTTTCAAAATGAAGACTACTCTGTATCTAAAATCTCTCAACAGATGAAAGACCATGATTAGAAAATGCCCTCCTAACAATCACTGAACCCAAGACACTACTGGTAAATCACAGGTTCAGAGCAAAGCTTCAGCTGTGTGGCTATGAAAACTTTTGACAAGACTCATAGCGATTGCAGGTTATACCTCACACGGTACCTGAGAACGTTAATGCCCGTGGCTTAGACCGCCTTGGCTTGACAAAAGGGTACATTTATCCTTTCTGCTCACAACATGCCTTTCAAACCTTCTCAACTTAGGGTTTGTAGGTTGCCATATTCACTAACATATTATTCTATGTAGCATTGCTTCTACCCAATGAGTACATTTAAAGAAAATAGATTATGTTCATACTCAAGATATTTGTTGACACTTGTACGTTGTCCATTACCCAGAAGCTGGTGACCTGAAGGAATGGTGGGATGGGTGAGGATTTCAAGATACAGTTATAGCTATTTCCTGTGAGTATCAGTGTTACATAGAGCTGGAACAGCACTTTACAGATCGTAAAGTAGGTTCCAAACTAATGACCATATATTTTTATTTTTTTCACTCAAACCCAGAATGCAGGGATCCAAGACTGGAGGAAAGGAAATGAGTGATTTATATCATTATTACCCCTAGCAATTCACCAGCAAGATGTTGGCTTCTTATTCAGATGATGTTGAGGTCTGTTTTTTCCTAAAGGACATATGGCTCCTTCAAAGGACACTGATGTTTCTACTCACTTGGATATTGACAGCCTTTTTCTCTGCTAAAGCTGCTGTGACAAAACATCATAGACTGGTGTTTTAAACAACATACACTTTTTCCCTCCACATTTTAGACACTGGAAATCCAAGATTTTGGTGCTGGCTGATTCATTTTCTTGTGAGGACTCTCTTCATGGCTTGCAAAATGACAAATTTCTCTGTGTGCTAACATAGAGGACAGGGTAAAACTTTTTGGTGTCTGTTTTATAAGAACTAATTCTATTAAATCAGGGCTCCACTCTTCTGACCTCATTTAATCTTTCCTTCTTTACTTTGAATATGTCTACACTGAGGATTAGAGATTTAACATATGAATTTAAGACATAATGAAGTCTGTAGTACATAAACACCCAGGAACTCTGGGATCGTCATGTCAGTGAATGCACCCTCAAAAAAAAGCATTACTCCCCTGTCTCAAATTATCCAAGAAATGTCAAATTAATATCTAAAGCAGATAAATGGATGTGTGTTTGAAACATGAGAAATTAGCTAGTGTGCTTCTAAATACCTCCATGCTCTGTGATAAAGGTCAATGATAAACCACAACCCAGTGTAAGCAGAGATACTGATTGACAAGAACTAATGCAGGGAACTAGATTCAGGGAAGGAGCTGTATGAAGTGAGGTGCTTATTGAGCAAAGAGGGAATGGAATGGAAACTAGGCAGTGAGGAAGTGAATTACAATCATCGCCTGTAACAACAGCAAAGGAATTCTGTAAGTGTTGAATGTTTTCCTATAAACACACACAGACATATATAGGTGTGCTTATATTAACCAATTATGCTATTTGTTTCTTGCATTTATTACAAACAAAATCAATCTTGTATCCCTGCCATTTCAGTGGCAGAGTGAAAGGAATCAAATAGAAGGATGGGTGTTCACTTAAAGGAATCCTGATCTAAAGTCCATTTTTAGATGGCCACCATGTATTTGCCTGTATGTTTAATAATTGTATCACATTTTCTAAAAGCCAGGATTTTGATGAATTACTTATTTGGTATTTAAATTTGATGAAAAGCATAATACAATTAACTGGGAGAGGATTGTGATCATTATACACTGTACTAATTTAATTTGTAGAAAAGATATCAGCTTTGCCATGTACATAAAACCAGGTCCATCTCGTGTGTTTGTAGGTAGTTGCGTTGGGACACAGTGTAGCCCATTCCTGTCAGTTTACTGCTGTCTATGGCAACTCATGTACTCAAAGGCAGGGTATGTGCTGGGAGGAGAGACTGTATGTCTGAAGCGTGAAACATCTGCAATCCAACTATTTATTAAAGCAGCCTACCAACTCCCAGGTAGGCAGCACATCACTCCAAGTTCTGTTTTCATAAGCTATTGATAGAGTTGGTATATTTTTATATTTATTTATTTTTATTAGTACATGCTTGTAATATACAATGTTTACATTCATTTTGAGGGAGCAGGTACCTGTACTTCATATATTTTAATCCTTTTTTCTCTCTTTACTCTTTACTCCTACCCTTTTCCCTTCATCTCATTTACAAACATCTATCTCTATGGCCTGGGATATAGCTCAGCAGCACAGCACTTGCATATCAAGCACAAGTTCTTGAGTTAGATTCCTAGCACAAATAAAAACTATCTCCTTGCTTCCTATTGTCTTTTTTGGGGGGCTACAGAGAAACTGTGTTACATTTAGCCTGATTTATTCTACTTAGTATTATGATCTCCAGGTACATACATTTTCTTACAAATGAGTCAACTTTATCCTTCTTAATGGCAGAGTAGTACTCCATTTTGTATAATGTCTACATTTTTTATCCATTCATTTTTTAATGGACAGATGACCTGCCTCTATGAGGTAGTTATTATGAGTTGTGTTTCTATGAACATGGATATACATATAATACTGTAACACAATGTTTTTAATTCTTTCAGGGAAGAATACTGGGATGAAAGTAATTTCATTTCCTTTTCAATTTTTGAGGAACTTCTATAAAATTCTACATTAGTTGTCACCAGTTTACATTCTATCTACCAACGCATTCTTTTGCCTCAGGACTTTGCCAGAATTAGTTACTGTTTGATCTTTTGGTAGCCATTCTTTCTGGAGGAAGATAAAATTTCAGTGTTGTTTTAAATTGAGTTCCACTGATAGGCAGAAATGTTTAAAATTTTATCATATATTTATTGTCCATGTCCACTTTTTTTAGGAGTGTCTAGTTTTTCAGCTGTCCAATTTTTGATTGGAGTTTTTATTTTGATGGAGTCTGATTTCTTTTAGCTATTTCTACATTCTAGATATTAGACCTTTGTCAAAAGAATAGCAAGCAAAACTTCAGCCATTCTGTAGCTTATCATATCTTTGCTGTGCAGAAATTTTTTAATTTGATATAATCCTGTTAGTTGATTCTTGGAGTTATTTCTTCTATGACTGGGGTTCTTCTCAGAAATTCCTCCTCTGTGCCTAAGTCTGTAAGAGCTTTACATATTTTATTTCCAGCAGACAAAATGTTTCTGTTTTAATATTTATGTCTTTGATCAGTATTGATTCTATTGCGATATATGAAGCTAGGTATGGGTCTAACTTCAGTCTTTCTGTGTGTAACCAGTCTTCTCAGCACTGTACCTGACCTACAGACATTTAAAGAGGAGAGGTTTATTTTGGCGTCCACCGTCAGCTGGCCCCACTGCAGTGCAGCTGTCAGAGCGGCACCGCCTAGAGAAACAGCTCAGGCCGTGGCAGCAGGGAGCAGAGAGCAGTGGAGGGAAAAGGAGGCGGCAGGGCCTTGCAGCGCCCCGCGCCCAGGGGCCTACCTCCTTCCACCAGGCTTTACCTCCCAGCATCACATCTAGCTACGAACTCATCAGTAGACCAGTCCGTGCTGGACAGTCCCAGAGTCCAACAGCCTTTGCGAAGCTCCTCCTGTGAGAGCGCTAGGCCTTGGGGGTTGTCTGCAGAGAAACCATAGAGGCTTTTTTGTCAATGATAAGATAGATTAATGCGCCTGGGGTTGCTTTTTCACCTTTTACTCTGTTCCACTGTTCCACAAACGCGGTTCTGCATCAGCACCAGTCAGTTTTTGTCACTACAGCTTTCTATTTACTGTAGCTTGAAATCAGGGACCGTGATGTGGCCTGTCCATCACTGTGTTTGCTCTTCTGAGTCTCTCCTGGTTTCATGTCAATTTCCGGATTTTTTCTTCTGCTTCTGTGAGAAAAGCTATTGATATTTCAATTAAGATTGCATTTAATCAGTAAACCATTTAATCATTTTCCATTTATTCAGTTTCGATAGCTTACTGTGACAATATTGGGTCTATCTACCCAGGAACAGGGAATATTTTTTCATTTTCTTAAATTCTGTTTGATTCCCAGAATACTGTACTTTTTTTGTTATAGATGTCTTGCACTTTCTTGATTAGGTCAATTACTAAGTTATTAATTGTATCGATGCTATTATGGATGCTCCTGACTGGCTTGTTTTGTTTCAGGCGGGGTCTCACGCTGTACATCAGGTTGAACTTGCACTCATCATGTAGCCCAGGGTCACTGCAAACTCCTGGCAATCCTTCTGCATCAACTTCTCCGTGCTAGTATTATAGGTATTACCATTATGCCCGGCTTGATGCTGAGTTTTGTGTGTTGATTTTGTATTCTGCTCCATACTGAACTTGGTTATTAATTCTAGGAATCCTTTGGTGGAAATTTTTGGGTCTTTTCTGTAAAAAATATGCTTCTGCCAATAAAGACAGTTTGATTTTTTTCTTTTCTTTATGTATCCATTCCATTTCTTTCTCTTGCCTGATTGCTCTGGCTGATGCTTTAAGTATTATTTTGAAGAGAAGTGGTGATAGTGGATCTTCTTGTTTTGTTCCTGATTCCGAAAAGAATATTTTCAGCTTTTATCCATTTACTGTGATGCTGGAAGTAGGTTTGTTACAAACTGTTTTGATCAGACTGAGATAAGGTTCTTCTATCGGAATTTTCTTTAAGTTTATTTTTTAACTGTGAATAGATGTTGGCATTCATGAAGGCTTTTTTTTTGCATTTATTGAGATGGTCATGGGATTTTTGCCATTTGTTCTGTTTATGTGTGATAATGATTTGTATATCTTTTGGTATCCCTGAGATAAAGCCTACTTGGTCATGATACATGATTTTTTTTTTATAATGATGTGCTATATTCTGTTAACTAGAATCTTGGTGACATTTTGTATCTCGGTTTACCAAAGGGATTACTGTGGAGTTTCCTTTTATAGTTTGGGGTTTGTCTGATTTTTGAATCAAAGTAATGCTACCTTCCATGAATATGTGTGTGGATATATTTATTTCCTTTCAATGTTCTTAATGAGTTTGAGGAGTATTCGTATTAGTTCTTCTCTGAAGTTCTTGTGGAATTCAGTAGTGAGCCCAGTAGGTCCTGTGCTTTTTTGTTTTTAGGAATTTTGTTACTTTCTCATTTTCACTGACTGTTGTTGGATTATTCAGACTTTTTTATTTCTTCTTGGTTCAGTTTTGTTAATTTATATGTGTTTGGGTATCTGTCCATTACTTTTGGATTCTCCAAATTCTTGCAGTACAAGTTTTCATAGTAGTTATGAAAGATTACCTGGAATTTGGTGGTGTTTGTTGTGATTTTGCCTTTTTAACTTCTAATTGCATTTTTCCTTTGTTTGGTAAATTTCGCTAAGGATTTATTTCTCTTGTTTGTATTTTCAAAGCACCACCTCTTCAATTCACTGATTCTTTGTTCACAACTGTGGAATAGCCATGCTACTTCATTGCTGATTTTTACCTAGTTGATCTGTATGTGAAAGTGAGGTGCGGAGGCTGCTCACTCTGGCTGTTCTGGTGTTTAGCTGATATTTTATGTCGAGCAGTATTGCACGTGCAAGTATCCAGTGCACACATGTTTATGATTGCTATAGTTTCCCATTGAAATGACACCTCAGCTAATATGTGTGACTTTCTTTGACACTTCTGATCAGTCTTGGCTTGAAGTTCACTTTGAGAATAACATTGGTGCTGCTACTTGCTTGTGGGGGCTGTGCTGTGCAGTTTTCTATCCTTTGATTTCCAGTTTATGAGTTTGTTGTTGCACTGGCTATGTCTCTAGTAAGCAGTTTACCCTTGCTTTATGTTTTGATCCAGTCTGTCATTGCTTGTCTTTTAAATGTGAGTTGAGAACGTTTACAATACTGGTTACTAGTAAAATATATTAATTAATTCCTATCTTTGCATTATTTTCTGTTTTTGAGTTCTTTTTTCTTTTCAGTTTAACATTTTATCCTGCTCGATGTGTTCACATCATTAGAATTTTTGACAGTGTTGCCTTCATTATCTTTCTCTAGGTTTATATTTGAGAAATTTTGATATGCTGGTTTGATGGTCATGCATTTTTTAAGGTGTCCTTTGTCATAGAATGCCTCGTTTTTCCATCACTTTTTGAAAGAAAATTTCTCTGGATTGAAAGCTGTTTTCTTTTTTTCAGAACAGAACAATTTAAGCAACATAGTGTTTCACCACAGGATAACCCGACATAACAGTAGTTACCATAGTGTCTCTTTCCTTGAAATATTTGAGTATGTCTTCGTATACTGTCAAACATAACAAGACAGTGTAAAATCATTCAAGAGGATAAAAGTATTATAGGATATTTAGAACCAACTAACAGAAAATGAACAACGGTTTAAATATTATTTCTTTCACTATAAAAAATTTTGTTTATACTATCACATATAATAAAATCCAATAACATACAACATGATAAAACCGATGGAGACAGAAGGTAAAAAGCTTGATGCAGCTTCGAAACAACTGATGTTAAATCAGCACTAGCTATTATAACATCTTGTTTTCTTCAAAATAACTGTTCATACTATCACAGACAATAAAACCAAACACCCCAGAATAAAACCATTCCAATTAATGAATGTGAACATTATAAAACTTCAAAACAATATAATGGGGACTCATGATCACTACATACTTTTATGTAATCTTACCATTACTTACACTAAGAATACTATTTGGTATTTATATATGTGAGTTTGATTTACTTCACTTATGAGTATGGTCTCAAGCTGCACCCACTTGTTTATAAATATCTCAATATGATCATTCTTTATAGCTGAGTAGTACTCCATTGTACAAAAATACCATAACTTTTTAAATCCATTCCTCAGTTGATGGAAAGCTGTTTTCTTTTAGGGCTCAAAATACTTCACTGTAAGCTCTCCTGGTCTTTAAAGTTTGTGCCCAAAAGTCTTATATAACTTTAATGAATTTATGTTTATGAGTGATTGCCTTTTTCTGACAGCTTTTAAGTCTATGTCTTCATGTCGAATTTCTGAGATTTTGATTATGATGTATTGCCAAGAATTTTTCCTCTTCTTGTCATGTTTTGGGTTTTGTTTGCCTCATTTACCTGTGGGTTCTTTCCTCAGAAATTGAAAAATTTCTAGTATGATTTCTGTAAGATTTTATCAAGTGTATTGCTGTCTAACTTTCTCTTTAACTCTCATTAATCTTAAATTAGCCTATTTAGTATTGTGTGGGATTAGTTTTCCTTTCTCTTTTGTTGTTCTTAAGGTCTCCTTTTAGTATATGGTCTTGTGCTTTCAATTTGACCATGAGATCTGGCAGTCTCTACTCACCTTGGTCACTTCTGCTACTTATATAATTAATAAACTTTTCTTTTTACTTTTCTTTTTATGCTTCACTTGAAGGTAGGGAAAAAGGGAGAAGGGAGAGAGATGATAGATACCTTGGATATATAAGGAACGTTGTAAGTGAAAACTCATGGCTTCTTGTCTTAGCTCCTTTTTACTGAGAACCTTGACCCTTGTAGGCTCCTAGAATCTGATCCATGGCTGTGTTCGATCCTCCCCTTGGATTTCTTTCAGTCATGGGATCACTCCTCTTATTTGACATATGCTAGAATTATGGCTAGGGAGTTCAGGAGTAAGTAGTTTAGGATAAGTAAAAACAAGGTATTTGTACTGATCATGCTACTCGGGACCTCCCTCAGCTTAATTTCCTTGCTTTTGCCTGTCTGATTGCTTGACTCTTATCTGAAGAGGCAGGAGCCATCTCCTGTAATGTCTCTCTCTTAACTCCTAACAAAGTTCAGTGAATCCTTCATCCTATCTTCTCCCTATCTATAGGACTCTCCGTCCCTACATTCTGTACCTGAGACAATAGTCCGACAGCTGTTGGGATATGGACGATAACCAACCTAGCTTCTTTCACCTAATTGGAGTGCTAGTTGGGGAGCAGCAGTTGGAAGTCTTTAGTGGGGAAGTTTGTCTAATGGCCTGGCTGGAAGAAGTCTGGTAACTTTACACTGGACCTTGACTGTGTGATCACTTTGCATTTGACAGTCTCTAGTGAGAATAAACAAGCTTTACCAAGAGATTAAAGTAGCTATCGCCAAAACACGAGCAATAGAATGGAAAGATAGATTGGGCAAGAAACCACATCAGACACAGTTGTCAGAGTTGTAACTGGCTGGCCCTTAGAACTGTCAGTAGGTGTCAGTGATTGGAGCTCCCCTTTGTATGCATGACATATTCTGTTGCTGAGTGTTCAAGACAGATTTAAAGTGAGACCTTTGTCAATTATGATTTAATATATCTATCTATCTATCTATCTATCTATCTATCTATCTATCTATATATGTATATCTATATCTCAAGGTTAATTACTTCGGGGGGCATGTCATGGTCAGAGCCGCTTAGCTTTTTCAGTTCTTCTGTCTCATGTGTCATCTATTGGTATGGATCACAGTCTCTTCTAAAATACATGGGTCTCTTTGAAAGCATGGGAACATTTTTCCCTTCAACGACCCTTCTTCTAGAATGATACACACTAGTGAATTCCTGTCCTTTGAGATCTAGCAATCTCCTTGCTCATGAGATTGGGTGATTCACCAAAGTTGTAGGATCCCATAGAAATTTGCCCTCAGGGCCAGGGGTTTAGCTCAGCGGTGAAACTCGAGGTCATGAGTTCAGTCCCTGACACACACACACACACACACACACACACACACAGAAAGAAATGTGCCCTCATGTCCTGGGTCCTTGTTGGCCTTGGAGGGCCAGTGCTAAAATATTGGCTGTTGTCTTTTTAATTTTGGCCTCCCAAACCTCAACTCTTGAACATTAAGTAAGAGAAGATTATTTACATCAGTGGTATAGTGGGAGTGGTTAATTTTATGCTCTTATTTTAGATATACAGCCTATAATATTTTGCTTTGTTGAGGGTCACCAACTGTGGGAGAGAGCAAGAAGTGATGACTTCTCTGTCTACTGCTGGCCAGAGAAGGTCAGAAGTGTTAGAAAATATTCCATAAAAGGTTAATGACATACCTTTATTTCTGGAGAAGGTAAAACCAAAGAACCAGTTAGGTATGCATGGGGCAAACAATAAAATCAGCAAGACTATTATTAATATGACCAATAAATATTTCCACCAGGAAAAGCCAGTGATGCCCTCCCACAAAGAGGGTAAGGAAAATATCCAAAGAACCTCAGAATCTGACATGGCATTAACCTGTTTTCTAAATCTTAAACAACCATTCAGCTATTAGCAGAAGGATCGGATATATATACACATAAAAATTAAATTTTACAGTTGTACATGTTCCTCCTTGTGTTACTGTTAGGATGCTTAAAGCTTGGATAGCCTTATGAAGCTGGTAAAGAGTCTGGCCTTTTTAGCATCTCCTAGAATCCAAATTCCTAAAAAAATCCAGTCAGAAAAGTCCAGAATGGGTCGATTCTCGCTGAACTCAGTGTCTTTACCCTGAGGAATGAGCAGCTCTAAGTAGGTGACCTGGAACTGGCAGTTTTGGATCTCCTCTAGGGCACTTTATAATTTTGGAAAGCTAGAAGCTTAAGGTGAACATAGTTTCCTCCAGTACTTGGATCTCTGTATGACAAACAGCATCAAAAAATCATCTACATAATGTAGGAGAATGATGTCTTTTTTCCATTCTAGCGGGTCTTGAGCTAGGGTTTTGTCAAAAAGACAGGGGCCATCTCAAGACTCCAGGAAAGGACTGTCAAAGCCAATTGTTCTGCCCATTAATAGACTTTCAAATGTAAGGGAGTTTTGATTCTTGGGTACCAAGGGAACACACACACACACACACACACACACACACACACACGCATACATCTTTAAGATCTAAAAGGAGTTACCTGAGTCTAAAATCTGTGCCAATAAAGGGTAGGGGAAGGACACTACTGCCTCATTAATAAGGCACAGGCCATGAACCAATCTCTATCTGTTAAGCCCCTTACTGACTTGGTGGTATGAATATTATAGGGGCTGATAGTCTCTTGTACAAGTCCCTGTTGAATAGTCCTGGAACATAAACTGTAGTCCTTTTCTAACAGATAAGAATTAAAATATCTTATAGAGAAAACTTGGGATCAAGGAACACACAAAACTCCATGATAATTGTGATGACAGTTTTTATCTCTGAAGCACATTTACATGTCCATCCCAGTACAGAATATATTGTTATTCAGTTATCTTTATCTAAGGACATAAGAAACTTTAACCTACATTTTTATCCTTTAACAAAGTACCATCAAAGAAGAATCCACCGGTCCACAGCTATACATCATAAGTTAATAATGTGCAACCTTTAATTTTTACTTTGATATTGTTTGGACTGCTCAGTGCCTGAATGATACATGCATAGTATATGTATCACTTAAGATTTGAAAAAGAAAATTATTTGGTTGATGGTCACAGAAAGATTGGTCCTTTGATGATAGCCAATATTTTTTTGCATGCTTGACAATATATATTTTTTAAAAATTTTATTTAAGGAGAAAAAAAAAGTAGAGAAAGGGTACAAGTTATACAGATTTACAGAAAAAAATAAACAGTAGGAAATCACTAGTTAATGGATTACATATTGTCATCTTAGAGATAATTGTTCAAGTCACAAAATTAAAGCTTGTAAAGTGGACATTCCAACAATGATACTGCAAACAGTTCTGTTCAATGATCCAATAATTGACAATATATTTTTACTTTAATTTAAAAAAATATTTAGACCAATATAAGGGTAGGTATATATTCTTGTGCTTATATTTCTTATACCATAAAAACCTTAACTTTTACAAATTAAATTAAAGCAAAATTATAAAATCAATATAATACAAACTATTCACCTTTATTTAATACAACAATGCTATTTTGCTCAAATAGAAGTGTTTTGCTCATCAGGGCCCACGGTTTTTGCCTTTAATCCCAGCACTTGAGGGCAGAGACTGAAGCACAAAGATTTCAAGTTTGAGCTGAACCTGAGCAATTTACAGACCCATAGAGATCTTGTCTCAAAACCCAAAAAATAAACAACTCATATAAAGGGTTAGTATGCAGCTCAAGGAAGAACCTTTGGGTTCATTCTCTACTTCCACCCTATCACCACACCTCCACTTACCAAAAAAGTTTTGCTCAGAAGAAGTAAATCACAAGTATTTGGTTTAATAGCAAAAAACTGTAGTTTCAGATTTCCATTTTGTTCTTAAAATTAAAAAAGCCTTTAGCAGTGCTGAGAATATGTTCATGAAATATGTTCATATCTTATTCAACTGGTGTTAATAAGGCAAGTCTTTACTTCGTCTGTTTTCTTGTTGCTTTTTCTGGCCAGGATCTTGCTGTGTAACTGAGGCTGGCCTGGAACTCACCGTGTAGCCCAGGCCGGCCTTGAGCTCACGGCGGTCCTCCTTTCTCAGGCTCCCAAGTGCCAGGATTACAAGACTGTGCCCCTATATCCGGCACCTCTGTTTCTTAGTAACTAGAATATCAGTCAAAATTCTTAAATAGTAGTTTTCAATCACCAATTCTGAAAAAGATGACAAATCAAGAATATTAAAAACTCCCTTTACTGAACTCCCCAGTGACTGTTGAATCCAAATTGGCTTTTCATTTGAAACAGGAATGTTCTTTACTACCTGCTGTTACACTTAATGCTAGTGAACAGTTGCATGTTCATTACTGCTCACCACTGTAGGATAGTGACTCCCGGGATGGATATTTTCTTGAGTAATGACAGAAACCAAGTCAGGTACACAGCAAGACACCATCATTTCTTTTGTTTTCACATAATTTGTGTTCTGCAGCTTCATCAGTTTTATCTTTTTCCAAACTGAATTTCAATTTTGAGTACTTAGCACTATTGTTGAGATGCATCTCACTTTCTTCATGTTCACTAAGAATGTGTGATAGATGCTGCCCTTCCCTGCACACATACTCCTTTTCCAGTTGACTTTTCCCTTTCCCAAAGAGTTGGCAACCCAGGCAAAACACAGACTCTTTAGAGGTTGAGTGAAGCAACCTAATGGTTTTTTTCACCGCTTGGAAGAATTCATGTGTAGTAAGTTTCCGAAAACTTCCTCCTTGTATTGTCTTTTGCAAAGTCAACAATTCTTACTTGAGGTGGCTCATTCTAAACAAGAGAATCCCGCTGCTTAAGATTCACAGTTTGGTACCATGTACCTGGATCTGCAGAAAGCACAACTAATAGAAAGTAATCTGATGCTTTGTCTTCCAGCTGGTTCTGGAGTTCATCAACTATAGCTGATGCTGAATAAGGCAAATTCACATTCTGCTTGTTTAGTGCCTTGTCTGGGCTACATTCTGTTGGAAGTTGTTCTGAAGTCATTTCGTCTTTTTCTGGTGCAAACTCTATTTTTTCTAAACATATATTTAGTGATCTATACAGTTTACTTTCATTTTCTTCTCCTATAACACTCTCTTTCCTTTTCTGATGCTGGTAACATTTTTTATTTTATTTCCACCATTTGTTTATATTCATTAATACAACTTTGGCAGCAAAATCTCTTCTGCTGACCTCGTCAGGAGAGTTTTCCATATTTTTATCAGGCGTGTACTCTCCACACTGTTCACTTCATTTTTAAACCGTTGACCAACCTGCACTTATTCCAGCAATGGTTACTTCACAGCTTGTGAGTTATATTATTAACATTGATTTCATGGTGAACCTCGGTCATGAAAGACACGTCTATCAGTTTTCCTGTCTTATAGGCACATAAAACCTGAGAAAGGCTGACTAAAAGCTCTTTTCTCTTCTCACTCTTAGCTTCTGTAAGGAACCATTGTAAATCACTCCTCCGATAGCTGTTCTCCTCTATTAAATGCAAATAATTTTTGCACCTCATCAACACAACTTCCTGGAGGGAGATCCACTTTTGTTAAGAGATGGTGATCTAGTGGGCCAAAGAGTTTCAAGGCTAACTCCATGCGAATTGGCATGAAAACAGAACAAAACAAAACACAACATGAAACAAACAACAAAAAAACACGCTTGTGTAGGGGAGCTTCTCTCTTCATGGAGACCTTCATCCTAGAAAAGCTTTCTCCCGAAATCTAGAGGGTCATTGTTTTCATCTATTCCTGGCCCCATCAGTGTAGAAAGAATATCTGAAGATGAGATCTATCTTTACAGCAGAGAGACAAAAGTCCAAACCTATCACTCAACTCCTTGTAGAGGTGGACAGGAGGGCTCTAGCTGTGTCACCTCTGGTCACTCTGGGACACAGGATACTAGGAAATCACTGAGTGGTTTACATGTCATCTCACTGAGGAATGTGAGTGGGGATGGCAGATAAGTGATAATTTCTCTGCTGGTGACCTAGTTGGGCTGCAGGACCCAGCTACCCCTGAGGAGCCTTTGGGTGCTGATCAGGGAGTCACTGCGGCTGTGGCCTCTCAGCCTTCTCAGATTTCACTGGTTTCAAACAAGCAAAGACCTGTCTCAGAAGAAGAATCCAGCTGCCTGTCTGACCAACATCCCCACTGTGTCCTGTGAGGGGTTAACCAAAGGTGCTATGGAATCCTGTCTCCTGCTTTGAGCCTGGTAGCTGCTCTGCATGTTTAACTAGCTGTCAGAGTAACTACTATTTCTCAGAGTTCTATAAGGGATAGACACAGATTGTGTGAATCCACTTGGTAGCATTTTAAATTCACATTTTGGTTAGTGTCCAAGACCAGTAGGGGAGCTCTAGCACTGTTTTTCTACCACTATGGTTGAACTTATATTGCTCTTCTTTTCTTTCCTTCTGGCCTTCCTTCCTCCTGATACGTGGAGTCAACTGTGGGGACTTGCAGACAGCTACTCTGTAGCCAGTTTCCACAACCAGTTACTGATTGGTTTCCAAAGACTCTCTTTTGATGTTTCTTTTTCCTCTTTGTGCGTCCCTATAGATGTCTTCTCTGTGAAGCAATCACTGCTCCTCTGCTGTCTGAGCAGCCCACAGGCTTGTAAAACTTAGTCCAGAAGAGAATTAAACAAAGCCTTAGCATTCTGGTCCATGCCCTAGGTGATGTGACATCTGGGGAGGGGTATACACCATTCCACACCAGGCTATGCTGTGCTTGGCTGCAACATGTGGCTCCCAGGAATTGTAAACGCAGTGCTAGGAAAGAATTAGGGAAGCCAAGGTGAAGCTAAGAGAAGACAGTTTATTGAAAGGTAGAAGAAAAAGGAAGCAAGACAGAAGACAAATAGTTATTCTGAATGAGTTTGGAGCATTGGAAAGGAAAATACTCCCGAGTAGAATTTTTTCTCTTCGGGATTTCTGCTTAGTATCTTCTCATTGGCTCTATTTCTCAAGTAGATTTGTCATGTATGTTTTGAACAATTTTGGTTAGCCTTTCTAATCTTTATTTGAATCTTCTTCAACCTTATTTGTCGGTTGGTTTGTTACTTCTACTGTCTGGTTATATCATCTTTGAGTTCATGAAGACTTTTTGCTTCCTCTAATCATTTCACACAGTTGGGGTATTTGGTGGTTAATTTCCCCTCTATTTGTGCCATTTCAATCTGCCTTTGGGGATCTGGGTGTCCTTCGAGGCATTTTTTTTTCTTTTTCTCATTTTTTTGAGACAGGGTCTTGCTATGCGGTTCAGGCTGGCCTTGAGTTCACTTTGTCATCCAGGCTGGTCTTGAACTCGCAACAATCCTCCTGCCTCAGCCTCCTGAGTGCTGGGATTACAGCGTTACCACCACTTCTGGCATCCTTCGAGGCATTTTGTTGCCTTTTCACATTTCTTTTCTTTTTTTGTGCAGAAGGTTGAGGCCAAGTACAGTGAAAAGACTTTGTTGTTGGTATGAAGATACTGGTGGGTTCTGTTTTCTGGTTTCATAACTCAGACGATGTGTTTGGAAGCTAAAGTGTGTGGGGCTAGCTATGGACTGGCAGTGTCCCCACCTCTGTTTTTTAATGTCCCAAATACTTTGTTTTGTCTAGAGCATTTATATTTTAGGGTAATTTTTCATATCATGATGTATTTGACTTCCCTGCCTCAGAATTTCTGCATTACCTGGTGTCTTTCCCCTGAGCTTCTTCAATGCATCTCCCTCTATCAACAGCCCTATTGAAATCTTGAGGCGGCAGAAAGAAGTTGAAATTAAAGGAATGGTCTGGACTCCAGTGGTCTTTACAGTGCC
This sequence comes from Cavia porcellus, assembly GCF_034190915.1. Taxonomy (NCBI): domain Eukaryota; kingdom Metazoa; phylum Chordata; class Mammalia; order Rodentia; family Caviidae; genus Cavia; species Cavia porcellus. The sequence goes on along the minus strand of NW_026947510.1, from coordinate 25,205,071 downwards.
CTGGTAGTTCCTAGTGGTGAACATCGTCGGTGATCTGCCAGTTCACCTTGATAGTTTGGGTGACAGCTCTCTCACAATCTCTGGTTCCCTCTGTACATGCTGCTTTATAATCTTCAGTTCTAGGGTCAGGAATATATGTAGGTCCAAGGAGAATGTGGTAGCTTGTTCTGCAACTCATGCGCTGAGGTTCAAGGCCATGAGAGACAGGCACAGTTTCAGGCTTTTCCTGGAACCTGGATTCCCCACAAATCTTCACGCATTCTTACTCTTCCCTGTGCTATCACCAGTGTTTCTTTCCACCGATAGTTTCTTGATTTTCAGAGATTTTAGGCTCCACACCAGAGAGAGGCTACAGACTTCCATATTCCACCAGAATTTTATTTGATTTTTATTCATTTTACTCACAGTGACTCTGCTCTACTGAATGGACTAATAAGGCCATGCTTATCATACCTTGATAGTATTTCATAATTGAAATAAATTGTTTTTTTTGCTCATATGAATTCTACTTGGGATAAATTGTCTAAGGAATTTTGCTCTTTTACTACAAAGATTATTGATAATAATGAATACATTTGTAATTATTCCTGCTCTATAACACCTGGCCAATTAAAAATGTAATAGTCTAATTAGAGATGCATAATAAGTTGTTCCAGTTCAGTGTGTGTGTGTGTATATTTTAATTAAGAATATGTGAAAATTTTTATATATTTTGAAATCACATTTATTATTTTTCAATTTGATTTCAGGATGCAACCAATTCATTAAGAAAGCTAAATCATTATGTATGAAAAAGCAAAAATCTTTTTAGTACCCAAATCTAGAGTGTTAATTCACACTGGGAAAAGGAGGTTCTTTAGGAAAACAATAGCGAATTTCACAGTGCGTTGCTTTTGCACTTTGAAATAAAAGCAAACGTGTTTTCTATAATAAATTAGATTAATGAACAAGTGTGTCACAATGCTTTGATTATTATGCCTGACAATACGAGAAGATATTCAACATGAACTACTTGGTTTAGGATTGTAGATGGCAGTTTGTACCACTCCTCTCTCTTGCAGGATTTGAGAAGCTGACAGTCTTGTACAAGTGTGCAACGTTTGTCAAGACAATCAATCTTTTTGACACTGAGAACCTGTTTAGACTCTGGTTCTTAGAAATGCCTACGTAGCTAAAGGTGTTTCAAAGTGTGAGTGATATTTTGGGCCCAAACAAGTTTATATTCACATAGGTTCCTTTTTATATCACTGATTTCTCAATATTGTGAGTTTTAATTTTTTGTTCTGAAAACATAGGTCTATACACTCTGATCAGTCCATAGATCATATTTAGATGAAAAATATAAAAAAAGAGAATTTATTTTAAAATTTTTATTTTGTGAACAAATTCTACTACCAAGCAAATGTGTCAGTGTAATATTAAAATATCCTTATAATTGTATAATAGTAATATTTAAGGGACACAAGAAGTCAATAAAGTATGTGTGTGTATTCATGTTTATGTGTGTATGCATGCATTTGCACACATATGTGCATGTACATATCCAAACTATGTATCAGCTTTCGTCTATTAGTAATAAAGGTAGTAATTCATACAAATTACGGTAAAATTTTTCTTGTTGATTAATTTTAGAATAATTTATTTCTGACTAATAATTTAACTCAATAAGGGCTAAATTGTCTAGAAAACAGGTTTAGTTCAAGAAAAGAAAAAATAATGACTCCCATCCTGTTTCAGGATAAACAGACCATGGTAGATTGAATTAAAATGAAAGAACTCAGACAATGACCTGCTCCAGGAAATAATTCATTCTTGATATGAACTCTTCATATAATATAATCACTTTTACTCATGTAACAGTTCTAAAAATTGTCAGGAATATCTATAGACTAGGAAATGTTAGAGAGAGAAGAGAATGTGTGAAATATCAATTTAAGTTGTTTCTGAGATAATGCAAAAAGAGGAAATTCATTTTTAGTTCCTTAAAATAATGAAATCTTTTATTACCTCATTTTTCCTCCTTAAGCATCTCAACTTTGAATTCTATAAAAACAGAGCATTCTACCCCAATTCTCAGCAATTTTGGTGATGACTAAATTAAGGAGATTGATAGGCATGGGCCAACATGTTCTACTAAATTCTGAATGTTTTTGCATATATTGTATATTTTTCACTAGAACTCCAAAAAGTGATAGGGCTGTGAGCATCCCAATTTGCTATTTGACAGCAAAACTACTCTTTCAATTAAAATTGGTAGTTAGGAGAATACAAGGGATTATATGTTGCTTTACCTAGTTAGTCTACTTACCTGTGAAAGAGTAATTTTCTTAGACGTTGTAAAATATTTCAATAAGAAGTGATCACTAGTTTGATCATTATGCCAATGCATATTTTCTTCATATTTTTCTTTATTTATGACTTTTTCTTCATTTGCAGGCATTATATATATATTATATATATTATTATAATTATAATATATAATATATAATTATTATAATATATATATATATATAATTACTTTCCAAATAAATACAGTTGTACTTTCTCCCTTGACCTTAAAGACATTAGAAAATAAAAATCCTAAGTTTCCTTGTAATAATGAAAATAAGAAAAGGACCAACACTTTTTAATTGTTTTTCAAATGTCATTCAAACAAGTTAGAAGAGAGAAATACAGACAGAGAGAAGTCAGGGAGTGACAGAGGGAAACAGGGAGGGAGGAAGAGGAAGAAGAAAAAAGCAAAAGAGATATAGGAAGGAAGGAAGAGAGGCGGAGAAGAAAGACGCTAGCTCAAGTCTTAAGGATCCTGATCTAAGTGCCCACAAGCCTGCTGAATCCAACAGCTTGGGCATGAACCTCAAGGCTGTCTCCGGCTCAGCTATTTTGTTGGCTTTGTGTCATGCAGACCCCTGCAACACACAAGAGACCCCTCCCTTACCTGGGCAGGCACAGTCTCAGGAGATTCAGTTCTCTTCTTTAGAGTATCCATATCAAAGCTCAAGTACATTAGTTTTCGAAAACATGCTTTTGATTTGCACCAAGGAAAGAAACACTTGTCATCACTCTGCTCCATGTCAAACTGTGTTGAGTAAAATTGATGTGCAGTAGATTACGGAAGGAGAGTTAACCAAAACAAATGAGCAAACAAACAGAGAAGGTTAACATTCTGACAGAAAAAAAATAAAGAGGGACAAGGTACTTTGCAAAAATAAAATAGAATATAAATGTTTGGAAACAAAACAATTTTTCATGATCTTGTTATATATTATTATATATTATATATATTATATATTATATATATTGTTATATATTTTTCTCATCATGTTATAGAAAACTGAGTGCCTGGAAAAGTACTTGACTTTCCAGTCATTATTAATAACAACAAAATACTTCTTTCTGACTGAACATTCTGACAACATAATAAACCTGTTGAAAATAATATACATGCAAATTTTTAAAGGAAAGAATGGTATTTTCATTATTTACTTACTTGGTTTGGGCTTAAATTCCTGTATGAGATCCTTTCCTTTATTTCTTCTGCTCTCTTTAACCCAAACTTTCATAGGCTAATCTGTGTAACATGTGTACATATGAGTGTAATGTGATACATTGTGAAGTAGGTTCACTGTGAATTGGTTGCTTGTCTTAGGCTAGTGGGAGAGAACAGCTAAGTACACGACAAATTGCATGGAATAACAGAAGCCTAAAGTTCATTACGAACCAGTTCTCTAAGATTGAAAAAGCTGCCTGGGATGGATAGAGTTTCATCCACAACTTGCATTGATGTTGAAGGAGCCTAAAAAGCAGCTCACTGGGGTTTGCATCCACGGGTCACATAAGTCACTGAACTAAAGCACGAGGGTATCTTGTCTCCAAGAGAAGTAAAAGACTGGAACAAAGCTGGGGCTATTTGGGCTACTTCTTCCCTATTTTTGAATATTGTGCTCTGTGCATATTCTTGTTATTCTTGAGAAATACAAGCGAGAAAGAGAAAAGGTGTTAATCAATTAATCAATATGGGACCACACAAAGAACAATCTTACAGGCGTGTATCTCAAGAAAAATCCATAAGGCAGCATGTTTTTTTAATGTGTTGAAAATAACACACTCAGAACTTAAAATTAATTGCCAGTGACAGGAAATGCTTTTCTTCTCTAAATTATTTGTGGATAGTATTTTCATACCTATAGAGACATCTATCATAATGGGTTCATGTAGTTTGTTATCACCAACTCCAATCCATTCCTGTTGGTATTATTTATGTTAAAATGCAAATTTATTTTATCTTTACAATCTCAGTAAATATACTGAAAATTCATGTATCGAAACAGAGGAACCATGTACTTTCCCATGTATCTCCTATCTTTCCTGTCTCTGATGTAGTAACATGACAGACACTCACAGGAATACATATACTTGACCTTAAACTGTATTTAAATAGCTCAGAATCATTGAGCTCACTCAGTAGATAGGAAAGACAAGTTCATTACACTAAACTGTTGAAGAAATAAAAAAAATTAAACAGAATTATTTCAAATAACTAGATTCATATAACCTGTCACCATTTCATTATTAGTCCTGAAATAAAGATGTAAGTAAATAGCATCTCAAGCTACGAGTGCCACTGTGTCATCAGTGCACACAGACACATGGGTCATCTGCGGCCAGAGTGTCTCCCAGATTGTAATCACAGCTCTAACAACATACGGGCATTAACTGATTTTATTGTCATAACTCTGAAAAATTTTAGAGCTTTCAGACAATAATTATTTTATGCTTTTCTATAAAATAAAATAAAATATGTATGCACAACTAAACATATTACTGTGTTTAGCACATAACAAAAAGTGCAAATATGTAATGTGTAAACACAATTGATCTGTTTGGAGGGACCAGCAACAGATTGGCAAAGCTGTGATGCCATCATGATTCAGTGGACCCTGTGACTCCGAAGGGAATCTACAATCTACCCTGATGAAACATTAGCATCTCTGCCACTATGGCCAGATGAGCTAGATGGGAAGGATTGGCAGCCAGCTCAACAGTAACTATATCCTCTTTTAAGTGAACTAAAGCAGACTCAAGATTAGTATTCCAGGGGTTCTCTTATTTGGGAAATCCAAATTATGCAAAGCAAAATAAAAGATAGATAATAGGAAGTAGGTAGTTCTTAAATGGAAAGTAGATCAAAGGTGGAGGGAGGAAGAAGTCAGTGCCTCCCGAGAACTGGCCATGCCAGGACTGGTAGGAGTCCACCAAGAAGCCAACTAACCAGAGTTTCTGGTAAACTGCAAGGCACACAAGGCCTTGGAAGAGAGAATTCACGTAGCATCTCCCAGCACTGGTGTAAACCAACCCCCCTACTCTCCACCCCCACCCCAAATAACCAGGTGGTTTGGAGGACAGGCTGAGTTGATGGCAACTGAGGTAAAAAAAAGCAACTGAATGCTTGGATGTGCTGGTTGACTCTTTAGGCCAGGGGCTGAGCTCCTCTTGGGAGGAGGACTGCATGCAAGTGAAGCGAATATGAGGGGTTTCATCTATCTCCTCTTTGAAATCCAGCATTGCTCTCATTGTTTTGTTTTGTCCTGGTTAATTGTTTTGTTTCATTCAGTGTTGTGTTTTGATTGGTTTTATTCTGTTTTGGTTTGGCTTGATTTTGCTATATCTGATGGAATGAACAATTATTGTTAACATAACAAGATACACTACGGTGGTCACTGTTGTTTTCCTAGTGTGCTGCTTTGAAGTTTTATGCCAACTACACTGCTTTGTTTTGATTGGTTTTATTCTGTTTTGTTGGGCTTTATTATCTTTCAAATACAAAATAATTTAAAAAAGAGATGGGGGAGGAGGGGGAGGGAGAGGAGAGAAAGAGAATGAAAAAGAGAGTTAAGATGTTACTTACCTGTACTGACTCCACACAAGAAATATTATGTACTGCACACGTGTACTAAAAATAAAAATCAAAAACAGCATCTGAGATCTTTTTAAATCTCTTTGTTTTTCCTATTTAGTATGCTATTTGGTTATTTTGAGGATGAAATTAATTTTGAAATTGTCTAAATATGTTTAATGATAAATACCGTGCAGTTTGAAAGCATATCTTTTTGAGCAACATACTTACTTAGTGGTAGATCCAAAAATTTTTTCTGCAATGATTTTATTTTAGCAGTAAATATACTGTTTCTAAAATGGTAAAGTTATGAGCTATATGACCTAACCATATTACAAATATTGGCTACACACATTTATGTTAATTTGAAACAACTCTTTAAACTGTGGTCCAACACTTGTGGGGTACAATGTTCAAAATATAGGAATATTTCTCCTGAAGTTTCTTCTCCCTCCACAGGCTCCAAATAAGCCTGTAAAAGTGTTTCCTTTGTTCTCATACACTTCAGTTCATAAGACGTAAGCTTCTGATATTTTCTTATTTCATCTAAACCCCTCACTACTTTAAGAGCTAAAATCTTCGAGCAACTCCCACAAGAATAAATCTAAAATAACTAATGCGGTACTAGGTACGATGCTCACAAAATTGTGAGAACCTCCAGAGAAACTCTATTGTTGCCGCGTTTCATTCATGTATGAGGATAAGCAGGAGCCATGCACGGATCTCCAGCATAGCTCACCGTTATCATAAGGTTTGCTCCTAGGCTGTTAGAGAAATTCACCTTCTTCCAACTCCTGAGAAAAGTGCATGGTTTCAGGAGCCCTGGTGTCTCAATTGAAAGTCAGAACTTAGACTTCCTCTGTAAGATATCCACAAAAGAAGTGGGTTTTACATCATCTCAGTGATATAAATGTATGTACTGTATTTTTCTCCTCTGTCAATCAATCAACAAACTTCATTTCTTCTCCATGCAAAACACTGTGATTGTCCAGATAGAAACCATGAAGAAGTGTAAAAAAGGAAAAGTACCTGTTGCCATGGAATTTATGAACTAGACAGGAAAAGCTAGCCAAAGCTCCTCTCTGTGTTAAGACCCATTAAGATGTTTGCTAGGTGACCCTACAAGACACATGCATGAAGTACTGACAGAGAAATGAGCTATAGCACAGCTGTGCATAATTTATAAAAACTAATATATGGCATGACTAGTTAGCAGCATATTATCTCAGAGTAGTGAGTAACATTCAAATTAATTCATGCAATAAACCATACATATTTGAGACTCAGTGAAAAGGGAGGGATTGATTAAAAGACATGTGTCCCGCGAGTATCACCTAATGTCACTCTGCTGTTTCTATCAGTGTTGTCCATCATGGATATTTATATTTCTGGAGCACTCTTTTAAGCACTATTCTAGAATGATTTATTTCAGGAAGTGAACTGAAATTATGAGTGTTTTTCAGTTTTATGCATCAGATCACTTTTCATTTGACTTTGTGCTCTTCCATCTGACCCTATGCAAATTGATTACTTACTTACAGAAAGAAGGCTGAACAAAGACAGATGAACTCAGCATCTTCACAAAGCTTTGAAAGGGCAGGAAAGTGAAGTTTAATGCTTAGTAATTAGAGGGTTGTCAAATCTCCTAAAAAGAGCTGTTGTTGGGAGATGTGCAACACCCTGCTCACAGTTTTCAACTGTCTATTTTCTCAGCAGTCCTCTGACTCCATATCTGTTACCCCTTCTCCCATCTCTCCTACTCTGTCCTATACTTTATCTGGATTCTTTTTCTTCCCACACCTCCAAAATGGTCCTGCTGCATTCTGCTGTGATTGCAGTTTCCTCTGTTTAGAATACTTTCCTCAAAGACACCTTCAGTTTGGTTAACATGTCAGTTTCTGCAATCATTTTGATTTTGTTTGTTGCCAAAGATTTATCTACTGTTTAGAAGCTTCGCCTTCAGGGGGATGTGTTGACGCAGTGGAACCTTTAAGAGATGGGACTAGTGTGGGGTAGTTGGGACATCAAGGGGCCTCCCCAGGAAGGGCTAGTGCTGGAGTTAGTGGAGTTAGTTCCTACAAAAGTAGATTGTTATGAGACAGCAAGGTGAGCCCCTTTCTACTCTCTGGCCACCAGCATCATCAGGTGAACCATGAATTTCTTTGCCATGCATGACTGCCATTGCCCCACCATCACAAGGTGATGCCAGCAAGGAGCCTTCTCCAGCGCCCCTTGTGGCCTTTACCCTATGGCCACCTAATCTTGGAACTTCAGATCCCTTCAGAAGTATCCAGCCTTGGGAATTTTCTTATATCAACAAGAAATGGGCAAATATACCTCCACAAAGAAGGTCTATTTATCTCCATGTCCAAAATACCCCCTAGTGCCTCTGCCATCAATCACTATCAATGTCCGCACTTTACTTTTCTTCGTGACATGTGCTGAATATTGTTCATATATTTTCCATGTTAATAGATTTGTCTCTCACAGAGTCACCACCACTTTGATTCATCCCATCCCCAAAAAAATTCGGTAGTAAGAAAGTCGGCCTTTTTCAGAACAGTTACCTGGCTCCACTGTATCCCTGAAAATTTCCATCGAGTGAATGAGCTACAGGCTAGAAGGGCTCATGAAGTAAATCAATCATGTATTGTAGGCCATTTCCAATGCACTCAAACATTCAAGATCAGAACCCAGAAGACTCAACAAATAATGCTATTGTCACTTATAAGAGATTTTCTCAGGATGAAATACTTGACTGAAATCTGGATAAGGCCAGCAGATACAATTCTCTTGGTACTGCCATTGGTGCATTAGGTTACATATGCTACTCTTTGTGCTGCCGTACTGAACACAGCCATGCAGCTGAAAGAGACTGAGTCATACATATGCAGGTCTTTCTGTGGTTGTTATTACTTACATGGTGATGATTTTTAAATTGGATTAATCTGTTAATTACACAAAACAAGTAATTATTCTATAATTCTCCCCTATTCATCATTAATGCTGTGTTTCCCATCCAAATTTCTGTCTCTTTTCATTCTTTGCCATCTCTGGGCCTTCCTTCCTATCACCTGGGCCATCCAAGTTTATCTCCCAAAGAAAAACCCCTTGGTGAAGACTTATGTGAAAATTTTTTAGAAATATCATAAAAATCATAGGTGGTTCTGTCTCTTTATTCCTAATTTGTTTCCTCTAAGTCAAATAAGTATTTTGTTCCAAATACTTATTTTTTAAAGATACTTTAATCTTACATATAATGTTTTCCCTTCTCTTCAAAGATGATACAAAATCTTCAGTGACATTCTGTCTCCAAAAAACACAACATGCTCATTTTTAATATTCTGGGAATGAATACAGAAGCACTGCCTATCTGTCTTGGTTACTTTTCTCTTGTTAATTGAACAAAATACCCAGCATGCCAAATGAAGGGAGAAAAGATTTGTTTAGCTTACAATTCTTGTAAGTTTCAATCCATAATCAGCTAGTTCCAATGCAAAATGGCATGGCATTGAGTCAATACATCAAAGTAGCAGCCAGAAAAAGCAGCCAGAGCAAAAAGGGGAAAGGAAGCCTCTTATATGCCTTTATACACAGGTTACCCCCCCCCCCACCAGCCCCCAGGTCCAGTGAAGCACCAACAAAATCTCCTTGACCTCCCTATTGCACAGGATGAGAATAATTATAAAGGAAGGATCTTGGCTCCCTGCTCAGACTGTCAGTTAAACTTCTAAACTTCTCAAGTTGACACAATGTATCAACCATAACACTGTCATTTTCATTTATATTTCAGTACTTTTGTCAGATGCTCATAATACTTTGCAGTACCTCCTGTTTGCTATCTTCTGTCTGTTATTTTTACATGTGTTTTAAAAGTGTTTTATAGTGATTGTGATATAATCAGAAATGTTTTATTTATTTGTGATCCTTCTATCACAGCATACAATATGGATAATAAATATGAAATATATAATATATAAATAAATCTATTTAAAATATTTTTCTGAATAGTTAGGTTATAATCTGCCTTCATATCAAGCTGGTTTTCAGTTTACTGTATACAGAGGCCTCTTTGTATTAGAAACCAAATTTTACTTCTCAAATATGAAAGCTAGTTGAGGTCAAACCTACCAGTTCAATGAATCTTTTGCTACCATTTATCTGATTTTTATTTAAAACTCTAGTGTGCCCTCTTTTTAGCAATAAGTTTATGAGATTATGAAATAGCAGTGATAGTAAGACTAGCAATAACAGAAGTGGTACAAAAGAAGGGGAAGAAGATGTGGATACATATTTAATTCTTGATGTTTAATGAGTATAGATGTTCTGACAGTCATCACAGTGCCTTTCTGGTATTATCTAATTTAGTACTTCCTGTAATTGCATAAGATATCATCCTCATCTGAAAGATAAGGGATCAAGGTTTGAGGAGCTCAAGTATCTAATTCTGGTTCATGTAACTAAACCTCAGAATTCAAGAAGATCTTTGCAGTATTCAACCTCACTCATTTTCTCAGCTAGTTTTCTTATTTTGGAAATATGTGCTAATATAATTTGCATGAAGTAAATCTCTCCACAGCACTGTCCTACCTTGAGTAACTTTTAAATCAACACAATAACATTCTAGTGATCATATTTGTGTCACACTTCAGGAAAGTAATCTGTGTTTAGCTTTCCAAGAATGTGTAACTTTACATTCTAGAAACAGGTAGCCAATTTTAGCTATTCAATGATTGTTAAACTTTAAAGGGAGGAAATACTGAATAAGCAAATACATGAAAAATAAATATTCTTTGTTCTCATTTTAATTATTTTCTTGTCTCTTAAATGCTTGGACAAATTCTTTGTTCACATTATGTATTTTCATAAAAGCTTGTTAATATTTGACAATGATGATGATAAAACTCAAAGTGAAAGATTCATGTCAGGTAAATACATATGTTGTATTACTTTCATGCCCAAATCAACAAATTAAAATTATTACATGCAATGTCAGGCTTCTTTCTTTATTCCATGTTTTACTCAGTATATTTTTACTAAATAAAAAAAAATGCTAGTAAACATAATCTGTTAACTCTGTTTGTGGTAATGCTATTTAATTCCAGAAGATGAAAAGATCAATCATTAAGATATTCTATGCTTAATAGGAATTGGTGTATTTATATTTATGGATGATCTTTATACTAGAAAAGGCAAACTTAGAAAAATAGATATCCTGGTTACTTTTCTCTTGTTATGGGACAAAATATCCAACATCCAAAATGAAGGATGAAGAGGTTTATTTAACTCACAGTTTCTGGAGGTTTCAGTCCATAATCAGCTGGATTCGAAGCATGGTGGCATGGCACGAAGCAGCTGTTTATGGTGGTAGCAGGTACAAAAGAAGATGAGCAAAAAGGGAGGAGCACACCTCCTTCCCTCCCTTATATTGTATTCCAACCACCCACATTTGGGCAGGGGTAGCACTCACACCACCAATTCCGGTACTGGATAACAAACCAATCAGCAATGCTAGATTCAACCACTTTTGAAAGGCCTGTACTATACGAGGTTTTAAATTCTGCCTCTGTCCCCCCAAAGACTCATTTATATCCTTTGTTCAAAAGACATTCAGTCAACCTCCAAGAGTTGCCAAAATCCTACAGTTTCAGCATTTCTGAAAAGTTCCAAGTCTCCTCTGACAACTAAGGCAAATGTTTGACTGTAACTCCCTGTAAGGTGAAAACAAAGTTAAACACTTCCAACATTCAATCACATAAAATAAACGTTATCATTCCAAAGGGTAAAAACAGGAGGATGCAAGGAAATGGGACCAAAGGAAGTCCAAACTCCAGCATGGAAACATAAGTTTTGGAGTTCCATGTGGAACATCTGAAGCAATTTGATTATGAGCTCCAAAAGGCTTGAGTGACTCCACCTCCATGGCACTTCTGGTGACTGTACTCCCAGGGATGTTCTCCTTGCCTTGCTTTGCTTCCTCCTTTTAGCTCTCCTTAGATGATCCATGCTCTTGGTTTTTCCAAACTTCTTGGTTCTCCATTGCACCTTTGGCTTCACACTCACAACTGTACATATTATACCTTCAGAGGCCCACTGCTTGGCCTCCCAGGCCTTATGAAATTGGCAGAGAAAACATTCTTAACCTTAGAAATCTTGCATTCTATATGCATCTAAACCTAATGCCACATGGATGATACTGAGGTCTGCTGCCAGTTGGAGCAGTAGCCAGGCTTTCCTTTCTCTTGGCCATAGGGGTCAAGCACCTACATAGCTGGCTACTCTGAACTTGATTGTAAAAAACAAATTCTCTAGGCTGCTAGCACTCAAGAATCTAGTGTGGCTGATGCCATTTTTTTTTTAGCCTTGTATGGCTGCCACTGCCATTCTGGAAATCTGCACTTTGCAGCTTTTTCCTCAAAGCAAAGTCTTCCACTTCTGTAGTTTTGAGGCTACAAAAGATGGAAATCTACAACTTCAGTAGGAACTAAAAGAGACAAAAGCAAAAAGGGAGGAGCACATGTCCTTCCTTCTCTTATATTATATGTCTGCTATCTACCCCTGAATGAGTGCAATACTCAACTGCCAATCCTAGTGCTAGACAATGAGCCAATCACAACTGCTAGATTCAGCTACCTTTGAAAGGCCTGCCCCTGTGATCATATGAAGCTTTTGGTGGACATCCAAACACAACGTATAACAATAATTGCATTTCGTGGTTAGCAGACTTCAATACATTTCTTCCTTTGTTTGACAACATCTTTAGTAAAAGAAATCAACTTGCCTACCCAGACAAAATACTGCATGTATTTCATTTTGGGAAGAAGTATTTTAAATAAAACAAAGATGTCTATTGGCCTATCTCCTTCTTTACTGGGAGAAGAAAAATTCTCCAATTGATCTTTTAGTTATGGAATGTAAAAAATAAGAAGATAATTAGACTGATAACTTTCACATAATAATAAAAATGAGTTCAAGTTAGAGGAAAGAAACATGTAGACCATATCTTCTACCTGGCAAGGATTATTTTCAAATGCAAGTGAGGACTCTGTCAAGTGTAGCACTTCAGAAACTTTCTATTTGAATGTGGAGTTTGTTTCTAACTCATCATGAGGCCATAAATAATCTTGCTCCTTTCTCCCATTCAGGTTTCTTTAACTTTGGTAGTTGGTTATCTATATCCTCTCAAAGTATTTCTAAAAGGATGTTATCTTATGGTGTTTGTGATGTTGAAGGTCACCCTGTGTTGAAAGTCATTAAATATTTTTTGCAAGTTGAGGGAGTTTAAATATTATAAGGACTTTAAGGTAATTGGAACATGTGAAAATATGGCTTTTTATTCAATTATATGGTTTTTTTTTAAATTCAGTTGAGCAACTAATTCTTTACTCACTGAGCATAAGGGACTGTCTGATTTGTTTTTCTGATTTGTTTTAGCTCTATTTACTTGACAAAGACAGAATCTCCATTTCTTCATTCATGTTTCAAAGGAGAGTACCGGCTTTAGTTAGTTACCTTATCAGGCCAGTCAAGCTTGCAACATATGCTTAGAAAAGTGCAGGGAACTTCTAAAAGCGGTTCTTAACTTTAAGTATTAAGAAATGTTCAAACTTATTTGTAGAATTTCTCACTGATTTATGATGTATCAAATTATACTTTGGGCCTATAATTAACATCTTACCAGACTGATACTTTGATCATGTATTTAATACAACAGAATTATTACAGACTTTTATATGTGAAAGTATGCCTTTACATTAGATCTAAATAGAGATTCAAAAGAAAGTTATTTCCATGTACATATTTGATCAAATCTACAGTGTTATAAAATTACATCTTCTTGTTTGTGACATGTTTTTATTTTTCTATGGCTTTTGTTTCTTTTCTTTTTTTTTTTTGTAGAGTAATGATACTATTAAGTTCTAGAAAGAGTTAGAGAAATTCTTGATACTAAAAATTGTGGATATCATCTTTTTCAAATACTTCCAGTCTTGTCTTACTCTTAGAATGGTTTTTAGTTATACTTGTTAAATTTTGTAAAAAGTATTTTTATTGGAACCTTATTAGCAAGATATAGCCATTATTTGTTTTCTTTCATCAAACTTTATGTTTGTTTTTATGAATGTCCTGAACATTTAAAGTTTAAAAACTTTCTTCCAGATACTTTAGTGGTTTGGGGATTTATAGTAGTTTTGTTTTATTATTATTTTATCATTACTATATTGTACAATTTTTAGTAGTGTGCAGTAATTTTAAATTGCATACTGACCTGGCATCCTAAAGCTTTCTAAATTTTCCTTCTTGTTTATTATCTGTATGCCCTTTTAAATGTGCTGAGGTGTAATCTTCAGTCAACAGTAATAATTTTGTTTCCTCCTGTGTTGGTTTCTAGGCTGATGTAACAAAATATGTAAAAACAGCAGAAATCTATTCTCTTAAAGGCCTGAAAGCCAGAAGTCTGACATTAGGTTGTTGTTAGGATTACTCACCCCATGGGTCTCCAAGGGAGTATTTTTCTTTTCTTCTTATCTGGTGATTGCCAGCAACCTTCATACTTCCTTCATTTGTGGCAGTAACATGTCTAGCCTCTGTCTCCGTCTTTAAATAACCAATTTCCCATTTGTGCTTGTGTCCAGGTTTCCCTTGTCCTCTACGGGCAGGGTAGATATCTTTCAGCATATAGAGGGTTGTTACAATATATTATGGCTTCACAATTATACCTGGAAAGATTTTTTTCTAAATTGGATCACATTCACAATTTACAGGTAAACACGAATTTTTAGTGGGATATACTATCGAACTCAGAAGATTCTAGAAGCCCTAAAATTTAGAAAAAGTTTTTCTCTGCCATCCTCAAACTTTGTCACCCCAAAATATATGTCCTCCCACCTGAACACATTCCAAATTTCATCATCAAAATTATCTAAATCAAATACAATATTTGATATATACCAGGTGGAACCATTTTTCTCTCCATACATGGAGAAAAACTAAAAGCACATTATTTGTTTCCAGCGCACAATGTTAGGACTTCTGAGATTCTCATTATTATACTTTCACTTTTGAAGATATATTTGTTGGATGCAGAGTTGTGAGTCGTCAGGTCCTTTACTTTCAGCACTTTAAAATATGTTCCACTGCTTTTTACCACTCAAATTTCTGATCATAAGATATATGGTCATATATTCTGATCATAAGATCATAAGATATATGGATTATCTTTGTGTATAAATGACATATTTTCCCATTTTAAAAAGTACTTTTTCTGTGGTTTTAGATACTTTGGTTAATGTTCATGCCTATAGTTGGAATTTTCTAAATTTCTTGAAATTATATATTTGCATCTTTCATTAAACTGAAAAATTTTAGTCATTGTCTTTTGAAATAGTTTATGCATCTCATTATCTCTATGTTCTGCTGTGGGATTTCTACTATTTATACATTGAAGATTTGGACAATATTTCCCAGGTCTTTGAAATTTTGTTCACAGTTGTTTTCAATCTTTTCATCTGTATTCTTCACATTGAAGAGTTTTTACTGCTCTGTATCCAAGGGAGCTGATCCCCCTTACTTTGTCAACTTTGTTCTGCTGCTAACTCCAATCAGGAAACAATTTTTTTTTTGTCTTTTTCATTTTTATCGGTACCGGGGATTGAACTCATGACTGCCTGCTTGCAAGGCAGGCGCTTGTGCCGCTGAGCTAAATCTCCAGCCCAGGAAACAATTTATATACATTATTTTTCCACTTTTAAATTTTTGTCTGAAACTTTTTCCTAGTTTCTACTTTTGTAATAGGGTTTTCTATATTTTATTTATGGAAATAATATTTTCCTTTATACCACTAAATATATTTAAAATAAAATACTTATCTGCTTATTTTGGTGTATGTCATAGTTGTACTTGTTTCCATTGTTTTTTCTACTGTCAATGGATTAAATTCCTTAGTTTCTACACTTACTGAGTTTGTATTGTTCTCTAAGTATTCTGATGGCACAGAGACTTAATTCTATTTCTGAAAGGAGTGATGATTCTCTAAACTTTAAAATGAGATACTCATTTTGGATTCACAGATATTGTCTGCTGGGTGAAGCTCAAGATTTCTTTCAGTGTTTTGAAATCCATGAGTGTGCATGGCTCAAGATCAGTGAGTTTATTAGCCCAATTTTTTGAGACAGGATCTGGAACTTCCTCTATCTGGCTTTTTACTTTTTGGAACATCTCCCTTACTTTCTGGTAGTAGTGATCATTCCAATCTGTTTCCTTTGGTTCTTTAGGTGAGGAACCACATGAATTTTCTCTACCAGTGTTTCCCATAGCCTCCTCTCAGTCTAAAGTCATTTAGAAACAGGATAATTACTTCATATCATTTTCTTCCAAGTGGATTTTTTCTAAGGGTTTCTACTTCTGTTCACTATATCTTCTTCCAGTCAGTTATTTAGAAATTTTATCTACATTTGTAGTTTTTGTTTGTGGAAAATTGTTCTGGCAGGGGTCCTATGGCCATGTTTGAAATATAACACATAAAAATGATTTCATACTTTTTTGGGCTATTAGCCACTGATATTTCATCTTCTCCAAATGTATTTTAACTTATTAGCTGGGATTTTCATAATCCTTTAAAATATTAATTTGGTCTAAATATCTGTGGGAAGGTCAAATAGGGATTTAATTTCTCAGCAAAAGTACTTCCTCCTCCGACTCAGTCCCACTCAGCTCTCTAGTTCCCTTTGGTCTTATTTTGACCAAATAAGCGTTTTCTTGGAATTCTTATTACTAAGTCCCTTTCAAACTGTAGAAGTACTGATTTGAAGTTTGGGAACATATTTGACATGTCTGCCAGTTTCTTATCATCTCTCCTCATAAGGATGTTAAAACTCTAATCAGTATTCACAGTTTCACTTCATATTTAAGGTAATGACCTACCACTATAAACATACAGATTGATTAAGGGGTCAAGGAAGGACATAGTTGTTAAAATAATTAAGTATATTACTATTTCATATGACATTTTTAAAAAAATGAATATGTTTTAAAGCAGGAATGATATCTTCCACTTTATCAAGGTAATTAGGAATTTAGAAAATTACTGTTATAATCTGAGTGGACAGAGCAAGTGTTTATGGACCTATTAGACCACAGCCTCAATTGCAGAGTGTATAAATCACATAAAAACGTGGAGACAATGGAGCTGGGAATTTAGCTCAGAGGCAATAGCACCTGCCTTGCAAGCAGGCAGTTGTGAGTTCGATCCCTGGTACCAATAAAAAAAAAATTTAAAAACTGGGGACAAAATGAAGAAATAATGACTCTCCCTATATAATTGACTCACTGAGGTGAAAGAATAAACCAAAATGATATCCAGTTATGCATTATGTCTAGTTCAGTAGAAAGTTGTAGTATCACTTGTATATTTTGATTTTCTTTAAAAATAAACATGATTTTTATATAATAAAGAAAAAATTCTCATAATATCAATTGATGACAAATATATCAGTTGTTTATAAAATCAACATTTCAAGATATAATTTTACAAAAGACTAAAGCAATGACTCAGGAAAATTTTATGTCATATATGTAGATGTTGAGAATATTCCAAGAAAAGTTTTGTGGGTTTGGATGTTATTTAAATCACTAAGAGAAATATGCTTGAACTTTATGGCTTCCTGCCACACTGAACCAGCTCAGCAGGGTTTGGGCCTACCTGCACCAACTTTCTCTAGCTACCTGCCATGCTCAGCCAGCTCCAGGGAATTGAGCCTGCCTGCCTGCGTCCTGAAATCTGGAGACTGGGTGGCATAGGATGAGTGTCCCCGCACTGTCCCAAGCCCCAGAATGGAGTGAAGATCCTAGCTCATGCCGGCAAGGGAAATTTATGGCTTCCTGCCACGCTGAACCAACTCAGCAGGGCTTGGGCCTTTCTGCACTAACTTTGGGGTTTCCTTCCATGCTCAACCGGCTCCAGGAAATTGGGCCTGCCTGCCTGTGCCCTGAACTCTGGAGACTGGGCAGCCTAGGTTAGTATCTGCACTCCATCCCAAGCACCTGGAAGGAATTTAAGATCCTTGCTCCTGCAGGCCAGGAAACTTTGTGGCTTCCTGCTGCACTGGACCAGCTCAGCAGCACTTGGCCCTGCCTGCCCCACCCCAAGTGACCATCTGTCAGTCTGGGGAATTGGGTGGCTAGATTTCCAGAAGCACAGAGCATAGAAGAGGATTTCCAACAGGCCAGGGGAAGCCTTGGAATAACACTTGAAAGAGAGAAATATAGGAAAATGACAAAACAGAACACCTAAATACAATCTTAAGCCTTCAGCCCATCCCAAGAAACCTTAGAAGCTATGCACATAGAAGAAAACATAGACAATACACCTGAAATACCTGAAATAATAGCAAATGAAATAAAGAAGCAACTCTGGGAAGCTTTAAAGGAATTCAAACTAAAAATAATCTCCCAGGTAAAAGAAGAAATGATAAAATAATTGAAAGAGATTCTGAACATATCTAAAGAGCAGACAGTTAAAAAATTGGAGGAACTAAACAAAAAGATAGAAACCCTGGATTAACAATATAAGAAACAAACATAATACATAAAGCAGATGCAAAGAGATATACAGGAAATCAAAAATTCTATTGAAAGTTGTAAAAACTGCCTCAATGAAAGTGAAGATAGTATTTCAGACCTCAAAGATAAGATTACAGCTGTGAACAGGAAAGGAAAGATCTTTTAAAAATAACAAGGAATCAGGAAATAACAATTCAAAAGCTGCAAGATGATGCAAAAATAAAACAACATAAGATTGATAGGGAAAAATAAAAAAGATGGAAACAAATAAATGTCAAAAGGATATATAGAGAAGTAATAGCTGAAAATTTCCCAAACATGATAATGGAAACTGACATCAGGATCAGTGAAGGATATAGAACTCCAAATAGCCATAACCAAAATAAAACTACACCCAGACATATAATAATCATCATCCCAGAAATCCAACATCAGAATAGAATATCAAAAGCTGTCAGAAAGAAAAGACAGATCACCTAGAAAGGAAAACCTACGAGAATCACAGCAGACTTCTCAGCACAAACAATCAAGTCAAGAAGAGCATGGAGTAAAGAATTTCAGATCCTAAAGGAAAATGATTTCCAACCTAGACTGATGTACCCTGCAAAACTGTCCTTCAAAATTGATGGAGAAATAACATACTTCCATGATAAAGAACAGCTGAAGAACTTCATGATCACCAAACCAACCCTGCAAAGAATACTTAAAGACAGTTTAGACACACGTAAGTAAAAACCACTAAGCAAAGCAGACAATTAAACAGAACAGAAAGATAAAGATGTAATAGCAGAAAGGGAACATGTCAACAATCAACCAACATTTAACAGATATAGCCATTAATGTAAATGTTCTCAATGTACCTATTAAAAGAAACAGACTGGCAGAATGGATCAACAAACAACATCCAACCATATGTTGTTTACAAGAAACTCATCTAACCCAAAAGAATACTCACAGACTGAAAGTCAAAGGATGGAAAACAATACTTCATGCAACAAGAACCCCCCCAAAAAGCGAGCGTAGCTATTATGTTTGCATACAATGTGAATGTCAAACCAAGAATGATCAGAAGAGATAAAGAAGGTCATTAAGTATTGGTTAGAGGAAAACCTCAAGAGTCAGAAATAACAGTGTTAAATATATATGCACCAAATTCCAGAGCACCCAGTTATATAAAGCAAGTATTAATAGAAAAGAAAAACCAAGTTAGCCATAACACAATTATAAGAGGAGACCTTAACACATCATTGACACCAATTGACCTTAACATTGACACCAGGTGACCTTAACACACCATTGACAGATCAACTAGACAGAAAACCAGCAAATAAATACCACAAGTGAATCACACCTTTGAACAAATGGACTTGATAGATGTATACCGAGTGTCCCATCCAACAACATCAGAATATACATTCTTCTCAGCAGTACATGAGACATTGTCTAAAATAGACCATATACTAACCCACAGAACATATTTAAATAAATACAAAAGAGTTGAAATTATCCCATGCATGTTATTGGATCATAGCACCATGAAACTAGAAATTGATGATAAAAGATACTTCAAAATTCCCACAAACACCTGGAAACTGAATAACACACTCGAATAATCAGTGGGTAACAGAGGAAATTAAAGAAGAAATTAAACAATACCTAAAAGCAAAGGAAAATACAAATATGCCTTACTGGAATCTGTGGGATATAATGAAAGCTATCCTAAAAGGAAAATTTATTGCACTGAATTCCCACATCAGGAAAACAGAACGAATACAAATAAATAACTTGATGCTACACCTCAAACATCTACAAAAAGAAGTAAAGTCAAACCCAAAGCCAAATGAGGGAAGAAATTATAAAAATCAGAGCAGAAATTAATGCAATAGAGACTAAGAAAACAATCCAAAGAATCAATGAATCAAAGTGTTGGTCTTTAAAGTATAAATAAAATTGATAGGCCCCTAGCCAACCTTATTTTACAAAACAAAAGAAAAAACTCAAATTCATGCAATAAGGAATAAAAAAAGTGAAATCATTACAGACTCTGTGGAAATACAGAAGATTATCAACGTCTATTTCTAAAACCTCTACTCTCATAGGTTTGAAAGCACAGAAGAAATGGACAGATTCCTAGAGACATATGAAGTACCAAAGCTTGGTCAAAAGATGTAAAACTGCTGAATAATCCAATTTCTATTAATTAAATTGAAAATGTAATTATTTCCTTACCATCAAAGAAGAGCCAGGACCCAGACAGATTCACTGCAGAATTCTACAAGAAATACAAAAAGACTTAATGGAGGCACTCCTCAAACACTTCAATGAAATAGAAAGGTGAATAATTCTTCCTAAGTCATTCCTGGAAGCAAATATTACTCCCTAGTACCAAAATGTGAGAAAGATCCCAACAGAAAAAGAGAACTATAGGCCAATCTCCCTAATGAACATAGATGCAAAAATTCACAATAAAATATTGGAAAATAGGATGCAGCAAATCATCAAGAAGATTATACACCTCAACCAATGGGATTCATCCCAGACATGCAGGGAAAGTTAAACATATGTAAATCAATAAATGTAATCCACCATATCAATAGAGCCAAAAGTAAGAATTACATGATCATTTCTATAGATGCAGAAAAAGCTTTTGATAAGGTCCAACATTCATTCATTATAAGAACCTTACATAAAATTGAAATAAATGGTCTTTACCTCAATATGATAAAGGCCATCTATGACAAAGCAACAGCCAGTATCATGCTAACTGGGCAAAACTGAATGCCTTTACTTTGAAATCAGGCACAAGACAGAGATGTACCTTATCACTGCTCCCCTTTAATATAGTGCTGGAAATGCTAACTAGAGCAAATAGACAAGAGAGAGAAACAAAAGGAGTAAAGATAAAAAAAAGAAGAAGTTAAATTATCATTATTTGTGGGTGACATGATACTTTATATAGAAGACCCCCAAAACCCCATTGAAAGATTCGTAGGTATAATAAACAAATTCAGCAATATAGCTGGATACAAAATCAATACTCAAAAATCAATAGCATTTCTATACACTAACAACAAGATCACAGAGAGAGAAATAAGAGAAGCCACATCCTTCACACTAGCAACCAAAAAATGAAATATTTAGGAATTATTCTCACAAAAGAAAGAAGGAACTATATATGGAAAATTATAATACACTGATAAAACAAATTGAAGAGGATCTCACAAAATGGAAAGACGTCACTTGCCCATGGACATGAATAAATATTGTGAAAATGGCCATTCTCCAAAAACTGCTATACAGATTCAATTCAATCCCAATGAAAATACCATCAACATACCTCATAGATCTGGAGAAATCTCTCCTAAAATTCATCTGGAACCCGAAGAGACCTAGAATGGCAAAGACAATTCTACGTAACAAAGGAAAGGCAGGAGGCGTCACAATCCCTGACTTGAAGTTATACTACCAAGCAACTGTAGTAAAATCAACTGGTACTGGAATCAAAACAGAGCTGAAGATCAATGGAATAGATTAGAAGATACAACCACAACTACAAGCACACTCAACTACCTTTTTTGGGATAAAGGGGCCAAACATGTTCACTGGAAGAATGACAGTCTCTTTAATAAATGGTGTTGAAAAAAATGGCTCTCCATATGCCAAAAAATAAGACTAGACCCATGCCTATCACCATGCACTAAATTAAAATCTAAATGGATCAAAGATATTAAAACAGAAATACTAAATCTATTGACAGACAAATTGGGTAAAAAACTTGAAGACATAGGGGTAGGTAGAGAATTCATGAACAGGAATCAAACAGTATGGGAAATATTTCCCAGAATCAACAACTGTGATCAGGTCTTATTAAATTGTTCCTGCATGTCAACAGAAATCTCCAGCATAGTGAAAAGAGTGCTCACAAACTGGGAAAAAGTCTTAGTGGACTGTCCCTCAGACAAAGGACTTCTGTCTAAAACATATAAAGATTAAAAAAAAAAACCAGACCCCCAAAATTCAAGGATCCAATCCAAAAACGGGCATCTAAGATGAACACACAATTCTCAAATGAAGAAATACACATGGCAAATAAATACATGAAAAAATGTTCATCATCATTAGTCATTAGAGAAATGCAAATTAAAACCACACTGAGATTCAGTCTCACTCCTGAAAGAATGGCCAGGATCAAGAAAATCAACAACAACAGATGCTGAAGAGGCTGTGGGGGAAAAGGAACTCTCCTGTACTGTTGGTGGGTGTGTAGACTGGCACAACCATTGTGGAGGTCAGTTGAGAGATTTCTCAGAAAGCTGGGATTGAAGGTCCCATTTTTTCCAGCAATTCCACTTCTAGGCATATTCCCAGAAGAACTGAAGACTTCAAACGCAGTGATATATGTGCACCCTTGTTTATAGCAGCACAATTTTTAATAGCCAGATCTTGGAAACAACCTAAGTGTCCATCCACTGAGGAATGCATAAAAGAGTTGTGGTATTTTTACACAATAGAGTACTGCACAGCTACAAAGAATGATCACATTGAGATATTTATAAATAAATGGACGCAGCTTGAAATCATACTCATAAGTGAAATAAATCAAATTCACATGTATAAATACCGAATAGTTTCCCTAGTGTAAGGCATGGTAAGAATACATGACAGTATGTGGTAATCATGATTCCCCATTATATTGCTTTGAAGCTTTATAATGTATTCATTCATTAGTTGGAATGGTTTTATTCTTTGTTGTTTGATTTTATTGTCTGTGATGCTATGAACAGCTGTTTTGAAGAAAACAAGACAGCATAATAACTAGTGCTGATTTAATATCATCCTGTTTTGAAGTCCCACCAAGCTTTTGTTCTTCTGTCTCCATTGGTTTTATCATGTTATATCTTATTGGATTTTATTATATTTGATAATATAAAATGATTTTTTATAGACAGGGAGATAATATAGAAACTATTGTTTGTTTTCTGTTAGTTGGTTCTGAATACCTTATAATATTTTCATTCTCTTGAATGGTTTTACACTGTGTTTTTGTGTTTGATACTATAGTATATTAAGATATGCTCAAATATATCAAGGGAAGTGACAGTGCTAGTAGCTACTGTTATGTTGGGTTATCTTGTGGTGAAACACTATGCTGCTTAAATTGTTCTGTTTTGATCTGTGTTATTATGCCCTCTTTTAGCTCAATCTCCTTTTTTAAAATTTATTTTTTAAATTTTTTAAATAAGGGAAAAATAAATTTATAAATAGCAGGATATATTTTGATAACCATGTTGATTTCCTATTAACTTGATTTGAAGCCCTGTATTGCTTTCACCATGTTGTTTTGACTGATTTTACTCTATTCTGTTTTGTTTGATAGCATCAAATTTGAGGGTATAGGCAATTTTTTTGAAAACAATAAGATTCACTATGATGCCCATTTTGATTTGACTATTATCTTCTTTTTAAGGACTGTAATGTCTCCAATGTTTCAGTTTTATCAGTTTTATTCTGTACTGTTTTGTTCAATTTTATTATAACTGATGGTATAGGCAGTTCTTTTTAAGTTAGCAAGAGGCATTATGGTAGCCTTTGTTGATCATCTTGTATTCTGTTTTTACATCATGTACTATGTTCATCCTTTTGTTTGTACCGACTGTTTTGCTTTGTCACATTTGGTTTTATTTTCTTCAAAAAAGTAATAAGAACTGTGGGAGTAGTAAAACCCAAAATGTGTAATTGTTATTGTAAAAAGAGAGGAAAAGAAAGTGCTCTAAAAGATAAAACTGCATTTATATTTAAGTGTATAAGATAGATAAGCATATTACTGAGTTTTGTTGGATCATTGAACAGAAGTGTTTGCGGTCTCACTGTTTGAATGTCCACTTCATATGCTTTAATTTTATAACTTGAACAACTATTTCTATAATGACAATATGTAATCTATTAACTACTGATTTCTGACTTTTTAAAAAAATTCTGTATTACTTGTACACTTTTTTGTTTTGTTTTTTCTCTTTGAATAAAATTTTTAAAAGTTGTGGTATTTTTATACAACAGAGTACTACTCAGCTATAGTCACATTTTATACAATAGAGTACTACTCAGCTAATGGTCACATTGAGATATTTATAAATAAATGGACACAGCTTGAGACCATACTCATAAGTGAAATAAATCACTCACATGTATAAATACTGAATTGTTTCCCTAGTATAAGAAATGTTAAGAGTACATAAAAGTATGTGGTAATCATGATTCCCCATTATATTGCTTCGAAGCCTTATAATGTTTTCATTCTTTAATCGGAATGGTTTTATTCTGCTTGTTTGATTTTATTGTCTGTGATGGTATGAACAGCTATTTTGAAGAAAACGAGATATTATAATAACTAGTGATGGTTTAATATCATCTTATTTTGAAGTCCTACCAAGCTTTGGTTCTTCTGTCTCCATTGGTTTTATCATGTTGTATCTTAGTGGATTCTATTATATGTGATGGTATAAACAAAATATTTTATAAACAAGGAGATAGTATAATAAGCTTTGTTTGTTTCCTCTTAGTTTATTCTAAATACCTTGTTATACTTTTACCCTCCTGAATGGTTTTACACTGTCTTTTTATGTTTGATACTATAGTATATGAAGGTATACTCTAGTATTTCAAGGAAAGAGACACTATGGTAGCTACTGCTATGTCAGATTGTCTTGTGGTGAAACACTATGTTGCTTAAATTGTTCTATTCTGACCTGTTTTGTTATGTCCTCTTTTATCTTAATCTTTTTTAAGTAAAAAAATAAAAGAAATATGGTGACACAGCAAGTAGTTTATGCATTTATTAGAAACTTCTTTTTTTTGGAAACACCTCAGTTGATTACTTTCCTTCAAATTTTAATCAATAATGACTCTCATTTGTGATTCTTATTTTCCAATAATAATTGTTCTTTAATAAATTATAGAGCATGATACTAAGAGCAAAGAGTTTTGCCTGTGAATGTTATCTAAGAAAAAGCAACTAGAGATATTTTATCTATATCTCCTTAGCTGGAGAAATTATTTAAATTATTTTAAATTTGTTATGAAAGAAGGAAATGAACAAGTCACCTTTAACGTCTCTCTCTGTCTTTCTCCAGTTATATAAATTAAGGTATAATAATTAAGTTCTCCTTTGTCTAATGAGCAAAATATATAACCTATTAATTGCTTCAAAAGGCTGTTGTGATGAACAAATGACATAAGTGTGAAGTGGTAGGAAATACTCCTTGTAATGCAGTAGTGGATGCTACAGGAAAAGGTTACTCTTTTTTCCCTTATTAACTCTTTTCCTTATATTCATTTCCTATTGCAATTTTAAATATATTATATATTTCAAATTAAACCATGGAATTTTATCATATCTATGATTTGATTTTAAATGGATCTTAACCCTTAGATTATTTGAGTAATATAGTCTATTCCAATTAATCATAATAAAATTCTAACAATATACGAATTTTAAATCACATATTTAAATGCATTGCTTAAGAATTCAAAGATATGAAAAGATATATACTGTGAAAAATAACTAATCCAGTCATTTTGGTCTAAGAAATTACTGGAAATAGAAGAGAATAATCCACTCTTATTTGTGAGTATTCCTGGGGGATAAATTGTACTTTCACAAAGAAACTACAATTGTCCTACCTGTCCTCAATGGAGTAAAACCCAAGAATATTACTTTCTCAAGGTCAAGCATGGAGTCGGCATTAACGTATTTCCTGAATGGTGGACTTAGTCAAATTAAATATACATTTTTATAATTGATTGCTTTTCCTGATTCTGCTAAATATAAAATAGGAAAATTATTTGTCTGAAGAGACATGGCTATGGAATGTCAGGGGAATTGATAGCATAAGTACCTCTGAATAGCTCCTACTCTATAAAAGCAGTGGGAACAGTGGCAAAATTCAGCACTTGAATTTGACTTTCCCTTGATTCAGGAAACTATCCAAGGGCTTATAATAACCCAGGGCACGTTTTTACAAAAACAGCTTAACCTTGCTAAGAATTGCAAGTACTATGAAATTTTAAATGTTTGTTTCCTATCCTCCATTGGGACTGTCTCTGTGAAACCATGAAGACAGATCAGAGGCTCCAGGAAAGTCAGTACCCTGTCACCAACTGGTAGGGCAAAACAGGCGCATATTCCTTCAGAGTTGTATATCCTCATCATTGTCAATATTTTAATTTTCTTGTATCTCCCTGAAGGCTCTACCTGCAAGACTTGTCTTTATTTCACTTGACTTAGAACTCAGGAGGGAAAAAGGAAAACAAACACACAATCTCCCCACCAAAACCAGGCATTTTGGCATTTTGGAAAGCAAAGGAGAATGTAGAAAATCGTGATCACGTATAGAACTATGCACAAGCTCAGAAAAGAACAGAGATGACCACATGCTCTCACTTCAAGATGACCTGGAAACCCCACTAAAGCAAGAAGCAAGGGAGAAAACAGAATCACTTCGCAGATGAACCTTGAACATGCACATGCACACAAGAAAGACACCAGAATGGTGAGAGCCTTACTACTTCAGACAGTGGTGGAAATCTCTAGGATCATTAGCTGACCACTAAGCTAACAGGTCATAGACTTCAGGGATACAAATGAAAAAGAAGGCAGATTTTCCAGAATTTGTTTAGAAATTCATTAACAAACAAGAACAACAATAAACCAGGGAAAGAGGAGCAGTGATTTCTTACACTGATACATTGTATGGTTCAAAATTTCTATTTTCAACCAAAAGTTTTGCAAGACATGCAAAAAAAACCCTGTCATAACACATACAAAGGAATAAAAGCAAAGAACAGAAGACCTTTCGGAAGCAGATTAGCGATTATATATAACAGGCAGATTCTTTAATTCATCTGTCATAAATTTACCTTATTGAGTTAAATAATATACCCCACCACACATTGATACCCATCCAGAAATTCAAAATGTTTATTTGAAAATAAAGTCTTTGCCTCTATAATTAGGTAAGATGATGTATGGTGAAGTGAGATAGATCCTAATCTAATAAGAGTGCTATCCTTGATAGAAGAGGGAAATTTGACAGAGTCATACACGGGGAGAACCAGGGAGCGTCACATTCAAGATGCGGTAAGGTGGTTGCAAGTTAAGGGACTGTGAGATTTCCCAGCAACTACAGGGAACTCTACAAAGGCAGGAAGCAGATGCTATTCCAGAGTCTTCAGAGGGAGCACTACCTTGCTGATACTTTTTGACTTAAGACTTCTAGCTACTAGAACTGTAAAAGAATATGTTTCTATTGTTTTAAGTCCTCAAGTTTAACTTGGTTTATCATAGCATACATAGCAAGCTAATATAATGCTAAAAAAAGAACTAAAGATAAGGATGTCTAATTACAATGTTTCAATAAACATAAATATTTATAAAAAAGAAATTCTATTTTAAAAACAAGTGGAAATTCTGTAGATAAGAAATATTAAGTAAAATGAGGAACTCACAAAAGAATTTAAAAGAGAAGTTTGAGGAGGCAAAAAAGAGAGTTATCAAACTGGAAGATAAATTCATTCATATTACCAGAAAAAGAGGGCTAACTCCAGAAAATTATGGGATACCAAGTGTCACATTATATGGAAATGGGCTTTCAAGAAGTACAGGAGAGAAATATAAAAAGGAATAGAAACAGTATTTGGATGCACAGTGGTCAATAATATAAAAGAATTTAATGAACATATTATAATCTGTCAGTTCAGAGAATTTTAACTAGGATGGACTCAGATATTAGCCTCTGGAATCATCATACTCAGATCTGTGAAAGCCAAAGCCAAGAAAGAAGACAGATAACAAATAGCAGAAGCTGTTGCAAGACACTAAGAATTCTAATCCACAAATAAATGGAGAACAGTTGTAAACACAGTTAAATAGGTACATATGAATACTAATATTAATGCATATTTGTTTGTGACTATTTTTCTTGATTTCTAAATCAAAGAATTATAAATCTGCTGTAGGCATTCATGTATCAGGGTGTAACTTAAGAATAAGAGCTCAAAATATAAGGGAGTGAAATAGTTGCAGAGTAGTAAAATTTTTACACACTGCTGAAATTAATGTTAATTCTAATTTTGTTGTTGAGTTATAAGTAATCTTAATTGTGAAACTACTAAGAATTAAGAAACTACTAAGAAAATATTTAAAAATACAGCAAGAAAAAGACAAGGAAATTTACATAGTATACTTGAGAAGCTAATTCAGAAAGAAGACACAGGCTGGACATGATGGCATATATGTGCACTCCCAGCTACTTATAAAGCAGAGGCAAAAGGGTCACAAGTTTGAACAGTCTGGACAATTTAGGAAGAGATTCTACCCAAAACAAAACAAAACAAAACAACAACAACAACAAAAAAAACCCCACAAAAAACAAAAAAGGGCTTAAGACACAGTTCAGTCATAGAGCACTTGCTTATTATGTACTAGGTCCTGGGTTCAATTCCCAGGACATGAGGAAAGAAGAAGAAGAAGGAAAAGAAGAAGGAGAAGAAGAAGGAGAAGGAGGAGAAAGAGGAGAAGGAGAAGAAGGAGGAGGAGGAGGAGGAGGAGAAGGACAAGAAGAGGGAGGAAGAGGAGAAGAAGAAGAAGAAAAAGAAGAAGAAGAAAACAGAGGAAAACAGAAAAGAAAAACAGATACTATGGATAAATAGGAAAAATATAAACATAAGTAAGAAACACAGAAAGCAAGTAGCAAAATGATAGATGTAGCTTGTGTATTACAGGACTGATATTAAATGTAAATAAACTCTAATTAAAAGTTAAAAATTAAAGAAAGATTAAAATGTGATTCAATGCTGTCTATAAGGCATATGGTTTAGATGAAAGATGCAAATTAGCTGAAAAAAGAATGAAAGATGACAGATTATCCACCTAGTAATCAAAGGAGGACAAAAGTGGCCACACTATTATCGAGTACAATGTTACTGAAGAATGTTTTTAATTAAAAATGGTCAACTCATCAAGAAAATCAACAATAGTAAATAGAGCAAAAGTTACATGAACAAAAAAGTATTAGACAACTGAAGGCCAAAGAAGGTGGGAATTGGAGATTGTAATATTGCAGTAAATTAATAATGCAAATACACAGCAATTTAACTAGGAAACAGAAGACTTGAAAGACAATTAGAGCCAACTACATCTATGGAATTTTCCATTCAACAATAGCAAAATATTCAATTTATATGTGCAACATTCTCCAAAATAGTCCTTAATATATTCTATAAAGTAAAACATTTTGAAGGAAAACTATTGAAATCATCAAAGTTACGATCTTCAATCACAGTATATTGTCGTTAGAAATTCACAGATATAGAGAACTTAAACAACCATGTTTAAGTAAGCAGATGTTGAAAGAAGAAATTGCAAGAAAAGTTAAATTAATACAAAAATGATAAACAATATCAGCTCTTATAGGATAAAAGCAGAGCTTTGCTTAAAGGAAAATTCGTGTCTATATTTAAAGGGAATGATAAAGAATTACCAACCACTTATACTGTCCTTACCAACTAGAAAAAGCACATTGAGCTACACAAGACAAAGCAGCAAAAGAAAACATTAAAGATTAGAGTGAAACTAAAATAGGTAATATAAAGATAGTAGAGCCAAAACAAATTAGTACTTTTATTGATAAGATTAATGAAATTGAGAGGCCTATAGCTAGATTGAGTACAATTGATTGTTTGTGTCTTTCCTTAGTCTATAGTTTTAAATTCTGACCAACAGTATGATGATATTAGGAAGTGGGGTATGTGGAGTCCACATGACTGCATTTAATGGCTTTATGACAAGGACTCTAAAGAACTTTTACTCTTTTCTTTTGTCATGCTGAGCTACCAGGAGAATACCATATTTTGCAACACTGAACAGATATCTCCTTAAAACTCAGACGTATTTGCGCTCTCACTTCTTACTCTAGAAGTTTTGCGATAAATCAGTTTCAACCTGTGTGTGGAAATGATCTGCATAAGACACTGAGTAAGGACAAAGAGAAAGATAGAGATGAGAGAAAGAGAGGGATGGAGGTGGGAGGATTAAAATATTACACTGAATAAAAGAGTACAACTGTATAATTGCAGGCCTTTTAGAAATAAATAGGGCACATCTACTAACAAAAATTTCCAGTTATTAGAGAAATGCAAAGTAAAACAACACTGAGATTCTGTTTTATTCACGAAAGAAGGACCACCACCAAGAAAAATACAATATCAGATGCTGGCAGGCTGCATGGGAAAAAGAAGCCATCTACATGGTTGGTGGGAGAGAAACTAGTGCAACCACTATGGAAATCCTACGGAGATTTCCTGAGAAACTACAACCAGAAGTTCCAGTCTATTCGCCTTCTAGGTATCTTCCCCAAAGAGTTAAAGACATCATATTACAGTGATCCATGCATACTCGTGTTTATAGCAGTGCAATTCATAATTCTTGGGAACAACCTGTATGTCATCTACAGATGAGTGGATAAACAAAATGTAATACTTACACACAATGGAGTACTGCTCTGTCATTAAAAGGATAAACTTGAATAATTTTTAGGAAACTGGATGCACATTGAGACCATGTTGTGAAGTGGGTCAGACACACAAATTTAAACATTGCATGATTTTTCATATATAAGAAACTCAAATATAAATCAAAGCAAAATGAAAAGGTAGATAATAGGAAGTAGGGAAATAGATCTTTCTCAGATGGGAAAGGGAGACATGATGAATGGAAGAGGGAGGGAAATGAGGCAAAAAATACATAAAATATGTAAATATCATTCAGAAACCCATCTCTTTCCAGGTGACATGCCCTTGGGTGTAGAAAATATTATAGAGTCATAGAAATACTATATTTCAATATTAGACTGATGCAGGTTAAAGAAAATGCAGAAGTCAACAAAAATGTCATAATCAAACTATTTGCAGAAATGAGAGCAGACAATTTTTCAAGCGTGGGAGAAGAATCTGATGTAGAGATAAGTGAGGCATATAGAACTTCACTATAGCCATAACCAAAATAAATCTATACCCAGACATGTAATAAAGAGCCCAACAATTCAGCATAAAAACAGAATATTAGAAGCTGGTGGAGAAAAGAAATAGCTCACCTATTAAGGAAATGCCATTAGAATCATGACTGTGTTCTCAACACAAATCTTCACATCAAGATTTCTTGGAGTGAAGCATTTTAAGTCCTGAACATAAACAACTTTCGACCTAGATTGACGTATCCATATATTAGCCCCTAGAACATTCTTAAGTAATGCAAAGGGATTGAAATTATCCCATGCATATGATCTCACCATAATGCATTGAAATTGTAAATTAATGGCAAATGAAACTGTAAAACCCACATAAACACTTGGAAATTAAATAACAACTTCTTGAACAACCATGAGTTACAGGTGAATTTGAAGAAGAAATTAAATAATGCTTACAATTCAATGAAAATGCATGTACAACACACTGAATGCAGAGGAACACAATGAAAGTGGTCTTAAGAGGGAAATATATAGCAATGAATTATCACATCAGGAATGCCGAATGAACACAAACAACCTAATGTTACATCTCAAGATTCTAGAAAAAGAAGAACAAGTCAAGCCCCAGACTCATAGAAGAGAGGAAATTACAAAGATCAGAGCTGAAATCAATACAATTGAGACTAAGAAAACAATATATAAAATTAATGAATCAAGGAGCTGGTACTTTGAGAGAATAAACAAAATTGATAAACCTCTAGCCAACCTTATCAAGAAAAACAAAGGAAAAAACACAAATTCATGCAATTAGGAATAAAAGGAAAAAATACTAAAAATCCTTTGGAAATTCAGATGATCATCAACACTTACTTTGAAAATCTTTACTTGCATAGGCTAGAAAACATAGAGGAACTGGATAGAGTGCTAGAAATGTTTGAATTATCAAAATTGAATCAAGAAGATATAAAAATTTTGAATAACCTACAATCAATTATTGAAATTGAAAACATAATTAAAAACTTACAAACAAAGAAAACCTAGGTCTTAAGAAATTCACAGCTGAGTTCTACAAAGTATTTTGTAAAGGTCTAACATCAATACTGCTCAAATTCTTTAATGAAATTGAAAGGGAAGCGATCCTCCCTAACTCAATCCTGGAGGAAAGTATTACTCTGATACCAACACCAGAGAAAGATCCAAACAAAAAGAAATCTAAGCCAATCTCTTTAATGAACACTAACATAGAAATTCTCAATAAAATGCTAACAAACAGAATACAACAAATCATCAGGAAGATTATACACGATGAGCAAGTAGGACTCATCCCAGGAATGTAGGGATGGTTCAATATGTACAAATCAATAAATGTAATATACCACATTAACAGAGCTGAAGAAAAATTACATGATCATCTCAATAGTTGCAGAAAAAGCTTTTGATAAAGTCTAACACTTATTCATGAAAAAAACCCCACAGAAACTGGGAATATGTGGTATGTACTTAATCTGATAAAAGCCATCTATGACAGACCAACGGCCAACATCACATTAAATGGACAAAAATTGAAACATTTCACTCTAAAATGAGGAACAAAAGCATTCCATTACCACTACTCCTAGTCAATATAGTTCTGGAAACATTAGTCAGAGCAATTAGACAAGGGAAAGAAATAAAAAGAATAAGAATAGGAAAGGAAGAAGTTAAATTATCATTTTTTTTGTCAATGACAAGATACTCTACATAGAAGACTCCAAAAACTCCACCAGAAGACTCCTAGAGTTAACAAACAAATTCAGCAGCAGAGCTGGATACAAAGTGAACACGCCAAAATCCATACCATTCCTGTACACAAGCAACAAACTCAGTGACAAATTATGGAAGTAACATCTTTCACAGCAGCATCCAAAAACTGAAATACTTAGAAATCAACCTAACAAAGGATTTAAAAGATCTATACATTGGATATTATAGTACTGCAAAAAGGAGACGGAAGAGGATATCAGAAAATGCACAGGTATCCCTTGCTATTGGTTAGAAAGAACAAACTTTGTGAAAATAACCATACTTCCAAAACTGTTATAGAGATTCAATGCAATATCGATCAAAATACCATTAACATATCTCACAGATCTCAAAAAATTATTCCTAAAATTCATTTTGAAACAGAAGAAAGAAATCTAGAATAGCAAAAGCAATCCTGGGCAACAAAGGCAAATCTGGAGGCATCACAATTCTTACTTGAAATCTTATTACAAAGATACTATGATAAACTCAGGATGGTACTGGAAAAAAAAACAGACTTGAGGACCAATGGAACAGATTAAAAGATGCAGACACAACTACAAAGTCACTCAGCCACTTATCTATGACAGAGGGGCTAAACATGCTCACTGGAATTGAATAGCCTCTTTAATAAATGGTGTTGGAAAAACTGGCTTTCTACATGCCAAAGACAGAAACTAGACCCATGCATATAACCATGCGCAACACTAAAATCTAAATGGATCAAAGATCTAAATATTAAAACAGAAACTCTAAATCTACTGGAAGACAAGGTAGGTGGAAATCCTGAAGACAAAAGGGTAGGAAAAGAGTTGATGAACCAATATCAAATTGCACAGGAAGTACTTCAAAGAATCTACAACTGGAATCTCATCTTACTAAAATGTTTTTGTACTTCAAAAGAAATTACTAATAGCATTAAAAGAAAACCCTCAGAATGAGAAAAAATTTTAGCCAATTGTCCCTCAGACAAAGGACTTATATTGAGAACATGTAAAGAATTTTAAAAAATCAAGCCCCCCCCCCCAAATCCAAGACCCAATCCAAAAATGGGCATCTGAGATGAACATACACTTCTCAGCTGAAGAAATACAAATGGCAAATGAATACGTGAAGAAAATATTCAGTATCACTCGTCACTGGAAAAATGCAAAATCCAGAGAGAAAGGCTGCCATCAAGAAATCAACCAAAAGGAACCCTTCTTCACTGTTAGGGGCAGTGCAGATGGGTACAGCCATGGAAATTAGTGTGGAGATTCCTCAACAAACTAGAATTTGAGCTCCCATTCCATCCAGCTATTCCTCTTCTTGGTATTTTCCCAGAAGAATTGAAAATATCATGCCACAATGAAAAATAGGCATTCATGTCTATTACAGTTACAATTTGTAATATCTAAATCTTGGGTACAACCCAAAAGCCTATCAACCATGGAATGAGTGAAAAAGATGTGATGTTTTTGTGCCATAGAACATTACTGAGCTATAAAGAAGCATAAACTTGAAGCTTTTATAGGTAAATGAATGCAACTTGAGACCACACTCATAAGTGAAATAAATCAGTCTTGCATGTGTGATTATTGTATTGTCTCCCCAGTGTGAAAAACAAACAAACTGTATTTGGGAATTATAATTGTTATGAATTACATAATTAAATGTACTAATATACTAAATACCACTCAAATTTACACTTTAGAAGCATACTACTTTTGCTGGGGAAATGCATATTTGCAAGTTTGATCCTCAGCACAAAAAAAAAAAAAAGAAAGAAAGAAAGAAAGAAAGAAGCATACTACTTTCATGGTATGTTTTATCTAAAAAAAAGTATGGGACAATAAATAAAGCCATGAAATAGAAAAACAGGCATTATTGTTTACAGATAGAAACTGGTCTATCTACACAAAAAATTGTTTTTCATTGAATCAATAGAAATACTTTTTTATATTTTGAATGACCTCAGCTTTGCAACAAAATCTACAGTGGGACACACTACCCAAAAGATGTTGATTTAGTGAAGCCAGTGAGTGTTTAATTCTGATTTATTTATGCAGTGGTGGTGAGAATTCAGCAAAAGACTTTTAGCTTTAATCATAAAAAGATTTAACACACTGGGGCAATTCTTTATACACTTTCACTTTACCTGATATTATCTGTTGACTACACTCAGCATAATTTTTCTTCTCATTTTATTTATGAGGAGACTGAAGAACAAAGAACATAGGAATTTTCTTTAAGATTCCATAATAAATCACTGGATGGTATCATTCTCTAGTTTCTTATTCTTACATTATTCTTTAATTATACACAGAATGGGGGTCTCACACAAGAGGAAGTATCCCACATTTGAACACTCAAGGTCATTTGCCCTACTAGTTGAAAAAAAGTTAATGTTAATTTCATCACAGTGATGAATGTTACTTTCACTTTCTTTTTAAAGCCATCTCTTTTTGAATGATCTGAAGTCTTCTGTTAACTACCAGCTTTTCATTCTGTGACAGTGTTCATATCACTCTGCTAATCTTTAAAAAGACATTTTGGCTCTGTATCATGCACCGATTAAAATAGGTTAACAGGCAGGATGTTAAGCTCTGTTTATAGAAAACACCAAGACAGATGGAGGAGTAATGATGAATAAAAATAGATCTGTTCATCAAACAGAGTCCTTAACAGAGGCATTTAAAAATCAACAAGGAAACTGAAGACATTGGATCAAACCCTAGCCTGTTGTCACGGTGCACTGTCCTGAAGTGACAAATAGGACACTGACAGGGGGATCTGTGTAAGCCTGGAGCCATAGCTGTGCTGGATTTCCAGTAGTTTCTATTATTGGTGGCCTTTTCAGTGCCAGCTAAATGCACTTGGCCATGTCCCCGGAATCTCTGCCTGGAACTGAGTGAGGACAGCATTTGTTTGAATTCTGCTGATCCCCTGACTGTAACTGGATCAGGTGACATCACCCAGTGTGCTGAGCCCGATGAAATGTCCTCCAACCAAACTCCACCCTTAAGTCAGAGTTCAGTAATCCCTGGGGACTAACTGTCAGCCCATGTTTGGGGTGACTCATGCTGCTGCTATCAGGAGATAGTCACCGTGCGAAATGTCCTATTATGGGCTTGCTCATTATAGTCCCCTTGGCCTACCACTGCACTTATTTTGATGAAAATAAGACTTTTAAAAAGACAAAGAATTAATCCTCTTTCCTGGAAATTAAGGAACCTTGAAGAGTCCTGAAGTCACAGGCTTCCCCAGAATAGCCTGTGAATGTTTTTTTACATGAAACACAAAAACCCCGGAACCAAGAATGACAGTCACAATCTCTTAAATAGGAAGTAGGAAAAAATAAAAGCCAAACTAGTTGAAATATTGTATGATGATTAATATAATTATAGTAGAGAATGTTTATCATTGCTAATCCTGAATAAAAACATGTTTTAAATGATGACAAATGTTATTTTAGCCTTTTCTTTGAAAAGCCTGTTTCAAATGAACTCTTTAAAGTTTTTGATTATTAAAACCTATATGTGGCAAGAACATATTGCTATGAAAACATACTAAAAGACTTGCCACCATTTAGCGTGTTATTGTTTTAAGGCAGCACATTCTTGGATGTGTTTGCAAGATAAAATGGTGAGTAATTAAAATAAAAAGCAGAGGCCTGAGTGATGTGCCTCATTCCAGAGGTGTTCCTACACAGGGCTTCTTGGAGACACAGCGTGAGCTGAAGGGATGGTGATAAAACCAAGTGGGGCTCAGCTGCTCTGCAGCAACTCAAACAAGGCTTAAGGATCCCGAGACAGTCCTGCTTTCCAAACCCAGTCTACTCTGAGAGCCATGTTAATCTCAGCTTACTTTGTGTGCTGGAGTTCAAAGGTACCAAAGCACATTCACAAACAAAGTGGACATAAGAAGTAATCAACATGTCAGCTGTCAGCCAGAAACAGAAAACAGAGGTGTGGGGCTTCTGGTTAAGCTGTGCTTGGGCATAAGATGGCAGGAAAGTACAGTGCAGTGCAGAGACAGAAGAGTGGGCCAAAATTAAGTAGGTTGGTCCTGCTGAGTCTGTGAGCCTGAAGACCAAACAAAGCCAAAGTGTATGCTCATCAGTCCCATGAGCTCCTACGCAGTTTGTGTGTGCTAGCTTGCACACGCCTGGGAGATGCGCCCAAGGGGAGGACCTGAGAGGGGTCACCATGTGTTCCATGTGCTCTGTGTGGCTTTGTGAAGCTAAGCTGGTGCAAAGTCTTTCAATGTGCAGTTCTTTCATACACTTACCATTGAATAATGCTTTCTGAGAGATCAGGGAAAATGAAAAAAAAATAACAAGAGAGAACAATCAGCACTACGTTTTTACTTTGCTCCTTTAATTTCTCATAATTTCCTCACCAATGCAACCCACAGAGATCCAGAGAGGTGTTAGGATGGTAGATATTTCATATTAAAGTTACAATCATTTATAGGAACCACATCCATATAATAAAGCCACATATTATAAAGTGACTTGCAATACATATTTCAATCAGGAAAATATCTTGGCTATTTAATTGAAAAGGAGGCGCATGAATGCCACCTTGGCTACTTTTTTCACAGAATGTTTTGTTTTCTGAAGAGCCGCAAGAGGAAGAGCCTATTGGTTTTCATCAGAGAAAGTAGTTTAGCTGCTGTAACGTGACTCTTGTTCATTGAGTTCTCTTCTCTTCAACATTTAGCTCTTAGACTTTGGCACTGTAAACACCATGCCTGATACAGACGGCCCTTCTGTATTTGTGGCTAGGTCCAATCCAGGGATTCTCAGGGGTTAGCTAAGATTCAGAGGGATCAAGGAGAGTGGATGTGAGGGAGAGACAGCAGATGGGAGAGACAGAGAGAACGGGGATAGGGGAAGGAAGGGAGAAAAGAAAGTGAGATCAGGAGAGGAGAGGGGAAAAGGAGGGGAGGAGCTAGGGCAGGGAAGAGGAAGACAGAGAAAGGGACATAGGATGATCTCATGACATCTTCAGAATTGTAGCGAAGTCTTGATTCCTTTACTGACAGCTATAAACAGCAGCATAATGTACATTATGGATATGTTATTTTTTCTATCACCCAACCACCATTTCATACCCCCAGATTAACTATCCACTCTTTCTGCTTAATCTGTGGTCAGAGTAGCTGATTTCTTTGTACTCCTTTGTCCAGGCTCTTGAGCCCACCACCTTTGATGGAAATTGGCCAAAGGTAGAAGAAAGAAACAGATACATTTATTCTCTCCTGACTCTTGTGGAACCAAGTTCTAGCCATGTTTACTGTCCCAGTGATGATTTTCCTGGGCAGGAGGTGGAGAATCCCTGCTGTGAGGATTTCAGGATGCTCTGATAAGAGACTTTCCTGTCTCCAGGTGTGATGATGGCGTATCACAGTTGCCACCCATGTGTGTAG
The DNA here is from genome assembly GCF_034190915.1 of Cavia porcellus. NCBI lineage: Eukaryota > Metazoa > Chordata > Mammalia > Rodentia > Caviidae > Cavia > Cavia porcellus. Next base: position 25,166,401 of record NW_026947510.1, on the reverse strand, counting down.
AAGGAGGCATAGGAGGTTCACTCAATCCTACCCCAGCTGATACACTCCACTGCAGCTGTGGGTTAAGTAACTGTGTTGGCTCAACTGCTGTCTTACTCAGAGGACTGTCACAGCCAGCAGGAGCCCTGACCCAGATGTTCATGTGGCTGCCAGGATCCACATTACCTTGTGAATCCCTCCACTGACCTGCAGAGAGTTCTTGCAGAGTGTCACCCTAAAGTCATCTGTTCATGTTACATGGCTAGCATGACAACCAAGAGTACCTGACTACAGGTCACCAAAACAACCTCCTTAGCAAAGGTATTGGCCAAATAAAATAAGTATTCTATCACTCTTCGCCAGAAACAAAGCCACCTTTTTGTCTATAAAAACTCAATCTTCTCAATTAAGCAACAATTTATTCTTTTTATTCTCCTCAGTGATTGAAAAAGAGGCAGATTGTGAGTTAATCTATAAGAAAAAGTGCATTACACAATGACATTATTTATGTTTAAAACAAAAGCTTAAGGCAACATCCACTCCACAGAGGCATAGGCAAAAGCACACAATGTCTGTAATTGCACAAAGCAATTGGGTAAAATGTAATTGTTAGGGAGAAGAGAAGAAGCTTAAGTGTAGGTTAGTTACTCTAACTCAGTATCACTGAAAATTTTGGCATCAGTTGTTTGATTCAGGCTTGGTCTTTTCACATCATTTCACATAATTTATCTCGTTTTATCTTCACAAAATCTTTGAAACAAATAGAGCATCAAACCATGATAAATGTAACTTCCTTAGTCCATCTTAGAAAAGACTTCAGGAGATTCACTCCATCCCCATACCTCTTGGAAAGGTGAACAGATTCTTTAGTAGGTTACAAGTTTATCTTTGCAAATGACACATCTCTGGCTAGTAAGACCTTATCCAACATATTTCTGAATCATACATTACAGAGATGACCTAAGTTTCAGATAATTATCCTAGATTTTCAAAACTGATTTGAGAATTTGAACTAAAAACAACCCAAACCGGAGTTTCAATATTTCAATATGTAACCAACAACATTTCAGAAAATAATGAAGTCATCGAAATAGTAGTGGTTGTTTTAGATATGTCTCATGGGCCAGAAAAGTGGATTTGTTTTCAGATGGATATTTCGTTCTTGTTTCTTTTTCCAGTGTTATTTATTTCATACACTATCTTTTGGTTGTGATTATTTTCATTAGGTTACAGGTAAGGCAAGACTGAATTTATCACATTGGAGTGTTTTTCCTTGAAATAAACACATATAACTGAGTTCAATAGAGTGTCCTGAGTATATCCAAGAAAGAAATTTGGCTTCAATATCTTTTACTGACTGTAAATAAATTGCTCATGAAACTGAAGATCTAAGGAGTTTGTTACGTCAAACCTCACTCTGAAGAAATGCTGAAATAAATACAATAAAAATTGAATATGTCAACTTTTAAAGCAAACTATAACTTCAAAATGAGAAAATTTTAACAATCAAATGCAAGCATTAGTTACAGGCTAATTTTATCATTAAAAAAATGACCGATCTAGCACTATTTGTGAAAGCATATGTAATATGCAAACTATATATGCTACGTGTGTGTTACAAATGGACACTATCCTGTATTTTATACAAATAAAATGTATAAAAATGCATATAGAGCAGAAATGGGGTGCATACAACCAGATCTTCCCAGGCAGGGACTCACAAGACCTGGGCATGGAAGCACACACCAGCAGTGGGTGAGTTGGATGAATTAGCACTGTGCTTTGGCTCATGGACAGAGGGACTAGGGAGGGGCACGTGGGGCACCTGGTCTCTCCTTTCACATATATATATCAAAGGGCTGGGGAGAGCCCCAGTGACAGAACTCCAAACCCAGCCCCTACATCAGAGGCCTAGATCAGTCCTATGCCCAGCACAAATTCACTGCAAAATTGGTTGAGGTATGGAACACATTTCTGAGATCAGACTTGGACCTACCATTGAATTGCAAACATCAGAGGAATTTTGCTTGTTTTTCTGTTTGTTTGATTGGTTTTCCTTTTTCTGTCCCGTTGAGGTCTTTTTTTTGTTTAATTTGGTCTTGTTTTAATTTTTAGGGTGATTTCTGTTTTCTGGTATTAGTCTTTTTCTCACTCTCATTTTTCTTTTCCCTTTCTTAGATGACTTAGGTTTGTTACCCTCCCTTATGTTTTTCATCTGTTATCTTCTAATTATCTTTTGCCAACTATTTGGCTTGACTTTATGATCCTTCCAAGTGAATCAGCATTGCCTTTTCTCTGCCCAGTCCACTCCAACAATCCTCTTCTTCCTTTTCATTCTTCCCCTCATCCAGTTTCCCAGAACTTGGGTGAGCATCATCTGTGCCTCCCACAAGCTTTGACCCTACTCACTCACTTCTCCGTCTTGTCGTCTCTGTCTCTTCGTCTGCCTTCACAAAAGGGTAAAAATCACTCAGTGCATACAGATTCCTGATATATGCTGGGTCCTTCTATACAACTGTAGAATTTGTTTTCATGGTTAAAATATCAGGCTAATAGCTACCACAGTTTGTCAGTAGCCAGGCTGCACTCAGAACCATTGTTATTGTTAATTGTACTACTTTAGCGAGAATACCATACCTGCTATAATCGGTTTTTCTTTCCTGTCTGATAACACTATAATTGTATGGAAACATTATCATCACCAAAATCCAGTACCAAAGAACTGGGTCCTGAATCAAATAAGTAACAACTTCTCAACCTCAACACATTGGGAAAATAGGTTCATTGGATAGACACAAAGACCGAGAACCACCCACATGTAAAGGTTATCCCTATGGAACAGCCATTTCCTAGGAAAACTTCAGTTCTATATATAAAGCTGTCTACCATAAGAAACCTATAAGCATCAACACAGAAAAAAAGTACAGAAAACAAAAAGACGTAGAAGCAAAATGCAACCCCACACCTCCAGCACAACCGGGACAAGCTCAGAGCAAAATAAGATAGAGAAAATCAGAAGCCAACCAATGGAACTTCCTCAATGATAGCAACAAAAATGTGAAAACAAATAGAAGAGGTCATAGGAAAAATAATCTCTTAGGTGTAAAAATTGATGATCAAAATGAATAATATTAAAACAGACACAGATTAAAAAAAATAACAACAAAAAAGAGGAGCTCAAAAAAACAACGGAAAACATGAAAGCCTGACATAGGAAAGAAATAGAAGCTATGCAACACATACAAACAGAAGTTCAGGAGATTAACAACTCCACTGAAAGTGTATGCATCAGATTAAGTAAAGGCAAGAACAGAATATTAGATCTAGAATACAGGATTTAGGCTAGTGACTGTGAAAAGAAAGATATCTTAAAAATAGCAAGAGATCATGGAAAAATCAATCAAGGCTAAAGATCAAGAAAAGTACAACATATGATACATTGGAGACAGCACAAAAGAAAAAAAAACACAAGAATAATGGCAGAAAAGTTCCCAAACATAGATAAAGACTTTGATATGCAAATAAATGAAATATATAGAATTCCAAATAGCCATGATAAAAATAAATCTACATCAAGGTTTATAATTATCAAGATTTCATAAATTCAGTACATGAACAGAATATTAAAAGTGACTAGAAATAAGAAACAAATTATCTATAAAGGAAAATCCATCAGAATTACAGTAGACTTCTGAACACAAACTATCAAATTAAGGAGAGCTTGGATGAGGTAATTAAAGCTCTAAAACAAAACAGTATTCAACACAGATTGATGTACCCTAAAACACTATCTTTCAAAATCAAAGGAGAAATAATATACTTCCATGACAAAAACAACTAAAGAAATTCATGACCACCAAACCAGCTATTGATAATGCTCTGAAAGATATCCTAGAAAGAGATAACAAAGACCACAAACACTAGAATGCCAATAAAAGAAACCACCAGGCAGGGCAAGCGATTAAACAAAGAGTAAAGGCAGGAATTGAACAACAGGAAAATAACATGAAAAAGATAAGCCAAAACATACCAATTTTAGCCATTAATGTAAATAGTCTCAATTCACCAAACAGAAGGAATAGACTGGAAGAATGGACAAAGAAGTGAGATCCAACAATATAACTGCATTTAAGAAACACTTTTAACCCTCCCCCAAAATCCATAGATTAAAAGTCAAAATATGGAAAACAGTTCTCTATGCTACAAGAACCCAGAAAAAAGCAAGAGTATGTATTCTATTTGCAGACAATGTAAACTTTAAACCAAAACTGATCAAAAGAGACAAGGAAGTGTACTACATACTTGTTAAGGGAAAACTCCAAGAAGGAGAGATATCATCAATATATTGCATCAAGCAAATAAAATTGCACTAAGTAAATTGCACTAAAGCCTTCAACTAAATAAAAAATATTAACAGACATAAACAAATAAGCACTAACACAATTGTAGTGGAGGAACTTAATATACCACTTGCACAGATACATCAAACAGACAAAAAAATCAACCAAGGAATGTCAGAATTAAACCAACCTATGAACAAATGGACTTTGTAGATGTCTACAGAGTATCCCACCCCAGAACAACAGAATACACATTCTTCTCAGTTGCACATGGAATATTCTCAAAAATGGACCACATATTAGCCAACAAAACATATTTAAATAAATGTAGAGGAACTGAAATTACCCCATGAATACTATCTGATCATAGCACAATGAAACTGGAAATCAATGACAAAAATTCCAAGAAAACTATATAAACACATGGAAATTAAACAACACCCTTCTGAACAGCCAATAGATCACAGAGGAAATTGAAAATGAAATTAAATGATAATGCTGATAAAATGATGATGGAATTTATTGGATGCAATGAAAGGAAAATTTATAGCAGTAAACTCTCACATCAGGAAAACAGGGTGAGCTCAAATAAACAACCTAATGTTGCACCTCAAACTTCTAGAAAAAGAACAAATCAAACCCAAAACTCATAGATGGAGGAAATTATAAAGATAAGAGCTGAAATTAATGCAATTGAGATTAAGAAAACAATACAAAGAATCAATGAATTGAAATAATAAAATTGATAAACAATAGCTAACTTCATCAAAAAGATTAAAGAAAAAATGGAAATTCAAGAAATTAAGAATTAAAAGGGGAAAATCGTAATGAATCCTACAGAAATCCAGAAGACAATCAATACTTGCTTTGAGAGCATATATTCTAATAAGTTGGAAAATATAGAAGAAATAGACAGATTCCCAGATACAACCAAATTCCTAAAATTAAATTGAGATTCAAAAATATAAATAACTCAATATCAGCCAACAAAATTGAAAATATTATCTATCAACAAAGAAAAGCCCAGGCACTGATGAATTCACCGCTGAATTCTACAAAAAAAATTAGAGAAAAATCAATTCTACTAATACTGAAACTCTTTAAGGAAATTGAAATGGAAGCAATACTTCCAAGATCAAACCTGGAAGCAAATATTACCCTGATTCTAAAACCAGAAAAGAACCAGCCAAAAAAAGAAAACTACAGGCCAATCTCTCAAATGAAATTAGAGGCAAAAGTGCTCAATAAGACACTAGCAAACAGATTTCAGCAAGTCACCAACAAGATTATACACTCTAACCAAAGAGGATTCATATGAAGGATATGTGGATGTTAAACAAATATCACAGAATATTAACAGAACTCCAGACAAAAATTACATGATCATCTCACTAGATGCAGAAAATCATTTGATAAAGTCCAAAACCCATTCATGATAAAAGGCCATAGAAAATTGGGATAGATGGCCTTTACCTCAATCTGATGAAAGCTATCTACAAGAAAGCAACAGCCAACATCACACTAAATGCTCAAAAACTTAAAGCTTTCACTGTAAAATTTGGAACAGACAAGGACTGTCATCAGTCCTATTCAATATAGTTCTGGAGATATTATCCAGAGCAATTTGAGAAAGAAATAAAAGGAAAAGGATAGGAAAGGAAAAAGTTAAATTATCATTGTTTGCAGATGACATGATACTATACATAGAAGACTCCAAAAATTCCACCAAAAAAGTTGTGGATTTAATAACCAAATTCAGTAATGTAGCTGGATAAACACTGAGAAAACGTAAACACTGAGAAATCAGTAGCACTCCTGTACATAAGCAACAAACTCACCGAGAAAGAAATCAGGGAAAACACATCCTTTATAATAGCATCCAAAAAGGAAAGAAAGAAAAACAGACAGACAGACTTAGGAATAAATCTAACATAGGAAATAAAAGATCTATACTAGAAAATTACAGTACTCTGAAAAAGAAGGTTGAAGAGGATGTCAGAAAATGGAAAGATATCGCTTGCTCATGTATAGGAAGAACAGACCTACTCAAAATGGCCATACTCCCTTAATTCTTATACAGACTTACTACGAACCCAACCTAAATAATATTAGCATGCATCACAGAACTAGAGAAAATATTCCTAAAATTAATTTGGCACCAGAAGAGACCTAGAATAGCAAAAGCAATTCTGGGAACAAAAGTAAGTCAGGGGGCATCACAGCCCCTAACCTGAAATTATACTACAAAGTTGCTAAGATAAAATCAGCATAGTATTGGCAAAATAACAGGTCTGGGGATTAATGGAACAGAATAGAAGTGGCAGATGCAACTCCAAACATGCTCAGCCACTGTATCTTTGAAAAAAGTCAAACACATTCACAGGAAGAAAGTAATCTCTTTAATAAATGGTGCCAGGAAAACTGACTGGCACATGCTGAAAACTCACATATATCACTAGGCACTAAAGTCAACACGGACCAGAGATCTAAGTATTAAAACAGAAAATGAAATCTACTGGAAGACAAGGTAAGTAGAAATCTTGAAGACAGGAGGGTAGGCAGAGACATCCAGAACAAAACTCAGACTGCACACAAAATACTGCAAAGAGAAAGCAAATGGAATCTCACATTATTTAAAAGCTTCTGCATAATAAAGAATTACCTACAGAGTCAAAGACAATACAAAGAGTGGGAAAAAATACAGCCAACTGTCCCTCAGATGAAGGACTTACAATTATAACACATAAACACTTGAAAACATCAGGCCCTCAAAATTTAAAGACCAAATGCAAAAATGGGCATATGAGATGAATACACACTTCTCTGAAGAAGAAATACAAATAGCAAATGAATTTATTAATAAATGTTGAACAACAATGATCACTGAAGAGATGCAAATTAAAGCAACAGTAAAATTTCATCTCACTCCAGTGAAAATGTCTATCATCTAGAAATCAATCAATAACAAATGCTGGAGGGGTTGTGAGGAAAAAGGAATAATTCTACTCTGTTGGTGGAAATGCAGATTGGTGCAACCACTGTGCAAAACAGTGTGGAGGTTCCTCAAAAAGCTGAGATTAGAAGTCTCATTTGACCCAGCTATTTTACTTCTGGGCACATTCCCAAAAGAATTAAAAACATCATACCACAGTGATGTATGTCTACCCGTGTTTATAGTGGCACAATTTGGAATAGATAAACCTTGGAAACAACCCAAGTGCCCATCAATCAAGGAATGATTTAAAAAGTCACAGTTTCTTTTTAGACATTGGAGTACTACTCAGCCATAAAAAGGTTAAACCTGAGACTTTTACAAATAGATGTAACTCGAGCAAACTCATAAGTGAAATAAATCAAACCCACATATGTAGACATCACATTGTCTCACTAGAAAAGAGAAACTGGGATGGTGGAAAAGGGAAGGGAAAAGAAAAAAACATATGCACAAGGTGGTTAAGGTAGTTATACAACTAGTTTTTCTTAGTTCATTGAAAAAAAGTTTTGAGCTAAGATTTCTTGTACTTATCTTGTACTCTGAATAACTACTATTAAGATAATAATATACAATGTATAAAAATTATTGTTACTAGCCTATTTTGAAACTCCATTTTATTGTTATTTTAAATTTTTCTTTCTCTTTTTAAAGCAAATAAATAAATAAATGAGAAAAAACTATGCACATAAAGACCTACAAATCATATGCATAAGAAAAGCATGCACATTAATATTAATATCTACTGTCATATGTTAGTATACTTTTAATATATACTACCTTAATATATGTTAGTTTATTGTATATTTTTATATGTACCATATTTTATACTAAGTAAAGTATTTTTTAAGCAGTAAAAGAAACAATTTTCTTTCTATTTGTTTTCCTAGGTGTGTCGGCCACCTATTTTTTCATTTATTACATTAACTATGATCAAGATATTTCTTAATTCTGGTCCTTGTTTCTCAGAGTATATCCTGATGATCTCCATTCTCAGTTTCTATGAAGATGTGGCTCAGGATTCTGTGATTTCACAATTAAATGATCTGAAAGAGTCCCGGAAATAGAAGACGCCAGAATCACAACCTAGGGTAGTAACAGAAAATGGACGCTAGGGGGCAGAGGAGCCCACGCGTCTTTGCTGGTGGTAACAATCACCAGTGGGGACAAGGGGCCTTCTGATTTTTGGCGTGTACTGTGTTACATTCATAATATACAAAACAGGATTTCTTGCCTGTTCTCTTCCTTTCTTGCCTTCAAGATAACAATTTTTACACAACAAGTTACCACAAATTCAGTGAACAGAATTTGGATAATACTAAAGGCATAAAAAATGAAACAAAAACAAAAATTGTGCACCTAAGTTCCCATCACCAAGGAATTAAGGTATTAGAAATGGTAATAATCTTTTGCTTTATTTCCCACGTGAGTTTTTGTTAATATGCATTTCCAAATATAATACAAAACATACGTTAGATATAAACAAAATTACACTCCATATCATATATATGATATACATAAACAGTTTTCAAAAGTGTAAATTATTTTGAAAGCTTTAACTATAAATTCTCTCTTTTTTTTCTTGACATACTTTTTTGGGCATTTTACTGGGGAACAAATTTCATCACAACATTTAGCACAACTGAGCACAATTGAGTTTGATACAGGGAATCAAACTCAAGACCTGGCGCTTGCCAGGCAGGGACTGTGCTGCTGAGCTATGTCCTCAGCTGAACACCTTCAAAGGGATGTAAGTTTTATACTGGGCACAGGCTAAGACAAAAAACAATAGGACATCTCTCTTTCTCTTCAACTGGGTCTGAGTCAGGGAGATTAGGTTTAAATTCTTTACGGCCCCGTCAGTGGTTGTTATCTTGCTACAAAGAGCCCATGTCTGTTCAAGAAGAGTAAAATATATGCTGGATCATAGGAAATAGGGAGATCTTCAGTTCAGATGTGGAGCAAGAAGTGAAGGGAGAGTGGGGAGAGACAGAAAAGGGATGAAAACGTTAAAAAAGAAAAACCCTGGAGACAGAGGTTTGCAAATAGAAAGGGGACCAAGAGATGGAAGGAGAAAGGAGCGAGGGGCCGGTAGGGGTAAACAAACTTAGTACGTGTGACGTGCATGGGCCAGCTCCTCAGAATACATGTAATCAGTGTGTGCTGCAAGCATGCATAAATAAAAACAAAAATATGAAGACACTAGAAAAATGTTAAAGGTGCTAAGTCTTGGCAGGATCTCTGCTGTGCATAAACTCTCCATCAGTACATAAACTGCATCATTTGTGCCCTAGAAATTTGCCTGTTGAGATTTTTCTAGCTTCCCTCAGATGTATTTTTTATAGTATTTTAGAATTTTAAAAATCATTTTCATTCTCTATTGTATGACTTGGAAAATTATATTTTATGAATGCCAAGAACTGACAGGTGGAAATCATATCACTTGGGATTATTCTTTTCCTTAAGAAATATTTTGGAAAGTTCTACTATGCTCCAAGTCTCCTAGAAATGCTGGATACCTTAGAGCCAATGATATCTTTCATGTCATTGATTGCAACGCTGCTCTCGAACACTGGCTACCAATTTTTTTTCAAGAATTACATACATTAAGAAAAATGTTATTCCAAGTGCTACTTAGGAGCAAACTTCAGAGAATTGTTAGGGCAACAGTGAATGTAATTATTCCCACAGTATTTCCCAAAGTAGGGAGCAGTGATGTTTTTCCTCCTGGGACACATTAATGACTTATACAACTTTCCTGTGAATATTGAATGAATTAATATACTACAAATCAACTTCATCCAGTTAGCATCTGATTTGTGCTAAAGATTTTGTTTGGTCCTTCTGCAGATTTCAAAAGAGAATTGCTATTTTTCTAAGGGTTCTGGAAAACTAGATAGTCATGCTGGAAAATGCAAATTTCTACCTCATATCCTATAAAGGAGTTTCACCTAATGTGGAATTAAATGTTAAAGTTTTTAATATTATAAAAGAAAATATATTATAAAACATCTCTTTATGCCCTAAGGGGAGAGAAGAATACTTAAACTCAATTATGGTACATGTGTTGCTGAAGCAATCACTTAAACTCATTTATAAAACCAAAACCCAGCTAGAAAACAATAAATAGAACTTCATACATTGACTATTTGACCAAGTATTCAACAATAAAAACAGGAACCAAGATATGACTGGCAAAAGTAAACCGAATCAATTAGTAATTTATTTAAGATTCTCTAACAGGTAGAAAGAAGAGAACAAAAAAGGAGAAATAATCTTGAAGGGCAAAAGTTAAGAACTTTTAATGACAAATAAAGCGATAGAGAAGTGTTAAAGTAATTTCCAAAGGTAAGTGATAAATGTCTATGAGCAGGATAGGTGAATATATTGTTCCACGGTCATAAAATAGAATACATTATTCCTCCGATGTTTGTATTCTTGTTCATTAAAATTGAAATTCTGTCTTTCCAATAATTTAGTCACTAAAAGGACTTGGTGGTATCTTTTGTATTAAAATGTACATACCATAAGTGAAATAAATCAAACTCTCACGTGTAAGCATTGTGTTATCTCTCTGGTGTAAGGAACTGAAAGAATAAATAAGGTCCAAAATGCACAATTGATACTGTGAAATGGGAAAAAAATTGTTCAAAAGCAACTTGGGTGGGAAGCAAGGAAGGGAAAAGGAAAAACCAAAATACAAGATAGTTATACTACTAGCTTTTCTTTGTTCATTGAAAAGAAAGTTTGTGCTAATATCATTTGGAGAAATTTTAAAGCCGATATCTTATACTCTCTTTAAATACTTTAAAGATAACAATACTCAATGTATTAACATTGTTATTTACCTATTATTTTGTTATGAAATTGTTTTACTTTTTCCCATAAAATAAAAGTAATAAAATATGAATGGGAGAGGAGAGAATTGGATCAAGTATTTGTTTATATTTATCAAAGCAATGTGTTTGAAAAACATAAGACTAGAACTAATTAATGAACTAAATTTATAAAAAGACAATAGTCTTTCTCCTTTTACTAAACAGCCTGTTGAATCTGAAATCTTAGGCTTCTCTGTGGAGAAAGCAACAATCTACCTGGAAATAAAGTTGTTTTGCAGCTGCAAATTTGTATTTTAGTAAAATATAACCTCAGAGACTAGTAGTGAGTTAATTGAGTATTCAGAGATAAAGAAATATAGTTCCTAGGGAAAAAGAAAAAGGAAATATGAGCCTGAATGGATAGGCCAAATGATTATCGTATTAATGCCTCAATTTGGGAATTTTAACAAGCTAGTCGAGTTCAAGTGCTATGAGGACTCATATTAAAGGAAAAAAAATTATCCAGCTACATAATAGCTAGACCACCTTCTAAAATTAGCGATCTAATCTTATTCATACTTGTAAATTTTTATAGCATTTAATTTTCTATATAAATGGAATTAATTTTAAATGATCTATAAAAACTATACATATTAACGGGCAATGTGATATTTCAATACATGTCTGCATTGTGTAATATAATCAGGTTAAGTATCTCTTCTCTAACCATCATTTCTTTATGATGAAAACAAACTTTTTACATTTTTAGTTAGTAGCAAATTGAGTAGGATTGGAAAAATCCCACTATGGTCCCAAAAGCTCTTACAGAATCTGTCTTGAGCCTCAGAGTCTCATCTCCAGAAATTTTGTGAACTGTTCCATGTTTCAGTTCATTAAAATTGACAGAAAGATTTGATTAACTGCTCTAATATTTACATTTAAAACAAGTTTTCATGATTATCCCACAAGTAAATCTTTAATATCTGTACATCCACGGAGCTTTCTGAATCCTGAGTTCTACAGATGACTCAGTCTTATGAGAGGCCTAGATCATCAGGGTGGGCTCCCTAACCCCATTCCACCTCTCAATGACGAGACAGAATCTTTTAATTATTGGCTATAAAAGGAATGGGTTGCAGAAAGAGGAGACTTTTACGATGGTATTGTTTGTGTGTGAATAGACGGGCAGCTACACAGCACTTCTGAGGATGCTGCTGGGAAGGTGGATATTGCATTTGTGATTATTTTCTATTTTATTTATTTGTCTGTTTTGATAACACTATGTGGAAAGCGTTATTTGATGTCATTTGGAAATGGAGTGTGTCTCATTTTAAGAGATTTAATATTTCAAGCAAAAATAAAACTTGTACAAATATGAAATTTGAACAAATCATCAATCTAGTCACCTTTGAAGTGAGCTTGAATGAGGTACCACGCTTCAAAATTGAGAAGTCAGATGTATTTCAGCCTATTTAAAAGCATCTATGCTTGTAGGAAATAAGATACAAAGCAGTTTCTTTATTCAGTTGCTACAACATTCTCTTTTGTTTCTCCTTGTTTAACTTTTACTAATGGAGAACTCTTCTAGTTTTATGTCTAAATGTTTACATAGTCATGAGCAGAAGAAAGGTGGATAGGAGCAATGATTTCACATCCCCTGGTAACCTCAGCCATGTGATACTGCTTTCTTAGGTCAGCCAGCTCTGTTACATCACAAAGACTAAGCTTAAGCCTTCACAATTTACTTCCTAACTAGTGCCCCAGTGTCTCAAATCCAGTGGATCATTTTTGTTTCTGACTCTAATTATAGAAACATAAATCTAGACGGGGAAGTTAGGAGAACAGGCCTGACAGCATAAACTAGAAAAGCTGGCGGTCTGTAGGAAGGAAATGAGGGTGCAGTGAAGTCCAGAGAGAGGAGCTGGCCAGCAGGCTGACTTGTCAGGAGGACACACCCAGGGAAGACCAAGCGGCCAGCCCAGATGCCTGTGCTACCGTGTGAAGCCCAAGCGTCACCCGTGTCACACTGACTCAACATCAGGGCCCCATCTCGTGATGAATGAAGAGTTGCTGTAACTGATTCTCCACTTATCTATTTCTATGCATTACACTAACCTATATACATGGTGCTATTTCAGTATTGATCTAAATCTTCACTTATGGATCACCATACTTTTCTCAGTAAACCAAGACTTTAAACCCTTCGTGGTAAGACACGTCACACGGTGTTCACAGTGAAGGGAATTATGCAACAGTGATGTCTCTCAGTTACATTAGATAAGAAACCTCAGTAGGACTTGGGGAGTTTTCTGTAGAACACCTAAAAGCACCTTTATGCTCTTGCCAGAAAGGAAAGTTAGTGTTCATATCATACGAGAAGTTTAGAGATTCCGAGATATTTGAGAGTAACAAATAAGAAAAAGAAAATGAGAATATAATTGAAATCTACCCTTCTGATTGCACAATATGTTTAGAGCCTTAGAAAGTAGAATAAAATGATCAACCAGAGAGTTCCTTACCCATGAAATGAATATTTTGTGAGCAGGTTAATCTTTTTTTAATCTGTTGAGTCAGAATGTGGATTAGTTCCATACTTCAGGTGACAGATGCCAAAATATCTTTAAGATTAACCGAAGAGTGTTGCTTAGCCTTGCAAAGCAAATGCAAATATTAAATCAGTCATCTTTCCAGAAGGCATAGCTTTGCTCTCCAATGACTAACCCTGTACCTTATATTTTCAGCTAAACTATCATACTTGTGATGGAAAAAGACATTGTATTTTGCAGCTTTATTATTTTTGTGTCAGAAGACTGATTGGAGTGATAGAGATGTGCATAATTTGTCATGCTTTCTCCTACAAAAGTCACATTTCTTCTAGACCCATTTAATACTTCACTACTAGAATGCTTGATGATATAAGAAATCTGAATCTTGTTACCTTTTGTTGTATAAGTAAGCAAAAGAAAGCATCAGTTTATGATTTACATACAAACACCACAGTTGTCACTTAAAATCAAGTAGTAGATAACATAATCTGACATTTATTGTAATGCTGCATGTGCTCATGATGTCAAAAACATTATACTTAAATAATTTGTTTTATTAAATGTCACTTACTACTAAGACTGGCTATTTATCTGTTTTCTACATCACAGTTACATCAAAAGGCAGCTTGAGTGGAGGCTTGTTAATCCTGTCAGGTTGTGACCTAAACCAGTACAACCCCTAAAGAAACAAACCTCTAGCCCCTAAAAAAGGGAGAAAATAATCACCAAAATTGTCTTAAAGAATATTATGATAAGCAAGAAAATGGAAACCTTTGTATTGTGCTTTTAAATAAAACACATACTTTGTATTGTGCTTTTAAATAAAACACATACTAAGAGGCAAGCTTGTAAGAAGGGCTTCACATCATTCCTTTGACTCAAAATCTATGCGGTCTTCCCAAAAGGAAGCCGAGGACGTATATTTCATGCTAGTCCCAGTCCGTGCTCGCTGCAGTTCGGCAGGTAGACACACCAATCGCAAAACTCCAAACAGCTCAGTTGTGAAAAGCCCTGTCATTCGCTGAGATGAACCCAAGGACGAAGCGTGGTCTAAGTGAGCTGTGAGCTTTGCTCATGTCCACGCGCTGTGCTGCCAGAGCGGCTCTTTGACCCAAGCCTTGCGCTTCCTGGCAGAACCTGGGCAGCTCCTACAGTAGTCTGCACCTGTCCAGGCTAAATTTGGACCTTACATTCTCCAGGAAGTTTTGTTAGGCTGGGGTGTCTGCCTTGTTTTATCACAATCCATGGTAATACTCCATTATGGTGATCAATTTCTTGTGTCCCTATCAGGCTGTAAGCGCCTCAGAGTCTGGACATTGCTTTGATGTCTGGTGATAAATTTTCCATGAGTGAGTGAATATGTGCATGTAATGGCATTGAAATCAATTTAATTTTGTTGTCATTTTGTGCAGAAAATAGTTAAAATGAGGAAGGGGAGGGGAAAGAGCAGTAAAAATCAATTAAGATGTGCTATGTAAATGTACCAATAAAATTTTTACAAACAATTAAAATTGCAAAGCTGCTGTGCTGTGAGCTATGACTAATGTTAGTTGGTGCCTCTTTTGCTACACATTAATTGTTTTACTGTTGATGTTTCCAAAATAAGAGTAGGCTGGGGGAGCTCTGATCCTTAGAGCACAGGGGAAGAGCTTTTCATTTCCAACTGTAAGACTGAATTGTTCTACACCAACTGTTCCGATTTTAAGATCTGGTAAAATTGAGTATTACACCACTACATGAACTGTGATTAAAATTTTTTAATGGATACAGATATTAATATTATCATTTCTAAGTAGAATTAACACAAATATATTTTTGAATGATATATAAATGTAGAAGCACTTCATTCTTGTTCATATGACATTTTTCTGTACCTGGCAACAACAGATATTTAAATGTGTTTCCTGAATTATGAGTAAAAAAAAGCATTACCTAAAATACCTAATAAATTCACCTTCCAAGATAAATAATAAGGTTTAAAATGAATTATTTTTTCACAATCCAGTAATTATTTATTTCTACTTTTATTTTATTTCTCTGTGTTGTGTTTTATTTCATTTCTAATATTATATTAAATATATTGCTTCATAGCTTTGGGTAAATGCCAATGTTCCAAAATTATCACAAATTGTCAAATCAATTAAATTGCAAACACTTTGAAAAAAATCTAAATTTATTATTTATTTATTTTTTAAAATTTTATTTTAGGAGAAAAAGAAAAAAAACAGAAAAGGTACAAGTTTTACAGAATTTCAGAAAAAATAAACAGTAGGAAATCACTAGTTAATAGATTACATATTGTCATCTTAGAAATAGTTGTTCAAGTTACAAAATTAAAGCATATAAAGTAGACATTCAAACAGTGAGACTGCAAACAGTTCTGTTCAATGATCCAAAAAAAAAAAAACCTCAGTAATATGGTTATCTACCTTCTACACTTAAATATACATGCAATTATATCCTTTAGAGCACTTTCTTTTCCTCTCTTTTATACAATGACAATTACACATTTTGGGTTTTATTATTCCCACAGTTCTTATTACTATTTTTTGAAGAGAGTAAAACCAAATGTGACATAACAAGACAGAATCAGTCAAATCAAAAGGATGGACATAATACATAATGTAAAAACAAAATACAAGGTGATCAACAATGATTACCATAATGCCTTTTGCTATCTTGAAAAGAATTGTCTATATCATCAGTTATAATAAAATTGAACAAAACAGTAAAGAACAAAACCAATAAAACCAAAACAGTGGAGACATTACAGGACTTCAAAAGAAGATAGTAGTCAAACCAGAATGGGCGTCATAATAAATCTTACTGTCTTCACAGTTGTTGCCTATACTCTCGAACTTGGTAGTATCAAGCAAAACAGAATAGAGGAAAATCAGTCAAAACAAGATGGTGAGAGCAATACAGGGTTTCAAATCAAGTTAATAGGAAATCAAAGTGGGTTACTATAATATATCCTGCTATTTTTTATTTATTTTTCTGTTAGTTAAAAAGATAAAAATAAAAAAAGTAAATAATAAAAAAGGAGATTGAGATAAAAGAGGGCATAACAACAAAACAGCGCAGGTCAAAACATAACCATTTAAGCAAAATAGTGTTTCACACAAGATATAGTGACATAAAAGTAGTTAGTGTCTCTTTCCTTGAAATCTTTGAATATAACTTCGTATACAATAGCATCAAACATATCAAGACAATGTAAAACCATTTAAGAGAATGACAGTATTACAGGGTATTTCAAATCAACTAACAGAAAATGTACAATGGTTTCTGTATAATCTCCTTGTCTATAAAAGTTTTTGTTTATATTATCACATATAATAAAATCCAACAAGATACAATATGTTAAGACTGATGGAGACAGAAGAGCAAAAGCTTGATGGGACTTCAAAACAAGACGATATTAAATCAGCACTAGCTACTATGATGTCTTGTTTTCTCCAAAATAGCTGTTCCTACCATCCAACCTTCTCTGCCTCATTTCTGTTGAGCTCTTTTTGTGTCTTTAGTTGTCAGTTTGTCTTCTTCGTTTTGCTTTCTGCTCCATTTATTGTGACCTCTCTGCCACTCTTTCTGTAATCTTGGTATTTTTCTTTTTTAGAATATCCTGCAGTATTCTCTGTAGAGTTGAATTGGTGGTTTCAAATTCCCCTAATTCCTCTTTATCCTGGAAGCACCTTGTTTTTCCAACAATTTCTAGGGACAGTTGTGTAGGATATATCAATCTTGGCTGGAGGTTATTATCTTTCAAAGCTTGAATTATTTCCCCCCACACTCTTAGTAATTTAATGGCTTGTGCCGAGAAATCTGCTGTAATTCTGATGGGTATTCCCTTGTGAGTGATCTGTTTCTTGTCTCTGATGGCTTTTAATATTCTGTTCTTACATTGGATTTCTGGAATTTTGATTATTATATGCCTGTGTGTAGCTCTGTTTGGGTTGTAGGTGGCTGGGGTCCTGTATGCCTGATACATCTGAGTATCTTTATCTTTTGCTAAATTAGGGAAATTCTGGATTATTTCTGTGAATAGCTTTTGTAGTTCATTTGTTTGTGTCCCTACTTCTTCTTTTATGTTTTTAATTCTTAAGTTATAGATCCTCTTATCATCTAGCCTTTGTATTATTGCTGTTGTTTCCTTGTTATTTTTAAGAAGTTTTTCATTTCATGCTCCCATATTACAAATCTGGCCTCCAGTTCAGATAATCTATCCTTAGTTTCTTTCAAGCCATTATGCCAGTTTTCAATAGAGTTTTTAGTTTTTAGTTTCCTGGTAATCTCTTTGAACCTGCTTCACGTATTCTATGTTTTCTCTATTTCCTCCATCAAACAATTCTCCCCTTTTTTCTGTTCTTCCATTTCACCATCTGTTTTTTCTTGGGTGGTGCTTAGCATTTCTCTAACTATTCTACTTATATCTTGCTTTACTTTGCTAAATACTTCACTTTTGAACTCATCTATGAGGCTCCAGAGATATTGCTTTATGTCTATTGGTGCCATGCCCGATATTGCATATTTTCTGTCCTCATTCTCCATTGCATTTACCTTTCCTAGATCAGTGTTCTCAGGATTAGGGGCCAAGGACCCTTTCTTTTTGCTCACTCTTCCTATACTTTTTGTTCCTTCCATACAAGTGTATATAGGAGGCCCAGTTTCTTTCTTTGTCGGTTACAATTTGTTTGAATCCACTGGCTAGGTGTTCCTGCCCATTGCAGTGTACTAGAGAGAAACAGACCTGGGCGGCCTCTGCTGGGCCCGCCTTTCCAGGTCAAACTACTGAAGGCTTCACTGCTAGGGTGCACCACCTGGCGCTAGGACCTGGTTTGTGCTAGCCTACTGGGTCTTAGTCTGCGGCATCACCCAGGCCAAGCGCTCCCCACCAATCCCGCTTGAGAGGGGAATATGCGACTAAAATCACTGCAGTGTCCTGTTCCGGCTAGTCTTTCTGGTCCCAGAATGTCCTCTGTTGGAGCCTTCTAGTCTATGGAAGGGTCCCTGTTCCTCTCACTCACCACAGGCCGATGCAGGGCTCCCCACCAGTCCCGCTCTCAAATCTTTTCACCGATTCCCACTCTCAGAGCTTTCGCGTGTCTCTCTCCCTGCTGTGCCAATTCAGGTGCAGCAGCAGTGGCAGGAAATTCAAATCGTGGCTTCCAGAGGCGTGGGTTCCACCTTCCATGCTGAGATTTTATCTGTTCGGGTTATAGCACCAGGATTGCATTTCCAGTTGGTTTCTCCCAGCTTAGTTCGTTCCTGGGTCGGCAGGGTATATCTACCCTTGCTTAGGACTCCTCACACAACGCCATTCCTGGATAGAATCTCAGAGGCTATCTCAGAGAGCCTCCATAGCTGCTGTTATCTGTCTGCCATGTTCTCCCAGAAGTCCTCTCGATTTATTATTTAAAATCACTAATTGGTGAGTTTTTACATTTAAACTATACATATATTATAAAGATATCCACACAAGCTATCTTTACATAGTAAATATATACTATAGATTTAAATATATTTCTATTAATTTCTAGGTATGCAGTCAGATAATTTACGTTATAGAATGCAATGTTATTTTGATGATCCAATGACACTAGCCAAGAATTAAGGAGAGATGGATCACTTGAAGATTAAGGACAATTATGTGATTCTCTTGATATTAAAGATTCAACTTATAATTTATTTTCTCCAAAGTGACACAATAGTTCTCAGTAGTGATGAGTGTCTATAGTTTTTAATTTCCATAATTGAAAAGAATTCACTGCTATGTTTGGCACTGCAAAAGGAAACTTTGAAAAGTAAGCTTTTTCTTGTAGAAGAAACAATTTCTCTGAATTCCTTTCTGCTGTGCACAAAGCTGGACCCCCAACCCCCACCCCAGCCCTGGAGTGGAGCGGGAGAAGTAACAGAAGAAGAAGAAGATGCCAGCCTAGTGGATCAAGTGCCTAGTTTTTTCCACAATAAAGAAAGAAAAATGAACCAAACCTCACTGAGTGATACAGCAACTGTGGAAACCTGCACCCTCGCTGTGGGCCCCTCCTCTGCTCCTTGGTGGGAAGGCCCCTGCCCTGCTGTAAACTGAAGATGTGTTTGAGAACAGGCTCCTTCACATCCTCAGAGCTAGCTTCCAACTCCATCTTGTACATAAAATATGATCAGGATTAAGGAAATGACACATTTGTCTTCAGCTGCATATCTGCTAAGAGAATTCAGACATGCTTCAGGTTTGCTTTTACTTTCTATAGGACTGACTGCTTAGCTCCACTAATACTGATGACAAAAGAACTATTTTTGGTGCCTTCAGGAAAGAAGAGCTCTGGTGCCTGTTATTTTCAGTATTCCTGCTGTTCGAAGAGAATAGTGCCAACAAAGACACTTTTTATCAAGTAACACTAAATTCCCTTGCCTCTGTGGGGTTGTTCTTTAGTCTATGCACTTGGCCAAAAGGGCAACACATCAAGACTGGGCCATCTCTGCTGGTTGTCTGATTCCAATAAAAGAATCAAGAATGAATTGTTCTTTTTGTTAATTCCCACATTATGCATTTTTTTAAAATTGATATTTTTACCCTCAAGTTTTTTAAAATTTTTTAAATTTTATTTTAAAGAGAATAAAATCAAGCAAAATAAATATAATGAAGTCAATCAAACCAACCAGTGTAAGTGACATAGGACTTCAAAATAATATGAAAGCAACAATGGTTACCATAATGCCTCTCGTCTTCAAAATAGCTGCAGATACCTTCAGACATAGTAAAAATCAAACAGAACAGGACAGAATAGAACCAATAAAAGCAAAACAATGAATTTAATAAAGAATTTCAAAACAAGACAATAGTAAATCCAAAATGGCTACCATAATATATCTTGCTATCTCTGAAATAGTTGCGTATGCCATCAGATATAACAAAATCAAAACAAAACAAAATAAAACCAAACCCAACAAAACAATGAAAATGATACAGGACTTCAAAACAATGGGAATTAACAATGGTCACCACCTTCAAAAGGAGATTCTTCATAGAGGTCACACTGAGTACCATTATCCTCTGAATAGATGATCAGATTACTAGAGCTAGACCTGAAAAGTCAGTGAAACACCAAACACCACAAGGATTAAACTGCATTCATCTCAATAGCTATCATCAGCCTGTCTTTCTCTAGATCAGCTGATTGCCTGTGGGAAGGGGGTTGTCTCTTCTTGTTTCCCAGCCTGCAGGCTGTAAGGGTCTATGGTCTGGCTATCCTACCAGTGACCTGCGCATGGAGCTTATTTGCTGGGAGGGCTTGTTTCTTGGTGACATTTTGTTCTCTTCCCCTGCAGTGTGTGAATGGTGCTGACTCTGGCTGTTCTTCCTGGAGGTGGCAACCAGTTCATGGTGCTGACTCATAGGGAGGACCTAACCTTAAGGTTTTAACAAAGGTATCATTTTAGCATTTCATCTTGAGACCAAATTTTGAAACTTATTCCCTCTGTTTTTGTCTCAATTTCTACTTCGATAAACAAAGAACCACTCTATATTTCAATTAAACTTGGACTATTTTCATCAAGGAAGTGAACAGTACTAACTTTTCCCACACAGCACACCGCAGATCCATAATTCAGCACTGTGCAATTAGTAATGATAGTGGACATAACTAGTGTCAGACCAGCAAAAATATGAAAGAAAAGGATGACCAGGAAGAGTGATCTGGCAAGAAAAAGTAATGCCCTAAGGGCTAATTCTATTGGTGAGAGCAAAGTGAAATTTACTAAATGTTCACTAAATGTAACACAGTTCTTCAGGATAAACTTTAGAGGCTCAAGGGAAACATAAGATAATCTGGAGACTAGTTAACACCAATCTTGACAAGAGAACTTTAATAATAAGATTGTAAATTTGGGTAATGGACCACATCACTTTAAAAATTTAATTGGAAAGATATGAAAAAAATACACTATCAGTAAAGAAAACTGGGATATGCTTGATTAAGGGAAAATTGGTGATAGGGAATAACATCATATAAAATGTTTGAATAATGTAATAGAGAAGATTAGAAATAATGCAGGAAAAACAAAGATAAATCTGTGGAGTAAAACTCTTAAACAGATAAAGGTCTGTGGCAGGGACACAGTGATCAGTTGGCTCGGGGAAGGTGGAGAAGATGAAGCAAAAAGGAACATTTTGGTATGAATATGAGAAAAGGAATATGAAAAAGTAAACATTTTGAAATCATCTACTTAGAGGGAAAGGGTAAATTAAAGGAATGTAGTAGAGTATCTGAGCAGTACTGAGTGCTTGCTTGAATTTGTGACAAAATAAAGATGAGTATTAACTATGGTTGGATATTTTCATTCAACTTTTTCAAAATAACAGAATATTGGACTGAAAAATGAAGTCAATTGAGTTAGTGCTTTGCCAAATGGGTGTGCCAAACTGGTGTGGAGAGGAGAAAATATTTTGAGGGTATTTGCAAAAAATGGATTTATTGACTATATTGTTAGTGAAGTTAAGTATGGTTGGTGAGGAAATGGGGATTCAAAACAAATACGGACATTGAAAACTGTGCATGGCTGTGACAGGCAGATCCTAAGTCAGGCTTCACTATCTTTGTCCACTGCTGTTACTCATGATATTGTTATATTCCAAAGCAAAAGGATTTTAAAAATGTGATTAAGGAGACTTAGTGACTAATTTCAAAATAAGAAAGATTTCCACAGAAGCTTTTAGAAATCAGGTTTGTTTTTGTTTCCTGGCTGGAGAAGTAGAAACTCATAAAATTCCAAGCATGAGAAGGATTTGATGCACCATCATTTGCCTGAGTAAACATCCTATGAGGAATATGGGCAGCTCCAGGAGCTGAGATTGGCTCCTAGAAAACACTCCGCAGAGATCTGCTTCATAGCCAGGAGGAACTGAGTTTTTCTAACAACATGAATAAGCTTAGAACTGGAATTTTCGGCCTCATGATAACTACCTAGCCTGTCACATTGATTTCGGTCTTGTGGTATTATTAATGGTCCCACTTGAGCCCCCCTGGGTTCCTGATGTGCAAACACAGCAGATCATGGATTGTCTTCAGGTAATTAAGTTTGTGCAGTAATGAAAAATGAGTACACAGGCAATGGATTACAGCTTCTACTGGAGTAGGAGTAATGGGAGTGACATGGAGGACAAAGTTCAAAATTAAAATTTAAAATTAAAACTGGGGAAAATGCATCTTTTGGTGATGAAACCACCTTAAAGGGTGAAGAAATGAGAAATGTTGTGATAAGTTGCAGGAAAAATCATTCAGAAGAGTGTGGCAAAGGAATCTCTTGCTGCCAAGAGAGAGCCGAGACTGTGGTGCCAGGTTTTGGGTGTCTATGTCTTTTAAAGCTTCTGCTGAAATGCCTATTGGGCTGGTTAAAGCATTCTTTCTGGTGCTTAAATGCCCTTATAAAAGCTTCACTGTCTTTCTTTGGAAAACATTTTCATTTTTGTTTGTTTCAATCTTTGTTTTTAGGGAAAATTAACTATTGTCTATGGACTTGTATTGGTCTGATTTCCTGTTGCTGGATGACATGCCTGACAGACATGACTTTAGGAGATGAGATGGTTTATTTAGTTCAAGGATTCAGTGGTTTCAGTCCATAGTGAGCCTGCACCGAGACAGGAACAGCATTGTAGAAGGGCATGAAAGAGTAAAATTGCTCACTTAATGGCTTTCAGAATCAGTGCACATAGGCAGAGTGCCAGTGAGAGATGTACCTTTCAAAGGCACACCCCAGTGACCCACCTGCTTCCTAAGTACACATTGTTATAAATATTAGTTGACTAATGCATGGAAGAATGTAGCACCTCCATGATACAATCACTTCTCCACGAGTCTCTTGATCTAGTCATATTGAGAATTAAGATTAACTGGCACAAAATTGTTTACTTATTTGTATTGTCAAACACTTGTAGGTAGGGGTTGAATGCTTTTTTAGCAATGAACATTCAGAGATTAATCATTTTTGCCATGCAGTTGGTTTTATTTTCTAGTTCACGTGAGTGTTTGTTGTATACAACCAAGCAATCATATTGGTAAAAATTCTAAATGTATAATATTTGCACTTGCATATTTTTTCCTACTTAAATTCAACTTACTTTAGTAGTTAAGTAGTTCACCTTGCATCTATCAAATTTTATTTTATCAGTTTTGTTAAAGCCCTTTGGGGCTTCTATTATAAACTGAGATTTATTTTCTGTGATCATATTTTTATTATCTTAAATAGTGTGTAGTTAGTTTTGTATAATTCCTTGCATTATCATAACTTAGAGTTATGCCTTTCTAGCCTGCCTGACTTATTCAGCAATCAGTAGAATCCAACAAAGTACATGTAATTTCACAGAAAAGTGGAGGTATATTTGAATATGTATTTTTCAAAGTTCACTAAGCATTTATTTTTATGACTTTTAACAATATTAAGACTAGTTGAACAAAAAAGTTAAAATGATAATAAAAGCAAAACACATAAAGTATAAACTTGAGTTTAGCTGTCTTATAATTACAACTTCTATGGCCATTTCAGCAACACTTGGATATAATGTCTAGAAATAGACTACACATACATACCAAAAAAAGCGCGAATTCATTTTTGTCATGTGGTGAACTTGTAATCCAAAATTCCTATCTATAATTTCCTGTGAATTTAGTACTTTTATCTCAACAGGATTATTGTCTGTGAAATGATAACAAGGTATAAAATAAAATTTCCCACTGAGACAAAGAAGTTCTGTTGAAAGCTTTGAATGGTGACAGCTACCTTTAAGTTTATTGTAAGTGTATGTACCCGTTGGGTTTAGTTTCCCTTTCTCTGTGTGCTCTGTTTTGACAGGGTCACATATCCGGTCCCTTAGGCATTCAATATTGCCAGCTCAGAATTCAAGTACGTTAGAAGCTCAGGACCTCCCAGAGTGCCATGCACACAATGGGATCATGATAGACATGCATATTATGTCTAAGCAGACATATTCTTTGTGCTTTTTGTATACTGATTGGATGACTTCAGTCTTATAAATATGTAAATTCTGAGTTATTTGAAATGAAATTATCTCCTAGATCCATTCTGTACTCCTTATGCTTTACAATTATGATTTTTAAAATAAAAGTATGGTTTTAACAAAAGTAAGATCACACATGCACACAAATGTACTTTTCTAAACTAAATGTTTGACCATAAAATATGACTTTTATAACCCAGTAAGTATAAATCTACAATTATTTTGTTCTGTTGTACATTATTTCAATGGTTGCATAATATAGTATTTTACTTCTTCTGTTTGCCAAATATAAACATTTGGAATTTACTGTGAACTTTTTATTGAAGTTTACATTATATAAATGTAATAGTGATATTATAATTATTTTTCCATGAATATCATAATATCATAATAATATCATAAAGCCCCTTGAATAATTTTAAATCAGTCTCAGTATGCTGAGTACTAATTCCTAGGAATGTGTTTTACTGATAATTCACTGTATGTAGGATATTCTCTATGTTTTTTCGGCCAATAAATATTTGTTGTGACCAAATGAAGAGAAAGCTTTCTGTCAGTGTATTACTTGCATCTATTAAACATGTTGCTAGACTACTGGCAAAAGTTTCCTACCATCCAGTATCACCCTCGCACATTTGTGTATATAGTTGATAGGTATAAGAAAATTTCCTCTCTAGTATCTACTCTGGTTGTTGTAGTCATGTGTTGCAAGAAAAACAATTATAAACAGGACACAGAATTCACAGTATTATTTATAATGATCACCCAGAGTTAAATACAAAAAAGGTGCAGGAAATCTGTCTACAACACTAAAGACCTAGAGAATCCAGTCATGGGCCTGAATCCCATACCAATATCCTGCATGAATCCAGCTGAAAACCTAGAGCCCATGACAATGTCTCCCATGAGTTCAACTGGAAACCTAGAGCTCACGACAATGACTCATGAAAGTATGTTTTACAGATCTGCACTGGGAAAGCCCAAATGTCAGCAGTGGAAGCGAGAAAGTCTCTGCCCGCAAGGTGAAGGATTGGTGCCAGTAGATTGAGGATTCTTTAGTGGAGCCAAAAAGCTATAATCAAAATAAGGACCAAGGTTCCTTTGGAAAGTACCACAGTCATCCTCAGCAACAGTGAGATTCCGAGCTCCGCCAACAACAACAGCTGATTATATATCAGGAAGCCAGCACGACAAATTTTCCTGGAGATATAACAGCACACATCTTCCCCACTGGAGCCAGAAAACAATGCTCACTGTAAGGACCAGAGCTCCCCCAAAGTGAACCGTAGCCATCCTGAGCAGTAAGGTCTTGAGCTCCTCTGCTAACACCTGAGTTCATGTCAGGAGAGCCAGCATGACAAACTCCAGCAGGAGAACAAACAGCTCCAAACAACAAAACTTGAGAACCCATAGGACTATGCTCTTCTCTCCAAGTCTCCTTTTTATGCTGGCAGTAGTCCTCATGTGGACCCTCTTCAGTCAGCACCATGGGGATTCAGTTAAGCTGGTGTTAAGTCGACCACCAAGTTTTTAATCCACTACAATGGTGAAGTAACTGATTTTAGAATTTGATTTTCCTTACAAGAATTTCTCTTAGCTTTAACCTTATAATCTTTACAGGATTATTAACTAAGCATCTTGCCCTTCTCAAACTATGTGATTCAAAATTTGAGAGACGTGGCTTAATTTCTAAAAATAAAGGTGAACTACTGAACACTTAAGGACATGATTAATTTAATCTCTACACCAGTTATCTTAGGATCTGTTCTGGTTTTCTAAGACTGGCTTTGGTATCTTCTCACTTGTTTCAGGTATGCTATTTACTTGCCAGTACATTCCGTTTTTCCTTGTCAGTTTCTTTATGTTTCTCAGTGGCAAGTAGTTCTAATAGGACATGCCCTATAATTGGGTCAGAGGCTACTAGTATGGTGCCTTTATTAAAGCTCTGCAGATAATCTCTAATTCTAGATGTGAAATTCCAGCTCAGAAATAAACTTGGGGCACCCCATCAGACTGAGACGTTGATAGCGGCAAACGAGAAGGAATCTACTACAGTACATAGGAGCATACCATTTAAAGCCTGTGCGTTATTACACCCTTTACAAGTATCCTCATATTAATTACTCTTTGACAATATAAACTGGCCCTGATAAACTGATCCCTAACAAATCCTACATAAAAACGTTGTTCCAAATTTGATGTGTATTTGTATAATATATAGATTTGAAGAAAGAAAATTATAGAAAACTTAAAAGGTCGTTTGCTCACTCAGATATCACCATGCATAACTGTATAATTCTTAGTCATAATCAAAGGAAATGGAATTGTAGCATCTAAATATTTGATTATTCTACCTTGTCTGAGTATTCATTTTCTGATTTCCTCTGTATTCTTAGGTATGAAAGCCCTGTTTGATTTTATTGTGTTATGATCAGTTTGAACAGAATAGTAGTAGAACACTCTAGTGATTGATCACTCATGATTTTTATATATTGACCAAAATATAGGTAATATTTTCATAATTTTGTTACATAATAGGTTTTTGCACTTAATAGGTTGCACATAATAGGTTATCCACTTATAAGAAAAAATAATTCAAAGATTTAAATATTAAAAAGTTTAATATTAAAAAGTTAATATTAAAAAGTTGACCACCCCAGTTTTATGGTTATCATTTGCTTTTCTATGTGTGACTTTAAATAGAATCAGTTTTCCAAATGATCTAGTTTCTAAAGAGAACCCTTTCATATAACTTTGTAAACTTAACATTCTATTTTAAATATGCTACTGTTTAAATTGATACCAACAAAATTTATTGCCTCAAATTACATGCAAGTTGAGTGGTACAGCTCCAGCTATTTTTACACCCCGAAAGAGATGTGAACTGCGAGTGCGGCCCAGGTAATGTGAACCAACTGCCAAAAATGTGAAACTATAAAGCCTCTGTATATGACCTTAAGTGTTTTGTAATTGTAATGTATAAAATAGCACAAAACAAAAAATACAAACTTAGTGTGATACATAATAGAAAATATGCTCTCTATTTTCACTTTGAATCATTTTTTTCTCTATATGGTCACAGGATGATTGAAAATTATAAGTAAAATGCAAAATGTTGGTTGTGTGAGATCAGATATTCTAATGTCATGAGCCTTCTCCGACAGAATTATGTAAAATATAAGAAAATCTGCAAACACTGTACCTGCTGTGGTTCACTTATTGTTCTAATTTTGCTACAAAACAATAGCACATATTAAAGTTGAAATAGTGAAAAAGAAAAGGGGCCTCCTGTGGATAAACTCTAGAGTTTAACATTTCTATTAATCTTCATTACTCCTGAGGAAAAAAACATGAATATGATAGATGGTTTAATGTGTTTGACCTTATTCAGAGGAGGTTTGCATTTATATTGAGGAGTTTGAAAGAATTAGAGATCGATCCTAAGAAAGCCATGGCCATTCATTCATTCATATTTCAGTTTTTGTCTTCAATATATATTTCAATAAATCATACATTTGCCGCAGAACTGTTCTAGAGTATTTGCTGAAAAGACAATGGCCCCAGACAGAGGGCTTGGGGAAGGGGCAAGATGATGTTTTGGAGGAACAGTCCCCAGGCTCGTGGACGGGGCAGGAAAACTGATAAGAGAGTAACAGGTAGGGCAGAGGGCAGCCGTAGAGCTGTGGATCACCTAGCCTTGGCTCTAGGGGAGCTGAGAAGACGAGATGAGAGCAGAACCCTAGGTATGAAGAGGTTCATGCCAGCTACCACGTTGAGAGGTAGATTCTCAAGGCCAGGGCAGAAGATGCGGCTGTTTAGATTGATCATTACTAAATATCTGCAGGTATTCTGGGTGCGTGTGGGAGTAAGACGTGAGATGACACAAGTCAGAAATGTGGCACTTTGGGGGCTAAACTAGAGCTGCAAAGGCAGTATAAAATCAGTTTGGGTTATCAAAGTTTTCTCTTACATACTCAAGTGGATCCATGCAATAACAGTCTGAAATTCAAACTGGGATTTGTTAGGATTTTAAGAAGTTCAGGTCAAATACCAAATTTAGTGCTGCTGGTATGTTAATATTCAAGATAATATTTAAAATCTTGAGTTTAATTGAGTTCAGGGAGGAAGTAAGTATAGGTAGAGTAGTGAATGCATCACAAGAACTAAGCCCCACGTTTCTGTCACATCATGTGGGTGCAGGGCTGGCAAGTAACCAGCAAATGAGAAGGAATGAGCTACTACTGAGATCCAGGGTAAGCCAGTAGTGTGTAGTGGTTTGAAACCAAAGGAAATGTTTTTCATGAGGAACAAGTGTTCAGCTGTGCAAAAGCTATATTTAGCTGATGAAGAACCAATGTAAAAACAACCACTGAATTAAGTAGGTAGCCTTGTTAAAAACAGTTTGCTTGAAACTATTGGGATAGGTTTAAGTGACAATAAGAAAAGAGGATGTGAGGATGGCCAATACTTGCATTTATTTTGAGGAGCTTTATTATGAAGATAAACAAAGAAATGAAACAATAGTTAGAAGCCAAAATAAGAGAGAGCTTCACTTATTTGGTATGCTTACATATCAAATAGAATGACTTAGTAAAAAGAAAAGGAGCAAAAAAGATAGAGTTTTAAAAATTGAGCTCAATCAGTTTTCTAATAAGTTCTACATGGTTTAATTTTAACTTTACATGACTGTAAAATTTCTCAGCCTTGATAATTATAGACAAAGCTACATATCTCTAGGGAGCTGGATGGTCAATGATATAGTATAATATTAAAAGTTTATGCAATCATCGCTCTGCCCTTACTTCAGAGCTGTAAATCATTTTCCAGAAGAGCTGCATTGGTGAGATTTAGCACACCCTCTAAGGGCTGGCGTGGCTGAGAACAAGTAGTTCACTGACTGTGACTTTGATGGTGATAAGAACATTGGGGTGTGGCAGCTGCTGCTGCTCTCGGTGACTATATTAACTTGTCAGTCAAAGGAAGGCAGATTACTAGGTGCAAAAGGGTAGTAAAACTTAGTAGTTATTCCATATATACTACAGTATTCAGCTCAATTTTAAGTGACATTTATAGCAGTAAAATAAGTTAGCAAGGCACAGTGCTTTTAATGGCATTAGAAGAACAATGAAAGCTGATATTTAGTTGAGGAAGGAAAGAATTGCATCCTTATATTTCATAATAGAGAGTCAAAGCTGATATCTAAAACTGATAAGCCAAGTAATAACAGCATGAAATCTGATTTAGAAACAGGTAAATGTCAGAGAAAGCAGAGCTAAGCATTGCCCTTGTGAATGTCACTGGCTGGCGGTGACCAGGCGAGGAGACAGCTTCTCATGATGAGACTTCTCATACACTGTGGCTTTTAAGTTGGATTTAAAACTAGACAAACAGAATGAGAGTGTAGTAGAATGTAACGTGTGAAGTTCT
The DNA here is from genome assembly GCF_034190915.1 of Cavia porcellus. NCBI lineage: Eukaryota > Metazoa > Chordata > Mammalia > Rodentia > Caviidae > Cavia > Cavia porcellus. The sequence goes on along the minus strand of NW_026947510.1, from coordinate 25,136,285 downwards.
ACATGCGGCATCTGTTGAACACTTGTCCCATGTTTTATAAGTAAATAGAGGTAATGAATTAGGAACTAGTAAGTTTGCTCCCCTTCCTAAAGAACACGAGATATCAACAGAGATGGTGACGAGCAAAAGGATCATAAACTGAAGTCCACCTTGGGCAACTCAGCAATGTAGTGAGGCATGGCTTCAAAATTTATTTATTTATTTATTTTGAGAAAAGAAAGAAGGAAGGATGCAAGGAAAGAAAGAAAGAAAGAAAGAAAGAAAGAAGGAAAGAAAGAAAGAGAAAGAAGGAAGGAAGAAAGAAAGAACCTGGAAAGATAGCTTAGTGTTAAGACCCAGGTTTAAATCTCTAGTTCCACAAAAAGTAATAGTAATCATTACTAACAAATTACTTGTTAGGTTTATTATTATTGTGGAGAGCTTTCTGTCATAGTAGAGACAAATGTATTGCTTTTTTGTTTTGTTTTTTTTGCTTTTTCAAAGCAAATAGTTTGCAATCATGATTGATGCACTGTTGGATTCTGAGTGCTAACATTTCAGTTAGGATTCCTGTGTATCAATATTTATAAGTGAGATTAATGTGAAATTTCTTTAGTACAATTTTTGTGAGCTTTTTACACTAATGTTTCACATGATTTATGAAAGCAATTTGTGAATTTCTCTTCTTTTTCTATGCTCTGGCATAGATCCATGTTAAGAAGTTAAAACTTCCATAAATAAAATTTAAGTATGCCTTTCACGGAACCAGGGCATATGATTGAGAAGATCAATATCGTTCTCCCTTTCTTTTTTTGTCTTTTTCCTTTTTATCGTTACCGGGGATCGAACTCACGACTGTCTGCTTTCAAGGCAGGCGCTTATGCCGCTGAGCTAAATCCCCAGCCCCTCCCTTTCTTTTCATCTTCAGATTCCTTGATAAGACTCAAGAACAGCAACTCCCAAAGACACAGTGGCCCATTCACAGACTGCACATTTCCTCGGACACAGGTAAATACTCCACCCGTGTTGTTGGTCCTTCTCAGACTGCCAGTTCTGTCCTGTGTGGGACCCTCAACTTTGGGTAGGAGGAAGGAGGTGAAGTAAGAGAATAAAATCTTCCTGTATAGCCTGCCGCCTTATCCAGTGAGTGCACCCCTTCAGCCGTCAGGCTATTATAACACCAGGCTGTTTATTAATATGAATACCTATCACAGAAAAGTTTACATTAGCATATGGAAATAGTTAATATTTAAATAATATTTATAAATATTAAATTTTAAAATAAATTTTAAACATTTCTTAAACTCCACTTAAAGTTTAGTTCAGAATATGTTTGGGACAGAATGGGGAGATAAAATGGGAAAGGAAAATAACAGATTTATTAGTAAACCTGTAGCCTTACATAAACATTTTACCTGGCTCTATACTTTAACTCTGATACAATTACTTTAAAATGTATTCTTTATATCTAGGTATATTGAACATTAGTGGATGCATAAAGGGTCATTATAAAACCAGTAAATTTCATTTACTTATAAATTACATTATTTTGCATAGATTTTCTTCTAGCATAGTTCACTAACATAACAAATTGGCTCACAGCCAGTATATGCAATAGAAGGAAATGTAAGCATGAGTAGGAATTTTTTAACAATTATGATCAGGTCAGCTCTCATATGTAGGAAGATCGGTCCTGTTTTCCCTTTTCTGTGTTATTTATATTTTCATTTTGAAGGTTAATCAAGAGCAAATGATTTGCAAAAAATGTATCTGTGGTAGTCACCTCGAGGTTATATATAACTATTTGAAATCTCTAGAGAACACGCTCTAGTTTTATTAAATACAATTTTTTAAAGTAAAAGGAAATGAATAATAATTTTAAACAGCTTATCAGAAGTGGTATGAATTTGGTCAACAGCATAATAAAGCACTGGAATTATATTGATCAATCCTTCTATTGTTTTTGATATGAAATTGTGTCCAAATAACTTGATACCATGGCCTTTAAAATGCATTACCTAGGCAATCTATATAAAAGTGGAACTATGCAAATATTCATGACCATTAAAAAAGTGAATTCAGTTTCTGTCTGCTTGAGTATAAATCTGCCTGAAGTCTGCATAGCTACATAACCAAAAAGGCAGGTAAGGGTGGGGTCAGGCTCCTGTGGCAGGAGCAAGGGAAAGAATTCACACTGCACAGCAAGTAACACCTGCTCCTTACAGGAAGAGAATTCCTCATTATTTTCTAATGATGCACAGGTTGTTTGTCTTCTTTCCGTTTAAATGCTTCTTGAACATGGAAGATATAATTACGAACTGGAAAGAATTAGAGCTCTAGCTTGTTCTGGTTAAACTTTGAAAAGATGAAGCTTTCAGGCAACAATTCAGCACACCTAAGAAAATGTTTGTGTAAGTCAATCAGTAAAAATGGAAGAAAAAACACAGGGAACATTATCATGTATACTGGAGTTGTAATTAGATATTACACTGTAAAACACAGATTAGCACCAAAAACTAGAAAATAGTTATCAAGTGGTTTGGCAACCCCCAGTTGATTAATAAGTCAGATTTGGCAAAAACCGATGAAAAGCATAGCGAGGATCAGTGCAGGCCTCCTGTCTGCCCAGCCGTAGGGCTAATTACATGGCAGACGATGCAAGAAGTTTTATGACCCTTTCTAGACAGCTGCATCCCTCCTCCTTTACCAAGCCGTAGTCATTTATCTCTGTCTTCTTTATGTTGAGGATCATCATACGTTTTTATTATGCTAATAGCTTAAGATTATTAAATATTAATCAGGCCCGAAGTTATCTGATACCTCCTTCCCCATTTTGTTTGCCACAGCCTCTGTGAATAGAGGATCCCCACGCATGTCCCCCAAACCTAATCTCTATGGCTGTGTTGTTATGTGATTTTCTTTATCTTAGTTATGTGCTAGACTTCGATTGTCTACCTTAGTCCACAAAAGAAGCTTGCAAGATAAGGAATGTAAGACTGGGAAGTCGCTCGTGCATAAGATGTGCTCCTGCGCCGACCCTCTCTGCGGACCTCTGTGTGCGCTCGCCCGACCCTTCACTGCGCCTGACACTGGCAGAGAACGCCTGGGGTATCGCTGCCCGCGAGAGGACATGGCAGCGTAGTCATCCTCTCGGTCCTGTTTCTGCTCACAGCGCCTTTCTTTGTTTTTGGTGGTACATGGCAGCGTGTATCTCTTTCATTACCCCTTTTCTGCCTAACCTCTTTTCTCCCCTTTTTCTCAGTTTTCCTTCACACTGGGAGGATCTCCATGGAGAATGGAGATAGGAGGGATAAACCCAAGTGCCATTGTTTCTCCTTTCCCCCCACTCCCCTTGGCCATTATTTTTGTAATCAGATCTCACTACTCTGTAATCATCTGTTGGCTTTGGGATCTCTCTTGTAGTGCTTAGCACAGTTGTAATTTAGTTATTCTTACATTCATAGATATTTGTCTACTTCAGTAAAATGTAAACAGTCTGCAGGCCAGAACAGAATCTCTTTTGTTCAAATATTTCACCTACCAATTTCTCAATAATGCTGCATCGTGGGTTTGCATATGTAACGGACAACTCACAGATCATTGAAAAATCAAATTTGCATGTAGCGTTGTGCTTATTTTTATAACATTTTGTATTTTAGCTTACTATTTTTTCAAATGTTTCTCTTTAGTCTTTCTAAAAACGTGCTAAATCTGTCGAAATCAGAATTGGGCCACTTTTTGTAGATAACCAACCAGCAACAGATAAGTAAAGAGGGGAGATGTGAAGGAGCAAATCTCATGCATTTTACCTGAGAACGCTCACAAAAGGCTCTGCCACCACCACAGTCTTGCATAAAGCTACCACAACCTTACACTAAAAATATCTCTCAAGGCTGTCTGGCTTGTTTAATCTCTGACTATTCAGCCAAAGATTGTTGTTTCAAAATAACCAATGCAGTTCGCCTCATTTTGGGTTTGAAAATGTCTTCCTTTGTTTTCTGAATACTCTGTTTACAATGGCATGTATATGAATAGTGCAATGCTATCTCTTTAAAGCATTTATTGATCTTTGGAGAATTTCTTAATATTATTTAGGTTATAACAAGTCATAATGGGTGACTCCTGACTTTTCCCAGTTTCAATGGGAATAGATCCTGTGGTATACATTTAAGCATAATATTTACTTTAGAGATACATTTTCACCAATTTCCAATTTCTTATGTTTCACATCTTAGGAATGGATATTGAATATTATTAAGAATATTTGATAATTATGAGGCAGTTATGCAGTATGAAATCTTTCTTCAACATATTAATTTGGGATTTATATAACATTTTAAAGCCTAAGTCAATAATTCCTTTACTGAACTGTACTTTGTTAGCATATTATCTTCTTTTAATATCCTTGAAAAGTGTATATTGTTTCAATGCTCTCATATTTTTCCACTTTATCTTTAGTTTCTTTAATTCAATTTAGAGTAATTCTTATGCTTGTTTTTGATATTTGTTAATTTAGTTTCATAAGAAAAAATAATTTTACAGACTTCTTTTTCCTTGTGTTTTAGATGAATTCCTTAAAATGAAAGATTTATTTTCTACAAAAGTGAAAAACGTTGTTTTAATCATTCTGGTGATATATTTGAAAGGGCAACTTTTCTGTTTCTCAAAGTATTGGTCTATTTAGGTACAACAATAAAATGTTGGCAATTGTACTTTCTAAGAATCTCTGTAAATTATCTACTTCATTCAGGTTTTCAAAGTCATTTCATAGACTTATACAGCACATTCTGGCATGCATTTCTTTACATTCTCTGATTCTGTGCATACAGATTCTGTGTTACATCCTCTTGTCTAGTTTGTAACTCTCTCTCTTTCCATCTCCGCACCTTTATAACTGAGAGGGAGCTACCTGCTCTGCAGGAAGTCTTTCTGCCTGACCAGTCCCTCCAAGTGAAGACTGGTTCTGGTTTGAATATGGAGAGTAGTCCCCAAAGGAATTCATTGGCAGAGTGCTGTTAGTATAAGAGGTATGGAAATTTCATGAGATGAGGCCGAGTGAGAAAATCTTAGTTGTTAGTTTCATGTCCCCACATAGATTGCTGGGCCCCATCTTTTCTTCTCTTTTTTTCTGTTCTGGTTAAAGATATGACCATTTCACTTTTAAACACATTCTTGTAAAGATGAGCACAGGATCAGACCCATGTTAGCAAGGTCACTTGATTTTGAACTTGACTCTTCAAAACTATGAGCTAAATAAATTTTTCTTTTTATAAGTTGCTTGCATCAATCAGGTATTTCATTGTGAAACCACTGAATTGACTAATGATAGGACTCAGAAGAGGTTGGCAGAAGATTCACACTATACAACATCTTTTCCCCATCCCAACACACAAAATACACACTCTGGGCCTCGAGGCCATCAATCTAATTTAACTGGAGAATTCAAGCATGTCACCCTGAGTAGAATTGCCTATGATATAGTCATCTTTGGGCATCATGCTTATGTTAATTTTAACTCCATTTTCCTAGGTGTCCACATAATTGTGCAATATCAAAATCTACCATAAGTGTTTATTTCTTGTCCAAGTACACTCAGTCAAACATCTTCCTCACACAGCTAGTAAGCTCTTTGTTTCTGACTCTTACTCTAATGTCATTGTTAAGATTATAAATCAGTGTGAAAATCCATCAAAGCCATGAAGTGTTTTGTTTTACTATCACGGGACTTGCACATACAACTCTGCCCAGCTCTGCTTCCTAGTGTGTGGTTTCAATAAGGATTGTGAGTGGGATTATTATGGAATTTTGCAAGTTATTTAGTGTCTGAGAGTCTATAATTTGCCAGCTAGTATTCAAGATCCCAAAGAAAAAAATCAAGCCTAAATGGAAATTTTGTTCACCACTTTCATGGAGCATCCATTTTTGCAGAAAAGAGGCAGTAAAAGAAATCAAACTACTGTGGCTTGTCAAGTGTTATGAAGAAAAGATGATGAAGAAATAGTGAAGGAACAGAGAATAGGCAGGGCATTCTGAAAAAAAAATGTTAGCCAGAGGAATTTTCGGCGAGAAGAACACATTTGAGCACTCAATGAAGAGGACTCAGTCGGTTTTGTGAGCGAGGGAAGCAGATCAGGCAGAAGGAAGAACAAGGGTGGAGATCTCAAAGTAGGAGGCCAGTAAGGCTGCACACTTGGCCACACTAGTGAGGCAGGGCAGTAGGATGCGTTCTCTGTGAGTCAGAGCCAGGCACATAGTATTTACCATCTCAGTCTCATTTCTACTGCTCTTCAGGCAATGTGAACTAGGGCATATCTGGAAGACTGCTACGGTGATTTACAGAAAGAACAGCGATGAGTTGAGCTCAGATGCTGGCAGGAGGTACAGAGAGAAAGGTCTTGATTATTGAGATATTTGGAAAATGAGTCTTACAACTTGTGCTATTCTATGTCGGAGTTAGGAAATGCTAATGACATTCACCAAAATGTGAAACATGTGGCTTTTTCAAATCAGATAAATCTCTGCAGGTTTTAAAGCATCTTGGTGTCAAAGTAGGCAGGAGAATTGGGAATTCTAACATGTTTTCAATGGTTTGGAAATTATACTGTGTTAAGTCCACCTTTTAAGATTTCCTCTTGAATAGTTTTACAGTTGTCTTAGGTTAACATCTTCTAGTTGCCAATTTTTGTAATGGAAGGTCATTTACTTTACATCAGCTCTGCCCTCGTGATCCTTGAGCACTTTCTGTTATTCTCTGTTGTGGTCAGCTCCCTTTTTTTGTGAGTTCACTGAGCGTATGTCTATACAGATAACTTCAAACAGTTCAGCTATTGTCTAGAAAGCTATTTGACAGAAAAAAGAAAAGTTCCAGGTAATGTTGGAAAGGAAAGTCTTTAAAGATCTACTAGTTAATTTTTAGTTAAATTTTTATCTTACTCTGTAGTTTTAAAAGCAGATGTCCCATTCAAGATTTTGGATATGGTAGACAGAAAATGTTTACTGTCATCCTCCAGACATCCTTGATTACACATGCTCTGATTTCACTGAAACTCTTAAACTCCAAACTCTTCCTTTGATAAGAATCTGTAGAATGTGTCAAAGGAAGAGCAATTTCAACCATCTTTTGATCTGTTGTGAAGTGAAAATATGGTGATGTCTAGCTAGATTAAGGGAAATGAACGCTTCACTTAATTTTCTTGGATAGTGATGTATGTGGACTTTCTAGGATATATTTTCTTATTGATCATATATTAAGTGTAACTTTTCCACCTGTGGTTGCCAAAGTTATGGAAATTCTAAAGTGTTAACATTTCATTTTGAGCTGAACAGTGAAATAAAAACTCAAAATGAATGTACTGTTATTTTGTTATATGGGAGAAGGTTTTTGTAGTAAAGTTTTCAGTTAGTTGAGAAAGAAATAGAAATGAAGGCAGGATGGATGGTGAGAAAAAATGAATACATACTCATCCTCCAATTTGTTAAACGATAGGACACAATCTATCCTTCCTCAAATAGTAAAGACCACTGTATACACAACTTCATCATGCTATGAGTGGATCAACGAGAATAAATGGAAAATATTTATAAGCTTATGAGAGTATGAAGAATGTGCTCTTGCTATTTCATCACTGCTTCTATCACTTCTATTCCTGTATAAACTTTCCAAAAATATGTCTTTGTATGGTTTTAAATGGGCAGCCACCAAGGAGGAGTAAAAATTCCAAAAACAAAATTTAATTTTTCCCCATTCTTTTTTACAAAAATACATTAGTGAAACAGAATGAAATATCATGTTCAAAGACAATTTGTGAGAAATAATAATAAAGACTTCCATAATGAGAGATGGATGATGAGTAATTTCTTTATTACATATGCATGTTTAAGGAGCAGTTAATAAAAATTAACAAACTACTCACTGTAGACTAACCAAGTCAGAGTAGCTAATGTAAACGTTATTTGGGCATTGTTTAAAATTTTTCAAAAAGAGAGAGCTTCCATTATAACTCAAAACAACACTAATGCAAACATGAGCAAAATGTCACACTTGTGACTGCTTTTTCTCTTCTTTGATTAGGAAGATCCATTGATTTCCAATTGATGAAGTGATCACATTTACCATATTTTTGGAGAATTTGGATGTACCAATGACTATGTTACCTTCTGATTCATCATTTGAGGAGGATCTAAGATAAATACATAGGCTATTTTTCAAGGATGTTACTTTGGCTTGTGATTTCTTTTCAATGTGCTATTAGCAGAGCTGACACCGAGACCCGGCTTTACGTGGGTTACACATGTATCTATTAATGAAGTGCTCATAACAAAACTTTTCTGTACATAGTCATGGTTACAGATGTCTAAGTTTAGTATTATCACCAGCCTTCTCCTAGATGAACTCATTGTTTCAGGAGTTACATTTTGTTAATGGCAACACTAAATTTTTAGCAAAGGAGAAATGTTAGCATCTACTGGTATTTTCCTGACATTGCTTATCAGCGCCACTGCCCCAGCACCATTGTCAGCAGTGTAGGGATAGAAAATCTGTAAGAATTTAATATTGAATATGTATGATACTTGACTCTGAATTCTGTTCTAATCAACATTATTAATTTTTAGCAGTGGTATTTGCTCTTTGAGTTTTTGACAGTTATTAATTTTATGGAATATTGCTATAGCACCATATCATACATCTCCTTCTCAGACATATAATAATTTTAACAAATGTAATTAGTATGCCACCCTGTTTCCTTCTGGCAAAAAGGCTCTAATTATGCACATGCACATCACTTCTCAGATAATGTCTAACACTAGGAGAAATCAATCCACATAAGATGTTTTATATCATTGCAAAATTACTTTTACATATAGGATATAATTATACTAAATTTGACAAGGGAAAATAATTATTTTAGTTTATATAACCATCTGTATTATGTTAAAGTTAACTTTTGAAAAATTATAGGTCTTACTATTTGTCCACTTTTTTTTGGCTTTCCTTTATTCATCAGAGCTTAATTTTTTGGTTTTCTTTAGGGAATTTCAATGAAATTCAGTATGGCGTGTCTTTCCTTTGACATAATCATATATTGTCAATAGCAATAAAATGTACATTTGTGAGATTATACTCTTTAGTATTCTTATCATAAATACTGTTCTACAAAGGACATGAATCAATATTCACTTCCCTAAATAATTAAACTTATCAAAAGTTTTTAAACTTGGCATACAACAACATAGAAAAAGGAATGACCAACAATTAAAAACATTAGTTTTATACTTGGCCTTGTCCATTGTTGCAGCTTGCATTGTGAATACTTCCCAAAGGTGCGTGCTCTGCTTAGTCTGTAGCTGGAGCTCTGAGGCTATGGTGGGAGCCCCAGGAGCTGGGCGTTAGTGGAAGGGAGTTAGCATGGGGGGTGTTTTCTCGAGGGGAGTATTGAGACCCAGTCCCTCTGCTCTTTTCCTGGTTCACGCTCCAGCCACCGTTTTCACGCCCAGCTGCCACGAGGGAAACGGCCTCCGTGGCCACCGTGACCAACTGCCTCGGCAGGCCCAAATCATAGGGACTACAGACCATGGGCTAAAGCCTTCTCAACTTCGGCCAAAGTAAACTTTTTCTCCTTTTAGGTGGATTATTTCAAGTATTTTGTTACAATAATTGAAAATTGACAAACACCATCAATACTTGTGTGAAGATCTGTGGGGCGCCGCTCCATCATTTGTACAAGAAGCTTAAGCGCGTTTATCTCATCCCGTTTACAGACTTTTTGGCAGAGATAGTTTATGGAATGTGTTATTAATAATCAATGATTGTTTCCCTATATGTGTTACTGGATTACTGTTGAAACTCTTCCTGATTTAGAAGTACTGAGGGGGGCTGAGGATTTAGCTCAGCGGCATAAGCGCCTTCCTTGCAAGTGTGCAGTCATGAGTTCGATCCCTGGTACCGAAAAAGACAAAAAAAAAAAAAAAAAAAAAAAAAAAAAAGAAGTACTGAGAAGCCAGAAGTGACTAACAAACTGAGAAGGATAAAGTGTTAGATTCTTTATTCCTTGAGGGCAAAAATAATTTTATATTAAAAAAGCTATTACAATTTTAGGAAATGTGAAATAATGTTTTATTTAAAATATAGAAACAAGAAAACCATTTTAATATTTATATGATTAATTTTAAAAACCTATTCTTTTTGCATCTTATGATTCAGTTTTTTAATGGTTTACTCATTTTCATTTTCAGCCTACAAAATTATGTATTAAATTTATTATTTTTCAGAATAGTGATGCAAACATCATTTTATACAAGAAATTATAAAATTATCAGGAAAATATTTCTTTTGAGAAGTTCTACAGTGAAGAGAGAAAGGCACAGAGACAGACAAAGAGATAAGAGAGAGAGATGGACGGAGGGAGGGAGAGACAGATAGAAAGAGATTATTTCTCCTTAGATCAGAAATCAGAACAAAGGCTAAAATTTCAAATGTGCAATGTAGATGTAACCAGTGTAGCTCAGTAGCTCAGTAATTCACACTGGCTGAATTCTTCTCTCTGAAATTAGCATAGCTGGCAGCTGACTGCCATATTTCAAAGTCACCACATGTAGAAAGGTTCTTAGCTTTAGTAAAAGCACGACTCTTAGCAAACTTCTTGAACATGATCAATGATTGTTTTAAAATTACAAGCTGCAGATAATCATCCTGTATTATCCATTAGAGTTTGGGCCTTTTCCTAAATGCTTTTAGAGATGGGAAGGGCATCATATTCATTCTCCTGGATATTTCATTAGTTTCTTGTCACTTGTTTCATTAATTATATGCTATTTCACATTGCTGTCACAAAGCTAATTTCTTGACACATACTTTTTGGTGGTCCTCATGAATTGTGCTTATTATGGAAAATAGGCTGAATTTTTTTATTGGATTATCCTGAGCAAGTAAGTATATTGAAATAATTCACTTTGTTGCCTAGAAAGTATTTTCACAAGAAAAGAAAATAAGGGAGAAATATTTTATAGCATTTGATAGACAATGAATATGAATAATATGGTTATATTACTACAAAATTCTCTCTTGACTATTGTCCTATGAAGTAACAATAATATTTGCAGTGTAGTCTGAATTAAGAAAATGCTTACTGTTATGGGTTAAGAACTGGTGGTCAACTTAACACGAGCTGGATTACATCAGCATGGCATTGAGCGAAGATGCTCCACCTGAGGAAAGTTGCCAGGATAAATAGGTGGAGAAGAAGGGAGGTGTTGAGGGTTGAGGTGTTAAGGAGGCATTGTGCTTTCTCCTATGAATTGCTGTCTGTGCTGTTGGTTCTCCTGGAGAAGCTTTGGTCCTCACATCAAGCATTGCTTCCTGGCTCTGGAGAAGAAGACATGTGCTGCTTGATCTCCAGGATGAACTCGTCACGCTGCTTCCTGGCATGTACCCAACTGTGCTTGTTGTTGGAGGAGCTCGGGGCCTCTCTGTTGCTCAGGACAGCTGTGGTGCCTTTCAGGATAACCCTGGTCTTTGTTGTGAGTGTGACTTCTCGGCTACACCATAGAACCCTCATCCCACTGGCACAGCTCCTTCATCCTGCTGGCGTAGACTTTCTGGCTTCCACCGCTGACCCTTGGGTCTTCCCAGCATGGATCCGTAAAAGAGACTGGCGTGAGTCCTTCTTGTGGGCTCTGGACCTCCAGTTGGACTCGTGGAGGCATTGTCCTGAGCTCTGGGATTTTATCTGGATTCATGTGGGACACTGCTCTGGGGTTTAGGCTCTTGACTAAATAATCTATATCTTTGGTGTTGCGGATAGATTTCCTGCATTTTCCTGTGTTAACTCCCGGTGACAATTATAAAAATATTATAAACTCCATGCCCTAATCCTAATTGTTCTCTGTGTACAACCCCTGACTACAACACTTACTTTTAATTAACTGATATTAATACCATTTTGAAAAGTGGAGGAAAGACCCTAAAATATTAGCTTGAGAAATTTGCCTACAAAATGGATAAACAAAATACCATGTAGCATAAATATATAAATATATCTAGAAATAAACAAAATTACTGTAGTACATGAAAATCTTCAAATAGTAATGATGCTGTAAAAATAAACATAGCCTCTAAGTTTTTTAGTGTAATTAAACAAAGAAATTATAGTTCACATGACTTGCAAATACAGAGCAAATTCTATTTATTTATTGGAGGTTTACTTTGTTTTTTGCAGTGCTAGCGATTGAACCCAGGGCCTTATGCATGCTAAATAAGAACAACACTACTGAGCTAAATCCCCAGCCTCATTCGCTTATCTTATTTTACTTTTTACTTTTTGTTTATTTGTTTTTAAGAGCAGAAAATATTTATTGAGAGAAAGAAAGCTTTTGTCTGTGAGAGAGACAGAAGGGTCCTGAGCGGGTTGCCAAAGACTCTCTTTTCTTGGGACTTTTATAGAGCAAAATCATTAGATGAGACAGGTCCAAGATGGGGAAAACATGGGAACTCACAGAGAGGTGGGCATAAGGTGGGATAGAGCTATGGTCAACCAATAAGATTACTTGTTGGGGTAAAATTGACCAAATCAGGGACAAATGGGAAAATGAATCACATAGCAAGCAGGCATGCTTAAAGGGCAGTGACTCTTTCTGTAGGAGGTTGGAATGGTGACTCGGGGCTTCTTCAAACTGACCCATACCTATTTAAAATATCAATCCCTGATGTTTATACTTAGAGTGTGGTTGCATTTGTTTCACCTTTTGTTTTGAGATCTGGCCCACTGTAGAAGTGTCTGTCTTCTCTGATGTTGCAAGATATCTGGTCTTTTGCACTGGCTCCTGTGAAGGCTCAGCCCTGTCTGCCTGTAATATTTCTAACTAACTCAGCTGCTTGTAATACTCCCTGCTCTGAAGTAGTAACCTGCACTGCAACGAGGGGCTAATTGGCTTCCTCAAGCTGACAGAGTCACAGTTGTTGATTGGTGTCAGGGATATTCTGCAGAGGTTCTATACAAAGGCCCTTGATAGACACCAGATATTTTCATATTGAGTGGGTGTATAGCTTTAAGTCTGAAGGAGAAAAAGCCAAAGAAACAATTAAATATGTATGAGCCAAATAACAGAACCAACAGAATAATTATGAGTACAGTTATTAAAGATTTCCACCAAGAGGAGTCAGTAATGATTTCCCATAAGGAAGATATGATAAGGGTTCAGGATGTCTAGAATCTGACATGTCACTGATTTGTCAGCTAATATCTTGAAAAGTTATTGAGATATTAACAGAAATATCAGGAATGTACACAACATTCAATTTTTACAATTTATAATTATCTCCTATGCTGTTAGAATGTCTAATGCCATCCAATTTTGGAGGATGCCCTGTTTCATTAATTTTACTTTTTTTTATTTAGGAGAGAGAGAGACCAGCTCTGGAATCATTTGAAGCCCACTGAGAATAGTTATCTAAGGCCTCAATATTTGTCATATAAGTTTTTCTCAGGACAAGATACAATGTATTCCATTAAAAGGAAAGTAAAAGGAATCTATCTTACTTACCACCATATTATCATATTTATCTGTATGATGCCTTGTGGTTTGGCACCTTCTAGGCAAGAACAACCTTTATTCAAAGCATGTATAAAACAAAGGCCTGTATAATCAAATCATGCACATTACAGCTGATAGGTAAGTTCAGAAAGTGTTTTTAAGGGATAAAATTGTAACCCATTAACACTTAGGTATCTTTATTGTTGGAGTCTGACATTTTGTCATAAATCCCTCTAGCTTTATAATTATCTCTAAAGTTTTGATTATGTATGAGAACCAGATTAATACATTACTTGGACGAATGAAAAACTCTCTTAAGTTTTTATACATGAATGATGTTATGTACTGTGTTGGTAAAAAAACAGTCTCAATATCAGCTGGATATATATTATAGCATTTAGACAGGATAAGATCTCTCCTGGATTGGAGTTGGGCTTTTAGGCATAACCAAAAGAAATGGGTGAAGAGAAAGCTATTCCAACAGCTGAAGCAAAATATATTTTGGTGACTTTATTGAGATTGTGGTGCCTGGAAGAAAGACCAGAGTTGAAAAGGACAAAGAGACATACGCTGATGTTCAGCAATTGGCTGGTTTTTACCTCTTGTCATTATTTCTCAGGGCTCATCCACAGAGATGACAGATAGAGATGACAGTCTGGCTGGAGGGAGGGAGTGAGTGCCCAGAGGCCCTGCATTCCTGCTGGACCTGCTATAGGATGAGTCTGAACTCTGAGGGCTTGGCTTGCAATCAGGGCATGAGGTGGGGGGCCTCTTAAAGCAGTCCCTCTTAAGGTGGCCTGGCTTGTGGCAGCAATAGCAGGTCAGTGTAGTATTTATTGCACTCCTCATGGAGTCCCTGAAATTCAGCTTAAGATCTGTTTTTTTCTTGAACTCTACAACAAAGGCAGCCACGTTTTGGTTTCTTTGTTTTCTCCTCTTAGATTTCTCCTAGTCCTGATTATAGAATACTAAAGAGGTAGTTTTAACTAAAATATCAAATGAGTTATATGGAGTAAAGACTATCTTTTGTAATTTTTTATACTATCCAGGATTGACTGGATAATAAGCATGTCTTTAAGCAGAATCTGTCCCTCTATTGAATCAGAATCTAAGGAATTATGATTTATTAATGTTTTTGGTAAATGATCTAAGAAGGCAGAGGGGTTTTCATCTTTTTCCTGAAAAATAGATGAAAATTTAAAATAACTAGAAGCCTTAACTTTTGTCCTCCTTAGACCTTCAAGAATGCACACTTGAAAATGTCTACTGTTCCAATCTCCTGTCTGGTTGCTAGACTAGCAGGGGTCTTGGGTGGGAACTGCTTGTGCCCCAGCAGGAACTGACAGCTCTCCTGGCTGTCTGTTTCTAGTTGTCTAAAATTAACAGTATGATATGCATCTCCAAATGCAAAAGCTAGAAGCCAATGTTTGATTTAAGATTAACACCATACCTTTTAAATCTAGTTTACAAGTTTCAGTAAATCCTTTAAAGACATCCATGTACTTATCAGGATCATCTGAAAATTTTCCTAGTTCTAGCTTAGCTTGCCTTAAGTCACTGAGAGAAAGAGACCTATGAATGCAGACAGTCTCATAAGGATTATAATTAGACTTTGAGCCTAAATAAAAACTATTTTTCTTAATGTTAAAAAAGTTTGAACGACTCTGGATTTCTGCGCCCAGACTGCTGGAGTTCCCTCAGGCTTCCAGGTGCAGTGAAGGAGAGAGGTGGGTTTAAGGCTTCCACATCAGCCTCCCCATTCCCGGCTTCATTTGGAGACCTGCTGAGCTCCCAATAGGTGGGCTGGCCCACACTACCAGCCTAACCCAGCCTGTTTAGCTGCCGCGCCTGGCCACAGGTCTGCAGAGGAGGAGCTGGGCAGATCTGGGGTGCCCTCACTGGCCTCTCTGCGTGTCTGGAGGACTCTGGATTTCTGCACCCAGACTGCTGGAGTTCCCTCAGGCTTCCAGGTGCAGTGAAGGCGAGAGGTGGGTTTGAGGCTTCCACATTAGCCTCCCCATTCCAGGCTTCAATTGGAGACCTGCTGAGCTCCCGATAGGTGGGCTGGCCCACACAACCAGCCTAGCCCAGCCTGTTTAGCAGCTGCGCCTGGCCATAGGTCTGCAGAGGAGGAGCTGGGCAGATCTGGGGTGCCCTCACTGGCCTCTCTGCGTGTCTGGAGGACTCTGGATTTCTGCGCCCAGACTGCTGGAGTTCCCTCAGGCTTCCAGGTGCAGTGAAGGAGAGAGGTGGGTTTAAGGCTTCCACATCAGCCTCCCCATTCCCGGCTTCATTTGGAGACCTGCTGAGCTCCCGATAGGTGGGCTGGCCCACACTACCAGCCTAGCCCAGCCTGTTTAGCTGCCGCGCCTGGCCACAGGTCTGCAGAGGAGGAGCTGGGCAGATCTGGGGTGCCCTCACTGGCCTCTCTGCGTGTCTGGAGGACTCTGGATTTCTGCGCCCAGACTGCTGGAGTTCCCTCAGGCTTCCAGGTGCAGTGAAGGAGAGAGGTGGGTTTAAGGCTTCCACATCAGCCTCCCCATTCCCGGCTTCATTTGGAGACCTGCTGAGCTCCCAGTAGGTGGGCTGGCCCACACTACCAGCCTAGCCCAGCCTGTTTAGCTGCCGCGCCTGGCCACAGGTCTGCAGAGGAGGAGCTGGGCAGATCTGGGGTGCCCTCACTGGCCTCTCTGCGTGTCTGGAGGACTGTGGATATCTCTGCAACCAGGGAGGGTCCACAGGTTCCTGAAGCACTGCGGCCTGTGGTGAGTACCCTAACCCGGCTGCGATTGAAGAACTGTGGAGCTTCCAAGGGGCAGGTGGGCACACAGTGTCCCTGAGGCCCAGCTTGTCTGGAACTGCGGAGTTCTGAGCAGGCAGAGGAGGGCCACTGGTTCTGTAGGCCTAATGGCTTGGAGTAGCGCGGCGCCAGAGTCCCAGTAGCTCCAAACATAGAAGGGGATTTTCAACAGATCCTGAGGAAGCTTTCAAGTAACACTTGAAACACAGAAATATAGGAAAATGTCAAAACGAAAGACCAAATTACAACCTCAAACCTCCAGCCCATCTCAAGAAACCCTAGGAGCGATGTATATAGAAGAAAATATATCCCATCCACCTCATATATCGGACACAATAGCCACTGAAATTGACAAGCAACTCCAGGAAGCTTTAAAGAAATTCAAACTCGAAATAATCTCCCAGATAAAAGAAGAAATGATAAAAGAAATGAAAGAGATTCTAAATATATCTAAAGAAAACACAGATAAAAAATTGGAGGAACTAAACAAAAAGATAGAATCCCTAGACGAGCAATATAAGAAACAAACAGAATACATAATGCAGATGCACAGAGATATACAGGAAATAAAAAACTCCACTGAAAGTTGTAAAAACTGCCTTAATGAAAGTGAAGATAGAATTTCAGACCTTGAAGACAGGATTGCAGCTAGTGAACAGGAAAGGAAAGATCTTTTGAAAATAACAAGGAACCAGGAAACAACAATTCAACAACTGCAAGACGATGCAAAGAAGAATAACATAAGAATGATAGGGATTAATGAAAGAGAGGGAGACAACATGAAGGATGTCAGGAGGATATTTAGAGAAGTAATAGCTGAAAATTTCCCAAGCATGAGATCAGAAACTGACATCAGGATCAGTGAAGCATATAGAACTCCAAACAGTCATAACCAAAATAAAACTACACCCAGACATATAATAGTCACCATCCCAGAAATCCAACACAAGAATAGATTATTAAAAGCTGTCAGAGAGAAAAGACAAATCACTTATAAAGGAAAACCTATCAGAATCACAGCAGACTTCTCAGCACAAACAATAAAGTCAAGAAGAGCATGGAGTGAAGTATTCCAGATCCTAAAGCAAAATGATTTCCAACCAAGACTGATATATCCTGCAAAACTATCATTCAAAATAGATGGTGCAATACGATACTTCCATGACAAAGAACAGCTGAAGAACTTCATGAACACCAAACCGACCCTGAAAAAAATATTGAAAGACAGTTTAGATACACAAAGGAAAAAACCACTAAGCAAAGCAAATAATTAAACAGAACCGAAAGATAAAGATGCAACAGCAGAGAGATAACATTCCTACAATTAACCAGCATTTAACAGTAATAACCATTAATGTAAATGGTCTCAATGCACCAATCAAAAGAAACAGACTAGCAGAATGGATCAAGAAACAAAATCCAACCATATGCTGTTTACAGGAAACCCATCTAACCCAGAAAGATACTCACAGACTGAAAGTCAAAGGATGGAAAACAATTCTTCATGCAGCAGGAATCCAAAAAAAGGCAGGAGTAGCCATTCTGTTTGCAGACAACGTGAACTTTAAACCAACAATGACCATAAAGGACAAAGAAGGTCACTACATACTCGTAAGGGGAAAACTCCAAGAGGAAGAGATAACTATCTTAAATACATACGCACCAAACTCCAGAGCACCCAGTTATATAAAACAATTATTAACAGAAATGAAAACTCAAATTATCAGTAACACAATTGTAACAGGAGACCTTAATACACCACTGACACCAAGGGACAGATCAACCAGACAGAAAATGAGCAAAGAAATAACAGAACTGAATCACACCTGTGAACAAATGGGTTTGATAGACATATACAGAATGTTCCACCCAACAACATCAAAATACACATTCTTCTCAGCAGTACATGGATCATTTTCTAAAATAGACCATATATTAGCTCACAGAACATATTTAAGCAAATGCAAAAGAGTTGAAATCATCCCTTGCATATTATCGGATCATAGCGCTCTGAAATTAGAAATTAATGACAAAGGATACTGCAAAAATTCCGCAAACACATGGAAACTAAATAACACACTCTTGAGTAATCAGTGGGTCACAGAAGAAATTAAAGAAGAAATTAAACAATACCTAAAAGAAAATGAAAATGCAGATACAACTTACCGGAATCTGTGGGATGCAATGAAAGCCGTTCTGAGAGGAAAATTTATTGCACTGAGTTCCCACATCAGGAAAACAGAACGAATACAAGTAAATAACTTGATGCTACACCTCAAACAGCTAGAAAAAGAAGAGCAAGTCAAGCCCAAAGCCAAAAGAAGAGAGGAAATTATAAGAATCAGAGCAGAAATCAATGCAATAGAGACTAAGAAAACAATCCAAAGAATCAACGAATCAAAGAGTTGGTTCTTTGAAAGAATAAATAAAATCGATAAGCCCCTAGCCAACCTTATTAAAAAAAGGAAAGAAAAAGCTCAAATTCATGCAATAAGAAATGAAAAAGGAGAAATCACTACAGACCCAATAGAAATACAGAGGATCATCAACACCTATTTCGAAAACCTCTACTCTCAAAAGTTTGATAACACAGAAGAAATAGACAGATTCTTAGAAGCATATGAAGTACCAAAGCTAGATCAAGAGGATATAAAACTGTTGAATAACCCAATCTCTGCTAATGAAATTGAGAATGTAATTGGGTCCTTGCCCACCAAGAAGAGCCCAGGCCCAGATGGATTCACTGCAGAATTCTACAAGAAATATAAAGAAGACCTAATGCCGACACTCCTCAAACTATTCAATGAAATTGAAAGGGAAGCAATCCTTCCTAAGTCATTCCTGGAAGCAAATATTACTCTAGTACCAAAACCTGAGAAAGACCCAACTATAAAAGAGAACTATAGACCGATCTCCCTAATGAACACAGATGCAAAAATCCTCAATAAAATATTGGCAAATAGGATCCAGCAAATCATCAAGAAGATTATACACCATGACCAGGTGGGATTCATCCCAGGAATGCAAGGATGGTTCAACATACGCAAATCAATAAATGTAATCCACCATATCAATAAAGCCAAAAATAAGAATCACATGATCATCTCTATAGATGCAGAAAAAGCCTTCGATAAGGTCCAACACTTATTCATGATAAGAACTTTACAGAAAATTGGAATAAATGGTCTTTACCTCAATATAATAAAGACCATTTATGACAAACCAACAGCCAGCATCATACTAAATGGCCAAAAATTGAAAGCCTTTACTTTAAAATCGGGTACAAGACAAGGATGTTCTTTATCACCACTCCTATTTAATATAGTACTGGAAGTACTAGCCAGAGCAATTAGGCAAGAAAGAGAAATAAAAGGGGTAAAGATAGGAAAAGAAGAAGTTAAATTATCATTGTTTGCAGATGACATGATACTCTACATAGAAGACCCCCTAAACTCCATTGAAATACTCTTAGATACAATAAATAAATTCAGTAATGTGGCTGGATACAAAATCAATACTCAGAAATCAATAGCATTCCTATACACGAACAACAAAATTACAGAGAGGGAAATAAGAGAAACTGGACTATTCACATTAGCAAGCAAAAAAATGAAAATTTAGGAATTACTCTTACGAAAGAAGTGAAAGACTTATACAGTGAAAATTATAATACACTGAAAAAGGAAATTGAAGATGATCTCAGAAAATGGAAAGACATCCCTTGCTCATGGATAGGAAGAACAAACATTGTGAAAATGGCCATTCTCCCAAAACTGTTATACAGATTCAATGCAATCCCAATAGAAATACCATCAACATACCTTATAGATCTAGAGAAATCACTCCTAAATTTCATCTGGAACCAGAAGAGACCTAGAATCGCAAAGGCAATTCTAAGCAGCAAAGACAAAGCAGGAGGCATCACAATCCCTGACTTGAAGTTATACTACAAAGCAACAGTAGTAAAATCAACATGGTATTGGAATCAAAACAGAGCTGAAGATCAGTGGAATAGATTAGAAGATACAACCACAACTACGAACACACTCAACCACCTTATTTTTGATAAAGGAGCCAAGCAGGTTCACTGGAAGAACGACAGTCTCTTTAATAAATGGTGCTGGAAAAACTGGCTCTCCATTTGCCGAAAACTAAAGCTAGACCCATGTCTATCACCATGTACTAAATTAAAATGTAAATGGGTCAAAGATCTGAATATTAAAACAGAAACACTAAATCTATTGGAAGACAAAATAGGTAGAAACCTTGGAGACATAGGAGTAGGTAAAGAATTCATGAACAGGACTCAAACCGCACGGGAAATACTTCCCAGAATCAATAACTGGGACCACTTCTTATTAAAAAGTTTCTGCATGTCAAAAGAAATCTCCAGCATAGTGAAAAGAAAACCCACAAACTGGGAAAAGATTTTAGTGAACTCTCTCTCAGACAAGGGCCTCTTGTCTAAAACATATAAAGAATTAAAGAAACTCAGACCTCCGAAATTCAAAGATCCAATCCAAAAATGGGCATCTGAGATGAATATGCAATTCTCAGATGAAGAAATGCAAATGGCAAATAAATACATGAAAAAATGCTCATCATCATTGGTCATTAGAGAAATGCAAATTAAAACCACACTGAGATACCATCTCACTCCTGAAAGAATGGCCAGGATCAAGAAAACCGACAACAAATGCTGGAGAGGCTGTGGGGAAAAAGGAACTCTCCTGCACTGCTGGTGGGAGTGTAGACTGGTACAGCCTTTGTGGAGATCTGTCTGGAGATTTCTCAAAAAGTTGGGACTGGAAATCCCATTTATTCCAGCTATTCCACTTCTAGGCATATTCCCAGAAGAACTGAAAGCATCATACTACAGTGATATATGTGCACCTATGTTTATAGCAGCACAATTTGTAATCGCCAGATCTTGGAAACAACCCAAGTGCCCATCAACTGAGGAATGGATAAAAAAGTTGTGGTATTTCTATACAATGGAGTATTATTCAGCTATAAAGAAGGATCACATTGAGATATTTATCAATAAATGGGCACAGCTTGAGACCATACTCATAAGTGAAATAAATCAATCTCGCATGTGTGAATACCGAATAGTTTCCCTAATGTAAGTAATGATTCAAATATATAAAAATATGTGGTAATCATGATTCCCCATTAGGTGGCCTTGAAGCCTTATAAAGTTTTCACTCATTAATTAGAAAGGCTTTATTCTGGGCTTCTTGATATGAAAATATTTGAAGCTAGAGTATATGAAGTTTTACCCAAATATTTCAAGGAAAAAGACACTATGGTAACTACTATTAAGTCAGGTTATAAGGTGGTGAAGTACTAGGTTATTGAAACAGTCATGCTGTGACCTCTATTGTTATATTGTTATGTCCTGTTTTATCTCAATCTCCCCCTTATTGTTTCAAAAAAAAAATTATTTAGTCATTTCTTATGTTTGTCTTAATTAAAGAAAAAATTCAAAAAAATTAGGATATATAAATAGTAACTCTTTTCGATTTCCTATTAACTTGTTTTGAAGTCCTGTAGTACTCCCACGATCTTGTTTTGACTGATTAGATTCTGTTCCATTCTATATGATAGTATCAAGTTTGAAGACATAGGCAACTACTTTGAAGACAATAAGATTCACTAAGATACCCATTCTGGTTTGACTATTGTCTTCTTTGGAAGTCCTGTAATGTTTACAACGCCTAAGTTTTATTGGTCTTGTTCTCTACTGTTTTGTCCAACTTTATAATATCTAATAAGATAGACAATTCTTTTTAAGGAAACAAGGGACAACGTTGATAACCATTGTTGATAAACTTGTACTCTGTTCTACACCATGTGCTATGTCTACCCTTGGTATTGACTGACAGCTTTGTTTTGCCATATTTGACTGTATTCTCCCCCCCCCAAAGAAAGTAATAAGCACTAAGGGGTAATAAAATCCAAGATGTGTAAATTTTGTTGTAAAAAAGAGAGGGAAAAAAAACAAAAAGAAAAGGAGCTCTAACGGATATAACAGCAAGTGTGTTTGGGGGTGTTAAATAGCTGACTTTATCAATGTTTTTGGAACATTGAACACAGCTGTTTGCAGTCTCCCTGTTTGAATGTCCACCTTGTGTTCTTTGATACTGTGATTTGAGGAACTATTTTCAAGAAAATAGTGTGTAATCTACTAGCAGGTAATTTCTTACTGTTATGGTTTTTTGTTTTGTTTTGTTTTGTTTTGTAGTTCTGTATTGCGTGTACCCTTACGCCGCTTTGGTTTGTTTTGTGTTTTTCTCTTTTTCCTCTTAAATAAAAAAAAAAAAAGTTTGAACATAAGACAATTTTAATTATTTTTTTTCTCTTTTTTACATTATGCCTCTAGTTGTAAGATAACATCACAATTAATACTTCTCTCTGTATTCCATTTTGGTTCTAGGGGTAGGTAGGCCACACTCACATGCAGAGAAATATCAAACAACTCTTTTTCAACGTGGAACTGTCGAACATCTTCCAATACTTAAGAATACATACCAAATGGTAAGGGGCTTTCTGGGCTGGGAATTTAGCTCAGTGGCATAAGTGCCTGCCTGGCAAGCATGAGGTCATGAATTTGATCCCCAGTACCAAAAAAAAAAAAAAGTCATGCCATGAGGAGTAAGGGGCTTTGGCATTGAGTTGCCCATGTCCCTGTCCAATGGTCTGGGTGGAAGACCTTCAAATGATATAGGGAATGAACCTCCCAATTTGCTAGATGTCCAGAATGAGTATGTGTTCTCTAAAGTGGAAGAATGAATTTTAGGAACAATGGAGGTTAAGAGCACAATATGTTTATTGAGAGAAAGAAAGTTTCTGTCTGGCAGAGAAACAAAAGTGGTCCTGAGAAGGTTGCCCTATTCATTTATTTTAATGATAGCATTATTTTTGATTAATAACTCATGATTATATACATTTATTGAATATTTTTAATTTTAAATTTTATTTTAAACAGGGTAGAATTAAATAGAACAAAACAGATAATAAGAAACCAATGTAAGAGACACAGATTTCAAAGCAATACAACCAGAGATCTTCACTATCTATCACATTGTCTCTTGTTTTCTTCCAAATAGTTGTCCATATCTTTACATATAATGAATTCATACAAAACAAAATAGTAAAGAACTGATCAGAACAGAATGATGAAGGCATTTTAAGTCTTTAAGACCAGACAATAGGGAAGTCAATAATGGCTGCCATAATGTCTCCCACTCTTTTCAAAATAGGTGTCCATACCTTCATATATGTTGAAATTAAACAAACAAACAAACAAAAACAGAATAAGATCACTCTGAACAAAGAATAACAGTACTTCTGAATTTCACTTCATGATGCTACGGAATTAGCACTGGGAACTTTAGCGTCTCTTTTCTTCACAGTAGCTGTTCATTTCATCATGCATTATACAATTGATTCTCATAAATTTTTTAGAAGTTCTATACATGCATATATACCTATCCTTTCTGTATTAGAGAGAAAAACAAAACAAAACAAATTCCTAGAAAAACATGAAATGAAAAAGACATATAAACAATAATAGCAAAGAGCCCAGGACACTAACAATACAGACCTTCAAAACAAGGTGGTCTGAGCATAACTAGGGTTATTTTACATAATGATCTTCAAGAGTTCCTCAGATCATTCTCTTTAATGGTTTTATACTATTTTGTTATGTTTGGTACTATTGTGTAGTGAAGGTATGCTCGACTATTTCAAGGAAAGAGACACTATGGTAGCTACTGTTATATCGCGATGTCTTGTGAAATACTGTGTTGCTTAAATTGCTCTGTTCTGGTCTGCTTTGTTATGTCTTCTTTTATCTTAATCTCTTTAAAATAAAGAAATTTAAAAAAAGAGTTCCTCAGATCACCACACAATAATAAGCATAATTGTTCCAATCCTATGAATGTTAACTATTTTGTTCCAAGAACTTATAGAATTTGTGGCACAATCTTCTTAGCTATACTATGTGTTTATATAATTTTATATTTTTCTTTTCCCTTCCTTTTTCTTTTTACTCATTTTCCCTGAGATATTATTCTTTCCCCTTTACTTAGATTCTTGTCTTTTCACAGTGCTATTGAGTGTTTTGTATCTTATGTACTGTTACCATTTCTTACACTAGGGAGACTATACAGTATTTACATATGTGAGCTTGATTTATTTCACTTACAAGTATGGTCTCAAGCTGCATTTGTTTACTTATGATTATCTCAATGTAAGCATTTTTTATAGCAGAGGAGTTCTCCATTGTATTAAAAATACCACATCTTGGGGGCTGGGAATTTAGCTCAGTAGCATAAGCGCCTGCCTTGTAAGCAGGCAGTCATGAGTTCAATCCCTGGTACTGATAAAAAGACAAAAAAAAAAAAAAGGATGAAAAATACCACATCTTTTTAAAATTCATTTCTCAGTTGATGGGCCTTTAGGTTGTTTCCAAGATCTGGCTATTACAAATTGTGCTGCTATAAATATGGGTGCACATATATCACTGTGGTATGTTGTTTTGAGTTCTTCTGGGAACATGCCCAGAAGTGGGATATTCCCAGAAGTGGGTCAAATGGCACCTCCAATCCCCGGTTTTGGAGGAATCTCCAGACTGACCTCCACAGTGGTTGCACAAGTCTACACTCCCACCAATGGTGCAACAGACTTTCATTTTTGCCACAGCTTCTCCAGCATTTGTTGTTGGTAGTTTTCTTGATCCTGGCCTTTCTTTCTGGAGTGAGATGGAACCTCAGTGCTGTTTTAATTTGCATTTTTCTAATGACCAATGATGCTGAACATTTTCTCATGTATCTATTTGCCATTTGTATTTCTTTATCTGAGAACTGTGTATTCATCTTAGATGCCCATATTTGGAATGGGTCTTTGAATTTTGGGGATCTGATTTTTAAAAATTCTTTATATGTTCTGGACAGAAGTCCTTTGTATGAGAAACTGTTCACTAAGATTTTTTTCCCAATTTGTGGGTTTTCATTGCACTATGCTGGAGATTTCTTTTGACATTCAAAAACTGTTTCTTAGGACGTGATCCCAGTTTTTGATTCGTGAAGTATTTCACGTGCAGTTTGATTTTTGTTCATGAATTCTCTACTTACCCCTATGTCTTCAAGATTTATACCCACTTTGTCTTCCTACAAATTTAGTGTTTTTGTTTTAATATTTGGATCTTTGATCCATTTAGACTTTAGTTTGGTACACAGTGATAGGCATGGATCTAGTTTTAGTTTTCAGCATATAAAGAGCCAATTTTTCCATCACTATTTATTGAAGAGACTATCTTTCTTTGAGTGGATATTTTTGGCCCTGTTGTCAAAGATAAAGTGGCTGAGTCTGTTTGTAGTTGTGGTTGTATCTTCTAATCTATTCCATTGATCTTCAGGTCTTTTTCCCCCCAGTACCATGCTGAATTTATCACAGTAGTTTTGTAGTATTAACTTCAAGTCAGGGATTCTGATGCCTCCTGCCTTGCTTTTCTGCTTAGACTTGCCTTTGCTATTCTAGGTCTCTTCTAGTTCTAGATGAATTTTAGGAGTGATTTCTCTAGATCTGTGAGGTATGATAGAGGCATTTTGATTGGGATTGCATTACATCTGTATAACAATTTCTGTCCAGAATGGCCATTTTCACAGCGTTTATTCTTCCTATCTATGAACAAGGGATCTTTCCATTTTCTGAGGTCCTCTTCAATTTCTTTTTTTAGAGTATTATAATTTTCCATGAGTAGATCTTTTGCTTCTTTTGTTGGATTAATTCCTCAGTATTTCATTTTCTTGGATGCTATTGTAAAGGGTGTGGCTTCTCCTATTTCTCTCAGTGGTTTTGTTTTTAGTGTATAGAAATGCTATTGATTTTTGAGTGTTGAGTTTGTATTCAGCTACATTACTAAATTTATTTATTATGCATAGGAGTCTTTTAACTTAGTTTTGAGGATTTGCTCTGTAGAGTATCATGTCCCTTCACATAATGATAATTTATCTCCTTCTATTCCTATCTTCACTTCTTTTATTTCTCACTCTTGTCTAATTGCTCTGGCTAGTATTGCCAGCACTATATTGAATAGGAGTGGTGATAATAAACAACCTTGTCTTGTTTCTAATTATGGGGTAAAGGCTTTCAGTTTTTGGCCATTTAATATAATGCTGGCTGTTGGTTTGTCATAGATAGCTTTTGTCATATTGAGGTAAAGACCATGTATTCCAATTTTCTTTTTTTTTAAATTTTATTTAAGGAGAAAAAAAAAAGCAGAGAAAGGGTACAAGTTATACAGATTTACAGAAAAAAATAAGCAGTAGGAAATCACTAGTTAATGGATTACATATTGTCATCTTAGAAATAATTGTTCAAGTTACAAAATTAAAGCGTGTAAAGTGGACATTCCAACAGTGAGACTGCACACAGTTCTGTTCAATGATCCCACAAAACTCAGTGATATCATTATCTATCTTATACACTTAAATATACATGCAGTTATATCATTTAGAGTACTTTCTTTTCCTCTCTTTTGTACAATGACAATTACACATTTTGGGTTTTGTTGCTCCCACAGTTCTTATTACTTTTTTGGAAGGGAGTAGAACCAAATGTGACATAACAGAACAGACTCAATCAAATCAAAAGGGTGGACATAATAGATAACGTAAAAGCATAATACAAGGTGATCAATAATGGTTACCATAATGCCTCCCTCTATCTCTAATAGAGTTGCCTATATCATCAGTTATAATAAAATTGAACCAAACAGTAAAGAACAAAACCGACAAAACCAAAACATTGAAGACATTATAGGTCTTCAAAAGTCAACCAGAATGGATGTCATAATCAATCCCACTATCTTCACAGCTGTTGCCTAAACTTTCGAACCTGGTACTATCAAGCAAAACAGAATATGGGGACATCAGTCAAAAAACAAGATGGTGAGAGTAATACAGGGCTTTAAATCAAGATAATGGAAAGTCAAAGCGGGTTACTATAATACATCCTGCTATCTATTATTTATTTTTCCATTAATTAAAAGGATAAAAATAAAAGTAAATAATGAAGTGGAGATTGAGATAAAAGAGGGCATAACAGCAAAACAGCGCAGATCAAAACATAACCATTTAAGCAGAATAGTGTTTCACCACAAGATAATCCTGACATAAAAGTAGTTACCATATTGTCTCTTTTCTTGAAATCTTTGAGTATAACTTCGTATACTGTAGCATCAAATATATCAAAACAATGTAAAACCATTTAAGAGAATGACAGTATTACAGGGTATTTAGAATCACCTAACAGAAAATGAACAATAGTTTCTGTATAATCTCCTTGTCTATAAAAGTTTTTGTTTATACTATCACATATAATAAAATCCAATAAGATACAACCTGTTTAGACCAGTGGAGACCAAAGAACAAAAGCTTGATGAGACTTCAAAACAAGATGATGCTAAATCAGTATTACCTATTAAGACATCATTTTCTCCAAAATAGCTGTTCCTATCATCCAATCTTCTCTGCCTCATTTCTGTTGAGCTTTTTTCCTGTCATTAGTTGTCAGTTTGTCTTCTTCATTTTGTTTTCTGCTCCATTCATTGTGGCCTCTCTGCCACTATTTCTGGACTCTTTGTATTTTACTTTTTTAGAATATCCTGCAGTATTCTCTGTAGAGTTGAATTGGTGGTTGCATATTCCCCTAGTTCCTCTTTATCCTGGAAGTACCTTGTTTTTCCATCAATTTCCAGGGATAGTTGTGCAGGATATATCAATCTTGGCTGGAGATTATTATCTTTCAAAGCTTGAATTATTTCCCCCCACGCTCTTCATGATTTGATGGTTTGTGCAGAGAAATCTGCTGTAATTCTGATGGATGTTCCCTTGTGAGTGATCTGTTTCTTGTCTCTGATGGCTTTTAATATTCTGTTCTTGTACTGAATTTCTGGAATTTTAATTATTATATGCCAGGATGTTGCTCTGTTTGGGTTGTAGGTGGCTGGGGTCCTGTATGCTTCATACAACTGAGTATCTTTACCTTTTGCTAAATTAGGAAAATTCTCCTGGATTATTTCTGTGAGTAGCTTTTGTAGTTCATTTGTTTGTGTCCCTACCTCTTCTTTTATATTCTTAATTCTTAAGTTATGGATCCTCTTATCATCTTCTGGTCTTTGTATTATTGCTGTTTGTTTCTTTGTTACTTTTAAGAAGTTTTTCATTTCTTTCTCCCATATTACAAATCTGCCCTCCAGTTCAGATAGTCTGTCCTTAGTTTCTTTCAAGCTGTTATGCCAGTTTTCGATAGAGTTTTTAGTTTCCTGGTAGTTTCTTTGAACCTGCTTCACATTTTCTATGCTTTCTCTATTTTCTCCTTCAAACAATTCTCCCCTCTTTTTCTGTTCTTCCATTCCACCATCTGTTTTTTCTTGGGTGGTGCTTAGCATTTCTCTAACTATTCTGCTTATTTCTAGCTTCAGGTCATTAATAACTTCATTCCTGAACTCATCTATGAGGCTCTCGAGATGGTGCTTTATGTCTATTGGTGCGGTGTCCACTATTGCCTGTTTCTCAGGATTGGGGGCCGAAGGACCTTTCTTGTTGCTCCCTCTTCCCGTATTCTTTGCTCCTTATATATGCAAGCATATATAGGAGGCCCAGCTTCCTTCCCTGTCAGCCACAGTCTGATTGAATTGCGCCGGCTAGGTGTTCCCGCCCACTGCAGCACACCAGGAAGTTGAAGACCAAGCAGCCTATGCGGGGCCCGCCCCTCCAGGTCACCCTCAGGTGCTGGGATCTGGGCTGTGCTAGCCTACTGGGTCTCAGCCAGCAGCATCACGTAGGCTAGGCACTTCTCACCAATCTCGCGTGAGAGGAGGATACGTGGCTGAAGTCACTGCAGCACCCTGTTCCCACAAGTCTGCCCAGTCCCAGAATGTCCTCTGTTGGAGTCTCCTAAACTGTGGAAGAGTGTCAGTTTCTCTCACTCACCTCTCCGTAAGTCAATGCACAGCTCCCCGCCCGTCCTGTTTTCAACTCTGTTAGCTGATTCCCGTTCTCAGAGCTTCCGCGCATCTCTCTCCCTGTCAAGCCGATGTAGACACAGCCGCCGTGTGGCGGGAAACCCAAATCGTGGCTTCCAGTGCTGTGGGCTCCAGCTTCCCCACTGAGGCTTTTCTGTTCCTGTTATAGCACCAGGATTGCATTCCCAGTTGGTTTCTCTTCGCCCAGTTCATCCTTGAGTCAGCAGGGCATATCTCCACTTGCTTATGATTCCTTACTCTGCACCATTCTTGAATTCTAAGCTGGGTCTTTCAGAGAGCCTCTGTAGCTGCTGCTATCTGTCCGCCATGTTCTCCTGGAAGTCCTATTCCAATTTTCTGTAAGGTTTTTTTTTTAATCAAGAATAAGTGTTGGACCTTATCAAAAGCTTTTTCTGCATCTATAGAGATGATCATGTGGTTCTTACTTTTGGCTCTATTGATACAGTGGATTACATTTATTGATTTACATATGTTGAACCATCCCTGCATGCCTGGGATGAATCTCACTTAGTTGTGGTGTATAGTCTTCTTGATGATTAGCTGTGTTCTTGCCAAAATTTTATTGAGAATTTTTGCATCTATGTTCATTAGGCATATTGGCCTGTAGTTCTCTTTTTTATTTGGGTCTTTCTCAGGTTTTGGTATTAGAGTAATATTTGCTTCCAGGAATGAGTTAGGTAGGATTGTTTCCCTTCCAATTTCATTGAAGAGTTTGAGGAGTGTCAGCATTAGATCTTTGAATTTCTTACAGAATTCTGCAGTGAATCCATCTGGACCTGGGCTTTTCTTTGTTGTTAGGGATTTAATTACATTTTCAATTTCATTAATAGAAATTGGGTTACTCATTTTTTTGGGTTTACATCTTCTTGATCCAGATTTGGTAATTCATATGTTTCTTGGAATCTGTCCATTTTTTTCTGTATTATCAAGCCTATGAGAGTAGGGATTTTCAAAATAGGTATTGATGATCATCTGTATTTCCACAGGGTCTGATTTGAGTTCTTTTATAGCTTCCTGGAATTGTTTTTTTCAGTTGATATCATTTCAGAAATTTCAGGTGTATGGCTTATATTTTCTTCGGTGTCCATGTCACCTATACTTGCTTGGTTTGGGCTGGAAGATTTCATTTTTCATTTTCCTATATTTCCAGGTTTTGAGCAATGTTTCAAAGCTTCCCCTGTGCACTGGGAATCACCTCTCCCATTTTTTACTCCTGAGGCAGACTGCTGTCATCTGCTAGCCACTTGGAGTTTGCTGGGCATGGGTAAGTTGGGCCCGCAGGGACTCCTCTGTGTCCTCTGGTGATTTCAGATATATACAGGTGTTACTGCATGGGATCCCCTTTCCAATGCTTCCCTGTGCACTTGGATTCAACTTGTGCTTGCGGTCACGGCCCTGGACTGGATTTCGACCACTGCTAACTGCTTGGAATTTGCTGGCCATGGCCCAGTTAGGCCTGCAGGTACCTCCCATGCATTTTAGGGTGATTTCAGACACAAGGCATAGTCTTACCACCTGGGAGAAAAGTTCCAAGTTTTCCCTGTGAGCTGGGATTTAACCCACATGCGAGGTCAGGGCCCGGGCCATTTATTGAATATTATATGATGTTTTAATATATTATTTCATGAAGAATGATCGTATCAAGCAAATCAACATTTCCAATGTTTTATTTTCCTAGTTTTTATGAGACATTTAAAACTTACTATACATATTTTGAAATCCCCATCATTACTCACTATATTCCCTTTTTGCATAATAGATTTAGAAATCTATTGCAAACTTTATATCTCTTGATTAACAAATCTTTATACAGCCCTCCTCATCTACCCAGGCCCTGATAATTATTGATATATTTTCTATCTCTATCAATTCAACATTTTTAGTTGCCATGTATGAGTTAGATCACTTGCTGTGGTGTCCTCAGATTCACCCATGTTATCACAAGTAACAAGACTCAGGCTTGTTCTCAGGCTAGATAGAATTAGAGATGATATGGATATAGATATAGGTATCAATATAGATGTATAGATATAGATGATCAATTGGATGTAGATATGGACTACATTATTCTCTTACACAATGACACATGCTTAGGGTGATTGGATACAGGTATCCTGGATTTTTGAGTAATGCTGCATTGAATGTGGGCATATATATTTCTGAGACATTAATTTCAGTCCTATTGGATATATGATTAGTGGTGAAATTTCTGTGTCAGTTCCATTGGTAGGTTTTGCCATAAAATCCATGAAATTTTCTATAATGACTGTAGTAATTTGCATTCCAGTGTGCAAATATTCCCCTATCTCCATCATTCTGACACTTGTTATGTTATGTTTTGTTGGTAAAAGTTATTCTAACAGGTGTAAGTTGATACCTCAATGTGTTTTTGATGATGAAGGATGCTGAGGAATTCTTTTTTATATTTATTCATATACCTGTTGGCCATTTGCATGTATTCTTTTGAGAAATGTCTATTGAGGTACTTTTTTTGACATGGATATAACAATATACCTATGATGGAGAAATGTGTGAAAGAAAGTTTATTTAGCTCATGACATGTTGGCTTAAAGTTTAAGGGAAAGTGGACCTATTTATTTGAACTCTGATGAGAATCTTATCAGATAGCATGGTGATAAAGGCAAATGCTATAGGGATCACATGGTAAGACACAAAGCCAGAGAGTGCAAAGCAGTCAGGCATCTCTTTTATAAATACTCTTTTGTATTCACTCTTACAGGAAATGAGGTTCCATAAAAATTACCTTAATCTATTATGTGAGCAATTATCCCATACTTATCCATTGCTATCTAGTCTCCACCTCTGAAAGATTCCAGCTTCTCCACACTGACACATAAGAGACCAAGAATCCAACACATGATGAGAAAACCATATCCAAGCCATTGTAGTTTCTTTCTTTCTTTTTTAATGAGGCAATTTATTTCTTCAAACTGTGTGAGTTCTTTGTGTGTTTTGAATATAAACTCCTATCAGATAAATGGTTTGTAACTATTTTGTCTCATTCTGTATATTGTCTCTTCACTTTTCAAAATTTTTTCTTTTGCCATTGACAGGATTTTTTTTTTTCCAATGCCATTTCGTTTGTATATTTCTGCTTTGGTTGTTTGTACTTTTTGGGTCACATTATAAGTTCTACAGTTTCTGATCTTATAAGATTAAATTTTTAATCCATTTTGAGTTAATATTTGTATATTGTGAGTGATGAGTCTACTTTTGTTCTTTTATATATGGTTACCCAGTTTTCTCAAAATTGTCTATTGGAAAGACTGTCCTTTTTGTTATGTTTTAATATCTTTGCTTTAAATCAGTTGACTATAAATATGTGAGTTCATTTTTTGGATTTCTATTCTGTTCCATTTGTTGGTATGTCTATTTCTATGCCAATACTATGATGCCTTGCTTATAACTAATTCATATTTTCAAATTAAAATGTGATGTTTCTAGGTTTATTCTTTTTGCTCAAAATTTTGGTTATTTACTTTTTAAAAAAATTTGTACTTGAGTATCTAATTTTCATTGCCACTGTAAATGAGGTTGTTTCCTTAAATTCTGTACATAATAATTCATTTTAGCTATATATAATTCTGTTGATATTGTGTGTTGATTCTGTATGCTACAAATTTATGAAATGTTTTTTTACTTCCAACAGGTTATACTGAGTTGTTGCTGAATCTTCAGGGTTTCTATTTCTAAGATGAAATTTTTACCAATAGAGATCATTTCATGTATTTCTTTCTTGTTAGGATGCTTTCTTCCTTTTTCCTATTGTTATTTTATGAGTTCCAGTAGCATATTAAGAATTTAAATGTCAATTTTAAATACTCTCCAAATAAATGTTCTTACCACCTCTTCAGTCACCAACACTCTGAGAGCTAAACTAGAAACAAAATTATTGCTTGGTTTAATAATAGCTAAATATGTCAAAGAAAAGGACTCCTTCACTCTGGCAGTCCAGAGTTGATTTAATTAAATTCTTTTAATTGCTTTATACTGTGAATTTCAATGTACCATGTGAAACTGGTTTCTTTCTAATGACTTTCCTTCTAAAAGTCATTGTTGGCATTGAATTTGAAAGTATTTTCTCTTCATTTTTCATTTTAAAGGTACTGAACTTACATTTACTCTAAATTACATGATTAATGACACTGTTAGTGGCATGATAAAATTTGAAAAGAATAAGCACAGATCATTAAACTTAAAAAATAAGTCTTCTACTTAATAATAACATAAATGTAGTAAACTATCCAATTAAAAAATCTTCATTGATTTTCACATGGCTTAAATTTCTTTTTGTTTGTTAGGCTACTATTAAAAAATTACATGTACCTTCACACACATTTACATTTTCTCTTCTTGAGAACTCAAAATTTGGCCTCATTATGGTTACTTAGGAAAATAAAACAGTTATATGTCAATGCAGGTTAAAAGTCTACATGTTCTTTCCTTAAAAAAATATAATTTTAAAAAACATTTTATTTTTGTCTAATAATTGCAGTTGAACCCCTAGAATATTAGATATAGCAGCCCCAAGAAAACAGTCAGTGGTGATAGTGTGCACTAGGAACCTGTAACATCCAGTACCAAAAAATTTGCTTACAGAACAATTCCCCTAAGAACTTGGTAATTGAAAATCCAATGGAAACAATTATAAGGACATATAATACTGTCCTCTAAAGTCAACAGAAACAGCTCAGGGATTGCCTTCCTTCGTATGCATAATTCTGCTGCAACATTCATTGGTTAGTATAAGCAGTTTGAGCTATTGACAAAGAACAAAAAAGACTCATGCATACTCTAATTCCAATCACTGACTGAGATGACATTACACACTGTGTACATCATGTGTATCAATGTCGTGAATAAACATATTGTCTATTCAATACAAGCACACCGAATTGCTGATCACTTGGAGTTTTGCTAAATGTTGGCATAGTACTCGCCTCCACAAGTCATCCAGTTGTTAAGCAACTCAGATGCTTCTTATAGGTCTTGTGTTTCTATCCTAGTTATTTTCAATGATTTTTGTTTGCTTACAGTTTTCCTTTTAGCGCATTCAATCAAAAGATGAATGTAACATAGATTAGATTACAATGTAACAGAAACACTTATGGCGATATTATATATTAGATTACTGACACAAATAGTTTAACACCTGCAGACATCATGCAAGGTGGTTCAGGTATTAAAAAGTGTGATTATGCTCAGGAGAGAATACTGATAGGTAAAATGCACTAAAATTTTTGTTTTCCCTTTAGTCTTATGAAAAGATCAAAATGTAAGTTATAATTGAATGATAAATATGATTTATTTAATATTGAAGTTTTGGTATATCCTAACATTATAAGATTCATTGTATTTTTTTATGAAATTCTGCATTTCATCTTGAGCTTTCCAAATACATTGAAAATAGTTATATTTTGAGTTTAAATTGTTGGAAAAATTTAGGACAATTACAATGAAATAGCATCTGCTTCCTAAACTTTGACTACTCTATGGATTCATGACTGATTCCTACCAAAACATACTGTTTATTCCAAGGTAAAGTCACTACTGCTCTGAACTACACTTTTCAGCTTAATTTTGTCTTTTAAATAAATTGTAGCCATGTTGACCATGCTAATATTTACATTTAATGAAAAAACCTTCTAAATAAGAAATTACTTGCTAATATACTAATTTCCACTCCTCACCCCACATTTTTGAGTTTTCAGATTCTTGGGTGGTCAGAAGAAAGTGAAAATCTTAGGTTTCATTCATGTACAATTAAATCACCAAAATTAATTTTATGTGGGCTGTTGATGCTCAGAAAAACTCATAAGCCTCTTTAAGATGGTTTTCTTTGAAGAACTGTGTTGTCTTTTGCCAACCACAAAATAACTTCACACCCTCATGGCTTTCGTTCAGGTCTGAAACTCATAACATCATTGTCATAGATTCTTCTATAAAAAGATGAATCAATTCACATTTCTTATGATGCTGTAGCAGCCATATATTTGGTCATTTTTATATGGATAAAGTGACATGCACAAGATTTCTAATAAATCAGAATGATATGAATTCTAGAAAAAAAGTGAAATAGTATGCTGTGGAATTTTTTCAAATACTAAAAGACAAAAATCTAATTTTAGACAAAATATACAGTTCTCTCACTCACTGTCTCTGTCTCTTTCTCTCTCTTTATCTCTTTCTTCCCTTTCAAACTCTGAATCTGATGGTTTCAATCTCAGAAGTACTTAGTCAAAACAGTAAAGAACATAAAGAGAACCACTTTATTTTTGAGTCTCAAATTTGTTCTAACATGATCTAAGGAAAAATTGCAAGATGAAAATAACGGTACCATTCTAATGCATTTTTTAGAAGTGTGTTTCTAAAATACAGGATACTTAGATGATTCTTCTTTTTCTGTTTTCTTCTTCTTCTTCTTCTTCTTCTTCTTCTTCTTCTTCTTCTTCTTCTTCTTCTTCTTCTTCTTCTTCTTCTTCTTCTTCTTCTTTTTCTTTTTGGTACTGGGGATTGAAACCATGGCCACACGCTTGCAAAGTAGGCGCTAAATGAACGAAATCCCCAGTCCTCATTCTAATGCACTTTTAACCAGCCAAAATGTTGGTTATTTTTACTTATTTTTTTGTTTTAAAACTTAATTTGGACACTATAAAACATTCATTTAAGCACACAATTCAGTATTTTATCATGTGCATAAAGTTGAACAATAACCACAGCTATGGAATTCCGGAATCTTTTCATACCCAAAGCCATGTTGTGTACTCACATGCCCTCACATTTCCCACGTTTCTCAGGCCTTGCTAGCCACTGCTCTATGTTCTGTGTTTGTGAGTTTGCTTGTTGTCAATGTTCCATGTAAATGAAATCATGTAACAGGTAGAGATCTGTGCTTCCGTTCTTTCACAAGCATAATGGTTTTCAATACAGGATAAAAATGTGTCATTTGTGTTCCTTTTGTGGCTGATCAGTATTCCATTGGACAAACTCCACACATTCTGCTGTTCTATTAACCCAAGGGTGAGTATTAGTGTCATCTTTACATTTTGGTTGTTATTAACATTACTATTATGAATGTTTATGTACATTTTAAATGGACATATACGTTCAATTTTCTGGCTACGTACTAGGAGTGAAATTGTTGGATTGTATATGGTTTAACTGTCAACTGTCAGTTATTAAAATGTTTCCAGTTTTCATTTCCACCAGCTAACTCTGAAGATTCTAATTTTTCCACATCCTCACTAACATGTTCTATTGTTTTTCTTTTTTTTATTATAATCATGTTAATAGGTGTGATGTTTTATCTCACTTTGATGCCACATTGGACCTATATCCATGGTCTTCAGCTATTTTAAGTTTATCTTTGTGTGAACAGTCACCTGATTCAGTCTTTTAGTTCTATTTTCGAATTGTTCAATTCTGTTGTCCATGCTTTCAGTAGATATTTTTCTTGTCTCAGATAGGTTTGGAACCTTTCCATGGACTCTCATTCTTGGCTAAACTGACTGCTCATTTTGTATCATTTTCTTTCTCTCAGCCAGTTTTTTTAAATTAATTTTTTCTTTAAACTCACTGATCATTTTATTTATTAAATTTATTATCTGGTTAATTCTATCATCTTTTTTCTCACAGAGCACCTTATTGATTTGCATTTTTTATTTATAACTTTGTGAAATACAATTATTTGACTTTTTATTGCCTCCCTACTGATGCTCCATGAATGAGCTTTGGGAGATTTGAGAGTTTTTGGAGGTACTTTGTTATTGTGTTTCTTATGTTTCTGTTTCTGTGTGTGTGTGTGTGTGTGTGCGTGTGCACATGCGTGTGTGCATGCATGCACATTTGGGCACATGTGTGTTAAGGGCTGAAGGCTGAAGGCTGATTAGAGTGTAAAGGTTGTGTTTCTATTATGAAAATCTCTTTAATTAGTGTTTGCTTTACAAGGGTGCAATCTGGGTGTGGTTTACTAAAGGCCTTAGCTTCCATTTTGTGATCTGATCACTTTCATTAATTCACTGAAGGGAGGATGCAGTGTAATTGGTGCAGTCTCCAGTTCTCCAGAAACAGGCTTCAGTAATGATGATGCAAAGACAAAACAAACACTGGCCAACAGCAAAAGGTTAGTTAGTTAGTAATAACATCTATACCACCACTGCGCATAGCAAAGAAATCAAGAACAATAACAGAGTCAAAGACAAACTGGACATTAACATTCCAAAAAACTGATAAAATCTGAATTTATTGTCCTTAAAATAGAAATGAGATCTGTAATATTAATATATACACAAATGCAGAAAAATGGGTATATGGTAAATATCTACTAAATGCCACAAATATACCACCCTAACAATACAAAAGCAATTCAACAATAAAAATGCAGAGATCACTAAATATCTAAAAATTAGTAAAGCTTAATATTAGTGCTATAAAAATGGTATGTATGTATTCAGGTATGTAGAAGGAGAATGTAAGAAATATAATTTGAAAAATAAAAAAGGGAAGATGAGAAAAATGAGATAAAGGATTCAATTAAAGAGTAAAACAAAATTAATAGAATTAGATAAAAATAACACAAAAGAACAATCAAACAAAAAGAACAAAAGATGGAGAAAAAAGGAAAGTCCGAAACTCCCACAAAGCCATCAAAGGAAAAGAGAATGGGGTCTGAGAAATTCTTTCAAGTGTTTAAGTGAGTGATTTTCTTTTTTTTTAAATTTTATTTAAAAGGAAAAAGAGAAAAAAAATCAAAGCAAAACAAAGCGGTACAAAGGTACAAGTAAGACAGAACTACAAAAAAAAAAAAAAAAACCAGTAAGAAATCACCAGTTAATAGATTACACATTATCATCTTAGAGATAGTTGTTCAAGGCACAGTATCAAAGCATACAAAGTGGACATTCAAACAGAGAGACTGCAAACAGTTGTGTTCAATGATCCAACCAAAAACATTAATATGGTCAGCTATTTAACACTCCTAAACACACTTGCTGTTGTATCCTTTAGAGCACTTTTTTTCCTCTCTTTTTTACAACAAAATTTACACATTTTGGGTTTTATTATTCCTTAGTTCTTATTACTTTTTTTGAAAGAGAATAAAGTCAAATATGGCAAAACAAAGCTGTCAGTCAAAACCAAGGATAGACACAGCACATGATGTTAAAACAGAGTATAAGGTTATCAGCAATGGTTACCATAATGCCTCTTGCTTCCTTAAAAAGAATTGTCTATCTCATTAGGTATTATAATGTTGAACAAAACAGTAGAGAACAAGACCAATAAAACCTAAACATTGTAAACATTACAAGACTTCCAAAGGAGATAATAGTCAAACCTGAATGGGCATCTTAGTGAATCTTCTTGCCTTCAAAGTAGTTGCCTATACCCTCAAACATGATACTATCATACAGAAAGGAAAAGAGTCTAATCAGTGAAAACAAGATAGTGGGAGTATTACAAGACTTCAAAACAAGTTAATAGGAAATCAAAAAAGTTACTATAATATATCCTGCTATTTTTAAATTTTTCCCCTTAATTAAAAAACCATAAAACATAACTAAATAATTTTTTTAATGAATAAGGGAGACATTGAGATAAAAGGGGACATAACAACATAACAATACAGGTCAAAGTGTGACCGTTTGAGCAACCTAGTACTTCACCACCAAATAACCTGACTTAATAGTAGTTACCATAGTGTCTGTCTTTTTCCTTGAAATATTTGAATATAACTTCATATACTATAGCTTCAAATATTTTCTTTTACATTGTTTGCAGTATTTGGGTTCACCAGATATGGGGAAGTGATAGTGAGTCACAACTTATCTCCAGTTTTTTCCACACTCACTTTTTTGTGTGAATACTGAGTCCTGTCTTCTCATTCCTGCCAGGCATGGGTGGTCAGTGGTGTGCTGTTCACGAGAGTCACTCCTATTTCCAGGCCTCCCGTGGACCCCAAGTCACTTCATTCCCCACCTAGTCTCATGCGTTTGTTTCTCCCTCTGTCCCAGGACCCCTTCTGCCTGTGTACCCCAGTGTGTGGCATATCCCTGACTTGTGAGTGGGTGGGGATGCAAAGAACTCTGAGGTGCTCGTTCCTGGGTATAGACAGTAGGGTTGGTGGGGGAGTTCACTGGATTTAGCCAACACTTTCAAACAGAGCTCTTTCTGAAAACCGTGGGAAACCAGCCTGACTTCTCCTCCCCACAGAGGACAAAACTATTACTTTCATTCTGGGCTGATATTGCCACTGCTTAAACTTCTTGGAGGTCTATGTCCATCCCGTGTCTTCTCTGTATCTGTATCTAGTGGTTTCTACAACACAGTCACTATGATAGTAACTGTGAAGTGTGCTTACATGGTTTCTTATTCCTAGAGTAGCTCAATCTTAAATTTTTCCCTAAAGGCTTATAATTAATCACTCGCGAATATACTGGGCTATGTAAGAGCTTTCTCTTCCCACTCTAGCCAGTCTTGTGGAAGTAAGCATTTTCCGTGTAAACTCCTACTATTTCGCAGTTTACAAGAGCCGTGTGCTTTGTTGGGCTCAGCACTACCGGCCCAGTCCATGCTTTCTTCTTACACTTTCCACCCCTCTCCTGGCCTCTTAATGTCTAATTATTTACATATTTCCTTAATCTTTCAAACCAAAAGTTTAAGAAGGCAGGTACTCTCTCTTGGAATTAGAGTTCCAGATTATTTCCTCATCCCCCTGCCTTATCTTCTTTTTTTCTTTCATTTTTCTGATGCTAAATTGTTTTTTCCAGATCGCATGAGTCTAGGTGCTGCTCTCTTCTCCAGCACCATCTTCCTTCTGTTCTGAGTTTTGGAAATTTTTTGATCATCTATTTTCTGTAACTTTTTTTTGCCACTTCTGGCAGCTGAGATGGTAAACCTCTGCCACTAAAGGTGTTGCTACTGAAAAGGCTATATAAATTAGAAAGTTTTGAATCAGGTCAACTACAAATGCACCTTGTGAGTGCAAGGATTCAGTGAGCTCTCAGAAAAGCCATTCTGACAATTTTCTGATATGGGTTGCCAGAGAACCACAAAGTGTCCTGACCTTGGGCAGCTGGTTTGCAGGATGTTGATTTTCAAAGTTACCATGGAGCTGAGGGGAAGGGAGGGATAAGACTAATTTAAATACCCTCACAAATGGCTCTTCATACAGCTAACTTTTTCCTCACAAATACTCTTTGAATCTTGTGAGAATATGTTAATACCCAGGATCCTGATAGAGTTGCTCATGACTGACTATTGTTCACTTTTTTTTTTAATTTAAAAGTTCATTTAAAAATAAAAGTTCATTTTAAATATTTGAAAGACAGGACAGATGTATATCAAAATTATAATGATTTCTTACATTATTAACAAATATATGCTATGTGTATATGTCTAAATATGGAAAACAGAACACTGTTTACACATTGTATGAAATACAGTTGATATCAAAAATGAACCCAAGCTTAAAAGAAGAGGTCATGTAGCTAGTCTTAAAATACGAACATAATGACTTCTGAATTCTATGCATTCATCCAAACTGCACTAATGATGGGAAAATGCCAGTATAGAATTATGATAAATTTTGAAATGTTAAAGTTATGAGACAGTTACTATACTTATAGCTGATTGTCTTATTACTGTTTCTTATTATTTTTTCAGAATCATACAAGTTCACATTACTATGGTACACCTAGGAAAATTACTCAGAAAACTTCCCAAAGCCCTATTAATATATGGTTTGCTAGTG
Organism: Cavia porcellus; assembly: GCF_034190915.1. Lineage (NCBI taxonomy): Eukaryota > Metazoa > Chordata > Mammalia > Rodentia > Caviidae > Cavia > Cavia porcellus. Next base: position 25,095,149 of record NW_026947510.1, on the reverse strand, counting down.
TGAGGAAGAATCACCTCTCTGTGTTCGAAAATTTTAAATTTTTAGCATCAGTGGTGTTGTACCATTTGTATTGAAGATATTTTTGTATATAAAATATTTTGGCAAATCCTAAAAGAGATTGAGATGGTAACTAAATTCTTATAAAGGAAAACATTAATAATACTATTGATAATTCATTCTTTCTTAATGTCTATACTTACATATTTCCTTAATAATAGCTATTTCAAATTCAAAACACACTATTGTATTTCATTGTACTGCATAGACCACCACACTGTTCACATTAGTGTTGAAAGGTATTTCTCACATCTCAGTTCCAGCAAGGACTCTGCCTGCCCTGTGGCAAACTCCGCATCCAGTTCAGCATTACACAAACATGGGTTACTATGGAACGTGTATCTCCAACTTCCAAAAACAAGGTATATAGCAAATGTTAGTTACATATTTGAAACAAATGGAGTTTGAATAATTTGCAATGATTTGCAAATTGTTTGAGAAAAAAGTTGTATAGCTCTCTCAAATGGGCAATTTCAAAAAGACAGTGACAGCATGACCTAGATCATTCATTTTTGTTTTTAATTTTATGCTTTATTTTTGTAATATAAAGATAAAAGAATTTATGTAAATTTAACAATTATAAGCACAAGAAACTTATGAAAATATTTCAGGAAAGTTTTAGCCAAAGGAAATTGATAACAATTTTAGAGCAGAAATGAAAGAAAAAGAAATAAAAATCAGTGGAAACAGACAATTAAGTAGTGAAATATTTAAAAATAAAATTAATAAACTTTGAACAATACTAAAAATGTGAAAGACATAAAATAATGTACCAAACAGAAGACACTACAACTGATTCTATCAAAAGAAAAACAAAAAGAAGCTCTGAACAATTGTGTGCCAGCAAGTTGGATATCCAGGGAGCACTGATACATTTCAGGACACTGTGCTAGCTAACAGGATTGAATCATGAAGAAACAACATCAGACTAGATCGACAACAGGTAAAATTTTAGTTAGTAATCAAAAGTCCCCCAACAAAAGCTTAGAATAGAGTGGCTTCACTGATGAATTCTACCAAACATAAATAGAAGCAATGCCAGTTCGGTAACTCTTCCCAAAATTGAAGTCACAGTATTTTCAAATTTCTTTTACTTAGATCAGCATTAACCTGATATCAAAATCAGATGATGGGAATAGAAGCGCAGAAATTTACAATTCAATATTCTTGATAGACATGGAGTCAAAAACCCTCCAGCAAATATTAGCACAGCATATTAAATAAATTATGCATCATGAACAATTGAGATTAACTCTAAACAATCAAGCATGTTTCAACATATGCAAAACAATAAACCCAATATTGTAAGTATTCATGGTTAGACTATGATGTTAACAGTTCTGATGGTTGCTGGTTATTTTCTGTTAATTAGACTTCAGATTGTGATTGCAAATTTTCCTGTCAAATGGCTTCACTATATTAAGAATAAATCTGATCAGCTTTTAGAAAATGTCAGACAGCCTTTTACCCCCAAATGTAGTCCCCATTTTTCTTTGATGAAACAGCATTTGTTTTTGTTAAGGTTCTTCCTTTGACAGCAGGGGACTTTATTGTCCTCTTGGGATAAATCCTGTGTGATGACAGTATCGCCAGGAGATGGAATATAAGCCAGAGCCTGGTGTCTGTGGGTAACAAGGAAAGTGCCGTAGACTGAGTGCAGGCTTTAGGTGCAGGAGAAGCCTGAGGCATAGCCATATGAGGCTGAGGTCCAGGGGTGTCCCCTCAAGGACGCAGCCCATTTAGATAGTGAAGCAGGCCCATGTATCAGGGGTTGAGACACAAACGTCTGCAAAGCTACGCTCTTCATGGAAGGAGTTTGCACAAGGACTCTTGGCTTCCGGGTATAAATTGGCCATATGTCCAGCTCCCAGAGAACAGAGAGCCTCATTCCTTATAGGTCTATATGGATACTGGCAACTCTAGAATACTCAGAGTGATCCAGTTCTTCAAAAACGATGTATTCCCCAGTCAGTGAGCATGTCTAGAGGGCCAGTGTACTACTAAAGGACTACCGAAAACACTATTGTATTGTGTATTGGTAATGTTTTTGCATGTTAAGATAAATGTATTGAAACATCTTAAATGTAAACTAGTTTTTAAAAGGAAAAGAAAGGAAGTGTATAGAACTCCAGAATAATGAGAAAAGCCTGCTATGGTGAGAGCCCCTAGCTCTCCGGGTGCCTGAGGGCGGAGATGTCCACACCCAGGCACACCTGTGGTTTCCTCTGGCTGGTGCACAATGCAACAGTGATATAGACTCTCATCACCTGGGACCAAATGGAGCCCTGTTTTCCTTGAGCATGTACAGGTGTGATATCTAGTTCAGACCGATGAGATGGACACAGTACCTGAAACAACACATCTCAAGTGTTTTGCACACCTATGAACAAAGAAATTCCCTTTTTATTCTGTATATAATGCTTGTGTTAAATGGTGGAGAGGGAATATAATCTTCTTTTAAAAATATGAGCATGGGTTCAAAATAATTTCAATAATTTAAACTTTTAATAAGTTTAATAGTTTAAATTTCTTTTGATCAAAGAATATATTAATCAGTAATGAGTGTTTTCCTGCAAGCAGGGCATCAGCTTTAATTAAATGGAAATTGTAATGCAAATTATTTCTGTGTAGGACAATTTTGTTAAGACTGTTATACATCATGTTTTTCTCCCTTTTTCTAAGAAATTGTATATCTGCTTTATAAAATTATGATTGCTACGTTTCTCAAAAACTACAATCAATTTGAAGGACAATAATTATAATGTTTAAAGAGATATACATCAAGTAATTAAAATGTACCATATAGCTTCCAGACTTGTTTGTATATAAGGCTTTGTTTATCTTGTGTGACACTAAGGAACTGTGACTAAATTCAGATTTTAAAAAGATGCAGGAAGTATGACATTAATGAACTATTGGATTGATTATGCCTAAAGTTGCTTTCATTGAAAACAATTTGTATTGTGTGATGACAAATTTTCATTTTACATAAGCTAGTATAGAGGGCTTTCTGTTATAGCCAAACGCTAATTGATAGATTGAATATGGACTGAAAATCTGTAATGCATTATTTGTGCTTTGAAGCCTTCTGTCAAGCTACTGAATCCCAGAGTGTGATCCCTCCTTACGGCTGTGGTTGTCGGGAATTGTGTCTCAGTAACAGGGAAGCCAGTACAGATGCTGTTTTATTGATGTTGCAATAAACAAAAGAAAAAAACTGACCTAAAAGCTATTCAAGAAACATGAATTATGGTAAAGAAAGTTAAGAATAAATGACTGTAGAAACTATCAAATTATAGTTTTAAAAAATGATTGCACATATGGGCAATCTGACAGAGAAGTCAGATGAAAAGGAGAGCCAAAGAGTGGAGCGGTAAACAGATGCCACCACAGTCCAAGATCTCTCCTCTTCCTTAGCCTTTCACTCAGTTTCTCAATATTGTTCAATGTGCAAAAAGAAATGTACTGAGAAAAGGACGATTGTTCATGATTTCCATGTTTAGAAACATTTAAAGGAATGCTACTGAGAGACTAGTTTTGGAAATTCATTCTTGATGTATCACATAATTCTTTAGGTTTTCCTTATGAGGTTGCTATTTTTTTATATGTTGTGTGTATATGACTAGTACATTCAGAAATCCTTAAAATGTCTAATCATAAGCTACTTTCAGAAGATAATATCTATAAGCAGCTTAAAACTAAGTTGATTATTTGTTCAGAGATTATTTTATTTTAATATCTTTTATTTTTATGAAAATCAGACTGTATACTCTGCATGGGTGTATTTATGGCTTCATTTTGTAATATCCCTGTATATCTTTAATACATAATTGAGTCTTTGTAAAAGATTAAAGTGTTATGGTTTATATCTTGGAGTGTAGAGGACAAGCAGTTACTGTTCTAGGATATTGTTCATTGTGTCAACTTGAAAAGGTAGGAACTTTAACTGACTGATTCAGCAGGGTTCTTAGTTCATATCATCTTCATCCTGTATAAGAGGAGGCAGGCAGATGGTGTGAGTGCTACAATCCACTACAGGGGAGCAGCTTGTTGTCAATAAAAAGGCAAACAAGGAGCAACTGATTTCTTTGGAGGAGGAGCAGCTCAGGTCTTGGCTTTAGCTTTGATGTTGTCTTGTGGTTTCTGGCACAGACTGTTCAGGTTCTGCCTAGGACTCTTCAGCCTTCATCTTAGACTCTGGCCTTCCATTATAGGTCCATCATCCTCCTGACATGGACTTTCACAGGACACTGCAGTAAGCTCCAGCCCTTGGCCTGGACCCTACAACCTCTAGGGTGCAGACACCCTCTGCACTCTCCCTTGTGCAACTTTGTGGCTGATCATTGTAAGCCAATCTTGTAATTTCTTATGCGGTTATATAGCTTGTGTTATATCTATTTCTCTAGTAAACCCTGACTGATACATAAAGAATGAAATAGAAGGAAATATTTTGATACTTTTATCATATTAGAAAAAATTCAGAGAGAAGATAAAAGGCAAAACTTGTCTTGTAGCAGAATCTGAATTGCAGAACTTAGACATGCATTTTCAAAGTAAAAGCATCCACATTTGTAGAGAGCAAACTATTACACAGGATCAAAGGTTTTATGGAATTAAAAGTGCTATTTGTATGTAGATAAGCCTCTACTTACATACTATAAGTCTCAGAAAGGGACAATATGAAATAATATGGCAAAATGCTGAAATATGTATTTTCTACTTGTTTTTCTGTATGTTAAGATAAATGCATGTTATACACAGCTGCAGTGATGCTGTTTAGCTCCTACTTGGTTCAGCAAAGATGAATTTTCCTGCTTGGGTTTATTACTCTAATAGTTATTCACTTGAGTAACTATGTTTCTAAAGCAATTTTGATCATGTCATTGGGCATAGTTAAAAGCAAGACAGGCTGACTGGAGCCTTTTCATGTTCCTTACAATGGGTAATTGCTACTTCTACAAATGTCAAAAAGTGCCATGTTTTTACAGAGCTGGGAGCAACAGTGTCAATTCAAGGACAGCAAGATGTGAAAACTATTTCAATGCTTTATGGGTAATGATTTAGTAATGAAAAATAAGAATCCATACTTACTAGTCAGTATTTTCTCATATAAACCTAGTTTTTGTTAGTTGCAAATTTCCACTAATTATATGAATTTAGAAAATGGCTAGGATATTATCTTGATATGTCCTGCAGAAAAATAACATAACTTTTTAAATCATTAATTAGTCTATTGGTCATACCAAATCATATATGCTCAAGATAAAGACCTACATTCAAACTTCTGCATTTTTTCTTTCACATGTGCTAATATACTGAAAAGGAAAATTTTGAGTGGCAGTTATGTTTACAAAAAACCACTATAAAGCAAATAAGAAATGAGAGTAAAATGCACGTTAGTGAAGTTGTATAATGGTTCTGATATGCGTTATTTTGTGGTTTACTACTAAAACTATCCACTGATCAATCAGTAATGGCTAGTTTCTGCTCTAAGACACTGTGATGTGCTAAGAGATAATAACATTTAATTTCCCTTATTCTGGAGACATAAGAAAAATCCTCTGGGTCTGAAGGGGAAGACAGACTGCTGGCTTCTGTAGGACGATACAGAAGGGTTTCATAAGTTCCTTTGGATTCTTTCTGAATGAAGGACACAGGTGCTTCTCTGAGGCTGGGTCATAGATCATATTGGTGCTATAAACCTGCTCTGTCTGGTTGCTTCCAGACAGGTACTCCTGCCTGTCCACTAGGCAGGTAGAGATAGTACCAAAAGGTCTTCCAGTCATTATGGACAGGACTTTAAAGTACAGAGTTGGAACTGAGGCTGTCCATTTCTTTCTTTCTCTCTTTCTTTCTTTTTTTCTTTCCTTCTTTCTTTTACTTTACTGGGCCATGAAATGAATAGCTTTTGTATTCCATATAGCCTCACCATGATATACTGTCTCTTCACAGACCTGAAAGCCCAACAGCAATGCCTTGAAATCTAACACCAAATAAACACTTTTTCTAGTGATAAGTTGAAGATGAAAAGCTGGCTTTTTCTGAGGTGGCATGAACGTAGGGAATTGTTGGGTGTGAGCCTATTCCAGAGGAAAAGTTTTGAGGTAGATGGAATGCAAAGTGTCACCAAGCAGAACCTGTGTGATCAAGCAGATTGAGGAAGGACCTGGGGGTCTTTCAGTGCTGGGCAACTCCAAGCTCTGTCTCCTCCCTTACTTCCTTGGAGTTCATATTCAGTTTCAGGAAATTCCAAGTATCAAGGACTCTCAATATATGTATTAATAACTCTCAACTTTTGCTTGCAGTGGTGGCACACACTAACCACATTGGTCCAGTGGGGCTTCGCAGGTTTGGCTGGTCTGGAGGGAGGCAGCGCAAAGTAATACAGTAGTGTAGGCCACAGCAGCTTGACTAATCTGGAGGGGAGGGCCAGCATACTCTGTCCCTGTCTGCAACTCACTAGCACACTGCAGTGGGAAGGGTCATCTAGTCAGCGTGCTTCAGAAGAATTGTAACCAACAAAGAAAGAAACTGGGGCCTCCTGGAAGAAGCAAAAAAAGATGGGAAGAGGAAGCAACAACAAAAAATTCTGAGGCCCCAACCCTGAGAAAATTGACCCAGGACAAGTAAATACAAAGGAGAATGAGAACAGCAAACATGCAATATCAGACACAGCACCAGTGGACCTAAAGAGATATATTTGGAACCTCATAGACGAGTTCAAAAGTGAGATATTTAGCCAAATAAAGCACGATATAAGAAGATTAATAACAGAGATACTAAGCACCCCTCAATCAGACACAGACAGAAAAAGGGAGGAACTCAAACATAGGAGAGAACCATTTGGTGAAGAATATAAAAAAATATAGAATACATGAAGCAGATTCAAAGAGATCACCAGGAAATTAAAAACTATATGGAAAGATGGCTAATCAGCCTGAAAGAAATTAAGGAGAGATTATTCAAACTGGAGGAAAGTTTTGCAATGTGGGAGTATGAAAGGGAAAACTTTTTAAAAATAGCAAGGAAACAAGCAGTAACAATACAAAGGCTAGAAGATGACAAAAGGATCTATAACTTGAGAATAAAGAATGTAAATGAAGAAGCTGGGATACAAACAAAGGAACTACAAAGTCTATTCACAGAAATAATTAAGGAAAATTTCCCAAACATAGGAAAAGGAAATGATATTCCGATATATGAGGCATACAGAATTCCAGCTACCTACAACCAAAACAGCGCTACATCCAGGCATATAATAATCAAGATCCCAGAAATTCAATATAAGAACAGAATATTAAAAGCTGTTAGGGACAAGAAACAGATAACCTACAGAGGAAGGCCCATCAGAATAATGGCAGACTTCTTGACACAAACCATCAAGTCAAGAAGAGCCTGGAGCGAAATATTCCAAGCACTGAAAGAAAATAAACTCCATCACAGATGGATATATCCTGCTAAACTGTCTCTAGAAATTAATGGAGAAACAAGATGCTTCCAAGACAAAGAGGAACTTGGGAAATTTGCAACCATCAATTCTACTCTACAGAGAATACTGCAGGGCATTCTAGAAAGAGAGAAAAGTACTAAGATTCCAGGAACAGTGGCAGAGAGGCCTCAAAGAATGGAGCAGAAAACAGAATGAAGAAGATAAGCAGACAACTGATGGCAAAAAAAGCATAACAGAAATGAAGCAGAGAAGATTTTATTCAAAACTGATATGATCAATAGTATCAAGTCTGAGAGTATAGGCAACTACACTGAAGATGACAAGACTCAGTGATACACATTCTGGTTTGATAATTTCAGGTTTTTTAAGTTTTACAATATATACGAAGTTGTGTTTTATTAATACTGTATGTACTGATATATTCAATTATACTAGGCCTGATGATATAGCCAATTCTATTGGAGATAACAAGAGACAACACAGGAACTATGGTAGAATGATTTGTACAATGATCTTGTATGTCTATTTCATTTCATGTGTTTATAGGAATATGTTTTGTTTTGCCTTGCTTTGTTTTGTTTCTCCCTCTAATATAGAAAGGATAGAAATATATGTTAAGACTCATGCATGTGTAGAATCTATAAACAGTTTATGAGAACTGATCATATGACACATGACGAAATGAACAGATACTCTGAAGAAAAAAAAGACACTAAAATACCCAGTGCTGATCCTGGAGTGTCAATGTGAAACCCAGCAATAGTATTATTCTTTGTCCAGAGTTATATTACCCTGCTTGTGCTTATTCAATCTCAGCATAATTGAAGAGATGGACAACTACATGTATGTTTAAGTGTATAAGATTGATAACCATACTTCTAAGTTTTTGTTTGGATAGTTGAACAGTATTGGTTGTAATCTCACTGTTTGAATCCCCACTTTATAAGCTCCACTTTAGTATCTTGAATAACTGTTTGTAAGAAGACAATCTGTAATCATCAACTAGTGATTTCTTACTGTTTATTTTTTTCTTTGAAATTATGTATTATTTCTACCCATTTTCTGTTTTGTTTAACCTTTCTTTAAATTAATTAAAAAAAAAGAACTCTCAACTTTTGCACTTTTTCAAAATCTTATTTGGGTTATTAAAGAAGGTTTCAAAATTAGCATCTTGGTAAGTGATCTTGTGAGAAGTCTCCAACTCAAACAAAACAAATGAAAAACACACAGACACCTGCCCTGCTCCATGTAAACATTCTTCTGGGTCACAGGCCACCCGCTTGCAGTTGTCCTTGACTTCTCTTTTCCCCTGCCTCTTATATCTTCTTTATCTTTTGTTTTTTTCAGTTCTGCTTTCAAAATGCATCCATCTTCAGACAACTTATATTGTTATCACCCTGTCCCTTTACTAACACCTTTCAACTGGGTGTTGTGATAGCTTTCTTATCAAGTTCTTATTCTCTTTCCCTCAACATCATTTGTGAAGTATTCCAGCATAGGAGCAGAGGGATTCCTGTAAAACCTAATTCTCATCAGGTCACTTTTCAAGTCATAATCTCTCAGCAATTATTGTCTCTCTCAGGGTTAAAGCCTGAGCTCTACAGCTTCCCATTAATTCTTGAATGATGTGGTCTACATCAGGAGTCCCTGGGTTGGAGTTGTACAGGTCCATGCCCTCTTAGCCGCTGGGCTGTACAGCAAGAGATAAGAGGTGGGAAAAAGAGTGAAACTTCATCTGTATTTATAGCCACTCTCCACTGCTGGAATTACCTCCTGAGATCTGCCTCCTCCCAGATAAGCAGCATCATTGTATCTGCATAGGAGCACAAACCCTACAGTGAACTGTACATGTGAAGGATCTAGATTGTGTACTCCTTATGAGAATCTAGCATCTGATGACCTAAGGTGGAGCTGAGGCAGTGATGCTAGGCTTTGGGGAGCTGCTGCAAATATAGGTTCACATTAACAGAAGTTTCTGCATTACAATATAATAATAATAGAAATAAAGTACACAATAAATGTAATGCACTTGAATCATCCAGAAACTGCCCACTCCAACCTAGTCAGTAGAAAAATTACCTTTCACGAAACTCATTCTTCATGCCCAAAATGTTGGGGAACACTATCCTATAGGGTTCTTTCAGTAGCTCATTAATGAAAATATCTTATGAACTATCTATTTCTTGAACTATCTGAGAAAATTTGTATATTTTCCAGATAATGCCTCCATCTACATAAATACAAATACAAATATATATATATATATATATATATATGTGTGTGTGTGTGTGTGTGTGTGTGTGTGTGTGTGTACTCAACTTCACTTATACAGAAGTTACCATGAACACAAATTATGCTGTACCTTGAGTTTTCACCTAATTTGTCTTGGAAATCTTTACTTCACTCATTTTATAGGCCAAGGATTGTTACTTTTAACAATATCTATTCAACAGTGCACATATGTGGTGACATACTTTGTATACTATTGCTGGTTTATCCAAATTATTTATTCTTAATATAGGAAATTATGTGTCAAAAGATAAGTGATTAAAAATTTATATATACACACCAGTGACCTTATAAAAGATATTTTTCCATTCCTGTAAGATCCTTAAATTTGAGGTTTTGTCAGTTTCATAAACTGAAAATTCTCTCATTACTATATTTATATTTTTGAATAAAGTTATATACATTTTACATTCTATTAGCAAACTGTAATATTTTTCTATAAAATCCAATTATATAGATTTTTGTGGATGTATGTAAAAGTGTTTATATCTATGGTTCATTTCTCTATTGGTTTATTATCTCTTTCTTGTTTAATATCTAAAGAAAATAATATCTCTTTTTATAAATTTTATATGATTTTCTGAAATTTGCATCTCACTTATCCTTTCATATTTAAAGTGAAATATTTTTGTAATAAAAATTCTTCCTTTCATTTGAAGCATGCTCAGTTTTCAAAGAACTCCTGTATTACTATTTAACACTTTTACTCACTGTTCTAAAAGTTTTTTAGACTTATTTTAAAATTTTTAAAAAATTATCTGGAATTTATTTTCATATAAGAAATCAATTAAAAATACAATTGTGAACTTTTTAAAGAATTAGTGCCATAACATAGTTATTAAACAGAAAGTTATATGCATAAGTTTAATCAAGACCAATAATTTATACCAGGCAAAACAAGACACAGCTGTAAGTGCAGGGAAACAGATATTATAACTTTGTTTTGTAGGCTTTTCCATGTTGTAGTAATGTGTATATTATAGTGTTATTACTAGCATACATCCCAACTTACCTTAGTTGAAGGGAGCCATTGAAGCTGGAGATTGATTACATGTGTGGGCATAAAGGACGGCCAGTCCAGAAAAAAAACAGAAAGACCAAAACAAGCTGTGTAAACAAGTTGTTCCAGCACCAAGAAGGCAAGGGGCCCAGGCCTGCCAAGCAATGGGTTGCTAGACAGAAGGGCTGGAATTGACATCACCTCTCCCAGTATATAAAGAAAGGAGTTACAGTGGTTGAGCAGTTCCTTTCCTACCATCGGGGATAAGGGCTCCAGTTGACCCCAGCTTTGTCTTTTCTTTATTTTTGTCATCCTCTCACTGGTCCTTAACCCCAAGAACCTCGGGAGCTGCATTTGGTCATGGCATATGGTGCCAGAACATGGACAGTAAGAGACTGAGGGTGAAGGGACACTTCTCATGTGCACACAACTTAGAGGGAGAAGTGCATTGGTATCCGTCAATAGTCATCACTGAGTGTATTGATGTTGGCTTCACCAGGTGTTAAGAGTGGGGCACTCAAACTCCCTTTTTTCTCTAGGGCCAGTTATAAAATGGGTCTGAGAAAAATCCCTTTCCCTGAAAAGAAAAAAAAGAAGAGATATATTGATTATATCAGCTGTTTAACTATAGGATAAACATCCAAAAGAATCACAAATGTATAAGAAACTGTTGTATGCTTGATTACAGTATTTACATTCCTTCTGTGGATCTGGATGAGAGAGGATCTTAATAACTACAGGTTCTTGAAACAATTACAAGGGAACTGGCTCCAGGCACTGTTTCAGAATCAGGTCCCCAGCAGGGAAAGCTGCCAGCATGACCATGACACTAACTTTAATGGGAGCCACAAACTGTCCATTCAGCAAAACCTTCAACTATCTGTCCAAAATGTAGAGGATGGTATCCTTGGGCCACTCATTGTAAATTCACAACTTCCAGCAGGGCCTGCAGCAGCCCTGCCAAAAAGTAGGAGTGTGCTAGCTCACATGGCTTCCTTGAGACAGCCTGGTCCTGCTTGACCCAGCAGGCTTCTGATTGTTGGGGGATAATTTGATCCTGATTTGTGGTTTGCTGATTCCTATTTACACAATGCTCTTACAAAACACAATTTCAAGTAACCAGTATGACAACAACTAACCTTTAAAACTTTTAAAATTTCAATATTTGGCTTTCACTAGCTGATAATAGGCTGGCTCCAGCCTAATGCTGTCTCACTATGGCTTTGCAGTGGGTCTTGATATTTGGTAATGTGCCATATTTGACTTTATTCTCCCCCCCCAAAAAAAGTAATAAGAACTAAGGAGTAATAAAATCCAAAATGTGTAAATTTTGTTGTAAAAAAGAGAGGGGAAAAAAAAGAGCTCTAACGGATATAACAGCAAGTGTGTTTAGGGGTGTTAAATAGCTGACTATATTAAAGTTTTTGGATCATTGAACACAGCTGTTTGCAGTCTCTCTGTTTGAATGTCCACTTTGTATTCTTTGATACTGTGATTTGAGCAACTATTTCAAGATGATAATATGTAATCTATTTACAGGTGATTTCTTACTGTTATGTTTTTTTTTTTTTGTAGTTCTGTATTATGTGTACCCTTACACTGCTTTGTTTTGTTTTGTGTTTTTCTCTTTTTCCTCTTAAATAAAATTTTAAAAAAATTCTCAAACTCCATTGTTTTTTTCAAAATTGTTTATTACAAAGCTACTTGTTTCAAATTCATGATTCATGTACCTCTATGTTTATTTATGTCCCTTCTACTTTAAGTCAATTTTAGTTGTCAATAGACTGACACTACATAGCTTGCTAAATTTGAGTTTGTCTCCAGATAAAGGACTTGTAAATTTACATACTTGGTAGGAAACTGAAAACAGCTTAGAGCAAGACTAGGGAAAAAAAAAAAAAAAAACAACCAACTCAAATCAGCTGGCCCTCTACAGATTTTAAAGGGTTATTTAGTAAAACTGCAGCTTTCTGCTCCTCGCACTACTTCTCCCAGGCTCCCAGGCAGGGGAGGCACCAAAACCTTCACTGAGCCTTGAGTTTGTCCCAGACAAGAAAGGTAAAGAAACAATGTTGCTTGTTTCAGCTGCAAGGAGAAATCAGGGTTATGGTTCATTCTACTCAAAACAGTTCAAACGTCCCTAGATTATTGTATTGCTCAATTGGTTATTCTTCCCTTGACAAAAATTGCAAAAATCTATAAATAAAGATAGGTTACCTAAGGATTTTGGATCTTCAGATACTTATTAGAGAGGTGGGACATGGCTCTGGCCTGCCCAAGCCACCCTGGTTTTTCCTGTTACCTGTGTACATGCTTTATGAATCAAAAGTTTACACTGCATTGGTGCTCAGATCCTCAACAACAGTGGGGCCTCCAGCCCAGAGCAGGAGCACCACCTGCATGTCACAAGAGAGCCCAAGGTACCTAAATATAAAATGCAGTTTCCATTTTCTTATGCCTTACCACAAAAGTTCTTTATAATCTTCAGGTCTAAAAATAAGCTAAATGTGCTCACAATTTAAATTTCAAAATAAACAAAAGGGAGAATTCAACTCATAAGAGATTTCACTTGGCAGTATATACTATTTAAAATATTTAAATTCTAATAAAGATGTAACTACCTCAGCAGATAGATAATGTAATCAAATAAATCAAATCTAAAAAAAGTCCATTGGAATGATCTTCACACTGGACAATAAAAGCAGCCAGTCAAGTGCTAATGTGGGGTCGAGGATACACTTGTGTTTTTCCAGGAAAAGCTAAATGACCTATCTGGGTGCTAGTGTGTGCTGTCCAGCTATATCATGGACCCACACCCAGGAAAGGAGCTGATCCTATCTCTCAAGAAGCTGATACTCGGTCTTATGACAGTGATGCCTTGGTGACCACGCCACAACCCATAGAAAAGGATTGTGGGAAGCCCTGTAATTGGCTGCACCTTAACATCTGCGGGCTGCACCACCTTAACTCCCTCCAGGTTAAGTTTGGTAGTTAAGCAGCACCTTGCCTACCAGCTTGTTTGGCCTATTCAGGAATTACGTTAATCAGCCCTCCTTATGAGCCTGCTTGCGGGAAATTTGAACTGACCTATAAAACCTCAGTCTTGCTACTTTTGCTAAGTTACCTGCTCCGAACCCAAATCCCTCCTTCTCAGTACCCAATGTATTTGTTACTCTTCCTTAAATAAAGAGAGACTTGATTGGAATTCCTAACCTCCCCCCCCCCCCCCCCCCCCGCAATCTCCGCGGACTTACCTGCAGGCCGGGTCAAAGGATGAAGCCAAAACCAACCTTATTAACCCAAGATGCCCAGGAGATAGTAACCAAGAATGAAAAAGGTCCAAATAGATGATAGAAGTGCATGCTAAGTTCTATGGCAAAATATATGTTTATTATAGATAAGATTTTGTCTTTTTCAAATTCTTTGATAAGAGATCTCTGCTAACTGACCCACAAAAATCTGACTAGTCTATTTAAAATTACAGATTCTACAATTGTAAAAAAATTGTGTAATTCAATTTGGCTAAAATAAATTTGAGTGCACTCTGATTAAGATATTCGTTAGTCTATTTGTGTATCTGTTTGTCTGTTTGTCCAGTCTGTTAAACTGTTGTTGGAAGTCGTTGAGCTAGTGATCACTCACACATGTGGAGCTAATTGCACAGTGTCCATACAGGAGTGTCCAAGTGGCACAGAGTGCCTGAGAAACACCCTGAGGGCATGGGGTGCTGGAGGTGACAGGTGTTTCAATCCTGAGGACACAGGTATAAGAGGTGTGAACACCAACAACTCTGTATTTTTTTCTATGTCTGCTTGAAACTGTACAGATCATCTGTCCATGTTTGTCCATTTGTCCTTTTGTGAACAGCTGTTCTTTTTATTTTGAGCTCAGCAATTTTGCTTTTTCTTTTGCATTTATAGATTATTTAATCAAGGCTTATTTGAGTTATAGAATTACAAAACATGCTTTCACCTGGGTTCCCAGTTAGCAAAATGATGCTAAAGTCAATCATGCAAATGTAATGTACATTGTTGCTTATCATAATTTGAGAGTATCTCATTGTTCAAAAATAATAATGTTATGATTGGAGTTTTCTTAAGAAAAAATTACTATAAAAATGATTAAACAAAAATCTCTTGAGGTTGGGATTGTTGGATAGGACTTCAGCTGATGAATAAGAAGTGGCCACCTGGTAACATTTTACCAGTTCTTGTACATTGATTGGAGGCCCCAGTGATCTCCAAAGCCTTATGAGAGACATCCTCAACTAAAGTTATATAAATATTATTGTGGTATGTTCACATTGGACATCATTAAAAGAAATAGTATAAAAGGTTTTTGATTTTAACAATGCCCATACAAAAGTTTTCATATGGTTGTGACAAATGATTTTTGTTAACCTCATGGTGTATTAATAGATTCATGCCTCTAGATGTACAGGTCTTTGAAAATGTAAAAACAGATTGTTTATGGTGACAGACTTTTTCAGATTCAGACCTCTACCTCTAATAAATGCTTATGAGACGTACATCCTATTAAAGGTGAACAAGTTAGAAAAAGGCTTTTATGTATTAGATAAGGATGACTGACCAAAAGGGAGAAATTTGATGTCAAAATAAAAGTTCAAATGTGTTACAAAATGCCATCATGGTTTTAATGCTACAGTGTTGAATATGGTTTGATTTCTAATTTTCTGCATAAAATATGTAACTGTTTGTTAATATTCTACAGGTACTCAAATGTTAAAACACCATGGTTGTTAAAAAAAATAATGGTTCTATTTTATGTTGTAAGATGTTTGCTATTTAGATAAGATGATCATGCCTCTACTAGATTGTACTGTTGTCAATCTTTTCTTCTGGATGTTCAACAATTGAGGTTTGGAGACCAACAATTATAGAGCAGATGGGCAAAAAGCATAACCATTATTTTGGCCCTGGCCCTCCAAGGTCAGTGAGGACTCAGTATATAAGAGAACCTCTGCTGCTTCATCCTATACTCGGTCAGTCTCTGGTCTTCTGATCAAGAAGACTGTGAGAGCGCTGAGGAAACTGATCATTGGTGTACGGAGTGCCTAGGTAGAGTCACCAAAAGCAAAAATCTCCCAGGCTTTCACAGAAAGCAACTTAGTCAAGCAATGGTTGTGACTCATCTGTGACACTGGCAGAAGAACTAAGAGATACTATACCTGGTTTCAAGATATTCCTGAGGAGACTTAACTGACCTTGATAGATAACAAAATTTGATTGTGTTTAAAACCGGTCTCACCTTAACTTGGTCTTGAGCATCCTACAGAAAATGTACAACTACTAGAGGATATAAAATAATGCTAAAGTAATATGTTATAAAAGAAACTCAAATCACTAATACCTTTTGGAAATTGCCAGCTACTCTGGTAGCTGACTACTGTCACAGATTAATGGACTGCACAGAATTTCAGTTACAGAATTCAGGGACTTAAAACCTTTGGGCTGCACTTAAAATAAAAAGATCTACGGAGCTCTCCAACACAACTCCTCCAGCTTCAACTGACCGCCTCTCCTGTGCGACAACAAAACAAAAAAGCGGGATATACGGGAGCCGTTGAAGATGGAGATTGATTACATGTGTGGGCATAAAGGACGGTCAGTCCAGAAAAAAACAGAAAGACCAAAACAAGCCATGTAAAAAAGTTGTTCCAGCACCAAGAAGGCAAGGGGCCCAGGCTTGCCAAGCAATTGGTTGCTAGACAGAAGGGCTGAAATTGACATCACCTCTCCCAGGATATAAAGAAAGTTGTTACAGTGGTTGAGCAGTTCCTTTCCTCCCATGGGGGATAAGGGCTCCACCTGATCCCAGCTTTGTCTTTTCTATTTTCTCATCCTCTCACTGGTCCTTAACCCCAAGAACCTCAGGAGCGACTCTGGGCGGTGTTACTTACTAAATTGGAAAACTACACATTAACTACATAGTAGTGAATGACAAGAGAGACAAAGAATGGGTCTGTGAGAGAATAACAGTTTCCTGAAAAATGAAGTTTAAAAAGCAAGCAAACAAAACATCCCAGTTCCTAAACCTTATCTTGATGTATCTGGTGGAGCATCATAACATGTTCATGAAATGGTTCTAATCTTCGAATACTTGGATTTCATTTCCAAATCCACCAGGTCCATACATTTTATACCCGTGGACTGTATTCCAAATGATAAAGTATTTAGTCACTTTCATGTTACATCACATCAGAAGAATCACAAAGCCCTGTATTCGCCTAAATTGGGCATTAAATCTGTCAGAGAATTAAGTAGCATACATAAGTCACTCCAATTCCATGAATCATTTTCAATTATCATTCATTTAAAATTTTAAAAATGGTGATATTTTTGTGCATTATCTGCTGGATGCTGTTAAAATCAGTTCCTTTGATGTTCCGACATTGCTTCAGTCACTGCATGGAATCTCAATGACGAATGTCTGGCTCAGATCTTTCCTGAAACTCGCCATGGGCACTGGGTGCCCTGGGCCTCTCTTGGGTATCGCTGACACTTGGCCACTCTGGTTGCACTCTGCATTGCCCGACTTCTAGCCCAGTAATAGCTCCTTGGAGGTTGGTCTCAGGTGTAAGCTACCCCTGGCTGCCTGGATCATGACCTGAGCACCGCTCAGACATCAGCAATCTCAGCAGCACCTCCTGGCTCATTTCAATTACTAAAAAACTTCAACAGTAAGTTTTAATGCAAGTAAACTGTATTTCAAACACTATTCTGCTCTCATGTGATTTCTTTCAGAGGTGAGTTTTTTTTAAAAGATAAATGTTACCTACTTACTTACTTTAGGATGAAGCATTGAGAAAGCATGCTTCTTTAACTTCACTTTTTAAAATCTCCTTTATATAATCATATGAAAATGCTTTTGAATACTATTTCTTAATTAAGTATTTTTAAACTTATTGACAGATGAATTTACATAAAATATTCACAGTTAATAAGCTTTTAAGAACAATACCCCTGTGGTGTTCGGTAATGTTACCCCATGCGAGGTTAGCATTGCCTTACTAAAATATGAAAAAGAAGCATTAAAAATAAACATAATCTTAGTGAAGGCTCCATGCGTAGTGGAATATTTAAAGTGAGTGAAGAGTACAAGGCCCTCAAGGCAAAGAGTTAGTGTAGGCATTTGGGGTTTCAGAGCAGAGATGAAGCTAAAGAATTTACAGATACAGGGTTTTATATTTGGGTCATTTTCACTTTTTACTTTAAAGATTAAAAACATTTATATCAGTTAAGGAAAATGTAGGTGAAAAACATTTTTTGAAAAAAATTAATTTTATGAGTACATTTTTGCCCAGGTAAGGGTTACATTCTTCACAGCGACTCGGTTTTGCCCATTTCCCCCTCCAGTTCTTCTTCCCCTCTCCATTTACAAAACTGTTTCTATGATTTTCCTTCCTCTTAAAGTTTTTAATGTCTATGCCCTTCCTGAAGAAATTTATGAATAAAACCAAAGACATTTAAAATTATAAAATACTTTCTTTGTACGTGTTTTCAGTTTTTCTTGAATGTTCACTTTTGATGAGCAAAGTTCTTCAGTAAAAGCAGATATAAAGAAATAAGAAGACATTGCTCATTTTTCCAGGCCTTTTGAAGTGTTCTATCATGTACTTAATAAATCAGGTTAAATAATGCTGAATCTGCTAGCTGTGTGCAGAGAGCTAATCTATGCAATTGATCACCATCATGGACACACAGTTTAAGGCTTGCTTTGTCTAAGGTGATAAGCATTTTAGATAGTATTTTGTGTATTATTTTTTCATTTATTTAACCTGCAGAGATACTTTTCTTTCTTTTCAAGATGATTGTCTAGTAACCTCTCAAAAAGATCAAAAATTAAAAGAATGCAAGTTTCATGTGATAGAATAGCTGAGTATCATCTCATGGGTTGCATGTGTAAGCTCTTAAAATTTTCTTCAGAAGAATGAGTTAGGAAATGTGTGAATTGAAATTGCACCAAGTTCAATAAATTCTTGAGATTAAATTTACTTCTAAAGCAAATTTCTCCTCTCATTTTTTTCTTTCCTTTTTCTCTTTATGTTTTTGTCTGTCTCTCTGTCTCTGTTTCTCTCTCTCTGTCACTGTCACACTCTGTGTATCTCTCTCTGTAAGATGGCATTTACAGAAGGGTATATAAATTTAATGCCCAGAAATTTTGGTTATGCTCAGTGTTGTAAAGATTAGTTTCATATCTTTGGCTTGTATTACAAAAATAGAATAAATACAAATACTCACTAATATAAATACAATGAAAAATAATGCACAGAAGTGAATTCAAAACATTTATAATATCACTGCTTTCCTCTATGTAGTTTGAGAAGCATGGTGTTCATCCTTTAATAAAATGTACTTTTCTGTAAGATATATGATATTTATACATCATTATTGCACAACTACAAACTTAAAACAATTGGTCTTGGTCAAAATAGAAACAACTAAAACAGTTAAATAATAAACTTAGTGTTTGTAGTTTTAAACCAGTGTATTAGCCCAACAGCAGTTTTGAATGTGCTGGCTGTGGCTACTTGGATATAGCTTTGTGTAAAAATTGCACTCTTCCTAGGTCATGATGGAGAAAACACAGAAAAACACTTGAAAAACTAATAAAAGTGATTCCTTTGCTATGGCAGCTGATTCCATTACTTAAATGCTAGCTATAATCCCTCTTAGCATGATTGTAAGCAATGACAATTTTCCTTTCTGCTTATGCAATTGCCTCATGAAGCAAAGAACACAGCAAAAGGAGCCATAATAAAAATGCATCATAAATTTCTCTAACCAATTATCCTATTTCATGTCTCATTATTAAATGGAACTTTGAATTTTCTACTCAGGTAAACTGACTTTTTATTGAATAAAACATCTTATCCAAATGTATTGCATTATGATATGAGGGAAACTGGTTACAGAGGGCCTTGCCACATTTGTGACAAAGCCTGAACTTGTATACACGTCCACTGGGCCTGTCCTCTGCCCCACCCCTCCCCCACCGCCCACCACATTGGAGTCATCAAATCACTGGTAGTCTGATTGCTTTCTTCTCCTGCAGATCATTGTCTGGAAGTCGACTGAGGCTCCTGTTGCTGATTTGTGGCTCCTGCGGTATCTCTTGATCTAAGGTGCCACTGTTCTCACAGGACGCAGTTGATTTTCCTTTTAACAGTTTTTGGTGACTCACAGGCATCATTACTTTTTTTTGTCAGGAAGATATCATTCATAAAAGAGAGTAAAACTTTTCACAGTGTAGAAAATTATATGAGACTAAATGTAATCCAAAGACAGTGTTCTGAAAGATATTCTTACAGCAACTTCAGTAGTTTCTGAAGCAGTAACTTAACTTTTATATTATGACCAGATTCCCTTTGCAAATACAATGTTTGTCAAAGTTTGGGAAACGATGCAAGAGATGCTTAATCAATGCCTACTGGCTGATTTCTTTTTCAAAATTTGCACAATTACTTAAATATTATGAAATTAGATGCAATGTTGACAGTAGTTCTTTATCTCTTAGACATTCAAATCTATGAACAAAAATCAAACACAGAATAACCAATTTAGGTGGCAATCTAATTTATAGGACAAACATGAAAAGAATTCCAAAAGAAAGATTATCCCAATAAAAACTTAGGCCTAAAACTGTTGAAGGATTTAAGGAGAATTGGAAAATTACAGCTTGTAAGATATCACCACTTTATAGGTCAAGTGATGTAAGAATGTTTTTTTATTTTCTTAATGGTTGGTGACTTGAAAATTATGTAATAGAAGTTGCATATACACCAGAAAATCTAATTTTTTTTCTGACTTGGTTTTTACAGAAATTGTTAACCCTTGATTTAAAGATAATTTTTATATTACTCATATCATGAAAACACTTCTGGGTCAATTTTAATACAAGGGATATCATTTGGAAAATGGGAACATTTTTAAAACAGAAAGTTGGGAGCCAATAACATTTATATGAAGTGAGAAATGTGTCAGATAAGTTTACTAGCAAAGTGAAGACCATAGCAGGAATGATTAATAAGCTTAAAGATAGATCAATAGAAGTATCCAAATACTAACACAGAAAGAACAGAATCATCAAAATATTAAAATAACATACCTCCTCAAATTTGACTACCTCTACACAGGACAATGAGCAGAAAAATGCACTGTTTTCCTAAGCAACAGAGAACACAGTTATGGAAAGCAGTTGCTTTAGAAATTCGCCACATCCTGGAGATGCTCATCAATAAACTTTTCACACTGAGGCTAGCAGCAGGGAAGCTGGAAATATTATCAGTGAACATCAATCAAGAGCTCATAATTGTAACTACAGTGTCTTGTATAAATTTTAGGCTGAGAGAAATTAGTTCTCTCTTTGAATTGCAATGAACTACTAAAGATAAACATCTCTTAAAAGATATGTAATATGAAATAAATTCATGTAAATATACATTATTTTCTTTATATCAGTTATTTTACTGGGGAGACTCAATGCTTGGTTAAATAAGGAAAAGAAGTAATTTATTATTTGTTATGAATAATGAAAAGGACGGAGTATTTTAAGTTGAATAGTGATGTAATTTGACACATGCATTTAAATGACTAGTTGTCATCTACCCAAAAACTGAAGTAGGTCCAAGTACACAAATTGAGAGATGAAGAAAAGTGGAAATGAAGGGGCATCTGTGAAGATAAGAGAAGATGGCTTTGAAAGGTATTTATAAATTACAGTCATTGTGGTTTGGCAGTGGATGATATCTGGTGAGAAAGATGATGGTATTAATGATGGCATCTGGTTGAATTAATTAAGAGACCACAGAAATTCTCGTAAGAAGAGGTCTGACTTTCAGACAGATTATGGGGTTGTCTGATATATTCAGGCATAAATTGTCAGTGCGGTATGTATATGTGGGTCTGAAGTTCATCAATGACCAGGACTAGTAATATTTATATCGAAATCTTCATAGAAGTAGCAATGAAGGCCAGGATATAGAAGTCAAATTTATAAAGAAAAGAGGGTTTGAGCAACTCTAGCTTCACAGAGAGGAGGATGCACTTCAGATTGAGTCCAAGAGAAGCCATACATTTCAGAAAAGCAAAGCAGGCACTACCGAAGTTAAGACATGGGAATGCTTTACAGAGGCAGTACCCATTAGTATTAAATGCACTGAGAAGCCAATGGGGATGGAAAGCTAGAAGAATCTCTTTGTGAGCACTCATAACTTCACTGAGAATGGTCCCGGGTGAGTAACGCAAGGCAAAATCAACGAAAGAATTGAAAAAGAAAAATAATTTAGTGCGAGATGAGTAAGTAGATGTAATAATACACATAACACTTTGGGGAGCTCTCACTATTTTATTACTTTTAACATCACTGTAATAGCAGAGGAAATTAGATATAATCATGCTTATTTCACTGAGAGTAGAACTGTGTCCTATGAAATTGGGGCCAACAACAACAATAAAAAACAACAAAAACCAAAACCACTAAATGAAATCTCTGATGATTTTTATCAATAATGTGCATTATTGTTTAAGAAAATGTCTCTATTTCTTTTATTTCACTAGAATTTATAAAGTGCCAGGCATATAAAGTTATCAAACAAACCATCATTATCTGCCTGCTAAAGAGCAATACTATCTTATTATATATAAAATTGTTTTTGTACTCAATATGTTCTGCAATTATACTTGTTTAAATTAAATTTTAACCATTTTCAAATTTTGGACAGAATGTATTTTTTAAGATCTAAAGTGGATGTACTTGTGTAGGATAAGTTTTAGCCACAATTTATAAAAATAAAATACACCATGAACAGGTAGTTTATATATAAAACGTGTTGCACTCATCAATGTCACCATCCAGATAGGTTAAAAGGGGGAAAATTCATTTGATTATCTTACTAGGTGCAAAATATAATCTACCAAAATCTGACAAATATTAACAAGTACTATTCGCAAACTTGAGATAGAAGAAAATATTTTGAACCAATAAAAATCACTTCCTGAAAACATTCATGTAATATTTAATGTCAGAAGCAGGCAGGATATGGGCTCTCACCATAGCTATTCAGCATTGGGCTGGATGACAAAGTCAAGACAGTGATGCCAGATAAAGAGAAAGCATCATGATGACTGAAATGAAAAATACAACATTTTCTTCATTCTCAGGTTATTATCATCTGTATACTTTACATGTAGAATCTTTAGAAATCTACAAAAAACTTAGCACTCATAAGTGAAAATGGTATGGCAGTATGATGCACAGTGAAGAAGCAAAATTAATTATGTTTCACTATACTAAGGAGTTTGGAACATAAATACAAGGTTTTTAAAAATGCCTTAAATACTAAAATATCATAAGTGGTTAATTTTAACAAAAGGCATACAAGACCTCTACCGTGAACAATAAAACAATTTAAAGACAGAAAAGTGGAAAAAACATATGAAAGGAAGCCTTTACCCTGCCTATGCGTCATGTCCAAGATTCAGTGTCAAGATACAAAGTATGATGATTTTAGTATAAACCTGGGAATAGGGAGGATCCCACTACAATGATGCAGAAAATTATTCCACCCAATATGAAATGGTTCTGGTCCATGTACCCCTACTGCAAGAGGGTTTTGTGCTTGTTCTTCAGACCAAGTCCATGGTTATTTAGGAAACTGATACTCTACCAGGAGATCTCGGTATATTCAGCTATTCCCCATTTTACAGTTACCCATGTAAAATCCAGTGTCATTTTTAAAGAAAAACTAGAGGGGTCACATACATATACCATACAATGAAGGTGATATGGAGGGTCTTTTCCCATCAGACTTAGTCTTTCATTCAGACAATGAATACCTGATTGGGTCAGTGATCTAATCATTAATTCTTGATTTCTTCTGATTATGATCAATGTTCTTTATTATATTTGAATTCATAACTAAATATTTACTATTTGCATAGATTTCTATCAATAGGCTCTCCAACTATGCCTCTTATCATCTATTTTATTTCAATAACTGAATTTACCTGAATCTGGTTTTTTTGTTTATCTTCAACTGACCTATTATCTCAACTACTACCAGGGATCTAAAATTAAAATCATTTGACATGCCTTGAAAGACTGAGATAAGAGGATTCCAAGTACAAATCCTGTCTGAGCAAATTGGTGAGACCTGTTTAAAAAACAAGAATGGAAAAGAAAAAAGAAAGGAAGAGAGAAGGAAAGGAAGAAAGACAGAAAAAAAGAGAAGACTAGAGTGTAGCTGGGAGATTCCCTGGGTTCAGTCTCCTCTCTGTCTCTGTCTCTGTCTCTGTCTCTGTTTCTGTCTCTGTCTGTCTCTGTCTCTCTCTCTCTCTCTCTCTCTCTCTCTCTCTCTCTCTCACACACACACACACACACACACACACACACACACACACACAGCCAACATGCTGCTGGCATACATGGCCTATAGAAGAGAATCAACCAAAAATTTCAACATTTCATTGTTGCTTTCTTACTAGTACATTTTTTGTTTGTAGCTAGTGGTATATCTAGAGTATGGTTGTCCAGGGAATTTTCAAACACTCTAACAGCAACCTATAAGTACTTTTATTTTCTTTTCTGCCTGGCATTTCTATTCACTTATAGTGGATAGGTCATTTTCCAATCTTATCAGAGCAAATTCTAGCTTGTCACCCCTTTCTTGTTTTCCAACAAAAGTGTGACTGCGTGAGTCTCTTGTTCTTCCCTGAAGTTCAGTTCTACATTAGTGGAGTGTCTCTTATTACTAAAATCATGCAATTCTATAAGCCATCCATGGATCCAGCATTTTTAGGACTCAGTCTCATGAATACTTCCTTGGCTCATGCAGTTCTTTCTAGAAATGGTCTTTGTCCTCTCCTGGAAAGCCCAGATCTCCCACTTAAAGATCCGATGGCAAGGAAGGAATGTCAAAGCAGATACTGGATTTATGGTATGGGGAAAGCAGGCCTAAAAAACAGAAGACTCAAATCATATTCAAGAATGGAAAGATCCCTATGTTTATCATAATGTCACATATTACCTACATTTTCTCATTTCATTTTCCTGAAATTCTGTGAAGTAGACAGTAGTATAGCATTTTTTTTAAATGAGAAAATGAAGGCATGGAAAATTTATAGTTTGAAGCCAAATTTTGTGGTTTTAATACATTAAGTAGCTTGATTTTAGAATCAATATTTAACCACTAATGCTCTTTTTGAAAGATATACCTTGCTCTTGGTTACAAGGAACCCACAGTGTGAAAATGGCCATACTCCCAAAATTGTTATACATATTTAATGAATCCTGATCAAAATAACACTAACATATCTTACACATCTAGAAAGAACACTCCTAAAATTCATTTGAAAACAGAAGAAACCTAGAATAGCAAAGACAATACTTGGCAACAAAGGCAAGACAGAGGGCATCACAATTCCTGACTAGAAACTATACTAGAAAGCTACAGTGATAAAATCAGCATGGTACTGGCAAAGAACCAGACCTGAGGATCAATGGGACAGATTAGAAGCTGGAGACACAACTAAAAAGACACCTACCCACTTTGTCTTTTACAAAGGTGCTAAACATATTCACTGGAAGAAAGATAGCTTCTTTAATAAATGGTACTGGAAAAATTTGCTTTCCGCCTGCTGAAGACTGAAACTAGACTCATGTGTATCAATATGCACTAAAGTCAAAAGGGTCAAATATCTACATATTAAAATAAAAACACTAAATCTATTGGAAAGCAAGGTAGGTGGAAATCTTGAAAAATATGGTAGGCAAAGAGTTCATGAGCAAAACACAAATCACTCGGGAAGTATTTCAAAGAATCAACAACTGGGATCTTATCTTATTAAAAAGTTTTTGCACTTCAAAAGAAATCACCAACACAGTGAAAAGAAAACCCACAGAATGGGAAAGAATTTTAACCAGCTGTCCCTTAACAAAAACTTATATTTAGAATGTATAAAGAACTGAAAGGCATCAGTCCTCCTCCCCGGAAATTCAAGACTCAATCCAAAAATGAGCATCTGAGATGAATACACACTTCTCAGATGAAGATATACAAATAGCAAATAAATACATGAAGAAATGTTCACCATCAGTAGTCATTTCAGAAATGCAAATTAAAACAACACTGAGATATCATCTCCCTCAAGAAAGAATGGCTGCCATCAAGAAATCAATTGATAACAAGTGTAGGTGAGGCTGCGGGGAAAAAGGAATACTTCTCACTGTTGGTGGGAGTGTAGACCGGTTCAGTCACTGCAGAAATCAATGTGGCAATTCCTCAAAAAACTAGGATTGGAATTCTCATTCAATCAAGCTCTTCCTCTTCTGGGTATTTTTCCTGGAAAAATTGAAAATGTCATGTTATAATGATATATGTGCACCCATGTTTATAGCAGCACAATTTGTAATAGCTCAGTCTAGGAAACAACCCAAATGCCCAGCAAATGCACAGTGAATAAAAAAGATGTGGTGTTTTTATATAATGGAATATTACTCAGACATAAAAAGGATAATCTTGAAGCTTTTATAGGTAAATTGAGGCAACCTGAGGCATAATGCCAAGTGAAATAAATCAAACTCACATTTATAAATATTGTATTGTCTCCCTAGTATAAAATAATAATAAAATAAAAAAACTAAAAGAGCTAATAAGATCCAAATTATAGGACAGATCTTGTAATAATGAAAGTGATAGAAAGTGCTTGAAGGGAAAGAACAACTGGGATAGGAGAAGGAAGAAAGGAAAAAATTGTTTGTAAGCATATATATATATGCAAGATAGATAAGTATAATAATAATCTGTTAGTTCATCAAAAAGAACAGTTATTTTTAGATTGATCATTTTTATATCTAGATCTTCTAATCTGAAAAACAATTTATAGCAGTATGCAATGTATGAAGTAGTATTAATTTCCTACTTTTTTGAAATTCTGTATCATTTTCATCCTTTTTCTGTTTTACTTTTTAAAATAAAAAAAGAAAATAGACTCAAAAATTGCCTTTTATTTTTCAGAAAATTATTACCAAAAATGGAAAAGAAAAAGCAAAAAGGGGACACAGTAAGTGCCAGGGTTCTAATCTGCATTTCCCCTAGTACTGTGACATACATTGTGCTTTCAGGGAACTTGAACACATAGTGCAGAAAATATAATTCCCTAATGTAGTCATTAAAAACCTTCATACTTGTATTTGAAACTCGTGGGTGGCCTGTTAAAACTGTAGATTTCTGTGCCACATATCTGATCTGCTGGTCAGAACGTACTAGAGGAATCCCTTGAAGTCCAAAATTTGGAAGCTGCTCTTTTTTATCTTCTCACAATTTGAGAAAATGAATTAATTTGAGAAAATGTTAGTTTGCTAGTGATGCTGTCCAGAAATAACAAATATTATCAATGTAAGAAATCACCAAAGCAGACAATTACTACTGTGTTGATCCAGGAAAATGCAAGGCAAACAGATTCCTAGATTAAATAGTTTGGTATCCAGTAAGACATTATGACTCCGCAGGTCAAACAAAAGGCTGCAGTCTGAAGGTGGACCGGCCATGTGATCCTGGCAACCTGACTGCGTAGCAAGCTGGTTTTGAGTCTCATGTCGTCCTGGTCTAGCTTTGACTTCACAGTGACCTGGAGGAATTTGGGGCTCAGCAGCTGCGCTAGTGCTGATAATTTCCTTTCAATCATTAGGCCAAAAGACAAAAAGACTTTTTAAAGCTGAAAAAGGTTGAGAAATGAGATTCCTTTTCCAGTTTTAAGCCTGAGCTCAGCTTCATAGTGCACCTAGAGACAGACTGAGTTCTGGGCTACAAGGGATGCAATGAAAGCAGTTGTATGCACTTCAAACAACATGGCATCCCACTCTCTTTTGTTGGCCCACAATCTCATTTTTTGTTTTAAAAATTAAACTGCACATCAGATATTTTACTTTGGAGTTAGTTTAACAAGTCCTGCTTTATTCTGAGTTAAGCTTCTATTGTCTTTCCCAGTAGACTGTCTGTCCTACACTTTCCTTTTGTGCTGAACAGAATCACTGAAGACACTGGTTGCTCTTATTGAGCAGGCCTTGATTCTGATGCTACCAAACGGATGTCCTCCAGGTTATCCTGCTTTACTCGTGAAGGATTTTCAAACTGCTTCTTGGCTGTATAAAATCGCATTGTGTCTGTTGTTCCTTTGTGCTGCAGGTGCCTTAGCACAGTTGAGACATATTATGAGTTCTTGATCTTTAAGAGTGATGTGAAAATTGTGCCATTTTCACAACTTATTGAAAAATTGTTTTCTGATCAAGCTGTTTGGTTTAGAAATGTTTCAATATGTGCTACTGACCACCTTTCATCTTCCTGTGACAAATATATGAATGTCACTAATGAAATGATTGGTAAATGCCCTCAAATTTTAGTATATATTCCAATAATCACTGAAGTGAATGGTACATCTTGGCATTTCAAGTTCCATGTGCCACAGTTATAATCCTTCAACTTGATCATCAGACAAATGCTATTTCTTCTAAAGATTGTTTTTGCAATCTTGTTTGGACAAGTTTTCTTGCTTATGAGAACTACTTGAGATTTCTTTCAACAGATATGCATCCTTGTTTCACTTTTGCTGCTAATACTTCATTTATAAAGGCATAAAAATATAATCCCTTTCAGGAGGTGAGTTTATAACTTCTACTAGGTCTGTCAATAGCTTTTCTAAAGACATTATACAAAAGAACAAATGAAATTCTTCTCAAAATATCAGTCTGCTATTATGGATCTAGCAAGATTTCCCCAAGGCTGTGGCACCTTTTAATGGAGAGAGACAGCCACGAAACATTTATTTAACTGTCAGAATTTTAGTGCAGGTCTTTTGCAAACCAAGTTAGGACATTATGGAATTAGTTTAGTGTATCTGACTTCTTTATCTCTGGTCAAAAATACATTATGTGTTGGGGAAATAAGTTTATCTGATTCCTGCCATCTTCCAAATTCTTGTGTTTTGTGTGTCAATTGAATACGTGGTACCCTAAGTTTGTATCAGAAAGAAAATATGGAAGTGGAAATTCTAACTGTAGTTTTATTCCTTCCCACATCTGGCTGGATTTACTCCTGATTTTTGACTTGATTAAACGTTGTTACAATTTGAGGAGATATGCTCTGAGATCCACGTTTGTCATAGGAGATGTTCTTTGTTATCCTATCTGGGAAATGGGGATGTGGGCAGCTGAAAGCTCTATGTGTTGCTGAAAGGAAAGGGTTTTTGCTGGGACTCTAACTAATCATACAGTCATTGACCAATAAGCCGTATGTCTGTGCCCTGCTTTCTTCTTGTAGGCAACAGCAGAGACAATGTACAACTCAGCTCTGATACTGACTTCCTGGTGCATGCATTGAGCCCTCCCATGAGATACTTGTGGGTTTAGAACACCACATCTACCAAGCCAAGAAATTCGGAGGCTACTGGTTCACAAATGTAAAACTATGACTTTTCTTTGAGGACCGGGAGGTAAAAAAGAGGGTCAGTTCCCTGAACAAGAGGCGGGTCTCTGAGAGTATGATGGGATTCCTCCCTTAGAAAAGATTTCTTACAGTACAAATCATGGAATAGCACAAAAGCCATTGATACTGCCAGAAAGAAAAGGAATGCTGTTCAGGTCTCTAATTAGCTCAGAAAGCAGAGCTAACACTTTGTCCCAGCAATATGTCTTCATTGCTTACTGCAGCATTTTGCATGAATTTCAAGTTTTTAAAAGCCATACATGGATTTCAGATGATAGACAAATTGTGGTTGAGTTGGATAATGCACCTAAGAAAGCTATTTATGGTTTTCAGTTTCATGTTCTAGGCATTACTTTCAAATACAAAGCAAAGCTAACAGGTTAAACATCAAAGTTCTGCCTAAAAGGAATAGTTCCATTAAAAACTATTTTTAAAAACCCTCTATAGGTTGTTTGGTTTCTGTTTTCTTTTCCATTTTTTTAATCCATTTCTTTTTCTGTTTTGGAATACTGTTCCTTAAAATTCACTGAGCAGTTAAGCAGGGCTGAATTTCATGTGAAGTGAAGCTGGCCTAAAGCATTCTTCTGGAGCTCTCCCAAGAACAGAGTAAAAAATGTTTGGCATCCAAGCCCATTAGGAGTGAAATGTAACCAATTCCAAATGTTTTCTGCTTCCCTGATGTACCTAAGGCTGCTTTATGAAGTGACAGTTGAATGTAGCTCGAAATAGAATCTCAAGGTTTCTCTATTGTCCTCACACAAATATTGTTTACAAACATCATCAAGGGATGCTACAATTCTTCAGATATTTTATTTTGGTATACTTTTTAAGGTAAAATTAGACATTATGTAGTATAATGCATTATTTGTCATGTATGGTTTAGTTCCCATTTTTCTAAAGGCAAAATGAATAGTAACTTTGAGATCTATGTGAAGAAGAAAACATCTTTTCCCCATTTTCTTCATATTGCTTATTTTGTAACATTTAAACACATTTCATTTCTTTCCAATTTGCTAAGTATTTTTACTGTGTGTCTATGTATATCTAACTCTTAAGATACTTACATGATCATACATATTTTTGTGCACATATATATTAGTTTATGTGTATTAGTAAAAGAATAGTTTTTATAAAGTTTTTATTTGTTCATATGCTTTCATATATTTGACAAGTATTTATTGAACACCTACTACACTAAGTACTTTCTGTTAGATTACAGGCTAATATTTTTCTCTCATAAATTTTATACATTATAGGGTTGAAACTTTATTAATTCGTGATTATGATTTGCAGTGAAGCAGGGCACATCTTTAATTTGTACAATATTAAAATCTTATCAAGGGAGCATAAATGATTGAGATTGCTATTTTTCTGAGCCTTAATTATTTATTCATACCAATTATTAAGGGCAACATATTTTTGTCTAATTTTGTTACATTCTATAGACTTTATTAGAAAACACTGCATAAGGTTTATTATTCATATTTCAGTTTTTAATGAATATAACAATATAAAGAAGTGACACATAAATTCAAATAAATGCATAACTATTTATCTTCTAAATTAATTTGTTGGCAGATAAGGTACCACAGTGAATTTTATATTCTGAACCACTAGCTTAAGATCCAAAGCCGGACTTCATCTTGAGCATATTTTTCTCTGATCGAATCAATCATGCTGCCTATGCAAATTGTGCCTTACAGTTTGTGAAAATGTGTAAACTACCATAAGATAACAAACTGGTGGTAAAAAGAAAATGGAGATAAACATATAAAGTATAAAGTAGTGCATATAGCTGAGCGGCAGTCCTGATCATTGGTAACTTGGTTGATGTCAGCATTCCTCAGCCATATTTCAGGTTAAAACAATTTAGATAGCTTAAAAATTTAAATATTCATGAGGCTCTAATTTGATGCCCACCTGGACTAAAGAACTCACCATCTTGGATCTTTCAAAAGTGTTTGCAACATGTCATCAAAGCTAGGCAGCTACTGCTTTTGTTGGATCATATATTTGCCTCCCAACTTTCATACAGATAGTGTATGGAAGATCTTCCAGTTATATGAGAGGTCACAGTATTTATTTGTAATATCTATAAGGGTAGGATCAAGAAAACTGTTCAAGATAAGTACTACACTTAATTGTCCTAATGTTGGATAGATTGATTCAGGACGTTTTCCTAAGATACATTGTGATCTAATGAACAATATCTTGAATGGACCCTCAGTGAAAAGAGGTGCTTTGTAGGGCTTTTTTTTTTTTAACAAGTTTGATTGGCGACACTGCATAGGTTTTACTGTCATACTCCCAGCACCTGTGTCATTAAGTGTGGCAAACATGTAAGCAGGTGGAACCCTTAGGCTTGAGTTTACATTAGCATTATATTTGACATATTTCTGGTAAATGTTGATTAGATACAGAAATTCCCTCAGTATTGACTCAGTTATATTGGGCAAAGGGCTTCTATCACTTAAATTAACAATGAAAAAAACCTATAAAATTAATTAGGAAGGAATGGAGGGCAAAGTTAATACCAATAAATGGTAAGGGGAGGATTTATTTAGTAAGACCTGGACATTTTGCAACACAAGGTTAATGTTTTATCTATATCATTAGTCTTTATAAATGACTGAAACAAGCAAAAATTGAAAACAAAACTCTGAAGCTCAATCTCTGGTTTTTTGGACCATAGTTTTAAGATTGGACTTTAACATCTAAACATCAACTTTTTACGTATAAGACTGTGTCTTTTGGTGTGACAGAGAAAGGATTTCCATCAAAACAAATTGAAAACCTGGCATTGCTGAGAACTATAAAGTACCTTGCATGAAGATAGAAACATAGATTGCAAAAGTTTGATTTGTGACCTTCAATAGGGCATAGTGCACGATAGAAAACTCAGTACCTTCCCAATGATGATTTGAGATCAATGGCATTATTCCCAAAGGGAATAATGATTATTCCTATTGCCACAGCTATTATTAGGGAGGCTGTAATTCCCAAATACTATGCTATTCAATGACTATCATGCCATTAATTATTCCTTCGGCTCCTCTGCCCTGTGTTGCAGGAGAAACGGTGAGCTAAGGTGGACGTATTCTTGGAGTTTCTACTACCTTGAAAAGAATGATGATCTAAATTACATTCACAGTGTCATGACTGAAATTCTTGAAACATTTAGATTCATACTGTATGCTCTACTCCAAAGTTTTGAGGGACAATGCTGTACACTGAAAGAATGAAAATGTTAGCTTACTTTTGGGTTACTATATTTTTAAATTTTATTTTCAGTGGTGCTAGAATATTGTTTGTGTGACAGGTCTAGACATGGTTAATTATGTATTTTTGAAATTAGCATACACTTGCAGGACATAATGGTCATATTTGCCATGGGAGCTTTGCAGATGCACATAGCATATCTTCATTCTTTTCTCTTTTGTTCCTTTCCATTCCCTCTGTTCATGCCTTCTTCATCCTTCCATTTACAAAAACTCTATGCTCATTTTTGTTCAATTCTTTTTTCCTTTGAACCCTCTTTCTTCCCTCCTCCTTGCCCATTTCTTGTTCCCCTTCCCATTTGAACAAGTTCTTCCTTCCAAATATCTGTCTTATATTTTATCCCTTGTTTATACTTTAGATTCCTCATATAAGAAAAACAGTGTGTGTTAAGTTTGTGTGGCTGATTTATTTCACTAGAGATTATCATCTTGGGGTGCATTCATTTATCTAAAAATGTCTCGGTCTTACCTTTCTTTATGGCAGGGTAGTACACCATTGTATATAAGGACCACATTTTCTTACTGTCAACGAGTATATGGTCATTTCCAAGATTTAGCTATTATAAATCCTGCTGTCTTAAATATGGGTAAGCATGTATTACTATGGCATGATAACTTTAGCTCTTTTGGGAATATACCTACAAGGGAATATTTGAGTCAAATAGAACCTCTAATTTTAGTTTTTGAGAAATTTCCATAATGATTTCCATAGTGTTTGTAACAATTTACAATCTCACAGGCAGTGGAGAAAGGTTTGTTTTCTTCCCTTGGCCTCACCAGCATTTTTTATTGGTTGATTTCTTGATGATAGACATTCTGTCTGGTATGGGTGTAATTTCAATGTTGTTTTAATTTGTATCCCTTAAATAGCTAGAGATGTTGAATATTATTTCACATACTTATTGGTCATTTGTATTTTTTCATCTAAGTAACGTGTATTCATTTCAAATACCCATTTTTTGGATTAGATTTTTAAATTTAGAAGATTTAATTTTTATATTCTGTTGATGTAAAATATACTCTAGGTATTAGTATACTTTATATACTCTAGATATCGGTTTTCAGTGTAAGGAGTGGGTAGCAAAATTTATTTTCCCATTCTGTGGGTAGTCTTCACTCTCTTGGTTGGAATAAATAGTCTTTATCTCAATCTGTCATCTATGACAAATGAACAGCCAACATTATACTAAATGGTGAAAAACTGAAAGCTTTCCCTCTACAATGAGGAACAAGATAAGGATACCCATTATCATCATTTATATATTAAATTTATATATTAAATATATTTCTGTAAATATTAGAGTAATTACACAAGAGAAAGAAATAAAAAGAATATGAGTAGGAATGGAAGAAGTATAAAATACAATTTTTTCCTGATGATCCTCCATGTAGATCTCCAAAACTCCAAAACCCCAAAAGACACTTGGCATTAATATTCACAGCAGGATGCAAAGTGAACACTCAAAAATCAAGAGCATCCTTCTATATAAATAACAGACTCTCTGAAATAGAAACATGAGAAAAACATTTTCTACAATAGCATCATGAAATATGAAATACTTGGGAATTATCCTAACTGCAGAAGGAAAAGATTGCTGTGATGAAAGCTTATCATGCTCTGAAAATTGAAATTGAAAAGGATATCAGAAAATGGAAAGACAATCCAATTCTAGACAGAACCAATATAGCGAATATGACCATACTTCCAAACTGTTGTACAGCTTCACTGCAATCTCAATCAACATACCAATACTATTCCTCACAGAACTGCATTAAGCAATTCTAAAATTAATATGGAATCAGCAGAGACCTAGAATAACAAAAACATTGCTGGGCAACAAAGGGAAGATGGGGGCATCACAATCCTTAACTTCAAATTACACTAAAAAGCTAGAGTGACAAAACAATAAAACAAAACAAAACAAAAATCTAGTCTTGTGGATCCATGGTTCATAACAGAAGATATAGAACAGCTTCAGGCACCCTTAGCCATCTTATCTTTGACAGGGGCCAAATCCCTTTGCTGGATGAAAATAACCTTTTTAACAAATGATGCTGGGAAAATTGACTTTCCACATGGCACTAAACTAAAATAGAAATCAATCAAAGATCTAAATAATAACACAGAAACCCTTAATCTGCTAGAAGATATAATATGTAAAAACCTTGAGGAGATAAGTATAGGCAAAGACTTGAACAAAACCTATCACATAGGATACATTAAAAAGAATCAACAATTGGAATTAAATCAAATTTAAAAATGTTTGCGTAGTTGATTATGCTTGAACCAATGGCTGCAAGAGGAGTTTAGGACAGTAAAAAGATTCAAACTACTTCTTGGAAACGTGCCAAAGAACTGTGCATAAAAAGCAAAAATAAAAACAAAACCACCATGGTGAAATGAAAATAGCCTTTGTAATTTCATTTTAATTATCTTACATTTTACATTTTAAAATGAAAAAAGGATAAAACAAAGATACAGAAATTCAAAACAACCAAAAGATTATATTGCATATAGTTATCTTCAAAGTAGTTGCTCACCAATTTGTGGGTCACAGAGGAAATTAAAGAAGAAATTAAACAATACTTACAAGCAAACAAAAATACAAATACAACTTACCAGAATCTGTGGGATGCAATGAAAGCAGTCCTCACAGGAAAATTTATTGCACTGAGTTCCCACATCAGGAAAACACAATGAATACAAATAAACAACCTGTTGCTACATCTCAAATATCTAGAAAAAGAAGAGCAAGTCAAGCAAAAGAAGAGAGGAAATTATAAAAAGCAGAGCAGAAATTAATACAATAAAGACTAAGAAAACAATCCAAAAAAATCCAAATATTTTAAGGAAAAAGACAGACACTATGGTAACTACTATTCTTTAAAAAAAAATTATTTAGCTATTTCTTATGTTTATTTTAATTAAGGGAAAAACTTAAAAAATTAGGATATATAGTAGTAACTCTTTTTGATCTCCTATTAACTTGTTTTGAAGTCCTGTAATACTCCCAAGATCTTGTTTTGACTGATTAGACTCTGTTCCATTCTGTGCGATAGTAGCAAGTTTGAAGGTATAGGCAACTAATTTGAAGGCAATAAGATTCACAAAGATGCCCATTCTGGTTTGACTATTGTCTCCTTTGGAAGTCCTGTAATGTTCACAATGCCTAAGTTTTATTGGTCTTGTTCTCCACTGTTTTGTCCGGCTTTATAATATCTAATGAGATGGACAATTCCTTTTAAGGAAACAAGAGACAATGTTGATAACCATTGTTGATGACCTTGTACTCTGTTCTACATCATGTGCTATGTCTATCCTTGGTTTGGACTTACAGCTTTGTTTTGCCATATTTGACTTTATTCTCTCCCCCCCAAGAGAGTAATGAGAACTGAGGAGTAATAAAATCCAAAATGTATAAATTTTGTTATAAAAAAGAGAGGGAGGGGAAAAAAAAAAGAGCTCTAACGGATATAACAGCAAGTGTGTTTAGGGATGTTAAATAGCTGACTATATTAATGTTTTTGGATCATTGAACACAGCTGTTTGCAGTCTCTCCGTTTGAATGTCTACTTTGTATTCTTTGATACTGTGATTTGAGCAACTATTTCCAAGATGATATTATGTAATCTATTAACAGGTGATTTCTTACTGTTATGTTTTTTTTTTGTAGTTATGTATTATGTGTAACCTTACACTGCTTTGTTTTGTTTTGTGTTTTTCTCTTTTTCCTCTTAAATAAAAAAAAAATCATTGAATCAAAGAGTTGGTTCATTGAGAGATAAATAAAATTGATAAGTCTCTAGCCAACCTTATTTAAAAAATGAAAGAAACAGCTCAAATTCATGCAATAAGGAATGAAAAGGGTGAAATCACTATACAGACTGTGAAAATGCAGATCATCATCACCTATTTCATAAACCTCTACTCTCATAGGTTCGATAACAGAAGAAATGGACAGATTCCTAGAAACATGTGAAGTAACAAGGCTGCATCAAGAAGATGTAAAACTGCTGAATAATCCAATTTCTATTAATGAAATTGAAAATGTAATTAAGTCCTTACGTACAAAGAAAAGCCCAGGCCCAGACAGACTCACTGTGGAATTCTACAAGAAATACAGAGAAGACTTAATGCAGACACTCCTCAAACTCTTAATGAAATCAAAAGGGAAGCAATTCTTCCTAAGTCATTCCTGGAAGTAAATATCACTCTAGTACCAAAACCTGAGAAAGACCCAACTAATAAAGAGAACTACAGACCAATCTCCCTAAGGAACACAGATGCTAAAATGCTCAATAAAATATTGGCAAACAGGATGCAGCAAATCATCAAGATTATACACCATGACCAAGTGAGATTCATCCCAGGCATGCAGGGATGGTTGAACATACATAAGTCAATAAATGTAATCTGCCATACAAATAGAGCCAAAAGTAAGAATCACATGATCATTTCTATAGATGCAGAAAAAGCTTTTGATAAGGTCCAACACTCATTCATGCTAAGAACCTTACAGAAAATTGGAATAGATGGTCTTTACCTCAATATGATAAAGGCATCTATGACAAACCTACAGCCAGCATCATCTTAATGGCCAAAAACTGAGGGCCTTTACCTTAAAATCAAGCACGACAAGGCTATCTCTTATCATTGCTCCTATTTAACATAGTACTGGAAATTCTAGCAAGAGCAATAAAACAAAAAAAAAAAGAGAAATAAAAGGGATAAAGATAGGAAAATAGGAAGTTAAATTATCATTATTTGCAGATGACATGGTACTCTACATAGAACATCCTCAAAACTCCATTGAAAGACTCCTAGATAAAATATATAAATTCAGCAATGTAGCTGGATACAAAATCAATACTCAAAAATCAATAGCATTTCTATATACTAACAACAAAACCATTGAGAGACAAATAAAAGAAGCCACACCCTTCATACTAACATCCAAAAAAAAATTGAAATGCGTAGGAATTAATCTCACAAAAGAAGTAAAACATCTATACAGGGAAAATTATAATATCCTGAAAAAAATTGAAGATGATCTCAGAAAATGGAAAGACATCCCTTGCTCATGGACAGGAAGAATAAATATCATAAAAAAGGCCATTCTCCCAAAACTGGTATACAAATTTAATGCAATCTCAATGAAAATACCACCAACATACCTCATAGACCTAGAGTAATCACTCCTAAAATTCATCTGGAACCAGAAGAGATCTAGAATAGCAAAGGCAATTCTAAGCAACAAAGGCAAGGCAGGAGGCATCACAATCCCTGACTTGAAGTTATACTGCAAAACAACTGTAATAAAATCAACATGGTACAGCTATAATAACCGAGCCGAAGGTCAATGGATTAGATTAGAAGATACAACCACAACTACCAACACACTCAACTACCTTATCTTTGATAAAGGCCCCAAACATGTTCACTAGAAGAAGGACAGTCTCTAATAAATGATGCTGGAAAAACTGGCTCTCCACATGCCGAAAACTAAATCTAGACCCATGCCTGTCACCATATACTAAACTAAAATCTAAATGATCAAAGATCTGAATATTAAAACAGAAACACTAAATTTGTTGGAAGATAAATTAGGTAAAAATCTTGAAGACATAGGAGTAGGTAGAGAATTCATGAACAGAAATGCAACCACACGGAAATATTTCCCAGAATCAATAGCTGGGATCACGTCTTATTAAAAAGTTCCTGCATGTCAAAAGAAATCTCCAGCACAGTTAAAAGAAAACTCACAAATTGGGAAAAAAATCTTAGTGAACTGTCCCTCAGACAAAGGACTTCTGTCTAAAACATATGAAAAATAAAAAAAAAATCACAACCCCGAAAATCAAAGACCCAATCCAAAAAAGGGCATCTGAGATGAGTACACAGTTCTAGATGAAGAAATACAAATGGCAAATAAATACATGAAAAAATGTTCATCATCATTACTCATTAGAGAAATTCAAATTAAAACAACACTGAGATTCAGTCTCACTCCTGAAAGAATGGCCAGGATCAAGAAAACTACCAACAACAAATGCTGGAGAGGCTGTGGGGAAAAAGGAACTCTCCTGCACTGTTGGTGGGAGGGTAGACTGGTGCAGCCATTGTGGAGGTTAGTCTGGAGATTTCTCAAAAAGCTAGGATTGGAAGTCCCATTTGTTCCAACTGTTCCACTTCTAGGCATATTCCCAGAAGAACTGAAAACAAACCACAGTGATATATTTGCACACATGTTTATAGCAGCACAATTTGTAATAGCCAGATCTTGGAAACAACCTAAAGTGTCCATCAACTGATTAATAGATAAAAATTTGTGGTAATTTTATATAATGGAGGAGTACTCAGTTATAAAGAATGATCACATTGAGATATTTATAAATAAATTGACACAACTTGAGACCACATTCATAAGCAAAATATGTCAAACCCACATGTATAAATACTGTATAGTCTCCCTAGTGTAAGATATAGTAAGAGTACAAGAGTTTATAGTAATCATGATTGCCCATTACACTGCTCTGAAGCCTTATAATGTCTGCATTCATTAGTTGGAATGGTTTTATCCTAGTCTGTTTGATTTTATTATGTGATAGTTTAAACAGCTATTTTAAAGAAAAGAATACTTTAGAATAGCCAGATGTTATATAGTATCATCTTACTCTGAAGTCCTACTATGCTTTTGTTTTTCTGTTGCCTTTGGTTGTATCTTGTTATATCTTCCTGGATATTATTATGTGTGATAGTATAAACAAGTTTTCTATGGAAAATGAGATAATATAGTAGCTATTGTTCATTCTCTGCTATTTGGTTCTGAAAGCCCTGTAATGCTTTCATTCTCTTGAATGGTTTTATACTGTTTCATTATGCTTGATACTATCCTATATGAAGCTATGCTAAACTATTTCAAAGGAAGAGACATTATGGTAGTTACTGTTAATTATGGGTTGCTTTGTGGTTAAATGCTGTGTTACTTGCATTGTTCTGATCTGATCTGCTTTGTTATGTCCTCTTTTGTCTTAATACATTTAAAATTTTAAAAAGTTGTTGCTCAGATTATAAGATATAGGCATTAAAACAATGAAAGCACAATATGAAATAACAAGGATTAGTAATTATCATACATATTTATAATCCTTTCCCTTTTTTTCTCCTTTCGCCCATCCCAGTTGTTCTTTCCTTTAGCTATTGCAATTTTAAAATGAACAAACACAGACAAATGCCAAAGGTATTAGTGATGGGAGAGCTGGAAAAATAATAATCAGCTTAAGTCATTGGTCAATTCAAGTAAAAAGAACTGAGTATAATAAAGAACATTTTTATAATCATTAAAGACAATGCAATCTTATCTTTCTGGAAAGATATATGAAGTACTGGTATATATGTGCTTGGGAATAAAGGTCATCTCTCTGGTCACCAAGCATCTAAATCATGGGTCTCCCTCCACGCCATGGGCATGGAGCCATCTTTCTTCAGAGGCACAAGATTATAACCATGGCATCAGCCTGAGCTGCAGTCTCAGGCTGCAAGTGGGGAATACTCTGCTTCCATTCTTTGGTGTTTTGGGGAAGATTCAGTTTCATGAGTGTGTTGGAGGGAGTAATTTCTTGTTGCAGATAGCGACTGTTGTAACCAGGCTGCCATGTGATCCTCTCCATATACTAGCTCACAGCTCCAGACATTTTCTTCAGAGTCTCCAATCAAGAGAATTTCTGAGCAAGATAAAATTGACAGTTCTCTGTAGTGTCATCACAAGTGTTATCAAGTATATCTCTTGCTCCTGTATCCTATTGTTTAAAAGCAAATCACAGTCATACTCATGGCCACAGAAATCATATTACCCACAAAATATTCACAAAGATGTGATTACTAATAATCAGAGATCTGGAGTTCAATTTAGGGTATATCCAACACAGTTTCATATTGAGTGCTCTTATTGTTACACAAGTGAAACAGAAATACAAGAACCTACATATTGTAACTCAGGGAGGGTTACCTCTGGAAAACAAAATTGGTCTAATATTTAAAAAAACAACCATTAGTAATTTGTCACATTCACAGAATAGAACATAAGTATGACATGAAACTCTTAATAAATGAAGAAAGGACAGCAATATAATTCAACCTTCATCACTGATAAATGTTTTCCTCAAACTAAGAACAGAAGTCTTTCTTAATATAATAAATATCTTCTAAAAAACTCAAATCTTTGTCACATTTAATAAAAGCAAAATGACTTAACCTAAGATCAGGCAGGAATAAGGCAGAGTTTTGTTTTGTTTTGTTTTCTTCTTAGGTTCAAAATTGCAGTAGAAATTTGATCTAGTGCAGTAAAGCAAATAAGGAAATAAAAAATATATGAAAACATAAAAAAGTACAAGGCTCACTTATTCACTATGTGGTGCGTGTAAAAATCCCTTAAGAAACCTATTAGAAAGCCACTGAAATAATAAGTGATACTAGCAAAAGCACAGGAAAAAAAACAATATAAAAAATTACATTTCTTTGTGCTAAAAATGAGCTATGCACAATTCTAAAAATCAATGAATTTAGTCCTAAGTATAGCAAAACTCAAGTGCATAGAAACTGGACTAATGAAAGACACAAGACATGCTCATTGAAATTTTCCACATTGCTGGAAGAACGTCAAGGGTACATATACTAGTTTGTTTCGTGCTTCTGTAACTGAATACGACAAACCGGGTGCCTAGCAGAGAATTGTATGTCTCACATACATCCTAGTCCAGTGTATGCTGGGAAGTACAATGTGGGTTGGGAAGTCCAGGATCAAGGTACTGGCATCCAGTTCAGGACTTTACATAATAACAATCCATGATGGAAGAAACAGGCAGAAGAGCAAGAGAACAAGCGGCAGCTGAGCTCACCTTGACAGTCAGCCACTGCCTCTGTAGGACCCGAGTGTGCTCACCAGGGCTCATGGCAGCCACTGCCACTTGGTTCACAGCCCTAGCACTCGTGTGTTAGAGATTAAGTTTCTGATGCAAGTACTGTTGGGAGCACATTTAAAACATAGCAGAAATCCCCGAAAATTCAGAGAGATAGATGATATATATTGATTGCGGACTAAAATTTGCTTAGTGTTTAATTTCCTCAAATTTAAGTTTTGATTGGGTGTTTAAATTTGATGTCTGATTTCTTTTAAGTTCTTTATGTATTCTACATATTAACCTTTTCTGTGAAAAAAAAGCAGGCAAATATTCGAGATGTTATTCCTTTGAAGAGGAGTGGGCAGAAACATTTTTTCAGACTCTGTGTTGTTCTCTTCAAACTGTTGGTGTTTTTTTCCTCTGTTTTTGTTGTGCAAAAATTTTTAATAAGATGAGTTCTCACTTGTTAATTCTTCATGATACTTCCTGTGAAATCCGGGTTTTGTTTATAAAGTCTTTTATGAACCAGTGTCTTCAAGAGTTCTATCTTCGAGCAGATTTGGTGTTTCTGTTTTAATATTTCGATACTTGATCTATTTTACCTTTAATACCAAATGAAATATATGTGTCTAGTTTTAATCTTTGGTATGTGCAAAGTGAATTTTCCTAGCAGAATTTATTAAAGAGGCTTTCTTCTAGTGAATGTGTTTGACTTCTTCATTAAAAGTGAGGTGGCTATGTATGTCTGGAATTGTTTCTGCATTTTCTGTTTCAGCGAACCTCAGATTTTTTGTTGTTGTTGTTGTTCATTTTCCCAGTACTACACTTTTTAAATTTTTTAAAATTTTTTATCCAAGTAGCTGTGTAGTGTTGGGAGCCATGATCAGTAACATATTGAGCTGAAATGACAGAGTGCCTGAGGAATGCCCCAAGAGCACAAAGCACCTGAGAAACACCCTGAGGGCCTGGCGTGCTGCAGGTGAACAGCTCTTCCAACCCCACGAACAAGAGCCTAAGTGGTGAGCTAGTTTAACCAAGGGAAATCATATGACAATGTATAAATAAATGCATTCTGGTGGTTGAGTGGCTGCTTCCTCCCATCCTAAGGAAGAGGTCCACTTGACATCAGATTCCTGCCCCTGTCTTTTACTTTCTATCCCCTCATTGTTTCCCGCCCTGGGAATTTGGAAATTCAACATGTGGTGCCTAAATAGGGGACTGGGATAAGAAAACTAGCAGGTGAGGGAACACTTCTCAGAGAGTGTACAAAATGGGCGGAAGAGTAGTGCTAGAGAACTCTTCAGGTGTAAAACTTGGGGCAAGAGAGAGAGAAACAGGTTCATAAGAAACAAAAGGTACTTTTGAAGACCTACAATGTCTCCAATGTTTTGGTTTTGTCGGTTTTGTTCTTTACTGTTTTGTTCAATTGTATTATAACTGATGATATAGGCAATTCTATTAGAGATAGCGGGAGGCATTATGGTAACCATTGTTGATCACCTTGTATTATGTTTTCACATTATCTATTATGTCCACCCTTTTGACTTGACCGATTCTGTTCTGTTATGTCACATTTGGTTTTACTCTCTTCCAAAAAAGCAATAAGAACCGTGAGAGCAATGAAACCCAAAATGTGTAATAGTCATTGTACAAAAGAGAGGAAAAGAAAGTGCTCTAAATATATAACTGCATGTATATTTAAGTGTATAAGATAGAAAATGATATCACAGAGTTTTATTGGATCATTGAACAGAACTGTTTGCAGTATCATTGTTGGAATGCCTACTCTACAAGCTTTAATTTTGTGACTTGAACAATTTTTTCTAAGATGGCAATATGTAATCCATTAACTAGTGATTTCCTACTGTTCATTTTTTTTTCCTGTAAATCTGTATAACTTGTACCCTTTCACTGTTTTTTTTTGTATTTTCTCCTTAAATAAAATAAAAAAAAAG
Organism: Cavia porcellus; assembly: GCF_034190915.1. Classification (NCBI taxonomy): domain Eukaryota; kingdom Metazoa; phylum Chordata; class Mammalia; order Rodentia; family Caviidae; genus Cavia; species Cavia porcellus. The sequence goes on along the minus strand of NW_026947510.1, from coordinate 25,051,717 downwards.
AAACAAAAGGTAGAGAGAGTATTTACTTTATCAGAGTTAAATATGGGGTGAACAGTTCTCAAAGAATATCTACATAGAAATGAGGTATAGAAATGTTTATAAAATGTTTGTTGTAGTTTTGATTTCAGAATTTATTTTAGTTTTGTAGATTTGAATTGTGTTTTTATGGCCATATGCTTTTAAAGATGGATTCAAGAGATTTGGCTGGAAACACTAGTTAAGACCAAGTCCTAATGTGAAAGGAGAAGATAGCACTGTAGCCCCACAATAGAGCTTAAGTCCTCTGTGTTCAACTAGATAGCGAAGGAAAGATCCTTCCTCGATGGAGGAGTGTTTTGTGATGAATTCTATTTTACAGTGCCTGACGGATTTAGTTGAGCCACAAGTGGAGATTTTTGCCTTTTTGGTCCAGTTTTGTTGCATAGCAATTTGAAAATTTGTTCTCAGGGAGTAGAGCTGTTTCTCTCTCTCTCTCTCTCTCTCTCTCTCTCTCTCTCTCTCTCTCTCTCTGTCTCTTTCTCTGTCTCTCTCTCTCTCTCTCTCTCCTCTCCTTTACTCTCTCCCTCTCCCCCCTTTTAATTAGCATTAAAGGAAACCTGATGGCCAGGGGAATCCATGGAGGGTTTTTAACATATCTACCCTATTACTGAATTTTGAATCCCCAATAACCCAGAACAGATTATACATCTTCATGAAGCTGTACCATTTAAGATCCTCAAGGAATTAAAACAAGCTGCCCCTACCTATGATCCCATGGCCCTTTTTGCCCTAAGTTTAATAGAGCTCCTAAGGCAAGAGATTATGGCTTCAAATTATTGTAAAGGAATAGCTAAAGTGTGTTTAAGTATGGGACATGACCTGTTGTGGAAAGGAAATTGTTTTGAACTTGTCACAAATCAGAATATATACAGTGCTGCTCACAGTCTAGCCCCTGCAAAAGATATGTTAACTGGAGAGGGTGCCCTTGCTGCCACAAATAATCAATTTACCTTTGAATTGAAGTCTATTAGCAGATTACCACAAGGAATTGGTGGGAACTTCTCTGAAAGAGTGAGGCATCTATTGATCTGACCTCCATTCATCAGAGTCCTGATGAATGTTTCCAAGATTTTACAGTATGCTTGTTGGAGGCTAGTGGGAAAATGATAAATGAAACAGAGGCTAATAAATTAATAAAACTAAAACTAATGTGGACCAAAATATTTCAGAAAACTTTCAGTGAGGCTGACTTCAACTCTACAAAACAGTGAGATTGTTTTCCCTAATTCAAGCTCAAACTTCCCCTCAAACACCAATGGTTTCTCACCTTTAGCAAGCAACAGAAGACAGCAGATTCATAGTAACTCCTGAAAGGGGACCCCAAGTTACTCCAATAGGAGTCTATGCACCTTTGCCTCCTGGAACAGCTAGTTTCCTGCTAGGCTGAAGCAGTATCTCTTTAAAAAGTTTCCAGGTATTGCCCGGTATCTTCAATGCTAACTGTTTAGGAGAAACCAAGGTTATGGTTCAATCTACTCAAAACAGTGTTCAGGTCACACCAAAGTCTTGTATCACTCAATTGGTTATTCTTCCATCACTAAAAGTTGGAAAAATTACAAATAAGGAAGCAGGATCCAAGCATTTTACGTCCTCATGTATATTGGGCTCAAGTTAAACAAGATCATCTAGAGATGGACTTGACTACTGAAGGAAAAACAAAGGATTATAGACACACATGCATATGTTTCAGTTATTGCCAAATCCTACTAGCCTGAGGCATGGCTTCGGGTTGGGCAGCTGTGAATCTACAGTAGGTAGGCAGTGTTTTTCACCATAGTAGAAATGCTAAGTTACTGACTCTAGGGATGCACAAGGCCATTTTGGATATTTCTTACCTTGTGTCCACCCCTAAAGAGCTGTCAATCTATGGAGTCATGACACTTTGCAGGATATGGGAACATTTTTGTTTAGTTCAAACTCCTCAGTGACCCATAAGATGTTTCAATGGGGCTTCTTCCCCACTAAACAGGTAGGAAAGTATAATCAGGAAAGGAGAAACTCCCTTCCAATTGACTTCAAAGAGGACCTCATCCTCACATTTTCAGGAAAGGTCTTGATTTTTCTCAGATCCCACAAATGCTATCCAAAATACCTTAAACATCTAATGATGCTTCTTGGGTTGATTACAGGCCCCTCACTCAGGTGAAGCTTATAGCAGCTCATACACTGGTTAATGAACAGGTGACGGTAGGTCACTCAGAGTCTTCCAATAGTCTTGGGAATGCCCCAGTTTGTGTAATAAAAAGGAAATCAGGAAGTTAGAGACTGATACAGGATTTATGGGCAGTTGATTGTACCATGGAACCTGTGGGAGCATTTCAACCCAGATTGCCTGGTGCTGTATGTAGCTATCTCTTTATATTTTTCCCTCATGGTGATTTATATAAAAGAATGGTTTTTAATACTATCCCTCTCCATTCTTAAGATAATTTTTTATTTCAGTGTAGACTCTATTAATCATGGAATCCCTATGCACCACTTCCAATGGTGCTGTCTGCCACAAGGAATGACAAGTAGTCCAACCTTAGGCCGAGAGTTAGTGGCAGCAGCAATTTTGTCAGTCCATCAGACTTATCCATCTTTCTATATTTAGATAGCATTTATCTATTTCTAGCACATTATCCATTTTACATCAAGTATTTACTAAATTAGATAATGCCTCTTGAGATGCAGGTCTGGGAGTGGCCCTCCAAAAGGTGAAAATCATGGCACATTTTTCGTATGTGAATCACCTTATTCAATAAAGATGTATTATGCCCCAAACTATTCAGATTCTGGTTAATAATTTTACAGCCCTAATTGATTTTCAAACCATATTGGTAATATTAGTTGGCTCCACCCAGCTCTTTAACAACTCATGATTTAGTCCCTCTCTTTAACATCCTCACAGGGGATCTGGCTCCTACCTCTCTAAGAGTACTTATTTCTGAGGCTAAAATTGCCTTGGATAAAGTTAATTTAGTTCTTCTTAACGCTCAACTATAAAGTTAAACTGTCTTTACCAATATTTTTAATTATTTTTCCAATACAACATATGCCCACTGGGATCGTTTGGCAGTCTCAGGGCCTTTTATAATGGCTATACATGCTCCCTAATCCACATAAAACCATTACTTCGCTTTATGATGCTGTGGCAGGACTGAATGCCTGTGAGCAGATGTGTGATATTCTACTTTTTGGAATTGAAACACAAACTATTTTTCCTTTGTTTTGTTTCAACAATAGTGTTTATGGCAATGCTTGTCCTCATGGCAAATTGCATTAGCTAACTTCCCTGGTGCTGTTTTTCTTATCCTCCAGACAAATTAATTCAATTTGCTTCCCTCACATCTTTTGTTTTCCCTTCTAAAAGAGAGATCTTTATACTGGACAATGGAAATGACTTAACCCTCTACTCACTTGAGGTAAATTAGTATGCTTGTGTTTTTCCAGAAAATGTTCAACAACCTATCTGGTGCTAGATGGTTGTGTCATGAATCCAGATCTGGAGAAGGTATTGATCCCATCATTCAAGAAGCTGATGACAATGATGCCTTGAAGAACAGGCCATGACTGATGATACAAAAGGATGGAGCTGGACCTGACCTGGAGCTAATTAAAGGAGTTGACCCAGGATACCCAGGAGATGTTAATGAAAAATTGAAATCAAGCTTCAGTAAGGCGATGAATTTTATAGAGATAACTAAACTAAGAGCAATGTGAAAGAAAGGGACATGATAGTTATTGATATTTCTAAGGTAAAATAAAATACAAAAATATATATTAACTATAGATAGAAGTTTTCTTAAGTGATCTCTGCTAATTAACTTAAAATCTGAATAGCATGTTCATATTTATAAATTCCTAAAATAGTAAAAGCACTATTATAATTTGATTTGGTTAAAATATATGATTTTGCAAGGTGTTTCGCCTGTCATCTTTGTATCTGTCTGATTGTCAGTCTGTGAAGTTGTGTGTTGATTTGTTTGCTTGTCATAACTATAAACAGCTGTTTTTTACTTGAGCTTACTAATATTTTTCTTTTACAATTCTGGTTCTTTGATCATAATTTAATCTGAGTTAAAATTTTAAAACGTGTTACTAGTTGGTCAGAATAATATCAAAAGGGGTTTAATCAGAGGTCAATAAGAATTTGCTAAGATAACTGAGGGGATCTTTTGGGCTTAAAGAATTATTGGTAAGGTTCCCTTTGGTAAATAAAAAGCATCTTCCTAGTAAAAGTCTCTGTCTTTGTTCATTATTGAGAATCCCCAATGATCTTTATAGCCTTATGGTAGACACCTCAATAAATATTATTTAAAATGATTTACTGTAACAGGACTACACTGATCATCAAGAAGATTAAGTTTCCCAGACAATGTGATTTGTTGATTTAAAGATACTTTGGTATGAAGGTTGATAGTTGATTGCTATTGTCTTCAGGTATATTGAATGTATTCACGCCTGCAGATGTGTAGGCCTTCACAAGTGTGAAATAAGGACTGTTTATAGTGACAAACTTTTCTTTCAGATTCAGATATTTGCCTTTAATAAAGAACTTATGTGGTGTATGCTCCCTTAAGGTCAATAAATTAGGTAACAGCTTCTTATATATTAGATAGATAATTGGAAAAAAAGATAATACTGTGTCAAAATGAAAATTTAAGTATGTTACAAAATGTCAGCACGATTGCCATGCTGCAGTGTTATGTATGGTTTTTTATTTCTAGTTTCTGTGTAAAACATGTAACTGTTATCTGTTAATATTCTTTAAGGAGTCAAAGATTAGGCTGTCCATTGTTGTTAAAGAATAATGGTTCTATATTATGTTAAGGTGTTTGGTATTCAGATAAGATAGTACTACGGAGCTTACTGATTCCATTATAATGTGGTGTCAGTGATCTTCTTTTCTGGATGTTCAACAACTAAAATTTAGAGACTAAAATATTAGAAAGATAGATAAGCTAAGAGGACAGGCAATATTTTGGCTCCAGTCTTCTTTGGTCGACAATGACCCAGGACATAATAGAACTTCTGTCATAAAATTCTATAGCTCAGTGAGTCTTCAGTCTTCTGGTCAATGAGACCATGGAATCACACAAGAAGATGATTGATTGACAATGTGTAGTGCACCTAAGGAATGTCACTAGGAGAGAAAAATCTCCCAAGCTTTCACAGAAAGTCACTTGGTCAAGCAATGGCTGTGAGTCAACCAGACAGCTGACACTCACAGAAATACTAAGAGATGCTGCACATGATTGCAGTATAATTCCTTAGGAGACTTAACTGACCTTGATAGATAGTAAGAAATTGATTTTGATTTGTACAGCTCTCACTTTAACTTGGTCTTAAACATCAAGCAGAAAAGTATAACCATAGGAATAAAGTTGTCTTCAGAGTCCTCTAAACATGACTCCTCCAAATTCAACTGAAACAATTCAAAAACAGAAAAGGGGTAGATGTTGGGAACCAATGAGATAGTGACAATTCACATATGCAGATACGAAAACATAGCGCCCAGAAGTGCTCCAGGGTATGGAGCACCTAAGGAATGCCCTGAGGGCATGGAGCACTGCAGGTGAACAGTGTTCCAGCCCCAAGAACAAGCAGCATGAGATGAGCTAGTTAAACAAAAGGGGAATGTATGGAAAATGTATAAGTAAATGCATTGCAATGATTTAGCAGTCTCTTCCCATCATGTAGAGGATGAGGTTCACCTGATCTCAACATGTTGTCTCCATCTTCATTTTCTTTATTCTTATTATTCTTTCCTGTGCACCCTGCCCGCAGAATGAGAGGTCTTACAGATACAATGGTACAGTTCAGTTTCAAGTCAGGGGTTTTGATATACCTGCTTTTCCTTTGTTGCATAGAATCACATTGGCTATTATAGGTGTCTTATGGTTCCAAATAAATTTTAAGATTGTTTTTCTGTAATTCTGTGAGATACACTGTAAGAATTTTAATTTGGCTGCATTAAATCTGTACAACAATTTTCAAAGTATGTCTGTTTCCACTATGTTTGTTCTTCCTGTCCAAGTACAGAGACACTGCTCCATTTTCTGATACCCTCTTCTGTCTCCATTTTCAGAGTACTGAATATTTCATAGCACTGATTTTAAATTTTTGTTTAGAATGATTACTAGGCAATTTGTATTGAATTTTATTGTGAAAGATGTTGTTTCTCTGATTTTTCACTTGTTGAATTATTTATTCATGTACAGAAAGGCTACTAAAATTTTAGTGTTGCTTTCATTTATGGATTTGGGTGTATTGCTTGCCTTTCAATTTCATTAAAGGATCCGAGGACTAGTGGTTTTACAATTTCTGTAAATTTCTTGGAGAATTCAGCAGTAAATTTTTCAGGCTGAGAACTTTCTTTTTTTAATTTTTTTTTTATTTTAAAGAGATTAAGACAAAAGTGGACATAACAAAGCAGATCAAATTAGAACAATACAAGTAACAGGATTTTACCACAAGACAATCATAATTAACAGTAACTACCATAATGTATCTTTCTTTGAAATAGTTTAGCATTAGCCTCATATATGATAGTATCAAGCATAACAAAACAGTATAAAACCATTCAAGGGAATGAAAGCATTACAGGGCTCTCAGAATGAAATAACAGAGAAAGAACAATGGCTCCTATATTATCTCATTTTCCATAGAAATTTTTTATACTATCACACATAATAATATCCAATAAGATATAACATGATAGAACCAAAGGAAAGAGAAAAACAAAACCATAGTAGGACTTCAGAGTAAGATGACACTGAATCAGCTCTGGCTAGTCTAATGTCTTCTTTTCTTTAAAATAGCTCTTCATATTATCACACAATAAAATCAAACTACAATAAAACGATTCCAACTAATGAATGTAGACATTATAAGGCTTCAGAGCAATGTAATGGAGAATCATGATTATACAAACTCTTTACATACTCTTACTATATCTTATACTAGGGAGACTTTACAGTATTTATACATGTGGGTTTCATTTATTTTGCTTAAGAAGTATGGTCCCAAGTTGTGTCCATTTATTTATAAATATCTCAATGTGATCATTCTTTATAGCTGAGTAGTACTCCATTGTATAAAAACACCACAACTTTTCTATCCATTCCTCAGTTGATGGACACTTAGGTGGTTTATAAGATCTGGCTATTACAAATTGTGCTGCTATAAACATGGGTGTACATATATCACTTGGTATGACGTTTTCAGTTCTGAGAATATGCCTAGAAGTGGAATATTTGGAACAAATGGGACTTCCAATCCCAGCTTTTTGAGAAATCTCCAGACTGCCATCCACAGTGGCTGCACCAGTCTACACACCCACCAACACTGCAGAAGGGTTCCCTTTTACCCACAGCCTCTCCAGCATTTGTTGTTGGTAGTGTTCTTGACCCTGGCCATTCTTTCAGGAGTGAGATGAAATCTCAGTGTTGTTTTCATTTTCATTTGTCTAATGAGAAATGGTGATGAACATTTTTTCATGTATTTATTTGCCATTTGTATTTCTTCATCAGAGAACTGTGTATTCATCTCAGATGCCCATTTTTGGACTTGGTCTTTGAATTTCAGGGGTCTGATTTTTTTAATTCTTCATATGTGTTAGACAGAAGTCCTTTGTCTGAGGGACAGTTCACTAAGATTTTTTCCCAGTTTGTGGGGTTTATTTTCACTATGCTAGAGATTTCTTTTGACATGCAAAAAAATTTTTTTAATAAGACATGATCCCAGCCATTGATTCTGGGAAGTATTTGCATGTGGTTGCATTCCTGTTCATGAATTCTCTACCTACCCCTATATTTTCAAGATTTTTACCTAATTTATCACCCAACAGATTTAGTGTTTCTGTTTTAATACACAGATCTTTGATCCATTTAGATTTTAGTTTAGTATATGGTAATAGGCATAGGTCTTGATTTAGGTTTCAGCATGTGGAGAGCCAGTTTTTCCAGCACCATTTATTAAATAGACTGTCCTTCTTCTAGTGAACATGTTTAGGGCCTTTATCAAAGATAAGGTAGTTGAATGTGTTGGTAGTCGTGGTTGTATCTTATAATCTATTCCATTGATCTTCAGCTCTGTTATTATTGCAGTACCATGTTGATTTTTTTACATTTGCTTTGTAGTATAACTTCAAGTCAGGGATTGTGATGCTTCCTTCCTTGCCTTTGCTGCTTAGAATTGCCTTTGGTATTCAGGTCTCTTCTGGTTTCAGATGAATTTTTAGGATTGATTACTCTAGATCTATGAGGTAGGTATGTTGATGGCATTTTCATTGGGATTGCATTGAATCGATATATCAGTTTTGGGAGAATGGCCTTTTTTATGATATTTATTCTTCCTATCCATGAGCAAGGGATGTCTCTCCATTTTCTGAGATCCTCTCCAGTTTTTCATGGCATTATAATATTCCCTGTATAGATCTTTTACTTCTTTTGTGAGATTAATTCCTAAGTCTTTCATTTTTTGGATGCTCGTGTGAAAGGTGTGCCTTCTTTTCTTTCTCTCTCAGTGAGTTCGTTGTTAGTGTATAGAAATGCTGTTGATTTTTTAGTTTTGATTTTGTGTCCAGCTACATTGATGAATTTATTTATTTTATCTAGGATTCTTTCAATGGAGTTTAGGGGTTCTTCTATGTAGAGTATCATGTCATCCACAATTAATGATAATTTGACTTCCTCTTTTTGTACCTTTATCCTTTTTATTTCTCTCTCTTGTCTTATTGCTCTGGCTAATATTTTCCATAATATGTTAAATAGGAGCAGTGATAAGGGACATCCCTGTCTTATACCTCATTTTAAGTTAAAGGCTTTCAGTTTTAAACCATTTAATATGAGGCTGGCTGTAGGTTTGTCATAGATGGCCTTTATCACATTGAGGTAAAGACCATCTGTTCCAATTTTCTGTAAGGTTCTTAGCATGAATGAGTGTAGGACCTTATCAAAAGCTTTTTCTGCTTCTTTAGAGATGATCATGTGAGTCTTACTTTTGACTTTATTGATATGGTGGATTACATTTATTGACTTATGTATACTGAACCAACTGTGCCTGCCTGGGATGAATCTCACTTGGTCATGGTGTATAATCTTCTTGATGATTTGCTGCATCCTGTTTGTCAATATTTTATTGAGGATTTTTGCATCTGTGTTCATTAGGGAGATTGGCCTGTAGTTCTCTTCTTTAGTTGGGTCTTTCTCAGGCTTTGGTACTAGAGTAATATTTGCTTCCAGGAGTGACTTAGGAACAATTGCTTCCCTTTTGATTTCACTGAACTGTTTGAGTAGTGTCGGCTAAGTTTTCTCTGTATTTTTTGTAGAATTCCACAGTGAGTCTGTCTGGGCCTGGGCTCTTCTTTGTAGGTTAAGGACTTAATTACATTTTCAATTTCATTAATGGAAATTGGGTTATTCAGCAGTTTTACATCTTCTTGACCTAGCTTTGGTACTTCGTATATTTCTCGGAACTTGTCCATTTCTTCTGTGTTATTGAACCTATGAGAGGAAAGGTTTATGAAATCGATGATGATGATCTTCTGCATTTTCACAGAGTCTGTACTGATTTCATCTTTTTCATTCCTTATTGCATGAATTTGAGCTCTTTCTTTCCTTTTTTAAATTAAGGTTGGCTAGGGATTTATCAATTTATTTATTTTTTAAAAGAACCAACTCTTGATTCATTGATTTTTTGGATTGTTTTCTTAGAACCTATTGTATTAATTTCTGCTCTGCTTTTTATAATATCCTCCTTTCTTCTGGCGTTGGGCGTGACTTGCTCTTCTTTTTCTACATGTTTGAGGTTTAGCATCAGGTTTTTTATTTATATTTGTTCTGTTTTTCTGATGTGGGAATTCACTGCTGAATTTCTAATGTGGGAATTTTCCTATGAGGACTGTTTTCATTGCATCCCACAGATTCTGGTAAGTTGTATTTGTATTTTTTGTTTGCTTGTAGGTATTGTTTAATTTCTTCTTTGACCCACTGATTGCTCAAGAGTCTATTATTCAATTTCCATGTGTTTGTGGGGTTTTTGCAGTTCCTTTTATCATTAATTTCTAGTTTCATGGCACTAGGGTCTAATAACATGCATGGGATAATTTTAATTCTTTTTTCATTTAAATATTTTTCTGTGAGCTAGTATATGGTCTCTTTTAGAGAATGTCCCATGTGCTGCTGAAAAGAATGTACATTATGACGTTGTTGGATGGAACACTCTGTATATGTCTATCAAGTCCATTTGCTCACAGTTCTGTTATTTCTTTGCTGATTTTCTGTCTGGTTGATCTGTCCCTTTGGGTCAATGGTGTGTTAAGGTCTCTGTCATACTAATTTATTATTACTGTATTACTAATTTGATGTTTTATTTCAATTAATACTTGCTTTGTATTACTGGGTGCTCTGGAATTTGGTGCATATATACTTAAGATTGTTATCTCTTCATCTTGCAGTTTTCCCCTAACCAGTATGTAATGATCTTCTTTATCTCTTAGTCTTATTTTTGGTTTGAAGTTAACATTGCCTCCAAAGAGAAATGCTACCCCTGCTCTTTTGGGGGTTCCTGTTGCATGAAATATTGTTTTCCATCCTTTGACTTTCAGTCTGTGAGTTTCCTTTTGGGTTAAATGGGTTTCTTGTAGACAGCATATGATTGGAAGTTGTCTCTTGATGCATTCTGCCAGTCTATTTCATTTAATTGATGAATTGAGACCATTTACATTAATGGTTATAACTGTTATTTATTGGCTTATTGTTAGCATGTCATCTTTCCGCTGTTGCATCTTTATTTTTCCATTCTGTTTAGTTGTCTACCTTGCTTAGAGGTTTTTTGCTAAGTGTATCTAGACTGTCTTTCAGTATTCTTTGCAGGGTTGGCTTGGTGATCATGAAGTTTTCAGCTGTTCTTTGTCATGGAAGTATCATATTTCTCTATCCATTTTGAAAGATAGTTTTTTAGGGTAAATCAGTCTAGGTTGAAAATTGTTTTCCTTTAGGAGCTGAAATACTTCACTCCATGCTCTTCTTGACTTCATTGTTTGTGTTTAGAAGTCTGCATGCTTCTGATAGGCTTTTCTTTTTAGGTGATCTGTCATTTCTTTCTGACAGCTTTTAATTTTCTACTCTTTTGTTGGATTTCTGGAATGGTGATTATTATATGTCTGGATGTAGTTTTATTTTGGTTATGGCTAATTGGAGTTTTATATGCTACACTAAACCTAATGTCAGTTTTCATTCTCATGTTTGGGAAATTTTTAGCTATTGCTTCTGTGAATAACCTCTTGATATCATTTGTGTTATTCCCTTCTTTTTCATTTATCCCTATGAAACTTAGATTGTTTTTCTTTGCATCATCTTGCAGGTGTTGAGATGTTATTTCTTGATTCCTTGTTATTTTTAAAAGATCTTTCTTTTCCTGTTCACTAGTTGCAATCTTGTCTTTGAGGTCTGAAATTCTATCTTCACTTTCACTGAGTCTGTTTTGACAACTTTTGATGGAATTTAAAAAAATTTATTTAAAGAAAAAAACAGTAAAAGGGTACAAGTAATACAGAATTTCAAAAAATAGTAAAATATCACTAGTTAATAGATTACATATTGTCATCTTAGAAATTGTTGTTCAAGTTACAAAATTAAAGCATACCAAGTGGACATTCTAACAGTAAGACAGCAAACAGTTGTGTTCAGTGATCCAGCAAAAATTTAGTAATATGGTCATCTACCTTACACTCCTAAACACACTTACAGTTTTACCTTTAGAGCACTTTCTTTTTCTCTCTTTTTTACAATAACATTTATACATTTTGGGTTTTATTTTTCCCACAGTTCTTATTACTTTTTTTGATGAAATTTTTGAATTCCTGTATATTTATTTGAATCTGCTTCATATATTCTGTCTGTTTCTTTAATTGTTCATCCAGGGATTCTATCTTTTTGTTTTGTTCCTCTAATTTTTTAACTGTATCTTCTTGTAGGTATTGTCTTGGCTTGAAATTCACATTGTCTGCAAATAGGCTAGCTGTTCCTGCTTTTTACTGTGCTCTTTACCATAGAATATTGTTTTTCATGCTTTGACTTTTAGTCATTAAATTTATTTTGAATTAAATATATTTCTTGTGGTCAGCATATTGTTGGTCTTGCTTCTTGATTCCATCTGCCAATCTATTTCTCTTGATTGGTGAATCAAGCCCATTAGTATTGACAATTATAACAAACATGTGTTGACATATCTTTGTCATGTTATTTTCCTATTGTTGTCTTCTTTTGTTCCTTTCTGTGTAACTGCTTACCTTGCCTGATGAATTCTTTCTGCTAGGGTTTGTGAAGGTGTAATCCTTCTTGTCTCTTTCTAGAATGTTCCTCAGAACATTATGGCATGTTGGTTTGGTGATAATGAATTTCCTCAGGTATTCTTTGTCTCGGAAGTATCTTATTTTTCCATCAATTTTGAAAGATGCTTTTGTTAGGTACATTGATCTGGATTGATGGTTGTTTTTATGTAGAGACTGAAAAAGTTCACTTCAAGCTCTTAATGGCATAAGGGTTTGTGTTGAGAAGTCTGCTGTGATGCTGATGTGATTTCATTTATAAGTGATTTGCTTCTGTTTTCTAACAGTTTTTGATATTCTTTCCTTGTGCTGAATTTCTGGTAACTTTACTTTTATATGCCTGAGTGCATATTTATTTTGGTCATGGTTTATTGACATTTTATATACCTCACTTATTGGTGTGTCAAATTGTTTTGCCCTGCTTGGGACATTTTTGTGATGACTAATTTGAAAAGGTCTTTTGTGTCATTTGCACTATTTCCTGACTTTTTCATTGACTCCAATCAATGGTATGTTATTCTTCTTTGCTTCATCTAGAAGTTGTTGGGTTGATTTCTTACAGTCCGTTGCTACTTTTAAGATATTATTTCTTTCATAATATCAAACCATAAACTTATCTTCTGATATATTTTATATTCACATTGATTTGTTGTGCTGCATATACATTCAATAGATGTTTTATCTCCTGGATATCTGTTTGAATTTGTCTCATGGATTTTATTTCTTTTCTATGATGAGTGTTCATGGCTTAAATCTTTTAAAATTTTATCTGCCTTGGAGTCATTAATCCTATTTTTCATTATGGTCACCATTTCTAGAGTTACCTGAGAAATTATTTCTGATTTGATATTTTTTCAGAACTCACCCATCTACTGTGTTACTTTCACTGTTACAGAAAATCTAGGGAGATGGCTTTCAGATTATTACATTTCATTGAACCTTGAGTTTGTCTTTGGTAAGATGGAAGTCTGGGTTTCATCTTGTTTAAGTGTCTTCTCATTTTCTATTTTATTTTTAGTTTAATTACTGGGTTGATTCTTGTAAATTTCCAATGGTGAGTAGCTTGTTGATAGTATTTAGAACTCCTAGGAAATGACTTTTCCCCTAGGATGTCTTTTAGGCTTTTTGGTACTGAGTCTGAGAAATCACTGTCTGCTTATTCTATCCCATAGTTCTTTGGCACTGGCCTGTAGTATTGTTTACAAAACTTAGGCAATCTCAGTCTTGATATCCCAATAAGACCAGCTAGTTATAATTCTTATGTCACTTTGGCTAAACACAGTCAAGAAAATAACAAACTGGTGTAACTATCGATTTGCCAACCTCAACCATATGAAATAGCTTTGTAGTTATTTAACAAAATCTAAAGTGAACCAGCATATTTTATGCAGTAAATAAGGCCTCACTATAGTAATTTTATCCACAAGGGAGAAAACTTAAATGCTGTTGGAGGAAAATAAACAAATAGAGGAAGAGGAAGAGATTAGAAGCAAGGCTTCAGGACAAAGGAAGATCACTCAAACTTTGGAAAACTGGTGTAGAAAATAGGAAGAAAGAGAGCACAAAGAAAAATATCAGGAACAGAACAAAACAACAACAAAAACTAAAAACCATGCTTACACTCATATAAAACAAGAAGAAACAATCAGGAAAAATATAATAAAAAATACAAATCAAAAAACCAGAAAATATAGAGAAAAAAATAATAAAATTTTGCAAAGTCACTTTCAGATGTGCCTGGATTCACTAGAAGACCCCATGGATGGATAGATCCAGATGTGAGTTGATTAATCCCAGGAAACCGGCTGTAGCTTTACAGCAGTTTAGTAGATAAACTCAGTGAGCTTTTGTCCCACAGAAGGTTAGGCTGATTTTTGGTTGTGAGGCTGGAACCAGATCTGTTTAGCTCGCAGCAGTCCATGTGCCTCCTGTTGGCTTGAAGTGGACTCCCTGCCAGCTCAAACTTGATTCTCTGACCTCATGCCAACTTGTGCTCAACTCCCTGGCTTAGACACTGAGAACCACTAGACAAAGCCAGCAGTTGCCCTGAGTTTCAAGCTTAGCTCCTCTCCAAGATGACTCCTCACCAATGGTCCTCCCTGAGGGGAAGCCTGAATCCACATAACACAGCCCTCAGTGCAGTCTGCTGCATCCAGTGCTCTGTTGCACTGTTCTGTTCTCCTTGGAGGCCTCTTGGGTTGTTAGTAGTCACTGTGCTTCTGCAGGTTCTAGACACCCTTCACAAGTAGTAAGTCCAGGCTCAGGAAGAAAGAGCTGACTGCCACTGCCTTCTTTACTGAAGTCTTTCTCTTTGTTCCACCCATGAGCTTAAATTTTCTTTGGGTCCTTTATCAGTGCTGGGGACCCACTCTTCCTTCTTCTTCTCCTCACTTGCCACATTACAGTATGGGCATCATTTCTTGGAAAAGTTCTTTCTCTGCTGTTCACCACACTATCTTTTGCCTAGAAATTCCAGAAATATCTCTTTGACAGATGTAGGACTACATCTGCAGGCACCAGGGCTCTTGGCGGATCCTTGGCCATTCCTCTCATCTATAGTTTCATGACAACTTCTTTTGTGTTTTATGGCTTTAAAGACCAGTCCATGCTGTTGGAGACATTTTGCCTGATTATGAACAAGGCTGGCTTCAACCTTGCCATCGTTTTCTGCAGATGCAGAGCCAATTTCTAGTGCTACCTCATTTCTGTTTCAGAACCAATTGTCACCCACAAGGCTATACCTTTACTTTCGTTTGGTACCTTTTATCTGGATGTTTGTGACACTGAATTTGGAACTTGATACAGTATTCTTTTCTCTGCAAGGATACAAATTTACTTTTCTATGAGTAAAGATAGATTCTACTATCTTACAAGGAGAAAACTTTAAAGATACTTCATTAATTGCCTTGTACATTTTAAGGATTCATTTACATTTGATTTTACCATAATTCACAATGAAGTTCTTAGGACTCCATTTTAAAAATTTTTTAATTCCAGCACTAAATGTGAGTCCTATTATGTATTCATGAAATTTTTGTCAAATGAAAATATGACTCAATAAGTGTCTCTGTGTTCTCTAAACTCTGCCTCAGCAAAAATCACTTGTATTGTAACCTTCTCCTCATAAACAAGGTCTGGTTGAGAATGTATCTTATGGTCTGGAGGAGGAGGGGTCCCGGGTTCCTGAGGCACCTCGGCCTGTGCCCAGCTGCGCCTAGCCATCGGTGTGCAGAGGAGGAGCTGCGCGGATCCGGAGTGCCTGCAGAGGCCCCTTCCTTTGTCTGGAGGAGGGGGGACCCCGGGTTCCTGGGGCACCTCGGCCTGTGCTCAGCCGCGCCTGGCCATTGGTGTGCGGAGGAGGAACTGCGCGGATCCGGAGCGCCTGCAGAGGCCCCTTCCTTTGTCTGGAGGAGGAGGGATCCCGAGTTCCTGAGGCACCTCGGCCTGTGCCCAGCCGCGCCTAGCCATCGGTGTGCAGAGGAGGAGCTGCACGGATCCGGAGCGCCTGCAGAGGCCCCTTCCTTTGTCTGGAGGAGGAGGGGTCCCGGGTTCCTGAGGCACCTCGGCCTGTGCCCAGCTGCGCCTAGCCATCGGTGTGCAGAGGAGGAGCTGCACGGATCCGGAGTGCCTGCAGAGGTCCCTTCCTTTGTCTGGAGGAGGGGGGATCCCGGGTTCCTGGGGCACCTCGGCCTGTGCCCAGCCGCGCCTGGCCATCGGTGTGCGGAGGAGGAGCTGCGCGGATCCAGAGCGCCTGCAGAGGCCCCTTCCTTTGTCTGGAGGAGGAGGGATCCCGAGTTCCTGAGGCACCTCGGCCTGTGCCCAGCCGCGCCTGGCCATCGGTGTGCAGAGGAGGAGCTGCGCAGATCCGGAGCGCCTGCAGAAGCCCCTTCCTTTGTCTGGAGGAGGAGGGATCCTGAGTTCCTGAGGCACCTCGGCCTGTGCCCAGCCGCGCCTGGCCATCGGTGTGCGGAGGAGGAGCTGCGCGGATCCGGAGCACCTGCAGAAGCCCCTTTCTTTGTCTGGAGGAGGAGGGATCCCGGGTTCCTGAGGCACCTCGGCCTGTGCCCAGCCGCACCTGGCCATCGGTGTATGGAGGAGGAGCTGCGCGGATCCGGAGCGCCTGCAGAGGCCCCTTCCTTTGTCTGGAGGAGGAGGGATCCCAGGTTCCTGAGGCACCTCGGCCTGTGCCCAACCGCGCCTAGCCATCGGTGTGCAGAGGAGGAGTTGCGCGGATCCGGAGCGCCTGCAGAGGCCCCTTCCTTTGTCTGGAGGAGGAGGGATCCCAGGTTCCTGAGGCACCTCGGCCTGTGCCCAGCCGCGCATAGCCATCTGCGTGCAGAGGAGGAGCTGGGTAGATCCGGAGTGCCCGCAGGAGGCCCTTCCTTTGTCTGGAGGACTGTGGATATCTCTGCAAGCAGGGAGGGATCACAGGCTCCTGAGGCACTGCGGTCTGTGGTGAGTACCCTAACCCGGCTGCGATCCAAGAGCTGTGTATCTACCAAGGGGCAGGTGGGCACACAGTGTCCCTGAGGCCCAGCTTGTCTGGAACCACGGAGTTCTGAACAAGCAGAGAAGGGCCATTGGTTCTGCAGGCCCAATGGCCGGGGGTAGAGTGGTGCCAGAGTCTCAGTAGCTGCAAACATAGAAGGGGATTTTCAACAGATCCTGAGGAGGCTTTCAAATAATACTTGAAACACAGAAATATAGGAAAATGACAAAACGAAAGACCAAATTACAACCTCAAACCTCCAGCCCATCTCAGGAAACCCTAGGAGAAGTGTATTTAGAAGAAAATATATCCCATCCTCCTCATATATCAGACACAATAGCTACTGAAGTTGACAAGCAACTCCAGGAAGCTTTAAAGAAATTCAAACTCTAAATAATATCCCAGATAAAAGAAGAAATGATAAAAGAAATGAAAGAGATTCTAAATATATCTAAAGAAAACACAGATAAAAAATTGGAGGAACTAAACAAAAAGATAGAATCCCTAGAAGAGCAATATAAGAAACAAACAGAATACATAATGCAGATGCACAGAGATATACAGGAAATAAAAAACTCCACTGAAAGTTGTAAAAACCGCCTTAATGAAAGTGAAGATAGGATTTCAGACCTTGAAGACAGGATTGCAGCTAGTGAACAGGAAAGGAAAGATCTTTTAAAAATAACAAGGAATCAGGAAACAACAATTCAACAACTGCAAGATGATGCAAAGAAGAATAACATAAGAATGATAGGGATTAATGAAAAAGAAGGAGACAACATAAAGGATATCAAGAGGATATTTAGAGAAGCAATAGCTGAAAACTTCCCAAGCATGAGATCAGAAACTGACATCAGGATCAGTGAAGCATATAGAACTCCAAACAGTCATAACCAAAATAAAACTACACCCAGACATATAATAGTCACCATTCCAGAAATCCAACACAAGAATAGATTATTAAAAGCTGTCAGAGAGAAAAGACAGATCACTTATAAAGGAAAACCTATCAGAATCACAGCAGACTTCTCAGCACAAACAATAAAGTCAAGAAGAGCATGGAATGAAGTATTCCAGATCCTAAAGCAAAATGATTTCCAACCTAGACTGATATATCCTGCAAAACTATCATTTAAAATAGATGGTGAAATACGATACTTCCATGACAAAGAACAGCTGAAGAACTTCATGAACACCAAACCAACCCTGCAAAAAATATTGAAAGACAGTTTAGATACACAAAGGAAAAAACCACTAAGCAAAGCAAATAATTAAACAGAACCGAAAGATAAAGATGCAACAGCAGGGAGATAACATTCCTACAATTAACCAGCATTTAACAGTAATAACCATTAATGTAAATGGTCTCAATGCACCAATCAAAAGAAACAGACTAGCAGAATGGATCAAGAAACAAAATCCAACCATATGCTGTTTACAGGAAACCCATCTAACCCAGAAAGATACTCACAGACTGAAAGTCAAAGGATGGAAAACAATTCTTCATGCAGCAGGAATCCAAAAAAAGGCAGGAGTAGCCATTCTGTTTGCAGACAACGTGAACTTTAAACCAACAATGACCATAAAGGACAAAGAAGGTCACTACATACTCGTAAGGGGAAAACTCCAAGAGGAAGAGATAACTATCTTAAATATATACGCACCAAACTCCAGAGCACCCAGTTATATAAAACAATTATTAACAGAAATGAAAACTCAAATTATCAGTAACACAATTGTAACAAGAGACCTTAATACACCACTGACACCAAGGGACAGATCAACCAGACAGAAAATGAGCAAAGAAATAACAGAACTGAATCACACCTGTGAACAAATGGGTTTGATAGACATATACAGAATGTTCCACCCAACAACATCAGAATACACATTCTTCTCAGCAGTACATGGATCATTTTCTAAAATAGACCATATATTAGCTCACAGAACATATTTAAGCAAATGCAAAAGAGTTGAAATCATCCCTTGCATATTATCGGATCATAGCGCTCTGAAATTAGAAATTAATGACAAAGGATACTGCAAAAATTCCGCAAACACATGGAAACTAAATAACACACTCTTGAGTAATCAGTGGGTCACAGAAGAAATTAAAGAAGAAATTAAACAATACCTAAAAGAAAATGAAAATGCAGATACAACTTACCGGAATCTGTGGGATGCAATGAAAGCCATTCTGAGAGGAAAATTTATTGCACTGAGTTCCCACATCAGGAAAACAGAACGAATACAAATAAATAACTTGATGTTACACCTCAAACAGCTAGAAAAAGAAGAGCAAGTCAAGCCCAAAGCCAAAAGAAGAGAGGAAATTATAAAAATCAGAGCAGAAATCAATGCAATAGAGACTAAGAAAACAATCCAAAGAATCAACGAATCAAAGAGTTGGTTCTTTGAAAGAATAAATAAAATCGATAAGCCCCTAGCCAACCTTATTAAAAAAAGGAAAGAAAAAGCTCAAATTCATGCAATAAGAAATGAAAAAGGAGAAATCACTACAGACCCAATAGAAATACAGAGGATCATCAACACCTATTTCGAAAACCTCTACTCTCAAAAGTTTGATAACGCAGAAGAAATAGACAGATTCTTAGAAGCATATGAAGTACCAAAGCTAGATCAAGAGGATATAAAACTGTTGAGTAACCCAATCTCTGCTAATGAAATTGAGAATGTAATTGGGTCCTTGCCCACCAAGAAGAGCCCAGGCCCAGATGGATTCACTGCAGAATTCTACAAGAAATATAAAGAAGACCTAATGCCGACACTCCTCAAACTATTCAATGAAATTGAAAGGGAAGCAATCCTTCCTAAGTCATTCCTGGAAGCAAATATTACTCTAGTACCAAAACCTGAGAAAGACCCAACTATAAAAGAGAACTATAAACCGATCTCCCTAATGAACACAGATGCAAAAATCCTCAATAAAATATTGGCAAATAGGATCCAGCAAATCATCAAGAAGATTATACACCATGACCAAGTGGGATTCATCCCAGGAATGCAAGCATGGTTCAACATACGCAAATCAATAAATGTAATCCACCATATCAATAAAGCCAAAAATAAGAATCACATGGTCATCTCTATAGATGCAGAAAAAGCCTTCGATAAGGTCCAACACTTATTCATGATAAGAACTTTACAGAAAATTGGAATAAATGGTCTTTACCTCAATATAATAAAGGCCATTTATGACAAACCAACAGCCAGCATCATACTAAATGGCCAAAAATTGAAAGCCTTTACTTTAAAATCGGGTACAAGACAAGGATGTCCTTTATCACCACTCCTATTTAATATAGTACTGGAAGTACTAGCCAGAGCAATTAGGCAAGAAAGAGAAATAAAAGGGGTAAAGATAGGAAAAGAAGAAGTTAAATTATCATTGTTTGCAGATGACATGATACTCTACATAGAAGACCCCCTAAACTCCATTGAAATACTCTTAGATACAATAAATAAATTCAGTATTGTGGCTGGATACAAAATCAATACTCAGAAATCAATAGCAATCCTATACACGAACAACAAAATTACAGAGAGGGAAATAAGAGAAACTGGACTATTCACATTAGCAAGCAAAAAAATGAAATATTTAGGAATTATTCTTACGAAAGAAGTGAAAGACTTATACAGTGAAAATTATAATACACTGAAAAAGGAAATTGAAGATGATCTCAGAAAATGGAAAGACATCCCTTGCTCATGGATAGGAAGAACAGACATTGTGAAAATGGCCATTCTCCCAAAACTGTTATACAGATTCAATGCAATCCCAATAGAAATACCATCAACATACCTTATAGATCTAGAGAAATCACTCCTAAATTTCATCTGGAACCAGAAGAGACCTAGAATCGCAAAGGCAATTCTAAGCAGCAAAGACAAAGCAGGAGGCATCACAATCCCTGACTTGAAGTTATACTACAAAGCAACAGTAGTAAAATCAACATGGTATTGGAATCAAAACAGAGCTGAAGATCAGTGGAATAGATTAGAAGATACAACCACAACTACGAACACACTCAACCACCTTATCTTTGATAAAGGAGCCAAGCAGGTTCACTGGAAGAACGACAGTCTCTTTAATAAATGGTGCTGGAAAAACTGGCTCTCCATTTGCCGAAAACTAAAGCTAGACCCATGTCTATCACCATGTACTAAATTAAAATCTAAATGGGTCAAAGATCTGAATATTAAAACAGAAATGCTAAATCTATTGGAAGACAAATTGGGTAGAAACCTTGGAGACATAGGAGTAGGTAGAGAATTCATGAATAGGACTCAAACCGCATGGGAAATACTTCCCAGAATCAATAACTGGGACCACTTCTTATTAAAAAGTTTTTGCATGTCAAAAGAAATCTCCAGCATAGTGAAAAGAAAACCCACAAACTGGGAAAAGATTTTAGTGAACTCTCTCTCAGACAAGGGACTCTTGTCTAAAACATATAAAGAATTAAAAAAACTCAGACCTCCAAAATTCAAAGATCCAATCCAAAAATGGGCATCTGAGATGAATACGCAATTCTCAGATGAAGAAATGCAAATGGCAAATAAATATATGAAAAAATGCTCATCATCATTGGTCATTAGAGAAATGCAAATTAAAACCACACTGAGATACCATCTCACTCCTGAAAGAATGGCCAGGATCAAGAAAACCACCAACAACAAATGCTGGAGAGGCTGTGGGGAAAAAGGAACTCTCCTGCACTGTTGGTGGGAGTGTAGACTGGTACAGCCTTTGTGGAGGTCTGTCTGGAGGTTTCTCAAAAAGTTGGGATTGGAAATCTCATTTATTCCAGCTATTCCTCTTCTAGGCATATTCCCAGAAGAACTGAAAGCATCATACCACAGGGATATATGTGCACCTATGTTTATAGCAGCACAATTTGTAATCGCCAGATCTTGGAAACAACCCAAGTGTCCATCAACTGAGGAATGGATAAAAAAGTTGTGGTATTTCTATACAATGGAGTATTATTCAGCTATAAAGAAGGATCACATTGAGATATTTATCAATAAATGGGCGCAGCTTGAGACCATACTCATAAGTGAAATAAATCAATCTCGCATGTATGAATACCGAATAGTTTCCCTAATGTAAATAATGATTCAAATATATAAAAATATGTGACAATCATGATTCCCCATTATGTGGCCTTGAAGCCTTATAAAATTTTCACTTATTAATTAGAAAGGCTTTACTCTGGGCTTTTTGATATGGAAATATTTGAAGCTATAGTACATGAAGTTTTATCCAAATATTTTAAGGAAAAAGACAGACATTATGGTAACTACTTTTCTTTAAAAAAATTATTTAGCTATTTCTTATGTTTATTTTAATTAAGGGAAAAATTTAAAAAATTAGGATATATAGTAGTAACTCTTTTTGATCTCCTATTAACTTGTTTTGAAGTCCTGTAATACTCCCAAGATCTTGTTTTGACTGATTAGACTCTGTTCCATTCTGTGCAATAGTAGCAAGTCTGAAGGTATAGGCAACTAATTTGAAGGCAATAAGATTCACAAAGATGCCCATTCTGGTTTGACTATTGTCTCCTTTGGAAGTCCTGTAATGTTCACAATGCCTAAGTTTTATTGGTCTTGTTCTCCACTGTTTTGTCCGGCTTTATAATATCTAATGAGATGGACAATTCCTTTTAAGGAAACAAGAGACAATGTTGATAACCATTGTTGATGACCTTGTACTCTGTTCTACATCATGTGCTATGTCTATCCTTGGTTTTGACTTACAGCTTTGTTTTGCCATATTTGACTTTATTCTCTCCCCCCCCAAAAAGTAATAAGAACTAAGGAGTAATAAAATCCAAAATGTGTAAATTTTGTTGTAAAAAAGAGAGGGAGGGAAAAAAAAGAGCTCTAATGGATATAACAGCAAGTGTGTTTAGGGATGTTAAATAGCTGACTATATTAATGTTTTTGGATCATTGAACACAGCTGTTTGCAGTCTCTCTGTTTGAATGTCTACTTTGTATTCTTTGATACTGTGATTTGAGCAACTATTTCCAAGATGATAATATGTAATCTATTAACAGGTGATTTCTTACTGTTATGTTTTTTTTTGTAGTTCTGTATTATGTGTAACCTTACACTGCTTTGTTTTGTTTTGTGTTTTTCTCTTTTTCCTCTTAAATAAAAAAAGAGAATGTATCTTATATATTGATTTTGCATCCTCATAATGTCCCAGGAATTGAGATCCTATTATTATTCTCACTTTATGAGGAGAAAGTGAATCAAAGCAAATATCTTGACTAGTAAGTGGTAAGGCTAAAATTTGAATTCAGATGACCAGAGACACATATCCTAACCCAAACTATCCTCATAGTGATATATATTTAGGGCTTCTTTTCCCCTTTATTTCAATATTCAAAACTCTGGAGACAGTAGGAAAATTGTATAGTATACAATATTAATCAAATAAAGAGCACTAGATTTAATCTAAAGTTAAAAATAGATATACCTGAACATCTGGTAAAATAATATAAAATGTTTTGTTTCTTCAAGATTTTTGAAAGATGAAATGACTTTGCTTGAACATTTTCAAATTTTCAGAACTAAATATATTCCCACAAAGAATATGAAATATATCTAGTACCTTAACAATAGAGCAACACAATATAAACTATATCAACTTTTTGGGTTTTGTTATTTAAAGAAAGAAAAAACATAATAGAAAAGAAGAGTACAATAATACAGAATTCAACAAAAATTGCATATTGTCATCTTAGAAATAGTTGTTCAAGTTACAAAATCAAAGAATAAAAAGTGGAAAAACACTCAAACATTGACAGTGCAAACCAGAAGTTCAATGATCCACCAAAAAATTTAGTAATGTTGTCACTATCTTACACACTTATACATACAGGTATATCCTTTAGAGCACTTTCTTCCCTTTCATTTTTACAATATCTATTATACATTTTGGGTCATTACTGTTTTAGTTTTTATTATTTTTTACACTAGAGAAACAATATGATATATCCTAACGTGAGCCTTGTTTATTTCACTTATGAGAATAGTCTCAAGTTACCTCCATTTACCTATAAAGGCTTCAGGATCATTCTTTTATATTTTTTATATTCCATCAATTAAAAATACCACATATTTTTTCATCCACTCTGTGGTTGATAGACCTTTTGGTTGTTTCTAAGATTTCACTATTACTAATTGTGCTGCTATAAATATAGCAGTCACTGTGACATGATCTTCTCAGTTTTTCTGGGAAAATACCCAGGAGGGCAATAGCTGGATTGAATGGAACTTCTTATCCTAGTTTGTTGAGCAATCTCCATACTGATTTCCACAGTGGTTGCACCGGTCCACAGTAACACCAACAGTGGAGAAGTGCTCTTTTTCCCCACAGCCTCACCAACAGTTGTTATCAGTTGATTTCTTGATGGTAACTATTCTTTCCGGGGTGAGATGATATCTCAGTGTTGTTTTAATTTGCATTTCTCAAATGACCAGTGATGATGAGTGTTTCTTCATGTATTTATTTGTATTCATGTATTTATTTGTATTCTCCATTTGAGAAATGGAGGGTTCATCTCCGATGCCCATTTTTGAGAAGGTCTTTGAATTTGGGGGGCTTGATGTTTTTCAATGCTCTATATGTTCTAGATATAAGTCCTTTATCTGAGGGACTGTTTGCTAAAAATCTTTCCCATTGTGTAGGCTTTCTTTCCACTTTGTTGATTTCTTTTGAAGTGCAAAAACCTTTTAGTACTATGAGATCCCAGTTGTTCTTTGAAGTGTTCCCCATGTAGTTTGCATGGTGTTCATGAATTGTCTGCCTACCCCTATGTCTCCAAGATTTCTACCTATATTGTCTCCCAGTAGGTTTAGTGTTTCTGTTTTAATATTTAGGTCCTGGATCCATTATGACTTTAGTTTAGGGCATGGTGATAGGCATGGGTCTAGTTTCAGTCTTTGGCATGTGGAAAGCCAATTTTTCCAATACTACTTATTAAAGAAGCTGTCTTTTTCTCAATGAACATATTTAACCCATTTGTCAAGTAGAAGTTTGTTGAATGTCTTTCTATCTTCTAATCTGTTCCATTGATCCTCACGTCTATTTCTTGGCAAGTACCATGATGATTTTATCACTATGGTTTTGTAGTGTAGTTCCAAGTCAGGAATTGAGATGTCTCGTGTCTTGCCTTTGTTGCCTAAATTGCCTTTGATATTCTAGGTTTGTTCTGTCTCCAAATGAATTTTAGCAAGGTTTTCTCTAGATCTATAATGTGTGTTATTGTTATTTTAATAGGAATTGCATTAAATCTGTATAGCAGTTTTGGAAGCATGACCATTTTCATAATGTTGGTTCTTACTAACCAAGAGCAAGGAGTATCCTCCCATTTTCTAATGTCCTCTTCAATCTCCTTCACAGCCATTTTTGAATCTGAAATTCCTAACCTTCATCTATGTGTGACTGCACGTGTTTCACAAGCTACCAAGATGATTTCAAATTGACAATTTGAAGATTCAAGGCTAAATTCTCTTGGTTGAAAAATATTCCTCTCAGTCAAAAAGATAATCATTATGCTTGTGTCAGGAATGTATACATGTACATAGTAGACTTTTCAAAAAATTTAAAATACTTTAAAAATTAGAGTTTTTTGTTGATTTGGTGCATTGTTTTGAACATTTTATTTTTATTCTGAGTTATTTAACTTAATATTTCCCTTGAGATTGACACTTCTCAAGACCTAAGTGTTATTTAAATTCATTGCTCTGACCTTTCAACAAGGAGAGCTGAGGTCACGTGAGGTGAGCTCCAGTGTGCAGTGGTGCAGGCCCAGGGAGAGTTTAAAAATATCACTCCCAGCACTTAAGTGCCTGCCCAGGTTCCAGACAAACTGGACTAGGCTCAGGAGGTTTCCTGGGACTATCTAGACCTTGCCCAGTGAACTTCTTTCAACCCACAGAGCTGAGGCTGCCCAAGGTCAGTTCCAGGACATGGCACTGTCCCAGGGCAAGTTGAAGTACTTTGCTCCCTGTGATTAAGTGCCCACCCAGCTTCCTGAAACACTGGATTAGGCTTGGAAGGTTTTGCTTAGAAACCTTCCTTCAATCTGGGAAGTTGTGGGCACATGAGGTGAGTTCCAGCACATCAGTGCTAGCCCAGGGGGAGTTTTGGACCACCACACCCATCACATACTTCATAAAAGTGAAGAAAGAATTTCAGATGCCAAAGATAAGGTTGCAGCTACTGAATAGGAAAGGAAATATATTTTAAAAATAACAAGGAATCAGGAAATAACAATTCAAGAATTGCAAGATGATACCAAGAAAAACAACATAAGATTGATAGGAATAAATGAAAAAGAAGTGGACAACACAAATGATATCAAGAGGCTATTTACAGAAGTAATAGCCCAACCATGAGAATGGAAATATGAAAATTTCCCAAACATGAGAATGGAAACTGTGACATATGGATTACTGAAGCACATAGAACTCGAACTAGCCATAACAAAAATAAAACTACACCCAGATATATAATAATCAACATCACAGAAATTCAACAGAAGAATAGAATACTAAAAGCTGTTAGAAAAGACAGATCACTTAGAAAGGAAAACCTATCAGAATCACAACAGACTTCTCAACACAAAAAATGACGTCAAGAAGAGCATGGAGCAAAGTATTTCAGATCCTAAAGGAAAGCAACTTCCAACCTAGACCCTAAAAAACTGTCCTTCAAAATGGATGGAGAAATAAGATACTTTGATGACAAAGAACAGCTGAAGTACTTTATGGTCACCAAACCAACCCTACAAAAAATACTGACAGGGCTGGGGATTTAGCTCAGCAGCATAAGAACCTGCCTTGCAAGCAGGCAGTCATGAGTTTGATCCCCAGTACCAATAAAAAAAAACATTAAAATACTATAAAAATACTGAAAGACATTCTAGACACACAATGGCAAAAACCACCAAGTAAGGCAGACAGTTAAACAGAAAGGAAAAGTAAAGATACAACAGCAGAAAGATAACATGTCAACAATAAACCAATATATAACAGTTATAACTATTAATGTAAATGATCTCAATTCACCAATTAAAATAAACAGACTGGCAGAATGGATCAAGAGATAATGTCCAACTATATGCTGTCTATAAAAAACCCATCTAACCCCAAAAGAAACTCATAGACTGAAAGTCAAAGAATAGAAAACAATACTTAATGCAACAGAAAACTCCAAAAGAAGCATGGGTAACTATTCTATGTGCAGACAATGTGAACTTCAAACCAAGAATGATTTAGAGAGATAAAGAAGGTCACTACATAATAGTTAGGAGAAAACTTCAAGAGATAACAATCTTAAATATATATACACAAAATCCCAGAGCACCCAGCTATACAAAGCAGTATCAACAGAAATTAAAAATCAAATCAGCAATAGCACAATCATAACAGGAGACCTTAACACACCTTTGACACCAAGGGACAGATCAACCAGGCAGAAAATCAGCAAAGAAATAACAGAACTGAATCACACTTGTGAACAAATGGACTTCATATACAGAATGTTCCATCCAACAACATCATAATGTACATTCTTCTCAGTAACACATGGGAAATTCTCTAAAACAGACCATATACTAGCTCACAGAACATATTTAAATAAGTGAAAAACAATTGAAATTATCCCAGGCATGTTATTAGATCATAGTGCCATGAAACTAGAAATTAATGATGAAAGAAATTGTAAAAATCCCACAAACACATGGAAATTGAATAATAGATTCTTGAGCAATCAGTGGGTCAAAGAAGAAATTAAAAGACATTATGGCAGCCATTTCTGATTTACTATCATCTTGCTTTGAAGTTCTACCATGCTTTTGTTCTTCTGTTTACATTGATTCTATCGTGTTGTGTCTTATTGAATTTTAATATGTGTGGTAGTATAAACAAAGTTTTATGGAAAATGAGATAATATAGTAGCCATTGTTCAGTTTTCTGTTATTTGGTTCTGAATGCCCTGTAATGCTTTCATTCTCATGGTTTTATATTATTTTGTTATGTTTGATATTATTGTATGTGAAGATATGCTCAACTATTTCAAAGAAAGAGACATTATGGTAGCTACTGTTAATATCCAGTTGTCTTGTGAAGTGCTGTGTTGCTTACATTGTTCTGTTCTGATCTGCTTTTTTTTTTTTTAATCTTTGAAAAGCCTTTATTCCTCATGCCAAGTCAGCTAAAATTCTAATACACTGGAGAGATACTGGACTCTTATATCAATAAAAACAACAAAATTGACCACAGTGATAATCATAGGAATAGAAGTATAAGAAACACAAGAAAATATAAGTATGACATGCATTCTACATAGCATTCAGCATTGTATTTTGTGTGTTATATTCAAAGGGTTACTTTAAGCAAAATATGCTTGTAATCTAAAAATAGTTATGTTTATATTCAAAATCACATGTCCTGACAGTTTGCTGGGAAGAATCAAACAAGTTTAAATGATTCCATATGTCTCTGTTAAACATAATAATTCTAAAGTCAAATATCTAATGTTTTCTTTTATCATTGCTTTTGTTTTGCAAAGTCGTAGCAGTACCTTATTTGGAATTTTTAATTAGCTGTGTACATGTGAATTCTTCTTACTCTGAATTAGCTGCAGTGTCAACTGTGTAATGACACAGGAATGAGGACCAGGTTTGGAGGGGTGTAATACCTGTAACATATTCCTGTCTTCTCCCCATCACCATCTCAATCCATGATAAAATTTCAGCAATTAGTGTGCAATGTTTTTGATTACTTATTTTCTATTTTCATAAAAATGATTTGATGTAAATTTTACTAAAATATTCATTTTCTTCTGTGTGAATTTTCTCTATAACTGAGGAAGATTAACTTGTATGTAAATAAGTTCAACAGATGAAGCAATGAAGAAAAACCTCAGCCTATTAGAAAAAAGTGTTAACATTGGTCTTATCCAATGAGCATACATGAATAGTACAATTTGATTACAAAAAGATAGAATAAATTTTATAGGATTAAAATAACCTTTATGCACTAACAAAGAGACAAAATAAAATACACATTGGATGTGATGTCCATTTCTAGGTGTGACTTAGAATCTCTTGCATGCAGGCAAAAAAAAACTTTATCAAATTATGATACATCATACAAAACTGATAAATACATGTGTTATTGAGTAGAAATACAATTGAATATATTAAAGTTTAAAATTACAGCATATGATGAAGGGGAAATTTTGAATGTAAAAAAATTATTGATTTTCAAAATGATTAGCTTGTGTAGTTTCTTTTAAAAGTGAATGAAATAATATGCATAATTAAGTATATAGTGAAGGTAATCTTATAGTGAGCTGTAAGCAAAAATAGAATTCTACACTATGTATTAAGTTAATTTTATGTAAATTGTACTTAAATAATTTAATATATGGTTTTTAAGGTTGTCACCCTCTACATTCTGACTTTATCTCCAAGAACAAACCATTTTTATATCAGAAATATGGAAAGATGTACTAATTGGTAACAGTATTAAAGAAACTTCCTTAAATTCAGCAAAAAAAACCCAGAAGGAAATCTTCAATCTTGTGTATCTGTTTTTCTGATCTGCTTTGTTCTGTCCTCTTTTTTCTTAATCTCTTTGAAACAAAATTTTAAAAAATTTATTGGTCTGACTTTTAATCTTACATGTGTTCAAGTTACTTTTCTTCATGATATTTTGCTATATTTCAATATCCCATTAAATTTTAACTTCTTTTTTTTTTTTTTTTTTTTGTCTTTTTCGTTTTTATCGGTACCAGGGATCGAACTCACGACTGCCTGCTTACAAGGCAGGCGCTTATGCCGCTGAGCTAAATCCCCAGCCCCTAAATTTTGACTTCTATCAAGAACTCCTGGACTACTACCATCCTTTTCCTGCATTTTTTTTTCTGAATTTGTGTCGCTTTACTTAAAATGCATCTTGTCTTTCCATCTTTGATTTTGGTGATTATAAAGTATTCATTATAATACTTTGATATTCTCACCATGCATAGAAATGTGCAACGTATGAAATGTGCTAGTAGATTTTTGGCTTGCTGAAACTTTTAGGCTTCTAGAAACAGCAGATTAAACAGTAATGTAGTTTCTTCTATTGTTTCCATGTGCTTCCCTTCACCAATATTGCCTATCCTTCATCATTTGTTTCAAAAGAACATTTTAACTGTATTTCAGCACCTTTCCTCCAATAGGTTATACAATCCTTACTGAATGCTAGGGACAATTTAGCCCCTTCAATATATTAACTCAGAAAATCGTTTCTATACCCATAGGATTTATGATTATTTACCCATTATAGATGAGAAATGAGGGTAAATGAGCCAGTTTTCCCAAACTTTTCAAGTCTAAGGGACAGAACAGGGGCCATGCATGGCCCAAGAGTGGCAATAGCAGGCTTTACAAGGAAATATTTTTGTCTGTTATCAAAGATTCATCCTGTTTTTTCACTGTTGTATGGATGTTTCTTGAGATGTGTGAATCTGCTGTTGGAGATATGCTCCAACAGCATATGATGAAGCCTCTCAGATCACTGTATGGTCCCAACATGTCTGTGGCTGTTCTGAACCTGAGTTCAGGGTTATCTGAGTATCCAGCCCCATGATCCCACTTTTCATGGTTTATGTTGGTGGACCCCAGGCCTCATGCATTTGCACTGTACATTTGTGATTGGTTCATTGTCTAGCTTGGATTGATGGTGTCAGTGCTGCACCCATCTAGGGGTGGAGCCAGCATGTAATGTAATGTCAGGAAGAAGGCGTGTCTCTCTTTTTTGCCAATTTCTGCCTTACAGTTTGAAGCCACCACAAACTGCCGCCCTGCCATAAACGGTGGCCATTCCACCCTGCCTTGGAGCCAACTGAGTATGGACTGAAACCTCCAAAAACTGTAAGAAATAAACCTTTCTTTTCCCAGCTTTGGGCATCAGATATTTTGTCTCAGTGACCAGTAAAAAGTAACTAAGACACCACTGGAGAGGCCTAACAGTCCTATGAATTGAGCAGACATTCATTGCAACTGTGAGCTATAAAGGGAACTCAAGTACAATTTCATTATCATTGTTTTACTATAATATAGGAACAAAGATTTAATTTTATTATTATTATTATTATACATCAAAGATGTGTTTGGCAGGTATATTCATAAAGTTGTTGAATAAATACTTTCCTATTACATTACTTTGTGGTTAAAGAAGTGGGTCTCGATGAAAGATCCACATGTTTTAGGAGATACAGAAAAATTTTCTCTTTAATAAAGGAAACAGATTTATATTAGGGAAAAACATAATAAACTGAGACATTTACTTTTCACAAAACATATTTTAAATTCCCACAGGCATCATCAACTAATGTTAGCACAGGAGTGAGATTTTACTGTCCACATTACATAAACTGTCTCCTTATTTCTGTGATTCCCATATCCCTCTCAGAATATCAACTTGTGAGTTTCAGGTTTTGCCAAACCTAAATTCACCCACCTGGCTTCTGTCAAAGAGGTCAGGCCAAGGTCATGTTCTGAGGCTCATACACATTCTTAGAGGAAATCTGTTGAGAATTTCCCTGCATGCAGTTACCCTGGGTCTAGTTTGTACCTGGGGTTCCACCACAGCCTGTTGCTCTCCAATTTTCTTCCTTGTTTGTTTTCTGGCCCACTCAGAGCTGTGGTCTACTATTATGACTTAATGATATCACAATTTTGTTGAACTTGCCAAAACTTTCTGGAATACACTCAAAGAAAAATGTCTTCTGCTTCTTGTTACTTTGCATTTATTCAAGGCATTTGTGTCTGAGCTGTAATCCATGAGTCACACTTCCTGATCAAAGTGAAGACTGAAGGGAGGAAAAATCCATACAGGTCCCACAGGCATTCTAGAATTAGGCTTGAAGTTAAATGGAAAAGCTGATGTCTGGAGGATCAGGGGCTTAGCCACATGGACCGCTCCTCAAAATTGCTTTGATAACTTAGCACATCATACTAGCTACCTATGAGATACCATTTGTCTTGTTGTGACTGCCTCCATGTTCTAAGTATTTTTAAAATATTTACCTTTCATGGTCCTTTTGATATGGGGAAGAACTAAAAATTTCACAGTGATAGACCCAGTGAATAATATAAACAAGGGCATAGCGGCATGCATTTGCAAGCCTGCCTTTCAACTGGATGACACTCAGTAGCAACACTCACCATGGGAGAGAAATTGGACAAGTGGATTGAAAGTGAGATGGAATATTTGGAAACAAAAGCCTGCATAGAGATCTCCATCCAGCAGTGCAGCTTTGGCACATTGTTTGAAGGCTGGTAGGACCACACTCAGCATCCCACATCACTATAAGATCTTCAGGAAGGTCCCACTGGGCTTAGTTGGGCACCACCCAGTGACCCCTGAGTGGAGCCACCTGCTCTCTGCCTTGCAAGGCAAAAATCTGCACAGTGACCTCCATCCAGCTATGCAGCCACAAAACATAACTTGGAGCATGGTAGGGACCTTTCCAACATCCTGCATCACTGGAAGGCCATTGGGGAGGTCCCTCCAAGCCAGGCTGAGCCTCACCCAGCCATCCCCAAGTGACTGGGAGCCACATACACTCCATTTCATAAGCCCAAACACTACACAGTGATCTCTGTCTAGCTGTGCAGCCTCAGCACATCACTTGGAGCCAGGTAGGGCCCTGGCCACAATCCCCCATGACAAGAGGACCATTGGGAAGGTCACTCCAGGCCTACCTGGGCCCTGGCTAGCAACTCTGAGTGGCTAGGAGTGCCTGGTAAGACATGAGTAACAACCTCCACTCAACTGGGGAAACTCCCTGTAGAACACACAAATATTCTCAACCAAAGAAACAACTGAGAGCTTGCCTTTGGATTCTGTAGGGGAATATTGGAAAATGACAAAATGAAAGAGCAAAGTGCAATCTCCAACCTACATTCCATCCCAAGCAAGCCTAAGAGACATGGACATAGAAGATAATGTAAGCCGTACACAGGGAAACTCGTGAAATGATAGTGAATAAAGTAAAGAAACAACTCCAGGAAGGTATAAAGGAACTCAGATCAGAAATAATTACTCAAGTAAATGAAGAAATGGTAAATGTAATGAAAGGAATGCTGAACATATCTAAAGAAGCCACAGTTAAGAAATTAGAGGGACACTGATGAAAGATGGAAAACTTGAATGAACAATATAAGAAAGAAACAGGATGCATAAAACAGATTCAAAGAGATATTCAGGAAATCAAATATTCCATCAAAAGTTGGCAAAACTACCTCAATGAAAGTGAAGATAGACTTTCAGAGCTGGAAGACAAGATCACAGCTCATGTACAGAAAAGGAAAGATCTTTTTAAAAATAACAATGAATCAGGAAATAATTCAACAGCTTCAAGATGATGCAAATAAAATCAACATAAGATTGATAGGTGTAAATGAAAAAGGAACAGCTGAAGAACTTCATGACCACAAAACCAACCCCAGAAAGAATACTAAAAGACATTCTAGACAGATGTAAAAAACTTTTCAAGAACACCAATAGTAAAAAACCACTAAGAAAGGCAAACAGTTAAACAGAGGGACAATGTAAAGAATGTAAAGAACCAATAGCAGAGAGATAACACAACAACAACAACAACAACAACAACAACACACACACACACACATATATACACTCAGTTATGAAAATTAATACAAATGGCCTCAATTCACCAATTAAAGGATACACAGTAAGTCTTGCTGAATGGATCAAGAAACAGCATCCAACTGTATGCTGTATACAAGAAACCCATCTTACACAAAAAGAAACTCATAGATTGAAAGTCAAAATGTGCAAAACAATTTTTCATGAAAAAAGAACCCAAAGATAATCACGGGTAGCTCTTCTATTTGTAGACAATATGAATTTCAAACCAAGAATGATCAAAAGAGATAAAGATGGTCACTATATACTAGCTAGGGGAAAACTTGAAGAGGAGGAGATAGCAATCTTACATATATATGCACCAAATTCCAGGGCACCCAGTTACACAAAACAAATTTTAACATAAATGAAAAGTCAAATAAGCAATAACACAATTATAATGGAAGAATTTAACACCCCATTGACACAAAGAGACAGAAAATCAGCAAAGAAATAACAGAACTGAATCACAGCTGTGAAGAAATTGATTTAGTGGACATGTACAGAGTGTTCCACCAACAACATCAGAATATATTTTCTTCTCAGCTGCACAAGGGATAGTCTCTAAAATAGACTATATACTAGCGCACAGAACATGGTTAAGAAGTGCAAAAGAATCAAAATTATCCCATGCATGTTATCTGATCATAGTGTCATGAACCTAGAAACTAATGACAAAAGAAACTGCAAAAGCTCCACAAACACTTGGAAATTAAATAATGCACTCCTGAGCAATCAGTGGGTCATAGAGGAAATTAAAAAAGAAATTAAATCTAATTTATATGCAAATAAAAATATACATATATCTTATGGGAATGTATGGGACCCAATGAAAGCAGTCCTCAGAGGAAAATTTATTACAGTGAATTCCCACATCAGGAAAACAGAATGTACACACACAAACAACCAAATGGTACATATCAAACAGCTAGAAATAGAAGAGCAAGTCAATCCCAAAGCCAAAAGGAGGGAGGAAATTATAAAGGTCAGAGCAGAATTAAATGTAATGGGGACTAAGAAAACAATACAAAGAATCAATGACTCAAAGAGTTGGCTCTTTGAAAGAATAAATAAAATTGATAAGACCCTAGCCAACCTTATTTTAAAAAGGAGAGAGAAATCTCAAATTCATGAAGATGAAAAGATGGCAGATCAATAAGCAGCAAAGTAAAAAGACTCTCACAGATACAGCTCAGATGCTGGAATATAGCAAACTGGAGAAGACCAGATGGAAAGAAATAGATCCTCTTGACCTGGAAGAAACTAAAGTGAAACAAAGGAAGGAAGGAAAGCAAGCAAGCAAGCAAGCAAGCAAGCAAGCAAGCAAGCAAGCAAGAAAGAAAGAAAGATAGAAAGAAAGGGAAAGAGAAAGGAAAAGAAAAGAAAAGAAAACCATGAACAGAAGTCTGTATATGTGCTCTCATTGGAGTTCATTCCACTGTGTGTGAAATGCCACTAGAATCCAAAGATGCATGGTCTAGGAGAAGTTGGGGGTTGTCAATCCTGAGGGCTTGGAGGCAGCATGTGGTTGTGGAGGGGAGTGGTGAACTGGAGAACTGCACCAGCTCATGGTGTGTGTGGGGAACTCAGTCCTCCCATGGGAGTGGGTGACTGGCTGGGCAACATTTTGGAGTTGAGCACAGTAAGTCTGGAACCAGAACTGCAGCCTGCTTCATTCAGCCACTCTAAGCACAGACTAGATCGGTGAGAATTGTGTGGACTGAGTCCTGCCCCTGTGCTCCATCCAATCGCCAAGCACAAGGCTTCCCTGAGGCTATCCCTAACTGGCCCCATCCAAGTGGCACACACTAATGTGATGAAGACTCCCAGTGGTTGATCAGCTCAGAAGGGAGGGGTCAGCTTGCCCCACTCCTGTTTGTACTCCAGTGGTAACCAGAAGACTGGGGAGGGCAGCAAATCCTAGCCAGCATGCTTCAGAGTAATTGTGAACAATACAGGAAGTACTAAGGACCCCCACTATCCACTTGTCTGAAAGGAACCAGAAACATGAGAAGAGGAGGAAACAAAAGGAAGTCTCCAGCCTCCAATTCAAGCAGTACTAACTCAGGAGAGGTAAACACAGAAGAGATCAGGGGCTGCACACTTGCAGTTTCTGAAGAAACAGCATCTGACATAAAGAAATATCTTTGTGAAATTATAAAAGAACTTAAAACAGAAATATTAGTACAAGTAAAGAAAGATAATAGAAATGTTAAGCACCTCTCAAGAAGACACAGATAACATAATGGGGGAGCACAGAAAAAAGAGGGAAACCTTTGATGAAGACTATAAAAATCTAGAAAACGTGAAACAGATTCATAGACATTACCAGGAAATTAAAAATTCCATTGAAAGCTGGAACAACTGCTTGAAAGAATCTAAAAATGGACTATCAAACATTGAAGAAAGGTTTGCAATGTGTGATCATGAAAGGAAAGATTTCCTAAAAACAACAAGGAACTAGGAAGTAACAATACAAAGGATAGAAGATGACAAGAGGATTTATAACTTAAGAGTAAAAAATGTGAGTGAATAAGCAGAGGTAAACACAAATGAAATACAAAGGCTATTTATAGAAACAATTTTTAAAAACTTTCCAAGCATAGGAAAAGGAAGTGATATTCAGATATATGAGGCATACAGAACTCCAGCTAGATATAAACAAAATAAATCCCATATAATAATCAACATCCCAGAAATTCAACACAAGAACAGAATATTAAAAGCTGTTAAAGAAAAGAAACAGATCACTTATAAAGGAAAACCCATCAGAATCACAACAGACTTCTCGATACAAACCATCAAATCAAGAAGAGCTTGGAGTGAAGTATTTCAAGCCCTGAAAGAAAATAACATGCACCCAAGATTGACATACCCTGAAAAACTATCTCTCAAAATTAATGGAGAAACAAGATGCTTCCCTGATAAAGAGAACTGGGGGAGTTCATGTTACCAAACCAACCCTACAAAAAATACTGAGGGACATTCTAGAGAGAGAGAGAAAAAAAGACCATGGCTTGAAGAACAGTGGCAGAGGGGGCTCACTGAATGGGGTAGACAACAAAATGAAGGGTGAACATATACAAACTATGACAGAAAAGTAGCATTGCAGAGATGAGGCAGAGGTTGGCCATAATCGCTAATACGGATGGCCTCAGTACACTAATAAAAAGAAACACAGGCAGAGTGGTTCAAGAGCTAGAGTCCATCAAGATGCTCTATATAAGAAATATATTTAACCTGAAAGAGGGTTTAGGGACTGAAAGTGAAAGATTAGAGAATAATGTTCTATGTGACAAGGAACTAGAAACAGGTGGGGATAGCTCACCCATCAGCTGCATATTGATTGGAAAGACATGACATTTTATACAATGGAGAACTACTCAACTATAAGGAAGGAAAACCTTGAGGCTTTTGTAGGTAAATGGATACAACTTGAGGTCAAGCTCAGGGGTAAAAAGGTTCAGAACCACTTAGGTAAATAGCAGGTTGCCTCCCTAATCTAAAAACTAAAGGAGTTAGGGAGATACAAGATGTACATGCACCCTGTGAAAGTGAAAGGGAATGAGTTGTCTAAAAAGGGAAGCCAGTAGACATTGTTAATCTTGTATCATGATTTGAAACTCATATTGTTTTCATAGTTTGGTTATATTCTTTCCAAGTTTGTCTACTTGAACTAGATTTGATGGCATGGATTCCAAAAATAACATGGTATACTACAGTAACCATTTGTAATTTCCTATTAACTTATTCTGAAGCCCTGTATTTCTTTCACTGTCTTGTTTTGACTGATTTTATTTGAATCTGTTTTGTTTGGCCACTGTCTTGCCTTGACTGATTTTATTTGAATCTGTTATGTTTGATAGTATCAAGTCTGAGAGTATAGCAACTACTCTGAAGACAATAAGATTCACTGTGATACCCATTCTGGTTTGACTATTACCTTCTTTTAAAGTCCTATAATGCTTCCAATGTTTTGTTTTTATTGATTTTGTTCTGTACTGCTATGTTCAATTTTATTGTGCCTAGTGTCATGTATTATGTCCATCCTTTTGTTTTGACTGACCCAATTTTGTTTTTTTCTCATTCAGTTTTATTCTCTTCAAAATTAAAAACAAACCTCAAATTCATTTAGTAAGGAATAAAAAGGATGAAATCACTACAGACACTGTGAAAATACATAAGATCATCAATACCAGTTTTGAAAACCTTTACTCTCATAGGTTTGATAATGCAGAAGAAATGGACAGATTCCTTGAAACATAAGAAATACCAAAATTGGATCAAGAAAATGCCAAATAACCCAATTTCAATTAATGTAATTGAAAATGTAATTAAAACTTTACCAACATAGAAATGTACAAGAAATTCAAGGAAGACTTAAGGCCAACATGCCCCAAATTCTTCAATGAAATTGAAAGGGAAGTAAGTATTACTCTAATACCAAAACCAGAGAAAGATGCAACCAAAAAGAGAACAATAATCCAATCTCCCTAATGAACATAGATGCTAAAATTCTCAATAAAATACTGGCAAACAGAATGCAGAAAATCATCAAGATGATACAGTATGATTAAATGGGATTCATCACAGTAATGCAAGGATGGTTCAACATACATAAATCAATAAATGTAATCCACCATATCATTAAAGCCAAAAATAAGAATCACATGATTATTTACATAGATGCAGAAAATGCTTTTTATAAGGTCCAACACTCATTCATGATAAGAACTCTACAGAAATTTGGAATAGATGGTCTTTACCTCGATGATAAAGGCCACCTATTACAAACCAATAGCCAGCATCATATTAAATAGCCAAAACTGAAAGCCTTTACCTTAAAATCAGGCACAAGACAAGGATATCCCTTATCACCACTCCTATTCAACATGATACTGGAAATACTAGCCAGAGTAATTAAACAAGAGAGAGAAATACAATGAGTAAGGATAGGAAAAGAAGTTAAATTACCATTATTTGCAGATGACACAATACTCTACATAGAAGACCCCCAAAACTCCATTGAAAGAATTCTAGGTATAATAACTAAATTCAGTAATGTAGCTGGATACAAAGTCAACACTCAAAAATCAATAGAATTCCTATACAGAAACAATAAATTTACTGAGAGAAATGAAAGAAGCCACACACTTCACAATGGCATCCAAAAAATGAAATATTTAGGAATCAATATAACAAAAAATATAGCAATCAATTCAATATAACAAAGGAAGTAAAAAAAATCTATTCAGGAAAAATTATAATACCCTGAAAAAGAATGTCAGAAAAGGGAAAGACATTCCTTGTTAATGAATAGAAAGAACAAACATTGTGAAAGTGGTCATTCTCTCAAAATTGTTATGCAGATTTAATGCAATTCCAATCAAAATACTACTAGTATACCTTGGAGATCTAGAGAAATCATTCCTAAAATTCGTCTGGAACTAGAATAGACCAAGATTAACAAAGGCAATTCTGGGCAACAAGGGCAAGGCAAGAGGCATCACAACCCCTGACTTGAAGTTGTACTACAAACCTACTGTGATAAAATCAGCATGCTACTGGAATAGGCACAGACCTGAAGATCAATGAAATGGATTAAAAGATATAACTGCAACTACAAATACTCAGCCACCTTATCTGTGAAAAAGGGGCCTAACATGTTTACTGGGAGAAACATGGTCTCTTTAATAAATGGTGCTGGAAAAACTGGCTCTCCATATTCCAAAATTAAAACTAGACACATTCCTATTACCATAAACCAACTAATGTCAAAACAGTTCAAAGACCTAAATATTAAAACAGAAACACTAAATTTGCTGGAAGAAAAAATAGGTAGAAATCTTGAAGATATGGGCCTTGGCAGCCGATTCATGAAAAAAAAAAATCAAACTGCATGGCAGATACTTCCTAGAAATCAGTAAGTGGGATCTCATCTTATTAAAATTTTTTTGCATGTCAAAAGAAATCTCCAATAGAGTAAAAGGGAAACCCATGAATTTTGAAAAAAATCTTAGTCAACTGTTCCTCAGACAAAGAACTTCTCTCTTGAACTTACAATTTTAAAAAATCAGACCCCTGAAATTTAAAGGTCCAGTCCAAAACTGGGCATTTAAGATGAATGCACACTTCTCAGCTAAAGAAACACAAATGTCAAATAAATGCATGGAAAATTATTCAACATATTGGTAGTTCGACAAATGCAAATTAAAGTGTGGATTTACACATTGAGATTACATCTCACTCCACAAAGAATGGCCTGGATCAAGAAAACTACCAACCGCAACTGCTAAAGAGACTGTCAGGAAAACAGAATACTTTTGCACTGTTGGTGGGAGTGTAGACTGGTGCAACCAGTCACTTTTGAGGTTTCTCAAAAATCTTGGATTGGAAGTCCCATTTGACCCAGCTATTCCACTTTTGGGTATATCCCAAGAAGATTTGAAAGCATCATATCATAGCGATATATGTGCACTCATTTTTATAGCAGCACTATTTGCAATAACCAGATCTTGGAAACAACCTAGATGCCATCAGCTGAGGAAAACATAAAAAAAAGATGTGGCACTTTTATACAATGGAGTGCTACTCAGGTATAAAGAAGGATCACACTGAAACTTTTATAGGGATATGATGCAACTCAAGAGTATATTCATAAGTGAAATAAGTCAATATCACATGTATAAATACCTTTTTGTCTCCTTGTATAAGAAATGATAAAAGTAAGTAAGATACAAAATCCTCAATAAGTAACATGAAGGGGTAAGAATCTGCTCAAAGGGGAAAAATAACTCAGGGAAAAGAAGAAAAAAACAGGAAGGGAAAAGAAAAAGTATATAAATTTGTATAAACCCACTTAAGATTGCTAAGATGATTGCACTACTTATTATTAGTTCTTGGAACAAAACAGCATTCATAGGATTGGATAAGTTTTGCATGTTTTTGTCTGGTGATCTGAGGAACTCTTTTTAACATCTCTATGTAAAATAACAAGCTTGGTTATGTTTCTACCACCTTGTTTTGAAGGCCTATAATATCATTTTGGGGTGCTCTTTTGTTGTGGTTATTTATTTGTATATTTTGTTCCTTGTTCGAGTAATTTGTTTTGCCTTCCAATGCAGAAAGGATAGATGTACATGTAGCAGCTTATACCTTCCCTAGACAGTTTATGAGAATTGGTTGTATAATTCATGATGACATGAACAGCTACTTTGAAGAAAAAGAGACATTATGGTAGCCATTGCTGACTTCCTTTCATCATGCTGTGAAATCCAGTAATGCCTTTTTTTGTTTAGAGTGGTTTTAATATGTTTTATACTATTTAATTTCAATACATATGGACAGCTATTTTGAAGGGAACAAGAGACATTACAGTAGCCATTGCTGATTTTCCTCTTGTCTTGTTCTGAAGGCCCGTAATGCTTTTATTATTCTGTTTTGATTAGTTTTATACTACTTTGTTTTGTTTGAATTCATTGTGTGTGAAGATATGGACAACTATTTAAAAGAAAACAAGAGACATCACAGTAGCCACTGTTGATCTCCTATTGTCTTGCTTTGAAATCCTGCGTCACTTGCATTGTTTTCTTCTGATCTATTCTGTTGTGTTTTGTTTTACCCTCTTAAAATTAAAAAAAGAAAGATGGAATATTTAAAGGATGTTAAAGACAATGTCTTTCAGTGTAATGCATTTTAAAATTTTTAAACATTTTCCTTGCATTTTGATTACCTCTTTGTACAATTCATTTCCTCTAGCTACACCTTCCCAGCAGCCCCAGAAGTGGGGAGAAGGTCAACGTCAATCTCCACTGAATAAACACGAACAAAGTAGGCAGCAGAGATGAAGTACTTCACACTCCTGTAGATGTGCAGAAGTTTCTAGATAGCTTTGATATATTTTGAAGACACAGATCCTTTAGAAGTCAAAGGAGAAATTGTGTGTGCTCTAAACACAGCACTTTGAAAATTGTGTCTGAGCATGCCAAGATCCTCTAATACCCACCTATTAATCTGTTTTTATGATCCAAACTCAGTATTTTGTAACAACTTAGATTCAGTTAAAAGAAGTCTCTGTAGCTCACTAACTAGGAGTACAGTCAGCCCAGAAGAGACCACAATGCCTCTAACTTGGCTGTCACTCCTCAATTCCTTGGTTTTCAATCTGAAGTGGACCCTAAAGAGGGGTGAGGAATGGAACTTTGGTGCCTAAGTGCCATGTAAAAAAATATATGTCAAGTCCTCATCACACTTACTTAACCATATACAAATTAAACAGGAAAACAGCACCTTTTTTAGTGTGTCAAGTGTTGTATCAAAGCTGTTTTATTTGTAGTGACAGTCAATAAGAAAGTGGATGAAGGTAATACAACTGAAAACATTTCGTTAGTCATCCAGCTAAGAGTCCATTTTAAGAATAGTGCCAAACGGCAATGTGCTTTGGAAGTGTGATTTACTAGTGATTTTGAATTGTCAAAACAAAATACCATACACAGAGTGGCTTAAATAGTACAAGTGTGATATCTCATTTTTCTAAAGGCTAGAAGGACAACGTCAAGATATCAGCAGCTGTGGTTTCTCGAGTGTCTTTACTTCTTGTCTTACTGACATGTGTCTTCTCCTTGTGTCTTCACATGGTCTTCCATTTGCCCTCTGTGTTCTAGACTACTCTCATAGTGGTGTTTACTAAGACGCTATGACCTTATTCTACTTTAATCACTCTTTGAAAATTCCTATTTCTAAACATTCTCATTCTGAAGTGCTGTGGATGAAGATTTCAACATAAGAAATTGGAGGAACACAATTCAGCCTATAAAAACATATGTGAGCATGTTTCTAATACTAATTCCTCAGGAAATATTATTCAGGTAAGGTTTTTAGGAAATACAATTCTAAGTCCTACACAGTCTTCTACTGTGAATTAAACAAGCACCGACATAGGGCCCTTGGCCTCTGAGACTCTCCACAGCCACCCTACATTGAGATCTCTCAGCCCCAAGGGTCTTCTCCCCTCCCACAGATTTGACACCTAGTTTCCCTTCCTGTCTTTGGTAGATCAGGTGATGAGACACCCAGAAAGATTCCTCTTATTTCCATCAAGAAGGACAAAAATAAGTTCAAGGAGGGCCTATATATGCAGGAATCACTTTTTTACAGAACATTTCTAAAAATCCTGTGTATTGACATTTTGAGGCAAATGATAAATGGTCATTTGAAAAATGTTGGAAAACATGGATAAAATAATATGGTGGAAAATTAGGTGTATTAGCAGTAAAAATGCTTCAGTTATTTTGGCAATGGGTGTTGCCTCAGCCTTCGCTGTCATGGGCTGTGAGCGAGCAATCTCCTTTGAAGATTCACACAATCGTTTATATACATTTCTCGGTGAGCAGGCCGCCTACTCAGCATGCTGTGCTGCATTCTGCAGATAGCATTTCTATGTAATTAAAAATACCTTAGAAATTCTAAATTTTAGTAATTATATAATATCTTGTTTTAAAAACATAGTGATTTTCAAAGAGTGATTAAAGTAGCTAAGTTAAGGAACACAGATAACACTGTATTTATTGTTACTTGGTGAAAGCCACTCTTGGGGGATTCTGTATCAATTTAGATTACTACTATGAGTGAAACAGATTGTGTACTTATCAGAAATTCTAGGAGAAATAGGGGTTTAATAGAAAGAAAGAAGGAAAAGATAAAAGGTGAAATATGATACCTAGTGTATTAAAACCCAAAATGTGTAATTGTCATTGTACAACAGAAAGGAAAAGAAAGTGCTCTAAAGAATATAACCGCATATATATTTAAGTGTATAAGATAGATAACCATATTACTGAGTTTTGTTGGATCATTGAGCAAAACTGTTTCTAGTCTCACTGTTTGAAAGTCCACTTTATATGCTTTAATTTTATAACTTGAACAACTATTTCTAAGATAACAATATGTAATCTATTAACTAGTGATTTCCTATTATTTTTTCTGAAATTCTGTATAACTTGTACCCTATTTCTGTTTTTTTTTCTTATTCTCCTTAATAAAAAAAAAGAAAAAATTTGAAATTATTTTCTTTTCCATTGTCTTAAGGAATTTTTAATTGACTTTTTAGTCTCTGCATTTATTTTTCTAAGAGTGATCTGTTGGCTGCTTTTCCATTGGAACCAAATTGACTGTAGCCTCCATGGTGTATACTTCCCTAAAGTTTTATAAGTTATTTTACAATAATATCTTTCCCACATATTCAATCTTTACACTTTATCCAAGTGTTTGATATTCCAAGATGGTATTTGGGTTTGACCTTGGAGATGACCTCAAAGGATTGGCACTGGCTGGCTTGATGCCTGTCTCTATTAGTGAGTGGGACGTGCCAAGACCACCACAAATAAGCATTAGTGACTCAGAAAAGGTCAGTGACTTCGTGATGCTGTTGCTGATTCTGATAAATTTCTTTTCTTCTTCTCTTCGTGATAGTAGCAGAATGTTCTTTTAAACAAACAAACTAAGCATTTGCATGATTCAATTTTTCCAAAAGAATCTAGAACTATTATCTAATATTCTCCAGTGTATGCAATGAAAAAGACATTTACCCTACAGAAGATTTCCATAAAATGAACCTGGGTGGTTTTTATAACTACTCTATCCCTAGTTTTTGTACAGGAAAAGGGGCCCTGCATATTGCTTCATAGTTTTGCATAATTTTTGTTTTTCATGTTTTGATTTATATACAACAGTTTACTGTATGTTCCTTTTCTTCCCTTTTTTTTTTTTGAAAAGAGTATTTTTATGTATTTCAGACTGGCTTTGAACTCAC
Organism: Cavia porcellus; assembly: GCF_034190915.1. Taxonomy (NCBI): domain Eukaryota; kingdom Metazoa; phylum Chordata; class Mammalia; order Rodentia; family Caviidae; genus Cavia; species Cavia porcellus. The sequence continues at coordinate 25,007,314 of NW_026947510.1, read as the reverse complement.
TGTGTAGGCCAGACTGGCCTCAAACTCGCAGTAATCCTCTTGTCTCAGACTCAGGAGTCCTGGGATTACAGGCATGCACCATGACATTTGGCTCCCAAACAATCTTTTATTCATCATAATACCAATTGATTTGTAACTATCTGCTCTTAAGAATGGTTCTTAATGTGGAAATGAAGGGCAATCAAATCCTAATTGGATTTTACATTTAATACTTATTCCACTGGAATTCTTAACTGAAAATGTGCTTCTCCTTATATTTCTATTTTTACATTTACTTTTAAAGTTCATGAGGGGCCATCCAAATGATAAATTTCAATCTAGATATTTTTATTGTAGAAAATATGATACAACTTTTAGTAATGCACACTATCTCTGTGAGGAGCAATGGACTAATTAGAGGCCTAAGTAGTACTACATGATGCAAAAAACATCAAAAGTAACCCCAAAGCACTACAATATACCCAGGAATAACCTTGGTTTTGAGACAGTTTCATAATGTGAGCTTTGCACAAACACTTGAAAAGCTTTAGAGTAAAACCATAATTTGCTTCACTGAGTTAATTTTACATCAACTAAAGTTTTAGTTTGCTATTGTGTTAAGATATAATTTATATCCAATAAGCTGCACATACGTAATTACACAATTTTAAGAATTTTACATTGCACACACTGTGAAACCATCAACATAATAAATACACCAAGCATTGTAATCTTCCCTAAAAGCTTCTTTTATTGTGTATTTATTTATTTATTGTTTTTTGAAACAGGATCTCACTATATAGTATAGACTGGCCTTGAACTCACTGTGATCCTCCTACCTCAGAGTTTCCTGAGTGCTGGGATTATAGGTGTGTGTCATCATTCCTGGCCCCTAAAAGTTTATTTATACTCCTATAGCCCCAGTAGGAAGCCCTACTCGGACCTCATTAAGGTCCAGAAAAGTTAGTATTTGTAATCCCAGGGGAAAGTCACTGGAATCCTGGTGAGTTAATTGCAACCTACCACTTTCAGTGCAATCCATGGCACAAATAAACACACAAGTATCTAAAATGGTAGGGAGCCAAAGGGGTCCTAACCCAGTAGCAATAATGGCTAACTGGAGCAAAAGCCCTGACCCAGAGCTGAACCTGGGTTTTATTAACTCACGAAGAGGGTAGTGACTCTGGGATGAGTGACTGAGAAAGGCAGAAAGTACATGAGTGCTGTGACCTAGACTAGGTAGGAGGCCTGAAATCATCTCTACAATATGGAGAACAAGTAATGTGAATATCACAAATTAGGGCAATATCTAGTGTTTTGAGGCCAGTATTTAAGTTCTGACATGTAATTATCATCCCCTGAGATGTCATGGCTTCTTTCTTGAAGCTCAATCCCAATCAAAAGTGTAGCATCACTCAACCAAGGTCACACAAATTTCTTGGGAGCTACAGGCAGGCACCACTGACCTGCTACATTGCTTTAAAGACCACACCTCAGCACCTCAGCCAAATTGTTTTGCATTTCTTAAAGGTATAAAAACAAATCTGAGCTAGTTCTGTACATATCAATACGTGGAAATAGATCCGGGTGTAGCCAAAATGGAGATAACTGCTCTTCTTTCAAGGACAGCTCTTCTGATGGGCCTCCACACATAACCAGAGAGCTGCTTCCTGTCAGTGTGAAACAGATAACGTTTTCTAGAGTATTATAAGAATGGAATTGTAGAACAATGTCATATTTTCATATCATTTAGTGTGATTATCTACATTGTGGCATGTATTAGAAAGACTTTATTTTGAGTAGTTTTCAAGATATATATTAAATATCTATTAAGATAGATATTTTAGGATTCTTGCATTTTTTGATAATTATAAATAAAACTGCAATGAATACTCATTCTGTGATATGCAGGTTACTTTTTCTGCATTTCTTTCTCTGAATATTGCACAGGTGATTTCAGGTGTCCTACCTAGCCTACGTCAGGGCACTTTGGATATTTTAAATTCTTTCCATTTCCACACATATTTTACATTCAGCTTGTTTGGTTTTACAGCACCCAGTTGTTTAATTGTATAGGTTCTATAAATGCATTTGGGGCAAATCACTATCTTAAAAATACTGAACCTTTTTATTCAGAAACGTATGTCTGGCTTTCTTCAGTTTCCCTCATTAGTGTTCTATAACTTTCAGTGCTCAGTTCTTGAGCATTGTCATATTTATTTTTAAATAGGGGTTATTTAGAGGAATATAACTACTATCTATTTCAAACATATACTAATAAAAATTTTTAAAAAGTAGCTATTTTATGACTTTTTGCCTGTTGTAAGTGGACTTCTGGAATAATTTTTCAGCTATTTGCTAATAGTGTATAAAAATGCAATTGACTTTGCCTACTAAAACTATATTCTTAAGCTCTAATAAAAATTCTGCAGTCCCACTAGCTCTTTTTAATGCTTGGCATATTTTAAATGAAGCATCATGTCATCTCATTCCATGGTTTGGAAATACAATGTATTATTTAATAAAAATATAGAAAAACAGAAAATATTTCCTTCTCCTTGAATTAGCAATTTATTTTTTTAGTTTTTCAACACTGACTGTAATATTAGCAGCAGGATTCTTTTATGTTCTCCATTTTAGAATATAAACATTTCCTAATATTCTTGGTTTAGTGAGAACTTTTATCATGAAAGAGTGTTAAATCAGTGCTCATCGATGGCATCAAATACTTATTTATAAAAAGAAACACAGTCCCTCTCTTTTTATTTAAATGGAGATTCATATTGGTTGATTTGAACTATTTAATTAATTTGAAATTTTTGCAATAGATTCTGATTGATCAAATGTGCTTAAGTATTTTACATATTATTTATTTATTTACTGTCTTTTTGAGATAAGTTCTTACTGTGTAGTTCAGGCAGATCTCACTTCCTAGCCCAGGCTGGTTTCAAACTAGCAACAATCTTTCTGCCTCGGCTTCCCAAATTCTGGGATTACAGGCATGGACCACTACATCCTGCCATATTGTTTAACTTGATTTGCTAATATTTATCAATTTGTAGGATTACACATACTAAAAATAAATCAATGTCATGTATAAACAACTTCTGTAGAGAATACTTTATAGAACATTAATTTCATTCCATTCACCTGATTGTGTCCACATATAGAAAAATGAAACCTATCACAAACGCACACACATGGGCACAGCAATACATATCTGCTGAGTTTTTCCATACTTATCTTTGATCTTCACATGTAGATTGTCTATGCATAGCCTTATCTACAACCAAGACACAGGATGAAGTATTTTGTCTCAAGAAAGCAATAGGAGGGTATTACTGATTTCATTCATTGTGTTATTGTTCAATATTTCTTATCCTACTTGTACTGTGGTGATGTTGGATATGAGTTTGAATGCCATTTTGAGTTTATTTGTCTCTATTTGTTAGAATGTTTCTGGAAGAATCTGAATATATACAAATTTCACTGAATTTTTTCTAGAATAAGAAAAATTTCTTGATAGAATATGATATAGTTTGTGGAAATAGTTTATATTGTAAGATAATACAAATTAAAAAAACAGTTTATGATACTAGATCAGGAGAGAAACACAGATTTTTTTTTGCAGGTTAAAATTAAAATGTGTCTGTACTTACTTTAAAAATGAAAAGCAAGTAAAGAAACCAATTTAACATGTGTCTGTTCAAAGTTCCATTGATAAAACTTTTCTTCATTAAAAATTTATGATAAATATTTTGATAGATTAACCCTTATATGCTATTTGTTTAAATTGAAGGACATAGAATGATTCACTTATGCCTAACTTCCTAATTTGATGTGTTGGGATCATTGAAATAAATGTCTTTCTTTTTTTTCTTTCTTTCTTTCCTTTCTTCTTTCTTGTTTTTAATAATTTTGGATAAAAGGGTAAAGTATGAATATACTTAAAGTGTAGGCGAAGGATGATTCTACACACACTAATGGGTTTAACAGGAGATACATTTGCATGGATGTCTGGCAACCAGCTTTCTTTATGTGAATCTTTAAGTCCCTGATTTAAAACCCACCAGGACTCTTGCGATGTGTGTGTGGGCTGGAAAAGTTGACAAACCTCGACTCTTGTCACTTCCTACTTTCTGCTTTTCGGCCTTCTTAGTCTCACACTTTCTTTGATTCCCCAAGGGCTGTTTTTCATGATTTATCACTTCCTGGTGTGGTTTAATATTCTGAAGTTCTTCCCGCTCATGTAGATTAGAATTGGTGATTGGTTAATTTCAAAAACCTGGACTTCTATAATGTGCTGTAACTTTATGCTCTTTCCTAACTAATTTACTTGGGGGCTGGGGATTTAGCTCAGGGGCATAAGCACCTGCCTTGCAAGCAAGAACTCTTGAGTTCAATCCCCGGCTCTGGAAAAGAAAAAAAAAAAATAAATAAATAAAAGCAATTAGCCTAACTACTTCACTTGACACTGCTTGTTGAGTTACTATTTTTGCTGGAAACATTCAATCCAAAAATGGTTGCCAAAAAATTTGCCACATTTCTGCACTTAATAACATATTGTTGTGCTAGATACAGCCAGTCTAAGATAAAATCTTGTAGTCATTCTTAATTCAGTACTGGAGTGCCTATGTGACTATTAAAATATGCTCGCCACCTGGACACCAAATCAAAGATGTAGAAAGTGAAGCCTCTGGTTCAGAAATGCATTTGCTGTTTTTAGCACCCCACACTTTTCCAATCGAGCTTTCAGATTTTGAAATCCAGCAAGTACCGATGTATTTTCATGAAGGCTATAATAGGCTAGATTTTGACAAGAAATTCCAAAATCAAACACAGAATCATATTTCAAGCTGAACTTTCTTCTGTGGTTGGCATAAAACCATAATTAACACAAAAAGATCATATGTAACAATATTCTCATAGATCCTTAGAGGAGTTATCCTTCTTTTTGCTTATCTTTAATCCAATTATTTGCTCTGTTTTTCCCATTTTGTTGTTAATTTCTCTTACTCTGTCTTGTAGTTCACTGATTTTCCTCTATGTTCCTTCATTTTGTCATAATTACACTGTATTTTTCCATTTTTTGCAATGCAATGTGTTTTGCCCCATAATTGAAAGTCTTATCATGTCAATATCTGTATTAATTATGATAACACAGTCTTTCCTTTTTCATTTATATTTTTACTTCTTATTTTAAAATATTGTATATTTTCCATTGTATGAAAATTGTTTTTGCATACGGGAAATTCAACTGCCAACATTTCTAGCATAAATACAATTGTCTTTAAATAAATTGCAAGATGATAAAACAAAAAGCTCTAGAAGTTAATAGTGAGTTTAACAAGAGCATAAAACACAAAATAAATGTGCAAAACTTGTATGCCTTTCTCTATCTTAATGATGAATCAACAGATACTGATATTAAAAACAAAGTAACATTTAAAAGTGCTTGCAATACTTACGGTTAAATGTAACAATACAGACACAACTCATTTGTTGAAAATTAAAAGTGCTAACAAGGTAAATTAAAGTTCTAGATACCTTAATAAAGCCTTACCATTGGCTAAAAGACAGTACAGAAAGCATATTAGATACTACCGTCCAGATTGTAACATTATGTTGTGTATTCAATGTTTTAAGATATACTATTTGTAGAAAAATCATTGAATAAGTTAGAAAAAAGTTTTTATTTTTCCTGTTTGATTATATTATGCAAATTAATGAAAAATGCAATGTTTGATCATCCTGTTTTAAAGTAGTTGGAGTGTTAAGTGTTTAAAGTAAACTCAATATACTGGTTCAATCTAGTGTCTGTCAAAATTTCAACAATATTTTGTGCAAAGATATAAGAATGTTCCAAAATATTCATAAAAAGTAAAGAAACTAAAATAATAACATTTTAAAAAACAAGAACAACTTGAGAAAATGTCTACACTGTTTCAAACTTTATGGTATTTTAAAAGGATGAACATGCAGATTAATGAAGCAGAATGGAAAATTCATAAATTGACCCATACAAATTATTCATACTATTTCCCAAGAGTTCCCATGGTAAATTGTCATAAACTTGGGAGCTTATGAAACAAATTCATTTTCTCACAGTTCTGGTGGTCACAAGCTCTAAGTTCAACTGTTGATAGAATCATGGACCATGTTCTATCTAAAGACTTTATGTACAAGTCTTACTTCCCTGTTCCTTCAGTGATTCTAAGATTTCCTTGCCTGATAGCAGTATATCTCCCCTTTCTCGTTATCTCCATATTCATATAGTTTGATTTTCTGTAGCTCTCTGTGTTCTTCTTCTTATAAATTATAAAATTTAAGTATGTAGTTTTAAATATTTTGTTCTGTAATTTTTTTCTGTTCCATAATTTTTGTTGTCTTATTTTTTATACTTACATAAGATAGAAAAATATTTCTTAAATTTGTTTTCAATTTATCAAAATATCATTTTGTATCACATTGTGGTGATTATTATATATATGTTGTTATATAATGTATATTATGTTTAACTATATATTAGATGTTTACTCATGTGATGATTTTTATCACTTTATCTTTTCCATCCATTATTTTTCTCCATTTACAACTGCCTTAAAAGTTCCTTTTCATGAAAGATAACTGCATCAGCTGACATATAATTTTACATTTATTCATAAGGCATAATTTAGAAAACAAAAGAAGAGAAAGAAAATGTATACTATGCACTCATCTTCAGTACTTGCTTTTGTTTTCTCTAGCAGTTGAAGATTTTTATTTTATACTTTCCCCTCTTTACATAGAAGCTTTTCTGGCCATTCTTTTAGGACAAAACTGGTAGCCAGAAATTTTATAGGGCTTTCTTAATCTGAGAATATCTTATTTTTTTATGTTTTGAAAGCTATTTTCACTACTTATAGTGCCTGTTCTTTTAGGACTGTGATAATTATTGCTGGTTGCTAGCTTCTGATGATACATTTGTCATTTTAATTGCCTTTTTCATTGGTAAGTTATTATTTTTCTCTAATTGTTTTACATATTTATTTTTGACTGTTGCATTTTAGGTATTAAATCATGATACTTTTGTGTGGATTTCTTTGGTTTATTTCACTTGAATTGTATTCAGTTTGATTATGTAAGCTCATATCTCTTGTCAAATTTGTATATTTTTGGAACAGTACTTCTGAAAAACCTGTTCTAGCTTGTTTTCACCTTCTCCTGCAACTCTAATCACATAAACACGATCATATGTAACAATCTTCTCATAGATCCTTAGAGGAGTTATCCTTCTTTTTGCTTATTTTTAGTCCAATTATTTGCTCTGTTTTTTCCCATTTTGTTGTTAATTTCTCTTATTCTGTCTTGTAGTTCACTGATTTTCCTCTGTGTTCCTTCATTTTGTCATTGTATCCATCTATTAACCTTTTTATTTCAGTTATTATATTTTTCATTTCTTCAATTTCCACCCAGATGTTCTTTTTAGCTTCCATTTATTTATTGAGGCCGTGTATATATTGTTTCTGTTTTAGTGTGCTTATAGTTGCTGTGTTATGAATTTTAGATATTTTCCCATTTGTCTTTTATTAACATCTGAGGAAGGGAAACCTTCATAGTTCTAGAGAGATACATCTTTTGACCACCCATTAAACTAGCATTGATAATTCCATGGCTAGGAAGGATAAAGCTCCCTATGCACTGCTCCCAATCTGGCTCCAATGAAACTACCTTTTGAGTGCAATGGCCTAACTGGCTATTTATTGGTGTTGGGAAAATACTGACATCTAGACCTCATCTGATATGAGATGGCCCAATGGTTGTGCCTTATCATTGTGCTTAGTTAAAGGTAGAAGTTTTGATTTCACATTTAGCCTGTAGTGGTGTGTTTGTGGCTTCAAACTCATCTTTGTTATATGTTTCTTTGTTACTAAGCTTGCCTCATGATTTTCCATTTTACAAAGACATTCTTTTTAGTCATTTTTAGGAGCATGAATGTTCTGTCTCATTAACACTCTAGTTGCTGAAACTTTCACCTTCAATGGAGACATCTACTGAGAACGAATCAAACCATGGGTTTCACCATTGTGCACTACTTCAGTCCTTAGCTTTCTAGTTTGTCTACTTTTTTCTCTTAAATTCTGATGGCTCTCTGATTTTTTCTCCCCCAGAGTTTTTAGATCTGCTTATTGGACAGAATAGAGGGAAAACTATATTTTAATCTTCTCAAAAGTAGAAAAAAATACTATTTTTATGAAGTGGGGAAAGATTTTTTGGAAGAAAATCTCCAGGTTCAAAGAACATCACTAAAGGTCAAATAGAAAAAATTCAAGGAAAGGTATGTCAAATAAATATATTATAAAATTGAATTTCTCTTGAGCCTTATATTTAAAAATTGTCAGAAAGAAGAATGTGTGAGCACCTTTACTTTTGTAATATTTTAAGCCAAAAAGTCTTCTAAGTTTAATTGATAAAAAATAAAGTGAACAATGTTAATCTCTGATGGTCATCACATGCTACTTATGGTTAATTCAAACATGAGATAAAAAGACATCTTATTCAATTCTACTCTAATGACAAACATGCATTTTATATGAAGAAAGAACCTTCTCAGATAATGTAATATATGTAATGGACACTGTTTCCCAGGTTGGGACAATTTATATTTTATATTTTAACATTATTATGTTTTGGCTTTTTGAATACCTGTTATACTGTTCAATATTTTTAAATAACTTTACTATAAATAAAATGCTACAGTTTATATCAGATGGCCCCACAAGTCTCATGCAGTCATGGACATGGCTGAACTTAGCATTCATGATTGGTTCATTGTCTAGCACTGAGACTGATAGTGTGAGTGCTACACCCACCTGGGGTGGAGCCAGCATACAGTGTAATGGTGGGAAGAAGGCACATCTTTCTCTTTTTTCTGGTTTATGCTTTGCTGTTTTCAGCAGCCATGAATGGCGGCACCATCATTCCACCCTGCCTTGGAGACAGCTGAGTATGGGCTGAAATCTCCAAGAACTCTAAGAAATAAATCTTTCTTTCCCTAATTTGGACAAGTATTTTGTCTCAACAATAAACAACAAAAAAGTAACCAAGAAAAAATATCAGAGAGAAAGGGAACGTTTATGATCAGAAATAATATGCAGTTTCCTGTGTCATGGTGCTAAAGTTTTTATTTTGAGCTTGTTTGAGATCTGCCCCAGCTGGCTAGGCCATCTTACTTTACACCTTCTATCAGCTGCAAGCATCATGGGAAGAACTCTGGATAACCCTAAAGACACACAATGGAAAATGAAAGAGTGATCAGCAGAAAAGAGAGGCTTTCTGAAAGTTTGTGCCCAGGCCCTCTAATACATCAATGTGAGGAAAACAATAAGGAAAAAAATGGGTCCCTAAAACCCAGAAAGGATTTAAAGTGAAAACTGAAGTCCACAGTCCACAGGGAGAGGGAAGAGTCAAGCCAGGGAAGGAGGAGGAGGAGGAGGAGGCAGGCAGCCCTTTCTCCCTGAACTTTGACTCATTTCAGGGGAGAGGTGATTGCAAATTACAGTCACTCTGTAACTGCTGGCAACCAGAGACTGGTGACCCCAAAAATTGGCAATTCAACCTGCAGATAAGCATGCAAGAAGAGTAGTGAAGTGGTCTGTAGTAGAGAGAAGTACTAGTGGATTGTCTTGGTGTGACATCCCTGGGAACCATCTAAGAGAGGGGTAGACTGAGCCCACGACCCTAAGCCACTACTGGCTCCACCTAGGGGCTCCCAACCAAGACTGCAGGGCAAACTGAGACTGCTGCAGGGGGGATGGGCCTTGTTTTAGTCTCATAGCCAGAAGCCAGCCTGCATTTTAGTGAAAATGGGGGTGCAGAGTTGCTTGGATTACTTTATAACCCACTGTGGAGCTGCTGCTAGCTAATTGGGCTTGATCAACATGAATCTGGACTCTCCACATCAGTTGGCAGCAAAGACAAACACTGAACTGGACATTCTTTTTCTTTTTCTTCTCTTTTTTTCTTTAAATTTTACATTCTTTTGGTTTTTTATGTTCTATTGTTTTCTCCTCATTGTGCTTATTTTTACATGAGAGTAACTTTTTTGTTGTCTTTCTGTTCTGTTCCTCTTCTTGTTTCTTTCTTCTCTTTTTTTTCCCCATCTTCTTCAACAGTCTCTTAGAGTTTGCAAGACCTGCCTTTGTCCTCCAGCCTTGCTTCTAATCTCTTCTTTTTATTCTATTCTCCCAAGTCTTTTCTAAATTTTCTTCACTGAGGATAAAATTGCCATACCGAGGGCTTCTTTCTTGCATACAATTTTGTAGATTTTGTTATATAATCACAACTCTCATTCATATAGTTAAAGGTGACAAATTCACAGTCACCACAATTTGCTATTTTGTAGGCTGTTTAATGCTGTTGTTATTGCTGATTTTACCATTGTAGCTAGAGTGAAATAATTGTTCTAACTGATGGCTATTTCTGGTCTATTAAAACTAAGATTGCCTAAGGGTCATGAAAATACTCTATAGTATAATCTAGTGTGAAAAAAACTAAAACAAAGCAAAAAAGCAAACAATAAAAACAGGATTGACCAAATAAGCAGCAAATTATCATTTCCAAAAAACTAAAGAAGTAGGATCTCGTGACAGACACAAAAAGCAAAAGCCAGCTTCACTTGGAAGGCACCTCTGAGTAGTCACTTCCTAAAAGTTATAAATACTGACAGTAAAGCTACTCACCATAGGTAAATCACAAGCATAAACTTAGGAATTAAGATAAAAAATACAAAATGAGAAGATACTTAAACAAGATGCAACCCCAGACTTCCAGCTCATCAAAGTCAATCCCTGGGGCAATGATGTGAAACAATCTGAAATCCACCCACCTGAACTTGCTGAGATAGTAACAGCAAAGCAAATGAAAGGTGGTCTAGAAAAATCAAATAAGAAATAATTTAACAGGTAACTACAGAGATGGTGACCATAATGAAAGCTATGCTTAGTGACTCTAACAGAAATACAGATTTTTTAAAAATAGAGGAACTTAGGAAGATGATGGAAATCAAGAATAATCAATATCAGAAAGAAATAAAATCCATAAAACAGGTTAAAGCAGATTTCCAGGAGATAAAACTTCATTGAAACTATCTGCAGCAGAATGAATCAATGTGAAGACAAAGATCTCCTATAAAAGACAAAATTGGGTCATGATCAGGGAAAGAAAGATTTCTTACATATAGCAAAAGAAACAGTAAGAAATCAACCCAGAAGCTCCTAGACAACCCAATGAAGAATAAGATTGACTGGGGTCACCAATCAAAAAGTAGGAGATACTACAAGTGTTATTTTTTTAAAAAACTATTCAGAGGCCTAGATAACTTTCCTGGCAGAGAAAAAAATGAGTTTGATATAATGATAAGACATAGAACTCCAATTAGCCATGATTAATAAAACATCTACAGAAAGGCATGTAATAATCAACATTCCAGAAATTGAAAACAAGGGCAGAATATTAAAAGCTGTTAGAGAAAAGAAACAAATCACCTACAAAGGGAAGCCCATCAGAATCATGGTAGACTTTTCAACTTCTCAAATCAAGGAAAACTTGAAGTGAAATATTTCGAACTCTAAAAGAAAACAACCTCCAACCCAAATTGATGTACCCAGAAAAACTATCTACCAAAATTGATGGAGATATGATACTTCTATGAAAAGGGCAACTGAGGGAATATTTGAACACCAAATCAGTACTTTAAAATGTTCTGAAAGACATTCCTGAAAGAGAAAACAAGTATTAAAACTCTATGACCCTAAAAGAATGAATCTACTAATTAAGGAAAATAAGCAGGATTTTTAAAAAGGGAGTCAACAATGGGAAAAATACTATGACAAGGATAAAACAATACATATCAGTTATAGTATTGTTCAATGTTAATGTCTCAATTCAATCAAAAGAAATACACTGGCACAACAATTTGAGAAGAAATCCAACAACATTTTGCATAAAAGGAACACATTTAACTAAAGGATAATTCATAGAATGAAATTTTAAAGGATGGAAAACAATATTCCATGCAACAGGAACCAAGAAAAAAATAGGGTCAGACAAAGAGAATTTCAATCCAAGACTGAATTAGAGAGATGAAAAAGTTCATTGCATCCTTGTAAAGTTAATCATCCAAGAGGAAAAGATAACAATCATAACTACATGATTTGTACAAATACCAATGCACCTGACTATATAAAAACATCATTGAACATGAAAAATCATATAATGGGGGACCTTAATACCATGCTATCACAAATAGACAAATCAATTACATATAAATATTAACAATATTAGAATTGAACCAAGCTTTTGAACAAATGACATAGTAAATGTTTGCAGAGTGTTCCAAATGACAAGATCAAAATTCTCATTCTTCTCAGCTGCATACAGGCTATTATCTAAAGTGGATCGCATACTAGCTCATAGAACATGTTTAAATAGATGCAAAGGAATATAAAATTATATGATGCAAATTATTGGTCCATATTGCATTGAAATCAGAAATAAATGACAAAAGGAACCACAAACTTCATTAAATATATGGAAATTAAATTATAGTCTCCCAACAATTAGTGAGTCAAAAATAAAATTGAAGAATAAATTAGACAGTTTTTATAATTAAATGATAATGGCAATACAACATACTGGAACTTATGGGACACAATAAAAGCAGTCCTTTAAGAGAACTTCAGAGAATTGAATATCCATGTCAGGAAAACATAGTGATCTCAAGTAAATATCTTATTGTAGAGCTTCAATCTTTTAGGAAAAAAAGAGCAAATCAACTTCAAAGCTCAAAAGTGGAGTGAAGTTATTAAAACCAGAGAAAAATCAATGCAATGGAGAGTAAGAAAATACAAAACTCCATGAATTTAAGAATTGGATTTTGAAAGATTAAATAAAATCAACACAGTTAACATTACACAAAGGAAATAAAAGACACATATTCATGCTGTTAGAGGAGAAAAGGTGAAAAACACAATGGACCCTGCAGAAATCCAGAATATCATCTATACCTACTTTGAGAACCTGTATTCTAATAACATGAAAAACTCAGAAGAAATGAACATATTCCTAGATACATATGAATTAATAAAGCTGAATCATGAAGGTATGAAAGTTTTAACTAAACCAATATCACTCCATGAAATTGAAGTTGTAATAAAAAGCCTACCAGCAGAGAAATGTTTAGTGGATTCACTGCTGAATTCTACAAAAAATATAAGGAAAGAGAAGGCAGTATTCTAAAATTCATTCTTGGATGTAACATTACCCTGGTAACAGAACCAGAGAAGGACCCAACCAAGAAGAACTATAGGCCCAATCTCCATAATAGACATTACTGAAACAACCCTCATTAAGAGGATGGTAAATATAATGTAGCAAATCATCAAGAAGATTATACACCATAACCAAGTAAGTTTCAACCCAGAGATGCAGAAGTGTTACAACATATGCAAATCAATAAGCATAATTCTCATATTAACAGAGCCAAGGATAAAAACACTATGATCATCTTAGGAAATGCCAAAAAAGCAATTGACCATGCCTAACACCAATTCATGATAAAAAACATTGCAAAATATTGGAATATACTGTCTTTATCACAAGCTAATAAAAGTCATCTATGATGAAGCATGGTGAAAATCATACAAAATGGAAAAAGATGAAAACTTTCACACTAAAATCAGGAACAAAACAAGGATCTCTACTGTCATCACTCTCATTTCTAGAACTCTGGAAACATTAGTGAGATAAATTAGATAAGAAAAAGAAATAAAAGAATAAGGATAGTAAAAGGAGTCAAATTATCATTATTTACAGATGACAAGCTACTCTCCATAGAAGACCCCCAAAACTTCATCAAAAGAGATCTAGATTTAAAAACCCAATTCAATAACATAGCTGGCTACAAAGTAAACACTCAAAAATCCATAACAATCTTTTACATCAACAAACTCACTGAGAGATAAATTAATGAAGAACTTTTATTATAGCATCTGAAAAAAAATGAAATGTCTAGTAATCAATCTAGGAAGTAAGAGAACTCTTCATAGATAACCATAGTTGTCTAAAAAAGGAGAATGAAGAGGATATCAGAAAATGGAAAGATATCCATTGTTCTTGGGGAGGAAAAACCAATACAAAAAATATAGCCATTCTTCCAAAATTGTTATACAGATGAATACAATTCCAATCAAAATTATCACAGCACATTTCAAAATAATCTTAAAATTCATTTGGAAGTAGAAGAGACCTAGAATAGCAGAGGCAATTCTGGACAACCAAGGCAAGTTTGGGGGCATCACAATCCCAGACTTGAAATCATACCACAAAGCTACTGATATTACAGCATGGTAATGACAATAAAAACAGTGTTGAGGGCCAATGTAACAGACTAGTAGATGCAGAAACAATTCCAGGCATTCTTACCCATCTTATCTTCAACAAAGATGCCAAACACTTATCAGGGAAGAAAGATAGACTCTTTAATAAAGAGCTATGAAAAAAACCTGGATTTCCTCATGGCAAAGATTAAAAGTAAATTCATATATTTTACAGTGCACTAAACTAAAATCAAAATGAATGAAAGATCTAAATATTAAAATAGAAACACTAAATCTAATAGAAGATAGATTAAGTAAGAATTCTTGAAGACGTTGGTGTAGGCAAAGACTTATGAACAAAGCCCAAAGTGCAAGTGAAATATTATACAATATCAACAACTAGGATCTCATCTTACTTAAAAACTTTGCAGAGCAAAAGACACTACCAATAAACTGAGGAGATAACTACATGTTGAGAAAATTTTTACCAGCTGCTCCTTAGACAAAGGACTAATATACAGAATATATAAAGAAACCAAAGCAAAAAAATAAAATGCCCTCAAATTTAAGACCCAATGCCAAACTGGGTGTTTGGAATGAATACTTAGATGAAGAAGTAACAGTGTCAAATAAATATATGAAAAAATTTTCAATGTCATTAGTCAATTGAGAAATGCAAATTAAAACAACACCGAGATTGCATAAATGGCTATAAACAAGAACTTAAGCAATAACACATACTGGTGGGACTGTAGGGAAAAGGAATCCTTCGCCATTGTTGGGAATGCACACTGGTGCAACCACTATGACAACCACTGTGGAGGTTTCTAAAAAAAACAAAAAACAAAAACAAAAAAACTCCAAGGACTAGGTATTCCATTTGACCTAGCTATATCCATTTTTTGTATTTTCCAGAAAGAATTAAAGTCATCATACCACATTGATATATGTAAACCCATGTTTATGGCATCATTGTTTGTAATAGATAAATCTTGGAAACAGCCCAAATGCTCATCAACAGATGATCTGATAAAGAAGATGTGAGTTTTTAAAAAAATATGATGGAATATTATTCAATCATAAAGTATAATCTGGAGAACTTCCCAGGTAAATGGATGTACTTTCAGGTCATAATCTCAACTGAAATATGTTGGACACACATATGTAAATATCACACTGTTTCTCTGGTGTGAAAAACTGAAAGTGTAAATGAAGACCACCAACCTGTATAATAGATACTGTGAAATAAGAAGAGAATATCCACACGGGCTGCCACCCTACCCTGCTTAGTTTCCTAGATCAGAAGAGATCAGGTATGTTTAGGGTGGTATGTCCTTAGACAAGAATGTCCAAATGGGAAGGGAAACTAGAGAGCAGGGAGGAGGAAATGAAGGAAAGGGAAAGAATAGAAAGTGAAACAAAAAGTATGAGAAAATGGAGACAAAACTTTTGTAAATAACGAGGTGAAGAGGTGTTGAAGAGAGGTTAGGGTAATGAGAACAAAAAATCAAGTTATATTATGTATAGGTACAGATTCCCATAATCAGTTTAATCACTATGTATACCTAAAATGTACTGATAAGCTTAATCAAAAAACAAAGTTAATATATATAAGAAAATATAATCGACATACATACTACACAAAATGCATAAACTAAGTGGAACACAAACATACATATTTATCATATTTACAAATACTTTTTATTGTCAGTAAAGCAAAATGATTTTTTCTTTAAGCCCCTCAGTTGCATTTCTAAATTTGAAATTATTAGATGAATATATAACAATTCTTAATATTTTTACTTTGCAAAGCATCCAATAAATATTTAGCATAAGGACATAGTAGATATTAATAAAGCAAATGGATAAACCTTGTGACCATAATGTTAAATGAAGTAAATCAGATGTACAAGGTTAAATAGTGCATGATTTCTCTTATATAAGAAAGTGTAAAGAGCAAGATAAAAAATTTATAATAGGCAGTAGGGAGGCAGATTTTTCTCAAAGGGCAAGGAGATCAAAAGGCAGAAGGTGAAGGAGAAGGGAAGGAACAGGGTTAAAGAAATGAATTAAGATGTGTCATACATGTGTACCAAGTACACACAAGGTATGCAGCCATTATGCAATAAAAATATATACAAAAAAGGAAGGATATCAAGAGATGGTCAGAAGGCAAGGAAGAGAAGGGGAGGAGAATAAAACATGACTTAGATGTATTACATACAAGGACCAACTCCACACAAGGAATGTTAACAATATGCACAGCATGAGGAGTTTGAAGTCATGCTTGTGACATTTACTCCATAGGACCAGGAGAGAGAATCAATTCAGTTTAAAGACATAAGGCCTCTGAGTATTGGCTGTGCTCAAAATCTTTCTGATTGCATTCTCCCAATCAAACTAAGAGAGGTATGTACAGAGTGTAACCACAAATACTTTGCTGTGTAAAGCACACCTGCTTTAATTACCAAAACTAACTTGTCCTTGTATTTCAAGGCTTAGAAGAAAATGATGGCCAGCCAAACTTACTATACCCCACAAAGCTAGCCTTCAAAATCAAAAGGAAATCAGGCATTCCAAGATGAGTAGAAACTAAAGGAATTCATTATCATTAAGCCTTCATTGGCAAAGGCATTTAACTCAGCAGTGTAAGCACAAGGTCATGAGTTTGATTACTGGTATGAAAAAAAAGTGTGTTAAGAAAATAGCAAACACACTTGCCATGCTCCAGTCACCACCTCCAACTCTATCGCCACACCAGCCAGCCAGAGGTTGGGGGAACGGAGTGACTCGGCACCTGCTGCTGCCCCGGCCACTACTGCTACTGCCACTGTCACCACCACCGCTGCTGCCTCCTCACCAGATCTGGGCCGTGTCCTAGAGGGCACAAAGAGGAGGTCGGGTTGCAAGCATCACAGATGTGGGACTGGACCTGCTGGGATGCATCGCCACCTTCACCCTCGCCCCTCATGCGAGGACCCAGCCAATGGCACCAGCACTGAGCAGGCCCCCGCCACCAGACCCCCGAGGTCCCCAGACAGGCAAGTGTGTCTTCACCACTGCCAGGCCCATGCAGCCGGAGCCCCATGGAGCCACCACCAAAAACAGAGCCCAGAGAATCTGCTTCTGAAAACACCTCTTCAGACAATAATCAAAAATACAGAACCAGAACTTTCTGATTTTCTGCCGTGCTTGACCTGCTTCGGGAATTGGGCCTGCCTACCTGTGCCCTCAATTCTGGACTGGGCAGCCTGGGGGAGTGTCCCCACACCATCCTGAGCCCCTGGGAGGGAGTTTAAGATACCTCAGGTAACAGCAAATTGAGGAGGCAGCAAAACCCCAGTCAGCGTGCTTCGTAAAGACCCTAAGCAATACATAGAGAGCCAAAGACCCCAGGACACACCTGTATGAAAGAAACCAGAAACATGACAGGAGATAGAAAAAAAAAAAAAAAACCTCCAGCCACTGACCCTGGAAAAATAAGCCCAGAAGAGGTAAATACAGAAGAGAACCAGAGCAGTAATCATGCAATATTAGATACAGCACCAGCAGACATAAGGAAATACCTGCATGACCTCAATTTAAAACTGTACTTCTGATCCAAGTGAGGCAAGATATAAAAAGATTAATTAAAGAAATGATAAGCCCCTCCCAAGAGAACACAGATGGAAGAATGGAGGAACTCAGAAAAGGAAGAGAAACCTTTGATGAAGAATATGAATAAAATCTAGAATACATGAAATAGATCCAAAGAGATTACCAGGAAACTAAAAAGTCCATTGAAAGCTGGCAAAAATGCCTTGAAAGAAACTAAAGTTAGCCCTTTGAAACTTGAAGAGAGATTTATGGTATGTGATCATGAAAGAAAAGATCTCTTAAAAACAACAGGAACCAGGAAGAAACAATTAAAAAGTTAGAAGGTGACAAGAGGATTTATAACTTAAGAATAAAAAACATGAGTGAAGAATCAGGAGTAACTACAAAGACATAATACACAGACATAATTAGGGAAAACTTCCCAAACATAGGAAAAAGAAATGATATCCAGATAAATGAGGCATACAGAACTCCAGCCACCTACAACCAAAACAGATCTACACCCAGACATATCATAATCAAGATTCCAGAAATCCACCACAAGAACAGAATAGTAAAAGCATCCACAAAAAAAGGCAGATTATCTACAACAGAAAAGTTTTCAAAATAACGACAAACTTATCAACACAAACTCTCAAATTGAGAATAGACTGGGGGGGGGGGCCGAGAAATAGTCCAAGCCCTGAAAGAAAATAACTTTCAACCAAGACTAATGTACCCAGAAAAACTCTCTCTCAAAATTAATGAAGAAAGAAGATATTTCCAAGACAAGGAGAAACTGTGGGAGTTCATGGCCACTAACCCAACCCTACAAAAAATACTGAAGGACATTCTAGAGGGAGAGAGAAAAAAATACCAGGATTCCAGCAGCAGTGACAGAGAGGCCTCAAAGAATGGGGGCAGACAGTAGAATGATGGAGTAAAGTGGACAAATAATAGCAGAAGAATAAAATAACAGAAATGAGACAGAGATGCTAAGCTATAATCTTTAATGTACACTACACTACAAAACTGCTATACTGCTACACTAACCAATAAAAAACACAGGCAGAGTAGATTAGGAGGCAGGATCCACTGAGATGCTCTGAATAGGAAATACACACAACCTGGAAGAGAGCTAATAAACCGAGGGTCAAAGATGAGAAAACAATGCTATATGTGACAGGAAACCAGAGAGAAATAGGGACAACTCATCCAGCAGCCGCAAGTAGATTGGAAAGCTATGTCACTTATGAGCAGGGTAGAACTACACAGCTGGAAGGAAGGAAAACCTTGTGACTTTAGTAAGTAAAGGAGTGCAGCCCAGGATCAAGCTCAGGGGTAAAAAGGTTTAGCTACACTCAAATAGATAACAGGTTGGCCCCGTAATCTAAAAACTAAAAGAATTAGTGGGTCCCAAAATAAACAGTGCACCCTGAGAAAGGGAAAAGGGAGGAATTATCTAAAAAAGGAAGGCAGAGGACATTGTTAACAGTGTATCAAGATTTAAAAGTCACAGTCATCTATCACTCTGTTTAGTCTGATTATATTTTGTTCCAGTCTGTCTACTCATATTAGATTTGAGGGCACAGACAGCTAACCCCAAATAGCAGGTTATACCATGGTAACTATCCTTAATTTCCTATTAGCTTACACTGAAACCCTGTATTACATTGTCTTACTATGACTGATCTTATTTGAAGCTGGTTTGTTAGGTGGTTGTCTAGCCTCAACTGATTTTATTCGAATTTGGTATGCTTGATAGTATCAAGTCTAAGAGTAGAAGCAACTGCTCTGAAGATGACAAGATGTAAAAGATATCCATTCTGGTTTTGATTACTAACTGCTTTCAAGTCCTGCAGTGTCTTCAAAGCTGTGTTTTTATTCAAATAGCTATGTAATGTTATGTTCAATTATATTATACCTGATTATGTAGACAATTCTATTGAAAATAACAAGAGAAAGCATAGTAACTACTGTAGATCACCTAATATTGTGGTCCTGTATTTCTTTTTCATTTCATATTTTTCTAGGAATTTATTTTGTTGTCTTGTTTTGATCTGTTTTTCCCTATAATACAGAAGGATAGATATACATGTAGGGATTCACACATGGAAAGACTTTCTAAACTATTTACGGGAACAGATTGTATAATTCACAGTGTAATGAACAGATACTCTGAAGAAGAGACCCTCAGAAACCCAATGCTAATTCTGTAGAATTATTACATAAATTCTAGCAATATTATCATTCACTGTTCAGAATGATATTAGTCTAGTTTCTTATGTTCAATTTCAGCATACGTAAAGACAAAGACATCTACTACGAAGAGACTAAGAAACATTGTGGTAGTCATTATTGACTTCCCCAAACTCAGGTCTTGAAGATCTAAAAAGCCTTCATCATCCTGTAATGATTTGATTAGTTCTATAATGTTCAGTATATATTCAATGTGTTTGAAGAGGGGGACAACTATTTGGAAGAAAACTGGAGAAAATAAGATAGCAGTGAAGATCTCCAGTGGACTTGCATTGAAATCTGTGTTTCTTTAAATTGTTTCCTTATAAACTGTTTTGTTATGTTTAATCTTACTCTCTTTAAGATAAAAAACAAGTGTGTAGGACTGATAACCATATTACTAAGTTCTTGTTGGATCGTTGAGCAGAACTGTTTGCAGTGTCATTATTTGAATATCACATTGTATGCTTTAATTTTTTAACTCGAGCAACTAATTTTAAGAAGATGGTATGTAACTTATCAACTGGTGATTTCTTACTGTTTATTTTTTTGAAATTCTGTACTGTTTCTACACTTTTTGTGTGTTTTTTCTTTCTCTTTAAACATAATAATATTATTATATTTATATAAAAATAATAAAAAAGAAAAAAGCAAATATCAATATGATAGGAATTAGTACATATATTTCAAGAATAGACCTGACTACAAGTGGTTTCAATTCTTTAATTAAAAGACATAAGCTAGTGGATTGGATTTTTTAAAAAAACTAAGTATCTGATGCTTATAACACTTCATCAGAAAATGAGCAAAAACATATACAGGCTGAAATTTAAAGAAGGAAAGCCATATTCCACACATATGGAACCCCTGTAAGTATACCAGCATTGTATAACGGTGCACACAACTTCATTAAAAAAAATCTACTCAATGTAAATGCGCAGTTCGGCCCCAGTAGTAGTAGGTGGCTTTAATACACAATTCTCATGAATAGGTTTTTTACCAGACCAAAAAAATTACTTATAAAACATTTAACTACAGCATAGACCAAATAGACTTAGACATATACTGAATATTCCACCAATAACTGTATGATAAACAATATTTTCAGCACCTCAGGGATCAAATAGATCATATTTTATGCCATAAGGCAAATCTTAGTAACTACAAACAAAATAAGAAATAATTGTATTCATCTTATCAGAACATGTAGAATGAAGCTAGTAATCAACAACAATTACCTAAATACGCTAGATTGAATGAGCAATATACCACTAAATGATCTGTGTGTCACTGAAAAAATAAACAGAATTTTTAAATCCTAGAATTAAATAAAAATGTAAACAAACTATAAGAGTGTCTTAGATATAGTACTGGGGATTTTAAGAGGGATGTTAAAAGCTATAAATGCTTACATTAAGAATCAAAGGTTTTGAAATAAACTTTATTAAAAAGCTTTTGCACAATTAAAGTCCATTTGGAGAAGCAAAAATCATCTGTTCCTGGTGCAGTGTAGTTCCTCTCAGTGTAGTTGGAGGAACAAGCTGGTGTTTTCCTCACAGTGGATAGAAATTACTAAAGCCTCGCTGTTTATACAGGAATTCCCAGTCAGTGGGGTAAACCCAGGGCACATGAATCACAGTCAAATGTCTGTTATCACTGAAAGTTCTAACAAGTGCTCCCTCATTGCTCAGTTCACTGATCTTCACAATCTGATTCCTCAAAGTCTTGAATCAAATCATTCACACTACCGTAAACAGAAGGGAAATCTCTTCCCAGTCATATGTTCAGGTTTAATAGTGCTAGAGGATCTCATTTAACAATAAACAATAATTTACTGTTTATAACCTAAAGAGTTGTGTACAGTTGTTAAAATCCATCATTTATAATTGCATATGGCTAACTTTCTAGCTTTTAATAAGTTTTGGTAATTCATAAGTACTCTATTACATAGAATATTTACATTTTTATGTGTAAGTCTTGGCTTGGATGTATTCTTTTACTTCCCTTTGTAAATATTGGGAAACAAATGACATAGGTTATGTACATGCTTAATATTTTAATAAACCATGAAAAAAATCTCCAATGCAGTTGTACAATGTTACATACTCACCAGCAGTATATAAAAGTTCAAGTATGCTTACTGCCGCACGGACACGTGGCCATTCTAACCAGTGTGCACTGATTCCCTTTTAATGTGCATATAGTATAGGGGTTTGAATCCAAAGTCTTTGCATAGATCTAATCCCCACTCTTTCGTACATAAGTATATAAATGTATATATACACTTACATATATATATATATATATATATATGTGTGTGTGGGGGGTGTGTGTGTCTATATTTCTTTTTTGGGACAAGATGTTGACGAATTTTGTTTCTTTACTAAAATTATTTGTGAAATTTTTAATAAGCTATGCTTATGATTTTGATGTTATTAAATTTTATTAATTCTGAAACATTCTATGGGTCTTACAGAATAGCTATAAAAATGAATGACAAGATAATTGTTTGATTAGCACGTAGATAGTTAATGGCTGCGAAAATGGGGTTAGCATGAAGAAACTCATTAACATGTATTAGATAGTAGGAGCTACAAAATAAATGAGTTGAAACATCACAACAGTGGTATCTAATTAACCTAGAAAACCATAGGGAGACAGAATTTTTTTTCTTAATTTCCTTAGACCATAAACTAAAATGTCTATTTTCTTTTTAAATTCATCAGGAAGGTCCACTATTCTCAACTGCTTTATAGGATGTTAAAGTCTGTCTCAAATCCTAGCACTTACGAGGTTTTTACAGCAAATGATAAAACAGTAAAGTTAATGCCCCTTAACAGCAATTTCATTTGTACAAGTTTCATTCTGAGTATGACAAATCCATTCAATGTAACTCAATCTTTACACAAAAATGATTTAAAATTGGGCTATTATGTTGGTACAGTAATTGAACTCTCCCCCTTAGCTATGAGAAAAGCATTATGTCTTTCATAATAAAGACTTTAAAACAAACTGAATTTCAACCCAAAGAATAACCTTGAAGGCTGAGGGTTAATTTCTCATGAGCTACCGTCCTATGTCCTTCTTAACAGCAATTTTCAGCTGTCTCCCAATTTTTAGTAAATTTTCAGTGTCCAAATAAGTCCTTTTTTTGATTCATTATTTCATTCATTCATCTCTCCTAGATATTACCCCTACTTCCCCTTGTCCAGTGAAGCATCCCCATTCTGCATTTCTCAATGGGCTGTTTCTTATACGTGAAGCAGTGCCCTGAATATTAACTGCCATAGTCACCCTACACTGTACTCTAATGACATTTTTTATCTTGATGTTTTGAAGTTGCTAACTTTCATAAAAGGAGTACAATTAGTCCTTCTTTTTCATTTTATTCCCAAACGTGTATTTGTCTTCTGAATATAGTTAGGATCTGAAATAAAACACATTCCCAAAAGCAAATTGAATTAATATAAGGTCAAGAAGTATACTATCTAGGGTGTGAGAAAAAGCCCATAAAATTGAATAAAATCTTATAGGATATAATCATTGTTAAAGAAAGTTAATAAAACTTTAAAAGTTCAGAGACAGGGTAGAGGTCAGTGAAATGTTGGGAGGTTGAGAAGTCATTAAGGGAGACAAATATAGGTGCCTTGAGAAAGAGTGATGACTGCAGGGTTCACACAGAGACTGAGAAATGGAACCAGTTCTGTAATTCAACCGTGAGCTCCTCAAGAAAGTAAAATTTAACCTGCTGTTCTATTTGCTGTTGAACTGAATGAAGAATGAAAAGATACATAAATAGGCAACTGCCTCAAACTGCATGCCACTTTGCCTAATGTGATAGACAACATTTTATTGTTAACCAATTCCTTAGAGTTGTAGTGAATAAAAAAGGAATACTATTGTTTAGATCTATAATGACCCCTATGTCTCTTGTGTCTGTAGAGAGGTGAGGCCGGATTGGACTTGGATCTCTGGTGCCTGGCTGGGAGGCTCTGTCCTATTCCCTAGCTTTTCCCTTCCCTCTCTGCTTCTTGGCCACTGTGGTTTGAACAGCTTCCCTCTGCCCTGACCTTACACTATGCTGTCGGTGCTTAGGAACCAGCCAGCCGTGAAGGGAAGCTGTTAGTGAGCGAAAATAAATTTCTCTCCTCTAAGTTATGGGTGTCAGGTGTCTTGTTCCAACAACAGGAAAGTGGTCAACTTAAAAATATAGTATAAGGTTCTAATTCATTTAGTTACTTAACAAATGTTCTCTTTTGACTTTGGGAGATCATGCCTATAGTTGAAAAGACAAAAATCTTTAGAATGACTGGACCAAGGAATGTTTCAAAAAGTTGGATAAAGAAGTGGGGACTTGATCACAGAAGCCAAATTAAAGTTTGGATGTATTCTTAAAGTAGTGGAAAACACTAAAGGGATTTAAGTGGGATTAAGCACAAGATACATATTCAAAACATTTCACCCTACTCACAAGATGAGGAGAGGATGTGAAATCAGTTAGGAGATGATTTTGTGTTTCTCAGGAGGGATGATGGGGATATGAATCCATTAGAATAATTGTAAAAAGAAGAGGTGAGTAAGAAATTGAAACATTTTGTTAAATCATTGTGTGCCAGCAGTGGAGAAGAAAAATCTAGAATGATTTTCATATTTCATGCTTAGCCAATGGGTAGAGCAGAGATTTTCTTACACAGAGGGCATAATATAATTTTGAACCTTAAGTGGAAGATAAAGAGTTTATTTTGCATACACTGAACTTGAGATGCTTGTGGAGCACATAAGGAAAAATTTACAATTTTTAAATGAGTCTACGATCTTAGAACTCACGATGTGAATATAGAATGGAAAAATGGTAATACATGATTCTTAAAGAGCAAAAGTGAGTGACAGTGCAGAATATGAAAAGCAATGAGAAACTTCAAGTAAAACTTAAAGAGAAAAATAAAATCTCAAAATAAAGTTGGGATGAAATAAGCCACTAAACTTATAAAAATGGAGAGTATACAGGGAAAACAAGGGCCAAAATATCCACCGTCAGCCAATGTCCACTTGAAAACAAGGGGGATGGAGATACATAACACTCATCCTTACCAAAAAGGAAATAATAGATTAAAAAATACACTGTTATGTTCTTTTGAACCCACCCAGAATGCTGACATTCTCACAGCTGCACAGGGCTAACACTGCAGATTATATTAGTGCTGAGTAAATATCAGACCTTTATTTAGAATAATGTTTTCTATTAAAATGCCGTAGACTTTAATGAATACAGAATACTGACCAACATAGTTGTAGAAACAATAAATGTGACTCTGCTAGTTTTCTAAGTAGCAGCACAGTGCTTTTTTATATTTTAATTAAACTAATATTTAAAATTTTCTCTGAAATGAAGGGTGAATCAACAAGAGAAATTGTGAAATAAGATGGCAGCAAAATCAGGTTCTAAATGCAGCTCCCAAACAATTTAAAGAGTTGGTCCATTTCGTTTCTAGTTTGAGACCCCTCACTCACCCCTTGCTCCCGAATGTCCATACATCACAGAATATTATTGCTCAGAATGATTCCCTGTTGTTTGAATATCATCCATGTGACACATATGACAAATCCTGTCAGTGGACATCAGGACACTTTCTGTGTAAAGGAATTGAAATAATTGTATCACCTCAAATTCGTCAAATGGAAAACAAAAAAAAAAAATACATTCCACAAATTTTACAAAGGGAAAACACTCTGTCACCATGTATCTTTGGTTCTCAGCTGGAATAGGACTATTGATTGTTTTTAGTAGAGAAGAGCTCAGCAGTAAATCACAGCCCTCTAACACATCGGAGAATGCTACTTCCAAATGGGACAGCAGGAAGCTAAGTGGAAGGAACCAGACACCCCAGGAAACAATCAGGTAGACTCAACTGTCCTGCCCCAAATCAGAGACGCTTATTTATTGCAAGAAGGAGAAATCAAGAGAAATGTCAAAATTTGCTGTTTCTGTAAATTCTGTTGGGGAATTCTGTCTAAATATTACAAGTTCTGTCTAGTCTCCAAACTAAATTTCATTAACTGCTAACCTAACCTCTAGAATTCTCCTGTTGAAACAAGTCATATTATGAACTCAGGCAACTAATTCATTATTCTGCCTATTCAGTAAAAGAAATGCAATTAGTTTGATCAGATTGCAAAACTCTTTAAAGCCCTGATTTCTTTATACATTCTATATCTACTACATTCTTTCACCGCAAAGACATGCCCTTATCAACAGTTCGGAGGTTGTATTTAATATTCTAGCTGCTCAGTACTATAAGGCTCATATATAACTTTCATCACTTTTTTTCATCCCTTGAAAAATAATGGCCCACTCTTTATCCTAATATGGAAATCTGTTTTTTTTTTCCCTTTTTTCTTTATATATGAATCTCTTTCTGGAGATTTTAATTTGCAAATGAGGACCTTAGAGTAGGGAGTACATTTCTAATAAATGTTCCAAATTATGAGTTAGATATTATCACAAATAATCATTCAAGATCATAAAAAAAGAAAAAAATTAGCATAATATAATTGTACACAGGCTATATTAGGCATAGCATGGATGTTTTTATAAACAACTAGTAATTTTCCCAGAAATTTTCAATAAATGTTTAGTTATGCAAATTTTATTCCACTAGAAGTTCTTTTATCCAAAAGTATGCCTTCATTTTCATAAGTATATAAAGTGTGTGATGTATATTTATATAATTCACATATGTATAATGTACATATATTATATATAAATGTGTATATAGTATACAATACATAGATATATAGTGTACATTATATATAGTTTTAGGTATCATCGTGTATGCTAATATTGAAGGTACTCCTGGTCAAATTACTTTGTTTTCATTAAAAATGTACTAAAACACACTCCTTATTACACCTCCCAAAATAAAACAAATATACCAGTACAGCATAATGGTACTCAGTGTAGCATAATGGTCTTTATTTTAAATGAAATATAAAAAAATTATAAACTTATAGGGTAATGCACAATGTATTAAAAATGCATATATACATCCATAGAATTGATAAATCAGGCTAGTTAACATGCACCACTTCATGTACCTACCATTTTTCTGTGATAAGAACACTTAACATCCACTGTCTTAGCAATGTTATTAACTAATTCACTACGCTCTGAAATAGCCATCTTGAGCGTCTCTTCTAACTGAAATTTTGCATTGTTTCACCAACATTCTTCTGATGCACTCTCCCTGTGCAATATTCCTTTTTAAAAATCTAGTGTTAGAATTGATGTGAGTACTATGTGTTGCTAAATGATTCCGAGTAGGATTTCCAAAAATCCCAAAACACAAAAAACAAAACTAAGGCAATGCGTAATGCATATAATCTGTTTGTAAAATGGTCCTAAAAATTCTATTTTATGTTTTTATTAGAGAACGATGAAATTTGGGGCTTCTTTGTACCTCATAGAATTAAAATAATTTTGGTAATGACCTTTGTACCTGTCTTGACTGTCAATAGTGCCCATGACTCTCAATACAAGGAGTAATATTGAAGGAAGCCCAGGGCCTATAGCCCACTCTTGCCACATGCACTTTAAGAGCTGGCTTCTGGTCCTTGACACAGAACCCACGTATGGTGATGAAAATTCTTCTGCCAATTGCTTTGTTAGGAAGTAATGGGAGGAGCACCTAAATGTCCCTGGAACAGCCATGTAACACAAACAACATTGGTCTCCGATTCTTGTGATCCTGACATGTCTTTTCTCAGAGAAAGGTCAATTGAGGAGGAAGAATCTTAATTTACCAGAATCCTGAAATAGTGCAAATGTGAGTTAATTTACAGTTTTCTGCTATGATGCTGTTAGCCATTTGTTGAGTGATCTAATGTTATAATGATGAAATACTGATGGACTAATAGACACCACTGTGATACTGAGAAGAAAAGCAATTCTTAGGTAGCTCCACCATATGAACAAAGGCAACATGTTATCATCTCACTTTCCAAATGTTCTTGATTTTATTCCATTAAATTGAATTTATTCACCCCATTTATTCACCCCCATTCATAGATGACTAGACTTTAAATCTGAGACTTTAAAAGGGCAAGCTATTTATGTTGGACATATATAAGGAAATATAATTTGTTTGGATATAATTATTTGGAATATAAAATTTCTACTATAGCCTCAGTTTATAAATAATTCATAGTCTTATTTCTACTTATTTAACCAAGTATGACTATACTCACTATTATGGCTTGGCAGTTTTAAACTAATATATTTATGCTACCTCTGTGGACAATTATAATTCATGTGAGCATTCATAGTGAAATTCTTCCTAATTGGATTCACTAATTTATGAAAGATGTTTTGAAGTCTTCAGGCAATGTTAACAATTATTTCATTTCCTACTTTAAGTAAAGAAATTCAGTGCAGTTAATAATATAATGACTACAATGTTTGGAAGATGTCAGAAATTAATAGATTCCGTTGAAAGATAGGAAGTTGTCTCTTAAAGAATGGGTTAATTACGTGGTAAGAAATATACTACTCATCCAGCTTTAAATTCTCCTCAAAATCCACAAAGCCTAGAGCTTCAGCAATAAATAGTGACTTTATTGCTTTGCATGAGTCATATTTCCCTTTTTCCAATTTTTTATATTTTATCTTTTAATTCACTGAATCGTGAAAAATAACTTCTAATCTGAAATCCTAGAGTGGTAATTTGAATTCTAGTTGAAGGGAAAATATAAATCACTCCCTTCTGTTCCACTTGTTATTGTTTTGTTTGGAAAACAAAGGCAATGAAAAGGACATTTAGGATCTTGTGGTCCAGTTTATTTTAGAGATGAACCAAGTTGGAGTCAGAACAACGTAGGCGTTGCCCAAGGTAAAGCAGAGCAGGAGCGCAGTCACATGCCAGCCCCGCCCTCGACGTTCCCCAGGCTCCCTTTAGTTCACAATCTGCAAATAAAGAAACCTGTGGAGCTTTTCTGTCTCAATGCAAATCCAAGAAAGTAAATTTCTGTATCAAGAAATCGACATCATTTGTCATTTACTTTAAAACATTCGAGTCAGAAAAGATTAAAAGGGGGCAGAATGATGCTTCGCAAGCTCCTGGCTCCTGGCTCGGGTCCTTGGTCCTTTTGCAGTTACACCCAAGTCGAGGATGCCTCAGAACAGCTAAAGCAGCGTCTGGGAAGTATTCTCAGTTGTGAAGACGCACTCTACTGAAGGAATGTGTGCACTGAGACGGAAGGTCAGAGAATCAGTGTTAGCGTCTCAGATCAACCATCCTGTTCGTCACTTCCTCCTTTGTGCCACACATCTTTGTATCTCTTCTTGTTTCCAAAGGATTTGGCGCCATTCTTCGCTCCGCAGCAAGCTGGCATGGCTGCTTATGATGAAGGCAAAGTGTCTGTAACACGAAGAGTCCACCATTCTCTGAGCTGTCTCGATGTTTTTATTCTTTACCGACCACCAAGAGCTACCAGACTGTCCACGGAGCATTTCGACAGAAAAGATAAAACTATGGCAATCTGCAAGTGCCAAATGAGATTAAAGAAAAATAACATCGCAGCAAGTAAAGCAAGTAGCTGAACATCCAAATATGTACAGTCAACACAAAAATGAAAGGTATTGCTTATAGAAAAATCAATTTGAAGT
Source organism: Cavia porcellus (assembly GCF_034190915.1). Taxonomy (NCBI): domain Eukaryota; kingdom Metazoa; phylum Chordata; class Mammalia; order Rodentia; family Caviidae; genus Cavia; species Cavia porcellus. The sequence goes on along the minus strand of NW_026947510.1, from coordinate 24,977,503 downwards.
CATGAAGCTAATGAGCTCTTTTATTTTTAGAAGTGCAAACATTTTGTCTCTCTTAGTAAAATGTTAATGCAATGCAAATGGTATTTCTCTATCATAAATAAAGGTATCTCTCTTGACTATAAATTAATAGAAATAGATCCAATTATGAGTTGAAATATGTCACACTTTTTTTAACCCAACATTTAAATGATGTAAATATTAAAATCTAGAAAGAAAACAGAATACATTATTGGGTCAATAACATAATAAATATTTTAAATTTATTATTAATTTCCTACAATCAACTAATTTATTTTGATGTACTAAAACATAAAGAGTTCTACATGAATTATTTTTAATTACATTAATTTTATCTGGTGTGCTGTATATCATCCACTGAGTTTTAATTAGTGCTATTTATAAATGTACTATTATAAGCATTATAGACCAGATTTCCTTGGAACTGCCAAGATGAAGGAGAACTCAGCAATCAGAAATCAATAAGTAGAATAAAAATGGTGTAATTTAATGGGAAGCTAAAGATAGTTATAGAAAATAAGTTGTTAGGAAATTAGTGTATTTTCCCTTTGGTCAATGATGTGATTCACAGTTTCATGAATTGTTCACAGTAGTGCTTTCCAAACTTTAATATGCAGAATAAATATTTTGGAGGAAGTTGCTAAAATGAAAACACAAATTCTGATTCTATAGATCTGAGATAGAAAATTCCATTCTTGACTTTTCAATTTTTTTTATTATTACATGTTTTCAGTACATTCAATTACAATCATTTTAGAGAGTGTCTTCCCATATACTACACAGCATGTTTCTTTCTTTTAAATACCTTCTCCTCACCTCTCTATTTCTCTAACATTTAATTCCCCACTTCCCATTTTTATTTTTATTGATATTATTAATTTTTGCCCACATATACAGAATATAATGCTTACATCAATTGAGATTATTAGGTTCTTGTACATAGCATGTGTTCATTCTATTTATATCCCTTTCCATTTCCCCTCACCCTAAATATTTAATCTCTTAGAGCCCTCCCCATTTTCAAAAGTCCACTCTCAGGGATTCTTAGTGCCACTGGTGGGCAATCATACTCTGTGCAGCAAGTGATGGGAAAGAGTGAATCTCAGTGTGATCTTTGTCTGTCAGCCACAGATTTAATGACTGTTTAACACAGAGTACATCAGCCCCACCGAATCTATATCTCGAGGCTACAGCTCATTTCAGAGCAAATCATTTATGTGAAAGTTTATACACAGCAAAGTTAAAAACTCATCCTTGCGAAGGAATGTTGACTTTACAACTTTCTCTCTCCCTCCCGGAAACTTTCCATAAAAATTAGCCAAAGCAATATATAAAGGGAGAATTTGTGTAAAAACTAGGGCACACCTCTCTAATTATTCCAGAGCATCACATTTTTAAGAAAATATAGTCATTCTCTGTCTTTATTTGATGATATAGATTTTACCTCCTATAGTTAAAATAGATTTTAATTAACCTCTAATTTCAGCATTCACCAGAATCACTTTGAAAGTTTGGAAAAACAGATTGCTAGGCCCATTTTTGGATGTTGTGATTCAATTTGAATTTCTAGATTCCCAACTGATGACAGTGCTGCTGGTCTGGCTTGGTCTTACACTACTGAATGCTTTTGATCCCTCATTAAATCTAGAGTACTTTTTGCACTCATTTATTCAATCCAATATTTCTTAAAATTGGCACATTTACTGAGAACAAGGTGCGTACGTGCTAAGAAGTCCATGAATCTTTAAGGAAGGAAAACAAAATACAGACTTTGTTTATTGAGATTTTATAGCCCAAGTATGCAGATCAAGCTTATACACAAAGCCATTCCATCATGCTTCATGGAAGCATGTAATAAAATGTTAAAAATGTTGTAACTGTATTCACAAAAGAACACTTAATTAGCTTGGGCTCCTATAGGTTAGTTTAGCATGAATCGACTTAATAAGAATTAGACACTAAAAGTCTTTAAAGAGCTTCATGTCATCATTTGTAGATTTTTTTGATATATTCTATAGGTATTATTATGTCACCTACTAATAAATGACAGTTTTATTTCCTTTATTCTAATCCTTACATGTTAAATGTGTTCCATTATTATTTGCAAATTTTTAGTAGAGTTGAATATTAACGCATCCTATGGCTTTAAAATAGTCTTGCCATGGTGCATGACTCATGGTAATCCTTTGTGTCTCACCTACAGCAATGGCTCCCCTTGAGATGGGCTCCGGTGTCTTCACTTGTTGTGAATCTGACTTCAGCTGTGTTAATTGTTTACTGCACAGTTTTAATCTTATTCAAAAATGCACACATAATACGCATTGTGTTAGTTTCACCTTACTATAAGACACACTCGAGAAAATAAACTTATGAGGAGAAAAGATTTGTGTCAGCTTACAGTTTTGGTTTCCAGTCCACAACTGACCCAAATGCTGGTAGCTCTGTCGTGAGGCAGGGATCATGGCACCGTGTGTGTGGCAGAGCAAAATCACTCCCATTTTAGCAAATGCTGAGTTAGTACGAGTTTTCATAACTTCCTGTTTCAACTTTGGTAGTTCATGTGTATTTAGGTATCTGTCCACTTCTTCCATATTATTAAAATATTGGTAGGTATTGATCAAAGTAGATATTGACGATCATCTGGATCTCTCCATGTTATGCTGTAACTTCAGCCTTTTCTTTCCTAATTGCATGAACTTGAGTCTTTTATTTCATTTCTTGATAAGGTTGGATAAAGTTTTGTCAATTATTTAATCTTTCAAATAACCAAATTTTTGATTCATTGATACTTTGTATTGTATTTTTAGACTTCATTACATTAATGATTTTTTTTTTTTAACCAGGGTTCAAACTCATGATCTCGTGCCTGCCAGACAGGGTCTTATGGCACTGAGTGAAATCCCTAGGCCTACTCTTGATTTTTATGTTTTTCCCTTGTATGAGTTTTGGGCTTCATTTTCCTTGTCATTCTAGATGCTTGAGGTTCAACATTAGGATGTGTATTTGAGCTCACTCTTAGTTTTCTAATGTGGGAATTCACTGTTGTAAAATTCCCTCATAGAACTGCTTTTATTGCATGCAATAAGTTCGAGTACGTATGGCATTATTGTTTAATTGCAGAAATTATCTAATTCTTCTTTAATATCATGTGTGACACACTATTATTTAACTGCCATCTGTTTATAAAGTTGATGTGTTTTTCTTGCTATTGATTTCCAAGTTCATTTCACTATGGTCTGATAGTATGCATGGTATAATTTCAGTTCCTTTGCATTTAGTTAAGCATGTTTTATGAGCTAGTAAGTGGTCTTTTGAGAATATCCCTTGTGAAACTGACAAGAATGTGTATTCTGATGTTGGGTGGACTATTCTTCAGACGTCTACTATGCCTATTTGATCAAAAGTTTATAGAGATTTGTGGTTTCTTTTTCCATAGATTTCTAATTTCATTGCAGTATGGACTGATAATCTGCATGAAGTATTTTCAATTTCTTTGCATTTACATAAGCATGTTCTGTGAGGTAATATGTAGTCAACTTTGGAGAACAATTCATAGAAACTGAGAAAAATGTATACTCTGATGTTGTGGAGTGGAACACTGTGTAGACCTACTAAGTTCATTTATTCGCAGGTTTGGTTCAGTTCTGATATTTCAAGATACATTTATTTTGTCTATTTAAACTATTTGTGACACTGGGTTGTTGAGGTCCTCCATTACACCTGTAATAATGTTTCCTTGATTTTTCATGCTTATTAATATTTGTTTTACATATTAGATGTACTGGTATTTGGTGAATATATATTTATTATTGGTTTTTTTTTTTAATCTTTTTGAGACAGGGTTTCCCTATGCAGTTCAGGCTGGCCTTAAGTTCACTTTGTAGCACAGCTGGAGTCGAACTCACAACGATCCTCCTGTCTTAGCCTCCTGAGTGGTGGGATTACAGGGGTGAGCCACTACACCCAATTTATGTTTATTACTGTTATCTCTTCCACTACGAATGTTTTCTTAACAAAGTATGCAGTGACTTTTTTTTTATCTCTTTTGATCAGTCTTGGCTTGAGGTTCACATTGTATGGAAATAACCTAGATACTCTGGCTTTTGCCTTGCCCTGGTTTCATGGAGTCTTGTTTTCTATCTTTGACTTTCTGAACAGGAATTTCTTCTAGAATTAAATGTGTTCCTTGGATGCAGCATACTGTTGGATCTCGTTCTTGATCTCTTCTGTCAGTTAGTTGTTTTGCTTAGTAAATAGAGAGTATTTACACTGATTGTTAAAATCGATATATATATTGTCATCTTTGTCATGATATTTTACTATTATTTATTCTCTTTTCCTCTCTCTATTGCTTTTCTTGTCTACTGGAATTATTATCTTTGAATTCTTAGTAGTCTTTTTTTATTTTGAAGAAATTAAGACAAAAGAGGATATAACAGAGCAGATAAGATCAGAACAATGCAAGCAACACAGCATTTTACCACAGGACAACCCATAATTAACAGTAACTACCATAATGTCTCTTTCTTTGAAATACTTGAGTATATACCATAGTATCAAACATAACAAAACAGTATAAAGCCATTCAAGAGAATGAAAGCATTACAGGGCTTTCAGAATCAAATAATAGAGAACGAACAATGGCTACTATATTATCTCATTTTCCATAGAAAATTTGTTTATACTATCACACATAATAATATCCGATAACATATAACATGATAGAACCAAAGGAAATAGAAGAACAAAAGCTTAGTAGGACTTCAGAATAAGACGATCTTAAATCAGCACTGGCTATTCTAATGTCTTATTCTCTGTTCATACCATCAGAGATAATAAAATCAACAAACCAGGATAAAACCATTCCAACTAATGAATGCAAGCATTATAAGGCTTCAAAGTAATGTAATGGGAAATCATGATTACCATAAACTCTTACGTACTCTTACCATTTCTTGTACTAGGGACACTGTATGGTATTTATACATGTGAGTTTGATTTATTTCACTTATGAGTATGGTCTCAAGCTGCATCCATTTATTTATAGATATCTCAATGTGATCATTTGTTATAGCTGAGTAGTACTGCATTGTATAAAAATACCACAACTTTTTTTATCCATTCTTCAGTTGATGGACACTTAGCTTGTTTCCAAAATGTGGCTATTACAAATTGTGCTGCTATAAACATAGGTGCACATATATCACTGTGGTATGATGTTTTCAGTTCTTCTGGGAATATGCCTTCTAGTGGAAAAGCTAAGTCAAATGGGACTTCCAATCCCAGCTTTTTGAGACATCTCCAGACTGATCTCCACAGAGGTTGAACTAGTTTACACTCCCACCAACCTTCCCTCCACCAGTTCAGGAGAGTTCCTTTTTCCCCACACCCTGGCCAGCATTTGTTGTTGGTAGTTTTCTTGACCCTGGCCATTCTTTCAGGAGTGAGATGGAAATCTCAGTGTTGTTTTAATTTGCATTTCTCTAATGAACAATGATGATGAACATTTTTTCATGTATTTATTTGCCATTTGTATTTCTTCATCTGAGAACTGTGTTTTTATCTCAGATGCCCATTTTGGGATTGGGTCTTTGAATTTGGGGGGTCTGATTTTTTTTTAACTCTATGTGTTTTAGACAGAAGTCCTTTTTCTGAGGCACAGTTCATTAACATTTTTTCCCAGGTTGTGGGTTTTCTTTTCACTATGCTGGAGATTTCTTTTGACATGCAGAAACTTTTTAATAAGAGAGTGGTAGTATTAATTATCTCTTTGTATGTAATTCTTCAAAACACTTTGGAGTGCTGATTTGGCAGTCATGAATTTCTTCATGTGCTTTTTTGTCATGAAAGCATCTTATTTCTCCACCAAATTTGAAAGATAGTTTGGCAAGGAATCTCAATATCTCAAACTCAATGGAGGTTGTTTTCTTTTAGGGCATGAAATATTTCATTCACTCCAAGCCCTCCTTGACTTGAGAGCTTGTGTTGCGAAGTCTATTGTGACTCTGATGGGCTTCTTTTTTATAAACAACTTGTTTATTTTCTCCACCAAGTTTTAATATTCTGCTTTTGTGCTGAATTCCTGGGATCTTGACTATTATATGCCTTGATGGAAATTTTTCTGCTTTTGCTTCTGTGAACAATTTTCTCTATAATTTGCATTCTTTCCTGCTTTTTAATTGACTCTGATCACTTACATTATCCTCGTTATATCATCTAGAAGCTGTTGGATTGATTTTTCATGGTTCCTTTTTATTTTTAATAAAGGTTGTTTTTCATGATCATTAACCATAAAACTGTCTTCCAGACATGATAGTATGTCCTTACATTAGTTCATTTTGCTGCATATACTTTCAATGGACTTTTTGATGTTCCAGTTATCTGTTTGAATTTGTGTCTTGGATTTCATTTCTTTCTTGTTATAAACATTCATGGTTTCCATAATTTTCCTAAGTTCCACTTTGTAAAATCTATGTTCTAGATTCACTAACCATGTCTTTCATTATAGTCATAATCTGTATAATATTTGAAGAATCGATTCTGATTTGATTTTTCCTAAAGACTCATTGATTTCTTTTGTGACCTTGTCTGTTACTACTGCAGAGAGATCTAGTGGTTTGCTTTCAAAGTTCTCCTTCTCATTACCTCATTGGTTTGCTTCTGTTGAGCTGAAAGTCTTGGATTGAAACTTGCTTCCATGTCTCCTCATCTTTCTTTCTTTTTAGTTTAATTTCTGTGTTGATGTTTGTGAATTGATTATGGTAGGAAGTTTTACTAATAACCAAGAATACCTGGGAAATTATTATTTCTCAGAAATGCCTTCCAGATGTAGCTGGCTCTTCCCAGGAGATGGGACAATTTTAATTGTTCTATCTTGAAGTTCAACAACTGTTTCTTCTAACCTCTCCATCTATTATTAAGATCAGTCAATAACCTTTATATCAGTTCTTCCATTTTTTGGTTTTCATTTTTCCTTTTTTTATCTTCCCTTTTGTCTTTGTTACTTTAACATTTTCATCTGATGCATTTAATATTTTTTCTCATGCATTTCAAATCACTCTTTACAATATTTTTATTTTGCTTGCTCAATAATATCAGATGATTCTATCATCTGTCCTCTCTTAATTTTGGTACCTATTAATTAGCTTTTTTATTTGCATTTAGACTTACTTTGTTCTTTTTTTTTTTTTTTTTTGTCTTTTTCATTTTTATCGGTACCAGGGATCGAACTCACGACCATCTGCTTGCAAGGCAGGTGCTTATGCCGCTGAGCTAAATCCCCAGCTCCTTACTTTGTTCTTGATATAAGTGATTTCTGGAATAAACTCTTGACACTTTGAATATTTTGTAATGAGACTTTGAATGTCATGTGTATTTTCTGTAAGTAACATTCTTTATATACCACTGGACAAGGAGGACGCACACGTCGTACTAGTATGAGTTCAGAGTGGAAGGCTAGGTTCTACTGAGACATGCCAGAGGGCATTCTGATGCTGAGAGTGGACTGGAATTCAGGGTCTTTATTCTGGTTGTACTGTTCTGACTGTATAAAAAAGAGATACTTTGTTACTGCTCTTCACATGGCTACAATGGTATCATCCATGGAAAAAGAAAATCTTGCTACTGGTTAGTGGTGATAATCATAATTTCTTCTACTTTGTGCCAGAATCAAGTTGCCATTGCCTATATACTTTCTTGTTTATTTATTTGTCTCTTCTCCAGTCCTTTTCTTAGGGCTTTGGCCTGTACTTGTTAGTGCTTCTGGATTTCCACCCCCTTTAACACTCTGTACAGGACATATGAGATAAGGAAAAAAAAAAAAAAACTCCAGAGTACTGAGAGAAATCCTTTTCCTCTAGTCCAGAGGTTACTACATAGTTTGCATTATCTCTATTTTTAAAGACCTTACTATATTTGTTTTATTTACAGATGATCTCTTATCATTTTAATTTCCATATATACAAATCAAACCAACCACAGATCAAAAGCATTGAGCAAATAGTTGTATCTTTATTGAACATGTATAGTCTTGATTGCCATGATTCTCTAAATAATACAGTGTGATAACTATTCATACAAGATTTAACACTATATTAATGATTATAAGTAATCTAGTGGTAATTTAAAGTATATAGTAGGATAATGTATGTTATATGCAAATGCTACGAAGTTTTTTTTTTTTAATAAAGGACTTGAGCATCCTTGGATTCCATTATAGCCTGAATTATTTTCCCCAGGAATTCCAATTATGTCTAGGTTGCTTGTTGTACCAAGCAAGGTGTATAGAGAATATTGTATTTATCTCTTCAGAGATCTTTCATCACACTTTAGATGTACAACTGTAGTAATTGAAATTACATTTCCTAAGAACTTAGATTCAAAATGCAACAGCAATTGGAAAGTTATGCTATAATAAAAAGTTCAATCATTTAAAAAATAGTGATAAAGTCCCTTTAAGAAATTTTTACTGTTTCATTATAAAATGCTGATTTTTAGGGAAAAAATATTGTTTCATTTTGCTGTCAATTATATATTCCTCCTTGTACTAAATTTTTGTTGTGTTCAGTTCTCACATCTGTAAGTAGGTGTTGGGAAGAAGCAATTGCTCATAGAAGATCTGTCCACAGAAAGATTCTTGGAAAAGACAAAAAATGGAGAATCTGAACTCTCTCATCTGATATACTCAACAATACATTTTTAATTTTGACATAAATGGTGATGGGAGCAACATATGCATTTTCCTTTGATTTCAGTGAATACTTACTAAACTTTTACTTTTTGATAGATGTTTTATTTTTTGGTTGGAGATATAAAGGAAACAAGGAAAGGACCTTATTTTATTCTTTAGAGGAGCTCAGACCACAGTCCCAAGAGGAGCAAATCACTAGCTAACAGAGACCTGCATGAACAAGGACTGGGTTGGTAGAGTCCTGGGGCCTTGACCACGGGAGGATGCACATTGCAGCAAGGGGTGACAGCATGGTAACCTCATACTGGAAGGGGGGGCTCTCTGCTCCACGAGATAAATCCAGAAAAAAGGAAAAACTAGTTTAAATCGTGGGCTTCTTTTTCACTATTGAGGATTCAACCCAATGCCTTTACAGAGCTGCATTTCCAACTTTTTAACTATTTTATTTTTTATTCAGAGCCTTGCTAAATTATCTGAGGGAGGATTTTAAAATTGTAGTCCCATTTAGTCAGGATTACAAAGCATTGGGATTAAAGTTATGTGCAGTCACACTGAGGTACTGGTCATATTACTTAGTAGCAAAGTAGGTGATGTTTTCCTTGATGGCATAGTTTATTTTTTCTTTCAGAAACTTCCTAAGCAGCTCAACTTTGAGTGATTTCATGCTCTCAGACATCATCAGTTAAGTGTGGATGAGTTTTGTAAATTTTGTTCCTAGGCAGAAGTTATTTAATTTTTTACATTTCAGACAGAGCTATAATTTGAAGCAGACACAAGTACTGAATGTTTCTCCCTTCAAGGCTACTCATAAAATTGATATCCCTTGGACACTTGAATAAACAAAGTTTAGTTTCTGTAAGAATTTTTAAAGTTCTGTCACTACTCCATTTTTCTCCATTTCTCATTAAAATCTGTGAAAATTCTACAACTGAAAGACAAAAGGAAGAAGTGAAGGAATAAAAATAGAGGGAATAAATTAGAGTGAGAAAGAGAAAAGGACATTGATTGCTGTTTTCAAAGACCCGTGAAGGTCAATCAGTCAGCAGATCCTTCTTAGCTCTAATGTACAACATACCAGGGATGATGTGTGTAAATAAGTGGACATAGATCCTGCAAGGGCCAACTTAATGCATGTGCAACTTGTGCCACCGTACAGGGCCTTACTCTCAAAGGGACACTGCTTGATTTAATTCTCACTGTTGCTATCTTGATAATGTACCTTTGAACTTCTAGAAGTTTGATGGAACAATACCCCATGTAATGAATATAATTTAAGGTCAATAGGTGTGTCTGTTGTTGCAGCTTCTCTATTTGCACAATATTAACAGTCCCGAGAACATAGACTGCTGGTGGAACAATAAGTGAGTGGTATGCATCAAGATCTACATAATATTATGTTTTGGACGAACAAGGATGTTGGTCATTTTTGCAGGCTTTGAGATCAAAGCTTGCAATGTCGACAGAAGAAAATCTCAGTCCAAGAATCACACACCACCAATGGCTCTGCCATATCTTTTGCTCATAAGTGTGTTATTTCCTTGTGTTAATCAACCACATTTGTTGAAAATGATGGGACAGAAAGATATCAGTCTCTCTCAATTCTGTACTTCTGTAATTATCAGTAAGCAAATCACAGTGAATTTGCAGAATATGTGTGTATCAGAAAACTTGTTTTATTCAGCATTTCAACTCTTCAGTTAAAAAATAAAATATATATGTATGTAAAAGAAGATTAGAGATAATTATGGATGTGGCAGATTTTTATGGCCTTTTTATAAAATGATAGTCATCAGTGTATTTCAGGCTCCACTATTTCCCAGACAAGCACTTACTGATGAAAGTTTTTAAATGTGAACTCTCATTTTCAATTTTGAGGTCATATACTGGTGAATGGAAGGTGATTGCTTCTGCCTCCTCTGGCCTGCCTTGCTTCAGCCATGTCCTTTCTCCTGCCTCTTCTTAGAGATGAAGATGTAACCCCTCACAGAACTTTCCTTTGTTTCATGGTGGCAGTACCTGACCTCTTGGGACCCTAGGGGTATAGTTCTGGCTGAGTACTTCCTCAGATGGCACAGAAATATGGCACAGAATTGCAAGAGTCCTGGAGACCGGGGGAGCTGGAATACTAAGACACAAGTTGCCATACTGCAGGTATGTGGAGCCAGGGATGCATGGCACCAGATATGGGACCTACTGTAACCCAAAATATAGAAGGATTCCAAATTACACAGTGTACTTTGTAACCAGAAAGATATATAATTTTCAAGAGAATTTCAGAGAAATATCTGATGAGGCAGATAACTTCAACAATAAAGTTCTGCAAAAATAACAGTTTTCATAAATTGATTAGAAGAAACTACTGCAACTGTTGGCTACAAGACACTTAAGTCTAAGTTTGAGCACTGACTGTGAGTTTTTCTTTATCATTGTATATTTCAATATTTGATTTCTAATAACTTTTAAATATACAAATACGTTTATTTCAGTACAAGAATCTATGTATTTATAAATGGCATCTTTTGTGGGTTTCAGTGAATAGGAGGAATCTAAATACAGTCATCACTTTAAAGTATTTCTTATATTTTTACAAAAGCTCCAATATTTATGAAAACTTTCTCTGTGGAGTTCATAGCTACTAAAGTCAGATAATAAGATGTATGCGATAGCTCGCCATTTGCCGAAAACTAAAGCTACACCCATGTCTATCACCATGTACTAAATTAAAATCTAAATGGGTCAAAGATCTGAATATTAAAACAGAAACACTAAATCTATTGGAAGACCAATTGGGTAGAAACCTTGGAGACATAGGAGTAGGTAGAGAATTCATGAACAGGACTCAAACTACACAGGAAATACTTCCCAGAATCAATAACTGGGACCACTTCTTATTAAAAAGTTTCTGCATGTCAAAAGAAATCTCCAGCATAGTGAAAAGAAAATCCACAAACTGGGAAAAGATTTTAGTGAACTCTCTCTCAGACAAGGGACTCTTGTCTAAAACATATAAAGAATTTTTAAAAACTCAGACCTCCAAAATTCAAAGATCCAATCCAAAAATGGGCATCTGAGATGAATACGCAATTCTCAGATGAAGAAATGCAAATGGCAAATAAATACATGAAAAAATGTTCATCATCATTGGTCATTAGAGAAATGCAAATTAAAATCACACTGAGATACCATCTCACTCCTGAAAGAATGGCCAGGATCAAGAAAACCAACAACAACAAATGCTGGAGAGGCTGTGGGGAAAAAGGAACTCTCCTGCACTGTTGGTGGGAGTGTAGACTGGTACAGCCTTTGTGGAGGTCTGTCTGGAGATTTCTCAAAAAGTTGGGATTGGAAATCCCATTTATTCCAGCTATTCCACTTCTAGGCATATTCCCAGAAGAACTGAAAGCATCATACCACAGTGATATATGTGCACCTATGTTTATAGCAGCACAATTTGTAATCGCCAGATCTTGGAAACAACCCAAGTGTCCATCAACTGAGGAATGGATAAAAAAGTTGTGGTATTTCTATACAATGGAGTATTATTCAGCTATAAAGAAGGATCACATTGAGATATTTATCAATAAATGGGTACAGCTTGAGACCATACTCATAAGTGAAATAAATCAATCTCGCATGTGTGAATATCGAATAGTTTCCCTAATGTAAGTAATGATTCAAATATACAAAAATATGTGGTAATCATGATTCTCCATTATGTGGCCTTGAAGCCTTACAAAGTTTTCACTTATTAATTGGAAAGGCTTTATTCTGGGCTTCTTGATATGGAAATATTTGAAGCTGTAGTATATGAAGTTTTATCCAAATATTTCAAGGAAAAAGACAGACACTATGGTAACTACTATTAAGTCGGTTTATTTGGTGGTGAAGTACTAGGTTGCTGAAACAGTCATGCTTTGACCTGTATTGTTATATTGTTATGTCCTGTTTTATCTCAATCTCTCCCTTATACTTTAAAAAATTATTTAGTTATTTCTTATGTTTGTTTTAATTAAGGGGAAAAATTTAAAAAATTAGCATGATATATAATAGTAACTGTTTTTGATTTCCTATTAACTTGCTTTGAAGTCCTGTAATACTCCCACGATCTTGTTTTGACTGATTAGACTCCGTTCCATTCTGTATGATAGTATCAAGTTTGAGGGTATAGGCAACTACTTTGAAGGCAATAAGATTCACTAAGATGCCCATTCTGGTTTGACTATTGTCTCCTTTGGAAGTCCTGTAATGTTTACAATGCCTAAGTTTTATTGGTCTTGTTCTCTACTGTTTTGTTCAACTTTATAATATCTAATGAGATAGACAATTCTTTTTAAGGAAACAAGAGACAACGTTGATAACCATTGTTGATAACCTTGTACTCTGTTCTACATCATGTGCTATGTCTATCCTTGGTTTTGACTGACAGCTTTGTTTTGCCATATTTGACTTTATTCTCCCCCCCCCCCCAAAGTAATAAGAACTAAGGAGTAATAAAATCCAAAATGTGTAAATTTTGTTGTAAAAAAGAGAGGGGGAAAAAAAAGAGCTCTAACGGATATAACAGCAAGTGTGTTTAGGAGTGTTAAATAGCTGACTATATTAATGTTTTTGGATCATTTAACACAGCTGTTTGCAGTCTCACTGTTTGAATGTCCACTTTGTATTCTTTGATACTGTGATTTGAGCAACTGTTTCTAGGATGATAATGTGTAATCTATTAACAGGTGATTTCTTACTTTTTTTTTTTGTAGTTCTGTACACTGCTTTGTTTTGTTTTGTGTTTTTCTCTTTTTCCTTTTAAATAAAATTTAAAAAAAGATGTATGCAATAAAGTTGATTTTTATTGGCCAGAACTATTAAATACTAACTACAGGAACAACCATTCTGAAAATGTAAGCAAGAGATTCTAGAGAAGAATTGAATGGGAAAATAAACAAAACGGTCAACTTTCCCAAGTGTGCAATGCTGCCATGCTTTTCATTCATTGATAAAAATTGGAGGATATTTCTAAATTCTTTGACACTTGCACTTTTTGTAAGTAGCCCAGAGAGTGAGCCATTTATATGGTTTATATTTCAGGACTTAATTCTAAGCAAAGCAACTGAAACTAAAAATATTCTGATATAAGACAGCTGCAATTATTTAAAAGTAAAGCTATTAAAATTTGCTCAGTCCTTTAATTTCAGCTGAATGTAAGTGCTTTTTTAATGTGGCAGAATTTATAAGTAGTCTGTTTAAAGGTACATTTAGGGTATTTCTTTAATTCATAATATAATTATCATTTTTAAATTCTGCAACCATTTAGACTTTCAGCTGATAATGAATTTGTTTGTTTTTTCCAAAATTATCCCATCAATAATAGTGAAATTGATCTTTTCCCACATTTAAATTTGTATCACAGGAAACATTTTTCATTATCTACACAAAGGAATTTAGTTCTGATAAGAATGCTATAGTATCTGCTTTTAGCCTTATTTTTATTATGGTATGAAAATTGTCATTATTTTTTATTCAGTATCAGCATCATTTGGGGGGAGAAATACATAGTGAAATACATTCTTTCTGTATTTAAATTTCCATATTTAGGGAAATATTCTTTAAACTTCAACAAAGATTTTTTTATAGAATGGACACTTCTTCAATTGAAATATGCAAGTAAATCTATAAAGATTATCAAGCACTTATTTAATTCAAATATTCAAGTAAATCCAAACTTAGAAGATTACTTCTTCTAATTCATTTTAATCAAATGTTTGGTTTCATACTAACTTATTAAAATATCATTTACGTATCACTGCTAAAATCTACCCTAATTTGGGACCCCTCTGTTATTGTCACAATTGCTACTTGAAGAAAGATCATTTTATTTCATCTAAACAATGAACCCACACCATCCAACTGAAAGTAAAGTTGTATGGTGCACCCCTCTTTTTCCTGCAGGAACTGTCACTGGAAGTATGTTTCTGTTTTTTCTCTGAGATTGTCACTCTAGAGTGAAAGTTCACATAGGTATTCCATTTATCAAAAGGACAAATTCAGACTGCTTACTCTTATATTTGGGATCCTAAGAAGGCTTTATAATGGCCACTTTTGCTTTGCCCCAGTGTCAATTTAGGCTCCAACAAAAGTATCTTGGTCAGTGTCACTGTCCCTAACAATCTGAATAGCCTGAGATATCTGTCCCCTGCCTGAGATATCTGTCCCATGACTATGTAAGTCCTGGATTCAACCCTTTGGTGCCTCCTCCCCAGGGTACCTGTAATCCTGGTACACTTTTCAGAGTGAGAAATGCTGCTCTGAGACAATCATATATGTCTGGACTCTCCTGACTTTGTTCACTTTTGGAAAATTTTTCAGTGTCTTGAAGAAAACGTGTCTTTTTGTAGCAATTTTGTAGTGAGCCAGCCACAAATCACTCCAGCTTATTTTTATCAGTACCTGCAATGGATCATCCAGATGTCACATCAGTTAGTTTCCTTGTGCTCCATGATCTTGTCTTTCTGAAGCAGGCTCAGCTCTGTGCCCCACAGGACTGTGAGTCTTCTGTGTGTGGCTCTGGGATGCTAAAGAACTTGCAGCAGCCATAGTAAGGGAGCCTGAGAAATAGGAGCTGAAAGATAAACAGTCCAGATTTTTGCTTTTTGGGTGGAGTAAATCAGAAGTATGGTCTTCACTGTTTACCAGAGTTGCCCATGGCAGCAGAGTTCAGTGATTTACACAAGTAATCCATTCAATAACCACTACAACCTTTTGGTTTCTTCCCCTTCTTGACCCTACCCTCATTCTTCTAATGGTTCAACCATACACACAACTGGCATGCACATTCTTAGGTTAGGGCCTGCTTATGGGAAACCCCATCTAAAATAGTCCCCAGAATTGTTAGGAACTTGCCTATACAAAGAAAGATGCATTTGTAGCGACCTACACTTTCTGTGTCATGTACTGATTAGGAATCACTCATCCCACATACTAGTATTTCACTAGTCCTATTAGAGACTCTCAGGGAAAGAGAGCAGAGCATTAAACAAGTTGGCATTAAGACCAACTTGGTGCTCAGGCCAATGGTCCCAACATACTGGCTATATGGTCAACAAGCCACATGCTTTCTTGCTTGTCACTTCTATATCGATAAACATGAGGATAACTTTCCAGGAGTGCTTCCTAGAGATACTGGAAAACAGCAACAAAAGCAAAATCATTCTCCAAATAGAAATTATAATCCAGCCCTAGTAGTGTGCAAAAGACCTCAAGGACCGAGGTAAAGACAAAACAGGAAAAATGTAAAGTTAAATTTCTGCCTTATGTTTTCTTTCTACCATAATGAAAATCTAGCTCATTGTTTGGAAAGGTGTTTTGGGAAATATTTGCTTAGGGTTTCTCCTATATAATCTTTTCACTATTGTGAATAATGTTATGTGGATAGTTAAAACTTGGCATGAATTTCAGCTTGACCTGACCAAACAAGAACATTTCTAAAATATAAATCTCTTATTTGAGGTTATTCCAGCTAATATTAAACAGATGTGAATTTACTAAAATTAATTTTCTGATTCAAAACAAATACAAAAAGAAAAGGGATCAAAGAGTAAGTACAGGGCAGAGAGAATAAAGGGAAAGGGAATGAGAAAGGTATGAAAATGTACAAACGCCAACTTCTCATAAGGAACATAAACAGTAGGTACTACATACATGTACTAATAAAGTTAAATAAACTTTGCAGAGCAGAAAAGATTTGCAAAATATAATTTCCAGAAGTTTCTGGAGAAACTGAAAAACATTTGGAAACAAAAGGTCACTTTCAGACACACACTTTAAATGAACTCTGATATTATTTCATGTCCCTGCATGATTTCATTACTTTTTATTAGCTTTTATTCTAATGTGGAGACAAAAGATTTTATTCTAAGTGGAGGCCTTGTAAGACTAAGTAATACATCATACAGAGCTGTCATTTATCTATTGGTTCTATTCTTACCCATATTTAATAGAGCTCAAATTTGACTTTTAAAACTTTTTCAAGAAAGAACTCAGCATTGCTATTTCCAGTGATATCCACAGAGAGTACTCATGTAAAAGAGTTTTGCTCATCTTTTGTCTGTATTGAGCACACACATGTCTGAATGGTGCACAGCACTGAGCAGGGGCTCTTGCAGTTAGTAACTTTATTCTACCATCAAGCCCACAGGTATGAGTGCATTCATTCAGCTTGGTTTTTAGCAGTGCAAAACCTGTCTCTAGCAAAATGTCTCTGTAAAGACACAATACATAACTCAGTAGAAAATTTTGTTTTCTTTTCAACCACTAAAAAATATCACCTACTATAGAATATATTTTAGAAAGAACTATCTATTATGTCCATCTTTTTGATTTGATTGACTCTGTTCTGATATGTCACATTTGGTTTTACTCTCTTCAAAAAAAAAGTAATAAGAACTGTGGGAGCAATAAAACCCAAAATATGTAATTGTCATTGTACAAAAGAAAGGAAAAGAAAGTGCTCTAAAGAATATAACTGCATATATATTTAAGTGTGTAAGACTGTTTTGTTGGATCATTGAACAAAAGTGTTTCCAGTCTCAGATTGAAAGTCCACTTGATATGCTTTAATTTTGTAACTTGAACAACTATTTCTAAGATAACAATATGTAATCTATTAGCTAGTGATTTCCTATTGTTTATTTTTTCTGAAATTCTGTATAACTTGTACCCTTTTTCTGTTTTTCTTTCTTTTTCTCCTTAAATAAAAAAGCAACAAAAACAAAAAAGAACCAGTTCAGAGAAATTAATATTGAAATCTTGACAGACTTTCCCAACATTAATTATAATTCATTTTAGTTTTTTGTCATTTTTTTCTATTGATTATTGTTAAGCATTTACTAAAGTGTCAAATTATTTTCAAGAATTTCAATAGGTTTCATCACTTCAAATTTCCAGGACAAGTAATGTGATAGACCAGAAAAGTATGATTACATATTGCTTACAAGTAGTTTAAGAAATATTCATTCTAAAACAAGTTTGCAATGGTGAAAAGTTGATTTTGCCTCTCATGTCTTTCTTTTACTTACTTTTTAAAATTACTTTAATTACTTATTTAATTATGAATTAACAAAGATCAAGGTGCCTCCTATTCATAAATATAACATGGCTTTGTAAGTAGAACTGAGATTGAATTTAAGAGATTCATATTGCACTTAAAACAGTAATCCAACGGACTATGAATACGGTGCCTTCTTCCTTCTTCTTGAAGTACTCATTTTAAGAGTTCAGTAGACGCCTGAACCCATGGAGAGTACTGTTTCATATTTTATACCTCCTTTGCATTGCAGGCATTGTAACTTTGACTTGTGTGGAAGACAACTTGGATGGCTCTCCGTGAACAAAGTGCGTTATCTTCATTTTGGGTATACCTTATCTTGTCTCCATATACTGATAAGTACAGAGCTACGGAAGCAATTTTCTTTTCCCACCAATTGGCTTTAAGCAATGTAAATAGGGCTGGCTGACATACTGATACAAGTCTTTGAAGGCAGGCCACAGTTGCTGTTTTCCAGCCTTGTGACTCCCAAAATCATGGTTGAGCCAGACAAGATGAAGAGCCACCTCTCCAGGGCTGTCAGCTGTTATGGAGTCTCAAGACAAGAGGCTATGATTTCCCAGGCAGAAAAGTTTGCCCATCAGAGCTGAAGCACCATCCACTAAACATAAACCACTGCCTCAATTGTGTGATGCAGATTTGTCTTTCTGCAAATCCTTCTCTCTGCATATTGCAGAGGTGCTTTCAGGCCTCCCAGCTAGCCTGGCTCACAGTACTCACATATTTCCCGCTATTCTCACAGTCCAGTCATTTATTCCTAGCCATTTCCTTCTTCACTAATTAATAAAATCTGGGTTGGACCTGGATAGGAGCCTGATGTTCTGGTGAACCATTCTTTTGGCTGGACTCAGGAACCCCTTGGCTGCCCATGACTATAAATATGTTGGTGTCTTTATTCCCACAGTGGGTTGCACTGGAAGTGGTAGGTTGGAATTAACTTGCTGGAATTCCAATGACTTTTCCATGGGATTAAAAATATGAAGTTTTTGAACTGTGATGGGGACCAGAAAAGGCTCTCTATAATTTGGGTTTGTACTTATTTACTTTTATACTTTACATGTTCATACAAGTTTTATTTCATAATTTACTGGAATAAATATGTTTATTAAATATAATTATGACCATGTGATGCCTAATGATGAGGATGCATTCTGAGAAATGCATTTGTAAGTGATTTTATTATGGTAAGAACAATCTAAAGTTTGCTTTAATAAATTAATATGGCTACAATAAATGTTGTAGGTAGTGCAATCTTAGGAAACAATCACAAATATGCAGTCATGGTTGATCAAAAAGTCATAACGGCAAAAAACTAAGTATAGGGGCTGGGGATTTAGCTCAGCGGCATAAGCACCTGCCTTGCAAGCAGGTGGTCGTGAGTTTGATCCCTGGTACTGACAAAAATGAAAAAGACAAAAAAAAATCCTGTAAGTATATTTATTCACTTAATGAATTAACAATCTATTAAGTGTATTTTAGAGTTTGAAACTATCATTACAATGAAGAAAATGAGTCGATCTAGCTTCCCCTAAATTTATTTTTGCCCTTTCATATTTCCAACCACATATCTTCAGTAGTCCCCTTGCTCACTCATCCTCAGGCATCACCAGTCTGTTTCCTGGGTGGCTATTGATCAGCTGGTGCTTTCTTTAATACTACAGAAATGGAATTACAAAGGACATATTCTTTTTTTGTCTAGCTTCTTGCACTTAGTATAATTACTTTGAAGTTTACCAATTTTGTAGCACGTGTCAGTAATTCTCTTTTCATTTCTGAATAGAACTTCATTTTACATATATGCACTTATTTATGCATTAATCTTCTGATAGACATCTGTGATGTTTTCCAGTCTGGTTGTCACAAATAGAGCTTGAATAATCATGGTTTCAAATGTTGGTGTCAAATTATATAAAGTCTAAAAGAAAACAAGGAAGAATTAGTGACTTTGATAAATATTTCTTAATTCCGAAACAAAAATAAAAATCTATGAAAAGACTGAAGCACACAAAATTAAAAACTTCTCCTTTTGAAAAGATAGTGATAAAAAAGCAAAGGTCAAGCAAGTGAACAGATCAAAACATATATGAAACATACATCCAATAGAACAATTACATCTAAGATATTTTTAAAACTTTTACATCTCAATAATGATGAAGCTTATAACTAAATAAAAAATAGGTAAAGGTTTCATTGCAAAAATGTTCCAGATATTTAAAAATTACAGAAGATACAAGTTAAAACCACAGTAAATTTCTCCTTTATACCTCTGCAGTAGCTAAATGTAAACAGTGATTGTATCCCATGTTGGTGGATCTGGGAAAGTGGGTCTTTATCACCGTGCTGGTGGGCATGGCTGCCTTCCAAATCCATTTCAGATGTTACACATAAATTGTCTATGTAGTCTAGTTGCTTCATTTGTAGATATTCATCCATTAGAAATGAAAGCAATACCACACTAGTATTTGCAGTTTTAAGTTAAAACAAATTCAAAAATGCAGTTTATGTTAAAAGAAAATTAACCTAGATCAATATATAGAAGTAATCTTGGAATCTTTCAAGTTTCATAAAATAGACCAGTGCCTCCAATGATCATTTATGACAACATTTTTTGTAATAAGAACTTGAGATCACACTCATTTAATCAATTATTTTCTAAGATGCATCAGAAAACATATTTTTAGAAGTTATGAAAGAAAGAGAAAAAGGGATACAGAAAGAGTGGAAAACAAAAGAAATTCTGTAGAACTAAAATAAATTTGAAATATGTGCTATTGAAACATCTTAAATATTTACAAATTGTGTTCAGATGTATTTCACAGGACCAGTATGTGATGCTAGATCTTGAATTAGGCTGGTGAATAAGATGCAGGCTTTAGAATCTTGTGCATCACCTTGGCTATCACTTGATACCATTGGCATTCAGGTTGATGTTAGGCTTCTATGAGCTTGAGCGTGTCTTCTATCTCCAGAGTGTTGATTACCTGATGATCCTGCTGTTTAATTTACAGAACTTAACTTACAAAATATATTCATAAAAGAATTAAGCATTCTGGGTATTGGTGCTCCTTCTTCATAGTTACGATTAAGGAAAATTAAAGTTGTCATTGACGTGCAAAATAGTCAGATTAGGGACAATCTTAAATACACAAATGCTTTTCAAATAGTCTTGAATAATTTATAGAAAGCAAACAAACTACTGTTCCACTTATGCTCTAGCAATTTGGGTAAGACACTTTAGCTGAAATTAAAGGAAAATGGATGCACCTTGAGATCATAAAGTCAAGAAAAATAAATCAGACACACAAGCTTAAATAACACATGGTTTCTCTTACATAAGAAATCAAAATATGAATGAAAAGCAAAACGTAAGACATAGCGCCAGAAATAGGAAGAAACCTTTTGCAAATGGGGAGGGACCAAGTGATTGGGAGATGAGGGTGGCAGGGAGTGAAAGAGGATGGAAAAAAAGAAATTAAAGTGTGTTACTGATGTGTATATACTCTCCATAATGCGAGTAATTATTATGTACTGCAAACATGTACTCACACAAAAGCAAAAGCTGAATAAAACACAAAAATGATAGATATTATGTAAGCAAATATAGCTGATTTCTTCACTTTCTTTCAGTCATTCACATACTATATTAACATGAATAATTCACATTCCAATTGACAGCTACAAAGTAAACACTTCTAGAAATATGAAATCTTTATCTAACAAGTTTTCCCATATGTTTCTGACAAATAAATAATTTGAGGCTTAAAAGAAATGATATCTTTTCCCTGTTTCAAAGAACAATGAACTAGTATCCTTTCTACTTCTTAAAAGAGGTCTTTGCATGATAGATCAAGTCAATTACATTTGAAGGAAGCCAATATTAATATTTCCTTTTCATCTTATAGTGCTTATAAAGCAGTTCAAACGACTTCCACACATCTGCAACTTAAATGTAGATACTCCATGTCCTCTAGAGATGTAATTTTAACATTTCCATGCTTCAAAAAGCATCCGAAGGTCTGCCAAGCAATTGATTCTCTAAATCGTCTGGCCACTAAATCGATGACATCAATCCAAGACAATGAAAGGGGAAATTGATGTTTAACAAGTGGGACAGGAAAGGGAATAGGATCCTCCCACCATTTTCCCAGTCATTTCTTTAAAGAGTTCACCTGTGCAAGCAGGAGAATGGGCAAATAATCTACAGCGTAGTTTACCTTGTTAATTCATAAGAAAACTTGGCAGAATACACTACATTGCACCTCTGGTAAACAGATGTAAAGTTGCTCTACAAATACTTACATATCCTAGTACTCTGCTTTGACATTTCCTTATTCTCTGAATTCATCTGGGTTGCGTCTTTCACACCCTAAACTATTTTTTTCCTGATTGAAGAACAAACAAAACAAGATAATATAACAAAATATTAATTTATCAAGATTTCATTTATCCTTATATAAAATGAAAAATAAGTATATATTAAGCAAGTATATGCATATTGCAAAAAAATTTTTTACCTAATTGAATAACACTGAAGAGACCAAAAGGATTTGTAAACCTTGGCTTTGTTTGTTTGCAGAGATAGTGATTTTCTCATCCCTAGGGACTTCCTCATAGCAGTGTTTGTTAACACTTAGTGTTTCCCATTTGGCAGTAATAATCTTTCTAAAGTTGGACAAGATTTAAGTAATTTCAAATTGTTTCCAAGGTTCACCTTCAACTCATGCTTTAAACTGTAGCATATGAAGCATGTAAAACACTTGCTTCAATGAGAACATGATGCTTGCATTTAGTATTTACACAATATGAAATAAATCATGTCAGAATTAATAAGGTCTAATTCTATTAATATCAGAAAAGATTAACATAGGCTCTCTCTTCTAAGCTGACTTACCCGATACTCTTTGAATTATCCTTGACAGTATTAAAATTAGACTAAGCCTACAAATAAAATAGGCCAGCAAATAAATTGAAGTAATAAATTAAGACATTGTGTAAATAAAGGTATCTGTGGTAAGAAGCCAGATTTGATTGAAAATTCTTAGTAGATTTATCATCAGCAATACAGTTATTACTCTGCCTCCTGATGATTCTAGTTACTTGAATTGAGAATTTTTTCTTTTGCATGTTTTTTAGTAAATGCAATTCATATATTTAGGATATCAAGATTTTGATGCTAATTAAATGAAGCCACATCACAGTAAATGAGCACAATGTAATAACAGAATAAAAAAGATTTTATCGGGTCGATAGCCTGATCAGAGGTAGCCAAAATGCGTTTCTTAACCTCAGGTCTGTATAGTTAGCAAAAATGCACATGGATGATTTAATTTGAATTATGCATTTTATAACCACATTAACTCTGTTTCATTACACAGATTGTTACTCAGGGGGAGCTGTTTCGCCAGAAAGAGGAAAAAATAAGATGTCTGTTTAATTTAACCTTTCACTGAAATTTTCCTATTAAGTCATGAAAAGGCATTGCTTTCATGTGCACAAAATGTTATTATTTTAAAACATGATAAGCATTTCAACTGGTATCAAATGCAATTTTTCCCATATTTCATTAACAAAGTATAGATCAAGTTGAAAGGAAAACAAATATAAAAGAATAGTTAAAATTATCTGAACAATAGATGAATGTCACCATTTTCTTAATGGTTAAAATTCTTGACAAAATATATAATGAATATACATTAATTTATTTTATTAAATATATGTATATGTAGTATTTAACTAAAACATTAGTGTATATAGCTTTTATTCAAATCCCAAAAAATATTTTATGTAAAATTTATTATAATCCAAATGACAATGTTTACTCATAGCAGAAAATTTTGTTTTGACAATGAAGTATAAATGAATTATGATTTTATTTATCCAAAATGACTATTGGATTTTTTATGCCATAATTTGGAAATCATGAGTTAACATGTAGTTTCAAACAACAAACGCAACAATAAAATATGCTATATCTAGAATGTATCAACAAATTTATAATTTAGTTTATATTATGATTTGTAATGTATATAACATTATATATCTTTGAAGAATTCAGATGACATGTAGAAATTTGAAAATATGAGAGTGACCCACAGAGAAAGTGGTTGAGGTTAGAAAAATACTGCTTTCCAGTTAGGAGTGGTGCTGGCTTATTCTTTATCCCTTCTCCTTAGTATATTACATTTCTAGGACTGTGAGTAAGATGAAAGGTATTCATGACATTTTCACCATCCTCCCTAAATTTTTAGTCATAAATTAATTGTTATCATGGATTATATATAAATTCATGATGACAATTAATAAAATGATTGAAATGATTCCTTGCTAAGCACAATTATTGAAACATATTACAGTAGAAAATGGTGTGGGCTAAAAAAAGTTGAACATAATTATGAAATAAGGTTAGAGTTCAGAAAGGGCTTATGACTGTAGGAGCCTTCTATAAGTAGGTATTAAATGCCAGTAATATAAGAAAATACTGCTTAATTTTAGCTGTATATATGGAAAGAAATGACACAAGGCTCTTTATAATAAGGAAATATTGGAAACAAACTTGGTTTTCAATAATAGAGAAATATAAACAGGAATAATTCATATTATATATTTAGCTAGTAGTTGAAAGTTATGTTTTCTAAAATAAGCGTCTTGGTTACATTTTTCTCATTGCTGAGACAAAAATATCTGATGCCCAAAATTAGGAAAGGAAAAGTTTATTTAGCTTACAGTTTAGGAGGTTTCAGTCCATACTCAGCTGGATCCAAGTCAGGGTGGCCGCTAAGGGGCAGCCATTTATGGTGGCTGCAAGAGTGAAAAGGGCAAAGAAAGGAATACACAGCTCCTTGCTCCCCTTATTGTGTACCAGCCATCTGCTGCCGGGCAGGAATAGCACTCACACCGCGAATCCCAGCACGAGACAGTGAAGCAATCACAAACGCTAGGCTCAGCCACCACCCTGCCTGAGATTTGGGAGGGCATCAAAACATGAACCCTAACAATAAGGGTATTCAATTATTTGGAAAAAATCATCCAAAATGTGCTAACTGAAGACGAAAATCAGAATATAAAACCTTATATGTAGAATGATATTAATTTATTTTAAAACTGCAAATACTATTTGTTAATCAAGATGTCAAAGGGAGTACTATTTGCAACCAACTTCCTCTGCGATAAATGTGCACGCATAACACATATGACACATAAATGCATAGCACATTTGTACATCTGTTTGTATTATTGTAGAACTCAAAATTCAAGATATTTTCATGAATCAGAATCCAAGAAAGAAGTGTCAATATTAAACAGGGCTGGATCTTCACAGTCCAGGGTGACTTTAGAGAGTGTATCAGCCCATTAGAGGTGGCACTGGGTTTCAGTTATGTGTATTAAAATGAAAAACATTCTCAAATATTATGGTTTAAAAGCTTACCTTGCAGGCTGGCAGATGGGCTGAGTCAGGTGGACTCATTTGGTCTCTGCTGGTCTCTCTGGAGTCACAGATTATCTGTGATTCTTTTGGGTCCCCTGGCTGTCCTTACTCACTTATGTAACCATTGGCTCTGGCTCTCTGCTGAGTCACGTGTTTCCACACTGATTTTATTTAAGAAAGTTAATCTTCAAAAGTAGCAAGAAAGAAAAACAATAACTTTTTCATATATACTAATTTCTGACAACCAAAGCAAGTTATATATTCAAAATCATAACAATTTTGGCAGGAAATGCATGGGATCATAGAGGCTGAAAGGTAGGATTCACTGAAAACCACTAATGGGCAAGAAAAATTCTGATAATAGTGAGAATTTTAACACTGCATTAACTTCTTAGGAGTTAAACTAAGAGTCTCTGCACACCAAATGATAAAAATCAGGCACTTATCCCAGAATACTGGGAGAGGAACACTTCCATGTTAAATGTATTGTAAAATAAAAGTTATGAAATACCTTAGTAAATTTAGTTAAAAATTCCCATGGCATACATAAGAATATATATATATATATATATATATATATATATATATATATGAATGGAATTAACAAAAAGATAATGAGTACTATAATATTCAGTAATGTAAAGAAAAGAATAATAACTGAAAATCAACAAAAGGACAATACCAACTGGAAACCTTGAAAAATACCCCTATGAAAATAGAAACTTCACTAAATGCTGTGAACAGTCTTTTTGGCTCAGCAAACAGGTTTAGTAAATAAGAAATTGAAGAAATAAGGGTTGACTCTATAGCTTGGAACAAGTCAGAGAACAACTGTGAGGCACAGGCTACATCAGTCAAATAGCGATTTGCCTCCAGACACACGAGGACCAAAATGCATGATTTTTACTGTTATGCAGTTTTGTGGGGAGGATTTTTTGTATGCTATTATCCAATTTGACCTTAATTTTAAAATGAAAAACAATATAATAACACCAAGTTCTGACAAGAATTAAGTTGAGGCAGAAGAATTAAAAAGAAGAATGTTTCATTATGCTATCCTGATATTTACAAAGAACCCTGAGCACAAACATAGGTGACTCTTATACATTACAGTGTAACGAGGAGCTGAGACTACACTGTACTCCACATTATCTGAGTGGATTGTGACTGCCTTTATCAGGTAAATGCCAGTGGTTTGGGTTTAGTAAGGTAAGTGGGAAGATACCTAATTTCCTCTGCTAAAATCTATTTCATGTCTTCTATTTCCATGTCTCACATCTCTCAAGTTGGAGAAATCTATCTTGTTTTCAAGAAAACTTTAGACGTGACCTCACACTCTACCTATTTCTGTACCATGCTGGCTAGACATTAAAGGCTCATGAAGTACTTACTGTTGGAGTTCTGCCTTCCTGTGCTGTGAGAGAAGTTCTCCTGAGCTCCATGAGCTTGTGAATCAGTGTTCACTAGGAAGTCTCACTGGCTTGCTCACCAAGCCTATCTTTGAACTGCTAGTTAATCTGAGCATGGTTGTTACTGCTCTGCAAGTAAGAAGATCCTCTCCCCTTTACCAGTCTTCAAATGGTTTAAAGGCATGCAGTGAAAGTAAATTGACTCCTTGCATGGACGTATGTTCCTAACTTACTTGCTATTAAGAAGGTTGGTATCCTCCCTCACTAGATGGAGCCCACACGCTTATAGTTGCATACTTTCACTCAAGTCAGTAGAGCTCAATTTCTCTTCTGACAGTCAAGACATTTTTCTAAACATTCAGCAATTGTGTCTTTTGCTGTACTTGCCTACATATTAGGCGACTTCCAGTTATTTCCATGAAACTTTATCACAAACCATTGGCTCCAGGTATAATTTGATGAATACACCAACAATGAATTTCAGATATCAGCCTCAGACATCCTCTTATCCAAACTGGAGAAGTTGTTACACTTAATGAAGTTTAAAAGTCCTTCCTCAGGGATGATCCCAGTGAAAACTGTGGGTCACACTCCCAAATGGATCTCTTGAGCATTTTGGCTTAACTCAATCTGAATCTTTTGTCTTAAGCAATCACATTTTCCATGAATTCTGTGATTCTTTCTAGAAGATATCAAAACTGGTTTTGAGGGTCCAGAAATTCACAATTAGTGAGGTGGGACAATGGTCTTGCAATCTTCTAAAAGTAAGATGGTCCCAGGGATAAACTAACTAGATAGCAAAAATCAGGAATGAAATTCATTCAAACTGCCTTGAACTGAAATGTGGTTTCATAAAAAAAAGGAAGAAAAAAGTGAGAAGGCAAGTATTGAACCTGTGACTCTTGAAGCATCATAAGGTCACCCTTGATAGGAAACCACTTGTGTTTGCAATCAGTTATTGGAAATGAAAGGTACTGATGAGACTCAGAAGTGATGACTCCAGGTACTAAGGACCTGAGTTACTAGATGCATAAAGAAACACAGCCAGATATGTGGTACAACGATTATTAATATCTGTAATAGGTGTGACACACAGTGAGTTCAGCCTTCAGCTATAGCTATAGTGAGCAGCCTCGGCACAACTACTAAAAAGGAAATCACCATTTATGTCTATACCACCATGAATGTGCCTGCTCTCACCTAAAGGGAAAATCAGGTAAAATGAAAGATTTCTAACAAAATGAATGAGGAAAAACAAAAGAAGACTCAAGAAACTCCTTCTATTAGAAGGGACTCTTTAAATAATTATTAAGAAATTCACTACAAAATGGAATTCTTAATGAAGTACATTAGGCATATAGGTGGATAGACGAAACTTCCTGCTAGTCCTCAGCATCAAAGAGTCCTAAACACATCTGATGTATTTCCTGTTGACTGGAGGAATTTAAAAAGTTTAAAAAAATATAACTGAGAAGCCTGACTTCAAACTCCCTGGTATTGCGAAATACACTGTGTGAGAACTGACGAAAGGGCCAGCGTTCCCCACCACATCCACCAGCACAGCAGCTGAGGCTATGTGCCCTTGAATACAATGATCAAGGGGTGGAGGAAAGTGTCCTGCGACGTCTCCATACAGGACTCCAATGCAGTATGACTCCAAAACCTATTGGTGCTCTCTCAGGTGCAATTAAATTGGAAGAATACGGATACACTGATGTTAAGGCACAAGTAGCGAGGAAATTGGAACATACATGAGGCCTCTAGATAAATTCACTTTGTCTCCTTTATCTGAAAGTGTCATGGAAATGAATGCTGTGTTTGTCTGTGGACCACTCCCCTGACCTAGGACCGCGAAACAGAAGTGATATGAATTTACTCTTCTGAGAGTGTTGATTAGAAATGCCAAATTCAATTACCCGGACCCATGGGGATTTGCCATTTTGAAGCACAGAATCCCTGTGGGAAAGAGAAATTCCATACAACACACTCATGTGGACAGCAAGAAAGCACTTCATGCGAAACTGAGAACACAACTGAATGACGATTGCAGGTCCTTTAGACATGAAAATTTCTACATGAGGGAAAAATACTTTGTATTGGGCATTGATTGAAACTGTCCCTATAACTGAATAATGTAAGTATCTTTTAAGTGTATTTACCTTTTATTTTTGGATGACATAAAAAATTCTATAATAGAGAGGATAATGTCCAGAAAAGTAGTATATTACAAAAGGTCTGTCCAGAAGTATGCTGCATGATTAGTATTCTGTTGATCAGTGAAGAACTTCTTGGTTTGTGGATGACAATTTCAAAATATGTGAGTATTATTTAGCTTGGAAAACCATCACACTGAGACTTTTGGATGGAAAGACTGATTGAAGATGATAAAAACTGATCACTTAGAAGGACTGAGTTCCCTATTGTGTGGTTTTGAAGACCTAAAATGTCTTCATCACTCTGTTCTGATCAGTTTAGTACTATTTTGTATGGTATGAATTCACTGTGTGTGAAGATATGGACAATTATTTGCAAGAAAACAAGAAACAATACGATAGATAGTGAAGATTTCCGGTGGTCTTGCTTTGAAATCTGTTTCTTAAATTGTTTTCTTATGATCTGTTTGGTTATGTTTAATTTTACCCTCTTTAAAATAAAATATTTAAAACAGATTGAGTTGCTTACTGCTTTTCTCATATGGATGGAAAAGCTGGACAATAATTAAAAACCTTATATTTGAATTTTTATTAACTTATGGTCAGAGAGCAATGGCCTCTCCACATACATATCCAGGGAGAAGGACAATACAACTTTAGACTATTAAACAGATGTGTACTTACAGGAGGGCTGACTCTGTGGAAGTATTTTTGGGAATGTAAGGGGTAAATTAAAACAGAATGTGTTGATGCCCATCAGAGGAACTTTTTCATGATAAAAATATAATTGGACCTGCAGGTGGACATCATGGTGTGCTTGTTTGAGATGGTCATCTGGATCCCTGGGGAAACTGTGGCAATGCAAGGATGGTCTGAATCCAGACACACATTTTCCTCTTAAAATATCCAAGACTCAAATTTCAATGAGAACAGATTTGATTGCAAAAAGGAGACTTGAATTACAAATAATTATGGGTGAAATTCTCTGAGGCAAAAGCCCCACACTCAGGTAGCAAGAGAGCCTAATGCAGTAGCCCTGAAAGGCTACAGAGATGTCCTAACACTTACTCTGGATTGGATGTTTGTGTACCTGATGGGAGACACAAATACTGTAGAGCTGGAGCAGAGATCCTTTGTCAGTTTGAACCACCAAATTACATTTTTTCCATTTTTAAATAGAGAATAAAACCAAACAAAATACAATACAATGAAGTCAATCAAAACAAAACAGTGAAAATGATACAGGACTTCAAAACAGGATAATAAGAAACCAACAATGATTACCATGATGCCTCTTCTTATCTTCAAAATTGCCCAAACCATCAGACATAATAAAATCAAACAAAACAGCACAGAATAAATTCAACCAAAAGAGGACATTGCAGAAAACAAATCAATCAAATGGAACAAAACAAAGCAGTGAGAACAATATTGGATTTCAAAAACGTGACAGTAGGAAATCCCCCATTGTTGCTACATTGCATATTGATCTCTAAATAGATGCTTGGATTACCCACAGAGTCAATCAAACTACACAAACATTAAGTTGCATTTGTACCTTAGTTGCTATCAACTCAGTCACTTGCTTACTTGGGATGAGTGAGTCTTCTTGTCCCCCAGCTGCACACTGGCTGACTCACAGGAAGGGTAGACTGGCTACTTGTTTTTCTTCCCATCCCCTCATGGCTGCTGCTAGCCCATGGGAATAGCAAATTGGCTTCTTGTTTTTCTTCCTGGCCCTACATGACCACATTCCTTAAGACCAATAAATGTAACTTTCAATCCTTGATGAACAGTTTGACATACCACTGCAACAGCCAATTGAAACATTTGTTGCTAAAATGGGAGAGATAAAGGCATGGAGGGCTGGATGACATGACTTAGTGAGTATGTATGGCTAGAGTAATGGAAGACACCAGACAGACGCATGTTCTCTCTCTCTCTCTCTCTCTCTCTCTCTCTCTCTCTCTCTCTCTCTCATTCTTCTTCCCATCTCTTGAATCTTCAGACAGTGAAGTGACACTGGAATAATTAGACAGTTTTTCCCACCTCACCTCAACTTTGTTTTTTTTTAATATTTAAGTATTTAATTCATTGATACTAAAACTAGAGCTACACTTCTGAGTTCGAGCAATTTGGATAGCTCTTTAGCAAGAAATTTAACTATATCTTTAAGATTTTGGTTCAGAAATTTCCTTTCTCCCCTCTTGAGTGTAATGGGGTTGACCAGGAATATAATTATACTTCGTAGTAACTGAAATAGATTGCTAGATCTACACATGTATATTCTTACTGTAAGTAAACTGAAGTATACAGAAACTGATAGATTTACTAGTAGTCACATCTAATGTTATTTCTAAGAGTGGAAAAATTTTCATTAACCTGAGTGTAGGTGAAAAGGGTCACAGTAGATGAAGGTAAATGGAGAAATACATGAACTAAGCAACAAATCAAATCTAGTATTTTCTTCATGCCTCAGCAGAGATTCAAGTAAGAGGTGATATATTCTAGTGAAACCATAGAAGATGTTTGAAAGAATGAAGCCAAATATGGCCACTGTTACCCTTGGAAGCTGGCAAGGGCAAATGGAAGGTTAGAAATTGAGTGGCATCATTCTAGGAGATAATTGGATCATACAAGGTCATGATGAATTAACTATTCATTGATGACTGAAGGGGAATCTACCAATAGGCCATTATCTTCTGACTTTTACACTTTATATTACATTTACTATACCGTAAGTAGTGTAATGTAACTCAGGCATCACTGGCAAGATAACAGTATTTATACTGATTGTAGAATTTACTAGAAAATTGAATTAAAGCCTCCTCAAAATGTAATATAAGTGCAAAATGACCAACTGAGGCAGAACTAGATTTACCTACCAGTTAATCTCTAGTAAGGTAGTTCTGCACAAGTTTGTCAGGAAGGTCAAAATAGCAGCGGACAGAGCAGAAGCATGAGTTATCAAATTACCTCAACATAGAAAAATTGTATGTACTGGATTCATTGTTGCTTTAGATATTTCTTTACCTTCTTGGTGTTGGGCACATTGATACTAATGCTAACTGCCTTTATTTTCCTAAAGTGCATGTATTTAGTAAACTCTGTCATTATGTACCCACTAAAACTCAATCTGAGTTTATTGCTGATTTTATTCACTTGAAAGGGACAATAGGAAATCCATCACTTTTCTAAGGATTACCGTCTTTACTTATCCTATGAGAATTTTATGTTTCTTAATATCTAATTGAGTTTTAATAGCCATGACTTTAAAAAATTCAGTCTGTGTTTATGTGGACTAAAAGATCCAAAGAAGAGTGAAAATTTTTCCTTTTCTTTTAATAACAGACAAGTTGATTACTTGCAACTGACCAAAAGCTAATTTTAAAAAAACCCTAACCCCATTAATTTATTTTGGCTCTCATTAAACTTTTAGAGTCACTTGCTTGCCCTTTCCCTTGTCTATTTTAAGCTTCTATTCAGCAGTTTTTCATTTTTGGCAAGCGTATTTGGAAAATGCACAGATTGAGCACCAGAGTGAGACGACTCATACAGTTTAAAAGCATTCTGTGAAGTGATCACAGCTTTTCAGTTTGCTTTGGGATGAAATACAGTCCTATAATCCCCAATCCCGGCACTCCACAGGCTAGATGGTGGGCTGAGACAGGCGTCAATCGAGTAGCGACATTCAAGGCATGTGATTTACTAAAGCAGAGTTGTTACCAATTTCACCTAAAGCTTAGAGAAAGCCATATAAACATTTTAGAAATGTTTAGAAGCACGTTCTTATCTTCTTCCCTACAAAGTGAAAAATTACAAGAATATGGTTGAAAAGTTAAGCACTGACAGTGTATCACCTTAGGAACCATATAGGAATGATAATTTTTTTAATAACATTACTAATTCTGAACAAGAATCCAGAGACAGGATGAAAAATCACTTGGTTTATAGTACAAGGAATGTAAAATAGTTAAGCATATATTAAAGACTTCAAGTTTTAATCTTGTAGGCATCAATATATTTGGTTGGTTCTCTTGACATTGTTCAAACAATAAATTACACACATATAAAACAATTTGTTACTTTCATGTCTGTCATTTTTAAATTGTAAATTTTAGATTGATAAGTGTTAAAGACAGTTTGCTATTCCACTATGATTTTCTAAGAAATAAAATATTCAGAAAAGATATATGCATGATAAATGGTCAGTATATATATATATATATATATATATATATATATATACATCATCCATGTTTGATATGCCTATGTGTGCTCAAATATCTTCTATAAGTTTATGAACATAATAGATCATTTTTATTGAGTACTTCCTTGGAAACAAGTGCTCAGCACATCACATGAGTTACAGCTTCCTATAAATTATACCATTTCATCTCTGTAACAGTCCTATAAGATGCCTATGGCCATTGTCCTATTTTGCAGTTCAGGAAACCAAGTCAAAAAGTGACTAAGTTGTTCCAAGTCAGATCACATGATAAAACTCTTTGGAAAAACCTTTTGTTTTCATCATACCTTTTGTTCTTGAACTTTTTTTTTTTTTTTGGATGAAATGATTTAATGTAGGCACATCTCTCTTTGTCTTTTATGGCACACTTACAGCATTCAGGCACACATATACATATAATTTGCACCTGTATTCACATTTACATATGGTTGTTTATATATTTAAACACTCACAAAAGCAGTGTGTACACGTATCTTTCCTGATTGTTTTCAATGATATTAGGAACTCAGGCAGCTTCTGTGTGCTGTCCTGAAAGACAGTTTGATTGAAGCAAGACTGTGTCCTGTGGTGTAAACATTGCTCTCTTGGTCATGATAAGCTTCAAACACTGGAAGTCTCAAGACTGTGGAATTGCAAAGTGAAATCCTTCTTCACGGTTTATTATTGCAACAATGGTAAGGGACTGAACTAATCTCTGCTCCCCAGTGCCTAGTTCTTACTGTGATGCTGACAACACAATATGCTAGCTGTGAATTTAAGTCACAAATAGAATTCTTTGTATATGTACTGCTAAAGCAAGCACAAGGTACAAAGAATTCTTGAAGACAACAATTCGAACTCAGAGAATTTCTCCTAGCTATGTTACAACAGAGCCTTACATAGGCCACTTCTTCAGAGTGATGATACATCTGCTGACGCCAGTCTGTTTCATGACTGTGTGCTCCCTACATTGTTTCTTTGGGATTAAATGAGGTATTCATTGGTCTTGACCAGCAAGACTTTCTGAAAGTCTATGAATGCTGTTTCACACAGAGGTGTTACAGGAAGTAATGAAAAAGTCATACTAATATAGATAAAACAAAGGATTTCATTTTTTATAGTGAAAAAAGTCTAATATCAGATTTCTACTAAGGGTGCTGTTGGGTCTTCATGGAATGGTACTGTAAGGTTGTTCAGTATTTCTGTTCTTTTCACGACTCATCAAGAAGAGTCAATAATCCGACAGCCTTGCAAAGTGGTATTCTATGTCCTGGACTCTGTGTGAAGCCTGCAGTCCGTCTGCCATGGTCATTTTAATTGTGGACAGTTAAGTAACCCTAAGCAGGAGGCCTCCCCACAGAAGAGCTCCAGCAAGTGTGGGGAAGGGTGTCCCGTTCTGCACTCTTACTCTTTCCCATCATTATTCAAACTGAAACACAAGTTCCTTTGTACCCTACGCCAACTTCAAAAGCACCAATGAAACTTCCTCGTTTTAAAACTATTATTATTGCCAGTGTTTTTCTATGACTCCAGTGAGACAGGCATGCCATTACCCATGGTCTGTGATCAGTGTAGATAATTATTTCAGGCCACGTACACTCATACGTAAAAGTGCAGCCAGGTGACAACCTCAAATCCACATAGAGGAGCCTCCCCTCTCTTGCCATTGTTGAGATCACCTCTGAGTGGAGCTATAATTGCCACTGACTTTATCTTGATGTCAGCATTTTATTCAGATCAACTGTGTCTACACGAAGGATGTTTTTCTTCTGGTAACTGATATCAGAAGCTTCCTGTGATCAGCCAAAGACTGAAATTGGACAAAATCTAGTGAAGAAATTCCTACATCTTAGCTTTTTAAGTTTGCATTAAAACTTTGGCTTTAAGAGGATAATGGGACGACGGAACACGAGGAAGTAGAGGCGGAGGTGCGGCATTACGAATGTGCTTGGCCCTTGGTCAGGAAGCTTACTTGTACCTCCTACATGGGTCATGTCTAGTCTCATACAGAGGGTTTCCATGTCAAACTGGAATTCTGGGCATACCTGACATTTGGATTAAGGGAGCACTTATGCATGATGTTAGTTCTAGGGTCATCGTCAGGTCAGGTGTAAAGTCAGATACTCAGTCTTTATTAGGATACTCACAGGTAAGCCAGGCACTGTGACATGAAAAAAAGAAAGAGAAAGAGAGGAGAGAGGAGTGGAGAGGAGAGGAGAGGGGGAGAGAGAGAGAGAGAGAGAGAGAGAGAGAGAGAGAGAGAGAGAGAGAGACTGCAGCTCCCTTTTTAGAGCATTCACTAATGACAGGCTTTACTCTATATTGCAGTTAAAAAGACTTGAAAAGCACCTCACCAAATGAGTATGCAGAAATGAAATCAGAGCAGAGTCAATTTGGTGCAGTTAATTTTTAATTATACTCTCTCTTCGCTCTGGTTTTATTTATTGCCAAGCAGCTGGAAGGGTAGAATCCACCAGAGAGTGAATCACTAATTCTCTTTTAACAGGAATTTCTTTGTAGTAAATTGTTCAAAAATAGATTACAAGTGAGATTGGCACAATTCAGAATAGCTTGTTTTTCTTCTTTAAATGTCATCATCATAAAATTGTCTCAACAAATGCCAAAGATGCACAAAACTGAGGAAAGCTCTTTATATTCTTATTCTACTGATTTGAGGAAGTATTTTCAAGAGGAAAAACATCAGTGTTCACAGCAAGAAGACAGAAAAATTATCCCTCTACTGACCTCTTTCTATTTGGTTCAATTACTGTTACCATTTGAAAACAAAAAAGAAAGTTTTACTGGTATGACAGATTGATTTTAAACTCTCCACATATATAAGGCTGTACTATTTGTGGCTAAAATATAATCATCATCCTGGAACCATCCCAGTCTTTAAAGATGATGACATATTTAGGGCTGACTGTATTCCATTGACAAGATACGTTAAAAGTGAATAGAGGCTAGAGTTTGTCAAACATACTGTGATCTTACATGAAATGCTGATGCAAGAATATGTGGAAAGAGATGTGAAGCGTAAAAATTGTGGGTATCGAAAACCCTTCTCTGTAGATGTAGTGATCATGAATATAGTTATACTTACCAATAAAATCAAGAGAATAGTTATCAGGGGCTGGGGATTTAGCTCAGCGGCATAAGCACCTGCCTTGCAAGCAGGTGGTTGTGGGTTTGATCCCCGGTACCAATTTAAAAAAAAAAAGAGAGAGAGAGAATAGTTATCATCACTCCAAATTCTCTCACAGTTTAGACTCTAAGGTAAATCTTCAAGATCACATACATTATCAAACACAAATGAAAATATTTCTCAATAACATGAGAAATCATTTCTCAATAACATGAAAACAAATTAAAGTGCATGTCCCTTAGGAGATACTGAGGCGTTAATAATGTGCTGATAAATATTACATCATTGTGGGGTTTTTTTTTGCGTTTTTGTTAAATCATATGCTATTTATCAAATATGAACTGATTTTGGTTTTTCAAAAGGAAAATCATCTAATGTGAAAACTATCCCACTTTTAGGCTTGAATCTTGAAGAGGTATGATTATTTCTTTCCCTCTTGAGTTTTGCTTTTGTGTATGTGTAGTCATTTTTTCTCTTTCCTAAGGTGGCTTTGCAGCATAGAAAAGCTGCTACAAGGAACTTTTTTACATTAAATTATACTTAGAATTGGTTTAAAGCAAATGTATATCCTAAGTCCTGGTTATTAGGATTAGTGAATACAAGTAATCTACATTCCTGTAAGGAGTCACACACTTCTTTTTTCACCCAGTTTATTGTCTACCTCACTCCCCAGACTGGTATATTTATTATTAGAGCACTTCTATGTTTCCTTTCTAACAGTTTTATCCAGAGACAATTTGGTCCATATGTTTTTAATTTGCTAACACTTAGCTCATCGAAATCTTGTGGAGGAAATATGATGTTCAAGAAGTTGCTTGAGTCACTTTTTTTTTTTTTTTTGGAAAAAGAAAGTAATGTTTTCTTATTTTATGGTTCACAAACTGACTTCTAAAGATTTGAATTCATTTCAAATATATGGAATCTCAAAGTTCAAGCATGTCCTAAATTTGGCAAGGTGTTCTTCAGTTTCTGATTAGAATGATGTCACTATATAAAAATAAGGGCAGACAAACAACAAAACTTGCAGAAACTGAATTCCTAGTCTTCCTTTCTCTTGAAACTCCCTTTGAATGAGGCTAAAATGCCTTTGTAAAGACTTCTGTCAATCCATGATGTCATTTTTCCCAGTAATTGTAGAACAAAGTTCAAAGTACTTGAAGTAAATTTGTTTAATATTCTTAAAAAGAAATTTAAATAGTTTTGAGTATTTTATTGCTCCATAATATCCTTCCAACTCTCCATAAACAGCATGTTGGAGTTCTAGAATTTCATTTTAGAAAATAGGGTGTGCATTTCTTTCAGGATTATTGGAGAGAGACAGACAGAGAGACAGAGACAGAGACAGAGAGAGATAGAGAGACAGAGAGACAGAGAGAGAGACAGGCAGAGAGAGAGATAGAGAAAAAGAGGGAGACACAGAGAGAGAGAGAGGTGCTATTGCGTTCAAACAACTGTAACTGTGGTGCTGGGTCTTCCTTACATTCTCAGCTCTGTGAGTTTGTACACAATATTTTATCAATGTTCAACAATTTATTCAAATACAACATGAATGATAACAGTCATCTGAAGTTTTGGTAACCAAATGATACCAGGCCTACAGCACAAGAAACAGTCTTTTTGACCACCCTTCAAAGAAGATAAATGCTGGAGAGCTTCTAGACACTTTAGTTTCACCCACCTCAGTTTTAACTTGATCACTACTTGGTTAGATACCAACAACGCTATCAGAAGCTGGTACCAGTCCTGAAGAACCATTGGAAAACAATGACTGTGGCATAAATGCTTACTGTACCATTTCACATTCTGGAAAAATGGTAACATTAAAAATATATATGAGCATTGCAATTTTAAAAATTTCATGTATTCCTGCAGCTTCGAGCATTCCTGTGATTTGACAAGACTAGTATGATAAGTCTGGTCCCTGACAAGTTTTCTTTTTTGCTTCCCCAAGTGAGACTTTAGTGATGCTTAAGTCCACCCTAAAATCCTCTCCTGACCTTTGCTTGTGTTTCCCACTTGACCTTCATGAAAGTTGCTCACTCACAATTCTTTACATTCTCGTTTCTTCTTCATCCATGTAGTTGAGCCAGTCCTTGGCAGCTCCTTCCTGGGGAGTGGGGGGCCACCTGTGTAGCATGCAGGGCCTCCTATCGCAAGGATTTGTAAAGACGATCCTGTAACTTACTGTACTTCTTTGAAGGTAATTTTCTCAATAGAGTTAGAATGATCTCCAAAGCACCACAGTAACCCCTATTCCCAACAGATAGCATAGCATAGCATAGCATGCAGTAATCATTAAAGCTCATCCCTAATATTTGAACTCTAAAAAAATGCTTTTAATTTACTGTCTTTTGGAAGGATGTCAACATTGCAAGCTATGTTTTGTTATGTCCAGGCACAGCAGAACTAGACATTTTGCATGATCTGTGCAATATAATTATCTCATGTTGATATCTGTGGTATCATCTGGTTGCTGACTGACACTATCCCCAGTCCTCCCTGCCCTGTGGCTGCAGTGCAGTTATCTGCTGGGAACTTTCATGAGCCCTTTGTCTGCCTCAATTACTTTTACCCCTTCAAAGATTCTAGGCATGCGATTCCTCTTATGATTGCACTCTCATTTTTACAATCAAGATGATCTTAATTGTGCCATTGATGAGTACATTTTTTCCTTCTTGATTTTAACCAGAATCTGACCTTACCCACCACATTTTTTTCTATCCAGTTCAAGGGAAGAAATACCTCTCTGCTTTGCTTGGATACAACTTATTCATGAGATGCTGCAAAATTCTAACTTCATACATAATCTAATTTCATCATTAACTAGAATGTTTTTATGAGGTTTATATAAATCTAAGCATAGGGTTTAAAGAAAATGAAGACTCTGATTTACATTGCTTCATAGGCTAGAGTAAACACTCATTGATACAGTCTAATAGACCATTTTATTCAGCATTAATAATAGATTTTAAAAAATAATTACAACCATTGATTTTTATTAAATGAGATGTTATTAAAATATGCACAGTTTAAATATCTTCTTTAAAATAAATCCTTACATTTTGCTCTGTTTTTCTGTGTTCTTATCAGTGCTATAAAATGTACTTAATTGATTTTATTGTCTACGTTCTACGGTGATCATAACGAAATGGTAGACTTGGTTATTACACTTACCTGTCATTATGCTTGGGAGTAAACTGACAATGGGTTTTGTCTTCACCTGTGCGAAATATTAGTAGAATGATACTTCTCTTTCACATAAGGTTTTTCTTTCACTGATGAGAATTGATTTTTAGCATGCAGAGCAAGATTTTCAAGGCGAAAAATGTACAATGAATACAATTAATATTTTACATCTTATATGGCTTAATTTACAAATACTATTTTGTATACTTCACAAAAGATGATATTTTATTTTGACTAAAGCAATAACATTTACCTGAAGTAATTCCTTAGAATATGGTGGTGTTATGAGAAATTCTCTGAGTGACTTGTCCAGCTGAGAGAGTGGGAGCTCATAACTCACTGTCGAATCACTGATGCCATCAGTAGAAGCTGAAATTAAAAGTGTGTCTGAAGACAGATTGACATTCAAGGCCAAGTTTATACCATCTCTTACAATTAATGATAGGATTTAGCTGGACAGGCTCATCTAGACAAGTTGAAAAATTATTTCATATCCTGAACTCAAATGATTAATAAGTATTTTATCCCTCTCAATAAACCATAGATTTATTGAAGATATATGAACAGGCTTTTTTAAGTCCAAAGTGCATTAATAAAGAATTTTATATATGTTAAGGAAAAATGTGACTTCCAAGTTATAAATGTTAAAATGCTAAAGAATTTCTAAAGGATGATGCTAGAACTGTCTTTTCCATCAAAGGTACTGGATTTCCTTGTGCTCAATAAGTATTCAAAATCAGAACCTGGTTTCAGTGTGTCCTGTTTTTATGGCTCCATAGTCGCACTCTAGGAAGAGGTTAAGCTTTTGAAAAAACAGCTAAAATTGTTATGCACGGATCTCACAGTAACATCAACCTAAATACAAATTAAATGAATACACCTGATATATTTTGAAGATTAGGTGGCAATTTTCTCCAAGCCTAACATACATCAGGGATCATTTCCTTCCTAAAATAAAAGAAAGTGCTTGATAAAATAGCAATATTATTAACTAAGAAATTTGTTAATAAGAACAGAACTTTATGTGAAATTACAAATTTCTATAAATCTATGACTGTTGTTAAACACAAATAACATTTGTAATATTTACTAATTAACCATTCTATATTAAATTGAAAACAGTAACATTTAATAATTTATAATGTATCACATATTTATTTAGATAATAACTTGACAAGCCTTCAGTATAGCAAATACTGTGTTAAACTATTAAACATAAATCACTGGCTAAAAGTGACCTAATATCTCTGTACTTGGAGGATATTTACTACTTGCTTTAATAGATATCTGAAGTACTAGTTCTTCATATTTTCCTAAAATAAAATATTTTATTTTAGTAAAGAATTGTGAGACTTGATCATTGCTAAATATATTGAAATGATGGTGGAATTCTAGTTTCACAGAGGTTGTGTACAATCAAGTATCAATATTACTTCAACAGCAGCAAAGTAATTACATAAGGCTTAGACACTTTGCAAGTGCAATTTACTGTGTCCGTTGCTAGATCTAAAATGTTGAAATCATTCAAGTTCTCCGTTCTCACAAATTCTATCTTCTATATCAAGAAAACCATCCTAATCATGCAAATGAGCAAATGCATCAGCTAACCATCTTGTGGTACTGGGAAAAAACAAAGAAGAAACTCAGCATACTGTAGATTCATCACAAAGCATCAGGAAAGATGAAGTCCAGATACAATATTTTTATAATGTGCTCCTGAAAAAACTTACAAATGAACTGCAACAAGACTTTTGGTGGGAAACTAGGCATGTGAATAGTCATTAAGACCGTTATAGATTGAAGGAACAGCACACAAAAGTCCCAAAGCAGAAAATTGCTAAAAGTTTTTAGAAACCAATGATATACCAGTAGGTCTGTACTGCAGACAGCACGATGTCTAGACTCCAACAATTCATTCAGGTCCCTGAAAGTTTTTATCCGCAATGGAGAGCACTATGTCTGAGGCTAACGTAATGACATGGAAGGGTCACACCTTGTCTTTGGAAAGCTCCCACTCTCTACTGTGTGAAACATGGATTGTAAATATGCAAACTCTTTGATGCATCATCTGATAGCTATTTTCTGTAATAAGAAAGAATTAATCATAGTTAAATTTAACTTTCATAGTATTTTTGTAAGTACGTGTATCTGAAATTAAAATCATCAGGAGTTACTGAGGAAATTCAGCCTCATTTAAAAATAGTATTTATTTAAAGGAATTGTCAGCTGACATTTGTGTGGTTATGATTGATCTATTGATTTAAAATATCATGTTGGAAAGTTGATTGGGGTGCATTAAAGAGCAGCAACTACTTAAAAGTGAGTTTCAAATACTCATAAATTAAAGACAGTTATTTAGTTTGATGTTTGTATAGTAATATAACTGCATTTTTAGTTCAATTTTTATAGTTCATTTTAACAAATGTCATGATTAATGTTTAGGCAAATAAGAAAGTAATGCAAGGTATCATTTCTGCATTACAGCATCATAAAGAAAGAAATGAATGACTCCGCTTTAAGAAGTAATATTTCATAAAATGAAAAATAGTTACATTGGTCTTAAATATTGATTGTAATAGGAGAGAGAAAAAAGACTACTGCCACTAACAAATGACACTTGAAAATACATGAAGATATGACCAACAACAGGAGATGTGAGAAATGTGCATAAGTAGGTAATTGATATAGCAGGGATAGTACAGGGTATAAATGGTTAAAGTTGGCTAAGGTAGTGAAAATCTGCATATTTCATGCTAAGGGCCT
The DNA here is from genome assembly GCF_034190915.1 of Cavia porcellus. NCBI lineage: Eukaryota > Metazoa > Chordata > Mammalia > Rodentia > Caviidae > Cavia > Cavia porcellus. The sequence continues at coordinate 24,935,392 of NW_026947510.1, read as the reverse complement.
GTGATTCAAGAAGAAAGGACAGTAGTTGGATATTTTTAGTGTAGGAATGAAACAGTTGAATCACATCTTAAGAGGATAATAATAGGGAAAATGATGAATTAGCACAGGTGTTAGACTAGTTTTTTCTCCAGAATTAATCTTGGAAAACTATAAAAGTTAGTGGAAATGCTTATGATCTGAGCATAAAGCAAATGCACAGTGAAAAATCCAGAAACACTAAACAACCAGGAGCAATAAATATCAACATAAATTGCGAAGAATGCATGCATTTCTGGGAACAGCACTGTCTTTGCTGCTCAGACACAGCGGTGAAAAGACAAATTGATTGAGAAGAACAACAGAAGCATCTGCTCTTATCTTCTCCTATGACCGGGATGGTGATTATGGCTTGACCACTACATAAATTAGAAATAACTTACCCAGGGTAAGGAGCTGATGAAACAGGTTTGTGGTTCTTGTTGTTGTCAGGCATTCTTGAAAAATCTGCCCTCCAACTACAAGAGCTGATGGAACACAAACAAAAAATCAAAGCAAAACCACACAAAACAACAACAAACTTACCTGATAATTCTGTATCATCTTAAAAGTTAAAACAATGGCTATACCAGCACACAACAATGATGGTAAATTATAAGCAGTGATCTGTGATCTCTGACACACCTTACTCAGGTGACACCCTCTCCATTCTAATCAGTGTCACCTAGAGCTACCCCAGCTTAGAGCTGGCCGTTTGCCTTTCTCTTACAGACTCTACCACACACCCCAAATAACATCCCAAATCCCAAATAAAACAAGAGGGCATCCCAAATAAAACAAGTTCAAAGGGCAAGTGACAACAGTGCTGAGTGTTATACAGAGAATTATTACCTATGCTACGCAGTAGCTAACATAAAAGGACCCTTGCAAGGAAATGAGATTGATACACCTTGGGGATGATGCAGGATGACAAGCGAGGAACCCTCAGATAAAGATGCAGAACAAGATAAACCTACAAAAGTAGAAACATCTGTACTTAATAATAAAAGTTCTGCTGTTATACAATGTCAAAGAAAAGGGGAAATGTTTGAGGCAAGCTGGATAGATTTTTCTGCTTTCATTATGTAACAACTACCTACTATAAATGAATCTAATAAAAAAGGTTGATTTTGTCTCACAGTTATTCCATTCTGTTGTTTGGACAAAGAATTTACTTTTTAAAAAGGCTGAAGCAGGTTCTTCAATTGATACTATATTTTGAAAACTACTGTTCCAAGCCATGTGTGGTGGTGCAAGCCTCTAGTCTCAGCACTTGGGGAGACTGAGACAGAAGAATCTCTGCAAGTACAAGGCCAGGCTGGGTGACAATGTGACTTCAAGGCCAGCTTGAACTGCATAATGAAACTCTGTCTCAAAAAGACACACACACACACACACACACACACACACACACACACACAAACTACCCAAAAACAATGAAAAAACTTCCCAAAAATAATGAAAAATTGTTTGCTAGTATTAACTGTAAATTACTTTATAGGATTAGAAAATAGTGCATCTATAACTTCTACTAAAGTGGATAATATGTATTTGCAAAGTTCACGCAAGCACTTTCAGAAAGTCAGAGCTGATCACCTCCAAAGATAATGGAGTAGCTTGATGTCACCGGAAGCAAGCAAATGAAGTAATCTTCTAAAACCTAAATGGAAAAATGAAAATTTTGAATCTATAACTTGCTAACCAAAGTGTTATGCAAACAAGTGTCAAAATACTTCTACCCTCAACAATTTTTTTGTATTTATTTAGAAATATGGATTGGAAAGGGTCAAATTTAAAAAATATTTTGGAAGACATTTTCAAATAAAATGAAAAATAAATTCATAAAAATTTAGTTAAAAATAAGATTAACTTATTAAAGGCTATTCTACAGAGGGGCTCTAAAGAAGAGAAGGAATGTTTATACTAATGAATAGTTAAGTTTATATCAGTAGGAATAGATTATCTTCCCAAATTGTTTGGTGAACACTAGTCTAATATTACTGCAAAGGTTCATTATTTGTTTTTTGCTTATTTGTTTATTTTTGGTTCCAGGAATCAAACTCACAACCTCACACTTGACAGGCAGCACTATGCCACAGAGTCAGCTGTGGCGATATTTTAAAATATCAACATTTACCAACAGTACAACTCATGTAAGGTAGATTTCTTTCTATAATGTGAGTGATTCATCAAGTCAGGCTCAGGGCTTAAGAAAGTTGAGAGGTTTCCCAAAAAGGAAGTAATTCTGTCTCAGGACTGAAGCACAGAAACCCCATGAAGATTTCCCACCCTGCGGGCGTGTTCCAGAAGCTTTGGACCCAGCTGGACCATCAGCCCACACTTCAGTCACTGCACTTCCTGTTGCTTTGCTGAGTGCAAATTCCCCAACCACCCTCAGGCCTACAACGAGTGAGACAGTTTTTTCAACAGTTCAAACAAAAAACCTCTCAGTCTCCCTGTTGCTGTTTCTGTCTGTCGCTCTCTTACTATAAGATTTATAGTTATATAGTAATGTCTATCTATCTAGGAGATATTTATAGCCCTTAATAACTTACATGTCCTAATATTTGTGCATGAGGAGATAGTTATATCTTCTAATGACTGTTTCCCTGGAGATCTCTGACTAATAATTCAACAATCCAGAATGAAACAAAAAGAGAAACACAGGCATAACAACACAGTGCTCAGGTTTTTGTGTGTAAATAAAATTTCTGTGCACAAGTGCTACCACATTTGGCATTTGGGAAAAAGTCCATGAATTTAGTAAAAGTTTTATTTTAAAGATAAAAATCATAGAATTTTTAAAAGAAAAAATAGACCCATTTACTGGAATGTAGAAAAGAAAAAAAAGTAACAAACATCTGAGGCACAATCTACAACAGTTGGGAAACATGTCTCTATGTAGCAAAGAAATAATGTAAAATTTCATTGACTTTAACGGTGCCTCAATATGTGGCATAATGGATACCTATATGACTAAGGTAAAACTAAGAAGAAAGAAAACACCGTGTGTTACAAAACGGGGACAGATAACATCACACCTATTCAATTCTCCAATATTTACAAGATCTAAAATAGTTAAAGGAAGGAATCAAAATATCAACAAATAGATTTTCAGTGCTTACTGCTCATTCAAAAGTGAAGACAAAAGTAAATCAGAAAAGCTGTTGAATATTTAAATATCATAACTTACATACTACAACTCTGGTGTGCATATATATATATATATATATATATATATATATATACACACACAAATATTTACAGATATGGAAAACTGTATAGGCTACAAACTAAAAATAATTTTGCACATTTAAAAAATTACCCACATAATAGCCACATAATATTCCAAGATGTCAAAATCATGACTTTGTTTTCCAAAGGAGACTAGAGGATACTCACAGTTCTTGAAACTCAAGGCTCTGTTATTTGATAGAATTACCCCAGATTTGATTTTGTCTAATAAATTTAGATTTAGGAAGTTCCTTTAAATATATATATATGTATAATACATAAAAATATAATATATATATATATATATATATATATAATGTGCTGTACACATTATACAAAACTTTTAAAAGATTTTATCATCAGGAAAGTACAAAAAATATTCACCATCAAATGATGCTATATCTGAAAAGGGAAATTGCCATTATTAGTCAATTATATGTTCTTCTCCAGGGAAAAGTTTAAAAAAATCAAATAATTATTAGAGCAAATAAGAGTTTATCACAACTGACAGTAGATCAGAAGGCTGTAAACTCCATGAAAGTTTATTGAAATTCTAGGTAGAGTTTTTGAGGAAAAACTAATGCCCTTGATGATCTTCCCTCTTATTACTTCTCTAGAATTTGAGCTTTTCTGTCAGTGACCAAGAGTCCTCGTCTTTGTAACTATCTCCGGCATCTGGCATCGTCTGAGATACATATCCTTCCCACTGGAACAAAAGTACTGTGGAAACATTTCTGCTAATATTGGTTTGTACACTCAAGTCCTAATATGAGGCTAATTCATCATATAGTCCAATTTTGGATAGAACAGGAGAAAAGAGATAGAAGGTGGGGATTTCACGGCAACATGCTAGTGCTATGTCAGTTGTCTTATAGCTTGTAACCGTGCGTCACTGCCACACCATTTTACCTCACTTCTCCTTGCAGCAAGAAGCAAGCCATTAGTAACAATGACGGCTTTAGTTCAAATGCTGCTGTGGCTCCCAAGCCCTTTCTACTCCTCCCAATTTCTGCTTCACTGAGGCGTAAAGCTCTGGGGAGACTTTGCCCTGAAATGACCTCATTACAAAACCCAGCTTCCGATTAAGGCTGCACCAAGGCCTCACCCACACCACCAAAATTCCTGCCACATGAGGAGATAAACAGGCTACACTCACACTCGAGAATCCGTCCCTTGTACAATGTGTAACCACCCAGCTCCAGGAGCTGGCATCCCGAACTCTGCATCTGGTGTTATCCTCTGGCTAACAAGGCTTGTTTGCCTTATTCTTGGCCTTCCCAGATGAATCTCTGAATTCACCACAGCATCATGGAGGCCTCAGCGAGACCTCTGTGGATGGCCCCCTGTGAGGAAAGCCAGAGATGCAGACCTGTGAATGAGGGGACAGAGGCACTGACTGGGTTATGTCAGTTCTGTGGGTCCCAGGGAAAAAGGAAAAGCTCACCATCATGAGGCAGGGGAAACAAGACAAGTCGACCAACTTAGGTACGGCTTGGCTTCGTTTTGGCTCATCGAGGGACTTTTTCTTTCCTGGACATTTGAAACCCTGAGAATACAGGAACTGATTCCCAGACGTGGGAATGGTTTGTTCCAGTCTCCAATGGAGTTAGGGGATTGTGTTTTCTTTTGCAGTGCCATTTGGTTGAGCTCATGTTAATTGGGCTAGACTCCACTGCTTGGGTTTTGTATGTCTGTCTTTGTTCATGGTGACTTTGTACCTCTTTCTTAGTGCTCACGATGTCAGGCATCCTTGAGTCCAGCATTGCTGCTTGCACCACCGTAGCCATTGCACTCTTTCCTGGCTTGCCTGGACTTGTTTTCCTACACACAGCCAGAGACCCTGCAGAGATCAGCTGGATGAGCCTATCGCTGAGGTGATGGCCGTCTCCACTTTCCTAAGTTTGGGACTGCTATTTGGACTTTTGGTAGAGTGGGGTTAGGACTGCTGGAGGTAGCTCACTGATGCTCTTTGCAGTTGCCATTGTGGGAACTGAGGCCTCAAAAATCAGTGCTCTGGAGTGTATCATCAAGAACTTTGATAACTTTAAGAGTGACAATGGGGTTAAAATGAAGCCTAGAAAATTACAGACACTGCGTGAGTTGGAATGGCCCATTTTTGACATTGGATGGCCAACCAAAGTTTCCTCATACCCAAGGCTACTTTCTGGGCCTGGGAATTAGTCACAGCCAGGTCACCATGCTCAGTTTCCTTACATTAACTTCTGGCTGTGAGTGGGTTGTGTGTAAGCCCCCAGAAGGTATTCTCCTTTTTGAAGGAAAGGGTCAATTGGAAAAACCTCAATCAGGGGTACTGGAGGAGAAAGACTCCCTTATTTGCTCTTGCAAATGTTCCTGCTACCCACAGCCCCCTCTCTATAATATACAGCCATGCACTGAGCCTAGCAACAACTGTCTCCTAAGAAAAGTCCTGACTCCATCTTGGAGAGTTTATGAACTGCCAGACCTGCACCTTTCGTACCTCTGTGGCAAATGTCAGTCAACTGTGGGTGAAGGGAAAACTCTGTTCAGTAGTGGTACATGTCCCTTTTAGTACTGCCAATCTTTATAATTGGAAAGCTGAAAAACTCATCTTTTTCTGAGCATCTCCCTGCTCTGATCACCCTCCTTGAGTCTGATTCTCAGACCCACTGTACCACTTGGGATGACCATCAGCATTTATTGCTAAATTGTCCACCTCTGAAAGAAGAGAGAGAATGTGAAAACCTAAAGAAGATCAGGTTAGGCAAGATACAGTGGGCATGCAATAAGATAAAGAGGAGGCTCTTAGGGGAACCTTACTCAGGGAAGCCCCCAACTAGGACCTCAGTACCCACTGATAGCGTGAGACTATTAGAGGCCATCATTGAACCCTGCACCAGGGCCTCACTGTTACTGTACTAATTTGAATAAGAGAGTGGAGGTATTTCAGAGACCACCTGGAAGTCTGATAGAATACTTCAAACGTATCCTGGAGACTTACCAGACTTATATTTTATTTTGATCTGAAGGATCCTCAAAATGCTCAGACTATTAATCTGGCCTTTGTCACTTAGTTGATCCTGGACATTCATCATAAATTACAGAAACTGAGGGATTTGCAGGCACAAACATGACTCAGTTGATAGAGTTAGTTCAGAAGGCTTTTAGTAATAGGGGGAGATGATTGAAAAGGAGGAAGCAGAAAAGGAAAAAAGATGACATGAACTAGAGGATAAGAAAGAAAAAAAGACATCAGAAAGAATAAGCCAAGGTCATAATGGCAGCACTGTATGAGGCCATCAAATTAGAATCAGTCAGTAACAAAAGTGGGACTCAAACTGGAAACACTACTTCCCCTTCGACCAGAACAATGTGCTCACTGCAAATAAAAAGGGCATTTAAAGGGGGAATGTCCCAAATTGCTTATGAAAGAAAAGGATAAAGTGCTGGTAATAGAAGCTGGGGCACCTCAGACTAAGGACATCAGCGGCCCCTGCCCCTTGGCCCCAGAGAACCCATGTTAACTGTGGATGTGGGGAGAAAACCAGAGACAAGTGGACACCAGGACAGAGGTTTCCTCGGCTACTCAGCTAGTTGCACCTGTCATCAGCCAGAAGGCACATACTCAAGGGTCACCTCCACCTATTATTTTTGCACTCCCAGATGAGTACAGCTGGGGTGCCAGCCAGTTAGTCACTTTTTCCCCTTGATACTTGATTTTCCTTTCCCCTGCTTGGAGTGAGACCTCATCCACACACTGTTAGCCCAGGTCTGTGTATACCCTCTGGAAACCACTCTGTTATGTTAGTAGGCGCACCTGCTCAGCCCTCCTTCTTACTGTAACACTGCCCACGCAGGAGCAGTGTCCTCTCATAGAGGGAGCAGACTCAACCCTTGTTAACATTTACCTCCTCTTTTGGACTCATCAGTTCCCTTAGTTTGGGCTGAAGACAATCCCCCTAAACTGGTTGCTGATACTTCCCCTGTCATTGTTGAACTGCTGAGACAAGCAAGGCTGGCCCATCTTCCAAAGTGGGCCAAATGAATCCCACCCAGTCCAACATTTTCATGCATTAATTGTAGCCATATTCCTGTTTCCAACCCTGATAATTTTAACCTCCTTCCCCCATTCTGGACCTGGGATATTGTACTGGATTTAAAGAATTCTTTCTTTTCTATCCTCCTGTCTCTGATATCTCAGGAATCATTTGCTTTTGAGTGGGAGGGACCTGGAGTGGGGGACTTCATTCTTGGACAAGTCTCCCCCAGGGATTTCACAACTGTGTCAAGATATTTGGGAAAGGCTTCGTCAGGGACCTGGTGCTTTTCAGTCAAGAAAACCCTGATATTTCCTTGCTTCAGTATGCTGATGACCTTCTAGCAGCCAAAATGAGAGAAATGTATCAGATGGGAGCAGGAAAGTTGCTGGCTCCACTGCAGGACAAAGAATATCAGATGTGTAGTAGCTTTTGGGGTTTGTGCTTATAGATGGGACTCAGATGCTGTTGGTATCCTGAATCCAAGCTGAAATGTCAAGGAGTCTTTTCCAAGACAAGACCTTAGGGAATTTTTAGGAACTGTCAGGTAGGGCCATCTTTGAATCCCTAATTTTGAAACTATTGCTAAACGCTTATATGAAGTGCTTAAAGATGGAGCTCTGAGTGCCAACCAGGTTTTGATAGCTTCAAAAAGGAGTTATTAAGAGCCCTGTCTGTGTACCTTCCTAATATCACCAAACTCTTCCAAATTTTTGTGCAGAAAATGAGGGTACTACCTGGGGCATTGTAACTCAGACTCTGAGAACTTGGTGCCATCCCGTAGCATGTTTGTCTAAGAAACTGGACAATGTGACAATAGGATGGACTCCCTGTTTGTGAGTCATGGCAGCCTCTGCCCTCTTGGTAAAAAGAAACTGATTAGTTTACTTTGGCAAAGCCTTTAGAAGTGGACACTATCCATGTAGTTGAAACTTTGCTAAGTATGCCCTGTGTTAAGTGGCTGTTGGGAGCCAAACTAGCCCAATACCAGGGGGCCCATCTAGAAGATTCCAGGCCTAAAACCATCTAGGCCCTGAACCAAGCCTCACTACTGCCCACATCCATGGAGCCACTCAAGTGAGACAGAGCCAAGTCAATTGAGATGGTCTACTTGACAAGACTAGACTTCCAGGATTTGCCCCTCAGGACCCCAATTTGACTTTGTGCTCAAATAGCAGCAGCACAGTAATAAATGGAGTTTTCAGGGCAAGAGCAGCTGTCTTCACACTGGACCATGGTCAGTTCAGAGGTATTTCTTGCTGGGACATTGGCCCAAACGACCGAGCTGATAGCCCTCACCTGGGCCTCAGAATTGGGGTAGGGTAAATGAGTCGGTGTCCACACTGACTATATTCATAGTGCTGTATTCAGGGAGAGGGTCTCCTGACAGCAGGGGAAAAGACATTAAACATTCATAACAAGTACTAAGCTTACTGCAAGCAGTTTGGCTGCTGACAAGGGCGGCCATCATGCAATGCCCTGGCCACCAAAAGGAAGACTCTTTAGAGACCCACAGTAACTGTGCTGCAGGTATGGCATCCAGACAGGTGGCAAACCTGGAGAGCCCTGTTCCCAGAAAGATGCTATCAACACCGTACCTGAAGAGACCACATTACTCTGAAGCTGAGTTGAAATGGGTCAACTTAGAGGAGATGACTGATAAAAACAGATATCAGGTTATGCTAGGAGACATTGTATTCCTTCCTGAATCTCTGGGACATTTTGTGATATATGACTTACATGACAAGACTCATTTGGTAATAACTGCTATGGTGGAGTTGCTTTGCTGGTAGGTATTTTTGTATCCCTAGACTTTGGGCATTGTGTTCCTCTGTGACTGACTGATGTGAACTCTGCACCTGCAACCCCTCACAACAGCCCCACTCACAGCTTGACCTCAAAAGTTATGAAACCACCGCTTTGAGGTTGTCAAGGTGGATTTCACCAAAGTAAAGTCAACAACTGGAAACTGGAAGTATTTGCTGATTCTAATTTACACATACTCTGGGTGGACAGAGGCCAAGCCAACTAAAACAGACTGATCAGGAGGTGACTAAAGCTCTCCTAAAGTCAATTGTTCACCAGTATGGGCTCCCTATGAAGTGACAACCTCAACACCATTTTAAATATACTCCATTTTAGCTCTCTTTAGTCCTCCTTAGTCCTCTTATTCTCCTAGTCCTCCTGCCTTCCCCTCCTAATTTCCTCTTTACTGAATCATGCAAACTAAACAGCCATGAGACAGACATTTTTCCTGGAAGACTTCATTTCAGAAAGTCCCATTCACCATTAAATCCACTCCTACTTTCCAATCCTACCACCAAATATTACACCAAATAAATATCCAACTGTATCACCAAAAATCACACTAAAGAAGTCTCTAATCATAGCATCAAAACTCATACCAAATAAGGAGCAAACCTCAAACCTGGAAATTACCACTTACATAATGTCCATATGCCTGGTCTTGGGGATCTACACTCCATACTCCATGTTGGATATCATCCCTCGTTAATAATGCTTGTTTGCCTCATTCTCAGCCTCTGTGGATTATTATCTGCATCTCACTGCAGCGCCTATAACTGTCAGTTCAGGTAATGTACCAGAGTTTGTAGGAGAGGTGATCCAAAAGTTGGCCTTGACTCTCAAAGTAAAACGAAAACTCTACCGGCCTGCCAAATCCAATGCTCTGGGAAGACAGAGACAAAATTGTACCCTCAAGGCCACTCTGGCTAAACTAAGAGATGGATGCAAACTGGACAACTGTGTTGCACATGGCCCTCCTGCAGTCCCAATGCACACCATATTGAGATAGCCTCGCTTCTGTCGAGATCATGTTCTGATGTCCTCCTTCACTGGGGCCATGATGGGAGAACTTTAAGATGTTGGATCAGTTGACCTCCATCACCAGATTGAATCATGAGAGAATTACAAGGGACTGTTTTGGAGCATCAGTCCATACCCTTGCACACTTCTTTGCACCCTTTGCAGCCTGGGAATCAATTTACAGTCAAAAGTTGAAAAGACAAACATTTAAAACCCAGATGGGAGGAGCCACGTGAGGTGTTACTAATCATGCCTACTGCTCTGAAAGTTGCAGGTCTGACCCTGTGGACCCATCACTCTCAGGTTAAATGGCAGACTTTGCCCTCTACTCCTGGCATGAACCTACTGAAATTCCAGTCATGGATATCCAAGGCCAGCTACACTTTGTTGATTGAAGAGATTCCTACATAGAAGCTCTCTTCATTCAAAAAGGATACGACATCGTTAAACTGGTTTCTGCTTCTGGTCGAGGTTGTTGGTGAGATGGTTCAAGGTTACCTCTGGTATCAATTTGTCCTCCAAACCATTGAGAGTTTCATTCCAAGCTGTACATATTGGACAGGAAATGACCCTGTTGTTTTGGAGGCTGATATGAAATCTCTGTGGCTTGCACTGCCCTTCTACCCTTGTAAAATCAGGATTATGTTTATGCCCTCGGAGAGGGCATGGAGGATACAGAGGCTGCTATTCCAGTGATGACTGTTATTGCCCCTGGTGAGGTTGTGTGACTGTAGAGCTATACCATGACAAAACTTAATGGGCACAAAAAGACATTCTGACAACAGTCAAAAGGCTACAAGTGTAGAGGTCCTGTTTGAACAATGATCATCAGCTGACTATTCAAAACTCTGAGTATTCTCACTGGTATTCAGGGAAAGTTTGTGGGGTCAGGGTATATGAAACCAGTGAAGACCCAAAGACCTTGCTAACTGATTCTGGGCCCTCCCCAGACTGGCCAAGTTTCCAAGCCTGGGCAATCAAATCCTGCTCCACAGCCAACTAACAATTCAGCCCTAACCACTCCATTAGAGGCCTAAGGGATTTTAGACCGAGTCTTCCAGGTCATAAACACCACAACCAGATGCTACCTGGGACTGTTGGCTTTGAATCAGGATCAGGCCACCCAAGTATAAAGGACTAACCTCCTCCCCTGAGAGATCCATTAAAACCAACATGATTCACTGATTCCATCTATTTTGATAGAAACTGTCTATGAAAATGAAATGTGTGGGATATGGTGTGTCATGGATTAAGAACTGGTGGTCAAATTAATGCCAGGTGGATTACATCAACATGGCACTGAGCTCCATGGCACTGATCACCTGGGGTGGAGGAAAAGGAGAGTGTTAAGGCATTAATGTGCTGTTGCTTTGAGGCATTGTGGGTTCTCCTACAAGTTGCTGTTTGAGCCCTTGATTCCCTTGGAGAAGTTCTGGTTCTTACATTGAGCATTGCTTCCTGGCTCCGGAGGGGAAGACATATGCCGCTTGGTCTCCAGGATGGACTCCTCACGCTGACTTCCTGACATGTACCTGACTGTGCTTGTCATCAGAGGAGCGTGGGGCCTCCATGTTGCTGAGGATGGCTGTGGTGCTTTTCAGGACAGCCCTGGTCTTATTGTGAGTGTGATTCTTGACTCTACTGTAGAACCCTCAACCCACCAGCACAGGTCCTTCACCCTGCTGACATGGACTTTCTGGCTTCCTCCACTGACCTTTGGGTCCTCCTGGCACAGATCTGTAAAAGACACTGGTGTGAGTCCTTCTTGTGGGCACTTGACCTCCAGCTGGACTCATGGGAGACATTGTTATGAGCTCTGGGTTTTCATCTGGGCTCATCTGAGACATTGCTGTGGGATTTAGAGCTTGACTAAATATTCTGTGTTTTTGGTGTTATGGATAGATTTCCTGCATTTTCTTGTGTTAACTCTCAGTGACCATTATAAAAATATTATAAACTCCATGTCCTGATTCTAATTGTTCTCCAGTCAACCCCTGACTACAACATGGTGCCTCTAATTACCAGATGACATTCTGTAACTTTATGTTGCCCCTCACCAAACAGTGAGGGTTCTTGATGGTTTCTTGTGACAAGGAATGTTCAGATCCACAACATCCTTCAAGAGTGTATCGATTATTTATTATACTCCATAAAGTGACCACTCTGGCAGGAGAAGAAGAGTCAGAGATCAGCGCTTATTACCAGTCAGTCAAAAAAATGGCACCCCCTGGTCCTTCTCTCTGCTTTAGTGGGAGCCTGAATTATGGACTCTTTCCCTTTGCAGATGAGCTCTCTAGTCCAAACTGAGACCAGAATTAATGGATTCCATATGATTGCATGACAGTGAAAGATAATTTATGTGGGCTTCCTCAAACTAGGCAACTATTACATCCCTACGTTGGTTCATTAGCAGAAAATGCAGAACCAGAGAGGACTAAACCTCTTCCTGGTGGAACAAGGTGGTATGTGGGCTGCACTTAGAGAGGAATGTTATTTGTATGCCAGTAATTCAGAGGTCATCAGGGAAACCTCAGGCAAACCTCAAGAGAACCTGAATAAACACACAGATCACCATGCCTCCTAGGGCTGATATGCCCAAATGTATAATTGGAATCCTTGGTTGACCTCCCTGCTAATGTGCTCGGCAGGTCCCCTGATTATATTATTAGTCCTAATATTTGGACCCTGCTTAGTTTGATGAACTGCAGATCAGTTTTGCACAGGGCTCGATCAGATGCAACTCCTAGTTCTGGCTGAGCTCTCCAATATCACCTATTGGACCAAGAACATAGAATTGAAAGGGCTTACTTTCTCTCATCAAAAGTGTCTTTGAGGGAGTGAAGTAAGAAGCATTAACAACACCATTTTAGTTCAAATGCCATTTAGCTCCCAAGCCCCGCACTGCCTACCCCTCCGAATTTCAGTTTCACTGAGGCATGCAACCCTGAGCAGACCTTGCCCTAGAATGACCTCATTCCAAAAACCTCCCTTCCTGAGTAAGGCTGCACCGAGGAGCCACCCACACCACCTAAATTCTGGCCAGATAAGGCAATGATCAGCCTATATGCAAACCTGGAAATTAGACCCTATATAATGTATAACCACCCAATTCCACGGCTTGGCATTCTGAATCCCATTTTTGGTGTCATCTGCTGGCTAATAAATTTTGTTTGCCTTATTCTGAGGCCTCCATGGATGGTTCTTAAAATCTACAACATCCTCACCTGAGTGCATTGGCTGGCCTCCCTGGGACCCCTACATTCATCCACTTCCCCTACTTGGTGCCAATCTACAGATATTGGTAGAAGTAAGGTATTATACCAGGCCAGTACATTATGACAGGAACATGGTCCAAGATTGGAAGTCAGGTAACATTTCTTGACTTTTTTGGGGCTGGATTAAGAATTAATATTTTAAATATCTTTCCATTATCTCATTGATTTAAACATATGTAGAATTCTATAACTTAGTTTTTAATTCCTTATTTTGATATTCATAGGGAAGCAATCAAAATGATAATACTATAAACAACAACTTCATCATTTAAAGTTAGTGAACACTTTTAAATGATGTTCAGAGAATTTTGACTATGTAGTTATTTATGAAGAGTAGAAGGGAAAATTCATGCTGAATAATGAATTCTGGGGTTTTCATTGTGACCTGTTATTTATGTAAATCTGCCTTAGCAAGAGAGCAGAATCTCAAACGCAACATTCTGCTTGTTTTTTTTACTAGATCTTGAGCATAGTAGGTGTATAGTAAGACTGACTTTGGTGAAACAGAATGTCATCACTGACCCCTGTCTCATGCCATGCTGCTTACCTGGAGAGATGTGTAACAGTTGATTTGAATCAAGATACTTAGAGAATTTGTTAACTGATCCATTTCAGCCAACTAAGAACCATAAATACAATGAGACCGAAAGTGTCAGTTGTATGCCTACGGTGGGCTTAATGTCATTGGAGTCACACACTTACTCAGTAATTTTGAATAGATGGAGTTAGTTGATAGAAAAGAGCGTAGGAAGGGCTGGGGATTTAGCTCAGCGGCATAAGCGCCTGCCTTGCAAGCAGGCAGTCGTGAGTTTGATCCCTGGTACTGATAAAAAGGAAAAAGACAAAAAAAAAAAAGAGCATACGTTTTTTCTCTCTTCATCCTTTCCACTACCAAAATACAAAAATAGAGTTCTCTATCATTTTTTTCTAGTAAGAACATCATCAGATGGATTAGTCAAACTTGGAGTCCCTCCAAAATGAAAGCTTACATCCAAATTTAGAGATAATGAGCTCTCTGTATGCCGAAACTGGAAAGTACATATTTTCTGTGTTAGCATGGAGGAGTATTCAACAAAATTCTGCTGCCAAACAGTGTATTAATAGTTCTTATTTAGTGTTACTGGCTTACAAAATTCTGCCTCTCATCTGTGCTTGGGAAAAAAATATAAACATACTCATCAGGGGAAAACAACAATCTAGCAAAAAATGGTTTGGTTTGTAGGACTCATAGAACTCTCCATTTCATGGACTTTTACATATGTTTTAGTCCACTACCCTTGACTGCTAGAATTCCTTTTAAAATAACTTTCCTAGCTTATCACTCAGTCTTCTAAATACCTCCAAGGCATACTGATGCACATTTTGGTAACTCGAGTTGAGAACCCAGACTGGCACAAACCCAAAGTCATCATTGCTGTTACTTTCCCAGTAATTTCCATGTTTTCTCCTTGAGGAAATGCAGATTGATATCTTTTACATATGATGCATTTTGGATGCTTGAAGATGATGATGTGCTCCCCTTCTCCAATTTCTTGTCCTCTCTACTTCTAGTCTTCTCTTCAGTGTTGACAACACCAGAACCTTAACACTGTCTCTTGTAAATTTTTCAAATTGAATTAGCATCCCTCCAAATCTCTTGTTATGTTCCAAGTAGTACAATTTCCCCACTGAAGTTTAAAAGATGATTTTTAAAAGACGACAATTAGAGGCTGAGTTGTGAATAATAGATTCTCTGGGAAAGTACTCAGCTATTGATTAGAAAACAAATGAGTGATTATTAAAAATTATACCTGAGGTCAAATTCATGACTATTTTATTTATAGTGTCAAAGGCAGTAATTTGACATCAAGGAGATGAAACACTTGAAGATGTTTTCAAGATCAACCTTGAGAGGTCAGTGGAAGATGATGCTGTTAATTTTTCAATATAGTAAAAGAACCAATTTATTTGCTAGTGGCAGAAAATACATATAGCACTAAATATATTTTGTTAGAGATACTTATAAATACTTTCAGGTCAATAAGTCTGTGGATTAATTAAAATATCAATACATTTATATATTAATATATCTCATAGTCTGCTTCTGTCTTCCAAGTCTGTTCCATCATATATTGAGCTTAAGAAATTTAGGATGTGAAAATGTATTGAAATGAATTGAATTGAATTGAACTGAATTGAATTGAATTGAATTAAATCAAATTGAATCAAATTCATTATCACATTTTCTGGCCCTTTTCTCTGTATCTTAGTCTTAATAACAGTAACTATCATTCAGACAATCTTTTAGTTAAAAAGATATGAGATTGTCTATGGTACCTTTTTCTTTAGTTGTTGAATCTAAAATATCTATGAAACCTGGATGATTTTCTCTATCTTCCTGTTTTTGCTTTGGGTCTGAAACGTGGTATTACTTTAATATACACGGTTGTTATACCTGTCCACTCAACCTCAAACTCGGGCCCAGTGGTGTCCTAGGGCCCCCGAGTTTGTAATGCAAGAGCTCAATACTGAATGTTCAACAACCTATGAGCCTGTAAAATACTAGCTAGGTTGAAACTGACCACAGCAGAGTTATTTACAATATGAAAATTAATAAATATTTCAAATTAAGACTTAAAGGGGTCTTTTTTCTGTTTTTTCCCTTAATCGGAAAATTACCAATTTCACTTTTTCAGCCCAACTACTTTATCACCATTTTAAAGGAAAATTTTGAAAGTTTAGTACCAAGAGGTCCTATATAATAAAATATGCATGTTACTTTTTATAATATAAAGTCATGACTGATGTGCTGGACCGTAAACACAAATCTGCATTACATGTGTCTGTGCAGAAACACACATTCACACAATCATTTTCTTCCAGGCACTACAAAGGGGCAGCCAGCCACCCCTAGCAGAGCACGTAGCAGCAGTACATTTAGCTTCAGCGCTAGTGTTGTTCCTTTGGTGTAAAGTCCCAAACAATAGCTCTTCAAAAGGTGATCAAGAAACTTAATTAAAGGTTTTAATGTATCGTGGGCCTTAGGAATCACTTGACAGCTTGTATGATCCACATACAGAAAAAGATGGTGATTACTGCTCTTGAAGTAGAATCCTTTCATCTGTGTTCTCCAAGGTCAGTCTGTTTGTCTGAAGTGAAAATTTAATTATATATCCAGGAATGTTTTACATGTTTCTCCAGTTCTCTCTCCACAAGGCAGCCAACTTGTAGTAAAATTTTATTTCTCAATATGTAAGCTTTTGCAGTAGCTGAGATTATGGAGATGACTTACCCCTTGATGTTGGGCAGTCTATAGATGTTGACAAGTGTGTCATTCGTGGATTCATCGCCATTGTGTCATACACACACTAAATTTAAAAATCTGTGCTCTGTATACTCACCCCTTCTTCCTTGCTAACCATTAGCAACCACTGGTCATTTTACTGCCTCCAAAGTTTTATCTTCTCTGGAAAGTTGTATATTTGGAAGCATATACTGTATAGCCTTTTTGGTTTAACTTATTCCACTAAGTAATATGCATTTGAGTGTCCATGTCTTCTCATGACTGATAGATTCTTTTATTGCTAAGTGAACAAACCAAAATTTATTCACTCACCTATTTATGAATAACTTGATTTATTCCATTTTTAATTATGAAAAAAAGTCTCTATAAACTTTCTTGTGGAAGCTATTATGTGGACAACGTTTTCTATTCATTTGGAAAGTACCTAAAATCCATGTGGCTGGTAAACATGTAAGTTTAACTTTGTAAGACACAGTCAAATTGCTCTCCACAGCCATTGAAAAAGAGAAAAAAAAGGTCCAAAGAAAGAAAAAAAGTAAGAAATAAAGTAAAAAAGAAGAAAAAGAAGAGAAAAAAATTGAGAGAAAAGGGATGATTACTGAGCCCTGTATTCTTCCCAAGATGGTTGCTGGTCCCACAGAGGCCTCTGTCGCCTGGTGGCTTGTATTGTTATAATTGCTTAAGACTTTTCATGCCACTAGTCTTGCCTGCCCCTCCTGTGTGCCTTAGCTGGAACCCTACTGTGTTCCTGACATTCATTCTGATATCTTGGTCTTCCTCAAGTTCACCTCAATAGTAGCAAGAAGAGGGGCTCCCCTCCTGTGGCATGGCTCACCTGGGTTCCCACAGTGGCCAAGAGGCAATGGGAGAGGTCTCTCTTCTCTAGCAGGGCTCACCTGAGTTTCCATGGTGGTCGAGAGATGATGGGGGCAAAACTCACATATTGAAGCCACAGAACCCAACTAAACTGTTTTTGGAAGTGGAACCTCCACTTCTGCCATAACTGCAGGTTACTACCCAGACACATGTGGATGACACAGGTGAGAAGCCACTGGACAGGTTGCCTTTCCCAAATGATTCACTACTTTTAAGGATATCATGAATTCTTGGCCAACTCAGTATTTTTACTTTGAGGTTATAAAATAGTTTCTTGGTTTCATATTATCACAATAATCTTAAAATTTTTCAAAATATATGTTATTTACTAATTAACCTAGTGTTTAATCTGATTGTCTATTTTGCTTATTTTCCCTTCTAAAGCCATTACTTCTGTCCGGATATCATGACATCTTACAAAGTTAATTAGCAATCTAGGTTTGCTCATAATGAACTATTATAGCTATCTAATGTTAGCAATTTTTTATGACTGTTAGGTTGCTAGCTCGTTATTCATGGAATACAGGTTCATAAAATTCCTTTTCTCTAATTTTTAAAATGTATGGTTATTTTATTTATGATAATGAAATACTAATATGAATACAAAGTATCTTTATTGAGTAATTACTTTATATGGTTATCTACTTTATCATAACAATAACTACATTATGTGGATTATACTGTTATATCATTGGAATCAGTGACTACCCTGACGTTTAAAGGAATTTGTATTTTATAAGGTCACATAGTTAATTAACACCAGAATACATCTGGCCCAGTCTTGTAGGCTCCAAAATTCTGAATCAGAAGCTCAAAAATATTAAAAGGAATGAAGGGAACTTTGAATAACATTTCACACAGACAGTTTTAATGCTAAGAATTCTGAAACCTTGGGAATTCAATGAAAGAGAGTTGTCAGTTATCACTCATATATTTCTGTGAGTAAAATACCTGAAATTGTGTTTACAAAAGATGGAGAGGTGGTTGTAAATGAGATTGGATATATAAAAGTTTGTTATTCTTCGGCTCTGAAAATAATTATAGTTTTTAAGAGTAGATTTCCCGATAAGTGCTCCTGTCTTTTTTAATCTGTGGCAGTCACATACTGGATATGTGGCAGTCACATAATGGATTCCTGGAATGTTACAGTTGGTTATAAGAAATACATTAAAATAGGCATACACTATACTTGCACTATACTCTTATATAAGAATTAAATAAAACAATATTATTCTCTCAAAATTTAAAAAAACACCACTAACTTTTTTGGTGAACAATCATAATTTTGTATTTAGTGTGCAATCATAAAATTATGCCTAACATAATACTTTAAAAATCATTATTTGCTCAAAATTTGAAATGATATTCAATACTTTTATTTAAAAACATTAGCGAGAACCAATCTCAAAATTTAAAAAAAAATGAAAAGAAAAAGTGGGAATGTAGTTCAGTAGAAAGGCCCAGAGTTCATTCTCAGTACAAAAAAAAGGGGGGGCTATGTGTTCAAATACTAAACTTGCAAGTAATTTGTTCCCTTAGTGCACCAATTGCTGTTTCTAATTAAAACTAAAATTAAACAATAGTGTTATATCAATTTGAACAGGAAGATTTACACCGTAACGTAAATAAACTCAGTCAGTTTCTTAGGGAGTTGCTAGCTGGTTTTCCTTTCTCTGTGAATGTATTACTTTGGTCAGCTGGTATTCAGGATTCAAGTACTCATAATTAATAATCTCAGATTCTTCTAATAAAATTTTGATTAAATTGATTTAGAGGAGACAATATTCTGAATTAGGCCGCTGATTTTAAAATTCACTTTTCCTTTGTGCTTAGTGTTGTTAATCAGTTGTTATTGCTCCATTGAAAATGTGCTAATTAAAAAACCTTTCTGATTAACTCCTTGATATATTCTTGATCCAATTATCCTTACTATAAAGATTGTTAAAGTGTGTCATCTTATTACATGAGTAGCCTATAAAAAGTTCAATAGCTATCTAGAACATTGCAAAACCATTACTTTTGAGATATGAAAAGGAACATCACCTATTCAGAAAATATTCAGTTTATTTTGTTGAGGTTAATGAAACAAACACAAGAAAATCCCATAGTATTTATGAAAGTAAAGAAGCAGTACATGAATGAAGAGACTGGAGCATAGAGTGTACCGGTTTAGGGAAAAAAAATACATGGGTTCTGTAGTGACACAGACTCTAGGAACTCACGTGAAGGCCACCAAGGAGTGAAAATCTCTGAGAGATTTGCTTGTTTACATGTTTTACTTTTTATTTAAATTCATTGCTACAATTTACACATACATCATGACTACCTTCATGATAGGGAATTTGCATCTATACGTGATATATTTGGATTTTTTTCTCCATTCTTTCTTCTGTTTTTAACTCCCTTCCCCCCATCCACAAAGCTCAATTTTCATTTTATGCTTCTCTCATTTTTCCTTTTCTTCTTTCCACTCCCCTATACTCTATTTCCCTTTTCCTTTTGAATAGTTTTGTCCTATTTTACAATATTTATTGTATATTTATGTTCTTACTTACATTTGCAGTTTCTTACACAAGATGGATAATGTGATATTTACATGTAAGTTTCCAATTTACCTCATTTATGCTGGTTCATGATTTTAGCAATAAATGTCTCAATTATATCTTTTTCTATGACTGAATAATATTCCACTATGTTTAAAAAAAGCCCACATCATTTTTGTCTGTTCCTTGGTTGATGGACATTTGGGTTGTTTACAAGATTTAACTATTACTAACTATGCCACTACAAACTTGCTTGCACACATATCACTGTAGAATGATGCATTTAACACTTTAGGGAAACTATCCAGAGGGGAATACGTGAGTCAAATGGAACAACCAATCCTGCATTTTGAGGACTCCCCACACTGATTTCCACAGTGGTGGCAATACTATACATGCCCACCAACAGTGGAGAAGGATTCCTTTTATCGCATAACCACTCCAGCATTTGTTTTTAGTTGTTTTCTGGATAACAGATATTCTGTTTGTAGTGAGATGGAATCTCAGTGTTATTTTCTTTTGCATTTCCCTAATTATCAGTGATGCTGAACATTTTTTCATTTATTTGACATTTGTATTTCCTGATCTAAGAAGCAGATATTCATTTCAGATGCCCATTTGAGGATTGTTTACCCCCATGTTTACAGTTCATTGGACCCAATCTTGAGGCACCTCTATTCTTGAAGCCCATCCTAGGCACAAGGTGGGATATCAATACCACTGCTCCATGTTTAAATTTTTTGTAAAGAGCAAAGGAAACCAAATTGATGACCTAAATTGTAAAGGAATTTGTCTTTACAAATTTTGGATGGTTGGTAGAATTTTCAGAAGGGTTTGAAAACAAGGGCTTAGAATGTGCACAAATAGAAACACAGACAAATAAGCAAGACAGAGCCCGGCTGGGTGAGGTGTGCTTGCCATCTTGCTGTGCCTCCAGCACAACTCCTATTTTAGATGCTCTAGGTAAGAGGTCGCTCTAACAATATGTTGGACTTTTTCTAGGTCCATGGCATAATTAGCAGCCTTCCAAGAAGTAAGGTGGAAGAGGATTTTTAGATAAAACCAAAGAGCACTAATATCTGCTTTCTTTTTGAAGATTATAATAATATGTTTAACTTGAAGGAGACCTCTTTGCATGCCGCCACACTTTAAAATCTTGAGCTATTTCTGTGGCTTCTTTAATCTTGAACAGAATTTCCTTCTCACCAACTTGTGAATGAAAACATTCAGAACCCTCGACACTTAGATTTTTCAGTGTTTCATTGAACTAGATGACACTGTTTCGTGAAACAGTTTGACTTTCTTAAGAATATTCAGACATTTTTGTCTCATTCAGATTATACTGTGGAAAGAAGCAGAAGAGTTAGTGTAAATGTAAGATTAGAGTACAGACTACTAAGCAATGCTTCTAATTGTCTTGATTGGAATTGAAAAGAAAATGTTTTCCAGATACCAGTGTTAACAGAGATTCTTACTCTGGTAGATACCACATCAAACACAGCACTACAAACAGGACACCACTACAAGTAGGAATATCCACTAATATCCTTTGTAGTCTGTCTGCTTTATGCATGTGAGGCCAATGAAGACCAGCATCCTGGTATGTGTAAATCCTTACAGGTGAAAGTGTATCATTTCAACCAAAATAATGTACTATGTCTTAACAACTCTGCTTGAGGTGACAAGTAGCTGCCTTGAGCCTATTCCTGTGTTTCTTCAACGTATTAATTGTACTTAACAAAAGCCAATTGAAACTCACATTTTTTCAGTATTACAAATATTGTATAACATTCCAGATCTTCATGTGCACATCTTTATCCATTGCAGTTGAAGGTCTCAAAAATTATGAGACCCTGGAAAACCAAGTGTTCTTGTGACCATTTGATTGGGAAGATTAAAATGTTGATGTCTTATCCAGTGAATCTGTTTTCTCAAAACTCTTCTAATATCAAAGAGCAAGAAAATTTTATCAGAATTTTTGTTATCCGTGCTAGTTTTAATTTTTAGTGTTTGTTAGAAAAAGAAGTAAAACACCCAGAGACATGGTGAGATTTTTATTAATGTGAATATAACACAATGCAGAAATTAGAATATTAATTTAAGGCTATTATCATTCAATGGAAATAATGGGAAAAATTTAAAAGATAACTGTCAGCAGAGTTTCACAAGGGAAATTTGAATCTCCTTGAAGTATTTTCAACTTTATGCTGAGTAAGGAGACTCCTCTGTGTCATATTTATCAACAATATCTACCTTTTGCTACATAATTGTTTTCTTTCATTTTATAACTATTGTGTTTCTACAAGCTTAATGTCATGATTCAGTGTATACAATGCTGAGAGGCTCACTTTAACTGAGACTGAGTAATATATAAACAATGTGAATAGTGAAATATGTTAATAAAGTTGATAATGTAATTAAAAATTTATTAACGCAGAAAAACCCAAGTCCTGATTGATTCAGGGCTGAATTCTACTAGAAATTTACAGAAGATTTAATACCAACACTCCTCAACTCTTTAAGGAAATTGAAAGGGAAGCAATTCTCATTAATTCATTCCTACAGGCAAGTATTACCTTCAAACCAAAACCAGAGAAAGATCCAACCAAAAAAGAGAACTACAGGTCATCTCCCTAATGAATATAGATGCAAAAAATCCTCAGTAAGATACTAGCAAATAGGATGCAGTAAATCATCAGAAAGATTATACACCATGACCAAGTGGGATTCACTCCAGCAATGGAGGGATGGAGGGATCAATGAAGGGATCAATACATGTAATCAATAACTGTAATACACAATATCAACAGAACCAAAGACAAAAATCACATAATCATCTCACTACATGCATCAAAAGATTTTGATAAAATTCAACACTCATTTATGATATAATCCATACACAGACTCAGAAAAAATGGTTTTTACGTTAATCTGACAAAGCCACCCATTACAAACCAATATCCAACATTACACTAATGCAACAAAACTAAAATTTTTACTCTAATTTCAGGAGCAAGACAAGGATGTCCACTACCATAATTCCTAATCAATATATTTCTGGAAACATTACACAGAGCAGTTAGACAAGTTAAATAATAAAATGAATAAAGATAGGAAAGGAAGATGTTAAAATATCTTTATTCACAGATGATATGGTATTCTACATAGAAGATCCACAAAACTCCACTAAAAGACTTCTAGATTTAATAAGATAATTCAGTACTATAGCTGGATACGAAGTCCATGCTCAAAACTCAATAGTATTCCTATACATAAACAACACGCTAGCTGAGAATGAAATTAGAGAAACCACACCCTTCACAATAGCACCAATAAAAATATGAAGAATCAATCCAACAAAGGTTGTAAAAGACCTATATATTGAAAATTATAGTTGTCTGAAAAAGGAGATCAAAGACAAGATCAAAAACTGGAAAGGTATCCCTTCCACATTGAATGGATGAGCAAACGTTACAATGGCTGTACTCCCAAACTCATGTACTGATTTAATGCAATCTCAACCAAAGTGGCATTAGTATCCCTCACAGAACCCGAAAAAAATATTTCTAAAATTCATTTGTGAATAGAGGTGATCTAGAATAGCAAAGACAACCCTGGGCAGGAGGCATCACAATCCCTAATTTGAAATCATACTACAAAGTTACTGTGATAAAATCACCATGATACTGACAAATAAACAGACTCAAGGATTAATGAAACAGATTAGAAGATGCAGACACAACTACAAGTGCACACAGCCACCTTCCCTTTGTCAAAGGGGCAAAACATGCTCACTGGAAAAAAGGTAGCCTCTTTAAGAAATGGTGCTGGAAACACTGGTTTTCCAGCTCCCAAACTCTACAACTAGCCCCATGTCTTTCACCATGCACTAAACTAAGGCCAAATGGATCAAAGATTTAAACATTAAAATAGAAAAACTAAATATACTGGAATAGAATGTAGGTAGAAATCTTGAAGACATAGGAGTAGGCAGAGTTTATACCAAAAAGCCAACTGCCAGGGAAGTACTTCACAGAACAAACAATTGGGATCTTGTCTGATTCAAAAATTTGTGCACATCAAGAGAAATCACCAACAAAATGCACAGATCACCAACAGAATGGGAAAAAATTTAGCCAACTGTCTCTCAGACAAAGTACTTATATACAGAAAATATAAAGAATTATTTTAAAAAAGCAGCTGCCCCAAATTCAGACCCAATCCATAAATGGGCATCTGAGATGAATACACATTTCCCAAATGAAAAAATACAAATGTCAAATAAATATATGATCAACATTTTTGGTCATTAGAGAAATGCAAATTAAGACAACACTGAGATTCTATTTCATCTCCGGTTGATTGGAAATCAACCAATAATAATGCTAGCAGGGCTGTGTGAAAAAAGCACCCTTCTCCACTGTGGTGGAAGCATAGATTGATAAACCACTGTGGCAACCATGTGGAGATTCTTCAAAAAAGTAGGATTAGCGGTCCCATTTGACTCAGCTATTCCTCTTCTGGGTATTTTTCCAGAAGAATTTAAAACATCATGCCACAGCAGTATATGTGCATCCACATTTTAGCAGCACAATTTGTAACAGCTAAATTTTGGAAACAACCCAAATGCTTATCAACTGAGGAATGAGTAAAAAAGTTTTTTTAAACACTGAAATACTGCTTAGCTTTAAAGAAGGATAAACTTGAAACTTTAATAGGAAAATGGATATTACTAGATAATATTGCTAGATATCATATTCATAAGTGAAATAATTCAGTCTTACATGTGTAAATATCATATTATCTCCCTAGTGTAAGAAATTGAAAGAGTAAATAAGACCCAAAATATACAATAGATATTGTGAAATAAGAAGAAACTGCTCAAAAGAAAAGAACTCAGTTGGGGGAAAAGTAAAAAAGAAGGAAGGGAAAAGAAAAAAAATATGTATATGCAAGATAGTTAAGATAATTATACTTCTAATTTCTATCATTTCATTGAAAAGGGCTTTGTTTATCCTGTTTGGTTTATTTTTCAAACCTGTATCTTGTAAAATGAAAACTACTTTGAAATTAACAACATGCAATATATTAACCATTGTTAATCTTCTATTATCTTGTTTTGAAATTTTGTATCATGGTTTTTATTGTTTTATTGTATTCTCTTCAATGAAATAGGGGTTGGTTCATAATGTTCATATTCCTATTTTCAGTGTCATATTTCTGCAAATATAATTTTAATACCAATATATTATTTTATGTCTCTTGATCCAGCTTTAAGTTACTTAAACTTGATGAAAAGTACAATACTACCATATTGTTTTATATCTTTTCACCTACTTTTGTTACTCTGACTTTATGATACATCTTTTTCCCTAATAGATAAATGTCGCTTATCATTCTTGTTTTAAAAATATGCCCTGCACTGGTAATCTCTGCTTGTCAGAAGCTGAGGCAAGGAAATCATGATTTCACACCCAGCCTGAGGTCCTGCTTAGAAAAAAGTTTTGCAACAGCAAATTCTTTAATGAGAATGAGATCAGATTGATCACATTATTAGAATTATAAGTGACTGACATATGAATGGAGTCATGGTATCAACCACAAAGTTGAAATATTTTTTACTACATATTAACCAACACCAAAGAACAATCTTCTAGGTGAGTTATTAGATATGTGTTGCTCCTCGGCCATTGGTCTCACCAGTGTTGGTGGTATGAATGACTACAAAGACTTATCATGTGCGTGGGTCCTGCAGCATAGCTCCGATCCACAGTCTGACTGAGCCATGACATCTGAATGCCTAGTGGGCCAGGAACAGATGGCAAACTTGAGTGCCCAGTGAGATGCCATGTTTTAAGCACTAAACAAGCTACTCATGTTGCATTTTTCCATCTTTTTATCTAGTTTAGAATCAACATGTAAGTGAAGCTTGTTTTGCCTTTTCACATTTAGGGTGTTCAGTCTATAGTTGTGAGGATTTATAGCCTGACACACTGACACAGCATAGTGAAAAATGTTTCAAACCAAGAAACTTACTTGACAGTAACCAAGGCTTACAGTGGGTACATGGATACAACATAACCCTCAGCATCAGCCAGAACATGCTTGGTTTAGGAACAAGAGACCAGGGTGCCTGTGATGCCTCATCATGTATCTGGGGTATTTGGGTCCTGATTTGCATAACTTTAGTCTCTACATGGTTACAGGCTTTAATTTTCAGAAATGAAGTTCCTCTATCAGAAAACCTAACATGATCCATTAACTTTAAACCATGGCTGTCTTTTGGTCATTCTGACCTCCTTTTCTCAAAAGGTGGGAAAGGGAATGAATCATCATGTTGACAAAATTTTTAATTCCACTCATCTGGAGGAGTTGGGGTGCTCTTAAAGTGCTGGGATGGGAAATATATTTTGATATTCAGCTTCTGCCCTTGGGTATCTATTTGTGTATTTCAACCAATTTTGATGTTCAGAGAGTAGATAAGATGGCAAAGCCTGAGCAGCAGATGATGATCAGAGGTCTCAAGGATGAGAGTTTGGATTATCCTTCCTGGTAAATGGCTGACTGCCAACCTAGAGTGAAAAGAATCACAGTGGGCATACAAAAGGTAACTCATGAGAACCTATTTTGATTTAGAGATGAGAACAAGCATCTGGAAATATAAATTTTTCCCATAGTTTTTCTTGATTTAATATTCTGTTAAACAAAAGAGCTCCAATTTTGTAACATGCATTTGACAAATATCAGCTTTTTATTCCTCTAGTGTACTTTTTGTCTTGTTTTTAATTTTTAATTTTAAAAAGTTAAATAGAGCAGAAATAGAAATGATCCAGAATTTCAAAAAATAAGAAATTAAATATAGTTAATATATTGCATAATTTATCTTAGAAGTTGTTGATCAGGTTACAAGATCTAAGTATAAAGAATAATCAAACAATGACAACACAAACTTGCTTTTGATGAACTAACAGAGGGATGAGGGAAAGGAGAAAAGGAAGAAAGAAAAATATTACACTTATGTAGGTATACATATATAAATGTATGCGTGTATATGTGTGCAGGATAGATAACTATACTACTAATCTAGTGTACTTTTGACACTAAACTTCACTCACAATGAGAGGCTGAGATTTAAATGAAGCACTGTACTTGTAATTATATAGTTTTGTATCATTATTAGCACTAATATTTGGACCTTACAATGTTCTTTTGAAGTTTCTCATTCTTTATGACTCTGTATTCCAGTAGGCAAATCAAATGAGTCTACACAGACATGCAGTGCTCACACATACACATGCCCAAAAAAATGCTTGCTTAGAATTTCTGAGTTCTTATACACAGGGAAGAAGTGATTTCAAGACAAAGGTATCTCTTTTTTCTACAAAAAAATGCAGTTTGAATTATCTCCATATGTTACTGGGTGGAGAGGAAGACAAAAATAGATCTTCGGTTGTTCTTTCTCTCTGTGAAGTCACCATCCTGGATTCTAAGTCTCAGTGCTTTTATAGAATATCTTTCCTAGCTAAAGCACATCTGAAATCACAGTTCTTGTGTTGTACTCAGAATCCAAAAGGCTATTACTGCAGAAGTGAGTGGAGAAGACTGAGCATACGTTATTGTTGGAACACTGTTTGAAGAGTAAAGACTAATGTGAAAGTGGCACTTAGTGAGAAAATAGGGAGAGCAATAGAAGGCTCAAGGACAATATATCAAGGATGCACAACTATGATGAAAAGACCGAATGGCCAGCACAGCTCTTAAAAAGAACTTTTATCTAAGAAAAAGGATTTCTTTCCACAGTTGTTTTCTCATTACTCTGGGAAAACCAGTAAATGCCTTTCGCATGTGTTCTGCTTTTAGTCCCTGCACAATCTCCTTTATCTGAGTTAGAAGCCAGGTGACCAAACACCTGACATAAGTGGTGCTGGGGCCATTAGAAAGTGCTCATCACTATTGCTAGAGCTTTTCTCAGAACTACATCATCACTAGTTTGGCACTGGCTGCCTTTATTTAAAGAGCAACACATAGTTTTATCCATAGCTGACAGAAAGAAAACACGGAATGAAGACTGAAAAAGCATTCTGCATTTGGTGTGAGGTCATTTTGTTGCTGATTGAGGTTGATTCTCAAGATTCTGATTCTCATCCTTTCAAAAACCTAAGAATGAGCTGAAGATTCTTCATAGAACAAAATGGAATTCCCAAAGAAAATCCAAAGATAAATCAAGAGAGTGCACGTTTACTTTGCATTAGAAACATCAAAATATATTACTTTTTCACTATTTTTTAATTGTTTAATTGTTTCTCAGGATAACTGATAGTATCCTGAGATACTATAATATATCCTGATAGTATCCAGTAGACAGATAGGCATTGTCTTTAAATATGTATAATTCATATTACATTTATGACAGACAGAGAATAAAACACTTTTGTCAGGCATTTAATCTTCCATGATCTTGCAAAACTGCATTATTTCTGGCACCTATAGTATCACCTGATTAGCCACTGCAGATGAAATTGTATTAGTACTTAATTCCTGTACTGTACCTAGAGTTCACACTGATGATGCTTTATGAATTGTATATACTTAGGCATATACTATGTGTACCATACTTGTATCCAGTGTGCAATGATCGCGTGGAGTGGTTGCTGTGCTTCTCATCTCATGGTCCATTTTTTTGAAATTTAGGAACCTCACCTTTTTGATACCCAGGGAGCTGTACATAATGCCTTATTCTTGTGAATCCAACAAATGACTTTTCTGTTTCATTCTGATTTTATAAGTGTTAGAGATCACTTTACTAATGTACATTAAATGTCCCAAAATGCTCACACAATCCTACAGCTCCTGTGAAGGTACAAACTGAGACACTGACGTTTTCTGTCTCATGCTGAAATGAGACTTTCTTTGACCCTAAAGTGGCTGACAAATATGTATGCTCACTTATAAACAATGTTTTACATAAGGTATAGCTCACATTCCTTTCTTTTTCTCTCTTTAAGGATTATGGAAAAGTTAATAGGGAAAAAAGATCAGAAATGATTATTCAATATCAACACTACATGAAAACCAATAGCTCACATGCCAATATTTTCAGTACATTGCAAATATTTCCACTGCACATTTATGGGCAGTAAATATTTTGAAATCTTAGAAAGAGATGAGAAAAGGAAAAAAATAGTAGAAATATAAGAATTTCTGTGTTAAATATCAATGTGTTTTACAACTTTTCATGCTATCTCCATTTTCCATACACGATGAGTTTTTGATTGATTGCTATATTTTGGCAAAGACATTATTGTAAACAATTTGTTCCTATCAGAATATTTTATAATCTAAAGTATCAATCAGTTGGCTACCTACTTAAGGGAAATTATAAAGGTTCATAAATATAATATATGTAATTTTCAAAGCATTTGGCAATGAATTCTCTATCAGTATTATTAAGAAACAAGAGCCTCTTTCCTTTTACGAAGCTCACACACCTACTGCATGTGTATTCAGAAAGTGTCACCCAGCTGCTTCACATGGGAAGGTACCAGATTAAAGCTCCAGAGCACTCAGTAGAATTTTACATCACTGGGAAGGAGACAAGGTCTCAGATAATAAAATTGCTGACAAATACTTATGTTAATTTAAAACCATGTTTTACAGAACCTGTAGGTCATTCATTTTAATTGGATTGCCATGGGAAATTAAGGGATAGATTTACATAAACACATATGCTGTTCCAGATTGTAAATGAAATTACACTTCTTACTGGCCAAAAATTTTCATTGATTTAAAAGGAAAATTATCTTTGATTTAAAAGGTCAAAATTACACTGTATATAGGTTTCAAAGAAATCTGTAACCAACGGTTTAAACGTTACAGTTACCACTTTAGCTAAATTAGTAGCTCAAAAGCTAAATCTTTCATACTTTTACTTCACGTTATACATTTTTAAATCAATTTTCTTTTAAATTTCCTAATGGCTTTATTTCTAAATTAAATCATAAAGGTGATTTGGGATGTGTTTTGTGCCACAACAAATTCTGAAATCCTTATTAACTTCTCTCTGAAAACTATATGCAGTTTTCTTATTATGTTTTCTTCTAGATTATTTAGAAATGTTTTATAGACATTAAGTCTAACTTTCAAAGGAAAATATTAACTAAAGTGTGTTCTACTGTTCCATCATCAGGAAAAAGTAAGGGGAACATGGTACTAAGATGAAGACTCTAGACTAGAAAACCTCCCATTTGAATCACGGCTCATATAAGCCATTTGATCAAAGACGTGTTTAGCTATTTGCCTGCTGAAAGTCCCTTTCTAGCAGTCATAACTGATAGCAAATCTAACTAAAATATTATAGTCTCATCTAGAATCTATAAAATTTTCCAGCTCAAAATTGATTGATATATAAGCTAATTTTCTTCTTTCTTCACAAGATATAGACACTTCAGTGAACACTAAATGGCTTCCTTTAAAGTGGTTATTCTTTCATTTTAAATAATGAATTCAAAGCTGTGTTTTAGAGATTGTACTTCCAGGCTGGGGATTTGGCTCAGCGGTGTAAGCACCTGCCTGACAAGTGTGAGGTCATGAGTTTGATCTTTGATACAAAAAAAAAAAAAAAAGAGTAAAGATTACACTTTCTAAGTAAGTAGCATTTATGCTTTGTTAGCTGTAGACACTGGCAGGTTGAGATTCTCATCTGAAAGTCTCGATAGAAATGAATAGAGTAATTATAATTAGTTAAAAATGAGTAATTCTTAGCCAATTCCTACAAGCGTAACCAATATAATATTTTGCTTTCCATGAAATAATAGTTAAAAAGAAAATCATTAAGGCTTTATTAAGACTTAATTGTTACATGTCTCGGCTGAGTTCATTAATTATTAGTCATATTATAGACATTTTTTGAACAGAAAAGCTTTATTGGGCAGACTAAGAAGACCAAGAAACAAGGCCTTCCCTCTGTCCCATACCTTCTCTGTTTTACATCTTTCAGGAACATAGAAATTAGAAAGGAGAAGGAGGTGAGAAAGGATGTGGAGTTTTAAAAAATAGATCATTGGAAAAATAGGAGTGCCTCAGGCCTTAGCAGACTTCTTTCCATATTTCTTCCATTAGAGGAGTACAGGAAGAGACATAAGTGAAGCAGAAAAACTAATGGAATCAAGGCGGAGTAGTGCGGAGTCTTTCCTCACTGTTCCACAAACAGAGAAGAAAACACGGATAGAAATTCAGCTGCATTTTGAGCACAGTGGGCTCAGCTCCACTCCTCTGGACCCAAAGTCACCACGACCAGTGTGGCTGACTACTATAGTTTTAGAGGACACATTCTCTTGCCTGGACTCTGGAACCCCATGGCTTCTTACCATGGGAACCCGTGTCTTCATCGATGGACACTTTGCAGGGTTGTGAAGTGACTGCAATTTTTTTCTCATAAACTCTTGCAATTCCATCCCATTATTCCTTTTCATTTTTTGTATCCTCATCCATCTCCCTCTTCAGTTTTCACACCCAACAGATATTTGTAGACATTTATTATGCTTTTCCTTGCTTGTCACTTAGAAGAGTTATTCATACTGCATTCACTTAACATGTCCTCATAAATCAGTGCAAACAGCCCCTTAATCATTTTCATTGTCTGCCTTTAAACTCCCTTCAAGTTTTTCCATGTCTTGCACACACAATTAAGAATCCAAAGGCCAAATAAATACTGCGGGGGAATACCAGCTGTACCAAAGACACTCTGCTGTCTTTTTCTTTGCTCAAGGCAATGATCGAAAGGTTGCAGTTTTAAATTTCATGAATCCCCTTTAAAGAATCCACCAACCTGCCACTTGTGAGACATAATTTCCACAATCATATAGTTGGTGTCTTAATTACTTTTTACTCATTGCTGAGACAAAATAACAAATTTAGGGAAAGAAAGGTTTATTTCTTACAGTTCTTGGAAGTTTCAGTCCATACTCATTTGGCTCCAAGACAGCGTGGCTTGGTCGGGGAGATATTCATGGTCACTGCAAACAGCAAGGAGTGAACCAGCAAAACAGAGACAGAGGAGGGGGGAAGGAGAGGGTGAGGAAGAAAGAGCCAGAGGGAGAGGGATAAGGAGGGAGGGGGAGGCAGAGGGGGGAGAGGGAGGGAGAGTCACACCTTCTTCCTGCCATTACATCGTATCTTGGCTCCACCTCTGGGCAGGAAACATCACCAATCCAAGCATTAGACAATGAACCAATCACAAATGCTAGATTGGGTCGAGTCCATAATTCATGAGGCTTGGGGGCCGCTGACATAAACCATGACAGTTGGTTGTCTTGGCAAGAGCTTTTATTCCCAGCATGGAGATACAGATGCTCAGGCCTCAGTTTAGACTCTGGTATTATGATAGATACTTCACTTGGACACCATTTCTCTTATAATTGAGTTCACTTAAGTGTATGAAAGTATACATATTTCACACTTATTTCAGAAAATTGAATTATTTGAAAATAGTTAGGTAAATTTAATATAATTAAAGTATTATTAAAAGGGTCAGTTCTTAAATTAATGTTTGGAACCAGTAATATTTGTGATAAAGACAGGCTAAAGTCATATATAAGAATAAAGCTAATTTTAAGAATTTGTCACAATGTTAAAAGTTTTTTTTTCTACATTTCTAAACACAGATTTATTCTGAAGTTGAATTTTCTCTTTTTAAAGTTCTTGTTCCCATCCCCCATCCCCATACTATCCTTACCCCAGGTGTGTGGCAACACACACACACGCAAGCACACACACACACACACACACACACACACACAAACACACACATTCGGCCTGAGAGAGGTCACACTTCCCTCAAATACTGCAACTATGGTAAGGCAATCATGGTGCATTCCTGTAACCCCAGCACTATGAAAAGTTGAGGCAAAAGGCAGGATGATTACAAATTTGAGGCCTGGCTTGGTAAGTCAGCAACTTAGTGTAAAGCAACTTAGTTTTACTGTGTATAAAATAAATCACCACCATCATCACCATCATCATCATCGTCATCACCATCTATGAGGATATAGCTTAGTGTAAGGCTTTGAGTACCGTAAGACCCAAAGAAAAAAGTTGAAACCTTGTTTGAGGATAGATTAAGAAAACAAACCAACAACCCAACAGTTCACAAATAGAAAAAAAGCCTGGATTTGAAGGTTTTGTCATTCCATGTCAGCATTCATTATTGAAAGGGATAATGTCATGATGCATTATCCCTCGCGATCTGAACCCAGTTCAGACTCTAACCAAATCCCAAACCTAAACAGTGGAATAAAGTGAGTAATATGGGCACAAAACGGAAGCAAAATCAGAGATCAGAATGAATCCTTTCCAAGCTACAATGAGCAGTATAGAAGTATAACAGACTGTACACACTTTTTTTTTTTTTTTTTTTTTTTTTTTTTTTTTTTTTGCTGGAAAAGAAAATGCCATTCCACTAAATCTGTATACAGGGAGACAGAGGGACCTCATCTTTCCTCTAATTTTAATTTTTGAAGTGAAAGTCTTCAGGTAAAATAAAGTATCTTTCCATTGGCATTTTGATAACCTGACAGCTAAAATGAGGCAGTTTTATATCTATCTTTATATACTTGATAGACTATTTCATAAATTGTTTTATAAAATGAATAAATATACAAATATATATTTTAATATATATTACATATGTAAGACAGAGCAAGAGAAAGAGTGAAATAATTTACCTTAAATAATTCAAATGGCTTTTGATCTGTCAAAACTTATAAAATTATTCATTAACAGAGAGAAAATAATTTTTGCCATATTTATATTTAAATTCAAACCTGATTGATATATTCATTAAAAACAACAAAACAATGTTTCAATGCTTCTAGGACAAAACATTTTAAATTAAATAAATGAATATTAAATCTATTCATTAAAATTTTAAAGAATAGGGGCTGGGGATTTGGCTCAGTGGCAAAGTGCTTGCCTTGCAAGCAGGCAGTCGTGAGTTCAATCCCCGGTACCGATAAAAAGGAAAAAGACAAAAAAAAAAAAAAAAAAGTAAAGAATTATAGTCTATGTAATTTCCCTTCTTCAAAATGAAAAACTGAAAAAATGAAATACTGAAACTCCTTCTTAAATGCTAATTTTTCAAAAATTGCTAAAATTTAAAATTGTTAATGAAGGAAGTCCCAATATTTTGACAAGTTAAATTCCTACAAATTGAATCAATTTTATCCACTGTTCAAGTCAAATAATATAAAATATTTTATTTAAAGGCATATGTATGGTGGGGGAAAGATTTTAAAAATATGCCATAGATACGTCACAAGCTTATAGTATTTAATTGTTATAAACATTATCAGTTTTGGTAAGGTACAATGACAATAACTAGTTGTCATTAAGCACCTACTATGTAACAGGTAGTATTCAAGCCTATGCTGGTCAGTGTGGAGCCTTAGTGATACGTGGCTGCACAGGTTTTGAGATGTGACTGGTACCCATTACAGAGTGCTCTAGGTATAAAGTTAGCATTGGATCTAGAAGCCAAGTATAATAAAAAGAAAGTTAATTATTTAAGTGATTTATGTGTCAAATGATATGTATTTAGCTAAGTAGAACTACTGTTAAAATTAATTTCATTTCAAATCTTTTCCTTTTCTTAGTGTGATTCCTAGCAGATTCAGTGTTTCTGTCAGATAATGCTGTCAAACGCCTTACCTCATCATCTCAATTAATTTGAGAGCATCCCCATGTACTAAGTGCTATAATTATCCATTGATTTACAGAAGGCTACAGAAAGGCATGATGGGAGCTTACTTACGTAGCCAGTATAAAATCTTCTGTGTCACTAAGACTGGAATCCAGCAATCTAACTATAAATCTCATGAGCCTTAGGCTTCTATATATTTATATACATATCTGCTGGTACTGGACATTGCACTGAGAGCCTCCACACTGACCTGCATCCCTATCCTTTTTATATTTAATTTAATTAAGATATTTTTGAGATAAAGTCTTCATTGCCCTAGGTGGGATACAAATTGAGATTCTCCTTTCTCTGTCTCCAATGTATTACCAGGCCAGCTGGGATCCAGCATTCTTACAAATTATTGAAGCAATGCAAATGTGTTAAAATTGACAATAGCTTTAATCGTATTTTTCTAGCAGCATATCTATTGTATATAGATCCATTGCAATGTGATTAATTGATGAATCAGGAGAGTATATTCTAATTTATGCTTTGTATTTCATATTTGCATAGTTTATGATATCCTACATGCAATGGTAGTAATCCATATTGTCAGTACCATCATACATTTAATCTCCTTTTCCAAAATATTATCCTTGTAGGCAGCTCTCAATCTTTCTTAGATTAACTTCTACCCAACATCTTTATTTCTCTTCAATGGATCCCTTGTGTGTACAAGACTATGGTCTTGTTTCCCAGCCCAGTTGGATCATTGGTAGGAGGCTGCATGCACAGATTGGCACAATCAGCAATTTTGCAAATGTTGCCTGCTCAAGAGTCACCACTGAGCCCTCTCTGGAAAGCTTGAATATTCAGAACAGAAGAACTTGCCCCATGAAATCTTGTTCTATAAGTCCTTCACTATAAACTTTCTATATGTAATTTCAGAATTTGTTTTCCAAAGAAAAAGACCTAAGACAAATTTTTAGTAGTTTAGCAGCAGATTTCTGAGGTATGTAATACTGAGTCAAGTAATATTATACAGTGGACACAGGCCTGTGGGCACAGTTAAGTGCCCGAAGGTAAAACTTAACATTTTTCTGGTTCCTTTGCTTTTGACATATTTTTGAGATTCTATTTGGGGATGAGGCAGGTCTGCAAGTTCAGTGGTTATTACAGATGAGTTGATGCCTGTCACCCCAGGTTACAATGTTAAGATGTTTGTAATGCGATGAACTGCAGACTGGTTTTCTTAAAGGTCAGAAATACGGACTCTTAATTATTCCACAGGGAGCGCTGCTTCTGTTATCCCTGAGCTTGGAGGTGGAGTAGTGGATCCAGCATTCCTGTCACTTCCTTCAGAGCCATAAGTTATTTTGATGACTCCTCCAACTTGCTCTGGCCACTTTTCAGAATGTACCTTGTACAGAGGCAGCAAACACCACCATCCCAATGTGCTTCTTTTTATTTGTGACTTAATTTTGCCTTTAGTTTCTATAAATGAAAGACAACATGTGATACTTGTCTTTCAGTATCTGGATTATTTCTCTTCACATGGTGTTCTACACAGCCACCTGGCTACAAATGATAGGATTTCATTCTTCTTTGTGACCAAGTACTCCTCTACCACATTTGTATATATTTTTTCCTTTATCCAATCATCTGTTGATTGGCATCATTGATGATTCCATATCCTAGCTATTGTGAAAATTACCACAACCAATCAGGACATGTTGGTTCTCTTCTGTAAGCTGACTTCATTTCCTTTTGGTATATGTCCAGAAATGGAGAGCTGGATCGTATGACAGCTCAAGTTTTTAAATTTTTAATGGAACTTCTATTCCATTTTCAATTGAACCTGTATTAATTTTACATTCCTACTAGCAGTTTATAGAGACTCCTTTTTTTGTAGTGGCTGTGTTAATGGGCCAACATACTTTTCAAAGGGGAATAGAAAATGACCTTTCTTCCAAGGGCTATTTCATAATAATGGATCAAAAAATTGATGTAGATTTGTTTTGTATGGTCTCTGAGATCATACCAGAGCAGCAAATGAAAATATGTAACTTTCTGCATTACTTCAAAATCACTAATGACTAAACTAGATGTATCATACTTCAACTAAAAACTAACTGGATCTTCAAATACATGTTTTTACCTAATCAAATCAGAGCTCAAAGTTCAAGCATTTGATGGAATGAAGGAAATAGATGGAATTACTCCCACTTACTTGAAAGCATATGCCTAAAATGACTACAAGAAATGCCAACGACTCTTTTACAACCTAATGTATCTTGGTTTGTTTTGAAAGTTTTACCTTATTTAACAGAAACCAATCAGCTGAGTAGTCTTGCACAGTTCCAGATATGGAAAGGAGGCAGACGACTGGACCACTTAGCACAGCAGAGATTGAATGTGTGCGGGAAACCCATGTGTCTCCTTCTCTGACCTTGGTGATGAGCCCTAACACTGTTCTCAGAGTGTGTTCTCAAGATTCTTATCGTGCATATGTTGGCAGTCTTCTCTACCTTACGAATGGTCAAATGCTCAAAAACTCATAGTGTAACTGGTTGAGACCGCTGCCATCAGCTAAGGATCATCCAGCATTATAAATCTACCCACTAACCTGTTCCAAAAGCGGAAAACTGGAATAAACATAAACCTTTCTTTGCTCTTGCTTAAATGTCTAAAAGTTGAAGTGATTTTTTGTCCTGTACAACTCTCCTTGATTGTCACCTTAGTTAAGGCTATCGTACTTTCTCCTTGGTTTACCCAGACCAATCCATTACTCTCTCCGAAACTTTCCTCACTTTACAACCAGATCATCTACTCAAAATTCAGCTTTTCTTTTGCATATTCTAATCCAGTTCTGGTCGTACTTAATGATCACTCACTACTTTTAAAGGAAGAAAATTCTCACCATTTGCTGTCCATTTATTCTTTGATTTCACTGTGGTTTCCCATACCCTTTACAGGCTGAAAACGCCGGTCCTCTTAGAACTAAAAGCACAGCTAGCTGTCCTCTACCATGAGGCCATGCTTCCCTTTGGAGTTACCACTAAAATTCTTACCAGCTCCTTATATTTGTACTTCAGATTTTAGGAAAGATGTCCAAGGAATCTTTTTCTGTCTTAGATAATTCCCTTCACGCCTATATAATCTTATAGAGAAATCATTCGTCACCTTCCAAATATTTATCTCAATTTATAATTATGTACTCTTGAGAGAAACCTATGCTTAATGTCAGGCTTTTCATGACTATATATATATAAGAAAGGAAATTACAAATAGGATCTTTTAAAATAAATGCAGTTATATTTGTTTCTATTCTAAATTTCTATGATTCTATATTTCAAAATAATCTTAATACAAGTGAGGCATAAAATGTATTTTCTTAAAGATGAAATAAAGGAAAAAATTGTTGATAAGAGTTGAA
Source organism: Cavia porcellus (assembly GCF_034190915.1). Lineage (NCBI taxonomy): Eukaryota > Metazoa > Chordata > Mammalia > Rodentia > Caviidae > Cavia > Cavia porcellus. The sequence goes on along the minus strand of NW_026947510.1, from coordinate 24,897,214 downwards.
AATAAACTGTTTTTTTTAAACTTAAGAACTTTAGTTGTAGTGAACACTGAAAGCATTCATCTCTGTGTCATATTCTTGAATGTTACTTCCATTCAATTCTCTAATCTTCACAATATTTATAAAAATTAAATGGATTTATGTACATGAATATTTCTCTAGTCAGTTTTAACATATCTAAAAATTCAATTTGTTATTGTGGTTTTTACAAACCTATAACACAGACTGTTTCCAGAATGTATCTTTAATAAATATAAAGAATAATTTGCATACCATTTCTAAATATATTTTGTTTCAGGATTGTTTTCTAAAATCCTTAGCTGAAAATCTCTTTTCTAGACTGCTCAAATCTCACTTTCTCAACAAGAGCATTTTTATCAAAACTGCTCTTATCATAGCAATACTAACTGCCATCACCATACTTCTGTTTTTATTTTAACATGTAACATGCAATGTAATTTACTGAGTTTTACATTTATTATTTGTTATGGCTACCTGAACTAGAATATAAATTTCATACAGATATGGATCTTTGTCTTTTATTTCAGTGGTGTCCATGGAATAAAACTGTTGTAAGAAGGTATTTTTTTGTCTAATTTTTCAATTGTCCCCTGAAACTCACTAAAGGTATTTTTCTTGGTTGCTTTTCTCTCATTGCTAGGACAGAATACCCAATGTCCAAAATTAAGGACACAAAGGTTGATTTAGCTCACAGTTTTTGGATGTTTCAGTCCATAATCAACTAGCTCCAAGGTGAGGTGGTTCGTGGCAGAAGACAACAGTTCATGGTGGCAGAACACAGCAAAAGAAACAGGAGAAAAAGGGGAGGAGCATGCAAAAGCTCTTTCTGTCCCTTAGACTGTATGCAGACTATCATCCCCAGGCTGAGTGCAGCACTCACACCCATAACCATAGCTTCAGACCACAAATCAAACACAAATTCTAGAAGCCCACCTCCAAAAAGAACCTCTCTGACTACATGAGGCTTTGTGGGGGCATCGAGACACAAACCATAACAGTGCTGTCCGCAATTTGTGGCTTCTCATTACGTTTGAAATTTAGACCCTTAGGAGCTGAAGGAAAGTTCTATTTTATGAAAGTGAAAGTCTTAGGTACTTGCTTTTAAACCCTTCTTGACGAACGAACAAGAGGAACCACAAAACAATCAAACAATAACATGACAAAATTGCCTCCTTAGCAAACCATTATTGTTTTACATTTTTTCTTAGAGAGCATCTAATCAGCTCGTACTCCTCAATTCAGGTGACCATACAAAATCCCATAGCCTAGGTGGCTTCAACAGTAGAAATATATGTCTCACATGTCTGAAGTCTAAGAAGTTCCAAATAAAGGTGCTGATACTAATCCTGTCATAAGGAGTCCAGCCCCACATCATCACTTCAACATAATCACTTTCACAAATCCTCCCTTTTAAGTACCATCATATTAGGGTTCACAGATTTCACATCTGACTTTTGACAGGGCACACAGGTTAGTCCATTGCTGTTTAATGATGTGTCTCTAGAACCTGTGTTTGTACAGCATCATTAACTTGATGTTGTCTAAGCTTTCTATGTTACTATGTAAATACTTAAAGTATAATGTAGATGGAAAAGCTGAAGTTTAATTCTGATAATGAAAGGAGCTAATTGGTTGTTTGAAATAGCTACACAAAACTTCCTACTTTTGTAGTTTTGCTTTTGAGTAGAAATCCTAGGTCACAAAGTCAAGAGTTCAGTGATACAGTTTATACTTCTGCTTTGTCCTAACACAACATCTTAAATACTACACTGAACATTCCTACTGTTCTCCAAATACTAACACATGACCATGAACTATTCATTCACACCTAGTACCCTCAGTATAATCTTCATTTGCAAGTTCTCAACTTCACTACCTCTAACCAAAGAGAGCAAGATTTTCATACTATCATGTGCGGAAGATGTTTTTAACAGGTCACCTCGGTGAGCAAAGCAGATAGTGTGCTACCTAAACTTTAGATTCCAGTATGTAGTTGAAGTCTCTTCACTTTGACTACATAAACTATTTTAAGCGTTTCAGGTAGGAATGATGGCATAACTTGACTCTTCATAAGACTGAACATGTTTTGGTTGGAAAACAAATTTTCCCTTGCTAACATAAAAAAGAAATGCAGATGGAAGCTGATGCACATTTTTCTTGCCTTGAACATAAACAAATGACTGAAAATATCACAGCCCTCATGCAACCACATAAAAGTGGCATCAGGAGATTATGGACATCCAAAAGCCTCTGGAAATCATATGGCCTAGTATTTACGCACTGATAATACTTACATAATTTTTCTTAGTTGCTTTTAGGAGCAAATGCATTCTTAATGGAGGTAGTTTTCCTTTGTTCAGACATCGAAACATGCCAAAAACAAAAAATGGGACACTTGAAAACATTATTAGTAATCATGTTGACAAACAGCTTTAAGAAGATACATGTAAACAATACTCTTTGGCTTCTGAGAAAGAAAAGACTTATTTGTAAGTCTGAGAGTGTGAACATTTTAAAGAAAGTAATACTAATCTATTTTAATACCTGTGTTACATTTAAGATGAATTATCATTTATTAGCGAAGCAAGGCTAAAGCTCATATTGAAGTTAGCACACATATTAATTGTTAATTATTAGCAGTGATCAATTTCCTATGAAAACTTCTTCTGCCTGCCTAATTGAACAAACCATCATAATGCTTCTGCAGCCTTCCTTTTGCTTTTAGCACACAATGAAAGAAAAAACCAATCTTAAAGACCTGTGGATGTACTGTAATATATTCTGAGTTATGACAAAAGTAGCATGGCTGCAGAATTATTAGATTCATGTTTGTGATTCATTTGAAACTATTTTATTAGAGAGACCATAGGTGGTCACCTCTATAATGACAATATTTGAGCCTCTGTTAAAGGAAACTTCTAATGCTATAATTACAAATTAAATCAAAACCAGAGTGACACGTTCAACACTGAGAATTCAGTACAGTTCCAAATAGGAGCCAAGCAATTAAAATGGTAAATGTTGACAGTAGTTATATTCTTTTTTGCTAAAGAGCAAATATGAGTTTAAAATGTGAAGCATATATTTGCTATGTTTAAAATATATATATATATATATATATATATATATATATATATATAGTGAGGGAGCTGTCAGTGTTAACCCAAATAAAGTTAAATGTTGACAGCTGTGGAGACCTTAGTTGGAAAAGGAATGAAGAATTTCTGGTCTTTTGAGAACTATTGTCTGCGATTATAATTCAATGCAAGGTCGTTGATTCTAAGTCCTTTAAATAGGTGCTTCTATGGGGAAGGCAACCTTGATCAAACAAAATGAATCTTGGCCTTGGAAGACCTGTGAGTTAATTACTACCATTGCCATTGGCTTTTTAGTATTTAATATCACATGCTGTTCCAAAAGACCGCAAAGGTTGGCCTATTTGAATTTAAACATTAGTATCAGACATCCCTTCTTTTTAATTAGAAGTTCTGTGCCAGTAGCAATTTTATTAATGTATCTGATCTTCTAATTAATATGTTAAATTGAGACAGTAGTGCTAGCTGTACAATGAGATGGTTTCTCATATTGTGATAAATCTAACAATACACATAGTGCACTTATGGTAAGCAAGCAAAAAGCACCCTTGAGACCAGTCAAAATAAAAACAGATTACAGTTGTAATATGACATTGTTCCACTGAATGGTAGGGTTCAAAATGAAGGTATCCTTTGCTTTGTAGTTCTCCAATCACTGATGTATTTTTATTGTGTACATTAAGGCACTACAGAATTCCTTAAAATTTGAAGAACATCTTTCAGATATCAAGGTACAAAACTGTTCTTTACAAATAAAATATCATGAAAAAATAATTGCAGCCATTTCAGAAGGAGAAACTATTTCTGAAGAGAAATCATAAAATTAAATTGGTAGAATTTGTTAGATGAAATCTCATAGCCTAGAAACTTAGGAAGAATGGTAAAGAGAAAATGACATGCACAGAAATTTGCAGGTAGATGGGACTGGTTCACCAAGGTCAGTTGTTTGACTGTGAGAATGACAAATGATTCTATGAGAGTAAAGAGAAAATTTAGTGTGACACAAGGGTGTTGAAGCCTACACATCTGGTTTCTTAAAATCCATAAGAGTTTGAAGTCTAAGATTAAGGTGCATGCACTCTAGGTACCCACTTTCCCAGATGCCTTCTCCATCTCAACAGCTTCCCAAAGATACAATTTCACATTGCATCACTTTGGGGATTTGAAATTCTAGATGAATTTTGAGGAGGCAAAATTAAGCCTATACTAGCCCAGTGCAAATATCTTCCTATAAAACAATTTCAAATAAATCAGAGCCAGCATAAAAGAATTTCATTGTGATTGTCACTGTTTCCAGTACACAACAGAAAGGAAACATACTCCTGGACTGGGCATACCTGACCCCGAATCTAGTTTTTGTTCATAGTCACTGTTTGAATTTGAATATGATTGGGAGTGACAACCTGTGTTCTTTTCGTCTAATAGAAGGTATATACTTACCACATGGAGTAGGAGTAAACAAAATAGTAGATACAAAGCACCTAATACATAATATTCAATGAACATTAATGGATATACTAGAACATATAAAGAACTGAAAAATATCACCACCCCTAATTCAAAGACCTTCTCCAAAAATGGGCATCAGAGATGAACATACAGTTCTCAGATGAAAATATACAAATGGCAAATTAATATATGAAAAAATGTTCACCATCACTGGCCATTCAAGAAATGCAAATTCAAATAGCATTGAAATTTCATCTCACCCTGGAAAGAATAGCTGTCATCAAGAAAACAACTGATACCAAATGTTGGCGAGGCTGCAGGGGAAAAGGAACACTTCTCCACTGTTGGTGAGAGTGCAGACCAGTGCAACCAATGTAGAAATCAGTATGGAGATTCCTCCAAAAACTATAATTGTAAGTGCGATTCAATCCACCTATTGCCCTCCTGGGTATTTTCCCTGAAACATTGAAAAGGTCATGTCACAGTGATACATGTGCACCCATGTTCATAACAGCACAATTTGTAGTAGCTAAATCTTGGAAACAACCAAAATGCCCATCAATGGATGAAAAAAATGTGCTATTTTATAAAATAGAATATTACTCAGCTATAGAAAAGCATGATCTTAAGCCTTTATAGATAAATGGAGGCAACTTGAAAATATCCTCATCAGTGAAGTAAACAAGACTCACATTAGTAAATATCACATTGTCTCTCTAGTGTAGAAAATAATGAAAAGTGACAGAATAATGGAATCCAAAAATTATAATAGATACTGTGAAAGTGAAAGGGAAGGAAAGTGCTCTAACGAGTACAATGGTATGTATAGTATATAAGATAGATGACCATATTACTGAATTTCTGCTGGAACATTCAATAGAAGGATTGCACTGTCAATGTTTGAGTGTCTAGCCACTATTTATGCTTTGATTTTGTGACTTTGGCAACTAATTTTTAAGACAACAATGAGTAGTGTATTAACTAGCAATTCCATGATGTTAATTTTTTTTAAATTCAGCATTGTTCTACCCTTCTTTTCTGTTTTTATTATTTATTTATTTATTTATTTATTTTGTCTTTTTCCTTTTTATCGGTACTGGGAACTGAACTCATGACTGCCTGCTTGCAAGGCAGGCGCTTATGCCGCTGAGCTAAATCCCCAGCCCCTCTTTTCTTTTTTTCTATTTTCTTTAATTTTCTTTTCTTTCTTTGAAAAAAGAAAGCAATATGCAATATAACAATCATTGTTAAATTTCTTTCCTTCTGTTTTGAAAGCCTATATTGCTATTGTTTGAGTTTGCTGTTGTTTATGTCTTTTGCTTTTTATATTTCTTTTGTGACTTTTCTTTTTTTTAAATAAAAAAGAACATTAATGGATACAGTAGTAATGTATTTTAAGGCCTCTGTAACATTTAAGGCAAATTATAGTTTATTAGAAATAAGACTAAATCTTATACTGAAGTTAACACACCAAATGTTCATTAATTATTAGAATTATTCCATTTAACTAAATTATATCATTGCAATCATTCAGTTGCAACTTATAGCTAATATCTAGACTGAGATGTAAACAATAACTTTTCAAACCATAAGTTAGAGAACTTTTATTCAGATTTACAATATTTATTATTGTAAGTTCTAGAAAACATTGAGTGAAATAATTGCATTCTAAATATGCTATTGCTGCATTAAAAACTGATCAAATTAATTAGTCCTTTAAGTACTGGTATACAAAGTAGACTTCAATACTTAAAAATATCACATTGTCATAATTACTTATATTTGTATTACTTACTGGATAAAAGAGAAATAATAAGAATGCAGACACTGAATTTGTTAGAGCTTTAGTAAAAAAATAGACAATACTGTATCTTTTGAAGTCCTCTATAATCACTTTGTAGAATTCAAGTGTTGGATTTTTTATTTCTTTATCATTGATGTTTCATGAATTAGCTTTAGCAGAATTGGGAGTTTTGTTTGCATTTTATCATGCTTGTGTGTGTGTGTGTGTGTGTGTGTGTGTGTGTGCATTGAGTGTTAAGAGTAAATTGAATTGGATAAGCTTTCTTGCCAGTACAAAGATCTTTCTTTTTACCACCTGCCTAGTTACTCCTGAACATGGGTTTTGGGCACTGCCATGGCTTTCTCCTCCTACTCTGGCCTGCTGTGTGGAAGGAGTTACTTTCAGTAAAGTCTCACTCTGTTTTTGCAGTCTACAATTACTGTGGGACTTTCTCAGCCTTGTCTGTTATTTGTCCTTGGATGTGCTGACTCACAGGGTTTGTCTTGTGTTTTTAAAGAAAGGTCCACCTCTGTGGGAGCCCAGGGTCAGCATTCCAGCCAGCTTCCTTCTTTTCCCTGAATTGTTCTCAGGTTCTTAGTTTCTCTGTGATTTCGCCTTTTCCCACGAACTCTTTCTTACTTCCTAGAGCTTTTCTTCTTTTTTCTCTTCACTAAATTGTATGCCAGATCCTGAAGAATTGTGATATGCTGCTGCAATCTATATCATCAACTTCCTTCTCCCAAACTGTTTTAAATTAGGAGGCTTTTTATCACGTGGCCAAATGTATATATTTTCTTAGAGTACCTGAAAAATGTAAACTAATGCCAAAAGATAGTTCTTTTTTAAGAACAACTGAATATACAAAATTTAAATGACAGAGTTGTCTAAATTATTGAATATAATTGTAGCCACTCAGCACAGTGTAAGAGAGAATTAGGAAAGAAAAGCAAGAAGGCTCTATTTTGAAAAAAATAATATGAATTACAAAAGGAGCAATTTGGCTTCATGTATGTTCACTGTAATTTAGTAAAATAATAAAAATGCTGATACTTTGAGAGACACCGAGAGACTGCGATCAGAAAGAGACACAGACAGACAGACAGATGAACAGACACACAGACAGAAGAAGGGAAGGAAGATGGGAAGCAAGAAGAGGAGCCCAAGGGTGCTAGCAAGTGAGTGAGTGAGTACTAAGCATGTGTAAGGCCATGCATTTGATTACTAACAACAGAGACACACAAATACACAGGTCCAGACACAGACTCTGGCACACGCACACACACACACACACACGCACACACACAGAACTGGAGGTTGAAAAAAAGGAAAAGCAAGGAAAGAAGGGAAAGCAAAAGGAGAAGGAGGAAGACACGAAGAATGAGCGAATGACAGACTGTGGCAGACACCCAGACATGAGGCCACTTCCCCATTGGAGAGGGGGTTTTACAGCACTTAGCAAAAGTAGGATGCATCTGTGGAGACCAGCCTTGTTCTCTTCCTTCAGAACTATTCTCCAGGTCTACCATAGTCCCGTGAAGATCAGCAGAGCCACCCAGCAATCCAATGTGTCTGTAATTCTCAGGTAACTTAGAGGTCTGGAAGAATACACAAAAATCATCTTAAATACTGGCACTGAAGAAGTTTTTAAATGCCATTTTTGTGGCAATAGCTAATTATCACATAGAAAAATATCCAATATTATTAAAGAATTCAAAACTAGATAATTCTATGAGCTTCCTAATATAAAGGCATAAATAGTATTATATAATATGAAAATTTAAATATTTTCTTATATTTGAAATGATGGAGATACTTCTTTGGGGGATGTTATAGACAGCTGAATTAGTTAGAAATATTATAGGCAGTCAAATAGGGCTGGGCCCTCAAAGAAGCCAGTGGAGAAGACCAGATATTTTTCAACCTTGGAGGAGACAGACATCTCTGCTGTGGACCAGATCTCAAGACAAAATGCAAAACAAATGCAAACACATTCTAAGTATAAAAATTAGGGATTGATATTCTAAATAAGTATCATTCACCTTGAGGAAGCACAAAGGAGCCACTAACCTAACCACTTACTGTCAAAGACCATGTTCTGTATTATGGCTGCTTATGACATGACTCAACTCTTCATTTGACATCAATTTAGTCAATCTTTCCTGAGCAATTATACTAGTAATTTTATTGGTTGATCATAGTTCTGTCACACCTCATGCTTGCTTGCCTTATGAGTTCTTAGCTTCCCCCATCTTGGACCTGCCTCATTTTATGGTTTTGCTCTATAAAAGTCCCTGGAAAAGACACAGTCTTTGGCAACCTACTCAGCACCCCTTTTGTTTCTCTTTTGGACAGAAGCTTTGTTTTGCTCAATAAATATATTCTGGGGCTGGGGATTTAGGTTAGTGACCTAAGTGCCTGCCTGGTAAGTGTGAGGTCATGAGTGTGATTCCTTGTACCAAAAAATAAAGAAATAAACAAATAAATAAATACATACATTCTGTTCTTTAAAAAAGAGAAATGAATGTTATGTTTTTTACTCACTATAATCTGTAAAAATAATATAGTTCAAAATGTTAAAGTAATTCAACTTTAATTATAATTTTCAAAAGAACATATATACAGAGTGGTCAAGGAACCACCCAGCTTCCAGCCATACTAGGCTGGCTCTGCAGGTTTTGAGCCTGCCTGAGCCATGCCCAGTGACCTTCTTTCAATCCAGGGAACTGGGCTGTCAGTTGGGGTGAGTTCCTACACACCATCCTGATTCCTGGGAGAATCTAAGATCATCACTCCCAGAGGTCAAGGACCCACCCAGCTTCCAACCACAATAAACAGGGATCTGCAGGTTTTGGGCCTGCCTGAGCCACACCCAGTGATCTTCTTTCAATCCAGGGAACTGTGCTTCCAGAGGAAGTGAGTTCATGCACACCACCCGAGCCCTGGGAGAATTTAAGATCATAGTTCCCAGTGGTCAAGGACCTGCCCCGATTCCAGCCACACTAGGCTGGACTCTGCAGGTTTTTGGCCTGCCTGGGTCATGCCCAGTGATCTTCTTTCAATCCAGGGAACTGGGCTACTGGAGAAGAGAACTGAGTTGCTACCATCATCCCAAGCCCTGGGAATGTTTAATATCATTGCTCCCAGAGATCAAGGACCCATCCAACTTCCAGCCACATTGGACTAGGCTTGGGAGGTTTTGTGGCCTGACTAGATTCCACCTAGTGACTTCCTTCAATCAGGGGAGTTGAGAGCACATAAAGTCAGTTCCAACACATTGGACATTGCCCAGGGAGAGCTTTGGACCATCATGCACAGTGGTTAGGTGCCTGTCCCACTTCCTGGAACAATGGAACTGGCACAGGAGGTACTGGAGGCCCGACTGGACCACACTAAGCATGCTCCATTCAGTTCCAGGAGCTGAATGCATAGAAGATGATTTCCAACACACCCAGGGGAGTCCTTGGAATAACACTTGAAACATGGAAATATAGGAAAATGACAAAACAAAAGACCAAAATGCAATCTCAAACCTCCAGTCCATCCCAAGAAAGCCTAGGAGCCATGTACATAGAAGAAAATATGTGCTATACAGCAAACTACCTAAAATGATAGCAACTAAAAAAAGAAACAATTCTGGGAGGCTTTAAAGGAATTCAAATTAGAAATAATTTCCCAAGTAAAAGAAGAAATGATAAAAGTAATAAAAGAGATGCTGAACAATCTAAAGAAGACACAGTTAAAAAATTGGAGGAACAAAACAAAAAGGTACAATCACTGGATGAACAATACAAGAAAGAAACAGAATGCATGAAGCAAATTCAAAGAGACATATAGGAAATAAAAATTCCATTGAAAGTTGTGAAAACTGCCTCAATGAAAGTGAAGATAAAATTTCAGACCTCAAAGACAAGGTTGCAGCTAGTGAACAGGAAAGGAAAGATCTTTTAAAATTAACAAGGAATCGGGAAATAACAATTCAACAGCTGGAAGAGGACTCAAAGAAAAACAACATAAGGTTGATATGAATAGAGGAAAAAGAAGGTGATAACACAAATGATATCAAGAGACTATTTACAGAAGTAATAGCTGAAAATTTACCAAACATGAGAATGGAAAATGACATATGGATTAATGAAGCTTATAGGACTCCAAATAGCCATAACTAAAATAAAACTACACCCAGACATATAATAATCACCATGCCATAAATCCAACATAAGAGAATAATATTAAGAGCTGTTAGAGAGAAAAGACAGATCACCTATAAAGCAAAACCTATCAGAATCACAGCAGACTTCTCAGCCCAAACAATAAAGTCATGAAGAGCATGAGGTGAAGTATATCAGATCCTACAGGAAAATAATTTCCAAGCTAGAATGATGTACCCTGAAAACTGTCCTTCAAAATGGATGGAGAAATAAGATACTTCCATGACAAAGAACAGCTGAAGAACTTCATGATCATCAAGCAAACCCCATAAAGAATACTGAAAGACAATTTAGATACACATAGGAAAAAATGACTAAGGCAGACAATTAAACAGAATGCAAAGATAATGAGGCAGAAAGATAACATGTGAACACTAAACAAATATCTAACATTTGTAACCATTAATGTAAATGGTCACCATTCACCAATTAAAAGAAACAGACTGGCAGAATTGATCAAGAAACAACATCCAACCATATGCTGTCTACAAGAAACCCATCTAACACAAAAGGAAACTCACAGGCTGAAAGTCAATTGGATGGAAAACAATACCTCATGCAACAGGACCCCCCCCCCCCAAAAAAAAGGCGAGGGTAGCTCTTTTTTTGCAGACAATGTGAATTTCAAACCAAGAATGATCCTAAGAGCTAAAGATGATCACTACTTACTGGTTAGGGGAAAACTTCAAGAGGAAGAGACAACAATCTTAAATATATATTCACCAAATTCCAGAGCACCCAGTTATATAAAGCAAGTATTGATAAAAATGAAAAATCAAATAAGAAATAACATAATTATAATAGGAGACCTTAACACACCATTGGCACCAAAGGACAGATCAACCAAACAGAAAATCAGCAAAAAAAAAATAACAGAACTGAATCACACTTGTGAACAAATGAACTTGATAGACATATACAGTGTTCCATCCAACAACATCAGAATACACATTCTTCTCAGCAATACATGGGACATTCTCTAAAATAGACCATATACTAGCCCACAGAACATATTTAAATAAATGCAAAATAATTGAATTTATCCCATGCATGTTATCAGATCATAGATCCATGAAACTAGAAATTAATGATAAAACAAATTGCAAAAACCCCACAAACACATGGAAATTGAATAATATACTCTTGAGCAATCAGTGGGTCACAGAGGAAAATAAAGAAGAAATTAAAAAATACCTACAAGCAAACAAAAATACAAATACAACTTACTGAAATCTGTGGGATGCAATGAAAGCAGTCCTCAGAGGAAAATTTATGGACTGAATTCCCACATTAGGAAAACAGAACAAATACAAATAAACAACCTGATGCTACACCTAAAACACCTAGGAAAAAAAGAGCAAGGCAAGCCCAAAGCCAAAATAAGTGAAGAAATTATAAAAATCAGAGCAGAAATTAATGGAATAGAGTCTAAGAAAACAATCCAAAGAATCAATGAATCACAGAGTTGGTTCTTTGAAAGAATAAATAAAATTGATAAGCCCCTAGCCAACATTATTTTAAAGGGAAAGAAAGAGCTCAAATTCATGCAACAAGGAATAAAAAAGGTGAAATCACTACAGACTCTGTGGAAATACCAAAGTTCATCAACACCAATTTCGAAAACCTCTACTCTCATAGGTTCAATAACAGAAAAGAAATTGACAGATTCAGGGCTGGGGATTTATCTCAGTGGCATAAGCACCTGTTTTGCAAGCAGGCAGTCATGAGTTTGATCCCCGGTACTGAAAAAAAGACAAAAAAAAAAAAAAAAAAAAAAAGAAATTGACAAATTCCTAGAAACATATAAAGTACCAAAGCTGAGCCAAGAAGAAGTAAAACTGCTGAATAACCCAATTTCTATTAATGTAATTGGGACCTTGCCTACAAAGAAAAGCCCAGGCCCAGACCGATTCACTGCAGAGTTCTACAAGAAATACAATGAAGACTTAATGCAGACACTCCTCAAAATCTTCAATGAGAATGAAAGGGATGCAATTCTTCCTAAGTCATTCCTGGAAGCAAATATTACTTTAGTACCAAAACCTGAGAAAGACCCAACCAAAAAAAGAGAACTACAGACTAATCTCCCTAATGATGAACACAGATGCAAAATATTGGCAAACAGGATGCAGCAAATCATCAAGAAGATTATATACCACAACCACATGGGATTCATCCAGGCATGCAAGGATGATCCAACATACGCGCAAGTCAATAAATATAATCCACCATATCAGTAGATCAGTAGATCAGTAGATAGGTAGAAGTAAGAATCACATGATCATTTCTATAGATGCAGAAAAAGCTTTTGATATGGTCCAACACTCATTCATGATAATGACCTTACAGAAAATTGGAATAGATGGTCTTTACCTCAATATGATTAAGGCCATCTATGACAAATCAACAGCCAGCATCATACATATTAAATGGCCAAAAACTAAATGCCTTTATCTTAAAATCAGCACAAGACAAGGAGATCCCCTTATCACCAATCCTATTCAACACAGTACTGTAAATACTAGTCAGAGCAATTAGACAAGAGAGAGAAATAAAATGGGTAAAGATAGGAATAGAGAATGTTAATTATCATTATTTGCAGATGACATGATACCTTACGTAGAAGACCCCAAAACTCTATTGAAACTCTCCTAGATATAATAAATAAATTCATCAGTGTAGCTGGATAAAAAAATCAATACTCAAAAATAGATAGTATTCTTACACACTAACAAAAAATCACTGAGAGAGAAATAGGAGAAGCCACACCCTTCACACTAGCATCCAAAAAAATGAAATACTTGGGAATTAATCTCACAAAAGATGTAAATAATCTATACAGGGAAAAATGATAATACCCTGAAAAAGAAATTGATGAGAATCTCAGAAAGTGGAAAGACATCCCTAGCTCATGGATAGGAAGAATAAATATTATGAAAATGGCCATTCTCCCAAAACTATTATACAGATTCAATGAAATCCCACTGAAAATACTATCAACGTATCTCATAGATCTAGAGAAATCACTCCTGAAATTCAACTGGAACCGGAAGAGACCTAGAATGACAATGACATTTCTAAGCAGCAAAGCAAGGCAGAAGGAATCACAGTCCCTGACTTGAAGTTATACTACAAAGCAACTGTAATAAAGTCAACATGGTACTGGAATAAAAACAGAGCAATAGATTAGAAAATACAACCACAACTACAAACATACTCAACCACATTATCATTGATAAAGGGGCCAACATGTACATTGGAAAATGACAGTTTTTTTAATAAATATTGTTGGAAAAACTGGCTCTCTAACTAGACCCAGGTCTATCACCATGTACTAAACTAAAATCCAAATGGATCAAAGACCTGAATATTAAAATAGAAATGCCAAATATAAGACAAATTAGGTAAAAATCTTGAAGACATAGGGGTAGGCAGAGAATTCATGAACAGGAATCAAACCACATAGGAAATACTTCCCAGAATCAATAACTGGGATCACCTCTTATTTAAAAAGTTTCTGCATGTCAAAAGAAGTGTCCAGTATAGTAAAAAGAAAACCCACAAACTGGGAAAAAAATTTTAGTGAACTGTCCCTCAGACAAGACTTCTGTCTAAAACATAAAGAATTTTAAAAAGTAGGGGCTGGGGGTTTAGCTCAGTGGCATAGGTGCCTGCCTTGAAAGCAGGCAGTCATGAGTTCGATCCCTGGTACTGAAAAAAGGAAAAAGAAAAAAAAATCAAACCCCTGAAATTCAAAGACCCAATCTAAATATGGGCACCTGCGATGAATACACAGTTCCCAGATGAAGAAATACAAATTGCAAATAACTACGTGAAAAAAATGTTCATCATTAGTCATTAGAGAAATGCAAATTGAAACAACCCTGAGATTCCATCTCACTCCAGAAAGAATGGCCAGGATCCAGAAAACTATAAACAACAAATGCTGGAGAGCTGTGGGAAAAAGGAACTCTCCTGCACTGTTGGTGGGAGTGTAGTAGAGGTCAGTCTGGAGACTTCTCAAAAGGCTGGGATTGGAAGTCTCACTTGATGCAGCTATTCTGCTCCTAGGCATATTCTCAGAAGACGTGAAAGCATCATATCACAATGATATATGTGCACCCATGTTTATAGCAGCACAATTTGTAATAGCCAGATCTTGGAAGCAACCGAAGTTTCCAACAACTGAGAAATGGATAAAAAAGTTGAGGTATTTTTATATAATGGACTACTACTTAGCTATAAAGAATGATCTCACTGAAATATTTATAAATAAATGGATGTAATTTGAGACCATCCTCACAAGCAAAATAAATCAAATTCAGATGTATAAATACCATGTAGTCTCCATAGTGTAAGAAATGGTAAGAGTACAAAAATTTTATGGTAATCATGATTCCCCATTATGTTGCTTTGAAGCCTTATAAGGTTTCCCTTCATTAGTTGGAATGGTTTTTTCCTGGGTTGTTTGATTTTATTATCTGTGGTGGTATGAATAGCTATTTTGAAGAAAACAAGACATTATAATAGCCACTGCTAATTTAATATCATCTTGATTTGAAGTCCTACCATACTTTCATTCTTCTGTTTCCATTGGTTCTATCATGCAGTATCTTACTGGATTTATCATGTGTGGTAGTATGAACAAAATTTTTTATGGACAATGAGATAATATAATAACCATTGTTCATTTTCTGTTATTTGGTTCTGAATTCCCTGTAATACTTTTATTCTCTTTAATGGTTTTATACTATTTTGCTATATTTGACACTACTGTTTATGAATGTATGCTCAACTATTTCAAGGAAAGAGACATTGTGGTAGCTACTGTTGTATCAGGTTGTCTTGTGGTGAAATTCTGTGTTGCTTAAATTGTTTTGTTCTGATCTGTTTTTTATATCATCTTTTATCTTAATCTTTTTAAAATAAAAATATATATACAAATATAGATAAGTGGTGAAAATATTAAATGATTTTTAATTCATGTAAGAATCACTTAGTAGAGCTAAAATTATGCTCCTTGACAAGTTCTGTTTTATTACTTTAATGAAAATGTTGCATTTCCTACACAATGAAACATAAATAGTTAAGTTTTTGAATTTATATTAAATGCTTTCATTTATATGGCAATATCTATAGCACATTCCTGAATATTATTTATTGAAACCTTCATTTATGGAGATATTCAATAAGTTAGCTAGATACTATGGTAGAATTTTTCATTTGTTAATACATTGAATTTCTATTTCACATGTTAATTATTAAAATCTGCATTATAGTGTATAAATTACATAGGCAAAATATGCCATAGTCAGTGATCCAACTAGGTTGTCACATATTCCTTCAAATTGTAACAGCCTATATTCTGTTCCAGTATCTTAGAAATCTTTCATTTTTTTGGTAGTAATTCTGAAAAGTGAGCTCTAATCTCCTGTGGAGCAGGTATTCCTCCATCTCATGCCAGAGCTGCAGATGAAAGAATTTTCAAAAGTGGAGTTGATGTCATTAAATACACCTCTTTACTCTTCTACCCTATCAATTTCAATATCTGAAGAGCAATGAAATGCCAAATGATGTAATAAAAATGGCATTCGTTTGAGAACAATAGTCAAGAATTTTCTTATTTTATGTGAGCATCAAAATAAAGAACAACCACAAAAAATAGCATAAAAGGTCAAAATGAATTATTCAAGCAAGTATCATTGAAATAATGATCAGCTCCTGCATATTTTTAAGTCTTTGATTTCTTATTAAAATATTTCTTAACCTTGAGGTGATTTGCTTTGTCATAAATAAATGACAATTTTATTTATTTCCTTTTGAAATCTAAATGCAGACCTTACAGTATCTTTAGGAATTTCTGGAAAATCTTCAAACATTTCAGATTACAGGATTCCCTGGAAATCCTGATGTGATCATTGGGCTTTTATGTACAAACAAAAGTGTTCAGGAGTATACCCTGTAAAAGTAGGCAAAAAGATTAAAGCAACAAAGAAATTTTAGCCAAGACAGAGTGGTTGGATTGAATTTATCCTCCATTTCAATTAAAAATCAAATTGAACATTAGAAACATAAGTGTTTAAGACAATGAGCAGTAGAGGTTAGCGTGGAGGGGTCACAGAGAAATAGAAAATATGTGAAATAAGCCCAGATTTCTGCAACTTTCTGCCTGGAGCCATTTTCTAGACTAAGCTCAGACCGGTGTACACTTAGGGAGTTAAAATCTATATAGCGTCAGCTGATAATGTGTACAAAGCCAAGAACCAGCGCGATCCCGACAGACAGTTCTGCAGATCTGCGATGTCTCCTGTAACTCTAGCGTGGTGTGAAGTCAGGGTACCCTAGACTGAAACGAACCACATAAAAACATCAGAAAAACAGTCCCTGAACCTCTCAGACCCCAGAACACTTCCATTTCTTAAAATTGAGAGAGGAAACCTTACAATCAGGTAGTCATAAGGTTTTTTCTCTAGTAGTAGGATGAAGTTAATTCAATAATAAATGTTCCTCTGGTTCCATAAATTTTTTGAATTAAAATAATTCTCAAAAGATAGAACTATTATCAGATAATGAAACTTGGTCTCAAAAAAGAACTCAAGAATATTTATAGAGATGAAAAATTATTTATGACCCAAAAAGATAAAATTCAAAGTGGTGGCAAACTAATAAAGAATTATGAGTTTTCAAAGAAGCAGCAAAATGTAGTTCATAATGAGGACAAACAAGTCAATAAATTGAAGCTAACTGAAAACAACACATAGAATTAATGGACTAATACATGAATAATTCTAACTGTATTTCATGTATTCACAAAATTAGGGGAAAGTGTGAACAGGTTATATGAAGATATAATATTTTAAAAGTCCTCAACTGAACTTCTGAATAAAAAACTATTTATCTAAGACAAATATCATCTTCTTCATGAAAAATGAAGAACACAAAAAATGGCCACTTTGTACATAAGTATACGTGACATTTTCTTACTACTTAATTGCTTTTTAAAGAATTGTTTGATTAAAGTAAAATTACTATATCACAAGAAATAACATATATGTTCGTAAAACTTGTGGTAACAATTATAAAAAATTCAAGAAGGGAGAAGCACAAAGTCCTTATACTAAATATCTTATTAGGTAAGATAACATCAGTTAAGGTTACACAGTGGGAAATTAAAGATATATTTCATAACTCCAGAAGCAACTACTAAAACACACAGACACCCACACACACACCAAAGAAAAGACATATTGCCAAGAGAGGATACTATTGAATAACAAATTTATGAAATTAGCCAAAAGAAGTAAGACAAAAATGAAAAGAGAAAAAAATACATCACAAAAATCAGTATGTTACATTTACTTCCAATGATATCTATATCATGTTAATATAAATGGTCTAAAGAAATCAACTAAAAGTCATAGATTCAAAGATAAGCTGTAACAAAGAAAACTACTCAACTGTCAAATGTTGCAAGATACCTTCTTTAAATATAAAAGCATGGAAGAAAATCTTATACCAAGGTATTATGAGTCAAAAGATAGCTGAAACGGTTATAATTTTTAGAAAAGTTTATTCAGAGCAAAGAATGTTCTCAGAGACCAAAAAGCCATTTCAAAATTTTAAAAAATGCTTCAGGTCAACAACACAATCCTGATTAAGTCTGCCTGTTGTTGAAGCCTGACATAGATCTGCTGAAGACCTAAAATTTTCCTTCCTACCAGAAGCCCTCTGAATGGCAGTGAGTATCTTATTTCCTTCTTATTTTTTGTTGTAGCATTTAAATTTCATTTCAGAAATTGTCCTCTCCTCCATTCTGGACAGGCTTGTAGCCCCAATGAGACTTTACTCATCAACCTTCAGGTTCCTTTTCAAGGAACTTGAATCTATTAAGAAAACCTAGGACAATAGGGAACCTTTAACAGATTCCTGTCAACAGCTCATGAAGATTGCTCATTAATTCTGGCCAACCCAGTTCTGTTTTTCCACCTTATTCAGCTCCATATTTAATTGTAAGAGCTAAGTAAGCTGACATCCAGCTACATTTCAAAGCTAAGTTATAGCCATCTCCCAGCTTCTCATTTAACTCTATCACTCTCAGTCTATTTACTCTTCTTTGAATGCACTAAGCTCCTTCTTCTAAAGGGGCTGGTACATGTTGCATCCTCTGCCTGATTCCTGTAATTGACTCCACATCCCTTGCATTTTAGTTTGAATGTCATTCCAGAAATTCTTCGTTTTATTGTATTATTTACTGCAATGTGTTGACCAACCTACTAGCATTCCATTTTCTGTCACAGGGACTGGTACATAATACCTCCAACTACACAGCCACCGTCAATTTACTCCCATTTTCTGTAAATAAGGTTTTGTTGGATCACAGTTACCCTTATATTTTTAGTGTTTATGGCTAATTTCATATGAGGATGAAGATTTCAGTACAGTGCTGCAACAGTATGTCTTGCATTTCCCAAAATGCTGTCTGTGTGACACCTCTTAAAGTAAAAGTTTGGTGATTCCTACTTTGTAATATTATTCTGTTTATTTCTTTATATAACATCATCTTCTGTAATTATCTGATTCATATTTTTAGCTGATTAATGCCTACATTTTCCAGCACCCTAAGAGTTATGAATAGTAGTAGCTTGTCTGCTTTTAATCAACTCTGAATCCTTAATGTCTAATCCAATACCTGCTGAGGATAAAACTTAAATATTTGTGGAATAGATGAATGAATAAGTAAGTATATCTCATCAGGTATTCAGCAAGGGCAATCAATGCCATCTCTAGTATTCAACGTGTGCTATAGAAGAGATGCTCTTCTCACATTCTTTTCTAAGGTGTCCCCCTTGTGCAATGCTTTGTGCATCTCACAGTCGTATTTCACGTACTGACAACCAACCTCATCCAGGTATAGTTGCTGGGAATGGTGGGCAGATGCTGCTCAAAGGTAGTGACAGTAGACTAGCCAAACCTCTGAGATCATGGAGAGACAGACGTTAAACTACCAGAAAAGGTAATTTAAGATGCAACAGAACTATCACATGATGAGGCCACAATTATGGGTGCCTATGAAAAATGGATGAATTGTGTGTCTCAATTGCTAGGCACTCGCCAGTTGCTTAGAGGTGCAACGCTGTGTCAATGTAATTACAAACAAGAAGAAAATCTTCTAAGCATGATAGCTAAGCCATAGTGTTTTTATTTTAATTATATACATGCATAAATACAATTTACTATTTAGACACTTTATTTATTTTAATAAAGAAGTAAAAGGTGTGGGTACATTACCTTTTTGTCCCTTGGAAGTTGTTTTCACAGCAGTTAATGTTAAAGGTTAAATGAGTTAATTAAACCCCTAAGTTACCCTCTTCTTTGCTCTCATTTCTAGAAGTACATCAGTTAATAAAGCTGTCAAAGTATACAATTGTACATGGTGATCAGGAAGTACATTATTAGTACATAAGAGTGTCAAAGAAATTTTAAGGAAAATATAAAATTACAAAGCATAACACCAACAATGGTTTAAGAAATTATAATTTGTCCTTGAGCATGATTGCTAAGTGTCATCAAAACTACTTCCACAAAATATAAAGTTTCAGTTAAAATAAGCCAAAGCAGAATTTTCTTCTTCATTTTGTGTTATTAGTATAATAAATATTTTAAAATTATCTCATGTTGGAGAATGGACAGAATTTTGCTACTATCATATTAATAATGTTTTCTATTTTCTGAAACATCATCACACATTTACTGTCGTTTTCAATATTTTTCTTATATAAAATACCTTGTTTTAGTATTCACAGCTATTTTAGTCTTTTCACTATTTTTTATATAATCCTGCAGCTTACTTGACCAATTTTGTTTTGTTTATGTATTCCAGAGCATCTACTACTTTGATGTGTTTCACTTTCAAGTTCAATATAATCTTTTCTTTCTTTCAAGATTAATCCAAAAAACTCATTTATTTATTTTAGGTTCTTTAAACATCCTCCCCACTGATCTGCAATCAAAATTATAAAAAGAAAAGGAGAAAAGAAAATAAAGACCAAAATGTCAATTAGACTTGTCATACTGAAACAGTTACTCATATATTTTGATCAGAACGTTTTCCAAATAAAAATTATTTCTTTCCTGTATACTACATTGTAATTATTTATAACAAAAAATATCCTGACAAAGAATCTCTAAATCTATGGCATAATTTTGAGGGTCATTCAGGGGCTAATAAAGTAGATCATGAATTAAGATCAAATAATAGTATCCATAAAATAATAGAACTACATTTTATATTCTTCATTTAATTTCAACTTTATGATCACTAGTATGGGCACAATATTCATTTGAAGGTATCTGCATAAATGTGCAGCCAGTGGAAGTATTCAAGCAAGCACGCCAGACAAATGCACTTACTTGGGTGCTTGTGTGCAGGTTGTTAAGGATGACAGATAAAGCCAGATGAGACCTGCAGAACACTATTCATGAACCTCTACTTCTGAATTAGCTCGACAATGAATATTTTTCTTACATCACAACACTATATATTAAGTGATTTTTAATAGTACAAACGAAAATACAAAAATGCAACATATGGATTCAGCTAAATGCAGTTTCTCTCCTCAGAAAGCTGTCTCTAAATACTTTAATTCTATAACCTGAACAGCTATTTCTAAGATGACAATGTGTAACTTACCAACCAGCAATTTCTTACCGTTTGTTTGTCTGTAATTTTGTATTATTTCTACCCTTTTTTTAAATCTCCATGTATTTTTTTTTGTTTCCTTTTCTTTAAATAAAAAAAAAGAAAGAAAGAAAGCTGTGACGTTCATTTCTAGTAAAATAAAGAGGTTTTGTAAAGGCCGGAAACAGGTTCGTCATTAGCTTCATGATTTGCCTAGAAATGAAATAACCTATAGATGCATTTTTTCCACCTGCCATTTATTTACCATAAAGTGTAAAACAAGAATTAAAGAAAGTTTTCTTGTTGGTTTCTACCATACAAAAGATGCTATATTCTATTTAAGCAGGTCCAATATGTGAAAAATATCTAAATTAAATGTGGCTGGGGATTTAGCTCAGTGACATAAGTGCCTGCCAGGCAAGCATGAGGTCATGATTTTGATCCCCAGTACCAAAAAACAAACACAAAAAAACTTTGGATAAATTAAATGTTATTAAAAAATGAGTCAGTAAAGAGATTATGGCTAAAGGAGGGCACTAAATGAGAGTAATATATATTTAAGAGAATCTAAAACAAACATAATACAAAAGTTTATAAAAAAAACCTCTAAGTACCCTATAAGGTTATAGACAGGTGTACTTTTAAACAATTAGTATATTGAAAATGGAATAAACATTAAATGAGATGAACCATGAGATTATCAATAGTGTTTCTGAATATGCCAATAATGCAGTAATCAGATGATCAAGAACTATGAAGATGACAAGATGCAATAGGATACCCATTCCAGTTTGATTATTAACTGCTTTTGAAGTCCTATAATGTCTCCAGTGTTGTGTTTTTCTTAATATTGCTATGTAGTGCTATGTTCAATTATATTATGCCTGATGATATAGACAATTCTATTGAAAATAACAAGAGACATCAAAATAACTACTGCAGATCACCTAGTATTGTGATTTTATATCTTTTTTGTTTCATATTTTTCTAGGAATTTGTTTTGTTGTCTTGTTTTGATCTATTTCCCCATAATATACAAAGGATAGGTATATATGTAGAGATTCATGGATGTGTAGAACTTCTAAACAGTTTAAGAGAATAGATTATATAATGCACTATGTAATGTACAGACACTCTGCAGAAAAAGAGACACTAATATGCTCAGTGCTAATTCTGTGGCATCATGATATAAAATCTAGCAATACTATTATTCTTTGTCCAGAGTGATATTAGTGTATTTTCTTTTAATTTCAACATATGTAAAGATATGAACAGTTATTTCCAAGAGAATGAGAGACACTATGGCAGCCATTGTTGACTTCTCTATTGTCTGGTCTTGAAGACCTAAAATGCCTTCATCATTCTGTTCTGATTGGTTTAGTACTATTTTGTTCAAAATGAATGCACAATGTGTGAAGATATGGACAACTATTTGGAAGAATACAAGAGACAATATGATAGACAGTAGAGATCTCCGATGGTCTTGCTTTGAAATCTGTTTCTTAAATTGTTTTCTTGTGATATGTTTTGTTATGTTTAATTTTACCCTCTATAAAATTAAAAAGAAAAGAAAAGAACTCTGTGAGTCATAACAAGAGTGGCTTATCTCCCTAACTAGGAGAAGATCTGCAGTGGTTTAATCAGGAAAGTTTTTAAAAACTAAAGGAAACAAACATTAGCTATTCTGTTAGAAGATGGTGAGGATGATAGCCAGTAAGGGGACAAAAAAGGAGCAGTCAAACTCAAAACTGAGAGAGAGAAAGAAGCTGAGAAGAGAGAAGGGAGCTTCCAGAGTGACGTGTGCTTCACAGAACACACGCTGTGGAATGTGCAGAATAAGAGATACGCAGATCACAGGCAGATCACAAGCACTTAGATTTCTGCCTGTTTATGCATTTCTTCTTTTATATTTATGAGAATACTCCACAATTGTCTTTTATCAAGCATATATTTTCATTTATTTGCTGAATTATTGTATGAACTGCTTTGAATCTATTTCTTTTCTTCTACTTGCTTCTATTGGAGTCACATACCATTGAGAAGCTATTCCTTATTTTAAAATTTTATTTTATAACTGCAAATTTTTTATTACACTCTGTCTAACCTGAAAATATTAAATTTTCCATTTTAGTATATACCTTGATAATTAATTTTAAAGAGTAGACAATAGTAAAAATTTAGATGCAACTGAAGATATTTCTGCAAGCAGGGAGGGATCGCAGGTTCCTGAGGCACCTCGGCCTGTGGTGAGTGCCCAGCACAGTCTGCCCAAATCTCAGACTGTTCCGGACCCCCCAGGCTTCTGGGTGCAGTGAAGTGGAGCAGTGGGTTAGAGGCCACTACAGCCGCCTCCCCATCCCGGCTACACTTGGAGGTCTGCTGAGCTCCCGACGGGTGGGCGGGCCTACACTATCCCCCGAACCCAGCCGCGCCTAGCCATCGGCGTGCAGAGGAGGAGCTGGGCGGATCTGGAGTGCCTGCAGAAGCCCCTTCCTTTGTCTGGAGGACTGTGGATATCTCTGCAAGCAGGGAGGGATCACAGGTTCCTGAGGCACTGCTGCCTGTGGTGAGTACCCTAACCCGGCTGCGATTCAAGAGCTGTGGAGCTTCCAAGGGGCAGGTGGGCGCACAGTGTCCCTGAGGCCCAGCTTGTCTGGAACTGCGGAGTTCTGAACAATCAGAGGAGGGCCATTGGTTCTGCAGGCCCAATGGCTTGGGGTAGCGTGGTGCCAGAGTCTCAGTAGCTGCAAACATAGAAGGGGATTTTCAACAGATCCTGAGGAAGCTTTCAAATAACACTTGAAACACAGAAATATAGGAAAATGACAAAACGAAAGACCAAATTACAAACTCAAACCTCCAGCCCATCTCAGGAAACCCTAGGAGGAATGTATTTAGAAGAAAATATATCCCATCCACCTCATATATCAGATACAATAGCTACTGAAGTTGACAAGCAACTCCAGGAAGCTTTAAAGAAATTCAAACTTGAAATAATATCCCAGATAAAAGAAGAAATGATAAAAGAAATGAAAGAGATTCTAAATATATCTAAAGAAAACACAGATAAAAAATTGGAGGAACTAAACAAAAAGATAGAATCCCTAGACGAGCAATATAAGAAACAAACAGAATACATAATGCAGATGCACAGAGATATACAGGAAATAAAAAAATCCACTGAAAGTTGTAAAAACCGCCTTAGTGAAAGTGAAGATAGAATTTCAGACCTTGAAGACAGGATCGCAGCTAGTGAACAGGAAAGGAAAGATCTTTTAAAAATAACAAGGAATCAGGAAACAACAATTCAACAACTGCAAGACGATGCAAAGAAGAATAACATAAGAATGATAGGGATTAATGAAAAAGAAGGAGACAACATAAAGGATATCAAGAGGATATTTAGAGAAGTAATAGCTGAAAATTTCCCAAGCATGAGATCAGAAACTGACATCAGGATCAGTGAAGCATATAGAACTCCAAATAGTCATAACCAAAATAAAACTACACCCAGACATATAATAATCACCATCCCAGAAATCCAACACAAGAATAGATTATTAAAAGCTGTCAGAGAGAAAAGACAGATCACTTATAAAGGAAAACCTATCAGAATCACAGCAGACTTCTCATCACAAACAATAAATTCAAGAAGAGCATGGAGTGAAGTATTCCAGATCCTAAAGCAAAATGATTTCCAACCTAGACTGATATATCCTGCAAAACTATCATTCAAAATTGATGGTGAAATACGATACTTCCATGACAAAGAACAGCTGAAGGACTTCATGAACACCAAACCAACCGTGCAAAAAATATTGAAAGACAGTTTAGATACACAAAGGAAAAAACCACTAAGCAAAGAAAATAATTAAACAGAACAGAAAGATAAAGATGTAACAGCAGAGAGATAACATGCCAACAATAAACCAGCATTTAACAGTAATAACCATTAATGTAAATGGTCTCAATGCACCAATCAAAAGAAACAGCCTAGCAGAATGGATCAAGAAACAAAATCCAACCATATGCTGTTTACAGGAAACCCATCTAACCCAGAAGGATACTCACAGACTGAAAGTCAAAGGATGGAAAACAATACTTCATGCAGCAGGAATCCAAAAAAAAAGGCAGGAGTAGCCGTTCTGTTTGCAGACAACGTGAACTTTAAACCAACAATGACCATAAAGGATAAAGAAGGTCACTACATACTCGTAAGGGGAAAACTCCAAGAGGAAGAGATAACTATCTTAAATATATACGCTCCAAACTCCAGAGCACCCAGTTATATAAAACAATTATTAACAGAAATGAAAACTCAAATTATCAGTAACACAGTTGTAACAGGAGACCTTAATACGCCATTGACACCAAGGGACAGATCAACCAGACAGAAAATGAGCAAAGAAATAACAGAACTGAATCATACCTGTGAACAAATGGGTTTGATAGACATATACAGAATGTTCCACCCAACAACATCAGAATACACATTCTTCTCAGCAGTACATGGATCATTTTCTAAAATAGACCATATATTAGCTCAGAGAACATATTTAAACAAGAGCAAAAGAGCTGAAATCATCCCTTGCATGTTATCGGATCATAGCGCTCTGAAATTAGAAATTAATGATAAAAGACACTGCAAAAATCCCACAAACACATGGAAACTGAATAACACACTCTTGAGTAACCAGTGGGTCACAGAAGAAATTAAAGAAGAAATCAAACAATACCTAAAAGAAAATGAAAATGCAGATACAACTTACCGGAATCTGTGGGATGCAATGAAAGCCGTCCTGAGAGGAAAATTTATTGCACTGAGTTCCCACATCAGGAAAACAGAATGAATACAAATATATAACTTGATGCTACACCTCAAACAGCTAGAAAAAGAAGAGCAAGTCAAGCCCAAAGCCAAAAGAAGAGAGAAAATTATAAAAATCAGAGCAGAAATCAATGCAATAGAGACTAAGAAAACAATCCAAAGAATCAACAAATCAAAGAGTTGGTTCTTTGAAAGAATAAATAAAATCGATAAGCCCCTAGCCAACCTTATTTTAAAAAGGGAAGAAAAAGCTCAAATTCATGCAATAAGAAATGAAAAGGAGAAATCACTACAGACCCAATAGAAATACAGAAGATCATCAATACCTATTTCGAAAACCTCTACTCTCAAAAGTTTGATAACACAGAAGAAATAGTTTCTTAGAAGCATATGAAGTGCCAAAGCTAGATCAAGAGTATGTAAAACTGTTGAATAACCCAATCTCTGTTACTGAAATTGAAAATGTAATTAAGTCCTTACCCACCAAGAAGAGCCCAGGCCCAGATGGATTCACTGCAGAATTCTACAAGAAATACAAAGAAGACCTAATGCCGACACTCCTCAAACTATTCAATGAAATTGAAAGGGAAGCAATCCTTCCTAAGTCATTCCTGGAAGCAAATATTACTCTAGTACCAAAACCTGAGAAAGACCCAACTAAAAAAGAGAACTATAGACCCATCTCCCTAATGAACACAGATGCAAAAATCCTCAATAAAATATTGGCAAATAGGATCCAGCAAATCATCAAGAAGATTATACACCATGACCAAGTGGGATTCATCCCAGGAATGCAAGGATGGTTCAACATACGCAAATCAATAAATGTAATCCACCATATCAATAAAGCCAAAAATAAGAATCACATGATCATTTCTATAGATGCAGAAAAAGCCTTCGATAAGGTCCAACATTTATTCATGATAAAAACTCTATAGAAAATTGGAATAGATGGTCTTTACCTCAATATAATAAAGGCCATTTATGACAAACCAACAGCCAGCATCATACTAAATGGCCAAAAATTGAAAGCCTTTACTTTAAAATCAGGCACAAGACAAGGATGTCCTTTATCACCACTCCTATTTAATATAGTACTGGAAGTACTAGCCAGAGCAATTAGGCAAGAAAGAGAAATAAAAGGGGTAAAGATAGGAAAAGAAGAAGTTAAGTTGTCATTGTTTGCAGATGACATAATACTCTACATAGAAGACCCCCTAAGCTCCATTGAAAGACTCTTAGATACAATAAATAAATTCAGTAATGTGGCTGGATACAAAATCAATACTCAGAAATCAATAGCATTCCTATACACAAACAACAAAATCACAGAGAGGGAAATAAGAGAAACTGGACTATTCACATTAGCAAGCAAAAAAATGAAATATTTAGGAATTACTCTTACGAAAGAAGTGAAAGACTTATACAGTGAAAGCTATAATACACTGAAAAAGGAAATTGAAGATGATCTCAGAAAATGGAAAGACATCCCTTGCTCATGGATAGGAAGAACAAACATTGTGAAGATGGCCATTCTCCCAAAACTCTTATACAGATTCAATGCAATCCCAATAGAAATACCATCAACATACCTTATAGATCTAGAGAAATCACTCCTAAATTTCATCTGGAACCAGAAGAGACCTAGAATCGCAAAGGCAATTCTAAGCAGCAAAGACAAAGCAGGAGGCATCACAATCCCTGACTTGAAATTATACTACAAAGCAACAGTAGTAAAATCAACATGGTATTGGAATCAAAACAGAGCTGAAGATCAATGGAATAGATTAGAAGATACAACCACAACTACAAACACACTCAACCACCTTATCTTTGATAAAGGAGCCAAGCAGGTTCACTGGAAGAACGACAGTCTCTTTAATAAATGGTGCTGGAAAAACTGGCTCTCCATTTGCTGAAAACTAAAGCTAGACCCATGTCTATCACCATGTACTAAATTAAAATCTAAATGGGTCAAAGATCTGAATATTAAAACAGAAACACTAAATCTATTGGAAGACAAATTGGGTAGAAACCTTGGATACATAGGAGTAGGTAGAGAAATCATGAACAGGACTCAAACCGCACGGGAAATACTTCCCAGAATCAATAACTGGGACCACTTCTTATTAAAAAGTTTCTGCATGTCAAAAGAAATCTCCAGCATAGTGAAAAGAAAACCCACAAACTGGGAAAAGATTTTAGTGAACTCTCTCTCAGACAAGGGACTCTTGTCTAAAACATATAAAGAATTAAAAAAACTCAGACCTCCAAAATTCAAAGATCCAATCCAAAAATGGGCATCTGAGATGAATACGCAATTCTCAGATGAAGAAATGCAAATGGCAAATAAATACATGAAAAAATGTTCTTCATCATTGGTCATTAGAGAAATGCAAATTAAAACCACACTGAGATACCATCTCACTCCTGAAAGAATGGCCAGGATCAAGAAAACCGACAACAACAAATGCTGGAGAGGCTGTGGGGAAAAAGGAACTCTCCTGCACTGTTGGTGGGAGTGTAGACTGGTACAGCCTTTGTGGAGGTCTGTCTGGAGGTTTCTCAAAAAGTTGGGATTGGAAATCCCATTTATTCCAGCTATTCCACTTCTAGGCATATTCCCAGAAGAACTGAAAGCATCATACCACAGTGATATATGTGCACCTATGTTTATAGCAGCACAATTTGTAATCGCCAGATCTTGGAAACAACCCAAGTGTCCATCAACTGAGGAATGGATAAAAAAGTTGTGGTATTTCTATACAATGGAGTATTATTCAGCTATAAAGAAGGGTCACATTGAGATATTTATCAATAAATGGGCGCAGCTTGAGACCATACTCATAAGTGAAATAAATCAATCTCGCATGTATGAATACCGAATAGTTTCCCTAATGTAAGTAATGATTCAAATATATAAAAATATGTGGTAATCATGATTCCCCATTATGTGGCCTTGAAGCCTTATAAAATTTTCACTTATTAATTAGAAAGGCTTTATTCTGGGCTTCTTGATATGGAAATATTTGAAGCTATAGTATATGAAGTTTTATCCAAATATTTCAAGGAAAAAGACAGACACTATGGTAACTACTATTCTTTAAAAAATTATTTAGTTTTTTCTTATGTTTATTTTAATTAAGGGAAAAATTTAAAAAATTAGGATATATAATAGTAATTCTTTTCGATTCCCTATTAACTTGTTTTGAAGTCCTGTAATACTCCCACAATCTTGTTTTGACTGATTAGACTCTGTTCCATTCTGTGGGATAGTATCAAGTCTGAGGGTATAGGCAACTAATTTGAAGGCAATAAGATTCACAAAGATGCCCATTCTGGTTTGACTATTGTCTCCTTTGGAAGTCCGTAATGTTTACAATGCCTAAGTTTTATTGGTCTTGTTCTCTACTGTTTTGTCCAACTTTATAATATCTAATGAGATAGACAATTCTTTTTAAGGAAACAAGAGACAACATTGATAACCATTGTTAATAACCTTGTACTCTGTTCTACATCATGTGCTATGTCTATCTTTGGTTTTGACTGACAGCTTTGTTTTGCCATATTTGACTTTATTCTCCCCCCCCCAAAAAAAGTAATAAGAACTAAGGAGTAATAAAATCCAAAATGTGTAAATTTTGTTGTAAAAAAGAGAGGGAGGAAAAAAAAAAGAGCTCTAACTGATATAACAGCAAGTGTGTTTAGGGGTGTTAAATAGCTGACTATATTAATGTTTTTGGATCATTGAACACAGCTGTTTGCAGTCTCTCTGTTTGAATGTCTACTTTGTATTTTTTGATACTGTGATTTGAGCAACTATTTCCAAGATGATAATATGTAATCTATTAACAGGTGATTTCTTACTGTTATGTTTTTTTTTTTGTAGTTCTGTATTATGTGTAACCTTACACTGCTTTGTTTTGTTTTGTGTTTCTCTCTTTTTCCTCTTAAATAAAAAAATATATATTAAAAAAATAGATGCAACTGAAGCAGTTATAGGACAAATAAAATGAAGGTTAAACACATTTAAATGTCTATCTTAACAGTCATTTTAGCTCCAGTTAAACAGATTCCCTGAATAGAAGAACATGATGCTGAATTATTTGTTATATTGGAGAAAGGAACGGTAGGTCCACCTCAAAGGAAAGATGGGGTAACTTCTGAGCAATGCAGCTCAGAAGCTTCTCTTCTTCTCAACATTGAATACCATGCTGTGCACTGCAAAAAATTAAAACAGGTGAATGGCTGAATGCTTTTGGGTTTGTACTATTAAGAAGAGTGGTTTACCAAGTGGTTGATTGTTCTGATCATTCTTAGAATAAAAATGAAAAATATTCAATTCCCAGTACTCCTCTGCCAAAAGAAAAATGAAAAACTACTAAAATGTGTATCTTCAATGTATTTTCCATAAAACTGTATTTATCACTAGATTTATTTTCAGAAAACCAGATTTGTGTAAGTTTCTGAGTTTATTCCAACTATCAAACTTGCTTTTTCAATTTCTACGCCACCTTGGGAATCCCTTTCCTTTGTAATTCTTCCCCCTAATGATTTTCCACACTCACAGTATAAAGCAACTTACTTACAACATATATGAAGACACCCATAACCTATAAAAGTATTTTCTTTTCTTTTTGGCTAACTAATGATACAAAGGGGCTTGTCAGTCTTCCAGTCCCCTTTTTTTTAAACATTTATTGAATTTTTTTCAAAAGATGTCATAGTATGGCTAATGTGAATATGCTATTTAGTATTGCACAACATGATTCTAGTGCCTTAAATAAAAAGTTAAATATGTTTTAAAATAAAAAGTTGTGAGATCCTCATAATATACTATGAAGTTGAGCAGAATTATTCTTATTACACTTTTAAAAGATAAAATTGGTTCTACATTTTGAAATAGTTCATGAGGACATGGTTGGCAGAAGTATAACATCTCAGTTATTAGTGTTTGGCAAATTTCTCTCTAGAATGCTAGAAGAAGGTTGTAATTGTCTATATTTTGAGTACTGTGATGTTGAACAAAGTGATTTTACATGAACTTTTCTGGAATCAATAAAACACCAATGCTTAAAATCGGTTTAGAGAACCAGAAATATTTTAGATGACCATCATTAACAAAATATTTTATTGATATTAAGGTCAGTCAGTACATTTAACCATGACCTATTTATGGGATACCATGTTAGATAATATATAAAATTATTAAAACTGAGGAACTCTATGCTTCATCATGCTCAATTCATGAACTGCAAACCGCAATATCCAATTGTTTTAAAGTGTGTCCATATATTTCTCTTGCCTATGTGACTGTGGAGGGCCACCAAGACGGCTACCCATGAAAGAAGAGCATTTGTCTGTTTTGGCTAAGTCTGCCCCTAATTCCATGTTCTGATATGTACAGAGATAGCTAGGATATTTCATTAGCCCCTTGATTGGCTTTAAACAATGGAAATGGGGCCAGCTGAGGTTGATGTGTGGTCCTTAAAGCAATGAGACAGGGCAGTGATGCACAGCCTATCGCTTATAACTACTATGTGTAAGCCAGGCCTGAGTGATGTCTCAGTCTGGTCATGCTGTCCACTGAGACTGAGTCTAGAAAGAAAATCCATGATGTCTCAGGGCTTTAACACTAAACATCAAAGCTGAAGTACAAAGTGCAAAACAATAGACACTTCCTCAAACTGTGTTATGCAGATTACTCTTATACAGCCTCTGTTATACAGCCTCTCTGTGCATATTGTGGAGGTGCTGTCATGCCTCCTACCCAGTCCAGTTCACAGCACTCACACGCCTCCAGCCATTCTCACGGTCACTCATCTCTGAGTCACGTCCTTCTTCATGAATAAAACCTGGGCTCATCCTCGGGTTGAAGCCTTTGTTCTGGTTAACCACTGCTCTGACTGGACTTAGGACCTCTTGGCTTCCCACCATAAATGTGATTTTGTGTCTTTATTCTCAGCATGAGTTGAACTAGAAGTGATAGATTGCAATTATTTATTGGTATTCAATAGCTTTTCCCTGGACCATGTGGATTCCTCTGGACCATGACAAGGCTAGTGCACTGGGCTAGTGCACTGGGATCTGTACATATGACAAAGCTGACTGTATCCAATCCTGTACTTATTAACATTCCTTTAAAAAGTCATCCAATAGGATCAAGATTCTAAGAAAGTATTTCCAATAGAACATTTATTTTTCTTTGGACATAATTGATATAGCTGAGGAGCTAATGTACACAGATACAAAAATAAAAACTACTGACCTTAATTCACATACAGTATCACTTAAAATACAAGAAAATTGGGTAAACCTATTCTTTCTTTCTTTCTTTTTTTTTTTTTTTTTTTGTCTTTTATCGGTACCAGGGATCAAACTCATGACTGCCTGCTTGCAAGGCAGGCACTTATGCCGCTGAGCTAAATCCCCAGCCCTAAACCTGTACTTTCAAAGGTGTAATATACATATATTCATGATTCTGGATAAAAATGCCAGATATTTTATTTTGATTCAAGGCTCTGATTTCACAATCAGTGTATAATTTTTGTCTTAGTTACTTCTCTTTTTACTGAGACAAAATATCTAAGACCTGAATTTAAGAGAGGAAAGGTGTGTTTGGCTCACAACATACAGAGTTTTGATTCTACCATTGGTTGGCTCCAAGGCAAGAAGGCATGGCAGACAGGCATTGCTGAGGAGAAATAGATCATGGTGGGCAGAAGATAGCAAAAAAAAAAAAAAAAAAAAAAAGCAAATAAAATCCTTTTTGTGTCCCTTACATTGTATCCAGGCTACTGGAATTAGAACAGTGCCAAACCAATGAGTGGACTGCTTTAGTAATCACCTACCCTTAATCCTAACACCCCCATCCTGGCACTGTACCCTGAATCAATCACACACTGTAGATTCAGCCACTTCTGGAAAAGCTCCACATTTGACTGTATGAGGCTGTGAGGGGACATGCAGACACAAGCCATAACGCTATTTCTAGAGAAAAGAACTCAGAAATATTAAAAATTTGGGGTTATTTTTACATCTGTGATTCCCTTATTCTCTGTCTTAGGAACATAAAATATAAGTAGTAAGTCTCTGTGGATGTGAAATCTGGGTGATTTCTCCTGACAGTTTCCATTTGAATCCAATCATTCTTCTATAGTTCATCACTCTATCATTTCAGCCATCATAGAGCTCTGTGGCTCAGTTCTCATACTCATCTTTTATGTGTAGATATGGATTTTTAGGAAATTCCATACCTCAAAAATCACAAGTAGATCCCCTCCATTTACACAATATAGATAACTAATGGAACCAGTCTTTTACTCTTGACTCGTCACCCAGTATCTCTCTGTCTTCGTCTATTTGAGTTGCTATAACAAAATAGCACTGGCCGAGGGGCTGATTAGCAATAGGAACTTGTATCTTACTGTTTAGTGGCTGGGAATTCCAAGGTCAAGTGCACACGGGTCTGGTGTCTGATGAGGGATCACTTCCTAGTTCACCAAGGACACTTTCTTGCTTTGACTTAACATGACAGAAGTGCACGGATTTTCTGGAAGTTGTTTCTTTTTTTGGAGAGGTTGTTGAGCATGGAGCTCAGAACTGAGCTTCATTTGTTGTTTTCATTGTTGTTTCCTTTGTTTTGTTTTAAGGGCATTAATCTCATTCACAAGAACTTCATTCTCATGACCTCTGAGCTCATCTTCAGGGTGTCATCTCCTAAAATCATTACTTTGAAGATGAAAATTCCAATTTATGAATTTCTGAGGAAAAGAAACAGGCCATGCACTTCACCAATAGGATGTTTTATAAATGCAAACTGAATACTTAATTTTGCACTGCACTTTTTGTGAGTTCTAGTTAGAATGTCCCATTCTTTTGGAAACCAATCACATTTATTAACATTTTCAAAGCATCAAATGAGGCAAGAGCGTGGTATCAAGCACATGGGTCTGCTGGTGAGATAGAAACTCTACTCTCTGTTGACATTTAGAATGACAGATATGCAACTGAATATTACAGCCTGGCCTTGTATCATAAATCTTGCAGTCAGAGTTAGTGTTCAAGATGCTGGGATTTCTGTAGGAAATAGGACATAAAATGAGATCTAAAAGACTAGAAAGAGTTAGACGTATTCATGAGCAGAAAAGAATATTCCAGAGAGGGAGAATAATTTTATATGGTTCTGAAACTGTGAAGTGGCGGAACACCTTGAAAGTGAAAACAGAAAATCATTTTGTATCCTGTGCCCTGGCACAGAAATGAGTGAGAAGTAAACCGGAAGCAGCAATCATGGCTCACATAAAGGCAGCACTAGTAAGCCAAGCCTTTTGAAAAAGGCCTATGGACCACAGAGAGCTGTCCTTCAGTAAATTCACTAAGAAAGCACTTTAGGGGTTGCATTGCAGGTGGAGCTGGGGGAGATTAGAAGCAAAGTATACCACAAGAAAAGCTCAGTAGTCTAGTTGACATATGATAGCAACCTGAAATAGTGACAGGGCTTGGGTAAAGAAGTTAATAGACTTGAGAGATACCAAAAGGTTCAGATTCAAGTTGAATGGGCCATCAAGTTTTCGCTTAAGGGTAGAAAAAAGAAACAAGGGGGGATTCGAGCAAAGATGGTGGATAGATAACAGCTGGCTATAGAGGCTCCCTGAGATAATCAACTTAGAATTCAACATAATACAGTGTGGGCAGCCTCAAACAGCAGGAGATGAATTCTCTTGCCCCAAGAAGAAACTAAGGTGAGAAGAACCAATCAAACATACAGTCCCGGTGCTATTATTGGAATGGCTAAAAGTTCAGTGCTCCCACCACAGCAGTCAACATGCTAAGCCGTCCGAGGTACCAGCACTTTGACTCGCTGGAGGCACAGTCACACTGAGGTTGGGGGCTGGCCAGCAGAACGGAGAGCTGAGCTGGCGGGGAACCTGCATCAACCTGTGGTGAGTTATAGGAGTGGAGCCATTCCATAGAAAGGGGAGCTATGACGATGACATTCTGGAACTGGGCAGGACTTGCAAGTACAAGGGGCAGCAGTGACTTCAGTCAGTTGTTCCCTTCCTGATCGGGATTGGTAGAGAGAACAAGGCCTGCATCACGTGGCCTGGTTGACCAATAGGTTATCCAAAATCAATTCCCTATGGTGGCAGTGCACACTAATGCAGTGAAGTATCAGAAGTTTGACTGACCTGGAGGGGAGGCAATGCACAGTAATACAGAGCAGGCCTCAGCAGCTTAACTGATCCAGAGGGGAAGGGCCAGCATATGCTGCCCCTGTTTGCAACTCACTAGCACATTGCAGGGGGAAAGGTCACCTAGCCAGCATGCTTCAGAAGAATTATAACCAAATAAAGAAACTGGAGCCTCCTGGAAGAAACAAAAAATATGGGAAGAGGAAGCAACAAGAAAAAGTTCCCAGGTCCTAACCCTGAGAACATTGACACAGGACAGGTAAAGGAGAATGAGAACAGCAAACATGCAATATCAGACACAGCACCAGTGGACATAAAGAGATATCTTCAGGACCTCATAGATGAGTTCAAACGTGAAATATTTAGCCAAGTAAAGCAAGATACAAGATGATTAATAAAAGAGATGCTAAGCACTCCTCAAGAAGACAAAGTTAGAAGAAGGAAGAAACTCTAAAAGAGGATCTATAACTTGAGAATAAAGATTGTGAATGAAGAAGCATGGATACAAACAAAGGAACTACAAAGGTTATTCACAGAAATAATTAAGGAAAATTTCCCAAACATAGGAAAAGGAAATGATATTCTGATATATGAGGCATACAGAACTCCAGCCACCTACAACCAAAATAGAGCTATACCCAGGCATATAATAATCAAGATCCCAGAAATTCAATATAAGAACAGAATATTAAAAGCTGTTAGAGACAAGAAACAGATCACCTATAAAAGAAGGCCCATCAGAATAATGGCAGACTTCTCAACACAAACCATCAAGTCAAGAAGAACCTGAAGCAAAATACTCCAAGCCCTGAAATTTCCTCCCTGAAATAACCTCCAGTCCAGATTGATATACTCTGCTACACTGTATCTAGAAATTAATGGAGAAACAAGATGTTTCCAAGACAAAGAGGAACTTGGGAAATTCGCAACCACCAATCCAAGTCTACAGAGAATACTGCAGGGCATTCTAGAGAGACACAAAAGTACTAGGATTTCAGGAACAGTGGCAGAGAGGCCTCAATGAATGGAGCAGAAAACAGAATGAAGAAGATAAGCAGACAACTGATGACAGAAAAAGAGCATAACAGAAATGAGTCAGAGAAGGTTGGTTATAATCTCTAATATAGATGGCCTTGATACACTAGATTAAAAAAAAAGAACCACACGTGGAGTATATCAGGAGGGTGGGTCTACCAAGATGCTTTTATGGGAAATAACATGAAAAGAGTACATTAAAGGAATACAATTAGAAATCAAGGCCAGGAGAGGGAAGGTTTGGAACCACTTAGGTAAATAGCAGGTTTCACCCCACCAATTTAAAACCAAGGGTCTTGGTCAGACTCAAAAATGCACAGTGTATCCTGGGGAAGTGAGAGGGGAAGGTGAGTCTTAAAAAAGATGACAGAAGATACTGTTAATAGTGTATCAGGATTTAAAACCCACATTACTTGTACCACTCTGCTTAGATAGATTTTATTCTGTCCCAGTTTTTCTACTTGCATTAGATTTGAAGGCACAGACAACTATCCCCAAAACATCAAGATATAGCACTGTAATCATCTTTAATTTCCTATTATCTTAATCTGAAGCCCTGTATGACTTATACTCTTTTATCATGACTGATCTTAGTTAAATCTGGTTTGTTTAATTGCTGTTTGATAATGACAGATTTTATTCCATACTGATATGATTGATAGTATCAAGTCTGAGAGTATAGGCAACTGCACTGAAGATGACAAGACTCTATGATACACATTCTGGTTTGATAACTGCCTGCTTTTGAAGTTTTATACTATATACAAAGTTGTGTTTTTATTAATACTGTTATGTACTGATATATTCAATTATACTATGTCTGATGATATAGCC
Source organism: Cavia porcellus (assembly GCF_034190915.1). Lineage (NCBI taxonomy): Eukaryota > Metazoa > Chordata > Mammalia > Rodentia > Caviidae > Cavia > Cavia porcellus. The sequence goes on along the minus strand of NW_026947510.1, from coordinate 24,860,092 downwards.
AATTCTATTGAAGATAACAAGACACAACACAGGAACTATGCTAGAACTCCTTGTATAATAGTCTTCTATGTCTTTTTCACTTCATGTGTTTGTAGGAATATGTTTTGTTTTGTCTTGCTTTGTTTTGTTTCTCCCACTAATATAGAAAGGATAGAAATACACGTTGAGTCATGCATGTGTAGAATCTACAAACAGTTTATGAGAACTAATCTTATGACACATGATGAAATGAACAGATACTTTGAAGAAAAAGAGACACTAAAGTACCCAGTGCTGATCCTGGAGTGTATGATGTGAAACCCAGCAATAGTATTATTCTTTGTTCAGAGTGGTATTAGCCTGCTTGGGTTTGTTCAGCCTCAACATAATTGAAGATATGAGTAACCACATGTATGTTTAAGTGTATAGGATTGATAACCATATTTCTAAGTTTTTATTGGATAGTTGAACAGAACTGGTTGCAATCTCACTGTTTGAATCCCCATTTTATATGCTCCACTTCATTATCTTGAATAACTATTTGTAAGAGGACAATGTGTAATCATTAAGTAGTGATTTCTTACTCTTAATTTTTTAATTTGAAAGTGTATATTATTTCTACCTGTTTTCTGTTTTGTTTAGTCTTTCTTTAGATAAAATTTTAAAGAAAGAGACTACAGCACCCAGTGCTGATCCTGGAGTGTCATGACGTGTAATCCAGCAATACTATTATTCTTTGTTCAGAATGATTTTAGCCTGCTTTAGTTTGTTTAATCTAAATATAAATGAAGATATGGATAACTGCATGTACTTTTAAGTGTATAGGATTGACAACCATATTACTAAGTTTTTGTTGGATAGTTGAACAGAACTGTTTGCAGTCTCGCTGTTTGAATTTCCACTTTATATGTTCCACTTTTGTATTTTGAACCACTATTTGTAAAAAGACAGTATGTAAACATCAAATGGTGATTTCTTACTGTTTATTTTTCTCTGAATGTATGTATTATTTCTACTCATTTTCTTTTTTGTTTAGTCTTTCTTTAAATAAAATTTCAAAAAAAAAAACTGAAAAAAAAGAAAGCAGGTCAAAAATGAGCCTCAATTATTTTCTTAAACACTTTTTGTCATTTGAACCTGCAGCAGAATTTTTAAGAAGAAGAAAAAATAATAATACTATTTATTGTTTTGATCCATGGATGTGTTCAGGGCCATCTGTTACTGCAGTATAACACAGACCTTTCTGACTGTTGCAAACCATAAAGCATATATCATATGTAGGTGAATGTGTGTGTGAATAATAACCTTAACAAACACTGAAATGGAGGGGACTCTGGTGGTAGATTTGTCTTCCATATAAATTATGAGATAGTCTTCATCCTTATAACACTATAATGAAGAGAAATCAGTGGCAAAAATCATTGCTTGCTTTTTTAAAAAAAGTAAGTCAAGTTTGTTGGGCTCCTTCGAATTTGTAAACGAAAAGGTCTTATGGAAAAAATAAAATACTACTGAAGGAAGAGAACATATTTTGTCTCTCTCTTCCTATCCATTTCTAGACTTAAAAAACTTGCGGGAACTGCTAACCATCTGTTGACATAGGCAATGCATTACAGCTAGGATTTTCCTTGAATTTAACTTCTAGGTAAGAGTCTATGGGTCAGTTGCTTTTGACTCTCATTTGCATTTTCAAAAAATGAGCATTTTTGAAAATTGTAGAATAATCATAGAGATCACAGACATAACTAGTTTTCTTGTAAATTAAACTGAAAAAAAATTTATTTTATAACAAAATAGTTAGCTGGGGACTTAGTTTAGTGACATGAGCACCTGCCTGACAAGCACGAGGTCATGAGTTTGATCCCTGGTACCAAAAAACACAAAAACAAACAAACAAAAAATAGTAAGAAAAGTCACAATCTAACAATGAAACTAGTCCAAACTTTATCATTTTGTGGGCATTATTTCTTTTTAAATCTTCCTTCCTAATAGATATATGCCTTGGCTCTTTGCTTGTGTTGGTTATTTTTCTCTCATTGCTGGGACTAAATTTAAAGAAAGAAAGGCTTATTTAGCTCACAATCTCTAAAGGTTTCAGTTCTTGATCAGCTGGCTCCAAAGTAGGGTGATGTGGTACAGGGATCACAGTTCAAGGTAGCAAACGGAGAAAGACCATAAAGGAGAAGAAAAACACCTCTTTTCTCTTTTATTGTAAACAGAGCCTGTAACCTGCCCCAGAGTGTATGTAGCACTCACACAATTTCCGTGCCCTCCTCTTACACAGGATGAGAATATTTACAAAATGAGGACTCTGGTTCCCTGCTGAGTTTCTAGTGAACCTACACTTCTCAAGTTGACACACCAACCATTACACTCCTCACTCCTCCCTTTTGAGAGAATGGAGTAATATTGTGAATATTTTATGGATATCTCACTTTTTAAAGTATTATTTAAAGAGAAAAAAAGAAAGGAAATAAAATAAAAAAACAAAGCAGTAAAAGGGTACAAATAATACAGAATTTCAAGGAAAAAATACAGTAAGATATCACTAGTTGACAGGCCACCCACTGTCATCTTTGAAATAGTTGTCCAAATTATAAAATTAAAGCATGTAAAGTGAAGATTCATACATTGAGATTGCACACAATGCCGATCAATGATCCAACAAAAGTTCAGCAATATGGATTTCCATCCTACACACTCAAACATACATGCAGTTATATACCTTAGACCATCTTCCTTTCCTCTCTTTTTATTAACAATTTTACTTTTACTCCCACAATTCTTATCATTTTTTGGAGAGAATAAAACCTAACATGGCTAAACAAATGGATATCTCACTTTCATTTAGAGTTTGATTTATTTTTCCTCCAGCATACTTACAGCTTGCAATGGTACTAAAATATATATAGTTAGACATACCACATAAAGTAGTCTCACCTCCTGTTGGGTAATTTGATAAAATAAGTTCAGTTTTCCTACTAGCTCTTATGGAAAGATTTGCAGAATCTTTGTTCTAACCAGCACAGAATAAATGATATCCAAGACTAGTTCAGTCATGGCTATGCTAAAAATATTTAAAATGGTAGAGAATTTTTTGGTGAGGAGCATGTGAAATACTAGAATAGATAATGCCTTAATGGAAACATGGAAGTATAACATAATTGCTCATGGTTATATAATGAAAAAGTCTACTCACAGCATTAGCAATAATAAATAATAAAGATGTGCATGGATGTTTCTCATAACACTGTTATGACAGTGGAGGAAAAAGAACCATATAGCTGAAAATAAAGGGGTGAATTCTTATCATTTAAAAATTAGCCAAGTATCCCTGGGAAGTTTTATCCCCTTTAACAACATGTGTGTGAATGGTTACTGTGGTGTGACTTTGTCATGGGGACTTAGCAACGAGATAAAATATCAGCTGTATATTCTGTGTAGAAGTTTGCTTAAGAAGTCAGTTGCCATGGAAACACCTAGCAATAGCAATTGGACTTTGTGTTGTATGAAATTGACAAGTTTACTTTCTCAAGATTATTTTTCTTGTACGGGAAACTTTAGGAGGGGGAGGGAAATAACTAGTCTTTTCTCAGGCATTTTTATATATTAAAAATAATCTATTTCATTTAAGAAGAGAGATGCAGAAAACTTTATATTGACAATCTTTTTCACCAGTGAATCATACACTACGACCCCACTGTGCCTATAATGTAAATTCAAAGTATTTCAAATGGACTCTGCCTGCGTCAAGGTTTTGCACTGTAGTTCTGCTTCAGAAAAATGTGTCACACTCAATTTTAAGTCTTCAGAAATTTGCTTAAAATAGTTGCAGCTGGGAGATGTAAAACATCTTGTGAATGAGCAGAAACGAAGGAAATTATGTTCAACAGGGAAGTCTCTCAATAAAAAATCTGGTAAACAGGCTCAAGGGAAAAAGAACAGGAAGCAGATGCCAGTTGATAAGAATCTGATTATTTTAACTGAGAGACATCAGCATGGACATTGCTGGGTTTGAATGAAGTTTTCTAAGCTGCTTTTTTCCTGCAGGTGCTGGGCTTCAGAGAACTGAAATATCTTGATCAAAAGATACAATGCATCTTACTTCTATAATTTAATGCAGGCATTAGTTTCCTTCAGTTCTGGGAATTGAAGACAGCCAATAGAGGCAAAATACAAATTACCACATGACTGCACACTCTCTGCACTCAACATCGGTGCCGTGTATCAGGGAGGAGCTAAACAAGGCAAATCCACACTCCCATCTCCAGCCACCCCTCCCTTCAACTTGCACAGTGAACCTCAGTAAGGGCACCGTGCACGTGCAGATTGGCCTGTAACGTTCTGCTGGATCCGACGTGTAGGAATCATCTTTCATGTCCTAGGTTTAAAAAACCTCATCTTGTAACCAAGATACAAAATCATTTTGTTAAAAGGAAACTCAAGTTGTGGAAAAATACGGGGAAAAGGAATGGATTCGTTTGTTTGTTTTCTTTTTTATAAATCAGTATAAGGATTCACAATAGAAATTAGTAATTCTAGATAGTTTAGTAAAATTGATTCCCAGCAATTTATTTTCTTCCAAAGTAAATAAAAACAATACTGATCTTACTGCATGAGCTTGGTTTCTGTCTGAGACAGGCAGAGCGGTCCAGATGTTTATCTCCTCTTTAGCATCTTCACCGGTTACCAGACATAGTCGCTGACTTTAGAGGAGCTTATGAGGGATCCATTTGGTGGAAACCATTACTAGACGTTTTTCAAGACTAGTTTTGACCATTTTAAGTCATATTATATGAAACTACTCTTAATTTTGACTAGTGGCATTCGTCTGGGCTACACTGGTTTTCTCTTACCTAAAAGAAGCTTTGCACTAAGCACTCTAAGAGAGAAAAAGACTATTTCGGAATTGATTTCAATCAATTGAAACAGGAGTGTTTAACACTTGGATTGTTAAGCAATTCTTTCACTGTGTCTTCAATAAAACACTTCAAGGCTATTACTATTATCTTCAGTTATGGATGAGGAAACTGGAATACAAAGAGATCAAATTACTTGCTCAAGCTGTCTAGGTGGGCTCATTTAAAGGTTGAAGTTTAAAGTAATTTTTGTCTCTAGAATAATATTGTTGGGCCTGTTACCCTGTGGTGTGCACGCTGTGTTTTAGGAGAGGCTCTGGATGATCTCCCATCCTAATAGTAACTTCTGTCTTACAAAGTTGATGGGCTGCAGTGTACAGAAAAATTTCTAGAGAATGTCATATTTTACTTACCAAATCACATTTTTACAAGTATTCTTTTTAAAATTATTTATTTTTTATTTACTTAAATTTTAAAGAGAATAAAACTAAACAAAACAGAATAAAGCTAAATCAGAAAAGAACAATGAAAGTGATACAAGACTTCAAACAAGATAACAGGAAATCAACAATGGCTACAATAATCTCTCCTGTTTTCTTAAAATTAGTAATCTGGAATCTATCTGCACATTCATTTAATTTCCTGAAATTTACTGAAGTCAATCACTTTTCACAATGGTTTCATTTGAAGTCCTCAAAAAATATTTGAAACCAAAACTAATATTAGGGATAAGGAAGAATGGAATACATGGTCTACAGAAATGTATAGTAAAAATTAATGTTTATTCAGAGTCTCTGAGTTTCAGGAAGCTTATAGATGTGATAACAAGCTATCATTTTTACTTTGAATGTCATAAGATTGATGTGTGTTTATCTTAGGATAGAAGAAATGTAATGGCAAATTACATGATGCTTCGTAGTTGAGAAGCTGAGTTTAATTTAAAAAATTAGTAATATAAAATGCATGAGATCCTAAGTTTGATTCCTGGTGCCAAAAAAGAAAAAAAAAAAAAAAAACCAGAAAATAATTTCCACAGAAAGTCTTCTAAAATAAGACTTTGACTTGAAGATATGGTTCAAAATGTGGCAGGAAACCAGGAGGGTTAAAGTAGGTTGATAATGTGTTTCTATGAATTTGGGGATTGCTAAAACTATTTCAATGATTAACAGTTCTCTATTTTGACAAAAGTTTGCATTTTCTTATTTAATGGTTTTTTAATCAAATTTGAAAATATTTATACACCATTAGAATGTGTTTGTTAATGTTACATTAAAATGTAAAAATTCCTTTAATTTAAACTCCAATATAAATTAATTAAATTTTTGACAAAGGTGTGTATGATAGTTTTATCATTTAGAATGTTTAATTTAACAAAATAGCCCTCATTATTTTAAGGAAAAGATCTCTGATTTATTTTGTTATCTTAAAATTACACTACCTCCTCACCGAGTATATAAAAATGAGTAGAAATTAGCATCGAATTCAGTAGGAATTGAGAGCCTAAGAACAAAGTAAACAGGTATTAATACTGTAAATCATTTCTATTTTGGGTGGCTTCTATGCCCAGGAAATGCATTTGACTCTTCTGCTCAGAAATACCATTGAGGGAGATATATTAGCATGGATGCTGCTTCCTGCTAAGATATATACCTTGATTAGATCCATTGTGCTTTATACCAAAGGTCTAGAAATATTTCACTTTCTAACACAGTGGGAAAGAGCTGTTTCTATAAACACTCTACATGTACTTTCTTGTTGAAAGCATGGTGTGCACTTTAAAATCATTGCTCACAATTGAGCACATCATTGCTGTACAAAGCTTTTTTTAAAAAAAATAATGCCAGAGTTACTTCACCGGGGTGCTGCTGAACTCTGAAGTGAGTTACAGAGAATGTTATATATATACATGCTGAGATTTTAGGAAACTCAGATTCTGCCCTGCTTGCCAAATCCAGACCAATTCTGACACTTTTTAATGTTTCTTTCACTGCATATCTTCCTTATCCCACGTTTTATCATATTTATAATTTATCTAATCTACTCACTTATCCATTGAATCATCTATTTGTCTATACGGATTTATACATATGTATGTGTAATTTCCACATACATACCATTTAATCAATGTTTTCTTAGATAAGGAGAGAAAAAAAGAGACGACTGATTTTTATGATGTGAATTTCTAAAACACTGAATCTATATACCTTACATGACTTTCTGAAGAAGTATCATAAATGTATTTGAATAAACATCAAATTAATATCAGCTTTGAAGAAGTATAAAATTAGATCTATTTCTTTTACAAAGCTCTATTTCTAAAACAAATTAAGACTTGGTATGCTATTAAATGTGTTTTAATTAATCATATTTCCGCTTTGATGTTGTTTTCCATTATAATTTTGATGAGCAATTACTGATATCCATACCCATGTCTTCTCTCAATTCTCTGACTGCACTGAAAATTCACATGATCGCATGGGTATTTTGCAGCCCATAACATGGTCCCTCATGGCTTTAGTCAACTGAAAAGTTGACTTATCTGATTTACACATTCATGACTCCCTCCCAAGTACTTTAGAATTGGGAGTAAGATATTAATCCAATTTATTTATCATAGGGTCACCCTTTAGATGTTTGAAACTTTGAGTGGTCTTTTCCTATGTGCATACATGGCAGAAAGAGGTAGTTACAAAGAGAAAAGACTGAAGCAGACATACAGAGGAGGTATTTTTCCAAGGCATTCCATTCCCGACGGATCCAAGAAGTAACTCAAAACATCTGTGATGCAGGTTTTCTTTTTTCTTCTTCAAATGTTTTATTCTGGAGAACAGTAGAAAAATAAAACATTTAGAAAACTTGTGGTAATATCCATAGAGACGTAAAGCAATATAAAAAGACTTTCGCAATATAAATAATTACAGAATCATGTGTGCATGTTACCATTAAATTAATCAACAAGTAATGTCATATTCTAACTCATCTTCCAAAATTAATCTTATAGCTAATAACAGTCACAAAAATGTTTGAGAAAATGCACAGGAAACAACAATATTTAAAATACTTCAAATAATTTAAAATATGACTGAAATATACTAGTGCCAAGGGAGAAGTTAAAAAGCTCAAGGGGTTTATGCGAGTAATATTTTCATTTATTTACTCAAAAACTGATAACTTTAGAAAACAAAGTTATACAGTTTTGATGGGTTAATGGTGACTGTAACTTAGTATTTGGTGAAAGTAAGATGGAAAGGTTATATTTATCCAGATTATTATTTTTTAAACCAGGATTTGAACTGAGGATCTTGCACTTGCCAGGCTGAGCTGCTGAGCTAGACCCCCCAGCCATTCACAGATTTTTTATGACACATGTTCTCAAGCAATTCAAAATTGCTCACTAATTATGTAATTTACCTACTTATTGCGTTGTATTTTCCCTTGTTATCTGTGACCTTCTACTATATGATGTTTATGCTTGGAACAGTTTTAAGAATATTGTATCTTTAAAATGAATATTGTATCTTTAAGATTTAAGTGTATTTACAAATCTCTCTTCCAAGAATCACTGAAGCTATGCATGGTAATGGTGTCATATCAAAATATATTCTTACATAATAAGAATTGCATAAATAATGTATCAGAAATTATTTTTCAAATTTCCAATAAAATAACCAATCTTGGGGGCTGGGTATTTAGCTTAGCAGCATAAGCACCTGCCTTGCAAGCGCTGTCATGAATTAGATCCCTAATCCCCCCAACCCCCCCAAAAAACACAACAATCTTGTCATCGTTATTCAACTTGTAACAAGTAACTGCTAGGACTAGTTCCGCAGTTTTTCTTCCTTTACAAAACAGTTCTCACTCAGGAGATCACTTTGCTGCATGAAAGGGGGACTCTAAAACAAAGCCATGTAAGAATTACAGGATTATTGTTAACTTTGATCTTAGTAAATTTTGTGCTGTCAAGGAACAGCTGAGGCTGAATAACTTACAGTAAATAGAAATTAATTGGCTCAAGGTTCTAGAGTTGGGAAGTCTTGCATTAAGGGACCAGTATCTGCTGAGGTATTTCTAGATGCATCATACATAATAAGCATCACAGAAAGGAAGGTTACAGAAAAGAGGGAGTGAAGAAAGGAAACTGCCTCCTTCTTGCATCAAGAACTCACATGATACTGGTATCAATCACACTGTGAAAGCATAGCCCTTAACACTGTTACAAGGACAAATAAACTTCAACATGTCTTTTGAGGAAGACAAAATTCAAACCATAGCTGTTAACAAAATGTGAACATAATGAGTCAAACAATATCCTTATCTCAGTTACAGCTCTGATGAACAAAACTGTCTTCATTGTTTTTACAAATTTCCTTGAAACATAATGACAAATACTGAAGAGGCTTCAGGGAAAAGAGAAATTTACCTTGTCAATAGGAAAATAAACAAGTGCAACAACTTTTAAAATTAGTATGGAAATTCCTCAAAAAACTAAAACTAGAAATTCCATTTGATCCACCTAATCCCCTCTGTTTTCCTGAAGAGTTAAACACACCATGTTACAGAGATACATGAATACTCATATTTATAAAAGCACAGTTCATAAAAACTAAGTCTCAGAAGTGGCCCATATATCCATCAATAAATGAACAGATGAAGAAAATATGGCATTTACAATCCTCAGAGACGTAAACGCTAGACTTGAGTCATTTGTTGGAAAGTGCGTGTGCCTTGAGACCAGAATCTTAAATGAAGTAAATCAGACACAGAAGCTTAAATACTGCATTGTTTCTCTTATATGAGAAAGCCAAACAAAGAGCAAAGTAAAAGATGGATAAAACAAATCAGAAAGATTCTTGTAAGCAGAAAAGAGGATCAAGATATGGAGCGAGAGCGGAAAAGGAGTTGAGAGATAAGAGGCGAAAGAAAGGGATTTGGATGTGCCATGTACATGCACCAGCTTGGCACAGGCATGCAAACGTCACTGCAAACGTGTACCAAAAGAAAAAAAAAAGGGTAGGGAGAAAGGGAGGGAAGGGAACAAGGACAGGAGAAGGAACAAAGATGTGGTGCGTGCATGTGACAGCCTCCCACAAGGAAGGTAAACATATGCTATACACATGTGCTAATAAACTAAAATTATTTTTAAAAGGATTAAAAAAGAGAGAAAAATGTATATTTCTAATCTCTGATGGAGTCACAAAAACCTAGATTTCTTTTGTTTTTTATAGTTCATTAAAGACCAATTATAAAAACAAAAAAATATAATACTAAAAACTATAGAATAATCTCAAATGGAATACTTAAATTTTATCAATTAACCCAAAAGAGCATAAAATTCACAAAATAAATACATAATAACAATTTTGTACTATTTCTGCAAAATAGCATTTTAAAAGATTTTTAAGGAAATTAAACTAAAAGCCATAGAAATTGAGCTAGATGTCATTTGGAACATTATTGCCTTCCCTAATGTATAAAGGACTGCAGGCTTTACTGACCCTTTAAGATTCATATACAAAACACTGCACAACACTGTTGGGATGAATTACAGAGAATTTATAGAAAGAAAGAAATATTCCCTTGCACACACATTGGAGGAATCAATGTCAGCAATCTGACAATACTGATTCCACTGATGGACACATTTAATGCAACTTCTGTCATAATTTCAGTGGCATTTTCTTGTAAAATTTAACAAGTTAATTCTAAAATCTATATAAAAATGCAAATTGTTCAGAATATATAAAATTATTTTGAAACCAAGATCAATGTTGGAGGTCTTGTATGTCCCAATTTCATAATCATCCTGCATCTACACCAACCAAAATAATATGCTACTGGCATATAATAGCTATGTATAGATCAACAAAAAAGATTTCAGAGTCCAGTACCAAGCTACATGGTTTTTTGCTTTTATTCAGCAAAACATCAAGGCAACTGAATTAATTACCATAATATTTGAAACATAGTTGCAGTAATAGTATTCACAAATGCTGAGCTTTGATCTTTAAGAGTTACACTAACTAAACTTTTCCTTTTAGACCTAAACTAACAAATTAACTAACATTTCCTGTTAGACCTAAATATAGAAGGTAAAATTATACCCTTTTAGAAGACAATGTTAGGTAAAAATTGTTTGAATGTAGTTTAGAGCAATAATTGCTACATGTGATAGTAAATACTTGAACAAAGAAGAAATGAAATTTATGAATATTATTATTGTGCTTCAAAAGATAAATTTTATTAAATTAAAGAGCAAAGTATATTGAAATAGTGAAAATATTTTTCAAACAGCTTACCTAAAGACTTGGATATACAAAAAACTTTAAAAATCAAAAATTTGAACTAAAAAAATCACAATTAAAATGAAAGTCAAAAAACTTGAAAATATTCTTAACTGAGAATGTATACAGATTCCTAGAAATTGCATTGAAAGAAACTCAATTGTAATCATTAGGAAAATACAAATTAGAATGAGGTACCATTGCCCATTTATAGGAAAGCTGTAATAAAAGCAATAAAATAATACAAAGTTTTGGCAAGCACATAAAAAAACTGAAATGTCCATTCATTACTGATAAACAAAAAGGTTATAGACATTTTAGAAAACAAATGACAATTTCTCAAATTGCTAAATTTGTCCTGTGACACGACATAAATACACGTCTTTGTCATTTTCCTCATTGCTAAGGCAAAATATCCAATACCTAAAATTAAAGGAAGAAATTGGCTCACAGTTTGTAAAGCTTTCGATTCGCAGTTGGCTGATTTCAAGGCAGGATAGCATAATACAGGGTGTCACAGAGGAGAAACAGTTCAGGGCAGGCACAAAGCAGTACACAGTAAGCAATGACAAGGAACAATTCCCACATTCTTTCTGTACGTCTACATTGTATCCAAGGTGCACTCAAGTCCAGAGTGAGGCACCCCTAATCCTATCCAGAACTATGCCGAACCAATCAGTAACTAAGTTAGTTATCATACACCCTTAACTCCAGCATCACACACTCTAGGTCCATCACCTCTGAAAAGCCCCACCTATGACCGCATTTGGGGAGCCTTTGGGGAGACATCCAGATACAAGCCATAACAAAGAATATCCACAAAGAGACTTGTAGCCAAATATTCAAGGCAGAATACTCATCATAACCAAAACTAAAAAATATAAAAATTCATCCAGGAGTGAAATGATGCTAATGTGCTATCTCCTATAATGGGATACCGGTCAATAACAAGGAAGGTTAAAATAGGGATCCATGTTGTGGTGCAACTGAATTCTTAAAACGTTGTAAAACAAAAAGCCAGATGGTAAAGACTATACATTATAGAGTTTCACTTACATGAAATTTTCAAGAAAGCAAGTCTACAAACACCAGAAGTAAATTATTCATTACTGAGAGCGGATGGGCACGAAGATGATTAATGGGCGCGAACACTGTGAAAGGGTGATACAAATGCTCTCCAGACAGCTGGTTGCTGTCAGTCTGCCAAGAATTGGATGTTTAAAGTCAAAAGAATGTCATGAGAAGCACACTGAAGTCCAATAAAGCTGTTATTCAAAAAGAAGAAACACTGATCATTGCTGTCTGATTTCTAGAATTCTTAAAAGGGATAGTATTCTGTTTTAAAGATAAATTCACAGGTCAATGGGGAAAACAGAATCCAAAAGTAGACTCACACATACGTGTTCAATGGATACTGTACAAAAGTGCCAAGGAAATTTGGTGAAAAGCACATGCCTTTTAACAAAGGATGTGGGAATGTATAATGCTGCTTAGATTAGATATTTCTTATAAAAATAAAATCAAAAGCATGAGCCATAAAAGAAATTCTAAAACTGTAATATATGAAATTAATCATCAAAAAGTAGTAAGTACGTTGAAACTGCTACGAATAGGATCTCTCACTATGGAAGAAAGGTGTTCCAAATAAATGAAGAGAAATGGTTAGAATAAACCTTGTGGTGTTGCTTTATAGTTGAAGATATCCAAATAAACTCAACTATACATTGTATATACATGACAGTTAACTATATGTTCATAAAGACAAACATAGAAGTGATAGTTTTCAGTGTATATTATGCATTAACACACATATACTTTTAACCAAACCATGAAAGATGGTGACATTAAAGATGGTGACACCTTCATAGCAATATATACATCATAAATGCCTGTATCTAGTTTTTCAATAACAGTTTCCTATAAAAGGAAGCAAGACTCCTTAGAGAAGAGTCCAAGGATGCAGCAGGAAGAATGCTGACTCAGAGTAGAACATGCTGTGTTTCTAGATGGTAAAAAAGAAAATAAAATATGTTAATGTAAGCTGAAGGCATGTAGAAAGAACAGAGAAGCCAGACTACAGAAGCAATTGATGGCTAACACTGAAACAATGTGAATGATAAATATGTAATAATGTCACCGAAGTATCGCCCACAGATTAAGGAGTACATACTAATCCATCCAAAGGAATCACTAAATAAGTGGAAGCAATGTATAAGTCTCCATAGCAAAATGATTCCAATGAATAATTACAGAAAAAAATGAAGAAAATAAAAATCATCTTTTGAAACAACACAGAAATGCCTTCTGTTCACAAGATCAACTAAATGCTAAAGCCAGAAGTAAAAGGACCTGAGCAGAGCCTCAGGTTATCTTCTCCCAAGCCTAGTGCATTAGGAGTGACGATGTGCCTCTGCCCATGCTCAAATGCGTCTGGCGCGTTCTGCTACCTGCGAGCAGCCTGCAGACTCCTTACCCGGATCACTAATCAAGGAGCTCTGATGTCTGGGTCCTGGAGAGACCCCAAGAAACCGCTTGTAGCTCTGTCCTGAGAACTCAAACTGAGGGGCACTGGTCTCACCCTTCTCCTGAAAGGCCAGGGCTAGAAAACAGAGTGGCCCGCTGGTGGGCATCCTGGATCAGAGCAGACCAGAGACTGATGGTTCAAGGCAGAGTGGGCTCCTGGACAGATACCAGATACTGCTGGAAAAACTCCTGAAACCAGTGGGTCTGCAGCCTGGTTCTGACTTTGTGCTAGAGGCAGCTTCTTAGGGGTTTGGTTCGGCGCATGAGACACTGTATTTATATAGCAGAAATCTGGAGCACTTTGTGCGATCCTGGCAACTGTTCTGTGCTCTTAAATATGTTTGGAAATATTGAAAAGGAATTAAGAAGACTGTGGTATGATAAGTAACTTAAAATGGAGACTGCTTTACAAAGAAGGTTGTAAGAGCTGAAGGAAATTGTACATGCGTTATTTTTTAAATGTTTACTTTTTTATTACTGTAATGAGGAGTGCTACCAGGACCTTTCCCACTGAGATACACCCTCCAGTCTTTTGTTTTTAATTTTGATATTTTGGGGTAAAGTCTTTCTAACTTGCTAAATTGCCCAGGCAGGACTCAACTTTGCAGTTCTGCCTCAGCCTCTCAGATTTTACCAGGCACCACCAAGCCCACATAATATAATTTTACATGTTAAATGAATTATGCATATAATAATAATTCAAGTTGCTTCATTTCAACTCATAATTTAAAATTGATACTAAATAGAAGTCGTGTGTATATCATCTAATTGAGAATCACTGCCACAGCTGCATTTCTTTATGTGTAGACACAGTTAAAGTGCTATTTTTTAATTAATCAAACTAACACCATATGCATTTGCAGGAAAACAGGTGTCAAAAGTAAACCAGTGTTACAATATTGCTGAAATCTTTAAAGTATACCCTTCTATATTTGAATCTGAGTTAAATATTGAATTGCACTCTTGAAATTTTTGCTCTGTATTTGTGTAGGCTAATTTTGTAAGCACCAGGTCAGAGGGAATTTACTTTGCTCATATCACTATCTGATGGGTTGATTCAACCCACACTTCCCAGTGCTTTTGGGTAGGGCACTGAGCCTCCTGTCCCTGCTGACCTTGCATTTGGTGAGTGACAGAAAACAGAATGACAGTCTTTACTACCTCTGTTTTAAACTAAGAGACTAGGTCTGTTGAAAGATCATTTCACTTGAATGACAAAGTGTCACAATTGTGGATTGAATAAAAAAATTTTTGATATAATTTAGTTATATATAATGATCATATTCATCAGAGGGAGTTTGTACCTGTGCATGATATATCTTGGTTCTTCTTTTTACCCCAATCCCTTCTCCTCCCTTCAACCCTTCTTTCACTCCTCACTTACGAAATCTTTATTTCCATTTTCTTCCTTCTAATCTTTTTTCTCCTTTTCTTCCCTTCCCCCTACCCCATATCTTGCTCCATTTCCTATTTGAATGTCTTCTTCCCGTTTCCCAGTATCTATTATACGTTTCAGTCCTTATTTAACCTTTCCATTTCTCACAGCAGAGTAACGATGTGATATTTAAACATGTGTCCGACATGTTTCATTTAAGAGTCCGCACTCTTCTTGTGTTTATTTTTTCCTCCCCTCCTCCCCCAGCTTGTTCTTCTTTCTTTTGAACAAGTTCCAATTGAATGTTTTACCTTGATTTCCAAATGCACTGATAATGGAAAGGATAAGAAAATTCATCTGATCAGAGGAGCATAGTGGTAGGAATTGCTAACACCACCTGTGGGTGGCCTAACCATAGCTGTGATAATTAGTCTCTTGCTCTAACCAGTCTGCTCAGTTAAATGACTTGTTAACGTTTCTTCCCCTAGTGTTACTGCATAGCTGCGGGAACTAATTTATTTTTGTTTGTGTTGTCACAGGACTGGCTTCCCTGGGGAAGTTGACAAAAGTTTTTCTTGATTTGTTTTGTTCTCTCGTATTTTGGTAGAAATCAATTTAACCAAAGACTAAATTGTTTCCTTTTACCAACCCATTGTTTTAGAAAACCTGTGGGATGCAGTATTTCATTGTTAAAAGCAACACTGGTCATTTTAGGGTAGCTTTATGGAGGTGGGATTACAGGATTACTAAACCACATTCACTGAGACAGAAAGCAGAGATCTGTCTGTTCCAAGGGTCTGGGGAGGGTCCACTGGAATTTCATGACAAAAACTGGATGACTGAGGCAGCAGACTGACATGTATGTGAGTCTTAGGTTTATCATGTATTGCTTGAGAATGTTATGCTTACATTAAAAGAAAAGAATTAAAAGAAAGCCTCAAAGAGGTGCTCTCCAATTCTTCTCCTCGCTCATGACTCATAAAGTCCTGATGCTGTTAGGTTTTTTGCGATAGGATTTTCAGCACAAGGAAAGAGAAAAAAGAATATAAAGAATAGTAGCCTTTATTTAAGGATGAGGAGAAGAGCTCCGCCCCTGTGTATGTAGGGAGGAACTGGTTAACATGTTTCACGTTTTTAACTTCTGGCTTTGCAATGATCTGTCCTTCCTGGGACTTATTTTATGACATTATATATACAAAAAGACAGTGGCATAAAATGCATTGCTGAATTTAAACCTTACTGAAAATATTTGATTTTTCACTGAATGAGAGGAAATTTATAGACTTGACAATAGTCTCTCAGATATAGAGAGTGGTGGGCACCCAAGGAAGTAGACACAATGCATTTCAAGGGAAAGAGAAGTAGAAGAAAATACTCTGTGGATCAACAACCCGTTATGGGAAATGAAAGGATAGCAGCAACTACATTCTTAAAGCCAAAATTCTACTTACGCAGTTTGAAAGGGTTTTTCCCTGAATGGGAAGCTGCAGCGGTGGGAGGCCGGGAGGCGGAACCAGCTCTATCTTGAGGTCACCTTCCCGCCCCTGGTCAATTTACCTGTGGCCCCCGAAATGAATCCTAATGGGCCACCTGTGCACCAGTAATGCCCCTTAGGCAACACCCCAGCCCTAAGCTATATGTATGCCCCCACACCATGCGTCAGGCAGAGAGAATGCCAGACCTCAGTGGTCAGGAGGTTCTCTCTCTGCATTCTTAAAATAAAGGCCGCTTTTATTTCATATTTATATCTTTTTAGCCATACCAAAAATTCTATCACAGTTAAAATAGGAAAGATGTTTGCGTCACCTGTCCTAGGAAAAACTAACCATATTTATGCATATTTACTATTAATGTCACCATTAAAGATATTGAGAGCTGGAAAATATTGTACACATAAAATGGTTATAATGTACAAATTTTGAAATTGATAAAGCAGAAATTTTATTATAAATAACGTATACTAACTGAAAAGTTTCTCTTTACCTATAAACAAAAATGATACAGAAGTCCCTAAGAGTAGTATAGAATCAGAAAAGTTCGTAAAAGATTTTGTGTGTGTGTAGAAAGGGTAGTTACCTCAGAATCTTACCCACAAGTAGCATTCTTCCAAATGCATACCATACTCTGCTAGTTAATGGAAAGTACTATGTAATACTTGTGAATATAAAATTTGAAAAGCAAATGAATTTATCTACTGGAAAATAAAATGATACCAAAAATGTAAATTATTTTGAACTGAAAAGCACTATTCTTTTTAATTTATATTCAAATTTATAATTTAAAGCAGAGTGATTGACCAGGTACAGTGCATATGCCTGAAATCCCACCACTCAGGAGGCTGAGGCAGGAGGATTGCCATGAGTTTGAGGCCAACTTGGGCTTACATAGTAAGCTCACTATCAGCCTGCATTACATAGTAAGACCATATCTCAAAAAAAGAAAGAAAAAACAAAGTACTTTGAGATACTCCTTCATTTTTATGATGATCAGCTATAAACAGACAATAACTAGGTAAGACAATCATAGACTGGAATGGAAGTATTGATTTCTTCTGAAAGATATCAATAATACCAATCTAGTGACCATGTACTATATTCATTTGAATGATACTATGCTTGTAAATGTGGATGCAGAAAAACCTCCCAAGGTCTCTCAGCAGCAGACAACAGTCATTACTCACAAAACCACTCCCAAAGAAACTGAGATCTTGGCTATTTTGGTTGCTTTGTCCAAAGTTTCATCATCAGTAAATGTATCATTGGACAAAAACTGAATCACTATCCATAAACTTTAGTTGTGGACTGAAATCTTCTCAAAGGTATTAGCAAAACTTATTTAGCATGTATACACACAGCATGGAAATTTACTGTCAGAAAGGTAACGTTATTTTCCTAGGAAGCACACTTATCTAATGATGTCTATGTGACGTGGACTTCCTAGCCTGGATATGCCTGCAGGTCCTTTTGTCCTATCTATAACAGCTCTACTCACCTCTCAGCTATTATTGCTCTAGTGCCTAAAACCCCAAAACTACCATGCTGATTGCTGAGACAACAATTTAAGGGTCTGAATGGACTTGGCAAGTCAGTTTCCTGCTGACCTTTGCTTGGCCTCACTCAGATTCTACCAGCTGGCACTTCAGCATCCCCAGTGGGTAACGGTAGAACTCTCCTTCATTAATGATGAAGCAATCTTGCCATTTCCTAAACAATAGGTTTTTAAAACAGATCTTTATTTTGAAAGAGATGTCCTCTGGAGGAGGGCGTCCTGGGTGTTTGTGCATCTGCGCAGCAGAGGCTCACCCTGGAAGTTTCCGCCCCCTTCCTGGGGGAGAGGAGAGGAGATGATTGCAGGACGCGGCATCAGGCTAAGTACGGCATCACTCCAGCTGATGAGGAGAAGCTGGAGGGGCAGCACAGCTAAAAGCAGGTCCCTTTGCAGCTATTTTCTTCTTTTATAAGTTTGCAAGGAGATGGTAAAAGAGGATGGAGGCAACCAGCACGGATTGGGAACGATCTAAGAAATGTGAACAATATTATATAATATTGAACATTTTGTGTTTAAGATAAGTGATTTAATAAAGTAATTGGCAGTGGGTCCAAAGACTTGTGGTTGCTCTTGTGTTTCATTTAGGAGGGAGCTCGAACACCTGCTACTAACCTGTGTGGTAGACAGTAGCCCCAGTCAGAGGCTCAGTGTCTCCTTTCCTTTCCGTGTTGGTGCAGCATGTGACTAAGTTTTGGCCAGCAGGGTACAAAGATCTGTTAATGAGAGGAGAAGGTTTCACTTTCTGCTTTCTCAGATGGAAGAGGTGATGACTGAAGGTCAGCAGATATGTTGGCCCATGAAGATAGATGCCAAAGCATGGTGATGATAAACAAAAAGAGGAAAAGTTTTAGAGTTTGAGGAGCACTGGTGCCCACCTATAAAAGGTCTGCCTGTGGGCTTCCTTTTCATGAGAGAGGAAATATATGTTTTTTCAAAATCGATACTAGTTTACCATTCTCTGTTCTCTTATACCTACAACATTTCTGACTGATGGTGGGGGTGAAAGAGGGTTGAACACTCACTTTTACATCTGAGAGAGAGAAAGGAGAAAGGATGGGATATCAGCACCACACCTGGTGCTACAAAATCCACGTGAGAATGTGCGATAAACAGGGGGACTGTCATCTATACAAGACCTCTGGATACTTCTGTTCCTCTTTCTCACACAGAAAAAAAAAAGGGTGAAACAGATTCTCCTAAGATCTGTGAAAAGAGTGTGTGTCATCTCAGAGTCACTCTGTATGTCTGCTGCCTGCAGTTTTCTCATCTTCTTCCTTCTGCCCCCAAAGTGGTCACCAGTGTGCAGGCACCCTTGTGAAGTGCAGGGTTGGGAGAAAAGTCCCTGGCGATGCCCATGCCATTGCTCTGAGCCATGAGCACCACACTGTGTTATGACCACAGGGCTACATGCATGGCCTCCAGGACACTCCTGCCCTGCTCGCCAGGCCAAGAACAATCTCCCCTCGACCCTGCGCCTTGGGGCCACACTGTCTTCATGCAGCTCTTCGGCTTTGATGCTGCTTTCCTTTCCTCAAGTTCCTGTCCTGTATTTACTCTTCTGTTTCCTTCTTGCTGGTTAGCTCTTTCTAATTTTTGTGGAGAGCTCTTGCTATTTCATCAAAATCTCAACACTTTTGACTCTAGAAAAAATGCTTGTGGAGTAGGCTCACCCTGAGACCTATACCTGATGGCCTCTGATACAGAACTGGTAGCAATGGCCTCCACGAGCCACGGCACATAATCTGAAAAACAAAAGCTTTCTCTGCCATCATTTCACTTTGTGCCTATTTACTTGCTTATTTTATCTGTAGTCATGTTCTCTAGTGAGGTGAGGCCTGGTTTGCTCCTTCCTGTATCCATGAGCATATTAGGGAAATATCTTTTATTGCATCAATTGAATACATAATTGGAAAATGAATGAATGCATCTGTCTTCTTCCATAACTGCTGTGGTCAGGGATTGTGAGAACAATTATAATCAGGACACAGAATTTATGATATTATTTTATGATGATCACCCAGAGTTAAACATAAGAAAGTGCAAGAAATCTGTCCATAACACTAAAGATACAGAATATTCAGCCAAGGGCCTGGATCCCACAACAATGTCCTGCATGAGTCCAGATGAAGACCTAGAGCCCATGACAATGCCTCCCATGAGTCCAACTAGAGGTCTAAAGCCCATAACAAGGACTCACACCAGCCTGTTTTACAGACCTGTGCTCAGAAGGTGCAAAGTCAGTGGTGGAACTAGAAAATCTATGTCAACAGGGTGAAAGAGATGTGCTGATAGACTGAGTATTCTATACTGGAGCCAAGAAGTCATGCTCAAAACAAAGACCAGGGCTTTCCTGAAAAGTACCACAGCCAGCCTCAGTGACATGGAGGTCCCGAGCTCCTCTGATGATAAGAACAGTCGAGTACATGCCAGAAAGCTAGCATGATGAATTTGTCCTGGGTATTAAACAACACACTTCTTCCCCTCTGCAGAGAGCCAGGAAATGATACTCAATGTAAGGACCAGAGCTCCCCAAAGTGAACCACAGCCCCTCTCACCAACAAGGTCCCAAGCTCCTCAGATGACAGTGGTCGAACTCACACTGGGGAAGCTAGTCATGATGAGCTCTTTCAGGAGAACCAACGGCTCAAACAGCAACACAGAAACCCACAGCGCCTCGCTTCTCCTTCTCCAAGTCTCTATTTATGCTGGCAACTTTCCTCAGATGGAGCATCTATGCTCCGCACCATACTGATTTAATTCAGCTAGTGTTAAGTTGACCCCCAGTTTTTATCCCACAACAATAACTGAAACAAAAGTACAAGGTTTCTACTTAGACCTTGGTCTATACAGTCTCAGAAAATTACAATATGAGTGACAAGGAATGATTTGTTCCTTATGAGCTGAAGTTATCACATAGGATAATCACTTTTCAAATTGTTCTAAGCCACGAATTGAATAAAAACCAACACTCAATTTCTTCCATTTCAACATC
This sequence comes from Cavia porcellus, assembly GCF_034190915.1. Lineage (NCBI taxonomy): Eukaryota > Metazoa > Chordata > Mammalia > Rodentia > Caviidae > Cavia > Cavia porcellus. The sequence goes on along the minus strand of NW_026947510.1, from coordinate 24,839,035 downwards.
AAAGAAGCATTTCTTATTACACAGCGATGCTTTCATCTTTGATTCAAATCAGTTTCTTTTCATCAAGAGTAATGTCACTTTCCTGTGCCTATATGTGAGTGTGTTATTGGAAAAAAAATCTGTGTATGTATGTGTGTGTCTGTGTAAGTGTGCAGTGCACACACTATGGCTACAGTTTAAGATCTTTTAAGTATTGTTCAATTTGATTAAGTTATCAGAACCATGTTATAATTCTGATATTGTCTTTAATTTCTTTTTTAAAATAAAAATATAGAAGATGATAGGAAGCAGCAATGGTGTCAGCCTTATAACCTCTGCTAAGTGGAGAAAGCAGGTCCCAGAGGGAGGCACACATCCTAAGCTACTCCAAGAACCTCAGGCCTCCACAGGGGTGGGATGGCTCCTGTATCCCTCTGTCCTTCGCCATCAGATGCTGAAACTCTCAAAGAGGTCTCCTGGCTCAGAATTGGAATGGAACACACACTGTGAGTCGAGGGCATGCAGTGAGGTAAGAGGACCCACCTCTAATGGGAATTGGAGGGTGACTCAGAATCCTCCATGGGGGTGAAGTGGCCAGAGAGCTCAGGCTGAGGAGGAAGTGAGAGAAGCTGGGCATGGGCAAGATGCCTGTGGGCTGCAGCCATGGTGAGAGCCATGTGTTGTGACCGCAGAGGAAATGACTCTGGCGGCAGAGGCAGCCTTAGAAAAGCCACGTGGGCTGCATGACAGGTTCCTGCAGGCATTAATGAATGCCAGCCTGACAGCCAGAACATAGAGATGTCTTCTAATTTTTCCCCTGATCTTTATACTTCTCATGAGCACTGTACGGCAATGTATCTATAATCATACTCACACCTATGACAACTAAGAAAATAATTTCTTAAGGCTTTTGCAACCCAGAAGTGAAATCAATAAATAGAATAATGGAAGAGATAATTAAAGGAAAAAACTAGGAGCTCAAAATAACCATGTCTATGAGTCAAAGTCACATTTTAAGCTTGAGTGTGTAGATAATTAGCCTACTTCTGGACTCTGCTTTGTGAATATAGATATTTTCTTAGATGGATGTGTGTTTCATTCATGTCAAGAAGTAAACATTGGACTTGCAAATACCCTGTTACTTCTACTACAGTAAAATTCAGGGCCATACCACAGACCTAAGAGGACAGGACTTGAAATATCTGCACCATCTGGAACCAACGGCTTCCCTTCCATCTGTATCCACTTAGTTCTTCAGCTTGTCTAAGTGGGAAAGTGGAAGTTATGAGGCAGCGCTTCTCTTGAAAGCAGCTTTAGCTGGAGGTTTCATCTGTACTTTCTATAAGCTGCATGGGAAGCCGGGCCTTAAGCTACAGGCATGGCCCCATGTCCAAAGCAATTCCTTCTCACTGTTTCTCTGCAGGTTACTTGAAGTTTGAGGCCCACTGTGTCCATCTCTCTCTGAAGGGATTACATTTCTATGGGGCTTCAGAATTTCTGAAATGCTTTGATCTTTCAGAACCCACGGCACGACAGTAACTGTAAGGTAATATTGCATGGATTAGTGTGCGAGCCCTGTAATGGAATGGTAAAATCTAAGGAAGAAAGCACTGATTCTGATACACATAATTTCTCCAGCATTTTGAAACAGAAATTATTTTATTTGAAATAGTGATGTATTGTGGCATTGTAGTTAGGACGGGTCCCCCCACACTGCTGGACCTGAATACATGTTCTCACAGTAAACGGCTCTGCAGCTGCAGTCAGGTCTTTTCCTTTCTTTGTGCCTCATTTACCTGCTCTGTGGAAGCAAAGAGTATTAATACTTCTTCATCAGGATACTCCAAGTGCTTAAGAGGGTGTTTAATTAATCTTATTAATTATTTGAACTTTTATTTTAGAATGTTATTTAAAACATATAAAACAGCTAGTAAAAAATGCTATATTGATGTTAGTTAATAGTAAAGAAGGCAGTTTTTTGTTGTGCTTGTTTTTGGTTTTTTGGTTGCTGTGGTTGGTATTTTGTTTTGTCTTTTTTGAAGCAGGGTTTCAATGTATGGTTTAGGCTGGCCTTGAACTCACTTTTTAGCCCAGGCTAGACACAAACTTGTGGTGATCCTCCTGCCTCAGCCTCTGGAATGCAGGGATTACAGGTGTGTTTCACTGTGACTGGCTACTTTTTGCCTTTAACTTTAAGGTAACGCTGTTCTAGAATAAATTACTCTATTTGCACGTTAAATACGCACCGCTGAACTAAAAAAAAGCTAGAAGATTGTTATGCTTTATAGCTACAATGTCCTCCAAAACCCTCATGTGCCTGGAAGGTGACTGGTTCGTTGGAACGCTGTGCTACCCCGTGGATTCGCGAATCCGTAGACTCAGCCACTGAATCTCCCCCCCCCCCCCCCCGCCTGCAGGGGCCTCAGAAACCCTCTGGTAAGGGCGCAACTTACCTCGCTCCTTTCTTCTCCCTCTGTTTCATGGCTACCAGGGATGGAACACCCTTTCTCCCATATGCTCTTCTGCCGTACTGTGTCTGTCTTGCTGCCGACCAAGCACAGATAAAATCCTCTTAAAAATGTGACCAAATTAATTTTCCCCTTTTAATTTTTCCAAGCATTAGGTATTTTGTCCCAGTGATGGGTAAGTGACTGATACGGGAATAAAAGTAAAAATTTTAATAGTACATAGATTTCTCTTATAATTTTTCTTAGTTAAGGTTTATACTGCAATGTAAGCATTTCTACTCTCATTTATACATAAAACAACTATAAGAATGATGTGTCCACACCTGAGATTCTAGCACTTGAGAGGCTGAGGCAGGAGGATCGCAGGGAGTTTGAGGCCAGTCTGTGCTACATAGTGAGTTCAAGGCCACTCTGCACTACAAAGTGAGACTGTCTCAAAAAACAGTAAAAAAATGACACTTAAGAGGGACAGCATTTCTACTAATAAGAATAAATATTATAGGAATAGGATATAAAGCAAGCTATATATCTGTAATCCCAGGATTGAAACTTGTGGATTCAAGTGTGTGCCTGTCAAAATTAAATAAAGAGCATTGTCAATGGCCTATTTTACCTCCATGAACAAATTAGATTTGGGGCACATTTTTAGTAAAATAACATAAGTGAAAGGAAGCAATGAAATATAATTGAGTTTTTATTCTTACGACTTTCATTTATATGATCGGGCTCTTTTATAAACACAGTTGTTTATTTTAAAAAGTCTGGATTTTAAAATGAACACAAGACAAATACAGTTCAAAGTTAGATTTCCAGAAACCATGGTAGCCCTTAAACACAATCAGTTTAGCACATCTAGAACATCCTACTCTGAGAAATAATCTTTTGAAACTTTAAAAACCTGGAATGGTGAGAGAAAAAAGGTGCTACACATGTGTAGCTGACCATTTAAGTGATTTTGGCTTTCGGACAACAATACTTAGAGTTAGGGTTGGATGCAAACTCCAGAAGTGCTCTGTGTGCACAGAACACACACATTCTAACATGATCTGTACCCATCATGTGCAGTACTGTAATGGTTAGCCACAGGGAGGGTGAAAGGGCTGCTCGGAAATACTGTCCCAAAGGGGCTAATATCGTCTTCGCTATTCTGGACATACATTACATGTTCATATTCTAGGGATCAAGTTTTTTTCTCAAAACTCATGTATTTTTTACTTTGGTCATCAAATCTTAACCACAAAGGTAATATTTCCTAGAAAGTTTTGTTTGACTTTTTGTGTGTGCATGTGTTCCAGTCTCATAACTTTATAACACCCTGACCATACATTTAGCCACAATACATAGCATGTGGTGAGATATACGGCTGCCAGACATGCAGTGGAATGCATTTAAACATTACAGTTCGTATTGCACTGTTATGAACGTACTTGAATTTGCAGGCTACGCTCTGCTGGTCTGCATGATTTGGGTCCAGGGAGCTTCCTCCTGTTTGTCATGAATCCTTTGGCAGTTTGGCGCTGTATCACCGGTGGCTGACTGAAGCAGCAAGGAGATGATGGCAGCGCTGAATTGAAGTACGGAAAGAAATTTTATGATCGCATCCAAAGGCAGACACCAAGCTTGTGTGCCAAAGGAAGTCTCACTGCAGGCGATGAAAACTTGGAGGCAGATTTTTCAAAACCTTAATGCTTATAAATAAATAAAGGAAACTTACAAATCATGCATACATTCTATATGGTGTATTTTACAAAAAGAATAATTCTTTTTTCAAAGGAGAGATCTTAATTATTGTTTTAGGAAAACATCTTCTAAAGGGCATTTAAGGGCTGTTTCACTCATAAAATCATCATTTACATATTCAATATGTGTATGTATTGAGCTGGTTACTAGGCCACAGGTAAGCAAAATGGTTCGCTCCTTCAAAGCAGCTCAGGGACAGAACACAGATAAAGGACAGCCTCAGAGCTAGAAATCAAAACGGGGTGAAGACATCAGGCATCAGCACCACATGCAGTCGATGGCTGCCTTACGTGTGGATGGAAGCGCTCCTGGCTCATTCCAGGGCTTCATCTCCTCAGTTCCCTTAGGCTTGGCTTGTGCTAATACTGCAGGTCTCCAGGACAGTGCCCTTGCTTTATTTAAGAGCATTCAATTCTTTTTATTTATTTATTTTTTATTTAAAGAGAAAAAAACCCAAAATAGTAAAAGGTACAAGTAATACAGAATTTCAAAGAAATAAACAGTAAGAAATCACTAGTTAATAGATTACATATTATCTTCTTAGAAACAGTTGTTCAAATTACAATATTAAAGCATACAAAGTGGACATTCAATCAGTGAGATTGCAAACAGTTCTGTTCAATGATCCAAATAAACTTAGTAATATGGTTTTCTACTTACACACTTAAATATGCATACAGTTATATCCTTTAGAGCACATTCTTTTCCTCTGTTTTTTACAATGACAATTACACATTTTGGGTTTTATTACTACCACAGTTCTTTTTACTTTTTTAAAAAGGGAATAAAACCAAATGTAACAAAGCGAAATAGAGTCAGCCAAAACAAAAGGATGGACATAGTATATGATGTAAAAACAGAATACCAAGTAATCAACAATGGTTACCATAATGCCTCTTGCTATCTTAAAAAGAGTTGCCTATATCATCAGGTATAATAAAATTGAAAAAACAGTACAGAACAAAACCAATAAAACCTAAACATTGGAGACATTACAGGACTTCAAAAGAAGATAATAGTTAAACTAGAATGGGCATCATACTGAATCTTATTGCCTTCAAAGTAGCTGCCTATACCCTCAAACTTGATACTATTAAACAAAACAGAATAGAGTAAAATCAGTCAAAACAAGATGGTGAGAGCAATACAGGGGTTCAAATCAGGTTAATAGGAAAACAAAAAAGTTACTATACTATATCCTTCTATTTTTAAATTTATTTTTCCCTTAATTAAAAAAAGTAAAAACTAAATTAATTTTTTTATTTAAAGAGAAAAAAACAAATGAAATAAAATTTAAAAAAAACAAAGCAGTAAAAGGGTACAAATAATACAGAATTTCAAGGAAAAAAACACAAGATATCACTTGTTAATAGGTTACATATTGTCATCTTTGAAATAGTTGTCCAAATTATAAAATTAAAGCATGTAAAGTGAACATTCATACAATGAGATTGCAAACAGGGCCAATCAATGATCCAACAAAAGTTCAGTAATATGGATTTCCATCCTACACACTCAAACATACATGCGGTTATATCCCTTAGTCCACCTTCCTTTCCTCTCTTTTTAATAACAATTACACTTTTTGGATTTTTTTACTCCTACAATTTCTTATTATTTTTTTGGAGAGAATAAAACCTAATGTGGCTAAACAAAACAGAGTTGGTTAGAACAAAAGGATGGCATAGTACATGATATAAAAATAGAATATCGGGCGATCTAAAATGATTACCATTGTGCCTCTTGCTATTTGTTAAAAAAGTTGCCTGTATCATCAGGTATAATAGAATTGATCAAAACAGTACAGAACAAGACCAATAAAACCTACTCTGGAGACCTTACAGGACTTCAAAAGAAGATAATAGTCAAACCATAATGGGCATCTTAGTGAATCTTATTGCCTTCAAAGTGGTTGCCTATACCCTCAAACATGATACTATCAAACAAAATAGAATATAGTAAAATCTGACAGAACAAGATGGGGAGAGCAATACTGGGGATCATATCAGGTTAATAGGAAAACAAAAAAGTTACTATAATATATCCCACTATTTTTTAATTTAGTTTTCCCTTAATTGAAAAAAATGTAAGAAAAAAATAGATTAATGTTTAAAAAGGGTGGGATTGAGGTAAAAGAGGACATTGTGTTAGAACAACACAGGTCAGTACCGAACAATTTAAGCATCATTGTGTTTCACTCCCAGATAATCTAACATTATAGTAGTCACCATAGTGCCTCTTTCCTTGAATTATTTGAGTATAACTTCATATACTATAGCATCAAACATATCCAGTCAGTCTGAAGCTATTCAAGAGAATGAGGAAATTACAGGGTATTTAGAACCAGGTAACAGAAAATGAAAAATGGTTTCTGTATTATCTCTTTGCCTATAAAAATTTTGTTTATACTATTGCATATAGTAAAATATAGTAAGATAACACATGTTAAAACCAGTGGAAACAGATGTACAACAGCTTGATGGGATAAGATGATATTAAATCAGCACTAGCTCTTTGATGTGTTGTTTTCTTCAGAATAGCTATTCGTACTATCACCGATACTAAAATAGAACAACCCAGGTTAACACCATTGCAATTCATGAGTGATAACAATACATGGATTCAAACCAATATGATTGGGAATTGTGATTACACACATAATTTTATGTATTCTTATCATTTCTTACACCAGGGAAACTATTTGGTATTTATACATGTGAGTTTGATTTATTTCACTTATGAGTATGATCTCAAGCTACATCTATTTATTTATAAATATCTCAATGTGATCATTCTTTATAGCTGAGTAGTACTCCATTACTTAAACATACCACAACTTTTTTTATCCATTCCTCAGTTGATGGACACTTAGGTTGTTTCCAAGATTTGGCTATTACAAATTGTGCTGCTATAAACATAGGTGCCCATATATCACTGTGGTATGATGCTTTCAGTTCTTCTGGGAATATGCCTAGAAGTGGAATAGCTGGGTCAAATGGGGCTTCCAGCCCCAGCTTTCTGAGAAATCTCCAGACTGACCTCAACAATGGTTGCACTAGTACACTCCTACCAACAGTGTAGGAGAGTTCCTTTTTCCCCACAGCCTCTCCAGCATTTGTTGTTGATGGTTTTCTTGACCTTGGCCATTCTTTCAGGAGTGAGATGAAATCTCAGTGTGGTTTTAATTTGCATTTCTCTAATGACTAATGATGATGAACATTTTTTTGTATATTTATATGCCATTTGTATTTCTTCATCTGAAAATTGTTTATTCATCTCAGATGCCCACTTTTGGATTGGGTCTTTGAATTTTGGGGGTCTTTTTTTTTAATTCTTTATATGTTTTAGACAGAAGTCCTTTGTCTGAGGGGCAGTTAACTAAGATTTTTTCCCAGTTTGTGGGTTTTCTTTTCAATATGCTGGAGATTTCTTTTGATGTGCAGAAACTTTTTAATAAGAGGTAATCCCAGTTATTGACTCTGGGAAGTATTTCCCGTGCAGTTTGAGTCCTGTTCATGAATTCTTTACCTACTCCTACGTCTTCAAGGTTTTTACCCAATTTGTCTTCCAATGGATTTAGTGTTTCTGTTTTAATATTAAGATCTTTGATCTGTTTAGATTTTATTTTAGTACATGGTGATAGGCATGGGTCTAGTTTTAGTTTCAGCAAACGGAGAGCCAGTTTTTCAAACACTATTTATTAAAGAGACTGGCATTCTTCCAGTGAACATTTTTGGCCCCTTTATCAAAGATAAGGTGGTTGAGTGTGTTTGCAGTTGTGGTTGTATCTTCTAATCTATTCCACTGATCTTTGGCTCTGTTTTGGTTCCAGTACCATGTTGATTTTACTACAGGCGCCTGGTAGTATAACTTCAAGTCAGGGATTGTGATGCCTCCTGCCTTGCCTTTGCTGCTTAGAACTGTCCTTGCTATTCTAGGTCTTTTCTTGCTACAGATGAATTTTAGGAGTGATTTCTCGAGTTCTATGAGGTATGTTGATCGTATTTTTATAGGGACTGCATTGAATCTGTATAAAAGTTTTGGGAGAGTGGCCATTTTCACAATATTATTCTTCCTATCTATGAGCAAGGGATGTCTTTCCATTTTCTGAGATCATCTTCAATTTCATTTTTCACTGTATTATAATTTTCCTTGTATAGGTCTTCCACTTATTTGGTGAGAGTAATTCCTAAATATTTCTATTTGGTTTTGGTTGCTAGTGTGAAAGGTGTGGCTTCTCTTATTTCTCTCTCTGTGACTTTGTTGTTAGTGTATAGGAATGCTATTGATTTTTGAGTATTGATTCTGTATCCAGCTACATTACTGAATGTATTTATTATATCTAGGAGTCTTTCAATGGGGTTTTGGGGATCTTCTATATAGAGTATCATATCATCTGCAAATAATGATAATTTAGCTTCTTCTTTTCCTATCTTTACACCTTTTATTTCTCTCTCTTATCTAATTGCTCTGGCCAGTATTTCCAGTACTATAATAAATAGGAGCAGTGATAAGGGACATCCTTTTCTTGTGCCTGATTTTAAAGTAAAGGCCTTCAATTTTTGGCCATTTAGTATGATATTGGCTGTTGGTTTGTCATAGGTGGCCTTAATTATATTGAGGTAAAGGCCATCTGTTCCAATTTTCTTTAAGGTTCTTATCATGAATGAATATTGGACCTTATCAAAGGCTTTTTCTGCATCTATAGAAATGATCATGTGATTCCTTCTTTTGGCTTTATTGATATGGTGGATTACATTTATTGATTTACGTATGTTCAAGCATCCCTGCATGCATGGGATGAATCCCACTTGGTCGGGGTATATGATCTTCTTGATGATTTGCTGCATCCTATTTGCCAATATTTTATTGAGGATTTTTGCATCTATGTTCATTAGGGAGATTGGTCTGTAGTTCTCTTTTTCAGTTGGGTCCTTCTCTGGTTTTGGTACTAGAGTAATATTTGCTTCTAGGAATGATTTAGGAAGGATTGCTTCCTTTTCAATTTCATTGAAGAGTTTGAGGAGTGTTGGCATTAGGTCTTCTTTGTATTTCTTGTAGAATTCTGCAGTGAATCCGTCTGGGCCTGGGCTCTTCTTTGTAGGTAAAGATTTAATTATGTTTTCAATTTCATTAATAGAAATTGGATTATTCAATAGTTTTACATCTTCATGACCTAGCTTTGGTACTTCAAATGCTTCTAGGAATCTGTCTATTTCCTCTGTGTTATCAAACCTTTGAGAGTAGAGGTTTTTGAAATTGGTGTTGATGATCTTCTGTATTTCTATAGAGTCTATAGTAATTTTGCTTCTTTCACTCCTTATTTCATGAAATTGAGCTTTTTTCTTCCCTTTTTTTAATAAGGTTGGCTAGGTGCTTGTTAATTTTATTTATTCTTTCAAAGAACCAGCTCTTTGATTCGTTGACTTTTTGGATTGTTTTTTGTTTTGTTTTGTTTTTTTTTGGTCGCTATTGCATTGATTTCTGCTCTGATTTTTATAATTTCTTCTCTTCTTTTGGCTTCGAGCTTGACTTGCTCTTCTTTTTCTAGATGTTTGAGGTGTAACATCAGGTCATTTTTTTGTATTCGTTCTGTTTTCCTAATGTGGGAACTCAGTGCAATAAATTTTCCTCTGAGGACAGCTTTCATTGCATCCCACAGATTCTGGTAAATTGTATTTGTGTTTTCATTTGTTTTTAGGTATTTTTTAATTTCTTCTTTAATTTCCTCTGTGACCCACTGATTGTTCAAGAGTGTGTTATTCAGTTTCCATGTGTTTGTGGGATTTTTGCAGTATCTTTTATCATTAATTTCTAATTTCATAGTGCTATAATCCAATAACATGCAAGGGATAATTTTGACCCTTTTGCATTTATTTAAATATGTTCTGTGAATTAATATATGGTCTATTTTAGAGAATGACCCATGTACTGCTGAGAAGAATGTGTATTCTGTTGTTGTTGGCTGATATACTCTGTATATGTCTATTAAGTCCATTTGTTCACAGGTGCGATTCAGTTCTTTTATTTCTTTGTTGATTTTCTGTCTGGTTGATCTGTCCATTGGTGTCAATGGTGTGTTAAGATCTCCTGTTAGAAGTGTGTTACTGCTAATTTGGTTTTTCATTTCTGTTAGTACTTGTTTTACGTAACAGTGTGCTCTGGAGTTTGGTGCATATATATTTAAGGTAATTATCTCTTCCTCTTGAAGTTTTCCTCTAACCAGTATGTAGTGTCCTTCTTTATCCCTTATGATCACTATTGATTTGAAATTCAGATTATCTGTAAACAGAATAGCTACCCCCGCTTTTTGGAGGGGATTCCTGTTGCATGAAGTATTGTTTTCCATCCTTTGACTTTTAGTCTGTGAGTATCTTTTTGGGTTAGATGGGTTTCTTGTAGACAGCATATGGTTGGATTCTGCCAGTCTGTTTCTTTTAATTGGTGCATTGAGACCATTTACATTAATGGTTAGAACTGTTAAATATTGGTTTGTTGTTGACATGTTATCTTTTTGCTGTTGCATCTTTATCTTTCCACTCTGTTTAATTGTCTGCTTTGTTTAGTGGTTTTTTCCTAAATGTATCTAGGCTGTCTTTCAGTATTCCTCGCATGGTTGGCTTGGTGATCATGAAGTTTTTCAGCTGTTCTTTGTCATGGAAGTATCTTATTTCTCCATTGATTTTGAAGGACAGTTTTGCAGAGTACATCTGTCTAGGTTGGAAATCATTTTCCTTTAGGATCTGAAATACTTCACTCCATGCTCTTCTTGACTTTATTGTTTGTGCTGAGAAGTCTGCTGTGATTCTGTCTTATAGGTGATCTGTCTTTTCTCTCTGACAGCTTTTAATATTCTATTCTTTTGTTCAGTTTCTGGGATGCTCATTATTATATGTCTGGGTGTAGATTTATTTTGATTATGGTTACTTGGAGTTCTATATGCTTCATTGATCTTGATATCAGTTTCTAATCTCATGTTTGGGAAATTTTCAGCTATTATTTCTCTAAATATCCTCTTCACATCCTTTATGTTGTCCCCTTCTTTTCAATTTATCCCTATCAACCTTATGTTGTTCCGCTTTGCATCATCTTGCAGGTGTTGAATTGTTATTTCCTGATTTCTTGTTATTTTTAAAAGATCTTTCTTTTCCTGTTCACTAGCTGCAATCTTGTCTTTGAGGTCTGAGATTCTATCTTTACATTTATTGAGGCGGTTTTTACAACTTTCAATGGAGTTTTTGATTTCCTGTGTATTTCTTTGCATCTGCTTTATGTATTCTGTTTGTTTCTCATATTGTTCATCCAGGGATTCTATCTTTTTGTTTAGGTCCTCCCATTTTTAAACTATGTCTTCTTTAGATATGTTCAGCATCTTCTTCATTTCTTTTATCATTTCTTCTTTTACCTGAGAGATTATTTCTAGTTTGAATTCCTTTAAGGTTTCCCAGAGTTGATTCTTTATTTCAGTTACTATTATTTCAGGTATATGGAATGTGTTTTCTTCTATGCATGTGGTTCCTAGGCTTTCTTGGGATGGGTTGGATGTTTGATGTTGCATTTTGTTCTTTCATTTTGTCATTTTCCTATATTTTTGAGCTTCAAGTGTTGTTCCAAGTGAGGGAGAGAGTTCCCCTAGACCGTGTCTAGGCCCGACTGGCTGGCCCACAGGGAACTGCAGCCTGGCCCCTCAGGCAAGGAAGAGTGTTCCCCGAGACTGGGATGGGATTCTGTGCCTAGACCCGACTGGCTGGTCCCCAGGTAACAAAGAATGTTCCCCTAGACTGAGGCAGGATTCTGTGCCTACTGGACTCACTGGTCCTGGCAGGAAACCGCAGGCAGATCCCCAGGCATTGAAGAGATTTCCCCAGACTGGGGTGGGGTTGCTGGGGCAGGATTCCTTGCCTAGGCCCCACTGGCTGGTTCTAGCAGGAAACCATGCACTGGTCCCCAGGTGACAAAGAGAGTTGAAAAAAAAATTAATTTTTAAAAAAGGAAAAAAAAAGTGGAGATTGAGATAAAAGAGGACATAACAACACAGGTCAGAACAGAGCAATTTAAGCAACTAGTATTTCACCACCAGATAACCTGACATAATAGTAGTTACCATAGGGTCTCTTTCCTTGAAATATTTGAGTATAACTTCATATACTATAGCATCAAACATCTCAAGACAGTGTGAAACCATTCAAGAGAATGAAAGTATTACATGGTATTTAGAACCAGCTAACAGAAAATTAAAGAATGGCCAGGATCAAGAAAACCACCAACAAAAAATGCTGGAGAGGCTGTGGGAAAAAAACGAACTCCCCTGCACTGTTAGTCAAAGTGTAGACCTGTGCAACCATTGTGGAGGTCGGTCTGGAGATTTCTCAAAAATCTGGGATTGGAGGTCCCATTTGTTCTAGATATTCCACTTCTAGGCATATTCCCAGAAGAACTGAAAGCATCATACCACAGTGATATATGTGCACCCATGTTTACAGCAGCACAATTTGTAATAGTCAGATCTTGGAAACAACCCAAGTGTCCATCAACTGAGGAATGGATAAAAAATTGTGGTATTTTTATACAATGGAGTACCACTCAGCTATAAAGAATGATCACTTTGAGATATTTGTAAATAAATGGGCACAGCTTGAAACCATACTCATAAGCGAAATAAATCAAACTCACATGTTTAAATACCAAATAGCTTCCCTAGTGTAAGAAATAGTAAGAATACATAAAATTATGTGGTAATCATGATTCCCATTATATTGCTTTGAAGCCTTATAATGTTTTCACTCATTAATTGGAATGGTTTTATTCTGGGTTGTTTGATTTTATTGTCTGTGATGGTATTAACAGCTATTTTGAAGAAAACAAGACATCATAATAGCTAGTGCTAATTTAATATCATCTTGTTTTGAAGTCCCATCAAGCTGTTGTTTTTCTGTCTCCATTGATTTTATCATGTTGTATCTTATTGGATTTTATTATATGGTATAGTATAAACAAACTTTTTTATAGGCAAAAAGATAATAGAGCATTCAATTCTTATTCAGAGGAAATTGTTTCAACCAGGATGGAAAGAAGCTTTCTTTATAGAAATGTTTTCCTCAAATTCTTGGCATCTGTAAATTGATGACTTTCAGTAATAAAAGAATATTTACTTGCATGTCTATACATTCCACATTGAATAAAACTCAGAAATAAGTTTATTTGGATTTTGATTTTAATATGTGCAGTAAATGTGTGCTACTAAAATATTGTAAAGACTAAATTTGGTATGATAACATGTTGCAGTTCTAGGTTCCATAGCAAAACCAAGAGGATTTGGGGATTGAGTTCAGATTCCAAGTATGTGAGTAATGCAATGTAAAACAATTCCTTCAGTGTGCAGTTAAAGATATTTATTCAACAGGAAGATCACTTAGGAATACTACTTGGTGTTAAACGGTGCTGTTAAAATAGACGGGTCTCCACAGGAAGTCTCCTGTGGAAGTTATCTGTCCCAGAGGGGAAAAGGGTTAGAAAACAAGAGGCCTGTCTAAACTACTGCTCCTCCCAAGGAGGTCCTCAGAGGACTTCTCGGGAAAGAAATTTCTCAGATGATATTCACATTGTTCTTCTCTTCATCTAGGACTGTGTGAAGACAAAATGACTTATTTTCAAACAATTACATTCTTTGATATAAAAATTTATCTATTCCCAATAGCTATTAATTCAAAGCATGTTAACAAAAGATTTCTTTTCATCAGTAAGTTTAAGGGACAGATAACTGCCTTTCTTCCTTAATTTGAAGCTGCTGTTTGAAAGTAGATGGAGGTTTATGCTCTTGGAAAAAATTACTGCCATCTGATTTTCACCAGACATATAGGCTAAGATTGAGAATGTTTGTGATCATCTATGTAAGTGCCCTAATAGGAAAGACTCTCACTGGTGATTCACAATTCCTGCAGAGTTTGTAGAAGGAAACCCATTTAAAGAAATCTGCAGATATTACCTATTCCTAAAAATTGAGTAACAAGCATGCAATTGTGTATATATGCATATATATTATATATATTTATATATACACAACATATATGCATACACATATATGTATATATATTTCCACATTATGTCCAAGCTTCATATAGTTTTAGGTGTTGTGACATTTAATTGGCTGTGGAAAGCATGTTCCTGCTGCTTTGATTTCCTCCATGAATTAACTACACAGTGAATGATTAAATTATCTCATTAATTTCTTGTCAAACATGACAGTGACATTCTCTGTATAACCCAAATTTTTTTATTTTATGAAAAATTAAAACAGAATTCCCTATGAAAATAAAAAGAAACAATAATTAAAAATCTTAAAATGTGGCAATTATATTGAAATTACAATAACTTTATAAAAAGTTTAGCAAATGATACAAAGAATAGTTAACAAAATCCGGTGCAATGACCAAGTCTGCCACAAGAAACATGAGCAAATTTGCACTTTTGTCGTCCAGTCTCACAGTTCAATTGAGAATCATAATTGAAATCGCAGGATTTCCCGTAAGGCTGTTACAGGGTTTTGGAAGAACATGCAGGGAAGGGCATTTCTTTAGAGAAAGTCCACTTAAAAATTTGAAATTTGTTTTCTACTAGGGAAATATTTTTAACTCATACTGAGATGATTAGGGACTACCTGGTCATGTTATATGTTCCTAAACAAAGCCCATCTTTATTTCAATAGAAAGACATTTCTGCAGGTAAGACATTTTAATTCATTGTAAATATTTACAATATTTTAAGCAACAATAACTGAATAGACAGCTAATATGCTATGTTGAACTTACAAGGGTTGTAATAATAATGCAAACTCCTTATAAAATATAATAAAAGTAATAATTTTAAAAGCTCCAAATCCTCATGATTTAGATGTCTAAAACTAATATGTTACAGATCTATATTTGTGGAAGGCTCCTATCTCTTCAATAACCTTCTGCAATCAAACAACAGCTGAGAATGTCACACTTTCTGCCTTGTTCTGAATAAGGTTTGTTGCCTGGAAAGAAAGCTTAGACTGATGGAAAAATATCAAAATAAAGTGTAGCGAAGGAGTGGCTAGTGTCAGCCCAGCAACACGTCTTTCCATCACAGTTCATGAAAAAATATTACTTATTTACAGTTAAACATGATTAAAGCTGAAATCCATTCATTTACTCCATTTGTTTATTTGCATTAGAGATAGCTACTAAGGTAGGGAAATAAGCGTTGAGTTTCTGAAGGCTCCCAATTGACTCCAAAGGACTTAATTGGATTGCTGCTGCAAAAGACAGCCAAATGTTTTCAATTTCATACATTTAGCGTATAAAAATTTGCAGATCTAATTACTGTGTGAATTTTGTTGTATTGTGCCCCTGATTCTTATGTTTATCTATTTTATGAAATATTTCAACATGATTTTAAGTAATGCTCAAATTGTAATGCCCAACTGCACAATCACCTGAAAAGTCCTTGTTTAATAAGTGGTTGTTTATCTTTCTGACTGTAGAGCATAAAGCCCAAGGGATTACTGCTTTCTCGCGGTATCGCATCTGCAAAATATTTCATCTTGACCAACCAGACAAAAAGATAAGGAAGCAAGATGCCTGAACACTAATATGCCTAAGTCAGCGGGAGCCTTTTAGGATTCACTTCAAGGCCTGAGACTTCAATTAAAAATTCACACTGAGAAATGGAAAAGAAATAAAGTAGACTGACTAAACTGATATACCTTTCTTGCATTTTCCATAGTCAGATCTCACAACTGAAATGAAATGTGAAAGAAACAAATTTCTCATCAAATATAGTCTAAACCAGTATGTGTTTGTGACTGACATGTGAAAGCTAGAAATTTCATCAGTAGTGTAAAATAAAAACTACGAAAATAGAGTAATGGCGATCATGTTTACATGTAAGAAATGCTGCCAAAGTGGTATATTTAAGTGTTAGGTATTCAAATAAATTATTAGATATAACATAAAAGGTGAAAGATTATACAATCTGAAAAGAAATCAGAGTATAATCATTAAAAATCTACAAGATGCTCTTTTTATATCCAAAATATTAGAAAACTGGTTAATTATTTTGAACAGATCAAAGGATTGGCAAATGATAATGTCACAATTTAAACCTAGGTGAGACTAACTTTGGCGCTTCTATTAGGAGCTGTTTGATTCATGAAAACAGTACATGGGTTTGACTAGGAGGGGGAAATCTTACCTATTTATTTGTGCTTACTTACAAAGTAACAACTTTTTCAGGACAAAATATGTCTATGACACATTTAATATTAATAAGTAATATTTTATATGTGAAAAAATCTTTGTCTAGATTTTTTTACAAGTGAATGTTAAATTGCTTTAGTACAATTTGTTGAAGAAAGAATGCTACCATTTAATGACATAATATTAACTAAAATAATAGTACTACTACAATATTTTAATAACAACTGGCTTACAGAAGAAACATCAGTGAATGCCAGAATACCTGTGTGCAAATTCAAGAGCAACACTATTTTTTTTATTTAAAGAGAAAAAAGAAAGGACATAAAAAGCAAAGCAATAAATGGGTACAAGTAATACAGAATTTCAAGAAAAAATATACAGTAAGAAATCACTAGTTAATAGGTTACATATTGTCTTCTTAGAAACAGTTGTCCAAATTATAAAATTAAAACATATAAAGTGGACATTCATACAGTAAGACTGAAGACAGTTTCATTCAATGATCCAACAAAAGCTCAGTAATATGGTTTTCCATCCTACACACTCAAATATACATGCAGTTATATCTCTTAGTCCACTTTCTTTTCCTCTCTTTTTTACAATAGCAATTGCACTTTTTGGGTTTTATTTACTACCACAGTTCTTATTACTTTTATTGAAGAGAATAAAACCAAACGTGACTAAGCAAAACAGAGTCAGTGAGAACAGAAGGATGAGCATAGCATATGATGCAAAAATAGAATACCAGGTGATCAAAAGTGGTTACCATTGTGCCTCCTGCTATTTTTAAATTTGAGTTGCCTATATCATCAGGTATAATAGAATTGATCAAAACAGTACAAAACAAGACCAATGAAACCTACACTGGAGACCTTACAGGAATTCAAAAAAAGATAATAGTCAAACCATAATGGGCATCATAGTATATCTTATTGCCTTCAAAGTGGTTGCCTATACCCTCAAACTTGATACTATCAAACAAAATAGAATATAGTAAAAATCAGTCAGAGCAAGATGGGGAGAGCAATACTGGGGTTCAAATCAGGTTAATAGGAAAACAAAAAAGTTATTATATCCCACTATTTTAAATTTAGTTTTCCCTTAATTGAAAAAAATGAGAAATAATAGATTAATTGTAAAAAGGGGGGAGATTGAGATAAAGAAGACATTGTAACAGAACAATGTAGGCCAGAACCAAACAATTTAAGCATCATTGTGTTTTATCACCAGATAATCTAACATAATAGGAATCACCATAGTACCTCTTTCCTTGAATTATTTGAGTATAACTTCATATGCTATAGCATCAAGCATATCAAGACAGTGTGAAGCCATTCAACAGAATGAGAGAATTACAGGGTATTTAGAACCAGCTAACAGAAAACGAACAACAGTTTCTATATTGTCTCTTTGCCTATAAAAATTTTTGTTTATATTATTGCATATAGTAAAATATAGTAAGATACAACATGTTAAGACCAGTGGAAACAGATGTACAACAGCTTGATGGAACTGCAAAACAAGATGATATTAAATCAGCAATAGCCTTTATGTTGTGTTGTTTTCTTCAGAATAACTATTCATACTATCACAGATACTAAACTTGAACAACTCAGGTTAAAAGGATTGCAATTAATGAGTGAAAACATTATTTTGCTTCAAACCAATATGATTGGGAATCATGATTACCACATACTTTTATGTATTCTTATCTTTTCTTACACTGGGGAAACTATTCAGTATTTACACATGTGATTCGATTTATTTCATTCTGAGTATGATCTCAAGCTGCATCCATTTAATTATAAATGTCTCAATGTGATCATTCTTTATAGCTGAGTAGTACTCCATTGTATAAAAATACAAATTTTTAAAAAAAATTTTATTTAAAGGAAAAAGAAAAAAAAAACACAACACAAAACAAAGTGGTGTAAGGGTACAAGTAATACAGAACTAAAAAAAAAAACAGTAAAAAATCACCAGTTAATAGATTACACATTATCATCTTAGAGATAGTTGCTCAAGTCACAGTATCAAAGCATACAAAGTGGACATTCCAACAGAGAGACTGCAAACAGTTGTGTTCAATGATCCAACCAAAAACATTAATATGGTCAGCTATTTAACACCCCTAAACACACTTGCAGTTGTATCCTTTATAGCACTGTTTTTCCCTCTCTTTTTTACAACAAAATTTACACATTTTGGGTATTATTCCTCCTTAGTTCTTATTACTTTTTTTTGGAAGAGAATAAAGTCAAATATGGCAAAACAAAGCTGTCAGTCAAAACCAAGGATAGACATAGTACATGATGTAAAAACAGAGTACCAGGTTATCAACAATGGTTACCATAATGCCTCTTGCTTCCTTAAAAAGAATTGTCTATCTCATTAGGTATTAAAAAGTTGAACAAAACAGTAGAGAACAAGACCAATAAAACTTAAACATTGTAAACATTACAGGACTTCCAAAGGAGATAATAGTCAAACCAGAATGGGCATCTTAGTGAATCTTATTGCCTTCAAAGTAGTTGCCTATACCCTCAAACTTGATACTATCATACAAAATGGAACAGAGTCTAATCAGTCAAAACAAGATAGTGGGAGTATTACAGGACTTCAAATCAAGTTAATAGGAAATCAAAAAAAGGTACTATAATATATCCTGCTAATTTTTTTAATTTTTCCCCTTAATTAAAATACATAAAAATAACTAAATAATTTTTTAATGAATAAGGGAGAGATTGAGATAAATGAGGACATAACAACATAACAATACAGGTCAAAGCATGACAGTTTCAGCAACCTAGTGCTTCACCACCAAATAACCTGACTTATTAGTAGTTACCATAGCGTCTGTCTTTTTCCTTGAAATATTTGGATAAAACTTCATATACTATAGCTTCAAATATTTCCATATCAAGAATCCCAGAATAAATCCATTCCAATTAATAAGTGAAAACTTTATAAGGCTTCAAGGCCACATAATGGGGAATCATGATTACCACATACTTTTATATATTTGAATCATTACTTACATTAGGGAAACTATTTGATATTCACACATGCAAGATTGATTTATTTCACCTATGAGTATGGTCTCAAGCTGCGCCCATTTATTGATAAATATCTCAATGTGATCTTTCTTTACAGCTGAGTAATACTCCATTGTATAGAAATACCACAATTTTGTTATCCATTCCTCAGTTGATGGACACTTAGGTTGTTTCCAAGATCTGGCTATTACAAATTATGCTGCTATAAACATATCACTGTGGTATGATGCTTTCAGTTCTTCTGGGAATATGCCTAGAAGTGGAATAGCTGGGTCAAATGGGGCTTCCAGCCCCAGCTTTCTGAGAAATCTCCAGGCTGATCTCCACAATGGTTGCAATAGTCTATAACTCCCATCAACAGTGTAGGAAAGTTCCTTTTTCCCCACAGCCTCTCCAGCATTTGTTGTTGGTGGTTTTCTTGACCTTGGCCATTCTTTCAGGAGTGAGACGAAATCTCAGTGTGGTTTTAATTTGCACTTCTCTAATGACTAATGATGATGAACTTTTTTTGTATATTTATATGCCGTTTGTATTTCTTCATCTGAAAATTATTTATTCATCTCAGATGCCCACTTTTGGATTGGGTCTTTGAATTTGGGGGGTCTGGTTTTTTTTAATTCTTTATATGTTTTAGACAGAAGTCCTTTGTCTGAGGGGCAGTTAACTAAGATTTTTTCCCGTTTGTGGGTTTTCTTTTCAATATGCTGGAGATTTCTTTTGACATGCAGAAACTTTTTAATAAGAGGTAATCCCAGTTATTGACTCTGGGTAGTATTTCCCATGCAGTTTGAGTCCTGTTCATGAATTCTCTACTTACTCCTGTGTCTTCAAGGTTTTTTTCCAATTTGTCTTCCAATAGATTTAATGTTTATGTTTTAATATTTAGATCTTTGATCTGTTTAGATTTTATTTTAGTACATGGTGATAGGCACAGGCCTTGTTTTAGTTTTCGGCATATGGAGAGCCAGTTTTTCCAGCACCATTTATTAAAAAGACTGGCATTCTTCCAGTGAACATTTTTGGCCCCTTTATCAAAGATAAGGTGGTTGAGTGTGTTTGTAGTTGTGGTTGTATCTTCTAATCCATTCCATTGGTCTTCAGCTCTGTTTTGGTTCCAGTACCATGTTGATTTTACTACAGGCGCCTGGTAGTATAACTTCAGGTCAGGGATTGTGATGCCTCCTGCCTTGCCTTTGCTGCTTAGAACTGTCCTTGCTATTCTAGGTCTTTTCTTGCTACAGATGAATTTTAGGAGTGATTTCTCGAGTTCTATGAGGTATGTTGATCGTATTTTTATCAGGATTGCATTGAATCTGTATAAAAGTTTTGGGAGAATGGCCATTTTCACAATATTATTCTTCCTGTCCATGAGCAAGGGATGTCTTTCCATTTTCTGAGATCATCTTCAATTTCGTTTTTCAGTGTATTATAATTTTCTCTGTATAGGTCTTCCACTTCTTTCGTGAGAGTAATTCCTAAATATTTCATTTTTTTTTTTTTTGGTTGCTAGTGTGAAGGATGTGGCTTATTTCTCTCTCTGTGACTTTGTTGTTAGTGTATAGGAATGCTACTGATTTTTGAGTATTGATTCTGTATCCAGCTACATTACTGAATGTATTTATTATATCTAGGAGTCTTTCAATGGAGTTTTGGGGATCTTCTATATGGACTATCATATCATCTCCAAATAATAACTTAACTTCTTCTTTTTCTATCTTTACACCTTTTATGTCTCTCTCTCTCTCTCTTGTCTGATTGCTCTGGCTAGCATTTCCAGTACTATATTAAATAGGAGTGGTAATAAGGGACATCCTTCTACACTCACCACATCTGTCAGAATACACTCCTCTAAAATAGAGTCAATTAGTAGCTTTTCAGTGAGGAAAACTTGTTTTGAATTTTGGACATGTAGTAACTGGGTATTCACTTCATTATTCTCATTTGCCATTCTCTAGGATTATGGGGAAAAGTGCAATAGCATATTGGTTGATTTTTGAACATTTTCTCATAGATGATCATGTCAAGTTATATAATCTGTTAATAAGGATAGGCAGTGTAATAACTTCTTCCGTATACTTTTATTTTCCATTTCTCATTTTTATGTGTTTATCTAGCATGTGTATATTTTCTTCATTAAAGTACTCATTACAGTTTGTGGCCAATGTTTTAATCAGGCAGTTTATTTTCACTGTTGAGTTTAATTCTCCCATTTCAGTATGAATGCTATATTGGGCAACAGTTTGCAAATATTTTCTCCAGATCTGGAAATGACATTTCATTCTCTTAACAGTATTTCAATGAGAAGGAATTTTTAATTTTTATGATTTGCTTACTAAAAAGTCATTGCCATATTCAGTATCATTCAGATTTTCTCCCATGTTATCTTCTAAAAGTTATGTGATGCTCCTTTTTTGCTGTTTTGACTCATATTTTGGTCTAAGACATATTTTGTATTAGTAAGTAATATTTGTATGTGAAAAAATTTCTGTCTAGATTTTTTTGCAAGTGAATGTTAAATTGCTTCAGTACAATTTGTTGAAAAATTATCCTTCTGTTGAATTTTCTTTGTTCCTTATTTCTGTTTCCTATAATATTCCTTAAGCTACTTTTCTATTCTGTGCCTAGCACACAATCTTGACCACTGTACTTTTATACTAAATATGTCCAAGTTTGGTGTGCAATATTGTGTTGAGTAGTGTGGATTAGTGATCTTTCCACATAAACTTCAGTTTGTCAGCATTCATTAAATAATGTGCTATGTATTTGAAAGAACTTTGGTGAATCAATGGGAAAATCAATACCTTAAAAATATCAAGCTTTCTAATTCATAAATATGTAATATCTTTATTTTTTAATCTTAGGTATAATTTAGATATAAAAACACAGTTCTCTCAAAAATCTTGCAAATGTTTCTTACATTCAATATTAAATATTTTATTTTGATTGCTATAAATGGTATTGCCATCTAAGTAAAATACTAATTAGTCAGTAAATATATAGGGGAATGTTTATATATTATCTTGCTTTCTGTAATTTTGCTATAGTGACTTTTTAGCTATATTAATACTTTGCTTGATTATTGGACACTTTTTCTTAGAGGAGCATGTCAAGTCATATAATCTGTGAATAGGAGTAGCTAGAGTAATTTCTTTTATGTAATTGCACTGTACATTTCTAGCCTTATTACATGAGCTGGGAGTACCAGGCTGAGATTTAACAGGAGTGTTTAAGGGAAAATATTCCTTGTTCCCTTTTGGGCAGAAAGCATCTACTTTCTCACCATTGACATTGTTTATCAAATTGAAGAGGTTCTCTATTTTGACTTTGCTGACTTTTTAACCATATAATTTTGTTCCACTAGCCTGTTGAAAAGATGGCTTAATGCTAATGATTTTATAGTGTTGAGAACCTGTCTTTCACACCTGGAAAGAAATCCCTCTTGATAGTGGCACATATTTCCTGTAATAAATTGTTAAATTCAATGGCCAAATACCTTTGACGATTTTTCTTCTCCACATCTATGAGGAAAATTGGTTTTTCGGGGTTTCTTTATTGTGTAGTATCTGTGGTTTTAGTGTTACAGTGATACAGATAACATAGAATGAAATGAGATGAAGTATTCTTTTGGTTTCTATTTTATGGGAAATATTCTAAATTATAATTATTCTATAAAATTTTAGTACAACTCAGTAAAATATATATGAAATAGTTTCTATTTTGAAAGGTTATAAATACTTGATATGTCTTCAATATTCAGTATTGCGCTATTGACTGATCATTCTGTGTAAGTTTCAGATGATTGTATTCCCAGCAAGCAATAAGTCCATTTCGTCTAATTTATCAAAATTACAGGCATAGAGGTTTTGCAATATTTCTTTATTATTCTTGTATTATCTTTGGGGTCATTAACGATAACTTCTTTGTTATTTCAGATGAAATAATCTTGTCTCCTCTTTTTATTCTTTCTTTTTCAGCTTCATGAATGGTGATGGAACTGGGAGGAACCAGCTCACACTTGTATCTAAGAACTTGCTTTCAGTTCCATTGTTTTTTTTTTTTTTTTTATTTTCTGTTTTTCATTTCACTAATTTTTTATCCTAATTTTTAGGATTTTTTTTTCTCAGTTTGCTTTGGATTAAATTTCTTCTTCTGGTTTCCAGGAAAAATGTTAAGCACTTGGACTGAATTTTAGAAGATTCCTTTTAACTAAATATGCATTCATGTTATAAATTTTCTTCTAAGCCCTGCTTTTGCTGTACACCACATATTTTATAACTTCACTATTATAAAATTCAGAACAGCATTAATTGGTATTGAGAAAGTAATTATACTTGTCATTGATATACTATCTGTAAAAATATGCAGACATTTGAGTAATTACTAAATAAACAACTAGTTATCTGGATAAGTATTTTATATAGGTGAAATTTATCTGCATTGGTAAAGTAAGGAGTACATTTCTAAAAAATATATTAAATATGGACAATAACCAGTTTTAATCTCAAAGGGCACTTATTTAAATCTCTATTATCTATCAGATTAAAACTTATTTTAATTCATATTTAATGATTAAAATGAAATCAGTATTGATTTTATTTAGCAAATGCTAAAAATGTAATTGCATTTTTTATAAATTAATTCATTTTATGTGAGAAGTATCCTTATATTATGCTAATATTATGAAGAAAAATAACTTATTTTGCTTATTCTGTGAAGGACACATCATTCAGTTCTACACAGGAAACCTGCTGGTAATGAAAATGCCATATTAGACACTTTACATTTATGCAATCAGAATAAATAAGTATAAAATTATATATCTATATATATATGACTCTAAAGGTTGTCTAATAACCAAATGCTGCATATAAAACCAAAATAGGGGTTCCTCATGTACTTATTTTTTATGCAGAGACTACTCACTTTGCTTCTACATATTTGATCTTAATCGTGCAGGATATGACCTGATTAAAGTAAGGATCCTCCTGGGAACAATTATATTTAAGAAGGAAAGATTCTACACATTGTCATCTGCAGGATCATTATGTGTATTATTGGAGAATTTGTTCTCTTCATTTTTATAAAAAGATTTAATTATTTTCAGCTGTAAAAAGCTAAGAAGAAGCTATTTATTAAAAAAATACATGAACTAAAATGTTCATTCTAAAAATTCGAAGCACGTAACTTTTAAATGCTGACATCCAATGGAAAAACACATTACACATATTAAAAGTAGAATAAAAATTGCATGATGAGATGAATCTATTCATAAAGTTGGAGCACTCACAGATAACAGCCTCTGGGGAATACATTACCATCTTTGTGAATGTTCTTCACTCAGCCAATCTTGTGAAATTCTTCCAGCAAAAACTATATATAATGGCCTCAGTAAGAACTTGGCAAAGGTTACTATATTACAAACATTTTCCAAAATATATGAAAATGTAAAATCAACAATGACAAGATTGAACAGTTATTTTTAAAAATTATCAACAGTCCATAGTTAAAACTAAAGGCTAAAGCCTCATAAAACTTAGTTACTATGTCACCTTTCCATAAATTAAGTATGCACAAAAATGTTTCTTTTTTTCCTATACATTTCCAGTCTTTCAGAAGTACTTGTTAAAGTTAAAAATTTTTAACAGGGATTAATAGCATGGTTAAATGATAACCTACTTATAAATATTAAATGCATAGAAAATTCACATCTTAACAAATAGAAGCTGGTTACATTTTCAGATTGTGATAGATTCCACTATAAATCTTTTTTGACTTCACTGCTTTAGTGCATCTTCAAGAGGCTCACAGCAAGACCTAAGAAAGGAAGCAGAATACTCATACATGAATACCCTAGTGAAACTTTTATTCACGCATCTGACAATCTCAAAGATGAAGAAATGGATGCATCTTTAGATCATGGGCTCTCTGGCTCCCTGAAAGTAGTTAAAGTTCTGGGTGTGGAATACACTGATAAACAAGAGAAAAATTTCTCCATTGGCTTGATAAGAATAGTAAATAACAAAGTAGATAAAATTCTGACTATCACATATACAGTGATTTAGAGCATGTGGACTTATTTCTCTAAACCTCCCTTAAAGTTTTAAAGAATTTGAGCATCAAGGACATGTTTTTGAAATGTGAGTTATAGATATAGACTCTGGAATGATCTGAGAGATAGATAATCTTAGTCTAAAAGAAGTTGAGGAAGACGGAAAATAAGTGATCACTCAGGATTTGAAGACTGAGTGAAGAAGACAGTGGCAGCCAGGATTTCTGACATTACAAATCATGTGGAGAGAGATACCTTGAGAAACAGAAGTTAGGAAAGCCAATGTAACGTAACACAAGCTGAACAAGTCCTTAGAGATCAGATAAGGGCTGGCAGAACTATGCAGTACTCTCAAGAAATGGTCTAAATGAGCATATTCAGGCTGGAATGATCTTAGTTATCTACATAAGGTAATTTACAAATAGTTTCAGGTGACTACACAGCTGGATGGAAACCGAAAGTGGAAGAAAATGAGACTCAGAAAGATAGATTGACACAGAAGTGGATTGAAAAGCATTGAGTCAGAACTGCTTGGCCATTATTGCTGTGCCATGTTGATACAAATCTTCCTTTTAAGTTCTTTGTACCACATTTTCCAGGTTTTCTTGTTACCAGCATGCATGCTAATCAGAGCCTCCCCAAAAGTGATAAGCAAGAAGCTTCAAAGGATCAAGAAAGAGCCACTCCTACCAGCTTCCTGTTGCAGGGAGGGTCCTAGGCCTTGTGGATACCAGGGTTTGGCCACAGAATCCTTAATTAAATATGGAGTCAGTACACCGTGAAATAAGTCAACTGGAATCACATTGCAACAGCTACTTTGCCATTTCTGCGTTTCCACATGAGTTTGCTTTATTTTGCTTTTAGTTCCATAGTACTGTGATTCCATTTGCATTTGACAAACATGCCTTTGTGACAGGAAAAGAATGACTGATTTAAGCAAATCTCTCAGAAATCACTTATGTAGATGTTTATGAAGGATTTAATAGAATATCTCATTATAGCTTTGGTGATAAACTGACAAAACTGTGGATTGAGTAAAAATCAGGGCATTTGAGATGATAGCATAATATTAATGTGAATGAAAATTTCTTGTGATACAACACACAGCTCTATCTTTGGAACTATCTAGTTTTCAAAAGCATAAAAAAGACTTAGATAACTCATCTCTGAAATTTATGAACAAAATAATGTCTGCTAAGAATATTTATATTAAACATAGCAATATAAAATGATGTCTTAAAATATATTAGATTTAAATATTGAGCAGAAACCAACTAATTAAGATTTAATTAATGCAATTATGTGATTTTTTGCACTCATTTTTTTCCAAAGAAGCTGATTTTGAATGCATTTTTTGCATACACTTTTCAGTTATGATTCAAATTCTCAATAAATCCTCACTCTTGTCAAAGTTTTCTCAATGTGTACTCAAGTAATGATCATTTAGTGGGATCTTTAT
The DNA here is from genome assembly GCF_034190915.1 of Cavia porcellus. NCBI lineage: Eukaryota > Metazoa > Chordata > Mammalia > Rodentia > Caviidae > Cavia > Cavia porcellus. Next base: position 24,812,063 of record NW_026947510.1, on the reverse strand, counting down.
CACAGTAGTGACCACCTCAGGGCACTGATATATGGTCCAACTGTCTCTTCTATTGTGTTCTGAGACAAAAGAGGATGCTGTTGTATCAGTCTCAAGTTTAAAAGCAGCAAGTCAGCAGTAATGTGAAAGTATGTGTCCCACTTTTCGAAACTTCTTCGAAGAAAGTATTTAAAATGTGAGTGAAGTAAGTTACAAGGCTATGTTTTATAAGAGCGCAGTAATGTAATCAGAATGAATAAAAGTAGGAGAAAACCAGGATAGCAGACGTTGTGTAGGAAATGCTATGCTCTGATTTAAAATGTTGACTACGTAGAAGTGTAGCATTCTATAAGTTAAATTATAATAATGATAGTTTTTCAAAAACTAGTTATATCTTCCTTTTATTATAATTCTCTAGAATTAAAGTATGGGAGAAAAGGCTGGAAGAAAATACAAACATGTTTTAGTCCACAATTTATTACAAAGTTAGAATTGCAGTCATTTTAAAATTTTATCTAAAATGCATATGTCACACTCACACACAGGGGCTTCACATTCTAAGATGATATTATTGTCTGAAGTTTTGTAGACAGAAAATTCTCTCACATGTATTTGTCTTTTGTGGTCTCTTCTCCATGACATTACTGAATCTTGTGCACATTTTTGTATATCTATCAGTTCTCCTCATGGAGGTTTAGTATATGTAGAAAACAAGCTTTAGATTTTGTTTATTTTCAAAAGCCACAATGTTATGGTGCTTTGCACAAAGCAAGCACTCTACAAACACTTGTCAAGCAAATAAATTGTGTATCTTTGCAACTGTAAATTAATATAAATGTTTTGGTTGAAAAGCTACTGTCTTTTTTAAGTGACCAAACATATATACTTAAATTGTCAGCAGTATTCAATTTCAGACCAGTCAGTTTATAAAGGAAAAAATTAAATCAATAAATCAATGGAATAGAAAATGTGAACAATTTGTGGGAGCATAGTATAAATAGTGGGTCATTTGCCCCAGGCAAAACTGATCTGACATTTTTTAATAGAGCCTTAGGGAATTTTTTTTATTTAAAAATCTTCAGAGAAAATTTTCATCCAAAGAGCAAAGAGGAAGAAAAATTATAAATGTCTATGCTGTCACACACTGAATTATAAATCCATCTGGACACATTTTGGAAAGTGTATTTCCTAGATGTGACATAAATCACATGAGTCTTACAGTATTCTGACAGTGCAAACTTGAAACATTTTAAAGAACTAGGAAATACATTCACAATATGAAAAAAAAATACAGATGTCTGCAAGATAAGAAACATCTCCCTAAATGTTTCCATCATTAGAAGAGATAGTAAGGGAACCTCAAATACATCAATAAAAGTCTTCATAAATGGAACGTAGTTTACAGAAACATACATATTTATTTATATCTCCAAATATTGATAGATTTGGCCTTTCCTTGTAAAGGACATGCTGTCTGAAATTACACAAATAGCATTAGATTTTAAATAGCAAACTCAATATCTTATATATAGAATGACTGTTAATTACTGGGGATGAACCAATGAGAATGTCATGGTTTATGGCGGTGGTCCCAGGCCTCATGCATTTGCATTATACGTCTGTGATTGGTTCATTGTCTAGTGCTTGGATTGATGGTGTCAGTGCTACACCCACATAGGGGTGGAGCCAGGGTGTGATGTAATGGCAGGAAGAAGGTATTTCTCTTTCTTTTGCTGGTTTCTGCCTTGCTCTTTGCAGCCTCCATGAACTGCTGCCCCACCATGCCACCCTGCCCTGGAGCCAACTGAGTGTGGATTGAAACCTCCAAAAACCGTAGGAAATAAGCCTTTCCTTTCCCAGCTTTGGTCATCAGGTATTTTGCCTCAGCTATGAGTAAAAAGTAACTAAGACAGAGAACAATAATAAAAAGATAATGCATTTCACCAAGTGAATTTTCTAATGAAAAGTAACCTCTCTTAATAAAATAGAGTCTACAAGAGAGAAAATAGGGCAGTTGATGAGTTAGCTGGCAGACAGAGCTACCTTTATAAAACAGAAAAACAAATATTTTTAAATGATAGAGAATTATAAACAGTGATAAATTTATTAAAGAGAGGTTACTTAAGTGGAGTTTTTCTTGATATGTTTATTTAAGTCTCAATGTTTTAAGAATCTTTTGGAAACCATGCTGAAAAACGTATGAAACAATAGTTTTACAACATGTGCTATAGCACATTAAGCACACACTACATTAACTTAATGGACTATATTTTGCCAAGGTAGCTCCACAAATATCCTTACCTTTATACGATAGATAGTGATGGCTTGCGTTCAAAAGTATATGGCTAAACCATGGCTCTGTTTATATTTGAAAAAGTAGCGTGCAGGTGGTTTGAGGGCTCAGCCATTTCTCAGCTCTACCCTTGGGTCTCAGCAAGGAGGGATCAGCTCCCGCGCTTGGTGTTGCTCATTCCTGAAATTGGGAGTTAGAGGCAGACCATACACATGGCCTCTTGACTGCTCTCCGTCCTGGGGCCATTGCACTGCTAGGTGTGAGAGGAGGTTTCAGCGGAAGGAGCGAGTGCATCGGTTGCTGCCCGGCTGGATTATGGGAAGATCTACTTTATTCTGCTGGCCCGAGAGCCACCTATGGCTTCAAGCAGAGCCCCTGCTCTCACAAGAGAATTCCTCAAACTTTATCACTCAGTAGGCACTTCCCTGTCGTTAGCAGTATTGGACAGCTTCTCACTAGAATAAAATAGAAGAAAATAACCATCACTTATAATTTAAAGCTGGAGAGATTTATTTTGGTTTACAATTTTCAGAGGAGTTAGCTTATGGTTGGCTGGCTCTGGCAGTATTTTCAGTGGCCCAAATTCTTAACAGCTTCTGCTTATTAGGTAGGTAAGTCCAAAAAGCATAACAAGTATTTATGTCTTAACTACTTACTGGGTAATTGAAAAAGATAACGCACATAGATTGAAAGAAAAATACGTTATTTTATGACTAAATAACCAGAATAGTTAGTAATGGAAAACGTACAGCTGCTGGTGCTTCACAATTTCTATCCCTCATCTCTCAGTTTACACTGGCTTTCAGAGTACGTGGTTTTATCACAACCAAAGCAGCTTCTGTTTTGCAACGATGTAATGCTATTTTAAAGAAACATTGTGTGATCAAATGTTGAAACTATCCATTACTTGAAATTTTTATTTTAACAATATTTGACATAAACTCCAGAAACTTGTTTTCTTTAAAATTTTAAAACTTGCTATGGGCCCCGCAGGAGTTTGTCATTGTCTCCAAAGACACATTACTACAACTTTAGAATCCTGCTATTAAGATAAAATGACAAATTACATAATATAAAGCATAACTTGTTACATTTGTGCAAATAAAATGCTAGATTTTATTTTCTTGGTATGATTATGTGAGTGTGACCGTTAATCTTGATTTTTAACTTGATCCAACTGGAAAATCTGTAGGAAACTGTAATTCAGACTTCTGATTAGGTCTGTCAGGTTGTCTCCATAGAAGACTGGCCTGTGGACACGACACTGATGGGGAAAAGCTGTCCTGACTATGGCTGCAGCATGCATTTGAGGGCATGGATGAACGAAAAGTGAAAGGGAAAAGCCTAGGAACCGCTTTTCATCATAGGCCTACAATCAACAAAGCAGGATAATCGTAGACTGAAACCTTCAAAGCGAAGATTTTCTCATGTGGGTGGTGTACCTCAGGGATTTGTCACAGCAACAAAAAGCTGACTAATCCAAAAGACATAGTAGCAACCGAAAACTTACCTGTAATTCTGCAGTACTTTTTTGTAGTGCTAATTGTCAAGCATGGGTGAAGATTAAAAGATTTCTGAGAAAAGTAAGTGTGAGGAGGAGTCCACAGAAGAAGAATCAGTCAGAAATTACAAAAAAAAAATTTGTAGCAACATGAAGAAATGGATATTTAGGATAGATTTAGATATTTAAAAGCGCAAGAGAGGTGGTGTAGTGACATGACCACCAGAACTAATAATTCAATGTGGCCACTGTCAAGGATGTAGATACTACATTAGTGCTGGGCAGATACCAATGGACAGCTGTGAACATATCAGTGAAACTGAGGAGACGAACAGGACTGCACAAGACGCTCCAGCTGTCTCATGGGAACTTTGCCCACGGGCTTCCTTTTCTCTTCCATGTCTTTATCATCACTTTCTCTAGTTGCTTAATTTTCTTCAGAAGATGGACATGATCAAAGATCTTATGGTTATTTTGCAACCAAAAGAAATAAAATCTCCCCCTTCATTGCTTTGCCCCCCTCTCTCTCTCTTCCTTTTAATGGATCAGCTTCTTGAAAGGTGATCCTACCCATTTCTATGCTCTCACTCTGTCTTTACTTTCAAATTGTTAAAATGTGGCTTGTTCCTGACAAACTACAATAAACTATTTTTACTCTTCAATGTTCTTCATTATCACAAAAATCAATGGGCGCTTCCCTGTCATTAGCAGTATTGGCCAGCTTCTCTCTCACTGGAAGAAAATAACCATCACGTATAATTTAAAGCTGGAGAGATTTATTTTGGCTTACAGTTTTCAGAGGAGTTAGCCTATGGTTGACTGGCTCTGGCAAAAATGTCATGAAGGTTGGGCAAAGCTGCTTTCCCAGAGAGCCCAAAAGCACAGCACAGAGCCAGAAAGAAGACAACCCCAGTGACAGACATCTTCCTAACTAGATCATACCTCCCAGCTCATATTTAGCTACAAAGGCAGTCCACTGAGGAATGCAGAGCCCCCATGATCCAATCACCCTACAAAAGCCCCACCTCTGAATATGTGAACATTGGGGAACACTTTAATTTTGAACCATAACATTATCCTATATAATTCTCAAAGCACTGTTGCTATCTTATTTTTCTTCTCTCTGTTTTCTTTTCTTCTGTGTAGTCACACTTTCTTCATCTCTTTTGTGTACTTTAGATCTTCCACTAGCTCTTTCAATATTAATTTCCTTATAGATTAGTGCCACTACTTATTTCAGTCTATTTACTAAAGTAGCTTTTCTGGTTTAGATTTAGAGTGTCCCCCCAAAAGCCTCATTTTCTCAGAAGTGGGGACTTTGGAAGGTGATTGGACCATGAGGACACTACCCCACTAGTTTATTCATCCACCATTGATAGCTGGACATGTGGTTAGAAAGTGACATTGGAGTGGGAGTCAGTCACTGGGGGAAAGATCCGGAAGGATGCGGATCCCTGAACTGCCCTGTTTGCTCTGTGCTTCCTGGACACCATGGTGTGAGAAACTTTCCTCTGCCAAGTTCCTCCACCATGGCACTTCTGAGAGCTGCCCAGGCATGCAAAAACTGAAGCCTCTGAAGTTAAGATTCCATAAATCTCTCCCTTAACTTGTGTCACGTATTGTGTGTCACAGTGAGCAAAGTGACTAAGACAATAGCCAATCCTTGTATTAAGTTCTCCTCTCACTTATAAGTCACATATTAATTCAGGTTCTACTTTACACTCACCTGCAGTCACCATCTATCTATAAAATAGTCCCTGCTGTAGCTATTTACTATGTTCTTTTATCCCTCTGTGACTTTCAATGTTGTACTGGATGCATAATTTTCCAAGCACAGTACAAAATGAAATAAAAGGCCCCTTGTTCCAATAATGTGAATTTCAGACTGTGAAATCAGCACATGCAACTAAATAGAGGGACTTTTTAATCACAGATCCTGTGCAGCTGCACACGTCACACATCCTGACATTCTTTCACATTCATCTCATGCATCCTTCCTTCCAGAAATCTTGTCTGTCCTCTCATCCTTGCCAATCTGCATGGAATCTTTTTTCTAAGTCTCCCATTCTTTGGTATACCTTGACTCAAAGTCTTCTCACTTCTCTCCAGGTGCTCATTACCTTGCATGCCCTCTTGAATCAACCATGATCTTAGGATGATAGAACTTCTTACCTACCACACTGTGGATTAGGCTTGGCAAATTTTAGGGACCAAAAGGTCTAAGCATTTTGAGTTCAGTGATTGAAACAGAGAGTAGGAAGAAATATGTGCATGGTGAATAGATTTGGATAATGAGAAAAGAGAAATAAAATTCAGAAATTTTATTTGATTCTACATGATTATTTTTACCAGAACAGAGAGACAGTGCTGGAGAGGAAAATTTTGTGTTGACGGGAGGCAATATGTAAGTTTGGAACCTGTTGAGAATCCATCTAAACCTATGTTCCTCTGAATGTCTTATTCTAAACTTACTTATTCTAAACTTTAAAAATAAAATCTCAGAGGAATAGAAATGCAAACTTATATTAAGATTAGTCTTACCAAAAAAGGGAGTTTTTCTGATTATCAGAAAGAGAATATGTGTGGAGAGGGAAAAGGACTCCTCTACTGGAGAAAGATTCAGTCTTCTTCAAGACTGTGTTTAATGTTACCATGAAATTATCATGTGATTCTGCCATATGACCATTAGAGTCATGCATTAGAATACTTCATTATGGGCCTTACTTAAGCCACTCAAATTTTCTTCAATCATAAAAGTCATTTCTACTCTAGTGTGATAATGATAAAGGGCTAGATGGATCCAATAGCACATGGATACAACTGAAGAGAAGCCTTCCTGAGTCACAGACTCTCTAAGCTGATGGCTTTTCCCTGCTGTTCTAACATGGCACACAACACCCAGTGACAACCACTGGGCTCTGGTTTGCTCCTCTGTGCATTGTTACACAATACGTTTCCTATTTATGCTCCTTATACTTTTTGGATTTGGACTGCCCCAACAGAGTTGTGTATGAAGCAAACAGTTCAAGACCAAGCCATCCTTGAGGGAGCTGAGAAATAGAGGCCACTCTGGCAGCAGGGTAGCACATGTCATTGGGGAGAACCACAGGTCCTGTGTGCTGATCGCCACAGCTGGTAAAATGTTCTCATAGATTGTATTGTCTAAATTTTCTATATTCTAAACTCAATAAATACTTTTTGTATCTGTTGGATATGTCAAAGTAGAGGAAATGTGTTGACTTAGTTTCTTTTAATTATTATCTTTAATAATTTCAGCCAAAAAAGAAAAGAAAACAAATATAAAAAAACCTTCCTACACTATCAGTTAAGTTTCCTATGAAAAGCAGTAATAATTTTTATTAATAGGGTTACTATTCCTTGTATTTATTAACAAATAAAGTAAGTAAAATACCATTGACTGATCTACAGATGTTATTTGAATTTTGCTACTTGTCTGCTATTGTTTTCTTTCTCTTCCAAGAGGCAATCCCGAGCCCCTGTGCACTTGACTTGTGTCTCGATCTCCACCATACAGGGAAGGTTATGTGTTTTTATTTGTCTTTCAGACCTTGACATTTGAAGTGTGCTGGCCATTTACTTTCTTTCTAGCTTGTCCCTTAGTTTGAATTTGTCTGATGTTCCTTCCTGATTAAACTCAGTTTGTGCATTGTTTATGAGAATATTATGAAACTTTGCCACTCTCAGCCCAATTTTTAAAAAGGAATTATATAATATTGATGTATTACTTCACCGGTGATATTAATTTTGATCACTAAAGATTCCTTACCCATTTCATCAAGCTTTTTTGTGGGATGATATTAAATGAAAATACAAATGGTCATTTTCTCATCCTGCTTTTTTTGACCACTACTTTTAGTATTTATGACCATTTGAGCCTTTAATAAATTTGATTGTGGCTTTAGAAAATTATGATTTTCTATTTTCATCATTCCTTCTCTGCTTATGAGTTGGATTATACTGAAAGAAATTTTTTTTCTTTTGCTTTTATGTGTTTGTTTATTGTGTTATTCTGTAAGCAGAGACCCATGGACATTTGCCACGTCATATAGATTGTAATTAATTGAAATCATTAGTTATTTTAATACTCAATTTTTCTTACACCTTTCCTTTTATTTCTAAATATTTTGATCTATATTTTATATACTCTTCAGCACAGTCCCTATGATTTTTCCATTTCTAATAATTATGTTAGCACAATAAACTTCTTACAACTGAGAAATAAATGCATGTAGATACTATAGATTCAATTTAACAAAGATCATTGTTCCATACATATAAATAGAGTTTCAAAATGTCTTGAAAAGTACAGTGAATTATTGAAATGTACACAGATTCTTTATCTCAATGTGTCTTGGCCCACTACTAATGCTTTCTTCATCAGTACTGTGTAGTATCCATCCTCAAGATAAATGAGTATTGAAGCACTTGAATATTACACGCAAAATGAACACATTCAGGTAAACTTTATTCAGAATAAGAAAACTGGCAACATAAAGAAACATATAATTTCACATACACCCTCACATTCATGTGAATTTTAACGTTTAACAGGAAAATAGTACTCATCATTTTTAAAAGTTTGTAGATTAAAATACTGTGTTGCCCAGCCATAATTTAGGACCCCTAATTTGTTTCTATTTTAGTTGCTCATGAGTAGTACTTTTCTTTGCTGTTCATGGTGAAAGGATTTTGCACACAGCAGGTTTACTCCCCGTCGTGTTTAATCAGAGGACTGACACACACCCGCTCTTGTGTTCCATCTGACCAGAGTTCCTCATGCTTGTTTTTTACGCAACCATTAGCACATGGACAGTCTATGGAGATGACGAGAGGAAACCTGAAGAGAGTGTATGGCTCGAGGTTGATGAAGTAAACTCAGCTAATGTTGGTCCTGACTAATAAATCAACAGCTTAATGCTCCATATCAAAAATGAATTAATTCTTCCTTTCTTCCTTCATATTAATTTAGTGCCATCCCAAGTCTTCAGGGGAGAGTTCTTGTAGCTCAAAGTGAGAAAACTCTGACACATTTCCAAAGGCTGTGGCTTTGGACAATTTTTTTAAAAAGATTAGTTTGGCAGACAATTCTCCCCTTTGGCAAGGGTGATATTTTAGGATCTCAATAGATCCTTTTAAAATGTAATAGAAGTAAGTTTTTTTCACATCTTTTTTGATATCCAGGTATTCTGTTAATCCAGTACTAAGATCCTTATAGCCCAATATTGGTATTAATATCCACTTTAAAATACAAAAGAAAATAAGTAGAAGAAATTAGCTCATAAAATCTAATCATAAGAGGTTTACAATCAGTTGACAGAGACTAAACTTTTACTAAATTATATTTATATAGGGCTAAAATATTTATTGTTTGAAATTTCATTACGCAGCTGAACTTCTTTGTTTTTGTTTGTTTGATTTTTTTTTCCCCCCCGAAAAGGTCTCACAGGCTGGGGATTTACCTCAGCAGCATAAACGCCTGCTACCAAGTGTGAGATTGTGAGTTCAATACCTGGTACCAAAAAAAAAAAAAAAAGTAAAGAAAGAAAGGGTCTCATTATGTAGTTCAAGCTGTCATTGAAGTCATTATGTAATCCAGGCTGGCCTCTAATGCCCAGAGATCCTTCTGGCTTAGCCTTCCATGTACTGGGGTTGGAAGCATGCACCACCATTACTGGCTTGAATCTTCATATAGAAAGAATATATATAATAAAAATACATAAAATATAAATATCTTGTGTAGATATCTTGTACAATATATAAAATATAAATATCTTATATATAAAATATAAATATCTGGTATAAATATCTTCATATATCATATATAAGAAATGTATATAACAAAATGGCTTACATTTTTGGACCAGGAATCAACTCACAACCTTACACTTGCCAGGCAGGTGCTATGCCTCTGAGCTATATCCTTAGTTCCTATGTAGTTTACTTTCTTCGGAGGTCAAATGATTTAATAGGCCATAGGTATTTTATTTGAAGGAATCTACAACATATGGCGTAGAGCTGAGTTAAACAGAAAGGATACAATATAGCTCTGATGGCTATTATAATTCCATGAATTTAAAGCCTTATCCATTGATCATACTTCATAAAATGAATACTTTTACTGCTTTCTTCCAATTGTTATGAAACAATAGAATAAACTAACTGTTAAAAGGGAAGAAAATCTAAAAGATTTTCCCTGATTGCATCTATCCAATCCCTATGACTCCTTAAACAAAGTCATGTTTACCTCAAGGATTAGAGTGTGAGGAGAAGGAGGGGGTAAATGGAAGGATTATTTCCATGGAAAACTGGAGCATTCTCCAGCACCGTGAGTCAGAGGCAGGACAGGTCCGAGTTGCTGTCTCCCCAAACACTAGCCTTTTCATGTACAGTGTTTCCATTTTTATTGTGCTTTCCCTAACAATTCAAAATTTTAGGGGTGCATTCAACTTTTGAGACACCATCGTGTATTTTGAGAGAATCTCTAAGTTTAGTCTTTGTCAAGATCTAGGGAGACCCACAAGCCTCCAGTTCTGTTCTTAGAGAGAATGGATCAGAAATACCCTGCAGGTAGCCCATGATTTCAGAGTCCAGTGCTTTGGTGTTAGATGTGCAGTCTGACTAAGGCTGGTTCATTGACAGCTCAGCTCAAGAATTACAGATCTCTCAGGAGTGGTAAACCTGACTAGGAAAGAAGGCTTAGAATAATCCTGGCATAAACCAGGTGCTGAAAGGAATATAGCTGTTTGGGGAAGCTATATTATTTTAACATTACCAAGGTAACACTTAGTATACATTCAGAGGGAAAGCAGTTTTTAAATCTCTTAAAATTATGAGCAGGTGAAACATACCTACTCCACAAATTGGGCCTCAGTGTGTATAGGTTCAAAACTGACTAACAGTTGTATAAGCTGTTGGTCAAGGGTTACCACGCCCCTTAAAACACAAATTACTGAAGTTTACTTGTAGACATTTGCTTTTAAAGACTACATCCCCAAATGAATCAATTCTGTTAAAAAACTCAACAAAGGGAGGGAAAAAAATAAAGCTCTATCTTTCTTTTTGGATTGTTTTTTTACATTGCTAAAAGTGAAAATATCTTCCTTTTTATTTTCTATTTTATTATTGAAGCAAAATTTAAAAGTTCCCCAGAGATTACACAAAACTTTACATATTAGATACATGTGTGTTTTTACCTCCAATTCCTTTAGAGATTTGCACTTCCCAACTTTTATGTTCCTCTGAAATTTCTATAATTATAGAAATTATCAAAACATTTCTGTTTGTGTCTTGAGAGAATTCCCTCAAAAGCTAAATTTATTATGAAAGTATTGATAACTTTAGCATTTATAATTTATATTAATAAAGAGGCTCTTTAAGAAAATTTTTAGCTGAGAAGATCTCTATCGCATGGTTTTAAACTTCATCTAAGAAGTGGCATGTAAGTTGCGCTGGGAAAATCTCTACAATGTTTTTAAAATGTTTTCTTGAACTTAGCATTAAATGCTCTGTGCTAGATGTGTTTATGTTATCATCATTTCTGGGTAAAGGATGAAAGGGGCTTATAGTTAGGATCCTTGTTTCATTGTCTTTACTGGTATTATATAAAGTGTGTTTGTGACATTAACAAGCTTTAAGAGAAATGAAGAGTCTTTATTCATATAAGTATACAAAACTAGGCTAAGAAAATCTTAAACAAATTTTTAAGGTTAATATTCTGGGAGCCAGGAATACAGCTCAGTGGCACAGCGCCTGCCGGGCAAGTGTGAGGTCCTGAGTTTGATGCCCAGTACACTAAATTAAATAAATAAATAAATAAAATTAATATTCTGTGAATATTGAATAAGTTGTGATGAAAACTCTAAGCTTATTTTATAGCCCACTGAAGTGTTTTGTTACAACCATGGTGAAGGTATAAGCTACTTTGTTCATGCTAACACTTTCCTTTCCCTAGTGCCACTTCAACTCCAAAACCCGAGAGCTCTTTTGCCTGTAAATATGTAATGCTCTTCTCAGCTTTAGATAAAGATTAAACACAGGACCTTGCGCCTCTTGGGCAAGAGTTCTGCTGATCTCAAGCTTTAGATTTTAATAAGAATGGAATTAGAATTCTTCCTTTTCAAATTTATCTGTCTTCATTTTTTAAAAAAAGTCTTTGAGGTACGTGTTGCCAGTAAAACAACAATGCGACTTTTACTTCTGAATGACTTGGTGTTTAATAGTAAGTTCAAACTTATCAATACATTCTTCTGAGGTAGGTATCTAGGTTGATTTTAGTTTTGGATATTATCTATTAAATATTAATAATCTGTTAAAATAATATTAGTGAGCATAAAGGTTCTATGTATTAGTTTTTATTGATGTTTTATTTTTAAGAAATAAGAAGTGATAAAATTGTTGTGCCATTAGCTAAAAGTATGTCTAACTTTATGAAACACTAAAAAATTTTAATGCATTTTTCTTCATATTCTTTGTGTGTGTGTGTGTGTGTGTGTGTGTGTGTGTGTGTGCTATTCCCTAATCCCAACAATTGAAGTCTTCTTCTAAAAACATCAGTGTAGTAAATTTCTCATTTAAAAGTGAAGTTAACCAGAACTGATTTGTGTTTATGGTGTGAGTTATCTATAAGAACTTTTTTCACCAATGAAAGCACTTTGAAATGTGTTTAAAATTCTTTTATCTAATTAAAATGGAATGTAGTTACTAAATATAACATTTCTAAATAATGCTACAGACAATGATATCATTGCTAAATTTGTTTACAGATAAAACTAATACCATATCTTCACATTAGTTATAAAATTCAAGAATCAGTAGACCATAATGAATTAGTCTGTGATTTAAAACCTCTAACAATATGCAGTTGTTAAAATGACATCAACAAAAATGTCTGACCGATTTAACTATTCTCAAGCAGCTCAATTAAGTTTCTGAAGCCAAGCATGTAATTAGAAGATTTTACTCTCTCGTATATGTACTTTATACATTAAGTATGCTTGGAACAGTTTCTATTTTGTATATAAAACAGAATAATATTTAGTTGTTTTCCTTTATAAATGAAGTTCTTACTATGAATTTAGTAGGCAAATCTATCCTTTCCATTTTATAACATAAAATCATTAAATTACATCAAATCTACAAGATGATACTTTTTAAAAATATGGAGATATTTGTCATATTTTTATAGAAAGCTTAGCTTTGTAAAATATTTTTCTCCATATCACCTACAAAGTACTTCATGTACAAATTTTTAAGCCACTTGTATTTAAGTTTACACTTGCCAGAAGTGGATTTCTGGTGCCGCTCATCCCTCTAACCCAAATATCATACAGGTCTAGGGGTAGGAAACACTGCTAATGGAGGAAGGACCTTCAAATGTTGCCAGCACAACAAAGCTTATGCACTGTGGCTCTTAGGCATACTTTTGCTCATTTAGTAAAGGGCAAAGGTGATGTCATGGCTAATGCAATGTGCTTTTTGATTGGATGGAGGATACCCACCTATCTTATCAAACATCATCCTGATGTTTGTTTTGCTGAAGATCTGGGGAAAAGGTCAGCATTTGACTTATTAAACTGAGTAAAGCAGATCATCCTCTCAAATACAGTAGGCTTTTCCAATCCGTTGTTGGCTGGAACAGAACATAGCAGCTGACCCTGCCTGGAATAAAACGAATTCCTCCTCTCTGACAATCTCTTTGAACTAGGACCCTGAGGTTGGTTCTTCAGGGTCCAAATGAAGCATCAGCCCTTTTAGGGGCTCGGGCCAGTTGGCCTTTTGAGGGAAGCTCCATCGTCCGCTCGACCAGTTGTCAGACTTGAGTTGGACTTGACACTATCTGGCTTGCTGATTGCAGATCTGGAAACTTCTCACATCCCATAATTATGTGAGTCAAGTCAATTTCATAGAGAAGAAGAACTGTGAATGCATGTGTATTTATATGTGTGTGAATGCATATGGATAAGTGTATATTCTTACTGAATTTCTTTCTCTAGAGAACAATGACTAATCCAGGAGAGATGGAATATCATCAGGTGTTAAAGGACACGAGGAGAAAAGAAAAAACACTTATATACATAGAACAAAACAAAGACATCAATGAGTGTTTATTTTCTCTTGTTTTCGACACCTGAGTAAAAAAGATAAATAAATTACATGGCCATTTTACTTATTTTCTAATATCAAAAAGCAGAAAACCCATATAAATACGTTATTTAAATGGTCTGAGGACTGATAATATAAGGGAAAATATCCCTCCACAAATCTGTATGGACTGTTTCCTCTGTAGAATTACAATATTATTTGTACTTAGAATGTGATTTATACAATAAAACTGAAGAATATTCTAAAAGCCAAATCTGTACCAGGAGCAAAATCCAATAGGAATTCATGATGTTGATTTATTTTAATATGATATGCATGAATAAGAAATTGCCATTTCAATTAATAATACATTTGTATATTTCAACTAATTTGTTTCCACACAAGGAAGGTAGCCTGGAGGGATGGACTTCCCTAATAGAAACATTCAGAGCGTACACAGTCCAACAGTCTTAGGTCAGTGTTTCTATTGACTCCATTACATACTCTACAAATAGTGATTTTCATTTATGCTGTGTGAGGAAGAATTCTCTCATGGACACATTAGGCATTCTGGAAATTTATTGTAGTGTGTTAGTGGAAACAGAGATATTAAAATTAAGTGACAGGTGCTGGCCTCAATCTGGATACTACTTAATGTGAGAGAATGGATTTAAAGATGTACACATGTTAGGCAAAGTCACTGAACTTGTGTCTTAGTTTAGTATTTTTAAAATATCACTAACAAATATATATATATATATATATATATATATATACTGAACATAATGTATATAACTGATGAGAAAATGATATATACATATACTTCTGTGAAATTTAGAAAAGGATTGTAGTACCAACAAATCAAGCTTTACACTTCCACCTCTTGCAAATAAACTCTAAGCAAAATCATAAATTATTGAATCTGTGTCTTTGGCTTTTAGCCATATTTTCACATCTTTATGAATGTGTTTGTCTTTCAATTTTTAGAGTTTATGTAAGTGAATGCATGCTATATTTATTCTTTAACTTACCTTTGTTCAAGCATGTTATGTGTATGAGATACATCTATTTTGACTTTGTGATTTCAGTTGATGCTATTCCCTATTTGAAGATAAGAGATGCTTGTATTCCTTCTAAAGTAAACGAAAATTTGAATGATTTTCAGTTGGAGGCATTATATAAAAATATTATCAACACTGTAGTACATGTCTCTTGGTTTACTCATAGAAAAGATTATCTAAAAAAGAATGCCTGGGGTATTTACTTAGATGTTAGCATTAAACTTACACAGTAATGCCAATCCATTTTTAAAGTGAATGTACTTACATTCCAAATTGTAAAGGTTTTGTAAATTTGTCATATTGATCTTCAACATAAAAAAAGAAAACAAATTAACTTTTCCTAGATCCAACAGATACTGAATTCACAAAGAAAGCTGATGCCATGAGAATTTCCAACACAAGCAATACAGAGAATCAAGCTTACCAGGAGCAGAGGGCACTGCAACTAGGAACAGGTAGGATAATTAAACAAAAATCAAATACTGAAAAATGAGTTTAAACTGGCTGCAGTCCTTGGAGACGGAACCTTGGACAGAGACCCAAACTTTCACACATACTGTGAATTCTAACATCATCAGGAAACACAATTTAAATGAGTATAGTTCACATATTCACCAAGAAATGATTATGGAATAACAAAAATGCTTAATCAAAACCAAAAAAGATGAAATAAGGCAAACACGAATTTAAAAAACAAGCAATGAACAACAAGAAGAAATGACGTACGGGGTCTTTCGTTTCCTCATTCATTCATTGAGGAAATCCTCCTCTTCTAATTGGAGCCCTAACCTCACAGACGTGCGTTGTGATTGTGAATATATACTGCTTCACACTTACTTGTACTTTACATTTGTCCTTTTTGATTGCTTTTCTTAATTTTGCGTCCTTTTGCACTGATATTTTTATCTTTATTCATTTTCTACTATGTAAGTTATGCTTCTACCCATAACTGTTTAGTGTTTATTCTTGAAATTTCCTATATATACAATTTGAAATACATATCAGTGTATACTTTCCAAATAATAAAACTTTCTTAGAGTTTGGCTCTTTACCACAATCCGAACTTAAAATATTGCTTTATATTTTAAACATATGTAGTATTTTTACTTTGAATTTTAGATTTTATTATAATTACTTAGCATTAAATTCATTATGTTTTAATCTAAACACTCATTTACAAGCTTTATCGTACACCCTTCTATGTTAACATATAAGACAACCTACACTATCTAACTTTATATGATTATGGTTTATCCTGTTGTTTATTTTTAGACCAATTACTTTCTTTTTATTTTATGGGAGCTTTGTTGAAAATATAATTTAAGTTGAAAATTTTCCTTGTTCTAATTAGGGTGCACCTTAATGTCTCTTCATAGTCTTTATTTTATTCCATTTTCTAACTAATCTTAATATCTTGTCTGTTTTGGAGTCTTAATTTTCACATGTATTTTTACTAATTTTTACTTCTTTAGTATATTCACGCTATTTATAATTCACAAAGATCCTGGATTTAAGTATCGGCTGTTACCAGACTTTCCAGAGTTTCTTCAACATTCTCTCTTTGGCTATATTTTTTCCTGCAGTCGTTCTCCCCCTCTTCATATCCTCCAATTAAAATGGTAGGACTCTTATTCTTTGGTGTGTATATGTCAGTTGGTCTTCTATATTTCTCATCTTCTTTCCTGTCTTCTTGAAAAAACAAACTTTCCCAAAATACATTCTATTTATTTAATTCCTTATTCATCCAGTATAAGCTCCTGTCACACCTATT
Organism: Cavia porcellus; assembly: GCF_034190915.1. Classification (NCBI taxonomy): domain Eukaryota; kingdom Metazoa; phylum Chordata; class Mammalia; order Rodentia; family Caviidae; genus Cavia; species Cavia porcellus. Next base: position 24,795,357 of record NW_026947510.1, on the reverse strand, counting down.
TTTTGTTTTGTTTTCATGTCTAGGTTTCATTTTCAGTGTGAATTATAACTTTTTATATCTTCTTGTTGCTTTAGTAACTTCTTTCACTTCTTTAACTATATCTATAATTTTTATAATCTCTTTTTAAAAATTACAATATGTAAAGTCATAAAAGGTATTTCTGTGCGCTTTTGCTTTTATATAGGTAAATTTCTTTCTTGTGTTTCTTTTTTTTAACCATAAACTTACATTTCTTACATGGTAATATGTATAAAATACTCTGCAGAGTGGTCTCAGGATCATCATAAATTAATTTCTCTTTTTTAGGTGCTTTATGTTACATACAGATCATGTATACTCGAGTTTTTAGATCACATATGGGTTGAATGAGAGGAGCCGGGTTTATTCTCCTTTGTACATAGGCTAAAGTCTTTTGCTATTTTATTTTACTGAGGACATTTATCCCCAGGGGCACACCACTTTACTCTGTGTGGTCATTTGGAGGACTGCTAGATGCCATGCCTGCTCCATATCCTTCCTCTGTCCTCAGTTTTCAGAATCAAAACTCATATTCATCAGGTTTTAAGGGCACAGTGTGTGAGATCAAACCCAGACTCAGTGCCCTGCGTGCCTCGTGGATTTCCCTTACACATTTGTTCTCACTGTTGCACACTGCCACTTTCTTGACATCCTGTTAATGCAATGTGTGCCCAGGTTTGTGTAAATTTTTTTGTAAAATCTTCATTGGTTTTAGCTGAGTTGTTCAATTTTTTAACCATATTCTTCCTATTTTTCCAGAACTTCTAATCCAAACACTTCTAAACACTAATTCTGCTAATAGTTTCTTTTTGTTTTCCATCAAAGTGAGCTTTCTGTGGCATTCCTAGCAAGATAAATTAATGTATCAAATGGGATAGTAAATAAAATAAACATATCATCACCTACAGAAAAACATTTCCAAAATTAAAATCAGTAGGCTCAGCCATGTACTTAGCTTTCTCCTATAAACCAGTGTATGAGGATCATTTGCACAGATAATACAGAGGTAATACTTATGAAATGGTTTCATTGAGTGAGAATTACACTGCAAAGACGGCTGTAATTTTGCAAGTAAAAGACTTTTAGAAACTAAAAATCTATGAGCCAAAGATATGTAAATAGGAACAACTTAGAGAAATGTGCATTTGTGAGGGAAGGTATTTTTCTCTTTTTGCTGTTTGATATCTCTGGACTTTTATGATTCAACTCTACGATCTGTTGCCTTATTCTGCCTGCATACATAAGTTTTGAGAACATGTTTTACAACATAAATGCATCTGTCATCATGAATATTTGTAAAAGGCAAAGGAAATCTTTGCAATGTGAGTCCTTCATCAGGAGTGTCAAAATGGAATCATATACCATAGTTCATTTTATTTTTAGAAGTTTTATAATAGCCAAACAGCTGCTTAATAAAACTTTTCTTGTTTCTTTTCAATTTATGATATAGAGGATGAAATGGATTTTGAGGTAAAAACTAAGCATCTGGTAGATAAAGTTTATGAGATTTAATTTGACCATAGTAGGGGCTTATTTTTCACTGGAACATTTTAAATCCCATGAAGGTTACCTTTGTGCTAGCTGTAGGCTTTCAAGCCTAGCTTAACATTACAATTTGCAAAATAAGACATAAGACAAAAATTATATGAGAAGTCTGGTTTACAAGTTCTGTTTGTTTTCTTATTTGTAATGTTTGTTTAGGGAAAAGGTCGACGCTGTTTTCATAAATCCATTATACATATTGCCTATTTTGATTCTTAAGTATAATTTTTAAAAATAAAATATCAACTATAAAGATATCAAAAATATTCAATTGTACCAGAATTAATATTTTGCAGAAAAATCATAACTTTTAAACCATTACATTGTATATTGAAATACAAAAATAAACCTACAGTCTAAAATATTAAAGTTAGAAAAATAAAGAAATCATTTGTTCAGGTATGGAAATAGAAATTAATCTAATACTGGACGGTTTATAACAGTTTCAGGTTTCAGCTTGACAAAATTCTAATGACAAGTATGGACTTTCATCCTTTACATCTGTAAATAATGACCAAAAGTGAGGAAGTTTGCAGCTGGTAAAGATCAGATTAGACCACAAATTCTTTTTCTTAAAGCATTTTCAGAAGAAAGAATTTCTATTACTCATACTGCTTAAGAGGCCAAACTTCCATCTCCACTACCCTGTGACACCTGGTTTTCACCACATCATGTTTTTTCTCAGTAGGATGATGAGCATTTTGAATTCACAAGGCTCATCCTGTGACTTTGAACTGTGGGTGGAACCCAGGCAATCACAGAGACGAGTGCCCTGAGAAATGACCTGACCTTCACGTTGTTTAACTTACTTGCTTTCCAAAAACAACCACTTCCTGAATTATTCTTTGTTCTGAGCACTATAAACATTATAGCAGTGGAGCAAGAAGGGCCATAGATAAAAATGTTTCCACCTTTGTCCCATTTCCAGGCGACATAAGATCATCATAATTTCGTTTTGAATTAAGAGAACTTTCTTTCAGCAGGAGCCAGCAGTAACATCTGCACACAACTAACCCTGAACCTCAACCAGCTCTTCATGTTTCAGAATGTGCATATGGCCCCTCCTTGTATTTTTTATTTCATAGACTCCTGAAGCCAAGCATTGAAGACTATTTTATAATCACTTTGATTTATCAATAAACAGTAGGTTTGCAAATCACTTAAGAACTCAGTCACAGATTCATAGCTCAATTAAGCAGATTCAATTAGTCTGGATAGAATGACCAAAGAACATGAGATCTCACATCACCAAGACACTAGGACTCCATGCAGCTTATTATTTTTGTAAAAAATGGTTATTTCTTTGTACTGATAGAATTTCTTTGAAACATTTGACAGGGAAATTATAAATCAGAGATACAGTTGAATTTTGGAACCCCAGTTTTTTTCTGAATTCTTTCATGAAATTATGACTATAGGATCCCAACAGCCACTAAATACTCTTTATGTTTGATGTCTTAAAGAATAAAAACTTGTTATGCTCATGTCTGACTGGTGAAAAAGTGAGAGAAATTCAAGCATCTGTAACTTGTTTGCTCTCATCATCCTAATTTCTGGCATATTTAAAAATCTTAGGAACTAATTAATCTCTAGCTCAAATTAGATCCCAGTGACAGTAATGACATTACCATGTCTCACCTAATGTGACTCCATCACTACCCAATGAGAATAATTTCAAGGAAGACAAAAAACACACAAACAACCAACCATAAAAACACTTTGAAAAAATGTTTTAGGAAATAAAAGCAGGGGAGAAATAAATAGAAAGAAGACAAGAAAGAGGAGGAAAGAGGAAAAAATGTGCCCCAGAGCACACAGATGCACATGAACCTAAAGGTGATTCATCTCAGGTCATCTGTCAAGAGGAATAATGGTTTATCTAACACCAAATCCTTTGAAACTCTTGCTGGGTACCTAAGGCACTGTGGCAGACACTGCTGCGATTTCCTTTACCTTTTTCCAATCTCCCTTACAGTTAGAAATGATCCTGAAGGTCACATCTTATCATTAGAACATCTTATCATATCATGGCCTAGTCATTAAAAACTTTTTCACAAATTGTCTCCCTCTAACCCTATTTGAAGATTGAATAAAAGACTTTGAGATCATAAAACAAAGCAAAGTTACACCGTAGTAGGATCGTGGGTACTTAAAAAATGTGACACAGAAGGTTTTCCTGGAGACATGGGCAAAGTAAGCACCTGTTTCAATCAGGGTTTACAAGAGAATAGATCTAATACAGGACACAAAATTTATAGAATTATTTTACAATATTCACCCAAAGAATCAAATTCATACAAGCCCAGGACATCTGCCCACATATTACACACCCAAAAACTCCAGCTGAGGGCTGGAGCCCATGATAATTTCCTGTACAAGTCCAGCTGGAGGCCTGGAGTCCACGACAGTGTCTCATGCAACTCTGTATAAGGAACTTCCCTGGAAAGGCCAAAAGCTGAGTGGTAGAAACTAGAAAGTATACTCTGGTGAGATGAAGGATCTGTGGCAGCAGCCTGCAGGATCTGCACTGGAGTCAGGAAGCAATAGTCAAGGTAAGGACCAGATCTTCTCCGAAAAGAACCCAGCCACCCTCAGTAACAGCGAGAACCTGAGTGCCTCCAGTGATAAGAACAGTTGAGTTCATATGAGGAAGCCAGTGTGATGAACTTTGCCAGGATAATCAACAGCACATCATCTTCCTCTCCAGCTCTGCTGTTACGCTGTTAGAAATAATCCTCATATTGGTCTTCCACCCCCAGAACTATGGTGACTCAGTTTAGCTGGGTGTTACAAGCTGACCATCAATGAATCCACTGTAGCACCCACAAGTGACTGCTTTGCTTTGCAAGCCTTAGTCTACAGCAGGCATCTTGTCTGACAAATATAGACCCCTGGTAGATGCAGCCATCCACCATATCTCCACCTTCCCTAACTGTAGTCTTATCCCTATTGGTCCTTCTTGACAATAAAGTTTAATCAAGTTAATCTTGACAATAAAGTTTAATCAAGTTAATGAATTCCTACCTGTGACTGCCTCTCATGGTGACAATGGATCCATCTCTAAAGATCCTGAGGACTGTGGGAAGCCTTGTAATTGGTTGCCACCTTATATCTGCAGGCAGCACCACCTTAATCCCCTGTAGGAGTTAAGTTTGGTAGTTAAGCAGCTCCCTGCCTAGCCTGTTTGGCCCATTCAGGAATTATGTTAATCAGCCCAATTTATGAGCCCTCTCACGGGAAATTTGAATTAACCTATAACCCTCAGTCTTGCCACTGTTGTTAAGTTACCTGCTGATGTCTCAGAACCCAACTCCCTCCTTCCCCAATACCCTATATATTTGTTACTCTTTGTTTGAATAAACCAGACTTGATCGGATTTCCGTCTTGTCTCCATTCTTCGTGTCTCTTGTCCCATCTCATCCCCACTCCCCCTCACCACGGCAGAACAGAAGACCTTGCCTCTGAAGCAATGGCAGAAGCAGAGACTCTCACTCCTCTACAATCACACTGTGCAAGAGGATACATCCTAAGCTCCTGGATGGGCCAGGCCTATTTATATTTCATGACCTTTTTTTTCCAATAGTTTAAAAAGCAAATGACAAAAATAAAGTAAGTTGTGACAGGCACCCTAAGAGGCTGAGGCAGGGAGATCAAAAGTTTGAGCCTATTCTGGGAAATGTAGTCTTACTGATATCTTGTCTCAAAACAAACATTAAATTAGAGTTAGGGGTGTATGTTAGTGTTAAGGCTCTGGATTAAGTCCTTTGTACTAAAAAAAAAGTTATGGAGTTGTGGGGTCTAACAGATTTTTTTTTTTTAATTTTACAGAGAATAAAACCAAACAAAATAAAACAGGATAAAGCCAATCAAAACCAAATGGTGAAAGTGATTCAGGACTTCAAAACAAGATAATAGGAAATCAATAATGGCCACCATAATGCTTCTCATTATCTTCAAAATAGCTGCCCATACCATCAGACATAATAAAATCAAACAAAACAGAGCAGAATAGAAACAGTCAAAATAAAACAATGAAAGTGATACAAAACTTCAAAACAAGATAATAGGATCTCAAATGGTTACCACAATATATTTCGTTACCTTTGAAATAGCTGTCCATGCCATCAAATGTAATTTAAAATCAAACAAAACAAATCAGAATAAAACCAAACCAAACAAAACAATGAAAATGAAACAGAATTTTAAAACCAGATAATAGGGAATTAACCATGGCTACCATCTTCAGAAGGAGATCCCCCACAGATACTACATTGTATATTGTTATCCTCGGAATAGAGGTTCAGATCATTGATTTTAGGCCTTCAGAGTCAAACAACACAGGCATGAAGCTGTTTGTTTTACTTCAGTGGCTATCATCTCAGCCTGAGTGTCTCTGAATCAGCAGGTTGCTTGTGGCAGGGGGCGTGGCACTTCTTGTCTCCCAGCCTGCGCTGGCTGATTCACAGGAAAGGGCTGGCTTCTTCTTGGTTGTCTTCCTGGGATGCATAGCAGCCTTTGGCTCACAGGAAAGGATTAGCTTCTATGACATTCTTAATGCCATATGATGTGTAGATGGTATAGGAAGATGTTCTGGGGGCTGGGGATTTAACTCAGTGGCATAAGCGCCTGCCTTGCAAGCAGGCAGTCGTGAGTTTGATCCCTGGTAGCGATAAAAGACCAAAAAAAAAAAAAAAAAAAAAAAAAAAAGAAAGATGTTCTGGATCTCATCTTTGTCTGGGAAGTTTGTATTTGTAATCCCAGGAAATAATTAGCTACGGCCAGTGCAGCTCATGGTGAGAATAGAGACCCTAAGGCATCTCTGTAGCTGTGTAAAGTTTGGAGTCCTAAATTGAGCTAGAGCCATTGCTAACCATAACAAAGGCCTTGACCCAGGGCCTGAACCAGGTTTTATTAATTTGTGAAGAAGGGAGTGGTTCTGGAATGAGTTACTGTGAGAAAAGAGGGAAGTACATGAGTGCTGTGGGCTGGGCTAGGTAGGAGGCATGAAATCACCTCTGCAAATGTGCAGGGAGATACCAAGAGAGCAAGCTGCACATTACAGGTCGGGGCAGTATCTAACATCTCAGGGCCAGTGTTTCAGTTCTAATAATTTTCAATCCTTGAGAAGTCACAGCCTCTTTTCTGGGGCCTCATTCACAGCCAACAGTCAGTTTATTCTCTAGGCTTAGCTTACATTGCTTTAAAGACTACACATCAGTACTCAGCTAGACTCATTTGCATTGTTTACAACCAACTGAGGGTATAAAGACATAATTTAGCCAGCTCTGCACATATTAACACATGGAAAAAGGGCCAGGTTTAGCCAAAATGGAGACAATTGCTCTTTTTCAAAAGTCATCCTGGTGATCCTCCACATATGACAGCAAAATGTTACTGTTATTTATTATCAAATTTAAAGCTCTAAGAGAAAAAAGCCATGTTCCGATCTTCTCAAATATAGACAAATATTTCTAATCTTTATGTCAAAGCTAAAATACTCTCCAATGAGTATGCCAGTTTCATCTTCTCCCAGATTAATTGTAGACCTACAGTTGAGTTCATGCACCAGTAAATAATACTGACAGCAGAACAATATTGTCTTGCTATTGTTATGGTGATTAATATAGTTGTCATTCAGAATTCTATTAGCTGCATGCTTTTCTATGGATATGTGTTTATCAACACAGTATCCCTGGAAGGCAGACCAGTGATGACTTTTATTAACACCGTCGTAGTGCTGAAGCAGTTGAAGAGAGGAATGCAAAGATGTTTTCCAGCCCAATTCAGGAAATACCAAGCAGAGCTAAGCTTAGAACTGAAAGTGTTTCCATTGTTGGGCACTTAGGCAATCTTTCATAATCATAACGTAGACACTGCTCAGAATTTCTATTGTAGAGAAAGATTTTTTTCTAAGGTCAAGACAAAAAATCTTTATGGCTTTTGTAATTGAAGTACATTTAAAATTTTACACGCCCATTCTTTTACATTGTTTGAAAAAGAATTCCTTTTTCCCCACAGCCCCATCAGCATTTGTTGTTGGTTGATTTCTTGATGGTAACCATTCTTTCCGGCAGGAGATGGAATTTCAGTGTTGTTTTAATTTGCATTTCCTGAATGACCAGTAGTGTTGAGTATTTCTTCATGTGTTTTTTTGCCATTTGTATTTCTTCACTTGAGAAGTGCATATTCATCTCAGACACTCGTTTTTGGATTGAGCCTTTCAATTAGAGGGGCCTGGTTTTCAATTCTTTCTATGTTCTATATATAAGTCTTAAGTCTGAGGGACAGCTGGCTAAAATTCTTTCCCATTCTATGGGTTTTCTTTTCACTCTGTTGGTGATTTCTTTTGATGTACAGAAGTTTTTTTTTTAATAAAAAGAAATACTAGTTATTGATTCTTTAATGTACTTCCCATGTAGTTTGGTTTTTGGTTATGAAGTCTCTGCCTACTCTGTGTCTTCAAGATTTCTACCTAGTTTGTCTTCCAGTAGATTTAGTGTTTCTTTTTTAACATTTAAATCTTTGATCCATTTTGACTTTATCACATGATGAGAGACATGGGTCTAGTTTTAGTTTTCAACATGTGTGAGTCTAGTTTTCCAGCACCATTTATTAAAGAGGCTATCTTTCTTCCAGTGAATGTGTGTAGCCTCTTTATCCAAGATAAGGTGTTTTTGTAGTTGTATCTGTATCTTGTAATCTGTTTCATTTCATCACAACAGCTTTGGAGTATAATATCAAATCAGGGATTATGATACTTCCTGACTTGCCTTTTGTTGCCCAGATCTCTTCTGGTTCCAAATGAATTCTAGGAATATTTTCCCTGGATCTGTGAGTTATGCTAATGGTGTTTTGATCAGAATGATCAGAATTGCATTAAATCTGTATAACAGTTTTGGGAATGTAGCCATTTTCTTAATGTTGGTTCTTCCTATTCATGAGTAAGAGATATCCTTCCATATTCTGATATGCTCTTTGATCTCTTTAATCAGGGGACTATAATTTTCACTGCATAGATTTTTTTGTGTCCTTTGTTAAATTGGTTCCTAAGTATTTCATTTTTGGGATGCTCTTGTGGAGGGTGTGCTTTCCCTAATTTCTCCTTCAGTTTCTTTGTTTGTGTACAGGAATATTACTGATTTTTGAATATTGACTTCACATCCAGGTACACTATTGAATTTGGTTATTAAATCTACAAGTCTTTTGGTGAGTTTTTTGATGTCTTCTATGCAGAATGTCATGTCGTCCACAAAAAATGATCATTTAAGTTTTTCCTATCTTTATTCCTTTTATTTCTTTAACTTATCTAATTGATCTGGCTAGTATTTTCAAAATTATATTAAATAGGAGATGTGACAGTGGACATACTTATATTGTTTCTGATCTTAGAGTGAAAGCTTTCAGTTTTTGACCACTTAGTATGATGTTCCCTATTGGTTTGTTGAAGATGGCTTTTATCATACTTAGATAAAGACTGTCTACCCCAATTTTCTGTAGAGTTTTTGTTTTAAAAAGGTGTTAGACTTTGTCAAATGCTTTTTTTCTGCATCCATTGACATGATCATGTGATTTTTATCTTTATTTTGTTTATCTTGTGTTATATTTTTTTTCTGCATATGTTGAATAAACCCTGCATACATGGAATCAATCCTACATGCTCATGGTGTATAATTTTCTTGATGACTGCCTGAATTCTACTTGCCAGTCTCTTAGTGAGGGTTTTTCCAGCTACATTCACTAGGGAGATTGGCTTGTGGCTCTCTTTTTTGGTTGGACACTTCTCTGGTTTTCATGTCAGGGTAACACTTGCCTCCAGAAACGAGCTTGGTGTATTGCTTCCCTTTATATTTCATTGATGAGTTTGAGGAGTAAAGGCATTAGGTCTGCTCTAAATCTCTTGTAGACTTCAGCTGTATATACATCAGGATCTGGATGCTTCTTTTTTGGTAAGTTTTTAATCACATTTTAAATTTCATTGATCGATCTTAGGTTATTTAGAAGTTTACTATCTTCTTGATTCAGCTTTGGTAGTTCACATGTATCTTGGAATCTGTCCATTTCATCTGTGTTCCATTTTATTATCATAAAGTTTCTTGAAGTAGGTGTTGATGATCTGGATGTCTGCAGAATCTGTTATGCTTTCCACCTTTTTGTTCCCAGTTGCATGAATTTAATTCTTTTAATTCCTTTTCATGTTTCATAAACACTCAGTTAAGGGTTTATTTAATCTTTCAAAAAATCAATTCTCCGATTCATTGTTTTCTTAGTTTCAATTGCATTAGCATCTGCTCTCATCTTTGTAACTTATTCCTACATACAAGCTTGGGGCTTGGCTTGTTCTTTTTCTAGAACTTTGAGTTCCAACATTAGGTTGCTTCTTTTAGCTTATTCTGTCTTCCCTTATATGGGTATTCACCACTATAAATTTCCCTCTTAGAACTGCTTTAGCTGCATCTCATAGGTTCTGATTACTGACATTATCTTTTAGTAGATACTGCTTAATTTCTTAATTAAGTTCAGTGTGATGCACATCTTGTTCGGTAAGGCATTATTTAATTTCAGTGTACTCAAGTAGTTTTTGTGATTTTTCTTGCTGTTGATTTCCAATATGCTTGCAGTATGGTCAGATAATATGCATTAAATAATTTCAACTCCTTTACATTTCCTTATACATGTTCTATGGGTTAGTATGTGGCCTATTTTAGCAAATGTCCTGAGTGCAGGTAAGAAGAATGTGTATTCTAATGTTGTGAAGTGTAACACTGTGTAGGCATCAGCTAAGTTCATTTGTTCACAGGTTCAGTTCAGTTCTGATATTTATCAATTTTTTATCTAGCTGATTTATATTTGTGACAATGGTATTTTAAGTTCTCCCATGAAAACTATGTTAGTGCTTATTTGATTTTTCATGTCAATTAATATTTATTTTATACACTTGGGTCCTCCTGTATTACATGTATGTATATTTATGGCTATAACTTCTTTTTCTTGCGGTTTTCCTTTGGAGAATGACTAAAGCTAGAGATCAACCATACATGCAGAACTAAAGCAAGACCAGCTACAAGAACATGGGGTTCCCCAGGCAAACCAAACAAACATGCTGATAGACAGAGCAGTGTCATGTGACATAAACTTGTGGAGTGCATAAATAAATACACTGCATTTTGGAGCAGTTATTTTCTTCCATCAGGAGAGAGGGTTCCACCTGACCTCAGCTTTCTGTTTTCTCACACTTGTCTTCATTTCTCCATCCTCCACTATCTGCTTCCTGGGAAGTTTGTAAGTCACACTGGATATGGCATCTTGGCACTTGAACAAGGATCCGGGATACGAGGATTTCATCATATAACGGGAGAGGACACCTCCAAGTGGAAGTGCAAATAAAGCAGGCTTATAAGAGCAAAATAGCAAAGGAGGCTCAAGATGTGTGACAAAGAGAGCTGATTTGATATCATCAATATTGATTTGATCAGGGGTGAAACATGAGACAAAAGTAGACTCATTAGGGCAACAGTCATAAGTGGAAATACTTGTATTATTGATTGCCATATTTATTGTGTGTATGGTCCTGGATTAGGGAAGGGCTTGATGATTGTACACTTGTTAAAACAATCAAAGAACATTTGGCTCAGAACACTATTTTAAAACTAAGTTCTGAACAAAAAATGCACGGTGAAGCAACAGTCTCCCAGACAGAACTTGAGCCCTCTAGCTTTATTCAATCAGATAAAGAAGGAGCTGTGAGGGGCAAAGAAGGCCCTACCACACTAGAGAAGTGTTTGCTGTGAATTCCATTTCACATTTGTCTGTAATAAAACTGATGGCCTTAACTGTGGAACCAGCAGCTATTTCCAATTTTTCATGACCTAGAATTTGAAAAACTGTGGCAACTCTTAATTTGGTATCTTTAAACACAGGGGAAATATCTATAGTTATCAAAACCCAACATAACTCAAGAATTCGCAGGCAATGAGTTTTTCCCTAGTAGCATGATTTTACCGAGTAGTCGGGAAATTTAAGAGATACAAGAGACAAAACAGAGAGAAAGATATAGAGAAATATAATTGAAACAAAGTTAGAGGACAGGATAATCACACAACCTTTGGGAAATAGGAAAAAGCAGGGAGAGAAGGAATGAATGGCAAAGCAAGGTGAATTATTGAAGTGAGTCAGAAATGTCAGAGACAATGTTCACTCACATGAAGATATCTAAGATCAAGGGAGATAGTTGAAGAGAGTGAGAAAGATGTATAGAATAGATAAAAAATATATGGACAACCTAAAAAAGAAACAAACAAACACATTCAACCAGACAATAAAAAGGGAAAGAACACACAGAGAGAAAAAATTAAATTCCTCGTGTCCACTGCTTAGTGTCTCATCAATTTTTCCATGGAATTAGTGCCATGGAGTGGATGTAAGGCCCATCTTGGCCTCTGAATGGGGGGCCTGTGGCCAGGCTTTAGCCAGCATCTTTCTGAATGGCCCACTCACTACTCCTTATCCTATTTGACTTTGTGTTGCTCTTCTGGTTGCTGTGGAGCCCTCAGAGTCAGCCCAAGGCTTCTCCCAGTCTCATGTAGAGTTGGCCCCTCCTTGTTGGACCTTGTACAGCTTGCTCCATTCCAAACTACTGGTTCCCTTCACTCTCTGCCCTCTTTTTCCTGCGTTGTACTGGTGGGCACAAGTTTGTCCCATGCTGTTTCCTCAAGCTGGAGAGAACACTGTCTTCTTGGCCCACGGGTGCTTGCACCATTTGTGATAGAGTGAGGCAGTGCTTGCCTTTTCCTGCACACAGGTCTCTGGTTGCAGGGATCTGCTGATTTCCTAGCCCAGCGATGCTTATGTTGCTTGTCCCCAGTCTCAGGGCAGGGAAGTGCATGTCCCAAGTGACACAGTATGGTCCAAGTTTCTTTCCTGCACCAACTGTAGGGCAGGAGGAATTGTGCTATTTCAGTAGCAATCCTCAGTGCCATGGCCAGTCCCTAACCTTGTTGTTCCAAGAGGCTCTAGTTAGCAGTTATAGTGCTTGAGAGAGAAAGAAAAAGAAGAATAAAACAAACAAACAAAAAACAGCTGGTGGTGAGTCAAGGAGCAGTCACTCACCCATGTATATGCTAGTGAAATTTGTTGCCAAACTGCTGTGTTTTCCGTTTGTGGAAACCAAGAGGTGAGGGTGATGTAACCTAGGTCTATCCTGTGGGTATTGAGTTTGTCACACCTCTACTTTCTCTTTTACTTTGTTTTGTTTTTGTGGGGAAGGAGCTTCCTGGAAATGGTGATTCCTGCTCCAGTCTTGATCCCACGTCCTATGCCTATGTTTTATTGAATGTATAATAAGTCTCTTATCTCAAATTCACTATGGCATCAGGATGCATGTCCCACTCTATGTTCCAGTTACCTGTGTTTTTAGGTGATTTCCTTTGAGTAACTGTAGTGTGAGTCCTCCTATAGTCAGTCATGATGAATCTCTTCCTGTTATTATATTTAATAGACTCTAAGGTACACTTAATTTAAAAAACTGTAGGGGGAAGAGTTTTGCAGGCTGTGGGGAATTCACGAGCCAGGCATTTAGGTATAGGGCAACTGAGCCATCAACACTTTGCCCTCCAGTGTGTTACCATTGATAGCATCCTATTGCCAAGAAAATGTGTGCCAATTAATTTTTAGTGCCAAATTCCAGATTTTGTGGAGGAACATAAATGACTCAACTGGAATAAGGTTTCCATAACCAGAAGCTTTCTTGTTTGTTTTGATTTATAAGTGGCCCAAGCAGTAACATAATGGGCTGGGAAAACTACAGTCATGAATATGAAGTCTTGCTCAGAGAAAGGGAATTTGTGTTTTCAGAGTCTCTTAAGTGGTAACTAATATAGCAATGATTTGGTTTCCTGCCTGCACAACAGATAAGAACACAAAGTCTCCTGAGAGATGAGTGGTGGGATACAGGCTGAGGAGTCTCTAAGCAAAGAAAGAAGTCCTAATTTTTATTCCTTTCCTATGTCTACCCTTTCTAGAGATAAATTAGATAATTTATATTTAAAAAGATCAGAAGACTAACTGAAATTTTAAATGATTAGGCCTTTAAAGAAAGAAGAAATACTCTATTTCTTGAACTTTAAATCTGTAAAGACAATTGAGTAGTTATAATAAAAATACAGCATTTGTGTATTCTTCTCATATTTCTCTTTTACAATGGTACAGTGATAGTCATAGAAATAAAGGTGATTTTAAAGGAATAAAATTGAGTACATAGTATAAATCAAAAGAGATGGATTCTTCCCAAGAGATACTGCTGAGATATGCTTACCTGGAGCAGAATCTGACAGATCTTTAAGCTGATAGGATGCTCACTGCAGTGGCCATTTCAGTGAGATGCTGTGGGTACATATGACCAGCCCAGGAAGGAGAAGCTGAAGTTATGGTGTGTGTGTGTGTGTGTGTGTGTATGTGTGTGTGTGTGTGTTGGGGTGAGGTGGGGTACACAAATGTGTGTGCCTTTACCTCCAGAAACATAACAGATTATTACAATTAAACATCCTTTCTTGATTGTGCCAGAGAGAGAAAAAACATAATGACTCATATCAAAAACAGAAATCTTTTCATAATAAACACCTGCACACTAGAGGAAAGGACATGTGAGAGCCATATCCCGGTGAGAGAAGGGGATTTCAAAAATAAAACAAAACAAAATCCCTGAGCAATGATGCTGAAGATTTCAAGGAAATGCTCTTGGAATATTGGGGCCATGATTACAGAGAAGGGAGAAAAAGTAAAACCTCTAAAACTAGAAACGCATCTATGAAGGTTACATCCCAAGTGAGCAGTTCTAAAATACTGCTATTTGGTTGGGAGGCAATATAATCCTAGCTTCTCCCATATCTTATTGCTATTCCAATAATATAGTGATTGTAGCTTACAGCCAAAACTCTACAAGACACAGAATCTCTTAAGAATATTTGGGGACTCTTCAATTTACTAGAGAGAAAAATATATATGGACATTGGAGGGTTTGATATTCTTGGCACCAATGGGTATAGCAAACACTAATCCATAGCCCAACCTCTAATGAGTTTATAATAATTCCCTACACTAAAAAAAGCATCAAAACCAGGCTCAGGTATAATACAGATACTGGAACTAAGAAGGAATAATGATTCTCTGTTATGAGTTTATTATGAAAAAGATAGACAACAGGTAGAAACAGATGGCTAATATATGCATTATGATGGAAAACCTTAAAAATCAGAAAAGAAAATGTTAAAAATCGAAAGTACTGTAATGGAAATAAAAATTCCTTTAATGATGACACTAAAAATTGATAAGTTTGGAGATGGGTCAATAGACACTTGTCAAATTGAAATGCTGCAAGGTAAAACACACACATATACACAGAGACACATAAACATATAATATTCTTGAATCACCGGCAGTAGATTCACAGAAAAAAAGAGAAAGAAGGACAAAAGGCAAAATAATCCCCAAATTTTATTAATTGCAAAGACAATAGTCCATTATGTTCAGAGAATGCAAAATAAAATAAAGAAATAACTCTGTCCTAACATACACACATACACATGCACACACACACACACACTCCCACACTCATGAACCTAGAAGTGAGGAAAGAGTTACAATGATACTCAGTTCACATGTGCTTTTATGCATGAACAATTGGGTTCGCAAACAGAAGCATTTAGTAAAATTTTGTTTTTGTTTGTGAACTCTACATTGGGTGATGAACATGACCTTTGCCATCTTTCCCAAGTGAACACAAATGTGGCCATCTTTTCTAGAGTCATAGAATGATTTAAGTTTGTAAGACAAGGCACAATTATGTTTATAAAAGAGTAGGAATAATAATTATGGAACATTTCTCAAAAGAACCTAAGCAAGCAAGAAATTGAATGCAACATTAAAAATGATGTAAGAAAAAGTACCAATCTAATATTGCACATATTCAATAAAATTATTGTGTGAAAGCAAAAGAAATACTAAGATATTCCTAGATAAATAATAACTGTCATAGTTCACCATCAACAGATCCAGGCTGGAAAATGTGTAAGTTCTCCAAACACAGGGAAAATAGTAAGTAATATGGCTAAACATGAAAAAGAGCATAAGGAGAAAAAAGAGGTAAATATTTTTCTTATTCTTAAGCTGAAATACAATATTTTAAATAAAATAATGTGCTTTAAAAATGCCTGACAAAAGTATTACAAGGAATGAAAAGTAGGAATCATGGAAATTTTCTCTTTTGAGATATCTTTATGGCACTTGCAATGTTATAATGCTATTGAAAGGCAGATTGATTGAAAATGCTAACTGTAAATTCCCAGGAATTCCTAGAACACAGTAAAAGTAACTGCAGCTAATGTCTTACAAAAAGAAAATAAAATAAAATAATTACAATTCTGAATTAAACCAGAAAAAGCAGAAAGAGAAAATAAACAAAAATGCAACAAAGAGAAAATATCTACTCATTATTGACTTTAAATATAAATGATCTAAAAACACCAACTAAAAGTCAAATAGTGCCGAAGTTGATAGAAATAAATGTGAAACAATGTTTGTCTCTAATGCCACTTAAATGTTAATTTCCAAATAGATTAAAGGGATGGCAAAGTGCTGCATGTAGCATGCTATCACTAATAAAATGGGAGAATATTGGGTACAATGGCACAAATTTGTAAACCCAGCTATTCAGGAAACTAAACTAGAAGAATTCGGAGTGCAAAGCTACGCTGAGCAACTAGCAAGATTCTGTTTCAAGTATTAAAAAAAACTTGAGAATATAGTTCAGTGGTAGAACACACCTAGGTGCAATTCCCTATACCAGAATATAAAGTAAAATTAAATATAATGTACTTCCCAGATGCCATAACAATCCTTAATGTACATGCAACTAACAAAACTCAAAGTACATCAAGCAGAAACTGACAGATCTAAACATACTATCCTAGTTGGTGATTTTAAAACTCTACATTTATTAATTATTACATTAAACACAGAGAAAGTTAATAAGAATTTAGCAATGACATGAAACAATCTGAAAGCCACCCATCCGGACTCTCTGAAATGCTAACAGGCGAGGTAACAGCACATGAACGAGGCTCTAGGAAAGCAATCAGATCAGAAGTAATTTCCCAAATAACTACAGAAATGGTGGCCGTAATGAAAGACAAACTTAGTGACTCTAGAGCAGATACAGCTAAAAACAAATAGTGGGGCTTAGGGAAATGATGGAAAGCAAAATGCCCAACATAGGAAGGAAGTGGAGTTCATGAAACAGAATTCAGAGGACTAAAAATTCTTTCAAAAGTGTATACAGAACAGTGACCCAATAGGAGTTTAGAATCTCAGGTATAGAAGACAGGATTGTGGTTGGTGATTAGCAAATAAGATTTCTTAAAAATACCAAGGGATCATGAGAAGTCAATTCAGCAGCTGCTAGATGATGCAAATAAGACCAACATCAGATTGACTAGAGTCAATGAAAAAGCAGGAAAGTGAGCAAATTACATAAGAAAAAGAACAATTCGCAAACAGCATGTCAAAAACTTCCCAAGCAGCAAAAAAAAATAGGACATACAGATAAGTGAGGCATATGAAATTCCAATTAGCCATGATCAAAGAAACTATACCTATGAGTATTAAAATGAGATTACAAAACTTCAACACAACAGAATATTAAAACAGAGTATTTTCTGAAGAAAAAAAAAGGCACATATAAAGGAAGTTCATCAGCATCACACTAGACTTAACCCTCAAGTCAGAAGCTTGGAATGAAGTATTTCAAGCCCTAAATGAAAACAAGTTCCAACCTAGATTGACATAGACCACAAAATCATGTTTCAAAACTGAGGGAGAAGTGAGATACTTCCTTGACAAGATGGTCACTGTCACCACTCTTACTTAAAGTAGTTCTAAAAACAGTAATCAGAGCAATTAGACAAGTTAATGAAATAAAAGGCTTTGGAAATATTAGCCAGAGCAGTTAGACAAAAATCAGAAATAAAAGGAATAAGAATATAAAAAGGTAAAGTTAAATTATCATTATTTGCAAGTGACATTAAACTCTACCTAAAAGACCCCAATAACTTCACCAAAAGACATTAAGATTTAAAAAGCAAAATCCAGACGGACACCACACTAAAATATCAATAGCTTTCCTGTGCATGGATAATAAAGTCACTAAGATAGAAATCAGTGAAACCACACGTTTCACAATAACATCCAAAGAAATGAAACATCTAGGCACAATCTAATGAAGACAGCAACCAATATCTTCATTAAAAAAAAAAAAAACTACAGCATGCACTAAAGTAAAATTGAAAAAGATCAAAGATCTAAATGCTAAAATAAAACACTAAATATGCTGAATGGTAGAGTACAAAGAACTCAGAAAGGCATCGGTGTCGGAAAAGCCTAACTATACAGCAACTATCACAGAGAACCAACAACTGGCATCTCATCTTATTAAAAAAAACTTTTGTACAACAAGAAAAATCGCCAACTGCATGAAGACAATTCAGCGTGAAGAAAAAGTTTTGATAGCTGTTCTGCAAAGTAGTACTATCTAGCATATATAAAGAACTCAAAATAATTCAGATCCCCAAAATGTAAAGACTCAGCCTGAAAATAGGTATCTGGTCAGTATGTAAATTAAAACAACACTGATTTCATCTCGCCCCAGAAAGAATGGCTGTTGTGAAAAAAACAAGCAATAACAGATCCTGGCAAGGCTGTGGGGAAAAAGGGGCTCTTCTTCATTGCTGCTATGGAAGTCAGTGTGGAGATTCCTCAAAAAACTAAAACTAGAGGTTCCATTCCACCCACCTATTCCCCTCCTTGGTGTCTACCCGAAAGATGTAAAAGTCTCATAGCACATCATACCATGTGTGCACCTATGTTTATAGAACAACAGTTTGTAATAACTAAGTCTTAAAACAGCCCAAATGCCCAGAGACCAATGAATGAATGAATGAGATGTGGGGTTTGTATGCAATGGAGTACTACTTTAACTACACAGATAGATAATCTTGAGACATTTCTAGCTAAACGTCTCAGGCCACAATCAAGTGACATAAATTAAACACACATGTACAAATACACATTGTTTCTCTGGTATGAGAAACTGAAAATGTAAACAAAGATGAAAATACAGATACCGTGAAGTGGGAAGATAATGTTCAAATGTTAAGGGCGCCTAGGGTAGGAAAGGAGGGAAGTCAGGAAGTAAAAAGAAAATGACATGAAAAGAAGGATAAAATGGAAACCAAACCTGTATAAAGGAGGAGAGGAAGAGGAGTTGAAAGGGGGGTAGGAGAACGGGAAAAAAGAAGCGAGATATATCATGTACAGGTACAAATTCCCTATGATGAACGTGATCATTATGCACCCTAAAATGTATCAATAAACTCAATTATTTTAAAAATATAATTAGCATATACATCACTCAAACACATTATTTCTTTCCACTGAGAGCATTCCAGATCCTCTCTATTAGCTAAGACACACAATCACTGTACAGCATAATTTTTCTACAGTGTTTGTAACATATTAAAATTATCCTTCTTATTCCGGTGTATCACCGTATTAACCATTCTCTTCTCCCACGTCCCTCACCGGTACCTTCTTAGAACCTGGCAGCCCCTGTTCTACTCTTCACTTCCATCATATGAACATTTAGATTCCATCTATATGTGGAAATGTGATATTTATTTATGTCTAGTTTACTCCCTGTAATATGTTTTCCAAAACCATCAACACTGCTACAAATGATAGAAATTAATTCCTCTTTGTGGGCAAAGAATATTCCACCCTGTATGCATACATTTTATTTAACATCCATTCATAAATAGTTGATCAATTGCTCCTCTATCCTGGTTCTTGTGAATAGTGCTGCAAGGAAACTGTCAGTGCAGAAGTCTCCTTAACAATCTAATTTAATTTCTTTGAATACATACCCAGGGGTGGCATAGGTGACATCATATGTCACTTCTACTTCTATTTTTTGATGAATTTCCATGCTGTTTTGCAAAATTATTGCAGTAATTTTTATGCCTACCAACAATGCATGAATTCCCCCCTTTTTTTGTCTTTGTGTCAGTGTTTGATTAATGGCAACTGACATTCTAACTTAAGTGAGAGGTGATTTCATTGTGGTTTGGAACTTAATTTGTTTCATACGCATTGATGCTAAGCATTCTTTTATATATTCACTGGTCCCTTATGTATTTTCTTTTCAGAATTCTATATTCAGATAATTTACCAATTTTTAAATTGGATTTATTTTTGTTGTTTGTGTCTATTGAAAATTTCTTTATATATTTTAGATGTTAACCCATTGTTGACTAAGTACTGTGCAAATTGCTCCAAGCTAGAGGTTGTATCATTACTGGATTGCTTTACTTTTTGTCCAGAATCATTTCAGTTGGATGAAATTCTATGTCAGCTTTTTGTTTTGTTTTCTACAGTTATGAGATCAGATCTGAAAAATGTCAGTGCCAGGAAATGTTTCTTATGCTTTTATTATAGTAGTTCTATAGTTCTATAGTTTCACCATTTGCTGACAGAGGCCATTCACTTCATGTAATTCACTCCATGTAATTTGCTCATCCACTTTGAATTGCTTCCCCAAAAGAGTGATAGCTTGGGGTCTGGCTTTATTTTTAGGCATATGGAAATTGAGTCATCCTAGAACCATTAAAGAAACTTTACTTTTACAATGTAGTTTCTCACTGACTCTAAAAATTAAGAACCTAAAAATTAAGAGGCTTAAGTATGTGGATTTATTTCTGTTCAAATTCCCCATTATATTCCATTGATGTATGTATGTTTTTAAGCCAATACCAAAATGCTTGGGTCATTATAGCTTTGTAGTATGTTCTGAAGTCAGGTATTGTCATATCTCATTTTCTTCTCGTTGCTAAAAACAGTTTTTCACTATTTGAGGTCTTTTTTTTTTACAAATTTTAAGAGCTTTTCAAAAAGTTCTATGAAAAATGTGATCGTTATTTTAACAAGAATTAGACTGACTCTACATACCATTGGGGGTAGTACAAATAGTTTAAGAATATTTATTCATCCAATTTATTAACCTGAAATATTTTTTTTGTGTTTTGTGCTTTTTCTTATTCAATTTGTTCCTTAGTAATTTTAATTTTCATTATAGAAGCCATTCACTTCTTTAGTCAAATTCATTTCTAATTATGTGTTTGCTATTCATGGTTGCTATAAGAAGTACTGCTTTATAAACTGTTTTCTTTTCCAATAATTTTGTTATTTGTGTATAAAATACTGCTAATTTTTGTACGTTGATTTTGTATCATGAAACTTCCCTGTACTCATTTATAAAGCAATGCTTAAAATTTTGGAGAAATCTTTAGTTTTATTCATAAATGAAATCTGGTTATTTGTAAGTGGAAATAAATTAACTTTCTACTATCTTATTTGGATGCTCTTTATTTCTTTGTCTGCTTCACTGTGCCATCTGAGACTCTGGTGAATAGTAGTTGAAATATAAACATCTTTGTGTTATTTCTGATCTTAGAGGACAATTTAATTTTCCTCTGTTCAGTGTGCTACTATCTGTTGTAGGTACCCTTTTCTATGTGAACTTCTGCTCACATTCTTGTTTTTTGAAGTCTTTTATTAAGGGACATTGATTTATTGATTATTTTTTCTGCATGTATCAAGATAATCCTATGGTTTTTGTATTTTAGTCTATTGATGTGATGCATTATGTTTATTGACTTGCATCTGATGAATTATATTTTTGTATAATCGGAACAAATCTCAACTGATTATGGTATACAATATTTTATGTGCCATTAATCTTGCTTCTCTAGAGTTTTGTTTTATAAATTTTGCTTCTCTGTTTGTGAGGAATATTAATTTGTAATTCTCTTTTCCTTCTCTGTCTCTTTGTTTCTCTGTTTCTCTGTCTCTCTCTCTCTGACTCTCTCTCTCTTTTTGTCTCTCTGTCTCTCTGTCTCTCTCTGTCTCTCTCTGTCTGTCTCTCTCTGTCTCTCTCTCTCTCTCTCTCTCTCTCTCTCTCTCTCTCTGTGTGTGTGTGTGTGTGTGTGTGTGTGTGTGTGTGTGTCTGTCTGTCTGTCTGTCTGTCTGCTTTTGGTATTAGGGTAAATAAGCCTTCATAGAATGATTTTGGCATGATTCTCTATTTATAGATTTTTATGTTATTTCTCCTTTAAAACATTTGTAGAATTCAGTAATGAAGTTTCCTAGGCTCTCTCTTGGGGCATAGGATGCAGTTATTAATAATCCAATGCCAGTTGGTTTAGAGATTCTACATCTTTAGACTTCAATCTTGGTGGTGTATATGGGTCCAGAAATTTAATCTATGTCATTTAATTTTTTTCAATTTATTGGCATGGTTATTTATAAAAATTCTGTAGTGTAATATATAAAGTCTCCTTAATATCTAGTTTGACTAATTTAATTTATTAGTTTCTCCCTTGGTTAGTGTATCAATCTTATTTCACTTTTTTTAAACTAGCTTTTCTCTGATCCTTAGTGTTGTCTTTTTAGTCCTTATTTCGTTTTTTTCTGTTCTGATCGTTATAACTTCTTTCCTCTGACTAATTTGACCTTATATTGTCTAAATCTTTGAGTCATATCATTAGATTGTTTATGTGAAATATTTTCTTTCTGATTTAGATGTTTCTTATTACTAACACCTTATTAAATACAATATATGTGTGTAGATATATAGGATGTTTCTATTAGTATAGCATTGCTTTAGTAACTTTGTTTCTTTCGGCCATTGTTCATTCAAGAGACTATTATTAGATTTCCATGTGTTTGTACAACTTCTAAAGTCTTCTTCTTATTTTTCATTGTTCTATGAAAATTTATAACAAAATTTAACAAAATTTATAAGATGCAGTATAAGTGGTTTTTAAATTTATAGAACTGAATTTATATAGTAGAAAAGAATAATTTAAAATTAATATTAACATAAACTTCCACCCAAGAGATTGAAGAAGAACAGTGAAGCCCAAGGAAAATCAAAGAAAAAATAATATTAATTAGAGACTATGTCAATGAAATTGAAAACATAGAAATAATTCAAAAAGTTAAAGATGACTTGGGAAAAATGAACATACAATGAGCTCGATCAAGTTCTAATTAGGTGAACTGAGAAAAAAGAGAAACAACATAAAATTTAATAATACTAGAAATGAGATAGAAAATATTTATTCCATGGTCAGTAATATAATAATAAAGGGATAATTTGAATAAATCTATCCTCAAATTTGATAATTTATACAAAATATGTCACTTCATTTAATCACACAGACTATTAAATCTTATACTAGAAGAAATACTTAATCTGATTAACATTATAACTATGGGATAGGTAGACTTATTAACTTGTAATTTCAATTAGAAAAGCCTTAGTCATATAAGATTTCACAGGTGAAAGCTGCTAGATATTTGAAGAATAACAGTTTCATGCATTTTCTTCCAAAAAACTGATTTTCGAAAATTTGCTGTCACCTTCTACAAGGCCAGCATTACCTTAAAACCAAGGCTAAATAGATATCAAGAGAAGGAAAAGTTAGACATCAATACCTCTGATGAACATAGACATAAACATTCTCAATATGATAACAGCAAGTAAAGTCCAACTATGAATCAAAATTATGTTCTACAATTAACCCGTATTAGAAGGATACAAAGCTGGTTAAGTATCTGAAATTTAACTAATGTAATCTCTAATATCAGTAGGTTAGTGAATGAAATCATAGAATCATGCCACTTGATGCTCAAAAAAGCTTTTGTCAGCCATCCAACCCCATTACTGATAAAACATTTTTCAAAGTTTCTTCAGTCAGAAAGCAAAATGCACTAAATACTAAGATTTTGAATCTTGATGAATAAATTATTCCCTAGAGATTTGTATTTATTTATATAAGAGCATGTGGACATTTGAATACTTCAGCTATTCAAATCCATCAAAATTTTAATTTTCACCCTTTTATCAAAATTTGTAATGTACCCTTATTCTTGGAAAATACTGATAGACATTATGTTTAAAAATAAAAAAAACTATAAAATGTATTTCAAAGAATCTTAGCCTTATATTCTAAAAAACATGGGGGTAGAAAACTCAAAAGTATTGCTAACATCAAGCAATTTAGAATTAATCTTTGATTCTGAAAATGAGAATTGTTAATAACACTATCAGGAAAACTACTCATGAAATGTTTCTGAAGCTTGGTAGTATTTTCCTACTGAGACTACTCTTTTCCATACGATTTAACATTTATTCTGTAGGCTTTTATAATCACTATCAGCAATAGTTTTGACTGAAGCACAGATAGGTAAAACACATGTGATACTTTCCAAAAGACTGACACAAAAAAGACATATGATATTGTGAATTTGGCTAATTTGTTTTGTAACATAAAATATATCACAGCCTTAATGCGGGGAAAAGAATATATTTAACCTATGGTCAAAATTAGCTTTTCTGTCAAAGAAGTATACACACCGTGCAATGAATTATAATAATCCCTTATTATTCTTCAAAATACTAGAGTTAAATTACTGCTTCCTACAAGACGAATGTGAATTCTCTAAACAGAAGCCTTGTTTACTTCTTTCTTTCCAGAATATATATGCTTGGGATTTAGTCCTGGATGATTAAAAAAAATAAAAGTAAAGGATATTGATATCAATACAATAATAAGTTGACTCTGTTTGAAAAGAAAAAGTTCTCATGTAACATTCAAGTCCCAGAACTGATGTCTCAGTGTGCTTTAGGACTTAGATACAGGAGGCACAGCATCAAATGCACTGGTGGAGAAGCTGCCCGTGAGCACCACAGACCTCACAGGTACCTACACACAGGCAGCACAGGGCTCCACCACAGAAAAGCCTTTTACGAAATTCCTAGCAGACAGACTTTCCTATGAAGGGTCCTAAGGAGTGTGTAGCGAAGGAAGGGTGGAAACGTCACTGCACAACCCCTGCTGTATCTAAACAGAACCTCCTGACAGTATCAGAGTTCTCTTGCTCCTAGATGCTCATTGGCTGTGATATAAACATAAAACACTTACTTGAGATCAGAGAAAGATAGTAGAGCATGTTGGTCAGATAGAATATATTATCAGATAGCAAATCTGTGTTCCTCATTCAACTTGAGAGGTCTCCAAAGCTGGGGAGGATCACCAGGATGCCTTTCCTTGAAAGAAGCCCATTTGTCTCCATGCTGGCTAACCGCTGCCCTCCTTCCATGTACTGATACGTATAAAACTGGCTAGGATACTACTCTCAACTGGGGTTAAACAATGCAAATGAGTCTAGCCAAGGCGGTGACGTAGAGCCTTTTAAAGCAGTGTGACAGATCAGTGATGCCCTGCTTATACCTCCCTGCTGTTAAGTGTGAGCTAGGCAGAAAGATGCCATGCTGCCGCCTGGGACTGAGCCTCAAGAAAGAGGCCATAATGTTCCAGGGCAGAAGGCTCAGTCATCAAAGCTGAGGCAACTGACCAAACATACAAGACACTTCCTCAAGTTGTGTTATGTAGATTCCTCCAAACTTAGAGGCTGTTACCCGAATGGAGTCTTGTACCCTTTCAGCACGCCTGTTTCTGCAGATTGCAGAGGTGCTATTACGCCTCCTACCTAGCCCAGCACACAGCACTCTGTCACTCCTGGCACTCCCACAGTGACTCAAACCCGGCCACTGCCCCGGGCCGTGGCCTTTGTTACAGTTAGCTATGGTTCTCCCTGGACTTGGGACCCTCATTGGCTCCCCACAACTACAGATAGGTCTTTGTGGGTTTTTTTTTTTTTTTTTTTTTTTTTTTTTCTTGCTGTGGGTTGCACTGTAAGTGATAGATTGGAATTTACTTACTATAATTCCTATAATTTTTTTCCCTAAGATTACAAATTATAAACTACTCTAGAGTGTGACAAGTCCAGAAACATTCTCTAGAAAGGTGAATATGGAACAGATTTTATGTAGCTAAGTCTGTAGTCATGCTAAAGCCAGCAATGCTTCTAATTTCTGGCAGAGAAAAATCTTTATGAATCTCCTTGTCTGGCGTGCCACCTTCCAACAAGATTGACTTGACGTGTGTATTTGGTATCTTATAGTGGCCAGACAATCTAAGTCTTTATCTCTAATGATCTTGGAAATGTGGTGGCATACAAATTCTTCATGTAACATAAGCGGGAAAAAAGATGAAAATCACCAAATATGACAAAGACAGTGTGCAGGTAATCCCTACCTCTGTCCAGGAACAACTACGTGCGAGGTGGACATCACTAGTTCTCTGCCCAGCTGATCTGTGCATTGGGCAAAAATACATTTACAGGATGCTTTAGTGTCCTTTAATAGGTTCTGTCAAATTATGTGCAAATGGGAAATGGTTTTAAACTATACTTGAGACAAACAGTGGCAAGAGATGATGGTGCAGGAATTAATAGCAAAACAAAGCAGACAAGGGGGCAAAAGTAGAAGAAAATCTTTCCGAACACTGTCTTTTATCCATAGTTTCTCATATTTTTTCTTAGTACTATAATATACTGGTGTTAGAAATATAAACAGTGATTTATGGATTCCAGGGGAGGAATTTTTGAAGTTATAACAGTTACCACCATGAAGTTCTCATATTTTTTTTTTTTAAACAAGAACCCTTGAGAGTAAAGCAAATCGCTGTGCTTTCACAGCAGGCCATTTCTGCCGGCAGGGCCCTAATGAGAAGTCCGGCCTTCAGTTCCGGTTTAGAATCCAGTGACAGTTTGATTGTGGGTTCAACCTTTGCTGCTGCTATTGGAATGCTAGCAGTATGCTGAATTAATGAGCAAGAAGATTGAAAAGAACTTTGAGCCTGTTTGGGGTGTTTCTAGTTCTCTTTATTTTCATTGATTTATTTTTGTGTCTTGATCCAAAATTCACTTGCATATATTTATAATTTTGAAAAACAATGGACTTGTAAAACTCTGGTTGTCAGTTTCCCCTGGTAATCCATATAACTGGTAAGGTGTGTGCTTAAGAAACCTTTACTGATAAAATCCCTGCTCCTTTATCTTGTCATTAAATGTCATCATGCCTTTCCTGTGCTTACTACTTATGTTTTGCCTCTCAAAACACATGAAGAACACTTTCTATTTTTTGCTGCAAGTTAATGCTATTTATATTTTAGAAATGCCAGATTCTTCACCAGTCACTTGAGACCCGGGGGCTAGAATGAATTGTCCTGAACTGCCTGTCTCTCTCCTGACAGGTCTGCCTGGAAAGCAGCTTGCCTGGAGCTGAATTCATTGTTATTTCACTATCTGAGAGCCAGCAAGAGACAGTTTTACAAATTTCTAACATAAGGCATAAAATGAAATTCAACAGAAACTGATCTTTCCGTTTTTTAAATTCCTGGCTTTGACCAAATTAGTAGTGACTGACATATTTTGAACTGCTTAATGCATGTACTGTTGTATTTCTTTGAAATTTAATCTTATAATCATTTCTCAGGGGAGAAAGATATTGAGGTTTATTGGCAAAAGTATTTCCTCTGATTTTCTTTTGTCCTAAATAAAATGATGAATTGAGGTTTGAACATGTATTAGCATTTAGTATTTTGTAGTTTTCATCTTGCATGTCTAAGTAGTGATCTGTACCCTGTGGCAACGAATATAATGTATGTGCTGATACTGTATAATCTTAAAACTCACCCAATGACTACAGATATTGTGAATGTAATTTATACATAATGTTATAATTTTTATTGCCTAGAGGAACATTTGCCTCCCTTTAGAGTTTTTATTACTTGTTAACATTTTATATTTTATATTCATTGGAGACCTATTTTCCTTTATATTCCTTAACATCAATGTTACAACTGCTTTAGAATTTTGTTCTATGCATTTCTATATCTAGGTCATTTCTATTGATTCTTTCTTTTGTCAGTGTGGGTCACATTTTCCTGTTTCTGTGTAAGCCTGGTAATTTTCTATCCTGGATATTGTAAATAATAAATAGGAGATGCCACAATTCTGTTATGAGTCTCTGAAGAATATTTTTTCTTTTTGGCAGAGAATTAACTTCCTGAAACCAAATTAAACACTGCCTCCTCTGAGATAAGAAACAGCTGAAATATCTCTTTAATATTTTTAGCCTTTGCTTTCCTGCTTTGGATTTCATGTGCAATTCATGAATTACCAAGAGAGTCAAGTAGAGTTAAAACTAAAGTTTGCAATAAACCTCCATTGCTGTTTCTTGTCTTATAATTCCCTCAATCATTTTCCATCTGTTGGCATAGCCTACATTTCATTCTGATTCCATCAGCTGGATCAGATTCCTGGACAAATACCTCTTACCACGATTGAATCATAAGTAGAAAACCTATATAGGCCAGTAAGAAGCCAACTTCACTGTTGAGTGCAAAAAGACATTTAAAGAACTAATAAGAATTTCTATGCATTAATAAACACATAAAACATTTACCATATAATACATATAAAAATACGTCAGTATATTTTGTATATATGTCTATTGTTTTTGCTTAGATGTACAAGATGTGTACTCAAGCTATGTTGTATATTATTTTGGGTGTCGAGTTATCTTTGTATTTGTAAGGTATTCTTAGATTCAATGAACAGATTAGAAAGATTATTTTCAGATTACAAGAAAAATGCACATATTTGTTTTCTTACTGTGGCACGTAATTTATAATTGTACTTTAAATATTAGAGATAAAATGTGGAAGTGATTCTAATGCTAGTGTTATCAAAAATATACTTTATCATGAACTATGTTCTTTTAATTTCTTCATAATAATTTTTATGTCAAATTCCTTGATAAGGAACTCTTTAAAAAGACTCAGAAAGTTTTGGATCTTAATTGTTATTTTCAAAACAAGTTATTTAATGAATTACATGTTAATAAATCAGAAAAGTAGGGATTGTTTTCCTCCAAATACAATGGATGCATAATTCAAAGAAAAATATTGGCTAGGGTTGATTTTATTTAATGGACCTATAAATGTCAAAGACAATGTAGATTATATATATAATCATTGTATGTATGTTATATCTATATATGTATGATAGTCATATAATATATGCCTATATGATATCTTATATATGTAACATTATATATCTGATAACATATTTATATGCACGGTTATCATTTCCCAAGTATTGTTGCAACAATCTATTTCTTATAAAGCATCAGTTCCCTCTTATTATTCACTATAAGTCATTTTATTACCCAGTATTACATGCTTACATTAAAGAAATTACCATTCTTGATCACTTTTCCCTCATTGTTGAAAATACCTGATGCCCAAAGTGAAGCAAGGAAGGTTTATTTCTCACAGTTTTGGAGGTTTCAGTCCATACTCAGCTGGTTCCAAGGCAGGGAGATATGGCTGAGGGGAAGCTGTTCATGACCGCCTCAAGCAACAAGAACAAAGGGTCAAAAGAGGGGAAACACACCTCTTCCCCTCCCTTGTATTGTCTGCCAGTTCTGTCCTGAGTGAGTGCAGCACTTACACCACCAATCCCAGCACTGGACAGTGAACCAATTACAAGTGTGAGACTCAGCTGCTTCCATGACTGCATGAGGCTGGGGGGGCCGCCCACACAAACTATAGCATTACCCAATGGCCTGCAACTTACATTATTTTGATGTTTTTATTTTTATCTAAAATATCTAAAGTTGTCACAATTAAAACTGATGCAAAATTCCTGAATTGAGCCGGAGATGCAACTCAGTGGTAGAACAGGGAAAGCTAGCATGAATGAGGCCCTGAGTTCAATCCATAGCACTGCAAAAAAGAAAATAATTACTTTGAATCCTGAGTATTTGTTGATAGAATTGCGGGGGACGGCAGCTGAAAAGATAAGAAGTATGAAATATAAATGACCTTTATTTTGAGAATGTGGGGAGAGACCTCTGAGCCCCTGGGGTGCAGCATCTCCCCCTGGGGTTGGTGATGTCTCCGTGGAACACATGGAGTGGGGGCATACATGTAGCTTAGGTTGGGGGTGGTGTCTGAGGGGCATTAGGGATGCACAAGTAGCCCACTGGCACTCGTGTGGTGCCAGGGGCAAATTCCTAGGGGTCGGGAAGAGAGGGTCACAGGTAAATTCCTAGGGGTGGGAGAGATGGAGCTCCTTGGTTCTGTCTGTGGCTTTACCAGCTACAGTGTCCTGTCTGGGCCAAAACTCTTTCATATTCCATCTCATTATTATTATTATTATTATTATTATTATTATTAGGAAAAGGGGTGAAGATTTCTTTCTTTATTGCTTCCTGCTGGAAGGGGGTGCTGTACAGAGGTCTAGGGGAGTCGATGGTATGATGGTTGATGCCCAGGTAGAAGCTGGTGTCAGGTGTTTTAGCCAGGACAACTTCACTGGTGAATGTATGTGTGTTAGACTGGAAAAGCAAAGAGACAAGATGTTATGAGAAGGCATGGCACTGTCATATTTAAGGACCCAGGTGAGGTAGAAGGAAAGGTGCCTTTGATTTAGATATGTCATTATATCAGGACCACATTGAGGTAGAATCATTGCCACAGTAAGACAGAATTCTGAAAAATAAATTTGGGGTTAGGAGGAGTGAAGTTATGAGAGGTGATTACTCCCCCATCTGAAAGGGTAAATGTTAAGAGGGTAAGGCGTGTCTCTGTATGCATGACGTAGGAGTCTTTAGGAAATACTGTTAAGAGTCCTGCTGTAAAAGGAATAAGAAATTAGAAACCAAATTGGATAACAAAACATGACAGCCTGAGAGTTGTGCTTGTGAGGCCTTGGTGAAATGGAGATGAGTAGGCAAAAGGATAGTTAGATTTAGGGCTGGAAGGGCACCACTTAGCCTGAGTGATGTGAAACCAGGATGGCAGTCTAGCAACTTTGATCACTGATGAGGTTCCCAAGAATATCAGGTATGGGTCGCTGTAACCTGGTTGTAGTCCTTGGAATGATTTGCTGTAATAGGACTTTAGCAAGTATATCAGCAGTCTCCCTGGTTGTGTGAAAGGCTTTTATGTATCCTGAAAAAGTATAAACAAAGTGAGAGACAAAATTTATCTGTCAGTCTTGACCAGGGTTATGTCTGAGAAACTGGTGAATAAGAAAGGAAGTGTTCTGTGTCACTGAGGAGAGGTTTACTAGTGATGACAGGTGTAAGCTGTTGAGGCCTCAGAGTGTCTGGGTCAGCTTGTATAAACACAAGGGAATAAAAAGCATTTTTAAGATTTAGGACTGTAGAGTGAGTGGTGGAGGGAAGATTTGGCACCACTGGGTGGATTGGGAAGAAGCAGACTGGGACCTGCATGAAATAGGCCTGTTTGTAAATGCCATAGTTTGACCATCAATATGCCCTAGAGATTGAGGACTTGCTATAGCTGCCTGAAAACTCAGGAGGAACTCTGTATACATGGCCTCTATGTCCACAAGTATAGAGAATGTCTTACCTGAGTCTTTTAGTGGGACTTGGACTCTGAGACGGACACCCATAAAGGGGGCTATTGTTGGCCCTGAGACCCATCAGTCTTCAGCAGCAAGTTTCAGCAGATCTGTCGGCAATGAATCTGGCAGTGATGGCATTTCCTTTGAGGGTTAGAAGTTAGGATGGCTTACCCACTCTCTGGTGGCTAGGACAGTCCAGTAGCCCTGGGGTAAGGTCTCAAAGAATGCCAGGATGGGGCACTATCTGCCTAATGTCTTCTGCTGCATTTGAGGCATGGTCCATGGGGGGGGGCAGACAGCTCCACATTGTATCGCTTTACTTGTCTCAGAACTCCAAGTGTCACTGTTACCTCTGTTGTTGAAAATATGAACAGCCATAAGAAGGTCTTGGTGGAGTTTGAAGGTCAACTTTTGCCTTTTTGTTTGGGATTTGGACTACAGTAGAAGGTATCTGTAGAATTAAGTAAGTATGCAAGAGTCAAATATAATCAACAGAGTATTTATAATTTTAGTAATGGCTTTTCATAAGGAGGACAGGTCCAGAGAATTTTAGGAACTGACATGTCATTTATGTCATATATAAGTATCTCTTTATGTTGTTAAAATGTCTAATGCCATCTGATTTTTGGAGGGTGGCCTGTTTTATTAATTTTTTTTTACCTTTTTATTTAGGAAAGAAATCAGCTACAGTGTTATTTAATATCTATTGGTATAGTTAATTATGGCTTGGTGGAGGGCTGAGCCAGGGCAGGCAGATAGGCTAGGAAAAGTTTAAGCTTGGCTTCTGCCACGGTGTTGGTTTTGTTGTTTTGCTTGTATCATATAACCCTTGTCTTGGAAAAGAGCTAGTGGTTCCCAGCAAAAGGAATTTATAATTATTTTTTTTTTAATTTTTGTTGTTAAACAGGAGATCAGTGACAACACAGTATAATATAAGCAATAAGCTTAACGTAGAACATTACTGGTGGTTTACAGCAAAAGGAATTTATAATTACCTCTTCAATTTGGTTGTTAAACATTTAGGAGATTGTTGAAGGCTTTAATAGATAAACAAGGCTGGTAAAATTACCAGGTGGCCACTTCCCCATTTATCAGCCAAAGTCTTGCCTATTGCCAGCTTATTTAACCTGGATTAAATGGTTTGAGAATATAAAAATAGCATCCCTGAGCCAAGCTGCTGAGCTGCTGTTTATCTGTGTTTGTGGTCCGGCACACGGGCAGAGCATGCCCAGCATAGGGGCGGGACATGGAGAGTGAAGGCAGGGTGAGCGCTGGGACATAGCGTGCAGGCTGGGGCTGGAACTGCCCTGGAGAGGCAGTCGTGAAAGCTTAAAGCAGCCCCCACTATCTCTCAACACTGTTTAGGTGCACCTCCCATCTCGGTGGGGAATGGGTCAGCACTCACGGCGAGGTGGGGGGGGGAGGCGGGGAGGAAAGGAGAAGCTGAAAAAGCTCTGAAAGGCTGCAAAGGAAGATGCTATTATCTCTTTAAGTGTGTGGAGAGGGAGAGAGCCTGGAAGAGTGGGAAAGGATGCACATTCTCAAAACAAAGGCTTAAAGATAGTTTTGTAAACTTGTTGTCAGTGTGATAAGCTATAAACAGATATGGGTTTTTTGGGAGGGGGACAGGAAGTGGTCCCCAAGATAAAATCTGGTGTGGGGTCTGGCCCACAGTTATAGCCAGATGAGGCAACAGACTGTGGTTTACTAAGTTTAAGTCGTCACTTTTTACTTGTTTTAGACTGATGAGTATTTTGGTTCCAAAGCTCGTAATAACTGGCCATCACCAATATATATATATGAGTGAATTTTTTCCATGGAGTTAGTAACGGCTCTGCCCATGAGAACTTAAAAAGCTGTGAAGGATGTGAGAGTCTTCCAGTGTGGACACAGGCTGGCCCAGAAAAACTCTGCCTTGGACTATCTAAGGACGAGAGATTGTCATGGGAACCCATGGAAAGGGGGAGAAAACCCACCTGGGGCCTGGCCCAGCAGCAGTTTCCGAGGGTTGCTCACCTGTGGTAAATTGGGTTGGTGTTGTTTATATCTCCTGAGTGTAGAAGTGAGGAATTAATGCAGGATGTAGTCTGGTCCTGGTCCTGAACGGTAGGGGACTCAAACTGGGAGAGCCCCAGGAGTCTCTCGTATGCCATTTCAGGTCAGGGAACCATATGATAGAATTGTGGGGGACACTGGCTGAAAAGATAAGAAGTATGAAATATAAGTGACCTTTATTTTGAGAATGCAGGGAGAGACCCCCCAAGCCCCTGGGGTGCAGCATCTCCCCCTGGGGTTGGCGATCTGTCCATGGAACATGTGGAATGGGGGCATACATGTAGCTTAGGTTGGGGGTGGTGGCTGAGGGGCATTAAGGATGCACAAGTAGCCCATTGGCACTTGTGTGGTGCCAGGGGCAAATTCCTTGGGGGGGGGGATAGGGTTACAGGTAAATTCCTAGGGGTGGGGGAGATGGAGTTCCTTGGTTCTTCCTGAGGCTTTACCAGCTACAGTGTCCTGTCTGGGCCAAAACTCATTTGTGATGTCTCTGCCCATGATTTTTGTATTAATTTGAGAATTTTGTTTTTGACATATCTTGTATTTATGACATTATCAGTCAATCTCGGTATGAAAATTCAAAGTAACTTATACGTCATTTTTTAAATCATTGCATATGGTAATCCTTACAGTTGGTAAAGAAAAAGAAGTTCATTATCCTATGATGTTTTGGTATGTTATTTACTTATTCTCTTCTCCTTAAAATTTAAAATTTACACAAAAGTACACTAGATAAGTGAATTTAAACATCATAAATAGAGAACATGTAAAATTTGGGTGAAAACATAAAGCATAAAACCATCCAAAACTCTTCTCAGTTGCAGAATATATTTCACAGGTACTTTTCACACACATACAAGTTCTGAGAAATGTTGCAAACTGCACCCATTAGAAATAGCCCAAATGATTCTAAAAATATTCATCATAAAAATAAAAACCAAGGATAATATCATAATCCATTTAATCCAGTTTCTCAGCTAATTTTCAACAGAAAAATTTATACTTGAGTAGTATCTAACGTTATAGAATTAGTTTTCTTTCTTTTTATGATATTTGAAGGTAGAGAATTTGTGGGCATTAAAAATTAATTGGTTCTCCACCAGTCCACCTAAAACAAGATCTGACTGATTAGGTCAGATTTTCCTAATGCCAGTAGTGTTTGAAGCAAAATAATAGCAAAGTAGGCTTTCATGAAATATGTGCTACATCACTGCAGTTCTTATCGCAGCTCCTTAATGAGGTTGAACCCTGATGACAATTGCCTTTCTGATTCATTCAGAATTGAATGACTAGTATAGGAAAAAACATTGTAAAGCTTTGTAGTCAATCAATTTATAGATAACACAGTCAATTTAACTTGCAGAAATTAATTGCTCATGATAATATTTGCCTGGGTCTTTGCCTTAGTGAAAAAGCACTATATGCTGATTTATAATCTGTAAAAATGAACAAAAGTACGAAAATAAAATGGAGGGCATGGGACCATTTCTTTGCCTTTGACTAAGGTCAAGTAAAATCCATGTGAAATTATACCACACAGGTAAATCTGTTGTTGAGCATCATGGAAAGCGAGCTGTATGAATACACACCAACACTGCCAACATGTGACCTCATTGACCAACTCTTTAGAGGAAACTTCTAGACAATGTCACATGCCTATAATCCCAACACTCAGAAGACTGAGGTAGGAGAGTTGCTGTGAGTTCAACGTCAGCTTGGGCTACAGAGTGAGTTCATTACCAGCCTGAACTGCACAGTGAGACCTTGTCCCAAAAAATATTCTAGACATTTTTATATGCAGGTATATATATATATATATATATATATATATATATATATATTCCATGTGAGTCAAAAACTATTTAATAATATTTAGTATACATTCATACACTCTCACAACATATGGGTTGGAAGTACATTCCTTTTTATTATTTTTTTTTTTTTAATTCAGCCAGAACTGTGAGTTTACATGCAGTTACGCTTTACTACTCTTGGCAAGTTACTATCCAAAATTAACATTTAATATCATTTACAGCCCTTTTCTTACTGTCTGCAAACAGAAACACAAACATAACAGAGAGCTCCATCTTCAGTTTTACAGAAATGAAAAGCTGTCTGCTAGTAAATGTCACAGTTTTCCGTGGACTCTACAGAGAGCCTGTATCAGCATCTGCAGCGCCCTCCATGGTGCCTTTGCTCCCCTCTCCCCTCATGGGAAGGAAGAGAGCGTACTCTTGCAGCTGCCACCAAGTCTTGGTTCCACCCGATTCTTTGTGTGCTTATCGAACTCTCAGACTAGCTACTTTCAGCTGATAAGCTCACTCAAAGGATAAATCTTATATTTTTTGTTTGACATAAAGTTCTGCACCTACAGTATTTCCAAGTAGTATTTAGTGGCCTCTTCATTCTTTAGAGCCAAATCCTTGAGAGGTTTGCTTATTCTAAATTTTTCTATCTCCTCTTTTGCTAGGTGCTTTTTTACCTAGCTATTTCAGTACCATTTAAAACAGTAGGGCAGTTGCAGAGCCTCTGTTTCAACATATCTGTAAAGGGATCTGAAGGGTGAAATCCTTCACAAACATTCGGGTCATACTCCTGGCATTGAATAAGGAGGACTTGAGAACCACTGTTCTGGGTCATTGTCATTCATTTGTAGGCTATGTAATGTATGAAGATGGATCTGAAAAGAAGAAGCAGTCATAATTTCCATTAGGTTTTTATCATCTTTAGCAAAATACTCAACACTGAAATATGCCAAAATAAGTACCAATCTCCGCTGTACAGAATACAAAATAAAACCTAACACCAATTGCTTCCATCTTAGTCACTTTCTTTGTGACTGGGACAAAATAACTAACACCTGCAACTTAAAGGTGGAGAGATGCATGTTTGCTCTTCTTTAAGTCCCTAGTCAGCTGGCTGTGAGGCAGGACTGCATGTTAAAGGTTTTGGCAGAGGAAACCTGCTCACCTTGTGTCAGCTGAGAAGAGAGAGTGAAGGGAGAGGCCAGGCAGGAAGATACACCCTTTCAGATCATGCCCATAGTCACCCATCTCTTCCCAGGAGACTACACCTCCTAACGGCAAATTACTTATAACTTCCCCATGACCAGCATGATTTAGTGACCTGCCAAACAGGTGACACTTTGGAGCCATTTTAGATCTAAACCATAGCAACTTCCAAAGTGAGGATTTTGAACTTTGGAAGAAGCATCATTTGTTTTTTAAATATGTCAAGTTCCAAGATTCAATATCAATAAGAATTTTCTACTGAATAATATGTCAGTTGAATATTTTTGTGTGAAACTGTGTAAACCATACAAACTATCACATTAGATAAGCAACTTGAACTATACAAACAATCAATTGTCATTTACAAATGAACATCTAGTGCTTCTAATCTGGACCACATGATATGAACTCCACCCCCAGTTCCATAATTCCAGAAATTTATGCAAGAAGCAACCAAAAGGGAAGTCCAAAAGATAGTGAGAGAAAAGTGAACTGACATGGGAGCTTTGGATTAAAAGAACAAAACAAGAAGAAGATATCTGATCTCCCAACTATCCTCACATCCAGCAGGACAAAGTACAGAAATCAGGATGCTTCTGACCCAACCTAGCAATAGGCAGTAGCCCAATGGATTCATTACTCTATAGGATCTACAGAGAGCTTGTCTTCCAATCACAGGTGAACTCACATGACTAACTGACTGAGAAACCTGCTAATAATAAGTGATCAGAGAAAGACTCCCATTTCCATTGAGTCAAGGGACTCTCCTTCCACAGAGATATAACTAAGCATATAACCGGCCATAACTAGCAGTCTTGACTGAAAATTGCTACTGTGCTGTCAGATGAGACTCGTCTCACCCACTCAAAGATTTCTCTGCAACCAGACAGCACCAACAATCTTTTGACCCTAGAACAAGAAAGAAACAGCCTTGGAAGAACTCCCCATGCCTCATATACCAGGGCTGCCCTGGAATAATGTCACAGTGTGATATTTTTAATTTCTTTTTTTATAATAAGACTCTTGTCCCTGGACAGAAAGACCCTGAAAAATGAACATCCCTTCCTAGGAAGGCTCTCTGGGCCCCCACAAACTACAGTTTCCTTCTTTTCCTACTGAAGACATGGCAGCATGGACATCTAGGAAGCAATGGAAGAGGAGGGCAAATATGGGAGGTTCTGCTACAAAATGCCCCTGAATGCAGGAGTCTGTGTATCTGTACACCTCGACACTCCACTGCCCCATGAGAGGCTTTCCATCCTGTCATACTGAAACTCTATTTTTCCCTGCCCCCAGGTCTTGTGGCAATGGTAGCCCTGCAATATAAGGTCAATGAATTGTCCCAAATCGACATCACAAAACACTAAAATTTAAACAGTTATTTTAACTGCAACCTAAAAATGTAAGCCAGGACCAGAATTCTAAACTCAAATAGACCAGCTGATATATAAAGCATTTAAATAGGACACTGAGTTTCCTAATATAACAGAAAAAATATCTATGATGTAGTGAAAAATGACTCATCAAATTAAGAACCAAGAAATGACAATTTGAGAGAGGAAGATCATCAACTGACTGTAATGGCAATATAAGCCAGATGCCAGTGATATCTAGGAATTATTTTAACACTATTGTAATAAAACTATCTGGACGGTCAGTTACAATGATCTCAAGTAGATGAAATTGACAAAGAATTAGAAGCTACAAAAATATTTAAGATGGAAAATATACAAGTGGAAAGTGCAACAGGGAAAATAAATAATTTTCTGGATAGTCTCAGTGCTGAAGCAGTAAAATAAGATGGTTGGATGAGTGAACTTGGGCAGCAATCAATCACATTAACCATGTTTGAACAAGAAAAATACAGTGAACTGGGGGAAATAGGAAAGAACAGGGCCTCTGAGACCTGAGGCCTACAGCAAATGAACCAGGAAAGATAGTAGGCATCAAATAGTATTCAGCTAAATAATAGCTTAGAACTTCAAATATTTGGTGAAAGACATAAACTCACATTCACGAAGCTGAAGAAATTCTAAGCAAGATAAATTCACACAGACCCATGAGAACACAAATTACAATTAAACTTCTGAAAGATGAAGAAAAAGAAAATACTTGAAAGTTGCCAGATAGAAATGACACCTTAGGACAATGGAAAAACACAACTGAATGGTTTTAAGTTTCTCACTGGAGATAAGAAAGAATCACTGCATTTTTCAAATGCTGAAATAATAGCTATTACATGAAATTATATCAGGTGAAACTATCGTTCAAGAATGATAAAGAAATAGCAAAACTAAGGTGAAAGAAAAGTAAAAGAAAGGTTTGCTAATCTACTGTCTTAAGCCACTCTGGTTGATGTAGCAAACTACCATAACCTGGGGGGCTTATCAAGAACAGAAATTAAGTAGCCGTAATTCTGGAGACTGGACAGCTGAGAAGTCAAAGTGTCAGAAGATTTAGTGTCTGCAGAGGGTTGCTTCCTTTTATGGCTATTTTCTTGTCCCAGATTCACACAGTGGGAAAGAGAGGAACCTGTCTTGAGTCTCCTTTGTAAGAGCAGTAACTCCCTTGATACTTTCATGAACAGGCTGGTGCCTATGAGGAAGGATGGAGACAATGCCCAGAGTTCCCATCCTATGAGAACACAGTAGTAGTGCTGTGTATGTATTAGACTGAACTCTTAACTGACACCAAAATTGCCAGACCTTTGATGTTAGATTACTTAACCCAAGAACTATGAAAGCTTTATTTGCATTACCTGTAAGCTACCCAGCCCAAGGTATTTTCTGTTTATGCACTCATCATAAGATGATCCTGACAGAGTATAATCAAAGAATAGATTGTTTATAGGCTCCAATATGGAATCCAGTGGCTACATGGTTAAAAGTTAAAAGTGAAAGAATGAAAAAACCTGTAATGTAAACATTAATTGAAAAAAGTTGGAATTGATATATTAATATCTGCAAACACAAGATTTCAAAGCATAGAAAATTACTCAAGGCGAAGGGAGACATTAGTGCTCAATTCACAAGGAAGGCAATTCTAAAAAGGTGCAAATGAAATAGCAGGACCTCAGAAAATATAAAAATCAGAAACAACAGTTGTGAAATAAATAGACAATTTCCACAGTTACAACTAAGACTTTGAAACCTCTCCACTGATATCTTTTGGTATTTGTAGTGAGGAAATCACAGTGGATATAGAACTCTATACTGCTAATAGTTAAATGGATTTCAACAAAGTAACTTAAACACTCCAGACAATAGTTGATATACCCTTTCTTCTAGAGCTCATGGAAATTTGAGCAAAACAGACCATTTACTGGAATATACAACAGTCTTCACAGTATTTAAATTAACTGAAGTCAAAAGAATGCATTCTCAGGTAACAAAATGAAACTGTAAATCATTAAAGGAAATTCAACAGCAAAACTACTAAACACATGAAAAGTAACACACTTCAAAATAGTCATGACTAAAAGAAAAAGTCTCAAAGGAAACAAAACAAACAAAATTGGGTAAATATAAAAACACAACATAGCGAAATCTGGAAGATATGGCCAAATCAGTGTTGAGAGAGAAATTAATAGCATTAAGTCGTTTTTGTAGAAAAGATAGTCTAATTTCCCAATTTGAGAAAACCGAACAAGAAAAAAAGCAACTAAGAAGAAATTAGAAGGAATTATATATAAAGATAAGTGTAGAAATCATCACAACTAAAAAGGAAACAATAAAGATACAAGTTATTATTTAGAGAGACAATAAAATATTATAGTAAAATTGTCCAGATTAAAAAATATAAAAGGAAAAACCACCAATAATTAATGCCAGGAATATAAAATGATCTTTAATGGTGGATGTCACAGCTATTAAAAGAATGCTAAATGAATAAATCAAACCAATTTGTGCTCATAAACTCACAAATTTGGGAGAAATGGATAAATTCTGTAAAATCCAAATTACTGTAATTCAAACAAGATGAGTAGATCATTTGAACTTGCCTATAACAATCAAAGAAATAGAGTTTTTAACACATAGTGTTAAAACAGAAGCCACACAGAATATGTATAGTTTCACAGAAGAATTCTACATATTTGAAGAATTAATAGAAATTTTATACATTTTCCATAAAATGGAAGAGGACAACTTCACAAATCTAGTAAATTATTGTTGTCAAAACAAAACATGCATAGTAAAAATAATTATGGGAATCATAAATCATGAACTTACCCTTAAACATCTTGCACAAAAGATTGGGAAATAGAAAAGAGTTATATCACGATTGTGTGGAATTTATGCCAGGTATATCAAGCTTGTTCAGTACTCTGTAATGCAACCTATCATATAAACAAGCTAAATAAAAATATAAGATCATAACCATTGATACAAAAATTAACAAAATTCTACACACCATTCACAATAAAATGAGCATTACTTCAATTTTATAAATAACATTTTCAAAACAAAATGTAAAACAAAAATATTTTTATAATTTGCATTACTAACAGTAAAAGACTGAATTATTTACCCTAAAATTGGGTACACAGCCAGCATTTCTGCATTCTTAACTGCTATCCAGCGTAACACTGAAATACATGGCACTGAAATAGGCAGAACAACAGGACTGCCAAACTGGAAAAGGGCGTTGCCACTGCCGCAATTTTCAGATGTCATATCGTAGAAATTCTCAAGGACTCTACAAAAACAAAGAAGCACACAAAACTCCTTTCATAGATTAGTAACTGTGCTCATACAAGGCCAGCATGTACACACACACATGGATACACACATAAACTACATTACACTAAATTACATCATGCAGATACTACAGTTAAGAACTGAACATCATGTACAATCACTTTAGAAAAAATGAAACGCTTGAAATAATATCTACAGACTGTATGCAGTCTGCATGGTAAACATTAAAATTGGTCATGAATGAAAAATCAAAGAGGGTAGTACACCTAAGTCATATCATGTTCCCATATGAGAAAAGTATCATTGCACACGTGTCAAGCTCCTCTAAGTTGATCTATAGACACAAGACAATTCTTACCAAATCCCAGCAAGATATCTTGTAAGTATAATTAATTTTAACTTAACATGTGCATGACAAAGTGCAAGTTGTAGAATAATTAAAAATATATCCAAATCATATTGTAGAAAGAATGACTCTACCCTACTAGTAAACCTTATTATACAGGTAATAACGTATACAGGTATACTAACTGAAACAGTGTGCTTTTGGAAAAGATACAGACTCACCTATTGAGGGACTGGAATGGAAAATCCAAAAAAGTCTTTCCACACTTATGTTCAACTGATTTTTGATACAGGTACAAAAGCAGTTCAAGAGCAGGATGATAGAACTTTTGGCAGATGGTGATGGAAAATTGGACAGCCATAGCCAAAAAAATAAAAAAGGAACTTCAGTATAACCTCACACTTAAAAAATTAATTCAATGCTTATTATACACTTAATTAAAATTTCATGCTCATAGATAATATGTAAAATGTTTTCTGCATGTGCTAATAATGTTTAAGCACATTTATTAAAAAATTTTTTGAAAAAAAATACATAGCAGGAAATCTTCAGGATTAAAGGCTAGGCAAAGATTTCCTATTACTGATCCCAAAAGAATGATTCAGAAAAACAGTGATAAACTGGACTTCATCAAAATTGAAAGCACAGAAAAACACAGAAAAGCTGGAAAAGCACAGAAGAGAATAAAAAACACTAGCCAGAGCCTGGAAGAGTATACTTGCAAAATATGTGTCTGGCAATAGGGAAATGACTAGAAATTAAAACATATAAAAGCATTTAGGTCTGGGTCAGTAGTCTGCGTGCCCCCACCACCAACGGAAAGTCGCAGGTTCGATACTCTGTGCTCCCACTAGCCTCACTGGGGCTCGGTGCTGTGGCCTGTAAAAGCATTCAGCATTAAAGAAGCAATCAAATGAACAAATTCAGTCAGGGCCGTTCCACTGACAAAGATAGCTGAGAAGTAATAAACACATGGAAATATTTCCAACATCATTAGAAAAAGATCAATGAAGTATCATTACTTATTGATCAGAGCAGCTAAAGTTAAAAACAAATAATAAAAATTCAAAATGCTGGCAAGGAAGTAACAAAACTAAATCTCAGACTTTGCTGCTAGCAATATAAGGTGGCCTGGTCATTCGGAAATTGTGTGACAGTCTCTTATACAACATGCAATTACAATAGATGAGCAATTTATTTGGACATGTAAATTGGGGAGAGGAAACATTTTTAATATAATATACAGATATACATGGCAACTTTATTTTTAATAGCCCAAAAGTAGAAATGAAATAGTATATATTCTTGGCAACTCTCTAGAGCATTAAACTGAGTAAATGGAAAAAGTCAATCCTAAAACGTTGCACACTATATTACTTCATTATTTGACATGAAAGGGCAAGATTCAGAAATAAATACAACAGTGATTGCTGAGGCTGAGGCTGATGGGCAGCACGAGACAGCCATGGAGAGAGTTACAATGGGCGTGGCGGAAGTTTTCTGTGTTGATTGAACTATTTAGTATCTGAACTGTTGTGAGGGATATAGATACACATACGTGGTAAAATTAATGCACAAAATGCAAAGAAGAGCAAGTAAAATTGGTGTACTCTGAAGAGATAGATATTTTGTACCGATGTCAACATCTTGGCTATAATACTGTACCATTATTTTGAAAGATGGAGAGACAATGGAGAAAATATTTCTAAAAATTACAATTCTACAATTA
Source organism: Cavia porcellus (assembly GCF_034190915.1). Lineage (NCBI taxonomy): Eukaryota > Metazoa > Chordata > Mammalia > Rodentia > Caviidae > Cavia > Cavia porcellus. Next base: position 24,752,508 of record NW_026947510.1, on the reverse strand, counting down.
TCTCATTAAGGTTTTTCAATTAGAAATACAAGCAATATGACAGACTAGCCCAGAATTATTTTCAGGAGGTTTGTCTGCAATGGAAATCAGTTGTTCTGAACCCAAGAAATACCCAGGAGGTGGAAAGAGATACGTATCAAACCTCAGTCTATCAACACAGAGCTGAACCTGAAAGGCCACGCGCTTTATTCAAGCTCCGTCCACTCACTGTCCCGGCTGGCTTGGTATGCTGCACACACTGTTCGCATTAGAGAGCCATTTCCTCTGCACAGATGTTTTCAATCCTCATAGACCACAGTGAGGTACAGAACAACAAAATAGCTTCCTCATCTTCAGTGACTACTCTCTCCCAAAGAGTAAAACTTTCGACTAGTTTCACAAATGTTTCCCAAAATATGAGACACATCCAATTAAAAGCTAACATATGCTACTAATAAAAAAATTTTGTTCTGTAAACTAAATAGTCAGCCATTTTAAGTAACTTTCCATAAAAGGAAACCTAAAAGCAAGTACAAAATAAACAAAACCAGGCTACAGTGAACTTTGACCTGAACTGATCAATGTAAGGAGTTTCATTCTGGCCTTTGTTCTTGGTATTAGGCCAGCTTCCGCATTATAAAAGTATGAATGAATTGTTCCTGGTTATAAAGGAAGCAGGCATTCAATTCACAAAATTTAGAAAAGAAGAAAAACATACAGAGAATAATATAAGTCCCAATCTCAGATTTCCCACTAGCCATTGTGATTCTTTTGTTTTAGATTCCTTCAGCTTTGATTTTATTTACCTGTGTAAGTATTTAGTAGAATTTAAATGCACATAGGGCACAAATCTTCCTTTTTAATTTCAGTGTGCTGGTCCATTTTAGACACGCAGATGATCCCATTCATTCGCAGGGAACTGGTACTTGTACATGACACACCTTGATCCTCTCTCCTTTCTCCACCCCCCTCCCGGGCCTTCCACTGCTTTCCCCCTCCTTATTTACAAATGCTTGGTTTCCATTTTTCCTTTCTTTTCTCATTCTTTTTCCTTTCCCATCCTTCATTTCCTTTTCCCTTCCTCTAGTTCCCCTTCTTATTTAAACATTTTCTTTCTATTTCACAATATCTGTTACACATTTTGGCCCTTATTTACAATTTTGGTTTCACACATCAGAGAGATGACACAATTTTTACACAAACGTGTCTGACTTATTTTACTTAAGACTATGGTCTTAAGATGCATCCACTTACCTAGAAATGTCTCACTTGTCCTTCTTTATGGCTTAGTAGTACTCCACTGTGGAAAAAAGAAAACCACATCTTTGTTCATCCTTCAGTTGAAGGACATTTGAGCTGTTTCCAAGATTTAGCTATTACGAATTGTGCTGCTATAAACATGGGCGTGCGTACATGACTATGATGTGGTGCTTTTAATTTTGGGGGAAGATACCAAGAAAAGTTGAATCAAAATGGAATCTCTAGTTTTTTGAGGGATCTCCACACTGATTTTCACAGTGGTTGCACCAGTCTACACTCCTACTAACAGTGGAAAAGGGTCCCTTTTCTCCTATACCCTGTCAGCATGGTTGATTTCTTGACAATAGCCATTATTTCTGGAATGAGATAGATCTCAGTGTTGTTTTAATTTGCATCTCTTGAATGACTAGTGATGTCAACTTTTTTCATATATTTATTTGCTATTTCTACTTCTTCATCTGAGAAGTGTCTGTTTATTTTAGTTGGCCTTTTTTGGATTGGGTCTTTAAGTTTGGGGAAGTCTGAGTTTTTTTGAGTTCTTTATGTATTCTCAATAATACTCCTTTGAAGAACAGTTGGCAATTTTTTTTTTTTTTTTTGCATTCTGTTAGTTGCCTTTTCACTGTGTTGTTGGTTTCCTTCACAGGGCAAAAGCTAGGTTGTTTTGTTTTGTTTTGTTTTGTTTGACAAAAAGAATAAAAACTGATACAGAATTTCAAAATAAAATAATAGGAAATTAATACTGGTTTATATATTATGTATTATCTTCAAAGTAGCTGTTCACAAGGTATGGGCATAAAAAAATGATCAAACAACTGTTCAAAAATGAAGCACAAACTGTTCTTTTTAATGAATTAATGGAGATCAGCAATATAGTTATCCATCTTCTGTACACACACACACACATTATATAGATGTATAATCTTTTCTCTTCTGTTTTCCTTTCCCCATCCTAGTTTTTCTTTCCTTTCAAGCAGTTTCTTTCCCTCTCCCTTTCACAATATCTACGAGTTGTTGATTCTTTGTAATGTGTTCTGTGTGGTTCAAGTTTTCTTCATGAACTCTTTGTCTACACGTATATCTTCCAGAGTTCAACCCATTTTATCTTCTAACAGATTTAGTGTTTCTGTTTTAGTCTTTAAAGCTTTGCCCCATTTTGATTTTGGTTTAGTGCATATTGACAGACTTGGGTCTAGTTTTTTAGTCTAGGGATATAAAAAGTCAGTTTTTCCAGTGTGTTTTATAAAAGAAGCTACCTTTTTACAATAAAGGTGCTTCGCCCCTTTGTCAAAATCAAGGTGACTGAGTGTTTTGGGAGTTGTTTCTGCATCTTTTAATCTGTTTCATTGATCTTTGGGTCTGGTTTGTTTGTTTTTGTCATTGTCATGTTGTTTTTATCACAGTTGCTTGGTTGTATAACTTCAAGTCAGGGGCTGTATGCTTCCTGCCTTAACTTTGTTGCCCAGAACTGCTTTTGCTATTCTAGGTCTCCTCTGGATCCGAATTAATTTTAGGATTGCTTCGTCTAATTCTGTGAGGTATGCTAGTGTTATTTTGGTTGGGATTGCATTAAATCTTTATAACAGTTTTGAAATTATGATCATTTTCATTCTATTGGTTCTTCTTATCCAAGAACAAGAAATATCTCTCCATTTTCTGATATCCTCTTCCATTTCCTTTTGCAGAGTACCATAGTTTTCAACGTAGAGATACTTTACTTCCTTTGTTAAATTGATTCCTAGGGTATTTCATTTTCTTTGATGCTATTGTGAAATATCTCTTTCAATCAGTGAGCTGCTTGTGTATAGGAAGGTGACTGACTTCTGAGCATTGCTCTTGAGTGTTCACAGGGCAAACATCTTAAAGTTGCACTCAGTGAAATGGTACAGGTTTGGATCCATGACTAGCATCACAGCACAAGGCACTACCAGTCTGACCTATGCCCCTATGGTTTGATAGATTACTCCAGAGCAAGGTGGCTTCACTTCTGACCTACACAACATTCAGTGCTTATGCCTATGTTGGAAATTCATATAAAGGGAATGTGTGATTTGGAGCCTTGTCACTGTGTTATTCCCACTGACTTACTGGGTTTTATTCAGTTGGAAGTAACATCAGTATATTCTTTTCTCCTACTGTGGTATTTTTCCTGTTGTTAATAAACAACACTTTATAGATTCTTCCTATTGTTTGGTATTTACTTGTTTCCAATATGAATCTTGCTAATTGATTGTCATGCTTACTGACTACTCATCATATGTTCTCTTAATTTTAGTCACTTTGGCAGTAAAATATAATTTTAAGTTAAAATAAGAACACATTGAGTTGAAAATTTAACACATTGTGCTTTACAGTTAATGTTACATCCCGGCCCTTCAAATGGGTTATCCCTTGGTATCATAAAATTCCTCATTTTGACCTGTGGCTATTATAACTACATATTTAGCTAGATTAGTTACAAAAATAACTTTTATGAAAGGTCACAGAAATTGTCTAAAGCAATAAATGTTTGAATTTTAAAAGAGTATAATCCTGCAAAGTTTGTATAGGTAGTTATGAATCTAAAATCATCTGCATATTTTGAAGGAAGTAGATTTTAACAAAGCAATTATCATTATTTGATAGATATTAACTTACTGATCAATTTTAAAAATAATGATACTTTGTCCTTTGCACTAAAGTGTAATGACTCATACAATAAGATATATAAAGTTACAAGAATATAGCATAAACTAACTCCAGGATAATATTATAAATCAAGTATTGGTTGACTTTTTTTCTTAATCCTGGTTGTGTGGAATATTAATGATTCATATTAGAATTAGGATTCTACCATGTAAATTTAAATCTTCCTTCGTGTTAAACTTATCAGAAACTAAAATTTAGTCAATATACCATAAAATATTCTATTGATATTTATTTTGTTATGTACACAACATGTTGTTGCTTTTTTTAAACTCTCTTCTTTCTGTTTATTTTTCTCTAGGTTAGGAACTTCCCATTGTTTGTGTGTGTGTGTGTGTGTGTGTGTTTGTGTGTGTGTGTGTCTTTATTTATGAACACGCATAACACATTTTGTATATTGCTGAATATTTCTTACATTTTTAAGAGCATACAAAGGAGGTATTCAAACACTGGCTGTAAATGTGCATAGGTATATTTCTTTAAGATTTTCTTTTGAGAAAAGATACAGACGTAAACACATTTTTATTAACTTCCCCATTTCAAACTGTTTCAAATCTATAAGCAGAATAATGATACTGAGCAATAAATTCTGAAGTTTACTCGTTTATAATCAGAAAAGATGCTGTTCATTATGTTTAAAGCCCTCTGCGGTCTGGGACATGGTTACTACAGAATCATATTTCATTTGTTACCCTCTGTTTAGTTTTGATGACATGAACTCTGTCTCAGATTCTGTCCCCAGTAGGAGGCATTGCAGAATTACTTACAGACACCAGTCTTCCTTATGGCTTCCATTTGACTTAGAGGTGAGGTCAGATGTATCTGGTCACTTATCTGAAGGTACTGCCACCACCATGGCTATACCTTATGAAGGAATATTTCTGATATTTATAATCTGTTATACTAGTGAAATTGTTCAGTGTCTATCCACTTCATGAAAACACTTTTGAATTATTTTAACCTATGCACTTAGCTAAATCTCCTTTGGGTTACTCTAGACAGACTAGAGTAAACAAAGAAAACAAAATGTAGACTATAGAAATGTAGACTATAGACTATAGAAAACAAACTGCCACCAATAATTTGGCATCCTGAAGGCTATACAAACAATTTTTAAAGTCTCATTTTTGTTCTCTACTAAATCACCTAACTTTTTTATTGAGATACAATGAAGTGTCAGTCAGTCCTCTAGCTATTTTGTGTGCAGGATACACAAAGCAAAATTTAAAATAATATTTTAAGGTGTGGAAAATACAGTCTCTTGTGTTCCTACAAATGCAACCTCTAAGGAAAGTTAAAACAAAAAAATAAACAGAATGAGATTCATTTTTCTCAGGCACATAGTGTCACAGTGTGAAGAGATCTTTGGACTCTTGACTCTGGGCTAGCTGTGTATTTTCACAGGTGGTAAGATGAATGATAATAACATCTCAAACTTAAAAAGCTTACATCCAGTAAAAGACTGTCTCCTCAATCCAGTTTTCCCCTGGCTTCTTCCACTTCTGTCAGTGGCTCCGCATTCTCCTAGGACACTTTTGCAAAGTCCCTGGAGAACAGCTTTTCTGCTAGTAGCTGGGAAGACAGTCACCTGCAGACTGGGAGTGGGCTCTACTTTCCAGCAAGCTGAACATTTCATAAGGGGTGTCCTGCCTGCCAAGTGTGTTAAAAGTTGAAGGAAGACCTGGGCACGTATTACAGTTTAATCAGAGTTTGGAGCTCAGAATCACTTCTCTGAGTGTCTTTCCCTGAGGACTGTCACTGTGAGGCTCAGCTTGAAAAACAAAATCCAAACAATGTCCACAGAACTCTATTCTTGTGGATACTGAGATACAAAGACAGTTTCCAGAATAGACTTAGACTTCAGAAACTAGATCGATCCAAAAGGAATAAAGTGTAATAGTTGAATACCTAGAATAAACTGGAAGCCACTCGTCAGTCAGATAGATGCTAAATGAAGCAGAAGCTGAATCTGAGACAGGCAAACGATTTACCTGTTTTTAAAATACATGTTGTTCCTTAATGCTGGGTATGAGAATGTAACCCTCACATATTTCCAGTAAGACTGTACATCATTGGATGGAGGGCAGAGTCACAGACAACAGTACAGCTAAATTTAAAACAAAGGCAGCAGAAATTAGAAAGAAAAGTGAGTAAAGAAATGCTCATATCTTAAAAATAGACAGAGGATAGCAATTAATTGTGTACCATACTTTAGAGGGCAAAAAACATTGTGATTTATCTGTGCTTTCTAACTGCCAAAAAATAAACTTATCCTGATTAATTTGTACTGTTACTTTCTCCACTCCCTTTAACTGGAGTAAAAGAAATATCTAAGGGCTACAATGACAGAACTTGAAGAATGAAGTCAGCTTTGGGAAGCAAGTTGTTTGTTTTCACTGATTCCTCCAAAGGCTTAGAAACTGATAACTTTCAGTTTTTGTATGTGCCATGCCTCTCTTTTGTGTAGAGACAGAAGCAGAGAGGGGCAGGGAACACAGCCTCCCTTAGTCACCGAGGCTGCAAGACCAGCTCCTCCTTTCTGCATGGAAAGGTGACACCAGGAAAGTCCTCGAGTGTCGAGTGTTGAGGCACACTGCACAGGGGTTCTGGAGGCTGCCTCTTCCGGTCTCTGCAGCGTGATTCAGCTTGTAATTGTCTTTCCAAGACCAATTTAATTGCTTTCATCTGTGTTGTGCATCTCCCTTTGGACCCAACACAAACATCATTCTCAAATAACTTCTAAAAACACTACAGACACAGCTATTACTTTTTTGCTTGGAAAATTTAAATCCACATTAAGTGATCCATGTCACTGTATTTCTACAGTATAAATACTTGATTCCTTGATTTGATGTCTCAATAATCCTTCCATCAAAAGAGATAGGAAAGGTAATTTTTGTTATAGAAATAAAACTTTTAATTCTTATCTCTCTCTGCACTGGAGCATGACCAACCTATTGATAAAGGAAGGAGCAGGAACAGAATTTTACTAAAAGACTAACTGCTTGTTTGAAACTCAGGACACATGTTATAAGATCTCAAAAGCACAGGCTTTTATTATGAAACAAGAAAGGTAGTTACCCAATTGTATGATTCACGTTAACAAAAGCGAATCAACAGAATGGCAAGAACGCAGCGCGCTTGTGGCATTCCCGAGGTTCTCCAAGAGGCTCGCTTGAATCTGCGTCTATTACAGCAAGACCCCTCTTTCTTTGTACTCTCTGCATCTCCATTTGGGACATCTTCCAGAACAGACAGCATCGTTTTCTGGAGAGTCTTTCATAGATTTGCTTGTCTCTGTATCTAAACTGAATTATAATTTGCAATACCAAAGTAATAAGATTGTCATAATATTGGAACTAGTGTGGCCAGCAAGAGTATCACGTGGGACACCAGCTCCATCTTTTGTTCCTGAAAATTCTAATGCTCGGTGCTTCCTGCTGGGCTTGTGCAGTTTTGACCTCTCAAAATCTTGTGATGTCAGAGGCAGGGCTTGAGAAAGCCGCTCAGATCGCGGGAGCTGCTTCTCTTGGTGGACCCTTCCAGCAGGGAGTCCACCGCTGATGGTGCTGCGAGAAGCAGGGCCTGGTCAGAGGCACCCGTGAGGAAAGGACCTGGAGGGGCGGATGCTCACCCCGCTCCTCCTCCGCCCGCTTCTCTGCTGCCCGGGTGTGAGCAGCTTCTCTCCACAGCAAACCTTTCATTCCCATCACCTCTGCGGTGGATCCAGCAAACCCAGGACTAAGACATCTGAAACTATAAAGCAAAATAAACCTCTCCTAAAAAATAAAAAATAAAGATGAACCCCTCTTTTTCTGGGTTGTCGATGTTAAAAGCATTCTCTCCTAGTCAGGAGATAGTGTGTTTCTACATCTAGACTACAGTTACTTCTTCTTCAATATATCTCAGTGGGTATGTTACTCGTAGTGTTTGGTGTAAAACTGAAGACTTAGTGATTTTGTAAAAATATTCTTATAGCTTTGATTCTTTTTTTATGAAGCATTTATTTCCACAGATTCTAAGTTAAATTATTTTAAAATGACATTTGCCCTTGACCACAGTAATACAATATGACGTTTGGCTCTCGGACCACGCAACTTTTAAAACCAAATTTAGCCTTTTAACTTAATTTATTCCTAATATAATAACTAATCCCTTTCTTGAATCATTTAATTCAATTTGGAGTTGAATTATAATCTACAATCTGCAATTTCTGAGTATTAAAAGGTCAAATAAAGAAAATAACATAATGTGAAGATGTTTGCCTTTGTAGATCTACCTTTGATGGGATAACTACAGGTTTAAGTAAATATTTTAAAATTGTAATTAATTTAGTGATTTTAGTACATGCTTCATTAGGGAACAAATTTGGTTGTTTTTGAAATAAATTTGTACCCATGGCTCCCAATGAAGTAGCAGGAATTATCGCTGGTAGAAATAGTGCATGAATATATTAATGTCAAGCATCTATTAGATTGGCCAAATCCAAAACACCACCAACAGCACAAACTAGACAGGAACTAGTCTGGAACAATGGGACATGTCATTCTTTGCTGTTGGGACTGGGAATTGGTGTAGTTATCGTGCCAAACAATGAGGAGTTTCTTACAAAGAAAAACATACTCTTTTCAGATGATCCAGCAACCTGGTAGTTACCCAAATAAGTTCAAGCTTTTAGTCACACAAAACACTGCTGTAACTGTTAATCTTGATTTTTTAGTTTGACTTCATTAAGATAAGGGCTTTTAGTTTGCCTGAATTAGCAAAATACATTTTCATGCATGTCTAAAAGATGTTTTCAGAGACCGTTAGCATGCAGGCCACCAAACTGAAAGGGCCCTCCCTGGGTCTGCATGGCACCCATTGAAGCCTGGATGGAATGACAGGGAAGAAGGAGGAGGTTGCTCTGCAAAGCTCCACCCTGCTTTCCAAGCGGCAGCCTTTGACCACCATCTTCCTTCAGTATCACATTCCTGCTTCTCTGGTCCAGATGAATTTACAAGAATGGCTCTCCGGAAGCTTCCAGGCCTTAAGTCATAGATCAGCACTGAATCCTTGATCCCATTTGTTCTGAGGGCTCTACCTTTTGGGTCACACAGCTCCTGGATTCACTGGGTCCCCAGTATGTAGATGTTCACTATGGACTTTTGATTTCTTAAGCCTATGTAATATACCCTTCTAGACATATACAATTGATTGTATATACAATCAGTTTTACTCTAGACAGCCCTAACCAAAACTTGCACGAACATTTATGGCATATTTCTCACCAATTTCTAAAACTTGAATAAAGCCAAGCTATCTCTTAGAAATTGAAATTAAAAAATAAAATGTGGACTTTCTGGCCAAAGCAATATTATTTGATACTAAAATCAAATGACATATCAAGCCAAAAAAATACATGAAGGAAATTTCAATACCTCTTACTAAGTGAAGGAACTCAATTGGAAGATTACATATTATATTGCACCTGGAAAAGACAGAATCAGGCAAACAGATCAGAGCTACCATTCCGATTTGTGATTTACATTGTGCATATATGGGATCAAAGAGGATCTGGAAAATCTTTGCTGTTAAAAAATAATAGCACAGTAAGGGCTGTTCTTTTTATTAAAATAGATATCTTCTTTGCATCCAAAAAATCATTTAAAAATTGAACTGGTTAAATAGTTTTAAGTATTTGCTAAAATAATTATTGTCATTTTTAAAAATCTAAATGTACCCACAAAGCTTCATGCACTCATAGGGGAAGCTTTTTGAGATGGATTGAATTACTGAGGCACAGTAGCTAACTGTGATGCTAGGGGCGGTCCTGGCTGGACGAGATGGGTGACCTGGGGCCTGACCTCACAGTGCGCCTCCCTCCTTGACTCTGCCCTTCTCCCTCTGCTTCGTTGGTATTAGGACATGAGCTGCTCTCCTCTGCCCAGGCTCTTCTACCTTGGATTTAACCAACTACAGATTAAAAAATGCGAGCCAAAGTAAAACTTCCTTCTTTTAAATTATGTCAGTCACTGTGTCTCAGTGACAAGAAGGGCATGATGATGATTGCGTTTCCAAACTGTTGAAGGTTTTCTTTATTTTACAATGCATACATAATAACATATTCAATTTATTTGTATTTCAAATGATTTCGCTAGTTCTCCGGAGCCCAGGCAGTAGGACCCCAAAGGTCTGTTCTCATGTGCCACTGAAATGTCATTTTCCTTAAAGATTATGGTGCTTTCGCGAATCTGTTGAAAGTTAAACACAAATGCACAAATTATTAAATTCCATACAATAATTTTCTTTTCAGGGCCTAATACAGTTATTATTTCTAATGTCATCTGTAATTTAGTGAACTAAAATGATACCAGAAGTGGACTAGACTTGCCAGCTGCTAGTAACCAGTCTCCAATCTTCATCTGAAGCATTCCAGAAAAAAAAAAAAAAAAAAAAAAAAAAAACCTGAGGATTTTCACACATAGCTCTTCTTAAAGAAGTTCTGGTTGCACAGCATTCAGTGTATCAGAACACACCCACCCATCTGATAATAAGACATTAAAAGACAATATTTATGATATGTCATAGTACGTGTTTCTGAGCTCATGCCTTTTATAAGCCTGCAGTGCTGTACCATCATAAATGCTTGCACTGGTTTTCTGGTTGATCTTTGTGTCTTTAAATTGACCTAAGTCTCATCTTCAAAACAGAAGCATAAATGCTGGGTGGGGACCTCTGGAAGTATCAGGGTGGGAGTTGAACAACAGAATGGACAATGAGGTTCCAGAGAGCTGTGACCTTCAGTTCCAATCTATTCCCAGCTTCCTCTGGACCTCCAGTGTCCGTGGCTGATGCAGAAGCATCCATGGAGCCCTGTCCTGCAATGACTCCTTGTATCAAGACATCTTCATTCCTACTTACTCCCTACAATTTTCTGTTCCAAATCATTGTTGTTTTATAAGTGTCTGCAGATACCTGACCGGGTATGCAAAGGCCAGCAAATAATAATCAACTCTAGCCCAGTTCCTTTTATGACTGGCATTATCGGTGGAAGACATTTGTCCCATATTGATATGATTAGAGTGATAAATGATCTCCATAGGAAGCATTCTATCTATTCATCTGGAAGGAGCACATAGTTCCAATTTCACCTTCATTCCTTAACAGACCATCAAAAGCTAGGATTTTGATATATAGTAGATAGAGATATAACTGAGATATTTCTATGTGTTATATTATTCAATGTACCATCATATATTTATAATTTATATATTACATAGTAATATCCAGATGCAACTCTTTTTTTTGTCTTTTTCCTTTTTATCGGTACTGGGGATCGAACTCACGACTGCCTGCTTGCAAGGCAGGCGCTTATGCTGCTGAGCTAAATCCCCAGGCCCCCAGATGCTACTTTTAATAAACCAGTATAAATTCATCAGTGTAATATATATGGTGATTTGTTGCATCTTTTTATAAAATATTTTCATTCACTTATTATGATTCATTAATTCAGAAAAATTTGTATATTGCATGTATATCGCTTTAGTAAGTTTTTTAAAAAATCTGTATCTACTTTAGATTATCTGGGCAAATACTTCTTTTTGATATTCATATCTTTTTTAACCAAGACACTATTTCTAATCTGAATTTTTCTATAGCCTCATTCACATGTTTGTTTGTTTTCTGCTGCTATCATTTCAGAAAACCTAGGTGGGTGGTTTTTGATTTCTTCTCTTATTGTCTCTTGGACTTATCCTGGGTGCTCTGGGGATTACTACTGTCTTGTCATTTTTCTGTTTGTTAATTTTAATTTGTTTTCTGCATTGATGCTTGTAAGTTGCTTATATAGATGATTATCACTAGTATGGAGGTGCACCTAGGAAATGTCTATGCCTTAGAGATGCCTTCATGTGTAGATGCCCCTTGGTCTTTGTGCCTGTCTCAAGATCCTACCTTCCCAATTTATTGGAGTTCAGTGTTTGCTCTCTACTTGACTCAGCACCCAATACTTTGCTACTGGACTATGTGATGGTTATGACTCAGGACAATCACAGTATTGTCATATAATAGTTATGACTCCTGACTAACTTAGTAAAATTATCATTAACATTTGCTTTAAGCACCTCTTAGAAACTGACAAACTGTGGTGACTATTAATTTGGTAACTTTAAGAACAAGATATACAATTATATAACAAAACCCAACATAAGCCAGGAACTTGTGGGTAATGAGTTTCCCTTAGTTGGGTGATTTCACCCTATGGTTGGAGAATTTAAGAAGGATAGTAAACAAGGTGGAGAGGTAAATGGAGAGATCTATATCAGAAGCAAAGCTGGAGGACAAAGGATGACCACTAAGGCCATGGGAAACTGGAGAAGAGAGCAACAGAGAAAGAACAGAAGAGAAAGTAAATTATTGAAGTTAATCAGAAAGACTAGAGAAAAGATTCATTCACTTGAAAATACCAAAATGTCAAGAAAGGATTGGGTGAGGGAAGAGAGAAGAGGCAAGTAAAACAAACAATAATAGTAAAAACCCAAAGAAATAAACAAACAAAAACAAAAGCAGACAGAAAAAGGAAAACTGTCCCTGCCTGTGGGTAGGTCCACGGAGACCCTAGAGGGGGACTGGGGATGAAAAGGAACAATGGACACAAAGAGCAGAGATAAGATGAGGAATGCCAATCAAGTCTCGTTCATTCACAGAAGGAGTAACAAATATATAGGGTATTGAGGAGGAGGGACTTGGGTTCTGAGACGTCAGCAGGTAACTTAGCAACAGTGGCAGGACCGATGGTTATAGGTCAGTTCAAATTTCCCCGGGTGTGATTCATAAGGCGGGCTGATTAACATAATTTAAAGTGGTACAGCCGGCTAATGTTAAAGTGGTACGGCCCACAGATGTTAAGGTGGCACGGCCCACAGATGTTAAGGTGGCAGCCAATTACAGGGCTTCCCACAGAAAACAAAACAGAGAAAGAAAAAATATTAATAAAATGCCCCTGGTGTCCACAGTCCTATAATAATGCCCAACACAGATGCCCACCTACGCTGGGTATTCCTGCCAGGCTTGAGTAGGATTAGTGTTTCAGGTGTGGGGCTTACCTTGGCTTCCAGCTGGGGAGGCTGGAGCTAGTCTCAGCTGATAACTTTCTGTATGTCACTTGGCAACCCACATACTCCTCTCCGTTTTTCCTGTTTGTCCCTGTGTTGCTTTTGTGGTTGCTGTGGCATCTGAGACAATGAGGCCTTCTCTGAGTCTGGAGTACAGTTGACTCCTCCTGGCCCTGCACAGCCCCTCCACTCCACTTCCACCAGCATGTCTCTGTCCTGTCAAGCTACTTGTGGCCAGACGGCATGCTGTGGGCTGACTCTCTGCTCCTACACCTCCTTGGAGACAGCCCAAGGCTGCTAGGCTCCCTTCAGTCTCCGACCCACCCCCTTATTGGGGTGCAGTTTAAGGTTGCTTCAGTCCCACCTGGCTCAAGCCACTGGTCAGGGAGTGATGGGGGTCAGGCCGGTCACTCACATCCTCATTGCCACCACTCCTGCAGGTCCTCACTCCCTCACCTTGCTGTTTCTACAGGTTCCAGGGAGCTGGTCTGGCACACAACTCCCCTCGCCCCCCAAAAACTAAACCAAAACAAAACAAAAAACCTGGCAGGTAGTCTGCTGGGGAGGGAGCTGCTCCCAGCTCACTTGCCCTTATGTGTCAGCGAAGTTTGCTGCCAGACTGCAAAGTCTTCTGTTTGGAGAAAGGCAAAAAAGGTAAGGGGCCTTCCATCCCATATCTAGTCTGTGGCCTGAGTTAGCTGCACTAGTCAGTCCATCAGTCTTTCTGGAAACTTCCCACAATGGTTTGTACCTCGCATGCCCTTGCTGCAGTCCCACCAGCAGCCCAGTGGGGCATCTTGCCATTCTGTGAAGTCCTACGTCTATGCGCTGTTTGACCTACGAGTCTCCTGTTTCAGATTGATTGTGCTATCAGGATGTATGTCTCTGTGTTTTGGGTTGATTTTATTCAAGTAGCTCCAACATTGCTCTCCGCTACTCAGCCATGTTGGAAACTCCAGTCTTACAGTTTTGATGTCACGAAGTAGACGTCACAAGATGTTGTTTTTTTGCCTCACACCAGCTATATATTTTGAGATGATTTGCATACATTCTTATTGTCTTTGCTTCTACTTACCCCTGCCACATTAATATTCTCCCTCTAGAGTCATTTTGCTTTTTCCAGACATATTTTCTCTAAAATTTTCTCTGTGAGGGCTCATTGCTGAGAAATTCGGTTTTTGAAAGACAGAGTATTCGGTTCACATTCTTGAGTTTACTGAATAAAAAGCTTTAAACTTAGAGTTATGTGCTTTTTTCCTCTTCATTTTGAAGTGATGATTCTCTCATTCTGGTCTTGGCTGTCAGTGATAAGATACCATGTATCTCTCTCCCTGGCAGTTCTCTGTGGAAAGTTTTTCTTTCAGGATACACTGACACGTAGAAGGCCTTGAAAGCCTTTGGTGCTATGCTGTCTCTCTGTAAGGTTAACAAATAAGAAGTTGATTACGTCCCTGGATTTGCATTTCAAAAATTATTCAGCAGCTGTCTCTGAATGTTTCTTCTTTCTCTAGTAATCTTGCATCTCTTTTTTTGAAGTCCAATTTGCTATGTGTTAGACATTCTCAGTCCTCCATTTGCATCATCACATCTTCCTTTTTAAATCTCTCTTTTCTCATTTTTATGGGATGCATTCAAGGAAATCTCCAGGTATCCTTAATGAGTTACTCATTTCATTTTAAAGTCAAGTAGCATATACAATTTTTAATCTCAATCATATTTTTACTTAATTAAAATCATATTTTAATCTTTTCCAAGTCTGTTTTATCATTTGAGTAATTAGCCTTTTATACCTTGCCTCATTTGTAGCATCCATATTATTATTATTATTTTGTTCTATACTAGTATCTTTTACTTACTTTTGTCGGGAACTTAAAATAGTTGTATTCCAGGCAGAGATGATACTCGCATCTTCCATAGCTGTGCAGTAGTTCCTTTGGGAAGGAGTTTGGGACCACTTCTTCCGGATGTCTGTATGGGCAAGCTCTAACCCAGGACCTATGTTGCATTAAAATTACATTTTCATTTGAGCTCACACATGGTATGATTTGTTCAAGGTCATAGAATTTTTTTATTTTGAGCTATCCAGAATTCAGACCAAGTTTCCCTGAAGTCTGCATTTTCATTTCCTGTTTTGTTTCCTCACTGAAGGTCTCACTTTTTATGGGTTCTATATTTAACTGCTCTAGAATGGGAGGCACAGAGCCACTCTCTGTGTGGCACGGCCCTGGCAGAATCTCTTGCCTGCAGCCTGCCTCGGGTCTGCCCCAGCTCGGCAGGGTCTGGTGCAGCTTCCAGCAGCTCCTCTTGTTCTTGGGGCTTCATAGCTCTTAGAATGCAGCGTTTCGATTTTGGCAGACCACTAAACGCTCCACTTACTGCCAGCGACTTACGTGTCACATCAGAACTGCTTTTAAAAAATATCATCCAGTATATTTCCAAATAAACTCACCTCTTCTCCTCCGACCATTTTGCCCCTCTTCTCTCTCTTTTTCATCTATAGATCTTTGTAGTACTTTCTTTGAATGTTTCAATGAGTCTTAAATTATGACAAATTCAGTAAATTTCAATAAAATCAGTGACATTTTATTAATTTACCTGAAATATAATTGTGCAGATTCGAGTTTTGGTTTTAGCAACATGCTCATCATATATATGGAACTTTCTTTTTATTTTTATTTATTTATTTATTTATTTATTTATTTTTTGTCTTTTTCATTTTTATCGGTACCAGGGATCGAACTCACGACCACCTGCTTGCAAGGCAGGTGCTTATGCCGCTGAGCTAAACCCCCAGCCCCTTATTTTTATTTTTTAAAAAGGTACAATAGATATTGCAAAAGTGAAAGGTGAAGAAAATGCTCAAAAAGGAAGAACTACTGAGATGGAGAAAAGGAAAAAGGGATATAAATATATAGATAGCCATATATACTAAATTCTATTAGTTCATCAAAAAGAATAGTTTGAGCTTACATTGTTTGAGCAGTTTTTCATGTCTATAATTTTGTAATCTGAGCAACTACTTTGAAGATAATAGTACTCAATATATTAACCATTGTTAGTCTCCTATTATTTTGTTTTGAGATTTTAATTTTCTTTATCTGATTTTCAAAAAAAAACCAAACTAACCCATGCATATCATAAAAATGACAGCAAAACTGCATGTATTAAAACTATTATACTTTATAATTACTATGAGATTGTATTACCACTTTTTATTAAATTTATATCAAAGTGATCTAGAAACTTTTATTTCTAAGGTATATATTATGTAATCAGCACAATAGAATATATGCTACTACTGTATTTTTTCTATACATGCATGCACACATAAGTTTACATTCTTTCTTACTTATTTTATGTTATTCTGGAGTATATTGATGTAAACCTTTCACATATTATTACAAGTAGTGCATTTCAAAAATGTCAGAAATGCAGAAAATAATATCAGATATGTTTATGGATCCTTCCCTGAGATGAAACACTTGTCAACAGTTTGTTTCATTTCTCTCTCCTGTGTGTCAACGGTCTGTGTCTATCTGTACCATTTTTTTAAGCAAAAGATACAGTTAAAGCCTCACCTTATTTTTATTATCTATTGCATCATAGACTTAATCACTGCCCTGAATTATATTTTTGCTTACAGTAGTTTAATTCTAGAAAACAGATATCACTCTATAACTACTATATAGTATATGTTTAAAATATAGATACACATTTTATCTGTTTATGTAAATTTTCAACTTTATTTTTAACATTATACTTCATAATTATCTATGTAAATATAGGTTCATTTCATTGGTTTTTAACTGTTGTGCAATCTGCCACTGTATGAATAAATCCAGTTATTATATATTCATGTTCTAGTGACAGGTGAATTCACATTTCCCCTGCTTCAAACACTGCTACAAAGTGTCTAGTGAATGTAAGCCAGTGAACATGTGAAATTATTCTCTAAAGACTACAACTAATCTAAAAGACAACTGATTTTGAGTAGGGGAAAGTTATCTTCTCCCAAGCATTACCAAATTGTTATCTAAAGTGATTTTATCAATTTTGCACTCTGCCAAACACTACACAATCTTATTTTCTCTACACGTGCCAAAGTACTTTCAGACTTATTCACCTGTGTCTTTATTTGGGAAGAAAGCGTATTTTGTTATTTGGGTATTTATATTTCTCCATTAATGAATTTGGTATCTTTTTCAGAGAATATCAGAAATTTCATTTTTGTTCCTCTTTTTCAACAACTTGTCTAGTAACCTGTGATGTTTTCCTTATGTACTCAAGGTATTCACTATATTTTATATAACTATCTTTTCTTGTTTACATGTACCATAGTTATCTTTCTAGTGCGTGGCTTATTTTTTCAGTAGATTAATGACATTTATTTTTCCTTGAGAAATTTTGCACTTTTAATTAGCAAATTTTATCTTAAGGATAACTAAAAAATTCTCCTTCCCTAAATGTCACAAAGAAGATTCCCCTTTTAATTTCAGAATCATTGTCAGTTTTGTGTTTCTATTCAGACCTAATCTTTGGATTTTATTTTTCCGTAGGTTGCAAGGAAGAGAACTTACAATGAAAACCAGTTTTACCTGACAAGTTGTGAATTGTCCTTTATGTCTCACACCTCAGGAGTCATTTCTATGGGTGGAGTCAGTGGTAGGAATGTATATCTCTCATGATTTCCACATCTGGCCCTTTATGGTTTTTCTTTTCAATAATATTTTACTAACTATTGATAGATTAAGCACTGAGACTATCACTGTTCTCCCTGTGTCTCTGGTAAGGCAGTGTTGTATTCTTTACTCACACCCTGGTTTTATAAACTTAGCCAAGTTATTTAATTCCTTTTTCTAAATATAGAAGACTATATTTAAAGCAGAGTAATAGTTAATACTGCCATCCTTAATTAAACACTTACAATTTAGTGGTGCAAATATTAAGGCCTTTAAAATAGTTTGCCCTGTTTTTCCACATGCATGTTGCTACACATTTCTTGTGTCATTAGTCTATTTCCACTGTGAAAGTGAGGCTACTGACTGACACAATAATGAAGTTATAGGCAATTTGAGGCAAAATTAACATGAATCTAGGATCTTGCATGTACAGGGCTGATAGTCTATCATTCAGCTGTATCCAAGCCTTTTGCATTATTTTAATCATGTGCTCTGACACACTGGCCAATTATTTCATATTTTGGGAGTTGGGTTCACAGTTATACATAAACTGCTAGACTTTAAAAGTCTCTATGTGTGTATTTTTGATCGACTTAGTAGCCAAAGTTGTTAAAACTGTTTGATTTGCAAAAATGTTAATGATTTCTTTATCTCTATTATGTCCATAATAACCAGTAAAATTCTAAAAAGCTTTGTTGTTCTGCTCTTATTGTATTTATACTAGCAAAACTGTTAAGTAAAATCTCTTTATCAACTAAGCAATATTGGAATATTTAAGGTACCTCAATTTAAGTAATTATCTAAGTATGTAAGAATCAATAAGATCTAATGAAATAGTTAACTATCAGTAGGCTACAAAGGGATACACAAACTTTTATTAGTATATGCTACAAAAGTATTACTGCATTGCTACAAGTTTTAATTATTATATGCATAGATACATTATATATATGCACATTATATATATATATATATATATATATATATATATATATATTATATCCATGATACATAAACACATACATATATACATGAAAGTCAGGGTATAAAATCATTAAATGCCAGAAAGTTCAAATATAGAAGTTACTCATTTTCCTTAAATTTCACTACCATATAGCAATAAATAAAACTATGCCAGGATTTCCATATTTGGGAAAACATGAAATACTTGATGTACATTTTTCCTTGAAGCACATATATTTTGGTAAATGATAAAATCTTACAGAGAAATGTGTAATTTTCTAACTAAATATTGCTTTTAATTACCCTAAAACATTGTTTCTTACCTGTGGCTGAGTTGCCCTTTGTAATTTTTCTTTCAGTCATTGTAAGCATCAAATCCATGGCAGGAAATATGTCTAGAGGAGAGAAAAGTTCAGCCTTTTTCCCTGCAGGTGTGAAGCTCCTCCTCGGGGCACCACTGTGCTACCTCTGACATTTATTAGTTCATTCCTTTTTCACGGCAGACCTCACTCTTTTAGGATCAGGAAGGCTGGGAGTCTGTTAGGTCTCAAGGTTTCTAACTTGTCCCAGTATCAAGAAGGCAATGGGCATAAAATGCCCAGGGCATGCAGTGATACAGAGGATATTTTCTTTTATATCTTCCCCCTTATGAACCTTCAGATGTCTCTCCACTTCTCCACTTCCTCACTTGCTCCAAGTGTCTATATTGTCATTCTAACTTCACCGCTCCTCCCCAAGATTCCTTCCAATGCCAAGACCTTACCATGTGCCAACTTCTTAAATTACATTTTTGTCCTACCACAAAAATACAGAATTATTTGGTACTAAAAACTGATTTCGTGTGTTTCAAAGATTATCCATGTTTTCTCCCACTTTTGTGAATGTCATACTTTCCATCAACTATTTCATTATCTTTTTTCCCCAACTAATTGTGGTAATTCATTCATAAGAGATCACCAAGATGGACAAAGAACCATACATCAGAGTGAGTACTAACCCTGCCTACTCTGAGAGGCAATAAATGCTATGAAAATGATGTCAAGATCTAATGAGTCAGAGTGTGAATATAGCCTATGGGAGTGTAAGTGTGGAGCCAACAAAATGAGATCAAGAAATGAGGTGTTGTTCAGAGAGTGATGAGCTGCTGGGAAAGGAAATGTTATACTGATCTTTTGTCTAAAACAATTTTAAGCCAAAGAATAATTTAAAAACAACAATCATTATCTTCTTGGGACAGAGAATTGAAACAATTCATATTTTAAGATACAGCTTAAAATAAAAACCATCATTATATTTACCCAATACTGAAAAAAAATAATTCTCACAAAAGATTAGTTTGGTACATGGTAAGAAATTGACCATTTTTGTCCTTATAGTTTCTTTTTTTTTACCACTATAATTTTTTTTTATTTGAGAAAAGAAAAAAAAACAGTGAAAGGGTACAAGTTATACAGATTTACAGAAGAAAAAAATGAACAGTAGGAAATCATTAGTTAATGGATTACATATTGCCATCTTAGAAATAATTGTTCAAGTCACAAAATTAAAGCTTGTAGAGTGGACATTCCAACAATGATACTGCAAACAGTTCTGTTCAATGATCCAATAAAACTCTGTGATATCATTTTCTATCTTATACACTTAAATATACATGCAGTTATATAGTTTAGAGCACTTTCTTTTCCTCTCTTTTGTACAATGACTATTACACATTTTGGGTTTCATTGCTCCCATGGTTCTTATTGCTTTTTTGGAAGAGAGTAAAACCAAAAGAGACATAACAGAACAGAATCGGTCAAGTCAAAAGGGTGGACATAATAGATAATATAAAAACATAATACAAGGTGATCCACAATGGTTACCATAATGCCTCCCGCTATCTCTAACAGAATTGCCTATATCATTAGTTATAATACAATTGAACAAAACAGTAAAGAACAAAACCGACAAAACCAAAACATTGGAGACATTGTAGGTCTTCAAAAGTAGATAAAAGTCAACGAGAATGGGCATTATAATGAATCTCATTATCTTCACAGCTGATGCCTAAACTTTCGAACCTGATACTATCCAGCAAAACAGAATAGGGGAACATCAGTCAAAAACAAGATGGTGAGAGTAATACAGGGCTTCAAATCGAGATAATAGCAAGTCAAAGTGGGTTACTATATTATATCCTGCTATTTTTTCCCTTTAATTAAACGGATAAAAATAAAAAAGTAAATAATGGAGTGGAGATTGAGAAAAAAGAGGGCATAACAGCGAAACAGCGCAAATCAAAATATAACCATTTAAGCAGAATAGTGTTTCACCACCAGATAATTCCGACCCAAAAGTAGTTACCATATTGACTCTTTCCATGAAGTCCTTGAGTACAACTTCATATACTGTAGCATTAAGTATATCAAAACAATGTAAAACCATTTAAGAGAGTGACAGCATTACAGAGTATTTAGAATCGACTAACAGAAAATGAACAATGGTTTCTGTATAATCTCCTTGTCTTTAAAAGGTTTTTGCTTATACTATCGTACATAATAAAATCCAATAAGATACAACCTGTTTAGACCATTGGAGACAGAAGAACAAAAGCTAGATGAGACTTCAAAACAAGATGGTACTAAATCAGCATTACCTATTAAGTTATATATATCCTTATAGTTTCACAGGAATTGTTGATTCATGCATAGTTCCTCCATGCTTATGTTTTGAGCTCTGGTTCAGTTTCTCCCTGTATTGGCTGTAGGTTTCTGTTTTCAACTTGAAGGGTTTCTTCTGTCCCATCTAAGTTCTTCTGCATGAATTTTGATTTCTCTTCTGCCAGCAAGCAAAACTCACTGGATCTGTCAGTCTAAACCAATGAAAAAGCAAATTGCATATCATCAAATATGTATGCAAACAATACTTTAAGAGTTAGAGCAATAAAAAGACAATGAATTTATTTTCACTAAAAGTTTAGCTTATAAAATTTATGAGTCAGAGTAATATAGGAAAATTCCTTCGAGCCCCCTGTGAGTGGTATTAGTTGTAATTTTTGGTTATAATGCACTACCACATACACAGTCATGAAAATAACTATGATCATTTGTTACAGGTGATATACAACTGAAGTTAATGAAATGGACTTAATTCTAAATTATCTGTGCTCATAGAGTTGATATTCAAACTTTTATTTTTTTTAAATTTTATTTAAGGAGAAAACAACCAGAAAAAGGGTACAAGTTATACAGAATTTCAGAAAAAATAAGCAGTAGGAAATCACTAGTTAATTACATATTGTCATCTTAGAAATAGTTGTTGAAGTTACAAAATTAAAGCATATAGAGGGGACTTAAAACAGTGAGACTGTAAACAGTTTTGTTCAATGACCCAACAAAACTCAGTTATATGGTTTTCTGTCTTATACACTTAAATATATATGCAGTTATATCTTTTAGAGAATTTTCTTTTCCTTTCTTTGGAAAATGACATTACACATTTTGGTTTTTATTACCCCACAGTTCTTATTACTTTTTTTTTTTTTTTTGAAGAAAGTAAAACCAAAGGTGACATACCAGGACAGAGTCAGTCAAATCAAAAGGATGGACATAATACATAATGTAAAAACAAAATACAAGGTGATCAACAATGGCTACCATAATGCCTCTTGTCATCTTAAAAAGCCTAATTGAACAAAACAGTAAACAATAAGACCAATAAAACCAAAAGATTGGAGAAATTAGAGAACTTCAAAAGAAGATAATAATCAACCAGAATGGGCATCATAATGAATCTTATTGTCTTCATAGTTGTTGCCTATACTTTCAAACTTGGTACTATCAAGCATAACAGAATAGAGGAAAATCAGTCAAAACAAGATGGTGAGAGCAATACAGAGTTTCAAATCAAGTTAATAGGAAATCAAAGTGGGTTACTATAATATATCCTGCTATTTTTAATTTATTTTCCTTTAATTAAAAGGATAAAAATGAAAAAGTAGATAATAAAAAGGAGATTGAGGTTAAAAAAAAAAGAGGGCATAACAAGAAAACAGTGCAGGTCAAAACATAGCCATTTAAGCAAAATAGTGTTTCAGCACAAGATAATCTTGACATAATAGTAGTTACCAGAGTGTCTCTGCCCTTAAAATCTTTGGGTATATTTTCGTATCCTGTAGCATCAAACATATCAAGACAATGTAAAACCGTTCAAGAGAATCACAGTATTACAGGGTATTTAGAATCAACTAATAGAAAATGAACAATGGTTTCTGTATAATCTCCTTGTCTATAAAAGTTTTTGTTTATATTTTCACATATAATAAAATCCAATAAGATATAACACGTTAAAATCGATGGAGACAGAAGAACAAAAGCTTGATGGGACTCAAAACAAGAGGATATTAAATCAGCACTAGCTATTATGATGTCTTGTTTTCTCCAAAATAGCTGTTCCTACCGTCCAACCTTCTCTGCCTCATTTCTGTTGAACTCTTTTTCTGTCATTAGTTATCAGTTTGTCCTCTTCATTTCGCTCTCTGCTCCATTCATTGTGGCCGCTCTGCCACTGTTTCCAGAATCTTGGTATTTTTCAGTTTTAGAATATCTTGCAGTAATCTCTGTAGAGTTGAATTGGTGGTTGCAAATTCCCCTAGTTCCTCTTTATCCTGGAAACACCTTGTTTTTCCATCAATTTATAGGGACAGTTGTGCAGGATATATCAATCTTGGCTGAAGGTTATTATCTTTCAAAGCTTGAATTATTTCCCCCCATGCTCTTCATGATTTGATGGTTTGTGTCGAGAAGTCTGCTGTAATTCAGATGGGTGTTCCCTTGTAAGTGATCTGTTTCTTGTCTTTGACAGCTTTTAGTATTCTGTTCTTATATTGGATTTCTGGTATTTTGCTTATTATATGCCTGGGTGTAGCTCTGTTTGGGTTGTAGGTGGCTGGGGTCCTGTGTGCCTCATACATCTGAGTATCTTTACCTTTTGCTAAATTAGGGAAATTCTCCTGGATTATTTCTGTGAATAGCTTTTGTAGTTCATTTGTTTGAGTCCCTACTTCTTCTTTTATGTCCTTAATTCTTAAGTTATAGATCCTCTATCATCTTCTAGCCTTTGTATTATTGCTGTTTGTTTTCTTGTTATTTTTAAGAAGTTTTTCATTTCATGCTCCTACCTTACAAATCTGTCCTCCAGTTCTGATAATCTATCCTTAGTTTCTTTCAAGCTGTTATGCCAGCTTTCAATAGTTTTTAGTTTCCTGGTAATCTCTTTGAACCTGCTTCACATATTCTATGTTTTTTCTATTTTCTCCATCAAACAATTCTCCCTTTTTTTCTGTTCTTCCATTCCACCATCTGTTTTTTCTTGGGTGGTGTTTAGCATTTCTCTAACTATTCTACTTATTTCTTGCTTTATTTCATTAAATATTTCATTTTTGAACTCATCTATGAGGCTCCGGAGATACCGCTTTATGTCTATTGGTGCTGTGTTTGATATTGCATGTTTTGTGTCTTCATTCTCTTTTGCATTTACCTTTCCTGCATCAGTGTTCTCAGGATTTTGGACTGAGGATCCTTTCTTGTTGCTCCCTTTTCCCATACTTTTTGTTCCTTCCATACAAGTGTATGTAGGAGGCCCAGTTTTTTTTTTTTTTTTTTTTTCTCTTTGTCTGTTACAGTTTGTTTGAATCCACCAGCTAGGTGTTCCTGCCCACTGCAGTGTACTAGGGAGACACAGACCTGGGCAGCCTCTGCTGGGCCTGCCCCTCCAGGTCAACCTACTGGATGCTTCACTGCTAGGGTGCACCGCCAGGCGCATGGACCTGATTTCGGCTAGCCTACTGGATCTTAGTCCGCGGTGTCACCAGGCCAAGCACTCCCCACCACTCCCGCTTGAGAGGGGAATATGCGACTAAAGTCACTGCAGGGCCCTGTTCCGGCTAGTCTGCTCGTTCCCAGAATGTTCTCTGTTGGAGTCTATGAAAGGGTCCCCATTTCTCTCACTCACCACAGGTCAATGCAGGGCTCCCTGCCAGTCCCACCTCAATGCCGTTTGATATTCAAACTTTAAGAAGGTATCTGAGGGAAATTTTGGTTTGCTTTCTCCTCTCTCAGTGACATGACATTGATCTCCTTCGTTTTAGTTTTGCTCCATGGCATGGTGATAAAATGGGAATCTCCTTACTGGTTGTTAAGACAGTCCCCTAAATGTTCTGAGAGCTGACAGAGACAGTTGGAAGCCAAAGGACACATATTTAATTTCATTATTTGTAGCCTTCATAATAAGAATAAGGACTTCAGGGTCTTAAGCATATGCAGCTTAAGGGATTTAGGTCCTAGTCAGCAGGCCCAGGGTGGACACAC